>NC_064920.1:1203033044-1204340181 GCF_023897955.1 Schistocerca gregaria | reverse complement strand
TACCTCAATGGAGTGTTACGGGGACGTTACTATATACAATATCCATACTTAGTATAAAGCAGTATCAGCCATTGCGCCAGTTTCATCCAAACTTGGTACACATATCACTTATTGTCTGGAAAGAATCCTTGCGGCGCCGAGAACCACCTGTCTATCAAAAGAGATGGGGTGAGAGTGGCGGTTGCAGGGGGAGTGTAGTCCACGACGTGCGAATGTCCATGGTTTACTCGTCCAGTATTTCGGAATGGGAGCACTTAGTGACTTGCAACAAACTTTACAGGTAATTTCAAACTGCTACGAAACTTTTTCTCACTGAGAACTCACAAGAAATGATGAAAAGAAAAAAGTTTATCGCTTATAACCTTTTCGTTGTTCATACCGTAAAACTGCAAAATCATACACAAATTTTATTGTATTACTTCTTTATTAATAACAATACTCGCGATACACTTTGCAGAACTAAAACTTACCACTGAATATACCTGCAAAATTAAATCGTTTTTTACGACACACAGTTTAGGCGATAAGACGTCTTAAACACTGACATGTGTGGAAAACTGACGCATCAAGCATGACGTTTAAATCTATTACTTCTTTGCTTCTTACTCTATTCACAACACATTGCGGAGACAGTATCCAATTATGCTACTGAATGTACTTACAAATTTATATCATTATACGACATACAGGACAGGAGATACGACATCATAAACATTGAGCTGCGTGAAAACGAAACTGCAGGAAAAAAATCACTAGAAATAAAGGAGGAATATGTGTGCAGATATGTGTGAAATATGTTAAATACATGTGAAAGTATGTGACACGTGCGTATGCGGGCAAAGCCAGAGATAAAAATCTCTTCCGATGTTCAAATGTGTGTGAATTTCTAAGGGACCAAACTGTTGAGTTCATCGGTCCCTAGACGTACACACTACTTTAACTGATGCTAAGAACAACACACACTCCATGCCCGAGGGAGGACTCGAACCTCGGGCGGAAGAGTCCGCGCAATCCGTGAGATGGTGCCTCTAACCGCGCGGGCACTCCGCGGGGCAAAAATTTCTTCCTAAACCCCTGGATCGATTTCAAATAAACTTGGTACACATATTACGCACTCTCTGCAAGGAAGTACTGTGTGGATAAGGACAAGCAACCTGCAATTTGGGTGCGTGTGACAACGTGGAGAGAGAGAATGGAGGGAGGAAGAGATGGAGAGAGGTGGAAGAAGGAGATGGAGGCAGATATGGGGTAGGTGAAGATGAACAGAGAGGGGAGGATGAGAAAATGGGTAGAGAGTGGAAAGAGGAGATGAACAGAGAGGGGGAAGAGGAGATGGACAGAGAGAAAGGGGGGAGGGCATGGACAGAGAGAGCTTGATATGAACAGAGAGAGAGGAGGCAAGTAGGAGATGGAATAATACAGCTGAAATACATACACACCCGGTAACGCAAAAGGGTTCTCAGAAATTAAGGCCTACGTTTGATATTAGTAGACTTCTCTTGGCCAGGAATGCCCTTTTTGCCATTGGTAGTCTGCTTTTGATGTCCTCCTTGTTCCGTCCGTCATTGGTTATTTTACTGCCTCCGCAGCAGAATTCCTGAACTTCATCTACTTCTTGACCATCAATCCTGATGTTAAGTTTCTCGCTGTTGTCATTTCTACTACTTCTCATTACCTTCGTCTTTCTTCGATTTACTCTCAGTTCATACTCTGTTCTCGTTAGACTCTTCATTCCGTTCAGCAGATTCTTCTTCACTTGCACTCAGGACAGCAATGTCATCAGCGAATTGTATCATTGATATCCTTTCACCTTGAATTTTAATTCCACTTCTGAACCTTTCTTGTGCTCACTGAATGAAATGTTTCTACTCTCTACTTATTCAGCTGTATCAGGAACTATGATTATAAATAGAAGTTTTGAGTTGTAATGGGTTAATGTATTCAGTAAAAGTTCACACATACAAATATAGTAATATTCCTGATAATAATAATAATAATATAATGTACCAAAAATAATACATCAACAGCTTGCCTTACAACATAAACTGATAAAACAACACGTTCCCACATACAAGTATGCACCACAAAATGTACTAGAGAATGATGAATACAAATTATACTGGAACAGAACCATCATAACAGATAAAACAGCACAACATAACAAACCTGACATCATACTCACCAATAAAAAGAAGAAATTAACACAACTAATCGAAATATCCACACCCAATACAACAATAGAGCAGAACCATTGTGATTACAGCCATTAAGTAATAAAGACTTAATAAGTTTCAAGGCTTTGGTGTAAATACCAATCAATACAAGGTCTCTTAAAGAGATAGTTCAGACGTCATGTTCTACTAATGGTTCTGCTCTATTGTTGTGATGGGTATGGGTATTTCGATTAGTTGTGCTAATTTCTTCTTTTTATTTTTGAGTATGATGTCAGGTTTGTTATGTGGTGCTGTTTTATCTGTTATAATGGTTCCGTACCAGTATAATTTGTATTCATCATTCTCCAGTACATTTTGTGGTGCATACTTCTACGTGGGAACGTGTTGTTTTATCAGTTTATGTTGTAAGGCAAGCTGTTGATGTACAACTCAAAACTTCTATTTATAATCATAGTTCCTGATACAGCTGAATAAGTAGAGAGTAGAAACATTTCTTGCAGTGAGCACAAGAACAATGTGGACTTCCAGACTGGAAGATATGAACACTATTTTTCCATCCCTTTCTGGCTGACCGCAAAAATAGTTTTCACCCTCTTGTAAACAACTGCCATTATTACTACATTCAGGTCGCCGCCCCACATAGTGTGTGTGTGTATGAAATTGGCGATATACCATCTGACCTTCGGAAACACATCATTCATACAATTCCCAAGACATTAAGAACCGTTTATTGTGACAATTACCTCACATTCAGCTTTTGTATATTTGTTGTATTGGTTAATGTATTCAGTAAAAGTTCACACACACAAATATAGTAATATTCCTGATGATGATAATAATAATAATAATAATAATAATAATAATAATACAATGTACCAAAAATAATACATCAACAGAAGAAAACAGGAGGAAAAATTGAAAAATACATCCAACTGGCTGAGGAAGTCAAGTACATGTGGCATCAGGATAAAGTTGACATTATACCAATTATACTATCAACTACAGGAGTCATACCACACAATATCCACTAGTACATCAACGCAATACAGCTACATACAAAGTTATATAAACAACTACAGAAATCTGTAATTATAGATACAGGTTCAATTAGCCAAAAGTTTCTAAATGCAATGTAACATATACCATACACTTAAAAGGAAGTCACGCTTGATCAAGGTGCGCGTCACTTTCCATTTTTGACCAGACATAACGTCTGAGAAAAGAAACAATAATAATAATAACTCTACACACAATTGGAAAGCCATTGGAAAAGATAAAATAACAAATTTCTGGCTAAAGAAGTTCACCTCAACACATTCACATCTAACTAAATTATTTAACAGTTACATTGCAGACTCATACACATTCCTTGATACACTTACACATGGAATAACTTATCTGAAACCTAAATATCAAGCAGACACAGCAAACCCAGGAAAATATCGCCCCATAACATGCCTACCAGCAATATACAAAGTATTAACTTCAGTCATCACACATAAATTAATGACACATACAACACAGAACAAAATTATAAATGTAGAACAAAAGGGCTGTTGCAAAGGAGCACGAGGATGTAAAGAGCAACTGATAATAGATGCAGAGGTGACACATCAAGCTAAAACTAAACAAAGGTCGCTACGCTACACATGCATTGATTATCAGAAAGCTTTTGATAGTGTACACCCCTCATGGTTACTACAAATATTGGAAATATACAAAGTAGATCCTAAATTGATACAGTTCCTAAACATAGTAATGAAAAATTGGAAAACCACACTTAATATCCAAACAAATTCAAATAATATCACATCACATCCAATACAGATTAAGCGTGGAATATACCAAGGAGACTCATTAAGTCCTTTCTGGCTCTGCCTTACTCTGAACCCACTATCCAACATGCTAAACAATACAAATTATGGATACAATATTACTGGAACATAACAACACAAAATCACACATTTGCTATACATGGATGATCTAAAACTACTGACAGCAAGAAATCAACAACTCAACCAATTACTAAAGATAATAGAAGTTTTCAGCAATGATATAAATATGGCTTTTTGAACAGACAAATGTAAGAAAAATAGCATAGTCAAGGGAAAAACACATTAAACAAGAAGATTACATATTGGATAACCACAGCGACTGCGTAGTTGCGATGGAAAAAACAGATGCCTATAAATATCTAGGATAAAGACAAAAAATAGGAATAGATAATACAAATATTAAAGAAGAACTAAACGAAAAATACAGACAAAGACTAACAAAAATACTGAAAACAGAATTGACAGCAAGAAACAAAACAAAAGCTATAAATACTTATGCTATACCAATATTGACCTACTCATTTGGAGTAGTGAAATGGAGTAACACAGACCTAGAAGCACTCAATACACTTACACGATCACAGTGCCACAAATATAGAATACATCCCATACATTCAGCAACAGAAAGATTCACATTAAGCATAAAGGAGGAGGAAGGGGATTTATCGACATAAAAAAACCAACATTAGGGACAGGTAGACAATATAAGAAAATTATTTATAGAATGAGCAGAAACTACCAGAATACACAAAGCAATCACTCATATAAATACATCGGCTACACCATTGCAATTTCATTACCACTTCTACAACCTTTTAGATCACATAACGTCAACAGATACGAAGAAAGTAAATTGGAAAAAGAAAACACTACATGGCAAGCACCCATATCATCTAAGACAGCCACACATCGATCAAGACGCATCCAACACATGGCTAAGAAAAGGCAATATATACAGTGAGATGGAAGGATTCATGATTGCAACACAGGATCAAACAATAAACACCAGATATGACAGCAAGCATATTATTAAAGATCCCAATACCACAACAGATAAATGCAGACTTTGCAAACAACAAACAGAAACAGTAGACCACATCGGATTTACAATACTAGCAAATGCAGAATACCCCAGAATACATTACAATGTAGCAAAAATAATGCATCAAGAACTTGCCATACAACATAAACTAATAAAACAACACGTTCCCACATACAAGTATGCCCCACAAAATGTACTGGAGAATGATGAATACAAATTATACTGGAACAGAACCGTTATAACAGATAAAACAACACCACATAACAAACCTGACATGATACTCACCAATGAAAAGAAGAAATTAACACAACTAATCGAAATATCCATACCCAATACAACAATAGAGCAGAACCATTAGTAAAACATGACGTCTGAACTATTTCTTTAAGAGACCTTGTATTGATTGGTATTTACACCAAAGCCTTGAAACTTGTTAAGTCTTTATTACTTAACAGCTGTAATCAAGTGCTGTAATCAGAACTTTCTATCATTAATATCAATGATATTTAATCTATTATAAATAAGGAAGTGTGTGTCCCAGATTTAGTTTTAGTAAATTATTTGAAAAGTATTACAGGTAGCTTAATGGGGTCACATAGTTAATGTTTTTATATCAAACTGAAGCTTAATACCAATTTTCATATTTCTGATTCTAATATTTAGTGCCTTCAATTTTCTGTAAAGACACTGATTTTGAGCAAAATATTGCTCCGATGATTTTAGAGATTCCGATGGTTTGTTACCTGTTCCTTCTGCCTTTCTTACAAAACTCTTTCAATTCTGATTATAATATTGGATCTTATATTTCTGCCCTGTTGACTCCTGTTTCCTCTTCTCTTACCTCATCGTACAAGTCCTCCCCCTCAAAGAGGCCCTCAATGTACCTCTTCCACCTGTTCGATCTCACCTCTACATTACATTCTTAATGTTATGGTCCTTGCGTTTAATTTCACCTAAGGCTGTTTTGACTTTTCTGTACGCTTCCACAAGCATTTCTTTTTCGATTCCCTCACATTTTCATGCAGCCATTTCACCTTAACTTCCCTGTGCTTCCTATTTATTTCATTCCTAAGTGACATGTATTTCAGTATTCCTGAATTTGTTGATAAACTGAAGAATTTCTACCGTTATACATGGTTTCCTCGCAGTTAGCTTCCTTGTACCTACGTTTTTCTATCCAGATTCTGTTGCGACCCTTTCTAGAGATGTTCTTTCCTCTTCAAGTTCCTTGCCTACTGAACCATTCATTATGGCAGTACCTATAGCCTCAGGGAACTGAGTCTTTTCATTTCTTTGTACTTCCGTATCCCATCTCTTTGCGCACTGATTCTTCCTCACTAGTCTCTCAAACTTCAGCCTATTCTCCATCATTACTAAATTGTGTTCTGTGTCTATATTCGTTCCTAGACATGTCTTACTATCCAATATCTAACTTCGGAACCTCTGCCATGATGCAATCTAAATGGAATCTTCGCGCATCTCCCAACCTTCTTCAAGTATACCTCGAAGACTTGTGATTAGTGAGTATTCGCTATGACTGGCCGCAATTTATTGCAATAATCACTTCGCCTTCCTCCTCTCTCATTCCTACAACCAAGCCCACATTCTCCCGCAACTCTTTCTTCTGCACCTTCCCTCACAACAGCATTCCAGTCCCCCATGACTGTTAGATTCCCATCTCCCTTTACGTGCTGAATTACCGGTTCAATATCATCTTGCACTTTCTCTGCCTCTTGGGGTTCTGCTTGCGAGGTCAGCATGTGCACCTAAACTAATGTTGTTTGTGTTTGTATGCTGTCGATTCTGATGAGAGATACCGTGTCACTCAACTGCTCACAGTACCCGTCTCCCTGCCCTACCTTCCTATTCACAACGAATCCCTCTCCCTTTACACCGATTTCTGCTGCTGTTGATGTTACCCCGTACGGGTCTGACTAGAAATCCTTGCCATTTCAATTTACCGATACCCACTATAAGTACGAGTTGTCATGACTTTACCGGCAGACTGTGTTTGTTTGAATTTCCGCTGCTTTGGCAAAGAAGGAGGCAGCAACTGGCGTGATTGTTGCTTGGTATCAGCTGTAAGGTGATATGCCCAGGTTTCATCACCCGTGACAATTGAGTCCAGAAAGTTGTCCTGTTCGACTGCAAGGCGGTGAAGAAACGCGCGGGAAGCATCAACTCGTTGCCGCATGTGGTCCTCAGTCAGCATGTGTGCACTCATCTTGCGCACACCTTCCGGTAGTTCAATGTTTCCGTTAAAATTCTGTGAGCGGTGCTTCGGGAAACCTCAGGAACCAACGTGCAGAAATCATCCAGGGTGATCCGCTGATCTTCACGCATGCTTTGCTCAAACTTCAAAACTATCCCTTCAGAAATTGACGGTCTCCCGCTCCTTTGTTCCTCGTGAATTTCGGTCCGACCAGCTACAAACTCTCTACACCCCTCACGAACATTTTTGACATCCATGCACGACTCACCATACACTCCCGTCAAATGGTGATGGATTTCAATCGGTGCAGTGCCCTTTGCGTTCAAAAATCGAATAACTGTGCACAATTTGCACTTGGCGGTAACACCCAACGGGAGCTCCATTCTCAACGGCTGCCAAGCCAACACTGAGCGCCTCAGCGCGCCGTGCGCATGTTTACACACGACACGTGAAGCACTCTTCATAACAGTGTGACCACCTGCCACAGAAACAGAATTTTGTACTTACAAAAAAATAGGAGACAATACTTTTGGGATTACCCTCGTAGATTGAGCCTTATCATTTCCCTTTTAAGATTTTCTAGCCCAGACTCGCAAAACGGTATCCTTTTATTTATTATTCAGTCTTTTTCTCATGGTCACCTACTCTTTGGCAGTTCCCTCCTGGGGATCTGAATGGGAAACTATTCCGGAATCTTTGTGAATGGTGAGACCGGTTCTTCGCCCTCTTTGACGAGGCCATTGGCAGAGTGACGGAAGTCTTTGGCCACCACTGGTGCCGCTGTTTTAATCGAAATTTAAACACTAATGAGGCTCTAACCCAAATGCTACCCCTAGACAACGGGAAGAAATAATAACAGCCGTAAAATACATTGTAGGAATCATTCGGTGTGACCAAAAGTGGAATGAAGACACAAAATAAACCACAGGACATGCCGAGAATCACGGGAGGAATCTTAAGGAAATTTAATTCAACCATGAAAGGAGTAACGTACAAGACGCTTGTTCTGCAGCAAGACTGATTCTTGAATACTGTTCATCAGCCTGGCATGTTTGCCAAGCAGCATTAACAAAAGTCATAGGTGGGGATACAAGGAAGAGCGACACTTTTCGCCACAGGCACGTTTAGTGAGCGTGAGAGCGTGTACGGACATGATTAAAAAATTGCAGAGGCAGTCGCTACAAGAGAGGCGTTATGTATCATTGACAATTTATTACTGACATACCGTGAGCATATGTTCAATGAAGAGTTGAGCTAAATACTATTTCCACCAACAGTACCCTCCGCTACACACCGTAAGGTGACTTGCGGAGTACACATGTAGATGCAGAAGCAATATCCTCACTGAGGAGCTAAGCGATAAAAAACATAAATAAAAAGTATTCAGCAGAATACTCAACGCCATGTTGTTCTAGAATCGTCGGTGCCTCTTTATTTCTTCATTCAAATACCTGCCCACATACACATCCTCCGCGCGAAGTGCCGTAATGTCGGCCATTTTGGGTCCTATTGCTTTGGTTCGCCAGCACGTTTCAGGGAATAAATCGAACCAACAGTCACTCGTAAAAGCAATTAGGTACACAGAATTACCCTATAAAATTTTACTGCTGCATCACCCAACACTTTTCTAATTTGTGCAGGTAACAGGATCATCAACTAATTAATTTTCTGACCACGTCTTCCGTCTCGTAACCATGTATCACACATTTAGCAGATATGCAAATTTCACATATGACGACCCCACGGAAAAAACCGTTTAAGTCCATTCAAGTAGAAAATGTGTTTCTGGTAAATTCCAGTGGTCAGCGGTCGGTGTTACAAGGCAATTAAAATGACTTTCATGGAACTTGGAAAGGCACAGAGATACAAAGATTTTTACTTTTAGTGGTTGTAAGTCGATCTTCTAACGGAAAGAATGAGTCAGGTCCAAGGTTTGCTTCAGCTGGTTGAAATACACCTGTTAGGTCGGCTGGATTGCGCCTGAGAACATAATCGGTTGAGTTTCTTACTCTGTTTCACTGTAGCAGTATTGTTTAGTTTGAAGTGTGATAGTCGTGTGGTCCTCTTAGGATGTTTAAAATGTGTAGATCATCATAAGATGAAGATGAGAAACTAAAAAGAGAAAAAGTAATGATAGAATTAGCAATCTCTGTAGGGACCTTAGTGCAATCTCTCGTGAGTTAGGCAGTCACTGCAAAACGCACGTTGTTTGAGTGTTTCTAAAAGCTCAACCACGCGAAAGAGGGTGAATGGAATGACAAATCTTCCTGTTTAACCAGCATAATTTCTGTGACATTAATTGCTCGTAGAAAGTCTAGGCATGAAGACTGCAATGCGAGTGATTGCACTTTACTCTACATTGTTAGAATCAAACGAAATGACACCAGGAGTCAAATTCCTGTTTGCCGAAAGGTCTACATTGCTTTCCATGGAATTATCGATGTACTGTTTCAATGTTCATCAAATACCCAACAGCGATGTAATATTTTATACTTACACTGAAGATTTAGAAAATAAAGGAGCGAATGGAGTTTTTTGCACTATAATGTGATTTAAATCCTTTATCCAAAACTAAGGGTTCTTGTAATATTCTATGATTCGTGCTCAGGACAGAATAAGAACTATGTACTGTTCATTTACAATCACTGTCTCGTTCATACCATTAACAGATTAGACAGTGCCAAAATAGTATTTCCAATAAGAGGATATTCATACTTGGACTGCGATAAAAGTTTCACTTCACAGAAAAGAAAGTTATTGCAGAGTTACCAGAAGACCGGGATTAACGATTTGGAAACTGAAAGAGTGAATCCAAGGCCTTACAAAGTCATTCCTGTTCAACAAAAAAGTATACCAGATTGAACGAAATTTTTAAAGACATGTTACAAATCGAAGTGTTGTTTCAAGACCCGACCGCTCAGAGAAGCTCTGGCTGTGAAGGAAGACAAGCTGTTCAGACACAGGATTACTTACACTGGAGCTTGAACACCAGTGCGTTTGGAACATTCTGTTGGTGCACATAGACGTCGAGCCTGAGTATCAATCGCAGGAATCTGACAAATTCTTACGGCTTCGTCGATAATATAGTGGTAAATGTTTTGTAGTATGAAACCTTTTGAAAGTTAAATCGCGATTGTTTTGCAAAAAATAATGCTGGGAATACATCTTCAGAGCTTCTACCAATGCCTTATAAAAAATATGCGGACTTTGAAGACCTTAAACAGTTCTGCGGTCAAGGTGTAGGAAATTCATATTCTAGTTTACCACGCAACAAATCAAGCTCCGAGACCTATAAACAGACACGGTGTAAGAGCATGCGTTCTCAGAAATGATAAGTTTACAAAGGTACATGTATTACACTGGAACAACCGAAATAAAATGTTCAAACGTACCTACGTTCTGTATTTTAATTTAAAAAACCTACCTGTCACCAACGGTTCGTCTAAAATTGTGCGCCATATGTTTGAGACTATTACAGCGCCATCTATCACAAAGCGAAAACTGTGGTCCAACTAAAACATTCATATTTCTTTACGTACTACACGAATATGTAATAAAATGGGGGTTCCCATTTAAAGAAACGCAGTTGATATCCGTTTGACCTATGGCAGCTCCACCTAGCGGACTAACCATAACACCATCTGGTTTCTCTATTCAAGCTAGAGAAGTTTCGTTCTGTGTAGTTTTTTCGTTTGATGCTTACTTAGTGAGATATTTGGCCCAGTCACTATCAATGGACCACCCTGTATACATTCTACACAGTTATTCAGTTTGGAATCGTAGTTATATTAACAAAGAAGAAATTCTTCGAGCTGTATTTAAGGTGTGTATTTTATTTTGGCAACTAGTTTCAACGTTGTAACAGCAGCATCTTCAGGCACCCCCATGAACCATGGACCTTGCCGTTGGTGGGGAGGCTTGCGTGCCTCAGCGATACAGATGGCCGTACCGTAGGTGCAACCACAACGGAGGGGGATCTGTTGAGAGGCCAGACAAACGTGTGGTTCCTGAAGAGGGGCAGCAGCCTTTTCAGTAGTTACAGGGACAACAGTCTGGATGATTGACTGATCTGGCCTTGCAACATTAACCAAAACGGCCTTGCTGTGCTGGTACTGCGAACGGCTGAAAGCAAGGGGAAACTACAGCCGTAATTTTTCCCGAGGACATGCAGCTTTACTGTATTTTATTTTGGCAACTAGTTTCAACGTTGTAACAGCAGCATCTTCAGTCCAATACACTTGTTGACGTCCACTGCGTGCGGCTAATACTAGAAGTTATACTGGTACACTCGTTTGAAGTGTTTTAAATTTTTTTGTAATCGTTAAAGTTTAAATCTCTTATCCTGAGAAATGTAAAAAATGGGACATATCCCGTTTTCTCCGTCGTCTCTTCATATATTTAACGTAATCCACAGATATAAGTAGACATTGTTTGTATCTGCAGCGAATTTCGCTTTGCAGATTCATCTTAATCCTACGGAAATTTGTAGTACTGCATAGTTAAGAAGTACACATATATCGTGGTTAATGATCAAGTTTTTAGGTTTGAAAATTGCGCTTCATACATTTTAAAGTATTCCGTGTAAACTAAATTCAAGAAAGAAACAACGAAAGGTAATTTTCGGACACTTTCACATGTCACTATTTTCCATCTCCGCGTCCACCAAAAATCGTTCAGATTACTACTGGCGATATTGAGCTATGCTTTTATGTCACCTCTTTTCACCTCCACACGCCCGGGCACGCTTCTAATATCTTACTGTTGTCGTATCTTACGGTGTGCAGAGGCTCCACGCCGTGCATAACTGTCATTTGGGTTGCCTGCTCAATAGGCGTTCAGCGGCTGACGATGTACGGCTAAAACTGTAGTACCACTCTGCGCTATACAAGACGAAACCTACTCTGATCTGCTTTGCATCCCCTATCTCGTGGGCTGAAATATAGGGCTGCTCGATATCTGAAACTCGACACCAAGCTCCGGCTGTACTGGATGGTTGTTTGCCCTTCCCTCACTTACGACTTCCACTGCGCATGTCACACCATGCAGTTTTGCGTGACTGACGTTTCGGGAAAGAGAATCAAAGTACTAATTGACAAAAATATCAGCTTAAAAGAAAAAACAATAAGAAGGCGGACCACCGGCAGTACACCCGATTCGACGAGATGACAACAAATCGCCGGGGAAGTTTTAGAAATTTTATAATAAGAAGGCAAACTGACAAGCATTGATTTATTTCAGATCACCATTTGCAGTGCAGAGTCAAGTTGTCCCTTGCCTGGTAAGAATTTGTTGTAGGGATAATACGAACTATTTTTACAGGATATTAGGAACTGTTTTCAGTTATTGAAATTTCATGAAAATTCTGCAGACGCGCGATTTGTAACTGGGCACATTTAAATTGCGGTTATTCATTCTGAGTATTGTTGGGAATTGTTCTTTTATGCAATCTAATTTACAGACAGTCAGATGCATTTCAAATTAATTAAAACCACATTCCTAATAAGTAATTCGCACAAACAAGTCCATGTTCAAAAGTTGGGTAGCTACGCCGATTCTGTGTCTGAAACTGTAATCGGAATTTAGAAGTCACGCTTTTGAGACTACACAGGTAATTTTCAAGGAGTGACTAATATTTTGTTCGGTGAGCTTGTGTGGTAAGCAGACCTGCGGCGGTCACAAGGAGCAGCACCTCCTGACTCTGTTCACCACCTCCGCCCAGCTGTCTGCGTAGTGGAGGCTGCGAGTGGAACGCCGACGCTACGGAACGTGACGTCACAGCGTGCGGGCACGTCTGCCGCGGTAGTCTATTCGGGTCACGCGCCGCCCTGGAAGGGCAGATGGCCCACGCCCTCTGTCCGCTGGACTGCGGAAAAGAGGTGGAGAGGCGTGGTTCCTGTCCTGTGCCAATGCTGCAGGAGGAGGCAGAGAAAGCACTGATCAACGACTGTCCCCCTGCACCAAATTAAGAACCCTCTACTCAGGGCTGTAAGAGTTGGAGGACAAGAGTACTCAGGCATTCTTTGACAAGAGAGCAAGACAAGGCTCTAGGCTGGGCCTCGTGTTATGTAGTTAAAGATTCTAGGAACAAGATTCTTGTGTAAAACGTTCTCCGTTTACTTGTTGCGTCAAATCTGGGTAAAATCCTAGCTTTCGAAACAAGGCATCATCGATTTCGTCAGGAGCATATGACTATCATTACTTCTTTTGTGGTTACCAGTGACAGGCTTGTGATTGGTCATCATTACGTCAGGCTTAATACAGTCTCACAAACCAACACAGAATAATGTTTGATGAAACTAAAATATTACCCAGCACTTCTACACAATGGTATTCTGGTATCAAAGAGAAGTAGAAATTAGAATGTGCGAAAACAGCTTGAACCGAAACATCGGATATAATTTAGTGAGGCATGGAAGCAAGCTTACGATGTTGGGTTGACAGATAGAAATGAGAGTGCTGGGACACCACTGCAGACACGGACTCCATCTCGGGCAGCAAGACTTAATGATGAGGTACACTGACCGATCACAATGCGTCTGAGGGTTAAAAATGCTCACCACAAAAACAGCCACAACGGACCGTAGCTCATGAAGGAGATACGGAGAATTACCTTGAAAGAGCGAGATTTTTCCCAAATTTGACGCAACAAGTAAACCGAGAATGTTTTATCCAGTCTTCCACTTGTTATTCGCACAGTAAAGCAGTAAAGTAAGGGGAGGTCTGAAAAGGGAAATAAAATATCAGGGGGGAGGAATAAAAATTTTGAGTTTTGTCTATCACATTGAATTTCTTTCAGAGAGTTGGAAGAGCAATTGAGCGCATCGTACACTGTCTGTAAATGAGGAAAAGGAGTGATGCAATGTTGAAGCGCGGCGAAGCTGAGGGAAAGAGTCACTAAAATGTTGAAGTGTAGTACCATTAAGTGCGGTGAAGCTGAGGTAATAAGGCAGTAGAAGTACTAGCTGGACAGGAGACGCTTGATGATTTTATAAATAGAAACAATGTAAGATGCAGATGCCTCTAATTAGTGGTAAAAGTAATTACAGTGATATAAGCTTAGTTATCAGAATTAGTGTATTGAAACTTTAGATGTTTCGGGGGCATATAGAGACTCCATGAATTACTACCGTATGTAAAGAAAAGGTACCATGTTATCTCTCTTACCCCTAACCTTCTGGATGTTATTGCTTAGCTCTTGTTTGTCTTCCTCTCGGTAGACAATTTCAGAAATAGGAACGATATAAAATGTACGCGCCTCTAATTAGTGGTGAAAGTAATTACAGTGACATACGCTTAACAAAGAATATTTATCACAATTAGTGTACTGAAACTGTTGTCTCCGTGGCATATAAAGATTCCGTGAATTACTATGTGAAGAAAAGGTACCATGTTACTTCCCTCTTACCCCTAACGTTTTTGATGTTATTACCTAGCTCTTGTTAGTCCTGCTCTCGCGGTTCGACGTCTAGAGGCTTCCTGCCTGTTCATGTAAGTTGTATTGCAGCTAGATAATAATTATCAGTGTTGAGTTTAATAACTTTACTCTTGCTTTGAAACGGAAACCTTTTGCTCTCCTTGCCATTTACGTAAATGCGGGCAATTCCTTGTACGGGTGGAAGCTTGCGTGATATTTTAATTTAATTCCGAAAGTAGCTACTTTCCTTTTATTTCCTGCGCTCTACATCCAAACAACTTGGATTTTAAAGTTATTTATGAAGTCAGATTTTTAGTTAACACATCGCCACTATCTTTGATTGTTGAAAATTTATCTTTACATAAAAGCACATCAGCAAACGCTTGTACCAGCTTTGGCTTGAGCCTCACGAAGTAATATTTAAGAAATAAAATAATTTTCAGTTTATTTCCAATTAGAAAGAAAAACATTTAATATCCATACCAGAGGTGATTTCTCGTAGCAGTAAAATACAGGGTGAGTTAGCAGGAAAGGTACATGCTTTGATGGATGGTACTACTGGTGTTTCCGAACGAAAGACTTCTAATCTACATCTACATGGATACTCTGCAAATCACATTTAAGTACCTGGCAGAGGGTTCATCGAACCACCTTCACAATTCTCTATTATTCCAATCTCGTATAGCTCGAGGAAAGAATGAACACCTGTATCTTTCCGTACGAGCTCTGATTTCCCTTATTTTATCTTGGTGATCGTTCCTCCCTATGTAAGTCGGTGTCAACAAAATATTTTCGCATTCGGAGCAAAAAGATGGTGACTGGACTTTTGTGAGAAGATTCCGTCGCATCGAAAAACTCCATACTTTTAATGATGTCCATTCCAAATGCTGTATCATTTCTGTGACACTCTCTCCCATATTTCGCGATAATACAAAACGTGGTGCCTTTCTTTGAACTTTTTCTATGTACTCCTCAGTCCTATCTGGCTAGGATCCCACACCGTGCAGCAGTATTCTAAAAGAGGACGGACAAGCGTTGGTAGATCTTTTACATTTCCTAAGTGTCCTGCCAATAAAACGCATTCTTTGGTTAGCCATCCCCACAACATTTTGTATGTGTTCCTTCCAATTTAAGTTGTTCGTAATTGTAATACCTAAGTATTTAGTTGAATTTACATCTTTTAGATTAGACAGATTTAGCGTGTAACCGAAGCTTGACGAGTTCCTTTCAGCACGGATGTGGATGACCTCACGCTTTTCGTTATTTAGGGTCAACTGCCACTTTTCGCATCATTCCGATATTTCTTCTAAATCTTTTGCAGTTTGTTTTGATCTACTGATGACTTTATTAGTCGATAAACGGCAGCGCCATCTGCAACCAACCGAAGACGGCTGCTCAAATTGTCTTCCAAATCGTTTATATAGACGGCTCTGTGCACTATGGGACTAAACATCTGAGGTCATCGGTCCCCTAGAACTTAGAACTACTTAAACCTAACTAACCGAAGGACATCACACACATCCATGCCCGAAGCAGGATTCGAACATGCGACCGTAGCAGTCACGCAGATCCGGACTGAGGGCCTTAACCGCGAGACGTCCGCGGCCGTCGCTTATATAGATAAGGAACAGCAAAGGGCCTATAACACTACCTTGGGGAGCGCCAGAAATCACTTCTGTTTTACTCGATGACTTTCCGTCAATTACAAAGAACTGTGACCTCTCTGGAAGGATATCACAAATCCAGTCACATGCCCTTTTCTTAACCGTCTCCGGGTAAACCATTGAAAACAGCTAGGAACGGGAAAGAAGGAGTTGACGTTAAATTAAGCTACTGTTATGTTTTGGTTTGTTTAATCGTGTACATTTCCTCACAGATGTTCAAACAGTCCACCGTCAACTTCAGTGCATGTTGCTGTACTTGTAGACAGGTGTTATGTCGCCGATCGGCGCTCAGTTTTGCATTCCTTTACCTGGGCACAAGCATGACAAATTCGAGAGAGAAGTTTCTCTCTTGTGTCCATTCTGCGTTTGTAGACGTCACTCTTCAGCCACCCCCACAAACAGTAATCCAGTGGGGTAAGATCGGGTGACGTTGATGGCCAAGCAATGGCTCCACGGCGATCGATCCAACGACCAGGATACATTGTGTTAGCATACTGTGTCACTGGCCGTACGGAATGTGTAGGAGCTCTGTCATGCTTACAGTACATACGAACTTGTGTTGCCAAAGGGATATCCTCCACGTGTTCTGGTAACAAATTTTGAAGAGACTCAGGATACCGTGTCCGAGTAAGGCGGCTATGTAAAACATCAGGGCCGATGTGTTGGTCATCAATAATGCCTCACGACACGTTGACTGAGAAACGTCGTTGAAAATTCGTTTCCACAGGAGCGTGCACTTTTCATTTGCCCGTACATGAGAGTTGCGCGTCTTGTTGATTCTGTTTCGGGTAAATGTTGACTCATCAGTGAACAGAATACGTGGAATTAATCATTCCGTGGCAATGATCCACTGACATAATTCTTGCCGGGTGGCAGCATCTCCTTCAGGCAGATGTTGTACACTCACCAGCAGTTCAGCAACGGGAAGCAGTTAATTCCATAAATTATCTGGGAGAAGGCACTAGGAGTGATTTAAAATGGAATGATCATATAAAGTTGATCTCCGATAAAGCTGATGCCAGACTGAGATTCATTGGAAGAACCCTAACGAAATGCAATCCGAAAACAAAGGAAGTAGGTTACAGTACACTTGTTCGCCCACTGCTTGAATATTGCTCACCAGTGTGGGATCCGTTCCAGATAGGGTTGATAGAAGAGATAGAGAAGATCCAACGGAGAGCAGCTCGCTTCGTTACAGGATCATTTAGTAATCGCGAAAGCGTTGCAGAGGTGATAGATAAACTCCAGTGGAAGACTCTGCAGGAGAGAGGCTCAATAGCTCGGTAAGGGCTTTTGTTGAAGTTTCGAGAACATACCTTCACCGAGGAGTCAAGCAGTACATTGTTCCTTCCTACGTACATCTCGCGAAGAGACCATGAGGATAAAATCAGAGAGATTAGAGCCCACACAGAAGTATACCGACAATCTTTCTTTCCACGAACAATACGAGACTGGAATAGAAGGGAGAACCGATAGAGGTACTCAGGGTACCCTCCGCCACACACCGTCAGGTGGCTTGCGGAGTATGGATGTAGATGTAGATGTAAATGCCGATGAAAGGTATACAGATGGTGCTCGTGTACTGTGCGTATCACTTGTGTTCGTGGAATACCAAGTTGGCCAGCAATTCTTCTATAGCCAGTACTAGGGTTGAGCTGCACTACTTGGAGAATGTTCTCGACTGCACTAGGAGTATGTTGTACGGGACGTACAGCGGCAACAGTTGCGCTAGGAAGCGTACCACGCTCACGCAATCCGTGTAACACCCTGCTAAACAGCCTGCTGTCTGGCGCTCTGTGATTCGGAAATCGTTGTTGGTATTCTCGCACAGCAGCTCTGGAAATCCCATTGGACGAACCATAGACGAATATCATGTCAGTATACTCTGGATGTGTGAAGATCCGTGGCATTTTCACTACACAAAACTGTATTCGTTGTTCACGTAACAACACTGTAATACTACAAGCACTGTCGGACTGAGATCTGAGGTGAACAACTGCACAATGCGCAGGTGAACTGAGTACTGACACGGTTAGGAAGGACGATGCTACACGTCTCCCGTTCCTAGTTGTTTTCATTGGTTTACCCGGAAACGGTTAACAAAACGGCACATGTTTATTAGGAGTTTTTTGTTCAGAATCACCACCAGTATCACCCTTCAAAGCATGTACCTTTCCTCCTGACTCATCCTGTGTGTGTGTGTGTGATCTAACAATAATTATTTTACTTAAAAGATATATCTGAAGCGTAATTTACATTATCCAAAGCAGGAAGAGAAGTTCATAATACTGGAAAGTATTTCTCCTTGCTTTCCCAAAAACTAAAACCTGCAAGAAGAAAAGTGCTCCAGAAAAACAGAAATAATTTTACATCTAATATATATATGTGTGTCAAACGTATTGTCTGAATGTGTTTGTCTGGAGTGTGGCCTTGTACAGAAGTGAAACGTGGACGATAAACAAAACAAAAAAGGATAGAATGGGAGTTAATGCAGTGTGCTACTGGAGGAGAATCCTGAATACTAAATGGATGGATCGGATAAATGATGAAGAGGTACTGAATCGAACTGGTGAAGAAAAATATTTATAGCATAACTGAATAAAAGAAGAGACTGGTTGGTAAGAAACTACCTGAGGCACGAGGAAGCAGTCAATTTGTATAAGGACGGAAGAGTGGGGAAAAATTACAGAGTGCGATCAGCGTCTGAGTAGAGCAAAAACGTTCAGGCCGACACACTTTCCAATGACGAGGCTTGCGCACAGTAGACTAGCGTGGAGACCTGCACCAAACCAGTCTTTGTACAGAAAGCCTCAGTAACAACAAAAAAAGAAAACAGGAAAAAGTAATGCGGAACAAATACTGTATACAATTCTCACACCAACTACACACCTCTCAATGAAGTACACAGGATTTTGCGTAGGATGCCAATTCTGTGCCAAGGGTCTCCCGCAGACCATTACCAGGGAGGCAGCACCATCTGGCCAGCGAGTTGTGCAGGAACTGAACAGTGAAAACTTGCACAGTGCATCGAGTAGCCTTTTCAGACGCCATCGTCCATCATGGTATATAACTATCTTGTAGCTGAAATAAAGCATAAAAATACTGAATAATGCAAGAATAACTGCAAAAGATTGTTTCGATCTATTAACGGAAACGCGTAATTCCCGTAACAAACTTCTGGGACTTACAGAGAGGGAAGTGAGTAGATAATATTGTGAATTGGAATGTACCGTTTCCGTGATACAACCATTCGGAAATAGGTTGGTAACTCAACCACTTTTAAAGAACTTCTTAGGCGTGACACTCGTTGTACAGTTCCACACATTAACAGCCAAAGACATTGCTCGTGTTTTCGTAGATGGGTTCTCTTCAACGCGATGTAGTACGGCCTGAAAAGGGTATGCGATGGAGTCGAACTTTGTGGAGGACGGTGTTGACAAACGCGACGACCAGCTCTTCCATTACCGTGAGTTTCGCCATTCAGAAGGATCATGTCGGTGTATTCTGCAAACGTGTACTCATCCATGTTGCTCTAACGCTCACAGACAAGTGAATGAGGCTCGAACGAGGTCAGACGTCAAATGACGTCGGCAGGTCAGACGTAACTACCCCTTACCACGTTCCGGACATGGTTTCGTATCCTAAATACGTGGTTTAGAACTTAAATAGTGACAACTATTTATTCGCAACCGACACAAAAGAGTTACATGTTTGCACCAGTTACTGACCTTCAAAGTAGTAACCAGCGTTGTGTAGAACCAGCGATGTGGAAGGCCTAGTATACAGTTAGCAGAGCCTGTTCTGTTGATGGTGCGAGTGGAGCGGTCTATTGCCTGTCGAATCCCTGGAACAGTTCTGCAGCGAATGCCACGAAGCCAAAACTGAAACGCCAGTCCAACTAATGGAGTCATTATTGGTCCCCGCGAAAGCCGAAAGCCCCAGTATGGTGAAAGCTATGGTGATTCTCGTGTACGACTGTGATGGTGTCATTCTAACGCATTACGTTCCTCCGCGGCAGACCGTCAATATAAAGTACTATTGTTCGTTTTTGGAGCATCCCCTGCGAGCAGCTTTGCGACAGAAGCGGCGATACTTTCTGCGCAACCCACACATCATTGTGCACGACAATGCGCGCTGTGGCGGCTCTGTTCG
Organism: Schistocerca gregaria; assembly: GCF_023897955.1. Lineage (NCBI taxonomy): Eukaryota > Metazoa > Arthropoda > Insecta > Orthoptera > Acrididae > Schistocerca > Schistocerca gregaria. The sequence continues at coordinate 1,204,319,688 of NC_064920.1, read as the reverse complement.
GTCGATGGGACTGGGAAATACTGTACCATCCACCGTACTCCCCAGACTTCAGTCCTCGTGACTTTGATTTGACACGCCTTCCACATCGCTGGCAACGGATTCTACACAACGCTTGTGACTACTTTGAAGGACAGTAACAGGTGCAAAGTTGTAACTCTTTTGAATCGGTTGTGAATAAGTAGTTGCCACTATTTAAGTTCCAACCCTCGTATTATGTACTTACTCCCCTCCACGAGTTCTTCAATTTTTTTAACGGGAATTTCCTAACACCCTGTATTATGCACAATCGGCCGGAAGTGGCAACGTCGACGTACTGAGGAATGGTGTGACGCGTTTGACGTTTTCTATGTATGTGGATATTGCAATAACGAGTATCACAGTAGACAATTCAGTTGAAGAGAAGTAGATGTATCCAAAAATAGCAATCACAGGTTTTAGACGAGTAGACATAGGTAGAAGGTAGGTAACGATGAAAATACTTTGGGAAATTGAAGAAATAATGAACGTATCGACGCAAGAAGAAATTAAGATAATGTTCGGTGAAAGAAACGAATATAGCAATATGAATCATTTAGGAATGAAACAGACAGAAAGTGGAGGGCAGCGAAGGCGAAATAGCTGCAGAAAACGTGTGAAGAAATAATAAAATAAATGACTTTTGGAAGAAATGACTCAGTATATAGAAAAGTCAAAACAACTTTCAGTGAAATTAAAAGCATGGGGGACAACATTAAGACTATAGTAGGAATTCCACTGTGAAACGTGAAACGGAGAGTAAAGAGCGGATAGGTGGGAGGAGAACTTTGAAGCCATCTATAAGAGGTGGGGGGGGGGGGGGGTTGAGGAGGAATTGCCTGATGACATTGTACAACAAGAAACTGGAGTCGATAATGGGCTACACAGTGGATCCAGTATCAGAATTTAAAAGAGCTTTGGAAGACTTGAACTGAAAAAGGCAACAGGGGCAGATAACATTCAATCTGAATTTCTAAAACCATTGGGAGAAAAGACAACCTAACTGCTATTCAAGTTGGAGTGTGGTAACTATGACTGGCCACGCACCATCAGACTTTTGGAAAAATATCGTCCACACAAGTCCGAAGATAACAAGAGCAGATAAGCGCAAGGGCTACCGCACAAAAAGCTTAACAGCTCATGCATCCAAGCTGCTGATAAAAATTATGTACGGAAGAATGCAGAAGAAAACTGAGGATGTGGCAGATGACGATCAGCCTGCTTTAAGAAAGGGAAAGGCTCCAGAGGCGTCGTTCTGACACTGTGCTTGACGCTTAAAGCAAGACTGAAGATAAAGTCGAGACATTCTTACAATTTGTCGCTATGGAAAAAGCGTTCGATGGAGTAAAATTGTGCAAGATGTTGGAAATTTAGAGAAAAATTGGAGTGAGCTATAGGCTAAGACGGATAATATGAATACGCACAAGAACCAAGGTAGAACAATTAGACTGGTATACGAGGGAGAAACTTGAGAGAGTGTACGTGAAATGCGGCAGGGGGCTGGTGTTGAGTGGAAACGTACTGAGGCATAATCAATTAAGTAGCGTTTCTGAAAACATTAATGAACTTATTTTTAAAAAGCAAAAACCCAAGAATAACATAAACAAATTGCCTCCAGAACTGAAAATACTAAATTTCAATAATGCAACTGGTAGCAAACACCTCAAAGCGGCAACAGTACAAAATCATTTCCTTTTAGTAAACAATATCAAATAAAGTAAAAATACATTTTCATTACAAACATCAAAACATATGATCAAATGAATATCTCACAAAATGGTTCACCGAGCGAGGTGGCGCAGTGATAGGACACTGGACTCGCATTCGGGAGGAAGAGGGTTCAATCCTGCGTCCGAACATCCTGTTTTAGGTTTTCCGTGATTTCCCTAAATCGCTCCAGGCAAAAACCGGGATGGTTCCTATGAAAGGGCACGGCCGACTTCCTTCCCTAATCCGATGAGACCGATGACCTTGCTGTCTGGTCTCCTTCCCAAACAACCCAACCCCACAAAATGGCTCAAATGGCTTTGAGCACTATGGGACTTAACGTCTAAGGTCATCAGTCCCCTAGAACTTAGAAGTACTTAAACCTAACTAACCTAAGGACATCGCACACATCCATGCCAGACGCAGGATTCGAACCTGCGGCCGTAGCAGTCACATGGTTCCATACTGAAGCGCCTAGAACCGCTCGGCCACAGTGGCCGGCGAATATGTCACATCAACCATCGGCTATTACCAGTAATTATCCAAACGCCACTGCCTTTGAAGTAGTCAACATGACTGACAAATGCGGTTCAGATTTATAATGATAGAGGCGGTGGCAGAGGCGACGCCAGTAGCGATAATTCCTCCTTCTCTACTAACAGAGGACAGCGGTTGCCGCTACAACATTACTAGAAACCTTCATTAAAAATTTCAGTCGTGATACACAGGCATCTTTAATTATACGAAAGTTAACAAAAGATACAATTATCTATCGTTTAACACAGAGGCAACTCGTTAGTTATTTTGTAAAAATGAAACATACTACAATTGCAGAAAAGTACGGACGTTATGCAGGAAACTTTGACTTGGCTACTGGCGCATAAAATTTTTCTTTAGTTCCTTTTTTTTGTAGGTGCAAACAATTTAGTAAACGGCTTGAACTCGTGGTACTAGTCAACAAGTAACTATAGACATGCCTCAGTCATAAGCTAGCTACATTAAATAATTTTCACTGACTATAAAGTACAATTCGTAAATCAGAAAGGATACATCTGCATTCTGTATCCTTAGATTCTGAAATCGTGTCTTTTTAACCTTGTTGCTTCTCTCTGTGATTTCTCTCAAATCGGGCTTCGTTATCAGACAGAACCCGAAGACGACGGTGGATGGAGCGGGACGAGTTTTTCCTTAAGAGTACGGAAACTTTTCCCGTGCCAAGTCACCCAACAATCTTAAAATGACTAAAGATACAAAATGAAACACACATAGGTTAGTAATAAGAATATATTCTGAAATAAAACCACAATCAAAAGTACACTTACATTATGTAATTACGAGTGCACTATGGTTGCAACTCATGAATGTACTATTAATGGCGGTGAACCTAAATGCGTCCTATCTGGACAAGACGTAGAAAACGAAAGGTGACTCTTCATATTTCGCCAATAATATGACGATCAGAAATCTTGAAAGATTACCAGCGGCTTTCATACAATATTTATACAGCCGTGGACTATAACTATGACTCAAATGTTTTGTTTATTTCATTACTTATAGTTACGTGTTTTTTATTTTGCCGATAGAAGCTCACCATGCAGTTGTGCCTTTAAACGATCCATGCGCTCTTGTGCCCAGAGGGATTCCAAATCCGCGGGAATTACGCGAAATTAAACGCGGACGCACGGCACGGTAGGTTTTTAACACAATATTGTGACACTATAGGAGAATGTTGAAGATGTGGTGAACTGATAAGATAAGGAATAAGGAAGTTCTCGGCAAAGACGGCAAAGATAGGAACATATAGAAAACACTTCCAAGGAGAAGGGGCAGGATGACAGGACATCATGGAATACGTTCCACGGTTCTAGAGGAAGCTGTAGAGTGCGGTCAGAAGATAGATGACTCGAAAAGATGGACAGATACTTTTTTGCCTTAACTGTGTGCATAAAAGTTCACCTATGTTTCTCACTCTTTATTTGTGAAATCATCTGTTGGTGGGTGTCCAATTGCTTACTGTCCAATTAGGGACTGAGTATAATATCTGATTGAGGGAGGTAGTGGAACGAAATCCGCCGTGCTTTTTCAAAGGAATGATCCCGGCATTCCTCACAATTGATTTGGGGAAACCATGGAAAACCTGAATGCGAAATTCTGGACGAGTATTTGACCTGCTGACATCCAGAAAGCGAGTGTAGCGTGCTAACCATTCTATTGGTCGCTCGGTGTCCCAGTAAAGGTACTGATGTCATTTATTTAGTTAATTTTCTGGTGTCAATACTCTCTGTACTCCGTAGTGTAAATTCGCCTCTAGAAAGATTAATAATTCCCCTGACTGTACTCTGTCTACCACGCAGACAAAACACACACAAGCACGCACACACACACACACACACACACACACACACACACACACACACACACACACACACAGTCACTAATAGACCGGGAAGGCAACTACCGTCTACGTCACAGGTAGGAACAGGTGTTCCTCCCCCTCACATACCAGTTATAATGAACTATTAAAAGCTCCTACATAATTGCCATGAAACATAAGCTATCGGTTCTCTATAAGTTTACATTTTCGCAAATACTGTCGCTAATAACTTTTCTGGAAGCTTGTAAAGAGGTGTGATTAAATTACTTCCGACCCAGTTACAGGAAATTAGTCACGCTCAACTTCGTGCTGTTCACTATGTCGCTCTCAGCCAATCGACTATGAGTATTTGCATTGGGAAACTACGGGACAAACACCACTTCGTTATTAACACAGTCTGCAACAAGCTGTTATTGAAGTGTGTGCACAGTTTCACGATTATGCTGACTTCTTTGTACAAAATATCGAGTGTATCTCTTTTCGAAAAAATTAACAAGTCACTAAAGGCTCTACGATTATTTAATGCAGCGTAAAGCAAGAACACAGACTGCCAATGCGTTTGGGACAGTAGTGTGTGGATCGTTCCCATATTCAAAAACATCTCTCAAACAATATCTTGTACAGAAATGCCGTATTAAGTTGCATTTTTCGAAGACATGGCTGTGACAACTGCAACAGATTTCGGAAAACAATTCCGTCAAGATGTCGACCGTGCGAAATATGGAAACGATAAAATCAGTTGGAATGTTGTATTCGAGGAACACTCCATTCACTGACTGCACTCACACGTTCAAGCGGCCTCGTAATGACTTGTGGATTTATATTACTATTTTTTTATGCTTTAAGGCCGAAAACGTCCGTTGAGAGTAAAACCGCACTGCTGCTCCAACGGTACCCAATTTTTCAGATTTTCTCAGTACAGAATTTGGCGAATTATAGACCTCCTCGAAACTGAGACAAAGGTACAGTCTTTTTCTTTTTAACTACCCAGAACTTCTTCATACGTTGGCTGATGGCCTGCGTCTGTTCATTTGCCATCACCCCCCAGGCTGTGAATTTCGTTGTTGGAAAGGAAATTTTGGATTATGGATCAGTGGCCTCAAACTTTCACTGACCTGTACGGTGTCTTCTGCAAATTTACAAATACGTTTTCAGCATCAGCCCACTTACCGATACCAGATTGCAGCCTCCTGAAAGCATGCAATTATTCAGTTGCGAAGGGTGTCATAAACCTGCTGTACCCTCTCGTGGGGCAACCTGGTTCACAACTGTTGTAATTGCTCATTGATATCCTCGATGATGGCAATAGAACACAGTTCAGGTCAGAGCTTCTCTTACACATGTTCTATCGGGGACAGATCTGGCAGTCTTCCTGACCACGAGCGTGCCTCGAGAACTGGCATACTTCGTAGAGGCACGTGCAAGAGCATTGTCCTGTTGGAAAGTGGTAACACGTGAGGACTCAGGACGTTCTTCACTCAGCAGTTCTGTCAGAGTTCTTTCAGTCACTACTAGTCCTGACCGGAAGCCACACCCGATGGTTTGTCATACCATCATGCCAGGAGTACCACCGCTGTGCCTCTTCAAAACACTGGAAGAACGATCGCCGCTATATTCGCCGACGATGTTCATGCAGAACCACCAATCATAGTTGAACACAATGCGACTCCATCCACCAGAATTTCACGCTTCCCAGTGAAGGCACCTCCCCAAACGCAACCGTTTGTGCTGTGCTGTTAACGGCAGCCTACGCAAGGGGCGGTAATTCTCTAGCCCGTCTGTTGCTAGCCTCCGATCATAACTGCGGGATTACACAGAATGTTCCAGGGAGTCCATCACTTGTTCTCGCATGACAGGCGCAGATGTGAAGTGATCAATACGTGTTTGGTGCACAAAATACTGTGACCTTATTTTGTGGTGTCCAGCCTTTGTCGACCGGAACCTTGACGAGGAATATGCCTGGCCTCGCGTTCCCATGCACGCCAACGTCAGGCCTCTGCCACATCGGAATGTCCCACAGATCTGCATACTGGGCTGGCCGAATGAAGACGCACAATGAAGCCTCTTTCAGTGTGCCATTTGCTGACAATGCCGTTGAGACTTGGGACACACGCACAAGGTTACTTCAACTCTATAAAGACAAGGCAGTAGTTACCAATCAAACACAAACTCTCGCTTGTAATTTCCAAGAGATTTTATTTAACAGTTGCATTACAACAGCCGGCCCTAGTGGCCGTGCGGTTCTAGGCGCTTCAGTCCGCGAGACCGCTACGGTCGCGGGTTCGAATCTTGCCTCGGGCATGGATGTGTGTGATGTTCTTAGGTTAGTTATGTTTAACTAGTTCTAAGTTCTAGGGGACTAATGACCTCAGAAGTTGACTCCCATAGTGCTCAGAGCCATTTGAACCATTTTTCATTACAACAGCTAACTGCTATTATCCCAGAATAATATACACAATTGCCCTAGAATTTGAAACATTACTAAACAGACCAAATGTCTACGGGCGTCAAAGCCCAGACAAAATGTCTACGGGCGTCAAAGACCACACCAAACAATAATAATTTTAAAACCCTCTTTACATACATCTTAAGGACCATACAAACAATAAATGGTTTGGTGAGAAAAATCCCACAGAACCAGGACACCTTCAAAGGTATAACAGCAAAAACAACTCTTAATTTCTCTTCCTGGATAAAGCATTAAAAACTCAGTGCAATGAACGGCATCTATCAGGTATTACAAAATTTCTGCGACAAGTATCGCCATATCAGAGGTGAGTGGAAACTACAGCTCAGATAGTCTGAATGAAAGCTGAAAGGAACGATGAAGAAGGAAAGACGGACGCCTAGGAGTCACCAGGAACGCAACTTAAATTCGTCGAAGAACTGGAGTTTGCTGATAAACACAGCGACTGCGCTGTCGGTTACACTTGAAACTGAGCGCCGTGAAGCCGTCGTCCGCCAGTTAAACGACCAGCTACAACGGACGATGCGCACCGCTGACTATACCACTGAAACAACAACATAAAACCACAAAGCAACTGGGCACTATCCAGAGTAATACAATTCCTAAAACATCAGAAAAAATTCATAACAGGAATATGACCACAAGGGACCGACAAGCCATTCACATTCAAAATTAACCACTTTAAATATGTGCACTGCTTTTTCTTTCATAAAATGTGCAGACAGGCTTATTACTGCCAGAGCAGGAAGTGATAATGTACTCAAATATATAAGAAGCTGCCCATAGTGCAAAATCACGCCTTTTGTAACTTAACTCATAACATAACCCCAGAGCCGATTAATTGTAGCATATATATTCCATAAGCACACATCCATTAATTACCATACGAGAAGACTGTGACGCACAATAAATTTTTCATCATGAAGCCCCTTCTGCTTTACCTCTGAACACACACTGGCCCACCGGGTAGCCGCGCAGTCTGGCCGCTTTGTCACGGTTCACGCGGCTCCCCTCGTCGGATGTTCGAGTCCTCCCTCGGGCATGAGTGTGTGTGTGTCGTCCTCAGCGTAAGTTAGTGTAATTTAGATTAAGTAGTGTATAAGTTTAGGGACCAATAACCTCTGCAGTTTCATTCCATAGCAGCTTACCACAAATTTCCAAAACACGTTAACCAAGTACTAGCAGATAGCCAGAAAATCGAACCTCTGGTTATTTCGGAGTGCACAGACATACACTTAGATATACACTCCTTGCCCGTTTCTCAACCTCATTCACACAGGTAACCAGTGTTCAATAAGTTGTCCACCAGTGGTCAATATGAAACAGGTAACATGGACGTCCAAACACTGGGAGACTCGTTAACTGCAAACAGCACTAAATTCAATACACATGTATATCAGCAGGACTTTAGGAACCTGAATAATTCCCACCGTTTGATTCTGTAGCGTATCCGGTTGCAGGCTGATGCATTCCAAAGCCACTTTCACATGTTCACATCTCTTTAGCAGCAGAGACGAGACCACCGCCCTCTTACTGGACACAGTACACACTCGCCGACCGCACGCACGTCTCCGTGCGCAGCCTCACAACCCAGGTGACAGAAAGAGGCAGAACATGCGCAAAGACTCGACAACGGAGTCGATCGCAGAGATCTTGTATTATATTGTACTGTATGTTAACCGGGGACCTAGAAACGACGGAGAGGCTCCGTCCCCGCCGCAGCCGCAGTGGTCCACAACCCCACGACGACTACCGCAGTCCACTTCTCCGCTCCGCCGCCCCACATCGAACCCAGGGTTATTGTGCGGTTCGGCCCCCGGTGGACCCCCTCCTCCCCCCCCCCCCCCCCAGGTAACGTCTCACACCAGACGAGTGTAACCCCCATGTTTGCGTGGCAGAGTAATGGTGGTGTACGCGTACGAGGAGAACTTGTTTACGCAGCAATCGCCGACATAGTGTAACTGAGGCGGAATAAGGGGAACCAGCCCGCATTCCCCGGGCAGATGGAAAACTGCCTAAAAACGATCCACAGACTGGCCGGTTCACCAGACCTCGACACAAATCCGCCGGGCGGATTCGTGCCGGGGAGCAGGAGCTCCTTTCCCGCCCGGAAAGCCGTGCGCTAGGCCGCATGGCCAACCGGGCGGGATGCAGAGATCTTACATGAATACAGAGAAGCGACTCAGCCGTCTCACACGAATAGGCAGAATCACCGTGCCCGTCACAACAATCCCTCGACATCAGGGGCTGTTCAAGGCCCATGTATACCCTCCTAGGCCTAGTAACAACACTAAACACGAACAACACTAATGCTATTTAATGCGCGAAACCTGTCACAGAGCTTGCATCTCTTATCATTTACATACCCGCGATGTCCAAAGTTACCTTTGTCTCCGACCACGTATTCTGCTCGCTTCACTTAATTTGTCAGGCAGTGCACACGCAGAGTCCTCTCTGAGATGCCTCAGCCTGTGTATTATGTGGTCGTAGAGTCGTAAGCTGGCGAGTGCTTGCAGCCAGTGGACTCTGCACGTGGGGGCCGAGCCCTGCTCGTGGCATGTGCAGCCGGCGAGTTCCTACACGCAGCGCACCCACTGCCGCGCACGCGCCGAGCGGTCCCGTTGGCAGTAACGGCCGCCCCCGCTGTGGGCGGCAGCTGAGACCTGACTAAGAGACCGCGCCATAAGCCGCTCGCCGGCTGCCTCTGATTCTGCAAGCCGTTCCGCTCTGACCACGAGTAACTGGTACTTCCACCTCCGTCTGTAGTTGTGGCCTCCAGTTCGAAGTACGATTTTATGCAATTCTCCACGCTCTTTTGACCTGTGCTAGTCTCTTCACATCTGGACAGCTACTGCAACCTGCATCCATTTCAATCCGCTCCTATACTCTCTCACCCTGACTTTCCTCCTTACCAAACACACTCCTTAATGCCTGACGATGTGTCCTTCTCTTACTCAACTTGTGCACTTGGTCAGCCAGAACATTACAACCACTGACCTAGTATCGATATAAACCCGTCCAGGCGATAGCTGCGTCACCTCGTGAGGAATGACTCCTAGTCAGACACAGGCACGATGGATGCAATATCCGTGAGCGTGCTGTCCGTGTGTAGAATGGGGAAGGTGAGTAGGTGAGTGATGTATTTGATTAAATTAAAAGGAAGGTCAGTGCTGGCTGTAATATTGATGTTTTATTGATAGCAGAATCGATTTTCGATCACATAGTGATCATCTTCGGTGCTGTACAAATTAAACTCAGGCACTGGTATCAAGTTATCAATAACCAAAACTGAGAAGCTATCACAATAACTATTGTCGACAATCATTGATCTATCTGAGTTTGACCGAGGGCATATTGTGACTGCTCGTCTTCTACAAGCGGCGAAACCACGGTGAAACCACCCCCGGACGATGTGGGGTTGGGCGTGCAACTCCCCACCCCCTCCCCCTTCCCCTCTCTAGTACAGATGTCGGACGTCGTAGGCTGGGCAGACTAGTAAAATGTGTCAGGCGTGGTGGAACTACCATCAGGCTTTGACGCTGGGCAGAGTATGAGTGTGGCTGAACTCACAGTGCACCGAACGCTCCCACCGATGGGCCTCCACAGACGACGACCCATGCAGGTGACTGTTTTAACACCCTGACATCGGCAACTACGACTGAAATGGGCCAGCGATCATCGGAACTGGACTTTGGCGCACTGACTGTGCGTTGCCTGCTCTGATGACTCCTGATACCTTCTGCAGCATACCGATGGGAGGGTGTGAATCCGTCATCTTCCAGGGGAACAGCTCCTTGATACCTGTACTGCAGGATGGAGAGAGGCTGGCAGGGGCTCCATTGCGCTCTGGGGATCGTTCACGTGGGCATCCATGAGTCCAGTAGAGCTCGTTCAAGGCACCATGACGGCCAATAAATGTCGTACACTGGTTGCAGACAACATACATCCCTTCATGATGGTCATATTTCCCGACGACAGGTGCGTTTTTCAACAAGACAATGCGCCATGTCACAAGGCCAGGAGTGTGATAGAGTGGTTCGAGGAACACAGTATCGAGTTCTAGTCGATGTGGTGGCCCCCCAACTCGTCGTATCTGAACCCAATCGAACAGATCAATGATATGACTGAAAGTGACGTCAAAGCTCATTGGTTCCCTCCAACGGATTTGCGAGAATTAGGTGACTTGTGGGGGCAGATGTGGTGCCAATTCCCTCCAGCGACCTACCAAAAGAAAAGACCTCATTGCTTTCATGCCACGATGCGTTACCACTGTTATCCGTGCCAAAGGTGGACACACCGGCTATTAGGTAGCTGCTCATAATGTTCTGGCTGATCGGTGTGTATCTCGTATATCAGTTTGAGAAGTTTGAGCATATTCTGCAGTTCTCCCAAGGATCACAGTAATTCTGAGCTATGTCGTCTACTCTAGATGCCTTCTTTCGACTTTCGTCTTTCGGTGCTGCGCCAAATTGAAGGACTGCTGACTGACTCGTTTTCACTATATGGTCTCACTATCAGTTTTAAGAAAACGCAACATATTCATCATCTTGGGGTTGAAGCTCTTTTTCCGTGTTTGCTTTAACAATACGTATATTTCTGGATAGGTTCTGCCTTTAGCAAAGCACAATCTTGTTTTTCAACTCAAACATGTTTCACTGCAGTTGCAGCATCTTCAGACGGCTTTTATTTTATGGCTGTTTCAGATAACGAATATTTTATACTGCTTGTATACATGTAACTATTAGTTTTTAAATCGTAATTACAGATATTTGAATTATTAGACAAGACCAACCTATAGAGCTCTCACCCGCCCATCCCCATACCCCCCCCACACCCTCCTCCCCCCCCACACACAAACAAAAGAAAAAGAAAAAAAATCCTCAAACCTACTGTCACACTCTCTCTCTCTCTCTCTCTCTCTCTCTCTCTCTCTCACTCACACACACACACACACACACACACACACACACACACACACACACACACCACACACACAACGCACAGAAACCTCTGAAACATTCAGAACAACCGCCATTAACACCTTCAACAGTTCCACTGTCAGCTATGTAAACAGGCGCGCGCGCGCGCGCACACACACACACACACACACACACACACACACACACACACACACACACAAATACAGAATTAATTAATTTCAAGCATAGAAATAACAATTTTCAAATCGTATTTTTGGCTTCAACAATTTATCTTCTTTAAGGTGTAAGTGGTTTCAGATGACAAATTATGGAACACAACAGTCACTGTAGAAACTCAAAACATCAAGAAAACCACACCATGTGGTAAAAAGGTATGAATTAATAATTTTTTGTGGTTTTTCAAATATCTGTAATTACGATTTAAAAACTAATAGTTAACATGTATACAAACAGTAAAGAACATACTTTAGCTTTAACAGCCACAAAATAAAAGCCCATTGAAGATGCTGCAACTGCAGTGAAACATGTTTGGGTTAAAAAACGAAATTGTGTTTTGCTGAAGGCGGAACGTATCCAAAAACATACGCAACATATTCGATCCCGCGGAGAAAAATGTACATCATCAGTGATAAGCTTGAACCATCCGTTGTTGAAGGAACTACGTACCAACTCTGCTCTCTCGACAACACAGCAGCTTAAATTGCGTTGAAGGTTACAATATGCAGCACAAAGTTCCTCACACTCACTGTAGGTGCACTCGGCACGATGACATACGGTCGATAAGGAGGACTAACTCCTTCACGTACCTAAGAGAGAGGGTAACTCCGAAAATCAGTGAGGATCTGTGCACGAACAATAAGTGCATCAGACTGGAGAAAGCTTACCATTTATGTAACACCATTCACAGATGTAAATCCCTTTGCCTTGGCCTAAACTTTTATAACTCCACAACGCCTCACAATGTTCGTGAGCCGACAACTCACTAAACTAGAACTAACGGATAATAAAATTCTGTGAAAAATTGTAGGTTCCGTCAAAGAAGACGATATATACATTCAAACACGACAAAGAACTTTGCCGACATGTACAGGGCAATGAGAATGGACAGGCTACTCTACGTAGTCAGGATGGGCAACTGTAGACTCATGTCAAGGGTCTTCAGCACCGTCTCTAGAGGGAAAAGGACTGACACCAAGTGCACGGAACTGGTTACGAGCAACCAGAGCAACCTTAAGCAACTAGAAAGTGGCCATGACTTTCACGAGAGGTACCAGAGCAGAATTTTTATCAGAATTTTTTCCTCCAGCCACTAAAAGCAGTAAAAGTGCATCTGGGAACAGGAGCAGAAATACATCCATAGCACCTGGAGGCTAAGAGGGTAACTCGCCAGAATTAAGAACTTTGTGGTCCAGTGTGGATCTAAACGGAATATTAGAAATAGAACATGAGCAAGGCAACTAAGGCACTATATTGCCAGTTTTTTGGTGTTGGTATTGATAAGAATTTAATTTGAAAAAAGAAGTAAGGAAAGAAAGATAGAGAAACATTTAGGAGCTTCTTAAGCAATTCACTTTAGCCACGTTATATTCCAAGTGTTAGAGCAGGGATGTGCAGACTTGTTAATATCGCGGGCCGCAGACCCTCACTGTGGCTGCCTGGGTTACAAATATTCTTCGCGAGTGCACAGAAAGATCACAAAACGTAACACCATACGAAGTAATAGACTGAAAGTAGCCGGCCGCGGTGGTCTCGCGGTTCTAGGCGCTCAGTCGGGAACCGCGCGACTGGTACGGTCGCTGGTTCGAATGCTGCCTCGGGTATGGATGTGTGTGATGTCCTTAGGTTAGTTAGGTTTAAGTAGTTCTAAGTTCTAGGGGACTGATGACCACAGATGTTAAGTCGCATAGTGCTCAGAGCCATTTGAAGCATTTGAACTAAAAGTAAACAGAGTAACACGCGTTGGCCTTTCAGTGTCACAGATTGTGGGTGTCACTTCTTTTTTTTCTTAGTGGAGATAATAGCATTCCGTTCTCGCACCAGATCAACGTGATACTTCCAACAAAAGCTTCCATTCACTCTCAACCATGAGAATTTTAAATCGTCGGCTTTACTGACCATTCGTCCTCCTCCGGACAATAAAATATCGTTTTACGTGAGTTCCTTGGCACAAACCAGGAGCACTGCGTTTTGTGACATTTCAGTTTCTTTACTGTTTTTCGAGAACAACCTTCTGCTTCTTACTTTACAGATATGAAGTGATCCAATGTTGATCTTTTGTCCTAATCCCATAATGTTTCAATTTACGCAAAAGTTTGGTTGGCCCACAGAATCACACACTTTTGTTAAATCAAAGAAAGTACCTACTGTTCTCAGTCTACCGCTTAGTCCTTATACTGGCTTACAAACAAATAATATACGCCATTTTCTGTGGAGACTCCCTTCCAGAAGCGAAACTGAATGACAGCAAATTACGTGTACTGAGATGTGGCTATACACTGCTTTCTCGAAACCGTTTGAAGACACTGACAGCGAAGAAGTTGACCTGTGGCTATCTACGTTATCTTTTCAACATTTACGTAAAATAGTTTCACTGACGAGTGTTGTAGCTTGCCAGGAAACTGATCATACCAGAAAGACACATTGCACAAATGTCTGATGCCTCTGAGCACTATGGGACTTAACTGCTGAGGTCATCAGTCCCCTAGAACCTAGAACTACTTAAACCTAACTGGCCTAAGGACATCACACACATCCATGCCCGAGGCAGGATTCGAACCTGCGACCGTAGCTGTCGCGCGGTTCCAGACTGTAGCGCCTATAACCGCTCGGCCAACACGGCCGGCGCAGCTAGCCACAAATTTATTTTATGGAGAAAGGAACTTAAAACAAATTTGTGGCTGGTTGCTGTCTCAACGCCTTCAACATTTGTCTTATAACGATTATGTTTAATCTCTGATGTACAGGGTGTTTCAAAAAGGTACGGCCAAACTTTCAGAAAACATTCATCACACACAAATAAAGAAAAGATGTTACGTGGACATGTGTCCGGAACCGCTTAATTTCCATGTTAGAGCTCATTTTAGCTTCGTCAGTATGTACAGTACTTCCTCGATTCACCGCCAGTTGGCCCAATTGAAGGAAGGTAATGTTGACTTCGGTGCTTGTGTTGACATGCTCCTGCACATTTCAGTCGAAGTGTTCGTACGCTTCTCAACAACAGATTCGGTGACCGACGGATTGGTAGAGGCGGACCAATTCCATGGCCTCCACGCTCTCCTGACCTCAACCCTCTTGACTTTCATTTATGGGGGCATTTGAAAGCTCTTGTCTACGCAACCCCGGTACCAAATGTAGAGACTCTTCGTGCCCGTTTTGTGGACGGCTTTGATACAATACTTCATTCTCCAGGGCTGCATCAGCGCATCAGGGATTCCATGCGACGGAGGGTGGATGCATGTATCCTCGCTAACGGAGGAAATTTTGAACATTTCCTGTAACAAAGTGTTTCAAGTCACACTGGTACGTTCTGGTGCTGTGTTTTTCCATTCCATGATTAATGTGATTTGAAGATAAGTAATAATATGAGCTCTAAGATGGAAAGTAAGCGTTTCCGGACACATTTCCACATAACATATTTTCTTTCTTTGTGTTTGAGGAATGTTTCCTGAAAGTTTGGCCGTAACGTTTGTAACACCCTGTAAATGCTGTTAACATTGCACACTGGAACACAATGTGTCCTGGGGATCGCCCATTCGGCAAGAGTTCGTCGAAGCGAAGCCGGTCACTGCTGATGAAGACGCCCTGGACTCCAGCGAGTGCAGACTGCCACACGGCAACCCACCCCACCCCACTCAGCTCCGGGCCGGCTGTGTTGTTGACTCGGTGCTGCGCGATGTTTACCCCGGCCAGCTGCGACGCGGCACACGCCTTCCTCGCCCTCCGCTGGCCTTACGGCCCTACCTCTCTGGAAATCCAGCCCGACCCACACTCACCGACCAGTGCCTACATGGCTTCCGAGACTCTGGCGAGAGGGCGTGGCCAGCACTGAGGCCAACCGTACGGCAGGGCGTTATCCTAACAAACATGTCGTGAACGATCCTACACCCTCAGTACTTCGCAAATAATCAATAAGGAAACCAATGAGAAAAGTGAAAACAGAAATTAAATTTCTGGGTCAAGAAATAATACCTCTGCTGCTGGCACTGTAATCCTGAAAGACCACAAAGAAGCTTCCTGGCAGATTAAAACTTTCGCGGGCAAGTTTTCTACCAACTGAACTACCCAAGAACAGTTTTAATCTACCAGGAAGTTTCATATCAGCGCACACTTCGCTGCAGAGTGAAAATCTCATTCTGGAAGCACTAGAAGATTAGTTCAACTTGAGCAAGGAAAGAATAATTGTTTCTGTTCCTGTGTGCCAGCTATTATTTGTGTAACTTTAGCTGCACGATTCCTGTGGGACAGATACGTAGAGTAGCTAAACAACATTCACCGTTTCGGCACTGAAAGGCGGTTTTAGATACTTTCTAAGCAGTGTCTAACGAAATGAGCTTCATAGTTCTTTGCGTCTCTCCCTGTATAAATTTCTCAGCCAGCCGGAGTGGCCGAGCGGTTCTAGGCGCTTCAGTCTGGAACCGCGCGACCGCTACGGTCGCAGGTTAGACTTCTGCCTCGGGCATGGATGTGTGTGATGTCCTTAGGTTAGTTAGGTTTAAGTAGTTCTAAGTTCTAGGGGACTGATGACCTCAGATGTTAAGTCTCGTAGTGCTCAGAGCCATTTGAACCATAAATTTCTCAACGCTTTTGTTACTGTCTCCTGTCACTCAAACAAGCCTGTCACCATTGACAACGTCCTTCTTTGTATACATCTACATCCCCTGATCAGGGTCCCCTACGCTCTAGCAGTATCTACGTTCTTCTTTTGGTGTTCAACTCTGAGGTTGGTTTGCAGCAGAGCGCCATTCGTCTCTTCTGCCTGCCTTCCTCTTCATTTCCACGTAAGTGTTACTTCCAACGTCATTCATCATCTTTTGCATGTATGATATCCTTACGTATCTACGTATGACCTATAAAAGCTATTTTTGTACAGTATGTCATTTACGTGACACTTTTCTCTCTCAGACACTTATTAACAATATTTATTGGTAAAAATGAGTAAAGCACAAAGAGAAAATTGTTTCGTAAATTTTGTAACACGGTCGCTGAATTCAATAAATTATTTACGACATGCATAAATTTAAGTGTAAAAAATGTTATGAAATTGGATAGCCTTCTCCAGCAGTATCTGTTGAACTTCAGAATGAATTTTCGCTCTGCAGCGGAGTGTGCGGTTATTTGAAAATTCCAGGCAGATCAAATTATTCTTTATTTGGCATGTCTCCCACCTCACAGCCCACAAATTCGTTGTCTTCATCTTGCACTCTTAAAAAAATGGTTCAAATGGCTCTGAGCATTACGTGACTTAACACCTTAGTTCATCAGTCCCCTATAACTTGGAACTACTTAAACCTAACTAACCTAAGGACATCACACACATCCATGCCCGAGGCAGGATTCGAACCTGCGACCGCAGCAATCACGCGGTTCCGGACTGAAGCACCTAGAAACCCACGGCCACTTGCATTCTTCAGGTAGCTTCTTAGCTTTAGTTTTTTTAAAGTCAAGAGAACAAAATCATTTAGTTCTTTGAGTGTTTGTAATGGTAATTGATCGAAATTGCCTATTTCCCTAGCAATTCAGCTTTATCATTTGGCCATTGTCAACTGGATAAATTTTTTGAATAAAATTTTTAATACATCGCCTTTTTCTGTTCAATGAATGTAAACGATAAAACAAAAATTAATCATTTTTTAAAAAAGTTGAATTTAATTCCTTGCAGTTAATTATTGTTAAAATGAAATTAAATTTACATGAGATGATACAAGTAAAATTATTCTGTCTGTTCTGTTATTTTTTATTTACCCCCTTCCAGCACTGGATATATGGCTTTGTGATCCATTAGATTATATTTCAGGCTGCTTTTTTCAGGGTTCTGCCGACGTCTTCAAGGCTATTGTAACGGCCTTGGGCTTTCGAAGTCTCCATCGTACTTCGCCCTCAGCAGCGATCCCCTACTTTAGCGAGGTCTTCATTATAGCCTCAGATCTTTTTATAATAAAATAAAATGTTTAACATATTTCCGAAATTCTTTGTTTTTACATATTTTAAAATGTTTTTCTTCTTCTTCATGAGCTGTGTAGTCCTGCAGTTGACCGATCGCTATTTTATATATTACATAGTGACCGTAACTTCCACAGCCGGCCGGGGTGGCCGGGCGGTTGTAGGCGCCACAGTCTGGAACCGCGCGAACGCTACGGTCGCAGGTTCATCAGGTTCGAATCCTGCCTCGGGCATGGATGTGTGCGCTGTCCTTAGGTTAGTTAGCTTTAACTAGTTCTAAGTTCTAGGGCACTGAGGACCTCAGAAGTTAAGTCCCATAGTGCTCAGAGCCATTTGAACCAATTTACATCTGAACGGTTTGAAACCTTGTAGCTTGCTATGAAGTGTGTTACCGTACTGATAGTCGTAAGGGACTGTCATGTTGCTTAGGTCAGAATTCGTTCATTCAACTTACATCAGTAGCTGAGTTTTTAAAATAATAATTGTGAAATTAATTCTATGTAGCAGTAACACTGTTTTTGCCCGCCCGGTTTGCCGTGAGGTCTAACGCACGGCTTTCCGGATTGGGAAAGAGCACCTGGTCCCTGGCACGAATCCGCCCGGCGGATTTGTGTCGAGGTCCGGTGAACCGGCCAGTCTGTGGATGGTTTTCAGGAGGTTTTCCATCTGCCTCGGCGAATGCGAGCTGGTTCCTCTTGTTCCGCCTCTGCTACACTAGGTCGGTGATTGCTGCGCATACAGGTTCTCCACGTACGCGTACGCCACCATTACTCAACCACGCAAACGTAGGGGCTACACTCGTCTGGTGTGAGACGTTCCCTGGCGGGGTCCACCGGGGGCCAAACCGCACAATAACCCTGGGTTCGGTGTGGGGCGGAGGAGGGGTGAAGTGGACTGCGGTAGTCGTCGTGGGGTTGTGGACCACTGCGGCTGCGGCGGGGACGGAGCCTCTCCGTCGTTTCTAGGCCTTCGGTTAACATACAATACAGTACAATAAAACACAACACTGTTTTAATGAAGTTTTAGGCTGTGAAGTTGTTTCTCTTGCACAGCGAAATGCTGTTCGCAAACAGTAAAGTTGTATGTATGGCTTATGGGCGTATGGTTACATGGTTCTAATGGCTCTAAGCGCTATTGGACTTGACATCTGAGGTCATCAGTCCCCTAGACTTAGAAACTACATAAACCTAACTGGCCTAAGGACATCACACACATCCATGCCCGAGGCAGGATTCGAACCTGCAACCGTAGCGGTCGCGCGGCTCCAGACTGAAGCGCCTAGAACCGCTCGGCAACTCTGGCCGGCGATGTAAATTTGTCTTAACACCAAAAGTCTCTATCAGAATTGAGCAACCTGATTAATAACCGAAGCATCTGCAGCTTACAGAGAAAAGAGCAAAAAATTACGGGTGATCGTTACATAATGCACGAGCCTGCAAAGAGTAAACACGAATTAGCACACTATTTTAGGTTGGCATTCAGCATCGGCCTCGATTCTGAATTTCGTGCGCAAGACCCGACGGGAAACAAAATCAGCATCGGCTGTACACTGACAACAGCTTCTATAAGACACAAAATCAACTCACGTAAAGTAATCACCACCACGGTTCAATATACGATCATCAAGGTAGAAAACAAATGGGGACAAGATTCAGCTCAAACTTTCTTAAATTCAGTATTACGCAATAAACTGCAGCTATAGTTTATGTCAAATCTGCCATTAAGACAGCTTGTTTTCAAAAAAATGTGTGTTAAATCTTATGGGACTTAACTGCTAAGGTCATCAGTCCCTAAGCTTACACACTACTTAACCTAAATTATCCTAAGGACAAACACACACACACCTATGCCCGAGGGAGGACTCGAACCTCCGCCGGGATCAGCCGCACAAAGACAGCTTGAATCAAATGATTCATATCAGGTAATGTGCAGAGTCACTCAGGACTTTGACCTCGTAGAGAACGAAAACCTGCGCACAGTTTTAACTACTAAGAACACTGCCCTTTGGCGGCACAAGGTTTCTAACAAGCAGCTGCCCCAAGCAGAAAACGTCACAGCAAAATCCAACGTAAGTTGAAAGTTAACTTTTAGCGCGCAGGTGAGGAATTCACTGACAAATCTTGAAAGTAGCAATTCATTCAGATAAGATATAAATTCACCGAATATCGGCCACAACCGTCGGCACTCAAGAACACTCAGCGCAAACGCGGAACGACTCTCGAACAGAGTCTATAATTACTTGTGACTGCAGCCACACTTCAGTTCCGCTCGCCAGCAGGCGCAGACGCCGCAATCACAACACCAATGCGCCACAGCAGTACTCCACGCAACTGATCCTCTACGATGCCCCGTGCAGACTCGCTCCGTACTCCTCCCCCTGCAGAGCGCCGCGCCGGCCGCGGTGGCCGTGCGGTTCCGGCGCTGCAGTCCGGAACCGCGGGACTGCTACGGTCGCAGGTTCGAATCCTGCCTCGGGCAAGGGTGTCTGTGATGTCCTTAGGTTGGTTAGCTTTAAGTAGTTCTACGTTCTAGGGGACTTATGACCTAAGATGTTGAGTTCCATAGTGCTCGGAGCCATTTTAACCCTTTTTTTTGCGCTCGACAACCAGCACGCTCCAAAGCATCTCATTTAGACAGGGAAATAACCGAAAAGTAAGAGCATCGCAAGTTCCGTTACTGTTTGTTAATGATGCCGAGACTATAAACGGTTCTGATGTGCGAAAGTTTCGAAGCAAACGTGCATTTCCACACTCGGTGTCCGTGGAGAGGGTCACAACGAGTTAGGAATTGCAAATACTGTCCCATTACCCAACATTCTAGTCCAAGCTACTTGTATAGCTACAGATGTTTGCGCAGCTGCTGCTGGAAATGGCGGGACCACAAACTATACACAGTGCCAGCGTCAAAATAATATTGCGTTCGTGGTCGGGGGTCGAACAACAAATAGCTCAAACATGCGGTCCGAAGACGGATCTCGAAAAGCGGTCGATGCTACGTCCAGCGGAAGCATCTGCGGATTCACCATCGGAAACAGGAGAATCGCAGATACAGACCACAGAGTCTGCTGGTATAGAAAAGACGGGTCTATTTTTGACGCAAAAGTCAAAGAGGAAACGTTCTGCGCGAACAGCAAAGTCTAAGCAAAGAGCCCTCTACAACAAGCAATATCTGGAGTGATCAAGGCAAAAACGAGACTAAAGATATAGCAATTTCCAAATCAGGAGCGACTTCTCATGCCAAACACCAATTGTCTGTGTGCAACCGTAAAGGAGTAAAAAAAGCACAGAAGTCAAAGATTGTAGTGTCAAGTAGAAGCAATTGGAAACACTGGAACAGAGACACAAAGCATAATCTCTATCCAAAATCAAGACCTCTTACAAGAGCAGGAACAGCAGGAGTAAGTAGTAGAACTGAAAAGAACTAATTTACAGTCGGAAAAGACTATAATGGACTATAAAAATTACAAAATTTATACTCCAAATACGCAGTTGACGTCCTTGAAGGCAATGGCGGTACAGTAAGAAAGAGTTGGTACAATGAAAGATGAAGACAAAAAAGTGCCTCTGACCGCTATGGGACTTAACGTTTGAGGTCATCAGTCCCCTAGAACTTACAATTACTTAAACCTAACTAACCTGAGGACATCACACACATCCATTCCCGAGGCAGCATTCGACCTGCGACCGCAGAGGTCGAGCGGTTTCAGACTATAGCATCTAGAACCGCTCGACCTCCCCGGCCAGCGATAAACACCTAGTCATAGGATTTCGACGCAGTATCAGAAATCTTTGGATTCAAAAAGAAATATACATATCATTCTTGGAAGAATGAGAGAAAGGGACATAAAGAATCTCCGAACAAGGAGAAATTACTTAGTTTTTAACGTAGAGGAACATATAGTTGAAAAAGCAGCCGAGAAATTTAGCGGAGGCGCCAGGAGAACCAATACATTTTGTAGAGGGTTTTGTTTAGTCTTTTTCTCACGTTTCGTTATGAGATCAGAAGAAGTTGCTCAACAAACTCCGCTGTCAAACGATACATGAGAATGGTTGTTTATGGAAGAAAGATTTGCCATTGAAATTCCGAGAGAGAACGTTCCGGCAAGAGCGGCCATTATACTACTACTTCTTCTTACGTAGTCTCGTGAGATGACCACAAAGAGAAAATTTCAAACACCTAGAGCTAATATTGTCTTCTGACAATCATTCTGCATGACCTTTATCTAGATCAAGGATTTTAAAATGATATGGGCGGTTTCGATTGTGCTAGCAAACTTCTCCAGATCACAAAATACCGGTGCATAGTGCAACACGTCACTTGTTGTACCGTGAAGTACTGAGTCATTAAAACTGGTTGATTGTAGACTATGTGGACAAGATTCCTAGCATCACCAACATCTGTACCGAGCGAGGTGGCGCAGTGGTTAGACACTGGACTCGCATTCGGGAGGGCGACGGTTCAATCCCGCGTTCGACCATCCTGATTTTGGTTTTCCATGATTTCCCTAAACCGCTCCAGGCAAATGCCGGGATGGCTCCTTTGAAAGGGCACGGCCGACTTCCTTCCCCATCCTTCCCTAATCCGATGAGACCGATGACCACGCTGTCTGGTCTCCTTCCCCAAACCAACCAGCCAATATGTAAATCATTTTATAAACGCGTGCGACCTAGACAAATTGATGTTATACTGAAAATTAACATCGCTTTTCCTCATTCCCCAACACGTCAGGCCTCACAAGACTGTATAACAAACATTCTTGCGACGGGCCAATCGCGAGTGGGACAGAGAAGGGGGAATCAGACAGTGGTACCAGAAGTACTCTCCGTCACACACCGTAAGTTGCCTTGATTAGTATGGATCTAGATGTATTAATAATGATAATAAAAGTAACAGAATTTTTTGCTTCATTTTTAACCGTAGATACGTCCGTATTTAACCTACAGCGAATGCAGGCAGAAAAAAACAGTACGTTGTAGTATAGCAGTTTATGAGGAATGACATTGAGTAAACAAATACATACACAAAAATAACTGATGTGAAGTCTTCATATAGCTGTTATTCAAGCAATATTGAGGATATTCCGCCCAGTTGTCAGTTGTACGATTATTACCACAACATGTTTCGGGACAACATTATCCCATTTTCAAGTGCTACAAACGAAGAAACCGGATTGTAAGGTACGTTACCACTCAGGAATGTAGTCTTACATGTCTGTCGGTATAAGGAGGTTTATTTTCTCTTGTTTCCTTGTTTTCAGCACCTGAAAATGGGATAATGTTGTGGCAATAATCACAGGACTGACAACTGAACTGAATATCCTCAATATTACCTGCATAAAAATTTTATTTATTATTATTCCTTCACCTTAAGTGATGTTAAAATACCCTTCATTTCGCAGTATTTTAAATATTTGATAACCGTCACTAGCCTTGAATCCTAGAAGTGGCCGCCAGGCAACAGCTGCGCGAAGATGTAAGCGGACACTCGGCACTTGCTACCAGCTGAGTTGTTTTCTACGTCCCGCTGTGTTTAAAGCAGGCACGTTGTTGTTTTCTTCAGTCCTGAGACTGGTTTGATGCAGCTCTCCATGCTACTCTATCCTGTGCAAGCTTCTTCATCTCCCAGTACCTACTGCAACCTACATCCTTCTGAATCTGCTTAGTGTATTCATCTCTTGATCTCCCTCTACTCCCTCTACGATTTTTACCCTCCACGCTGTCCTCCAATACTAAATTGGTGATCCCTTGATGCCTCAGAACATGTCCTACCAACCGACCCCTTCTTCTGGTCAAGTTGTGCCACAAACTTCTCTTCTCCCCAATCCTATTCAATACTTCCTCATTAGTTATGTGATCCACCCATCTAATATTCAGCATTCTTTTCTTCTGTAGCAAAAGCAGGCATCTCTCTCTGATTTACGATTCCTGACACAGCACTCTTTCAGGTGCAGAAGCTTCACTCACCAGACAGAAACCTGCCATGACTTGCTGGTTACTCCGGAGCTATTCTGGAGCCTCACGTCATTGTGACGTCTTTTAACACACAGCGCCCTTCCTAGTTCCACACATCGCCGTGTACTTCAGAAACAACGTGCCTTCCTCCTTGTGTGTGAGGACATCAGTAAGTGTGGGTGGACAACTGTTGTTGTGGCTCTCTGGTTAAGTGCAATGACATGTTATTTACTTTTGGATACATTATGGGAGATGAACAGTGATCATGTGTTACAAACATTTACTATTAAAAACAGTCTTGATCACAATTTATTTATTACGGTGACCGGTTTCGATCACTACTTTGATCATTTTCAGACCAATGAGTAAGAACCTCCTTCTGCTGGAGAATCAGCAGGACGTCCTTACTTATTGGTCTGAAGGTGATCGCAGTAGTGGTCGAAACCCGTCACTATAATAAATAAATTGTGATCAAGACTGTTTTAACAGTAAATATTAGCAATGTCATGTCTATGAGAATTGGGCATACGTCCTAGTCTCCTTCTCCCCCCTGTCTCTGTTCACCACCTCCCCCCCCCTCTCTTTGTACATCTCTTCCTCCTCCTCCCTCTCTCTCTCTCTTTCTCTCTCTCTCTCTCTCTCTCTCTCTCTCTCTCTCTCTCTCCCTCCTTCTCCTCCTGTCCCCGTCCCCTCTCTTTCCCTCTAACTATACATCACCACCTCCCCCTTTCTCAGTCTTCTTCTCATTCGTATCTGTCCATCTCCTCCTGCTCCATGTCTTTATCCATCCTCCTTTCTGCATTGCATGTCCATTTCCTCTCACCTCTCTGTCCGTCTCCTATTCTCTCCTGAATCTGAGCCAAATTTATTATTATTTCAAATTCAGATTCTGTAGTAGTCTAAACATACGCCGCCGGCCGCTGTGGCCGAGGGGTTCTAGGCGCTTCAGTCCGAAACTGCTCGCCTGCTACGGTCGCAGGTTAGAATCCTGCCACGAGCATGAATGTGTGTGATGTCCTTAGCCCAGTTAGGTTTAAGTAGTTTCTAAGTCTAGGGGACTGATGACCTGAGATGTCAAGTCCCATAGCGCTTAGAGCCATTTGAACCATGTAACCATACGCCGATAAGCCATAAATACAACTTTTCTGTTTGCGAACAGCATTTCGCTACGTCCACCGGTATGTTTATCAGAGTTCTATTCAAAAATTTGAAGTTAATGGATCAAGAACTTCCAGAAATTTTTGGTAATAACGTTTACCGTTTATATATTACATATTTATCTATATAATTTATGTATTAGTAAAGGTATATAAAAATTTTAATGTAACGCTGTGTCAGAATTACGAAGCAATGTCTGAAGAACTTAACAAACGAAAATTTACATTTTTAAATTGATTGCCCTGTAGCTATTAGATATATTTTATGTATTATATTACGCGCCCCACAATGTATATAAGAAAATACGAGAGTATTAGAATGTAAGACTCTGTTAGAATATGAAAGCTGTCGGTGGAGAACTTTCGGAGATACTCGTACAACACATTGAAGAAACGAACATTTACATTTTTATTTATATAGGTGTAAAAGTTTGTTTGTTCAAAATTTTAAATCTCTGAAAGTTCTTCACGGATTGATTTGAAATTTCGGCACAACGTTGTATTCGAACACTTGAGATATATATAAATATACATATATATCAAGTGAATGTTCGAATAGTTGCAAATATAGACAACATATAGATATATATCGGTCAAGCAGGTATATAAAATCACGCAAGTATTCAAATAAAACGTTGGACAAAATGTCAAAGCAATCGGAGAAGAACTGTCGAAGATATTTTATTTTGAACAATTAAATTTTTATTTACATGTATAGATTTATAGAATAGCATCTTTACAGGTCCAAAGACAAGCACAGTCACTGAATATGTTGCACGTAGCTAATGCTGTATGAATGGAAAGACAGTAGGACAGTTTACGGAACAATATATGAAAGCCGTGATACAAGTATTTAGGCAGACGATGGGTTCCTTTTAGTAGCGGAACTGAATTTGCTCTCTCGTGCTACTCTGAAATGGTGAGTAAATTAAGCAATTTTCGGGAGCACTCGGGACTCCAGCTGTAAAAACGCACAGTTCGTTGCCGTGGTTAGCCTGAGACAGTCTGCGGTGTAGCCGACAGTTTGGGTATCGACCGCGTGTGGGGGAACGCTACACTACTCGTGGTTTACGAGCGCAAGGGTGAAGTTGGCGGGCGCTCCCTTTATGGGGACGTTTGTTACGCGAGTTTCTTTATTACCCCGTCCCAAGTTAGTCTCAATGAAGCGTTCTTCGGTCGCGCGGGCCGATCAGAAGTTGCGGGGAACAGATTGCAGCCCGTTGTTTGGAGGGTGGAGTTATGTCAGCGCCAAGTCGATTCATTAGTTACGCAGTGGGAGGCGCACAAATTTACGGCACACTACGTGTGCTAAGCCTGGCTGAGCCAAGAGCTCGGGATGCGGCGTTTCGTCTAACGGAACTGTGAGCCTCAGTAACCGCAACTACGCCCGGTCCACTGATACATCTCTTCAAATTGAAATTTACTATGGTAAGCCAAAGCATGATGACCACCTGCGGTGTAGTAGGTAGGTCCACACTAGGAACGCAATACAGCATCGACTATGCTTGGAAAGGATTCGACAATTCTTTGGTAGGTTTCCAGAGGTCGTTGGTGTTGGAGGTGCACTCGCAGGAGACGCACTTCACGTAAACTAGGCGCCACAGGTTTGCGTGCGCCGAGTGAACTTCTCATAGCGACTGAGATACGCTCCATTAGACCAACTGAAACGTCACCTTAGAACAATTATACATGACTGTGCTCAAAATGATACACAATATTTTTAGCACAACGCAATCTGACTTTCAATAAACCCTACAAAAGAATGGCCCTGACTAACTTTAACCTATACCTTTCACAAATCAGTTACCTCACCAAAAATCTTCGTTACTCGAACTACTGCAATACAGCGAGCGCCACTACTGCCAGCTAAATAAAAGATTCAAACTACGGAAGGCACTAACTACTGATAGGCATAGTTAGCAAATGAAAGATTTTGATAGGGAACAAACAATGTATTTACCTTAATAGTCATAATATATATAGCAGTTCATGACATACAGTCTTACAAATTTCAGAACTCCGCCGTCTCTTTCCCCACGTCCACCACTGCTGGCGGCTCACCTCCAACTGCGCAAGATATCAAATGCACATACTTATTGATACAATGTTGGTCAAAACCTAAAATTTTCTCACAGTCCATAAAGACAGTCCTGATCGTTCATCACAGTAAAATAGCAGTGTTTTTGCTCAATGTCTGAGCAGTAAAAGAAAATGCACACGGAAGTAGTGGATTTCCATGCAGTGTTGAAGAGGTAGTCTTGTTCTTCCAACGGAAAGACAGTGCTGACTCTTGACATGCAGACAGGTAATTGGCCACAGCAGAGTCAGTCGACGTTGAAGACTATCGGTAGGTAGGTCATCACAGAGCAGATCCACTGTAGTCCTGGTAGAGATTACTATTGGTGGGCCTCCAGAGGTGCAGACCCACTTAAGTCCTTGTAGAGATAGCCAGCAGCCACCTGTTGTGACTGTGCAGGTGCACAATCACCACCGAAGAGTCTTGCGTAGAATATAGCAAGTCCATGAACCACCACTTGTGCACTCAGAAATTTTTTTTTGAAATGTCCTTAAAACCAGCAATGCTGTTATCCAGCCCCTTGCTGAATTATTAAAACACGTGAAAACACTATCAGTCCCTACTTCTCACATATTGTCCATATACTGTGACCAACAGAAACGTATGCAGTGAAATGTAACTTAATTTGAAGAACTGGTGTCTATACAATTATAAATTTACCACATAAGAATACAATTACAAAGGTACAAAATACATCATTATAGAACATAATAGTACAGATAACATTTGTAGTAACATAGGATTTACAAAAGAATCGAAATAATATATATATCAGTATTACAAAAATTACGACATAAGTACATACATAAAGGATCAGAATAACTTTTGAAACATCAACTTCACACATGAGCATTAAAAAAAAAAACAGAATAAATAATGTGTAAACATCTTACGAAGTAAATAACATGTTATTAATGCAAATTATATTTGAGGATAACAGTATTCCTCATCATAGTGAATGTAGCTTAGTATTAGAAGAGAAAAAAATTCTATGAAACAGTACACAGAGACAGGAAGAAAATAAATACACAAGGGTACATAAACACATAGTGCGATAACACAAAAGGAAAGGGCAGGCTTTGTTTTCAGGGTAACATTTGGTACTGCAGTCCAACCCAAAACTTCATTCCATAGATCGTCCCTCTTATTTCAACATTTGCTCCAGCCAAAAAAAAAAAAATCCTATCCAAGCATGCTTTCTGTATTCTATTCACATCCTCTTTCAAAAATAGTTTTTCTCCACTGTACACTACTTTTTTGGCCAAACCATTTTCTTATAGCTTCTCAATGTTTTTCTTGCAATTCATCATAGTTAGTTTCTTATATAGTCTACCCCCTCTTAAGCTAACTTAAACCTACTGAGCTCAGATGCTTAACTAAGGGACGACGCAATGCAGCGGCACAAAACAATTAATACCAACAGCAATGACAAAAAAATGCAAGTAAGCAAAGCAAGCAGCAATAAATGTAATAACTTATACCTAAACATGACAAAGCTCAAGCAGAAAAAATATTACACCAAAGACAACAATGCAGATAAGGGAAATGTCTATTCACATCTTAATGTCTATGTAATTAAAATGGTGCACCACAAAAACTTATTCTATGGAATAAATTACCAAGTACTTGAAAAGAAAATTACGTATGAAGTTCCTGTGAAGGAAAATGTCTTTTTGTGCTCCCTCATTTTTTGGATGTATATCACGAAGTTATTCTTTACTGGGTCTGTAGGCATAAAATATTTACATTAGTACATCTATAAAATTTTATTTTAACCAATGCTACAGGGCAGCTAGAACCTAGATATTAAACAAAATGAGTAAATAAATACGTAAAGCAAACCATATGGCATTTCTCTCAACTAGCAAGCCAATAGCCGTAAAATGTTTCTCATCATTTCATTAGGCATTTTAGTAAACATCATAAATTAAGAACTCCACAGTATAATAATATGTTTTCAAGTTTGAGCGTGTCGTATTTGCAATGCTTCTTACAAAGGAATGTCAATAGAAAGGATAATGGCCTCTTCTTTTTTTCTCCACTTGTGCCTCTGAAAGGCACACACTAATGCTTTTTTCCAGGCGACTGTCGCGCAGCTGGGTGCCCATGACACATTACGTGCAGGTGGTCACTTAACTTTCTTACCGAAATACACTCCTGGAAATTGAAATAAGAACACCGTGAATTCATTGTCCCAGGAAGGGGAAACTTTATTGACACATTCCTGGGGTCAGATACATCACATGATCACACTGACAGAACCACAGGCGCATAGACACAGGCAACAGAGCATGCACAATGTCGGCACTAGTACAGTGTATATCCACCTTTCGCAGCAATGCAGGCTGCTATTCTCCCATGGAGACGATCGTAGAGATGCTGGATGTAGTCCTGTGGAACGGGTTGCCATGCCATTTCCACCTGGCGCCTCAGTTGGACCAGCGTTCTTGCTGGACGTGTAGACCGCGTGAGACGACGCTTCATCCAGTCCCAAACATGCTCAATGGGGGACAGATCCGGAGATCTTGCTGGCCAGGGTAGTTGACTTATACCTTCTAGAGCACGTTGGGTGGCACGGGATACATGCGGACGTGCATTGTCCTGTTGGAACAGCAAGTTCCCTTGCCGGTCTAGGAATGGTAGAACGATGGGTTCGATGACGGTTTGGATGTACCGTGCACTATTCAGTGTCCCCTCGACGATCACCAGAGGTGTACGGCCAGTGTAGGAGATCGCTCCCGACACCATGATGCCGGGTGTAGGCCCTGTGTGCCTCGGTCGTATGCAGTCCTGATTGTGGCGCTCACCTGCATGGCGCCATACACGCATACGACCATCATTGGCACCAAGGCAGAAGCGACTCTCATCGCTGAAGACGACACGTCTCCATTCGTCCCTCCATTCACGCCTGTCGCGACACCACTGGAGGCGGGCTGCACGATGTTGGGGCGTGAGCGGGAGACGGCCTAACGGTGTGCGGGACCGTAGCCCAGCTTCATGGAGACGGTTGCGAATGGTCCTCGCCGATACCCCAGAAGCAACAGTGTCCCTAATTCGCTGGGAAGTGGCGGTGCGGTCCCCTACGGCACTGCGTAGGATCCTACGGTCTTGGCGTGCATCCGTGCTGCGGTCCGGTCCCAGGTCGACGGACATGTGCACCTTCCGCCGACCACTGGCGACAACATCGATGTACTGTGGAGACCTCACGCCCCACGTGTTGAGCAATTCGGCGGTACGTCCACCCGGCCTCCCGCATGCCCACTATACGCCCTCGCTCAAAGTCCGTCAACTGCACATACGGTTCACGTCCACGCTGTCGCGGCATGCTACCAGTGTTAAAGACTGCGATGGAGCTCCGTATGCCACGGCAAACTGGCTTATACTGACGGCGGCGGTGCACAAATGCTGCGCAGCTAGCGCCATTCGACGGCCAACACCGCGGTTCCTGGTGTGTCCGCTGTGCCGTGCGTGTGATCATTGCTTGTACAGCCCTCTCGCAGTGTCCGGAGCAAGTATGGTGGGTCTGACACACCGGTGTCAATGTGTTCTTTTTTCCAAATCCAGGAGTGTATTTACGACAGCAGTTTCCGCTACAGTGATAGTCTCATATAAAAATATTTCACAGGTCGAGAATTTGCGTTACAAATCTGTAGAAACAAAATCCTTTAAATATAAAGTGTCCAAAAAAGTTTCG
This sequence comes from Schistocerca gregaria, assembly GCF_023897955.1. Lineage (NCBI taxonomy): Eukaryota > Metazoa > Arthropoda > Insecta > Orthoptera > Acrididae > Schistocerca > Schistocerca gregaria. Next base: position 1,204,289,147 of record NC_064920.1, on the reverse strand, counting down.
CCAGCATAGTGATACATTCACGCATATACACACATTTCATAACTCTTAAAGTACGACTCTCGGTTTCCAACATCCTTTTTCATAAACCAGAGTCCCTAACCACTACCCCTTATTCTTTAGCTTATTACACATATACATTTCGTCGACACTTCTTCAATATTTCATCATAACAGATACGTAGCATAACCAAATAAGTCATATAGCATCAGCTTAAACAGTCCTCAGCAGCATAATTCACATCGTCGTCGTAATAATAACATCATAACACCTCAGTCAAATCTCAAAAACCTCATAGCTTTCTGCAATAATTTCAAAACCTAAAAAAATTGTCTGCTTATGTCAAAAGTGTCATCTACCTCAAACGTATTTTAAAAATCATTATCTCATATCAAATACATCATTCAGAGCTCTCATAGTATCACAATGGTTCCGAAAAAATATGAACATTTCACAAAGTACAGACAAAATACAATTTCATAATTGTGAAGTTATCCAACTGTGTAATTGCGTAAACATCTGTCATTGACGTAGCAAAAAAAATATTTTTGTTTGTCTGTTAAATAATCAGATAGCTGTTTAATTCTGTGTTAGAGAAATATGGTACCGATGTGAAAAATTGTATAAGCAAATACCATATTAGCTAAGGCTCCTTGTGCTTGCCAAACACATGATACACAAATTAAGCGTGTACCCCCCTGAGGAATAATGTAATTATACCCTCAGGTGTTACAGATTACAGCAATGGAATGAAATGTATCACGGAAAACTTTCTTCGTAATTCAAAAATCTTTAAAAAATAAATGTTTTAAGTACAAAATTAATCACTCAAATACGTGTACTGTAGCGCTAAACTGTGTGTCTTGTTGTAAGATAATCTCTGTGGAAGTGTCGTAGTTATCGTCCTCCGAAAGCTAAGTTCTGCAGAAGTCAATGTACTTACCTCATGATAAACAAAAGTGAAATGCTTTGCGTATAGATATCCCAGTGATTTTCAGAGCGCTACGTGGCGTTACCAATAAAAAAACCTAAACAGCCTACTTACACAAGGAAGGCAAACGAACCACGACCAACCGCTTCGTTGCCCGACATTTGCTTAAGTGTACAGGCGGCAAATCGGAGTCAGTGAAACGGTTGGCCTTAGTTGCGGTTCGGTGTGCTGGACGCAACTTCAAAGCGGTGGCTGTTGGTTGGTCTAGGAACCCCTCTCCTATTATCGACGTCGGATCGAATGTTCATTGGTTCAGTAGCGAGTTGCTGTATCTCTAGAATGGGTGTGCATTTATGTTTTGTAAGAGAGCCGCAAGGCGCACTTAGTACGTTGTTTTGACCGGTTTCGCTCTTTACTTTAATAAGAGCATCATTAGAAGCTCTGGAATTTACTTTTTGAAGTGCAGTATTGCGTTGTCAAATTAAAGAACGTAACCAGTCACTGAAACCTACTGAGTTCGACCTCTGGTTATCCTAAAAGAAAAAGTCCGTTTGCCCCGCAGGCAATATCTGTGAGCCGTGCGCGGCTCTCGGTCATGCCGTTTATTGCTCGTCATCTTGTTTTTATGGTTCTGTCGCCTCGTTTTATTTTAATTCGATTTACTGGCATCACTAGGTTGCTGGTTTTCTTGCCCGTGAGTGGCAGCAGCAGCGCTTACCGGTAAGTGCACTGTCGTACTACCTCTGGAGCAACCGCTAGTATTTCCGGGTCGTCGTGTGTCTGGAGTTCAGTCGGGGACGGAGGACCAGTGAGGCGCGGACAGCCAGTACTTGCCGACCGCTGGCCACACACACGAACTGTCCGACGGAAGGAGATTAGAGAGGGAACGACCGCTGGTTGGTCGTTCGGTTGGTCGTCTCGTTGGGTGACGTGTATTTGGTCTTTTGATTGTTTCCGGGCCTCGTCAGTTGGTCGTCTTGCCAGACGTGGGTCGGTTCCTCACTCGTGCAGAGGTGTCGTCGCCGATGGGCAAGAGTTACCTCTGCGTGGTTGGTCCCGAGCCAGTGGGCCCGGGTCGCCGTGTCTCCAAGTTCCGAACGGACGTCGAGTTGAGTCAGGTTGGAACTGCAGTGAGCTCCGGACAGGCAAGACTCGCCCGACCGTTGCCGACCTTGGTTGGTCGTTCGGTCGATCGTCTGATCGGACGACGTCTATTTGGTCGTCGACCGCGTATGGAAACTCCCTCTGTGTGTGACTTGTCATTTCTCCTTGTTGTCCCATTGTGATTGGTTTTAGCATTGTCGGAGTTCTTGGTATAAGTGTTTACCTGGAACTGTATGTGGCTTCTGTGATTTCCACTGAACAGGTGAATGGTGTCTGCGCACTGGAGTAGTCAGTCGGTCGGTTGCGATGTGCCTTGACTGTGTTTAGATGCCAATTATCAAGACGTAGAGCTGCTGCGATCTTCGTCCTCGCTGATATTTCCGGTTGTCGTGCCGTTGGTGGGTGGAAAGGAATTGATTAGGTGGTTGGTTGGTTCTTCAGCCGTCCCTAGGTCGTGCTTCCTCCCGATTGTTTAGTGTTGCACTTGGCTGGCTCTCTCACCTAAACTGTGGTTAGAGTTTCCTCCCCAGGCCTACCCTTGGAACACTTATGAGCACCACTATTCTGTTGTTTGTGATTGTGATTTTCTTTTGTCACAAGTACAGTGGCAGGCCTTCAGCAGTGTATTAATTTTGTCTGTTCTATGTTCAGTATATGGCCTTCATCCGAATCTTATGTCTAGTATTTTAAGATTAGGCCTTCAGCCGTGTTTTACCTAAAATTCTTGTTTGCTCTGTATTTAGGCCTTCAGCCGCGTTTGTTTTAAAATCTGTGGCTTTTAGCCATAATGTGTAAAGTCCTGTCTGTAAGGTTTCTCTTTAATTATTCTGAATTTTTAAAATGGCCTTCAGCCGTACTGTGTAACTGCTTATCTTAAGGTTTGTCTTTAATTATTTTGAATAATTGTGTGGGCCTTAAGCCGTTAAGATATTTAAATTTTTCTGAAGATGGTTTTCTGTTGTGTAAATGCTTGCCTTTAAAGGTTCCCTTTTATTATGTTGAAATATTATTGAGCTTTCAGCTGAGGAATTAATTCAAATTTTCCTTAATATGGCTTTAAGCCGAAATTGGTAAATGCTTGCCTTTTAAAGAATTTCGTTTGTTGATGTGAAATATTATTCGGGCCTTTGGCCGAGAAGGATATTTTAATATTATTTATGTAAGTCCTTCAGCCGCTTCTCTAAATCCTTGTGTTTAAAAGGAATTTTTTAACCTTATTATTGAGAACTTACCTCGGCCTTCAGCCGTGAATTGATCACTGTTGTTTTAAAGAGAAAACTGTGCATTGTGACTTTGAGGAATAAAGTTCTGCGTTCTTGTGTAACTAACGGTAACCAATCTTGGCCCGCACCACAACCTGATCCGCTCTGTCCTGCGATATCGCATTCCAACTTGCTCTCGCAGAGGGTACGTATTTATTGTGCTTCAAAATATTGGAGTATGGAATGGAAGGTGGAGAGCATTAAAACTGACGAGAGTTTTATAGGGAGTGGGTATGATTATGGGCCCATACGGACTGCGATTATAAGAACAAACTGGGGAGGTTAGACGCTTGGTTGGAAATAAGTCTATCGTTAGAAAGAAATTTGAACGATTTGAAAAGAGAGTGGATAGTTTATTGACATATTTTCGCCGTGAATGACAAAGAGAAACAAAAGTGGAAGTGACCATTTACCTTTCTGGTGCAGGTACATCTCTCCTAAAAGAAGTGTCGTCTTTGGAAGTTTTAGGGCCTACACAGTTCAATAACAATTCGAAATCCGTAGCTTTCATTCGGCAAAAAATTTTGAAGTAGCCCATATTCCAATTCAGCTTTAAGGTAGGCGCTAATATTGTCTCACCAAACTGCTCCCCACTTTCTAAATGATAGGGCACTTCTTCTTCTTTTTCTGACGATCAGCATGTTTCAGTAACGAATAGTGCTGCACATTCGACGACTACATAAATCCTCTTCTTCCTCCATAATGTCGGCCGGTGAAAATATGATTAAAACGTCACTTTCTAACTATAACAAAACGGGAGCAACGTAGGAAAGCTATCAGTGCCAACAGCGATTCCACGTGCCAGAACCCATTGGTCCATAGATCTTCGTTTGGTGAGGATTAGGAACCAGTGCGTGGCCGAATTAATTGTCTATCGTTCGTTGACCTTCGTTGGCCTAGTGTTTACGCGCCTTTAGGCGTGTTTGGTGGGCAAGACAGCAACTAACGTGCCACTCAGTCCACTGTAGCTCGATTCCAGCCTTGTAGCCTTTGGTTGTCATGGTGCCTTCGATTACCAGCTCAGGTGAACGTCCCACAACTAAAGGATCATTTCTTCGAAATCACGTGACTGTCTCCCAGTGCGACGCATATATTTGAAATTTGATTCAAAGGAGTCTACGGCTTTCTTCTGCAATGATAAAAAAGCGTCAGCTCAGGCTCGGCGGCGCTTTAAATTGCTAAGTGCTGATACATGCGAAGTAAAGGCCAGAGCTCAAAAGTGCATTTGAGGTGCAAGGTGGGTTAAACGGAGACATTGAGACCAAATTTCACCACCATTCATGTCTTATCATTCCCCGTGATCATGCCACAGGACGGCGCGAAATGGGAGGGCTGAAAAAAGTATTAGCTCGCTTTGATGCTGCTATGGATCACGTGAAAATTTCGTCGAATGGTTTTGAGTGATCCCTAGCGCTTCCATTCTGTATACCACAGCAAAAACTGCTGTGTCCTCAATCATTTACTAGTTGTATTGCAATCTCTGTTTTTCCAACAGTTTTATCCTCTAAAGTTCCCTCTAGTGCCACTGAAGTAATTCCCTGATACCTTAACAGATGTCCTATCATCTCGTCCCTTCTCCTTGTAAGCGTTAGTCATTTATTCCTTCCGTCGCCGATTCTGCGGAGAACCTCTTCATTGCTTACCTCATCTGCCCACCTAATTTTCAACGTTCTTCAGTATCACCACATCTCAAATACTTCGATTCTATTCTGTTCCGGTTCTCCGACAGTCCGTGTCTCACTACCGTACAACGCTGTAAACAAAACGTACGTCCTCAGAAACCTCTTCCTCGAGTCAAGATAGTAGTAGACCTCTCTTCGCATGAAATGGCCTTTTTGCTAATGATAGTGTGCCTTTTATGCCCTCCTTCTTCTTTCTCTTGTGGTTTATTTTACTGCCTCCGTAAGACAATGCCTCAACTACGTTTACTTCCTGATTTCCAGTTATGTTATTTTCTCGTTATTTTCGTTTCTGCTGATTCTCATTACTTTCGTCTTTCTTCAGTTTACTCTCAGTCCGCACTCTGTACTCATTAGATTGTTCATTGCATTCAACAGCTCCTGCAATTCTTCTTAACATTCGTTGAGGATAGGAGGGTCATCAGTGAATTTTATCACTGATATCCTTTCACCCAGAATTTCAATTCCAGAAACTTTTCTCATTTCCGCCATTGCTACTTCGCCGCGTCGACTGAACAGTATGGTCTAAGACTACATTCTCTGTCTTACACCATTTTAAATCCGAATACTTCGTTTTTGGTTTTCATTCTTATTGTTTCCTCTTGTTTCTTATACATATTTTATATTACTCGGCTTCCGCTATAGCTTACCCCTATTCTTCTCATAATTTAGAAGATACCCTGAATTTTCGTTTCCTTTATTCTGTATATGATTCTTTTCAACAACTTGGATGCAAGAGCTCTTAAAGTGATTGTGTGCAGTTCTCGCACTTGTCGGGCCTTGCAATCTTCGGAATTATGTGGGTGATGTTTTTCCGAAAGTCTGATGGTATATCACCAGTCTCATACGTTCTACACAGCAACGAGAGTAGTCGTTTTGCTGCCTCTCCCACACAATGGTTTTAATAATTGTGATGGAATTTTATGTACCACTTCTGCCTCATATGGTCTTAAGTCGTCTAAATCTATCCGCTCTCTCCTCTGCATTTGATAGCAGTATTCCCACTACACTCTTAATGTTACCGGCTTTACTTTTTATTTCACCAAAATTTGTTTTGACTTACCTGTTTGCAGAGACAGTTCATCCAACAATCATTTCTTTTTAAATTTCTTCACATTTTTCATTAAATCATTTCGCCCTACATTTTCTGCTCTTCCTGTTTATTTCAGTCTGAAGTGGCTTCCATTTCTGTATTCCTAAATTTCCCTGAACGTTTTTGTACTTCCTTCTTTCGTCGATCTTTTCAGTTACCTTCTCCGTACCTACGTTTTTCCTTCCAACTTCTGTGACTGCCCTTTTCCAAAGACTTCCATTCCTCTTCAACTGAACTGTCTACAGGGCTATTCATGATCGTGTGGTCTCGAGGTCGCGTTCTCACTTCCCATGCACGGGTCAGATTCCCAGCGGGATCAGGGATTTTCACCTGCCTCGAGACGACTGGGTGTTTGTGTTGTTATCATTTCATCGTCATTCATGAAAGTCGTGAGATTGGACTGAGCAAAGGTTGGGAATTTGTACGGGGGCTGATAACCGCGCAGTTGAGTGTCCCAAAAACCGAACATCTTCTTTATCATCTATTCATTATGGCAATATTCTGCGCAACAGTTCATTATCGCATAGCCTTCATTCCTTAATACTTCCGTATCCCACTCCTCTGTGCATTGATTCTTCGTGATATTCTCTTAACTTCATTCTACTCTTCATTACTACATTGTGATCTGAGTCTGTATCTGCTCTACGTGTTATAATTCGGAATCTCTGTGTGAACATAACGTAATGTAACTCGAATGATCTCGAGTCTCCTGCTCTTTTCCAAGTACAACTCCCCCTCTTGTAATTCTTGAACACAACATTGCAGTCTTATGATAACACTGCAGAAGGGTTGAGTCGTCGCGGGGGGTGTCAGAAGTGTCGAACGTAATCAAGAACGTCGTCCTGTTTCTCATCGAACTGCGAACTCTGTGGGAATCAACGCCCCAAGGAAAGAGGTGGCTTCATTGAAGCAATTTCTGAGTACTTTGAGTCGAATCTGGGGGACGGTGTGTCTGAAATGCTTTCCTTCGTCGCCCATACGAAACCTGCGTGATTTCAGCTCTGGACGTCGCGGCTCTGACTTCCATCGCAGAGGCGTCAATACTTTGTGGTCTTCAGTCCTCAGACTGGTTTGATGCAACTCTCCATGCTACTCTATCCTGTGCAAGCTTCTTCATCTCCCAGTAACTACTGCAGCATACATCCTTCTGAATCTTTTTAGTGTATTCATCTCTTGGTCTCCCTCTACGATTTTTACCCTCCACGCTGCCCTCCAATACTAAATTGGTGATCCCTTGATGCCTCAGAACATGTCCTACCAACCGATCCCCTCTTCTGGTCAAGTTGTGCCACAAACGTCTCTTCTCCCCAATCCTATTCAATGCTTCCTCATTAGTTACGTCATCTACCCATCTAATCTTCAGCATTCTTCTGTAGCACCACATTTCAAAGGCTTCTATTCTCTTCTTGGCCCGCATCTCGTGGTCGTGCGGTAGCGTTCTCGCTTCCCACGCCCAGGTTCCCGGGTTCGATTCCCGGCGGGGTCAGGGATTTTCTCTGCCTCGTGATGGCTGGGTGTTGTGTGCTGTCCTTAGGTTAGTTGGTTTAAGTAGTTCTAGGGGACTGATGACCATAGATGTTAAGTGCCATAGTGCTCAGAGCCATTTGAAACATTTTTTTATTCTCTTCTTGTCCAAACTATTTATTGTTCATGTTTCATTTCCATACATGGCTATACTCCATACAAATACTTACACAAAAGACTTCCTGACATTTAAATCTATACTCGATGTTAACAAATTTCTCTTATTCAGAAACGCCTTCTTTGCCATTGTCAGTCTACATTTTATATCCTCTCTACTTCGACCATCATCATTTACTTTGCTCCCCAAATAGCAAAACTCCTTTACTACTTTAAGTGTCTCATTTCGTAAACTAATTCCCTCAGCATCGCCCGATATAATTCGACTACATTCCATTATCCTTGTTTTGCTTTTGTTGATGTTCATCTTATATCCTCCCTTCAAGACACTGTCAATTCCGTTCAACTGCTCTTCCAAGTCCTTTGCTGTCTCTGACAGAATTACAATGTCATCGGCGAAACTCAAAGTTTTTATTTCTTCTCCATGGATTTTAATACCTAAGCGTCGAAAGAAACAACACCTTTTCACAGTAATTCTCGGCGCTTGTTCTGTATTGCGCTGCGCAATTTCTTAATGTTCTCGCAGTAACCATGTGCATTGATTGCTTGGGCTCGTGGTAAGAAATCAATCAGCAAAATGCCCTTTCTGTCCCAAAAAACGGTCCACATCACTTATCGAGGTGTCAAGATTTGCTTAGGCTTAACCTTCGTTGGGGATGAAGTGTGCCTCCATTCCATTGATTGCCGTTTTGTTTCAGGGGTGTTGTACGATACCCAATTTTCATGCCCCGTGACTATCCGAGAAAGAAAACCATCGCCTTCTTCACTGTAGCGTGTCAAAAACTGAAGTGCGAACTCACATCCGTTGTTTTTTGTGCTGTTCAGTAAGAATTTTGGGTATCCAACGTGAACAAAGTTTTTAAAATTTCAGTTTTTCAGTAACAATTTCATAAATCAGAGATCGTGAGATTTGCGGGACTTCCATAGCGAGGGCACTAAGTGCAAACTTACGGTTGTACTTAACCTTCACTTCAATTGTGTGAACCAGTTCATCAGTAACCACGAACGGGCGTCCACTTCTTTCTTCATCATGCACTTGATCACGTACTTCATTTAACAGCCTGGCCCATTTTCTAACCATTGAATCACTCATAGCATTTTTTCCGTAACCCTCGTTGATTAGCCGATAAATTTCCTTTGGTTTAACTTTCTTTGCATTTAGAAAACTAATCACAGATCTGTAAAATGTAAACTTTCACGGCCGGAACTGTCATGATTAATAAAATTCTTTTCCGGGCTATTATGCCGTGGTCTGATGGATTTCGCATTGTAACCCGACGTTTCGTCCCCATCTGCGGAGGACATCTTCAAGGGGGTTCGTGGCTTCTGTTAACTTCCGAAACACACACTGTCTCACTACTGACTGCAGCAAATTTTTGTTTTCGCGTGCTCCCGCGCATAGGCGTGACGTCACATGTTTTGAATACGCGAGCGCAATTGGCCGTTGTCGGTTGCCGCCGTCCGCTGTTGCTATCATCCCATGGCGGAAGACTGGTACACATCTTCTTGCCTTACGACCACATATTTCAAATGGAACGATGAGTTCTACGAACAGACTGATGGCGTGGCAATGGGGAGCCCCTTAAGCCCGGTTATAGCTAACTTTTTCATGGAAAAATTCGAGGCGCAGGCTTTAGAAACTGCCAACAAAAAACCGAATATCTGGTTCCGCTACGTAGATGATACGTTTGTGTTGTGGAGGCATGGCAGAGAGGAACTAGGCCGTTTTCACAAACATCTAAACGGTATTAATCCGAAGATTCAGTTTACCATGGAGGAGGAGGCAGAAGGGAGACTAAATTTTCTGGATGTGCTAGTTTACAAGAAACAGGATGGTACCTTAGGCCATACAGTTTACCGGAAACCCACGCACACGGATCGTTACCTACACCGGGATTCGAACCACCACCCACAACAAAAGCGAGGCATAATAAAAACGTTGGCGGATAGAGCGAGGAACATCTGTGAACCTGGGCTACTGGATACGGAACTGGAACACCTCACTGATGCATTACTCAGGAATGGTTACTCGGCTGCTGAGATAAAAAGAGCGTTAAGACCGCCGCGTGAAAATCATAGCAATGCACAAGCGCTTGCAAAGTCGAAAGTTTTCCTGCCTTTTATTAAGGACGTCACTGACCGCATAGGGAAAATATTGAAAAAACGGAATATCGCGGTGATTTACAAACCTACCCGGAAGATACAAGAACACCTGAGATTGGCTAAGGATGCTCGTAAACCGCTGGAAAAAGCAGGAATTTACAGGATCCCGTGTAGTTGTGGGGAGGTATATGTGGGTACCACAAAAAGAACGGTCAAAAAACGACTAGAAGAGCACAAGGGCAATTGTAGAAGGGGAGAGATTGATAGATCAGCTGTTGCGGAACACGCTTTGCAGTCAGGAGACCACCACATTTATTTTGATAGAACTCAAGTACTGGCAGCCACAAGCGGATATCATGAAAGGCTTTACAGAGAGGCTATAGAGATTATGAAACACCCCAGGAATTTTAATAGGAAGGAGGAGGGCGTGAAATTGAATGACATCTGGATGCCGGTGCTGAAGAAGATGTGTACCAGTCTTCCGCCATGGGATGATAGCAACAGCGGACGGCGGCAACCGACAACGGCCAATTGCGCTCGCGTATTCAAAACATGTGACGTCACGCCTATGCGCGGGAGCACGCGAAAACAAAAATTTGCTGCAGTCAGTAGTGAGACAGTGTGTGTTTCGGAGGTTAACAGAAGCCACGAACCCCCTTGAAGATGTCCTCCGCAGATGGGGACGAAACGTCGGGTTACAATGCGAAATCCATCAGATCACGGCATAATAGCCCGGAAAAGAATTTTATTAATCATAATCACAGATCTGATTTCACAAGCGGCGGCATTTTCAATTACGGCTGACATTATAAAGAAGCGCCACAAAGTACACGTCGGCAACAGCAATCTTAAAATGGCGTACACGTCTGCTCCTTGAGTCAGAGTAACTGCTTGGAATTGCGATCGTAGCGCTGCCGCGGACAGAAATAGAAACGGAACTTACTTTGTGGACGACGCTCGTAGATAAAAAAGACAAAATAAATTCTCCACCAGCTTGACAAGAAATGAGTTTAGGAAACTTAGTCTCTTCATGAAGCTGTGAGAAGGTTCTCACCTACATGCCACGTATTGGCAAATGTGTTGTGGGACAATCTAGTAAATACATAGTTCAGCAAACCCACTGTTGCTATGGTAAGACTTTAAATTTGATACTTTAACAAGAGTTTGAGAAAGCACAGAAAGATCTAAGACGAAACGAAAAACTGGAGCTGATTATATTCTTTCAGAATTACTGAAATCTTTGTGGAAACCCATCACGAATAAAAAAAAGATCCATATGGTCTGCAAGATACATCATACAAAGAAATTACCCTCAGACTGCAAGGAGAAAGTAACAATCCCAGTGCGAAAGAAGGCAGCTGATGACAGATCTGAATACTACCAAACACTCAGTTCAGTAAGTCGAGGTTGCTGAATATCAGGTTCCTGACAAGTGTTTATCTTAAAAGATTGAAACAGTGACGCCGAGCTGGCTGCGTAGCCGCGGCCGCGAGGTCTAGGACGCCTTGCCACAGTTCGGGCGGCTACCCCCCGCCCTTCCCCCTCCCTCCTCCCGGCGGAGGTTCGAATCCTCCCTCGGGCATGGGTCTGAGTGTTGTCCTTACTGTAAGTTAATTTAAGTAGTGTGTAAACCAAGAGACCGATGACCTAAGCAATTTAGTCCCGGGCTCTAGGCTAGCGTCTTTGATTCATAATCAAAACGTCTTCAGTCCCGGGTTCGACAGCCAACACTTCATAAATTTTGACAAATAATCAGCATTGGCCGCCGAAGACTTCCGGCATAAGAAGTCAGCCTTTTTCTGCCAGTGGCCTTGTCAAAGAGGGCGGAGGAGCGGATAAAGGTTCAGGGCACTCCCTTGTCCTAGGGATGGGAAATTGCCCTTAACGGCGGAAGAATCAGCAATGATCAACGACATGAGGATGCAGAAGGCAATGGAAACCACTGCATTAAAGACACGTAACGTGTATCCACAGGACATGTGGCCTGTAGTTGAAGAAGTGTCATGATGATCTCTCCATTGGCAAAAGATTCCGGAATAGTCCCCCATTCGCATCTCCGGGAGGGGACTGCCAAGGGGGAGGTTACCATGAGAAAAATATTGAATAATCAACGAAAGGGTAATGTTCTACGAGTCGGGGCACAGAATGTCAGAAGCTTGAACGTGGTAGGGAAACTAGAAAATCTGAAAAGGGAAATGGAAAGGCTCAATCTAGATATAGTAGGGGTCAGTGAAGTGAAGTGGAAGGAAGACAAGGATTTCTGGTCAGATGAGTATCGGGTAATATCAACAGCAGCAGAAAATGGTATAACAGGTGTAGGATTCGTTATGAATAGGAAGGTAGTGCAGAGGGTATGTTACTGTGAACAGTTTAGTGACTGGGTTGTTCTAATCAGAATCGACAGCAGACCAACACCGACAACGATAGTTCAGGTATACATGCCGACGTCGCAAGCTGAAGATGAACAGTTAGAGAAAGTGTATGAGGATATTGAAAGAGTAATTCAGCATGTAAAGGGGGACGAAAACCTAATTGTCATGGGCGACTGGAATGCATTTGTAGGGGAAGGAGTAGAAGAAAAGATTACAGAAGAATATGGGCTTGGTACAGGGAATGAAAGAGGAGAAAGACTAATTGACTTCTGTAACAAGTTTCAGCTAGTAATAGCGAATACCCTGTTCAAGAATCACAAGAGGAGGAGGTATACTTCGAAAAGGCAGGGAGATACGGGACAGAGATTCCGAAATCAGATACTGGATTGTAAGCGTACCCAGGAGCAGATATAGACTCAGATCACAATATAGTAGTGATGAAGAGTAGGCTGAAGTTCAAGACATTAGTCAGGAAGAATCAATAGGCAAAGAAGTGGGATGCAGAAGTTCTAAGGAATGACGAGATACGTTTGAAGTTCTCTAACGCTGTAGATACAGCAATAAGGAATATCGCAGTAGGCAGTACAGTTGAAGAGGAATGGACATCTCTAAAAAGGGCCATCACAGAAGTTGGGAAGGAAAACATAGGTACAAAGAAGGTAGCTGCGAAGAAACCATGGGTAACAGAAGAAATACTTCAGTTGATTGATGAAAGGAGGAAGTACAACATGTTCCGGGAAAATCAGGAATACAGAAATACAAGTCGCTGAGAAATGAAACAAATAGGAAGTGCAGGGAAGCTAAGACGAAATGGCTGCAGGAAAAATGTGAAGACATCGAAAAAGATGTGGTTGTCGGAAGGGCAGACTCAGCATACAGGAAAGTCAACACAACCTTTGGTGACATTGAAAGCAACGGAGGTAACATTAAGAGTGCTACGGGAATTCCACTGTTAAATGCAGAGGAGAGAGCAGAGAGGTGGATAGAATACATTGAAAGCCTCTATGAGGGTGAAGATTTGTCTGATGTGATAGAAGAAGAAACAGGAGTCGATTTAGAAGAGATAGGGGATCCAGTAGTAGAATCGGAATTTAAAAGAGCTTTGGAGGACTTACGGTCAAATAAGGCAGAAGGGATAGATAACATTCCATCAGAATTTCTAAAATCATTAGGGGATGTGGCAACAAAACGACTATTCACGTCGGTGCGTAGAATGTATGAGTCTGGCGACATACCATCTGACTTTCGGGAAAGCATCATCCACACAATTCCGAAGACGGCAAGAGCTGACAAGTGCGAGAATTATCGCACAATAAGCTTAACAGCTCATGCATCGAAGCTGCTTACAAGAATAATATACAGAAGAATGGAAAAGAAAATTGAGAAGGCGCTAGGTGACGATCAGTTTGTCTTTAGGGAAAGTAAAGGCACGAGAGAGGCAATTCTGACGTTACGCCTAATAATGGAAGCAAGGCTAAAGAAAAATCAAGACACTCTCATGGGATTTGTCGACCTGGAAAAAGCATTCGACAATATAAAATGGTGCAAGCTGTTCGAGATTCTGAAAAAGTAGGGGTAAGCTATAGGGAGAGACGGGTCATATACAATATGTACAACAACCAAGAGGGAATAATAAGAGTGGACGATCAAGAACGAAGTGCTCTTATTAAGAAGGGTGTAAGACAAGGCTGTATCCTTTCGCCCCTACTCTTCAATCTGTACATCGAGGAAGCAATGATGGAAATAAAAGAAAGGTTCAGGAGTGGAATTAAAATACAAGGTGAAAGGATATCAATGATACGATTCTCTGATGACATTGCTATCCTGAGTGAGAGTTAAAAAGAATTAAATGATCTGCTGAACGGAATGAACAGTCTAATGAGTACACAGTATGGTTTGAGAGTAAATCGGAGAAAGACGAAGCTAATGAGAAATAGTAGAAATGAGAACAGCGAGAAACTTAATATCAGGATTGATGGTCACGAAGTCAATAAAGTTAAGGAATTCTGCTACCTACGCAGTAAAATAACCAATGACGGACGGAGCAAGGAGGACATCAAAAGCAGACTCGCTATGGCAAAAAAGGCATTTGTGGCCAAGGGAAGTCTACTAATATCAAATACCGGCCTTAATTTGAGGAAGAAATTTCTGAGGATGGACGTCTGGAGTACAGTATTCTATGGTAGTGAAACATGGACTGTGGGGAAACCGGAACAGAAGAGAATCGAAGCATTTGAGATGTGGTGCTATAGACGAATGTTGAAAATTAGGTGGACGGATAAGGTAAGGAATGAGGAGGTTCTACGCAGAATCGGAGAGGAAAGGAATATGTGGAAAACACTGATAAGGAGAAGGGACAGGATGATAGGACATCTGCTAAGACATGAGGGAATGACTTCCATGGTTCTAGAGGGAGCTGTAGAGGGCATATCTGTAGAGGAAGACAGAGATTGGAATACGTCAAGCAAATAATTGAATACGAAGGTTGCATGTGCTACTCTGAGATGAAGAGGTTAGCACAGGAAAGGAATTCGTGGCGGGCCGCATCAAACCAGTCAGTAGACTGATGACCAAAAAAAAAAAAAAGGAATTAACCACAAATTTCCAAAAAAGACAACGGCGCTCAGGCTGACGTCGTGTTCCTTGATTTCAGCAAGGCATTTGTCACCGTCTCGTATTGCCGTTTAATGAAAACAGGAAACGAGATTACGAAGTATCGGAGCAGACCTGCGATTGGATTCACGCCTTTCCTGCAGATAGAACTCAACACGTATCTATTAATGGAACTAAATTGACAGATGTAAAGGTAATATCCCGAGTACCACAGGGAAGTGTCATAGGACCGTTGCTGTACACAATATATACAAATGATATAGTAATAAGCTAAATTGACAGATGTAAAGGTAATATCCCGAGTACCACAGGGAAGTGTCATAGGACCGTTGCTGTACACAATATATACAAATGATACAGTAATAAGCGTCGGATGCTCTTTAAGGCTATTCGCAGATAATGCGGTTGTTTATACCAAAGTAGCAACGCCACAAGATATTAAGAATTTGCAGAACGACCTGCAGAGAATTAATGAATGGTGCAGACTCTGGCAGTTGACTCTGAACGTAAATCCTGGGCCGCATAAATAGGAAAAAGAAATCCACTACTGTACAGCTACACTATTGATGACAAACAGCGTCTGCTGTAAAATATCTAGGCGTAACTATCCAGAGCGACCTTAAGTGGAATGACCATATAAAACAGATAGTCGGAAAAGTTGACACAAGACTCAGATTCATCAGAAGAACCTTAAAGAAATGTAACTCATCCTGGAAAGAAGTGGCTTATAAGGCGCTTGTGCGCCCGTTTCTTGAGTATTGTTCATCTATCTGATGGAGGAGATCCAACGAAGATCGGCGCGTTTCGTCACGGAATCGTTTAGCTGGCGAGTGAGCGTTACGGTGATGCTAAACAAACTCCACTGGTAGACGTTATGAGAGAGGCGTTGAGCGTCACGGAGTGATTTACTACTGAAATTTCGGGACAGAACTTTTCAGGAGGAGTCAGAAAACATATTACTTCCCCTCACATACATCTTGCGTATTGACCAGGAGGAGGAAATTCAAGAAATTAGAGCCAGTACAGAGGCTTACCGACAATCATTCTTCCCACACACTATTCGCGAGTGGAAGAGGGATGGAGGGATCAGATAGTGGTACCGAAAGTACACCATTAGGTGGCTTGACGAGTATGATGTAGATGTAGATGTAGGTAGACAGTTTGACATTCAGGCCAGGTTGGGGATTTTCTCTGCACGGGGACTGGGTGTTTGTGTTGTCCTCAGCATTTCATCATCATCGTCATTCGTGTCAGTGGCTGGACTGGATTGTGAAGAACTTTTAGGATTTTGTGCTGGCGCTGATGACCGCGCAGTTGACGGCCCCACAAACCAAACACCGTCATCAACAACAGCATAAGAATCTTCGGCCATTTCAAATTAGTATTTCTAACTTAAATGCGTCCGGCTTGCAGCATTAACGCAATGGCAACTGAGAAAGTTTCGCACCATCTCTTCAACATTACTCTTGACTTGAGGACAATATGGTCTTTCCACCCACTGTCTTTTAGTCATCATGACGTGAATTATTTATAAATTGCAACAAAATCTGTCTGATGTGAGAACTCGTTACTGATGACAGGCAGTTCTTGGCACAAAAATCTTTCAAAAAATCTGCAACAACCATACTGGGCATTCTTAACTCCACTTGTGGCACTTTACCCTTTGATATTCCAAATAAATCAGTATTACAGGAAGTCAGGTAGACTACAAGACCAAACATGGAAACTCTGTGAAAAGCAGTTCTCTTCAAGTCTCCATACGAATTTTTTGTTAAAATGCAAGTAATCTAACAAGAGACACACAGATGTTTCCGTTGTTTATATTGTTTGGAGTTTTCAGCTTATGTAAAAACTGACCTACAGAAACATGTGCACGTCTTTATATTTTTGAAACAATGTTTGTTTTCACACTTCCACATGTTGGAGAATCTTGAAGAACATTGTCGTAGTGTGGACTAATGAGAAAAAAGTTCAATATAGATTTAATCCAGTTGGTTTTTAAATTTAATTTTTGTAATCTATTTGAAGCATTCACGAAAATACTGCAGATTTCTGTACACAAATTTTTCGTTAGTAATTGTAGCTGTTTGGCGGGTTCTAGCTCACAACAATATTTAGCCGAATTATAGTGAGAATCTTAGCACATGTGTTCAGTAAGATTCACAAATGTGTATTTCAGTTTCACAAATATTTTACATTTACTAAAATGACAGGAAGTTATACTGTATACCTGAGAACCGACAACGTGAAGAAGCTATCTGTCACAGGACATACGTTGACATAAATATTTAATTTCCCCCAGAAACGTCAAAATGACGTTTGCATTTAGATAGAGAGCAGTCCTGAAAAACGAACGGAATTTCCATTATAAAGTTTTCGGTTCAAATGTGGGACACGTAGATAGACACGCCGCTGTTGCATTTCGATGTTGGAGAGGTTTTCACGCCAACATTCGCATCGTATTTTTACCTGTCAGCACGATCTTCAGAGACTTCAAACGTCACCGCTGTTGCTCGCTTCTTATTTCTTCCGGCTGAACTGTTGCAGATACCTCGTGTGATGCGTTACTGAAACCCCACGTCTGAATCCGACCACCAGCGGTCGCACTTGACTCGGTTTCTGACTGCCTCCGCTGCTCGCTGGCGTCTGATCTTTCTGCGCAAACACACTGGGATTTTTTTTATCGCTGACACCCGACGCTTTCCCCGTAATCCACATAACTCCCGTCAGAAATTCCATCCGGCAAGCTTATGGCGTCTCACACGGATTCCGTGGTTCGTTGCAGCGTCCGGAGAGCCAAAAACAAATAAAAGCTCGACGTGAGCTGAATTGCCACGCTGTGACGTGTAGCGCGTTGATCTTCTGGCGCCATTTTCGTGACCTTATCGCAGTCCTCGTAATTTCTCCCACTAAATATTCTGCATAACGTAGAATAGACTTACGCTCTTCGTTTGACAGTCTTTGGAAAGAATTTCCTCACCGCCACTGATTACCAGTAGGCAGCAAAGTGCATCGTGACATTAGGATAACGGACTGTCATATTCTTGTCTTGACATAAAGACAGGGATTTTAACACCTAATTAGGACTGTATGAGTTGAATTGACGAAAGATCGAGATTAAAATCTGTAATTACTTTTCAATACATTATGGGAGAGGCAGTGATCAATTTGTTACAAATATTTATTATTAGAAACAGTCTTGATCACGATTTATTAACAAGGTGACCGGTTTCAACCACTACTGTGATCATCTTCAGACCATTGAGTAGGAACCTCTTTCTGTTGGAGAATCACTACT
Organism: Schistocerca gregaria; assembly: GCF_023897955.1. Classification (NCBI taxonomy): domain Eukaryota; kingdom Metazoa; phylum Arthropoda; class Insecta; order Orthoptera; family Acrididae; genus Schistocerca; species Schistocerca gregaria. Next base: position 1,204,271,054 of record NC_064920.1, on the reverse strand, counting down.
CAAAACTCCAACAGAAAGAGGTTCCTACTCAATGATCTGAAGGTGACCACAGTAGTGGTCGAAACCGGTCACCTTGATAAATAGATCGCTATCAAAACTGCTTTAATAGTAAATCAGATCTGTAAGACTCAAAATATTATTCTCTCAGAATAAGTGGCTTGGTCTTCGTATTTTCGTGACCGTTAAGATCTGCATCGATGTAAACACGAGCGGAATAACACGATCTAAGGCTCCATGCAGGACATTTCTAAAATATTTCAGAAAACTTGAGCAAAACAACACAGTTCGCGTAAGCTACTTGCTGTGTTTAGCATTCGTTGGGAAACAAGATGGCGGATAAGCCAGCCTGTGTTTTTAGCAGCTCTAAAGTCGGTCGTTGCACGTCGATGCTGTGTAGTGAGTGGGAAACTGGCTACAGGCGTGTGTGGCCACAGTCCCACTGCTAATAACCGGTTCGCAAGAGAAATATTGTGCCCGTTGGACACTACGGACCGGCAGTACACCCGTGAACTGTTCGAGTAGGAAATACGCCGGGAGGAACTGAAGAATCACATCAAATGCAGTCCCAAAATAGCGTAACACAGCAAAACATTCCAGAGCATACAGTATTTAGAGTACAATATGTCTTATAGTATATTGACAGTAATTAATCAAATACAAGCTACGATCGGTTAAAACTTTCTTTAAATTCGTGTTGACTCGTCTGGGTTCACAAGTTCTTTTATCTGTGCTGTAGTAGCTGTACGATCTGCGAGTGCTGCCCTTACAACACGACGATTCTGGCGGACGTCTGTGGTGCGTGGAAGTCCAGAATCTCGTCTGTGGCTGATACCAGCACCGTTGCACAACTGACACAGCACGTCCTACTTGTGTGGCAGTTCTCAGAAAGGACCATCCCGCCACTCATAAAGCCACATTTTGACGCCTTTAAAACTGTGCTTTACCTTGGAAAAGAAAGTGGGTGGTGTGTAAGTATTAAGTGTGTTCTTGTGTGCCCTGGAAATTTAACGAAGGCTGCTAATTTCCCACAGCCAGAATCTCTATAAAGAGGTAGTAGTTTAAAGAAGCTAAACAAAAACCGACGTTCGAATATCGCATACGATTTTTACTATTAAATATTGGTTCAGGTGGTAATAAATATTATTTACTTACGATACATAACTGCGCGCTTCGTCCGGGTTCCCATTTTTCGCGACGACAGATAACAGTCCATTTCTTCCGTCTCTCCGAATCTTCTTCTAAACCTACCATTCTAAATCCACTTCTAGAATCGGTAGAACACTTTATGGCAGCACAACCACCCGTAATTTCGTGCTAAAGTGCCTTGAAGCAAATCCTACAGCACCGCACTTCAGAGCTCTGGGAAACAAAATGGTGGATACGCCAGCTAGTTCTTATAGGCGCCTTAGCTCGACTGCTGCCGTCAGAGTATCACTTGGGAGACAGAGAGGCGCGCCGTGGTCTTCAGTTTCTACCCGCACGAGAGTGAGTGTCAGCGCGTACGACGTGGACCTGGTGAGCTCTGTCCCGTACACCGCATTGAACAAAGACACACTGGTCCAACCCAAGCGTTATAGTCTGGGGTGCGATAAGCTACAACACTTGTTCACTTTCAGTTTTTCTCTAGCTTGGTATGTGCAGTATGTTGTTAGATCCGTTCTTTTGTCGTTCTTGCAACAGGGAGGTGTTATGTTGTTCCAACAGGATAACGCTCGCCTACACACTATCCGTAAAACTCAACTTGCTCTCAGAGAGCAACTTCGCTGGCCAGCATGATCTCCAGAATAATCGCCAGTCGCGTACATGTTGAATATCACTAGTGGAGAAGAGACTCGGGCGATTCGTCGACGAACATCTCTTAGAGAAACACGTGAACAGGTTGAGCAGGCGTGGCATAGCATATCTCAAGGTAGTATACGCCATCTATACGGTCAACTGCATGCCAGAGACGGCGCCTGCTTCCTCCCTTAGAGGCTACAGCACGTACTAATATGGGTGTTTCAACATGGGTTGATACCTGGTATCTCAGAAGCGATTGTGCTATTCTTCCGCGAATGGAATGATTTCATTTACTTCTTATGCACCGTTGCAACAATATATCTTGAGTGAAATGGAAACCGCCGGGCGATGTGGCCGAGCGGTTCTATGCGCTACAGTCTGGAACCGTGCGACCGCTACGGTCGCATGTCCGCATCGTGCCTAGGACATTGGTGTGTGTTATGTCCTTAGGTTAGTTAGGTTTAAGTAGTTCTAAGTTCTAGGGGACTGATGACCTCAGAAGTTCAGTCCCGTAGTGCTCAGAGCCATTTGAACCATTTTTTTTTTTAAAAAATGGAACATACATATCTGTATAGTTGAATTGCGGTGTATCCGTACAGCCGTGTCAGGGAGGCGTGCAGCTGCCAAGTGAGCACGAGACCCGTTTCTGAATCCTGGCCTTACCATAAATTTTCATTCGTCGCCTCTGTCTGCATATACACATTATAGATGTTTGAGACTTGAAACGATATCTGGAACCGCATAGTTTTTCATTTGCTTAAAGTAAAAGACTGCGATGGGACTCGATGCTTGTCTCTAGTGATTCTAACAGAGGGTGCGTCTGTACAAACAGCTTGCTGTGGGCAATGCACGACGTAACATTTAAATTCTGGCGCGCTTCAGTCAATAGAGGTTGGTCGTACACTCTTTAAGCTAAATCGTACCGATAAAACTAATTCTGAAGCGCATTTTACTATTATAGGTAATAATGAAAAAACAAGAAATGAAGAATAAGTAAGAAATAGGAAACGTAAGTATGTGAAAATGATCATATGTACATCTACATACTACTTAGAAAGCCACCTAATGGTATGTGGCGGACGGTAATTTCGGCACAACTATCTGATCCCTCCAACCCTGTTCCCCCGCGAATAGTGCGTGGGAAGAATGATTGTCTCTGTATTGGATCTAATTTCTCGCATTTTCTACTCGTGGTCTGATATCTTATTTCATATGGACATGTAAGGTCGCTCTGGATGGTTACGCCTAGATATTTTATGGCAGCCGCTGTTCAATGGCTGTTCAAATGGCTCTGAGAACTATGGGACTTAACATAGATGGTCATCTGTCCCCTAGAACTTAGAACTACTTAAACCTAACTAACCTAAGGACAGCACACAGCACCCAACCATCACGAGGCAGAGAAAATCCCTGCCCCGCCGGGAATCGAACCCGGGAACCCGTGCGTGGGAAGCGAGAACGCTACCGCACGACCACGAGATGCGGGCCCTGTTTGTCATCAATAGTGTACCTGTACAGTAGTGGATATCTATGTATGTGCAATATGTTACATTTATTTGCGTTCAGAGTCGACTGCCAGAGTCTACGCCATTCACTAATTCTCTGCGGGTCATTCTGAAAATTCTTACTATCTTGTGGCGGCGATACTTTGGTATAAACAACCGCATCATCTGCGAATAGCCTTGAAGAGCATCCGACGCTTATTAATAGATCATTTATATACACTCCTGGAAATGGAAAAAAGAACACATTGACACCGGTGTGTCAGACCCACCATACTTGCTCCGGACACTGCAAGAGGGCTGTACAAGCAATGATCACACGCACGGCACAGCGGACACACCAGGAACCGCGGTGTTGGCCGTCGAATGGCGCTAGCTGCGCAGCATTTGTGCACCGTCGCCGTCAGTGTCAGCCAGTTTGCCGTGGCATACGGAGCTCCATCGCAATCTTTAACACTGGTAGCATGCCGCGACAGCGTGGACGTGAACCGTATGTGCAGTTGACGGACTTTGAGCGAGGGCGTATAGTGGGCATGCGGGAGGCCGGGTGGACGTACCGCCGAATTGCTCAACACGTGGGGCGTGAGGTCTCCACAGTACATCGATGTTGTCGCCAGTGGTCGGCGGAAGGTGCACGTGCCCGTCGACCTGGGACCGGACCGCAGCGACGCACGGATGCACGCCAAGGCCGTAGGATCCTACGCAGTGCCGTAGGGGACCGCACCGCCACTTCCCAGCAAATTAGGGACACTGTTGCTCCTGGGGTATCGGCGAGGACCATTCGCAACCGTCTCCATGAAGCTGGGCTACGGTCCCGCACACCGTTAGGCCGTCTTCCGCTCACGCCCCAACATCGTGCAGCCCGCCTCCAGTGGTGTCGCGACAGGCGTGAGTGGAGGGACGAATGGAGATGTGTCGTCTTCAGCGATGAGAGTCGCTTCTGCCTTGGTACCAATGATGGTCGTATGCGTGTTTGGCGCCGTGCAAGTGAGCGCCACAATCAGGACTGCATACGACCGAGGAAAACAGGGCCAACACCCGGCATCATGGTGTGGGGAGCGATCTCCTACACCGGCCGTACACCTCTGGTGATCGTCGAGGGGACACTGAATAGTGCACGGTACATCCAAACCGTCATCGAACCCATCGTTCTACCATTCCTAGACCGGCAAGGGAACTTGCTGTTCCAACAGGACAATGCACGTCCGCATGTATCCCGTGCCACCCAACGTGCTCTAGAAGGTGTAAGTCAACTACCCTGGCCAGCAAGATCTCCGGATCTGTCCCCCATTGAGCATGTTTGGGACTGGATGAAGCGTCGTCTCATGCGGTCTGCACGTCTAGCACGATCGCTGGTCCAACTGAGGCGCCAGATGGAAATGGCATGGCAAGCCGTTCCACAGGACTACATCCACCATCTCTACGATCGTCTCCATGGGAGAATAGCAGCCTGCATTGCTGCGAAAGGTGGATATACACTGTACTAGTGCCGACATTGTGCATGCTCTGTTGCCTGTGTCTATGTGCCTGTGGTTCTGTCAGTGTGGTCATGTGATGTATCTGACCCCAGGAATGTGTCAATAAAGTTTCCCCTTCCTGGGACAATCAATTCACAGTGTTCTTATTTCAATTTCCAGGAGTGTATATTGCTGCAACGGCCCTATCACAGTTCCCTGTGGTACTCCGGATATTGCCTATCACATGTGTCAATTTAGTACCGTTAAGAGCGACGTATTGAGTTCTATCTGCAAGAAAGTCTTGAATCCAATCGCTGGTCTGCTCAGATACCCCACAAGCTCGTATCTTTTTCATTAGACGGCAATGCGGGACGGTGTCAAACGCCTTACTAAAATCAAGGAACACGGCATCAATCTGGACGCCGTTGTTCACTGCGTCGCGGATCTCATGGAGGACCAGAGCGAGCTGAGTTTCGCAGGATCTCTGTTTGGGGAATCCATGTTCATTTTTATAGAGGAGCTGTTCCTTTTCCAAGAATGTCTTAATTCTTGAGCATGAAACATGTTACACAATTTTACAACAGATTGATGTAAACGATATAACCGGTTCTAGGCGCTTCAGTCCGGAACCACGCCACTGCTACGGTCGCAGGTTCGAATCCTGTCTCGGGCATGGATGTTTGTGATGTCCTTAGGTTAGTTAGATTTAAGTAGTTCCAAGGGGACTGATGACCTCAGCTGTTAAGTTCCATAGTGCTCAGAGCCATTTGACCCATAGACGATATAAGTCTATAACTATGTGGCTCTGTCTTAGGGCCTTTCTTAAAAACAGGAATGACCTGCGCTTTTTTCCAGTCGTTAGGTGCCTCTCGTTGCTCAAGCGATCTACGATACATTACTGCTGGAAGGGGAGCAAGTTCCTTGTCGAATCTTGTAGGTATCTCATCTGGCCGTAAGCCCTTCCACTACTAAGAGATTGTAGCTGCTTTTCAAATCCGCGATCGGTTGTCTCAATATCTGCCATTTCGACGTTCGCACGACGATTGAAAGAAGGGACAATGTTACGCTCTTCCGCAGTGAAACAATTTCGGAAAACCGTATTCAGTATTTCGGTCTTCTCTCTGTCATCTTCCGTTTCGCTGCCGGTGTGGTTTCCGAAAAAATAAATTGATGATCTGACCCAGTACTAATTTTACATACGACTAAAATCTCTTAGGATTTTTACTCAGGTCGGTTGACAACGTCTTACTTTCGAAATCATTGAACGCTTCTCTCATTGCTCTCCTTACGCTCATTTTCACTTCATCCAGCTTTTGTTCGTCAGCTAGGTTTTTACTTTTCTTGAATCTGAGACGGAGTGCTCTTTGTTTGTTTTTTTTTCATCAGTCTACTGACTGTTCTCATTTCTACTACTTCTCATTACCTTCGTCTTTCTCCGATTTACTCTCAAACCATACTCATTAGAATGTTCATTCCGTTCAGCAGATCATTTAATTCTTCTTCACTTTCACTTAGGATAGCAATGTCATCAGCGAATCGTATCATTGATATCCTTTCACCTTGTATTTTAATTCCACTCCTGAACCTTTCTTTTATTTCCATCATTGCGTCCTCGATGTACAGATTGAAGAGTAGGGGCGAAAGGCTACAGCCTTGTCTTACACCCTTCTTAATACGAGCACTTCGTTCTTGATCGTCCACCCTTATTATTCTCTCTTGGTTGTTGTATATATTTTATATGACCCGTCTCTCCCTATAGCGTACCCCCACTTTTTTCAGAATCTCGAACAGCTTGCACCATTTTATATTGTCGAACGCTTTTTCCAGATCGACAAATCCTATGAACGTGTCTTGATTTTTCTTCAACCTTGCTGCCATTATTAGGCGTAACGTCAGAATTGCCTCTCTCGTGCCTTTACTTTTCCTAAAGCCAAACTGATCGTCACCTAGCGCATTCTCAATTTTCTTTTCCATTCTTCTGTATATTATACTTGTAAGCAGCTTCGATGAATGAGCTGTTAAGCTGATTGTGCGATAATTCTCGCACTTGTCAGCACTTGCCGTCTTCGGAATTGTGTGGATGATGGTATGTCACCAGACTCATATATTCTACACACCAACGTGAATAGTCTTTTTGTTGCCACTTCCCCTAATGATTTTAGAAATTCTGATGGAGTGTTGTCTATCCCTTCTGCCTTATTTGACCGTAAGTCCTCCAAAGCTCTTTTAAATTCCGATTCTAATACTGGATCCCCTATCTCTTCTAAATCGATTCCTGTTTCTTCTTCTAACACATCAGACAAATCTTCACCCTCATAGAGGCTTTCCATGTATTCTTTCCACCTATCTGCTCTCTCCTCTGCATTTAACAGTGGAATTCCCGTTGCACTCTTAATGTTGCAACCGCTGCTTTTAATGTCGCCAAAAGTTGTTTTGACTTTCCTGTATGCTGAGTCTGTCCTTCCGACAATAATACCTTTTTCGATGTCTTCACATTCTTCCTGCAGCCATTTCGTCTTAGCTTCCCTGCACTTCCTATTTATTTCATTCCTCAGCGACTTGTATTTCTGTATTCCTGATTTTCCCGGAACATGTTTGTACTTCCTCCTTTCATCAATCAACTGAAGTATTTCTTCTGTTACCCATGGTTTCTTCGCAGCTACCTTCTTTTTTCCTATGTTTTCCCTCCCAACTTCTGTGATGGCCCTTTTTAGAGACGTCCATGCCTCTTAAACTGTGTTGCCTACTGCGCTATTCCTTATTGCTGTATCTATAGCGTTAGAGAACTTCAAAGGTATCTCGTCATTCCTTAGAACTTCCGTATCCCACTTCTTAGCGTATTGATTCTTCCTGACTAATGTCTTGAACTTCAGCCTACTCTTTATCACTACTACATTGTGATCTGAGTCTATATCTGCTCCTGGGTACGCCTTACAATCCAGTATCTGATTTCGGAATCTCTGTCTGACCATGATGTAATCTAATGGAAATCTTCCCGTATCTCCCGGCCTTTTCCAAGTATACCTCCTCTTATTGTGATTCTTGAACAGGGTATTTGCTATTACTATCTGAAACTTGTTACAGAACTCAATTAGTCTTTCTCCTCTTTCATTCCTTGTCCCAAGCCCATATTCTCCTATAACATTTCTTCTACTCCTTCCCCTACAACTGCATTCCAGTCGCCCATGACAATTAGATTTTCGTCCCCCTTTACATACTGCATTACCCTTTCAATATCCTCATACACTTTCTCTAACTGTTCATCTTAAGCTTGCGACGTCGGCATGTATACCTGAACTATCGTTGCCGGTGTTGGTCTGCTGTCGATTCTGATTAGAAGAACCCGGTCACTGAACTGTTCACAGTAACACACCCTCTGCCCTACCTTCCTATTCATTACGAATCCTACACCTGTTATACCATTTTCTTCTGCTGTTGATATTACCCGATACTCATCTGACCAGAAATCCTTGTCTTCCTTCCACTTCACTTCACTGACCCCTACTATATCCAGATTGAGCCTTTCCATTTCCCTTTTCAGATTTTCTAGTTTCCCTACCACGTTCAAGCTTCTGACATTCCAAGCCCCGACTCGTAGAACATTATCCTTTCGTTGATTATTCAATCTTTTTGTCATGGTAACCTCCCACTTGGCAGTCCCCTCCCGGAGATCCGAATGGGGGACTATTCCGGAATCTTTCGCCAATAGAGAGACCATCATGATACTTCTTCAACTACAGGCCACATGTCCTGTGGATACACGTTACGTGTCTTTAATGCAGTGGTTTCCATTGCTTTCTGCATCTTCATGTCGTTGATCATTGCTGATTCTTCCGCTTTTAGGGGTAATTTCCCACCCGTAGGACAAGAGAGTGCCTTGTGCCTCTATCCGCTCCTCCGCCCTCTTTGTTTACATAGCGCTTTTCCAACACGGCTTTTAGCACCTTATTCGGAACATACTTGTCTAGGGCATATTGAACGAAACCTTTGAATTTTTTCCATTTGTTCTCCACATTTTCGTCCTCATCACCGAATATTTGATGCTGACTGCTGAGATATCCTGATTTTTGTATCCTGACACCCTTGCTGAGGAAATATATCTTCCTACCTTTCTTAACATTCCTTGTAGAAGCCGTCGTCATAGACGCTGTCACATCCTTATGATCAGTGATTCCTTCCTCTACGTTAACTGATTCGATAAGTTCAGGTCTGTTTGCTGCCAGTAGGTCTACGATGTTACACTCACGAGATGGTTATCTAACTATCTACTCATACAGGATACTAATGTTGTCCAACCACAATGTTTGGGCTTTTAACTGTTTGTTCATTTTAATAAATACACAGTTGTGTGTGAATGGTGGCCTCCCATCAAAACTGATAAATCCAACTGAACAATATTCAAACCAATAAGACAGCGCGAACACTCCATTTACAGACAGAGCAAACCAAGTGCGTAGAGCCGCGCATTTAATTGACTAAGAACCAGTAACAAAATTTTAAACATTTCGACAGCGCGAAATGTTACTAGCATTCGCAGCGAAATGTAAACTTCATTATCAACAAGATCATCGTGAGTAATATAGATCAAGTTCGTCACACAAAAGGTATGCAGGAAAATCACTAAACTTCAGAGCTGCTTCGAAACAGTTCAACTACGGTTCGGCTGACGTGAACGAAATTGAATGAAAGCGACTCGAAATTTCTAAGTCCCAAAGGCATTCCAATTCCCGAAATAATTCTGAGTGTTGAACTCGCTGTCACCCTCCAGCAGCGCTCTGGGCGCCCACGCCCGATAAAAGACCTTATCAAACCGATGAGCCCTGACAAGAAGACTGCGAGTCCTGTTCTTCATGCTTATTTAAAGACTCAGTCACAAGACCACTAAGCTTCTCAACATAAGTATTTCTAGAACAACCACCAGTCTGTGCTTTTGACTTTAAATTTCACGTGCATACACATTAAAATACAGAATACACATTCATAGTTAGTTTGCAACATCAGGATAAAGTGTTATGTTATTCTTAGCATATGTGAATACATTTCTGATTTCCCGCAGCTCGTGGTCGTGCGGTAGCGTTCTCGCTTCCCACGCCCGGGTTCCCGGGTTCGATTCCCGGCGGGGTCAGGGATTTTCTCTGCCTCGTGATGACTGGGTATTGTGTGATGTCCTTAGCTTAGTTAGGTGTTAAGTCCCATGGTGCTCAGAGCCATTTGAACTAAATATTATAAGCCGGCCGCGGTGGTCTCGCGGTTCTAGGCGCGCAGTCCGGAACCGTGCGACTGCTACGGTCGCAGGTTCGAATACTGCCTCGGGCATGGATGTGTGTGACGTCCTTAGGTTGTTTAGGTTTAAGTAGTTCTAAGTTATAGGGGACTGATGACCACAACAGTTGAGTCCCATAGTGCTCAGAGCCATTTGAACCATTTTTGAACCATTTCTGATTCTCTCTCCACATCTGTGGCTGCGATGAGGTTTAAATCAAAACGCCATCTTTAATTAATTATAAACATTGGATTATAGTTTGAAAGATGGGCATGTCGTTGGGGATGAGATTTTTGTAACTTACCGATGTGCACGCCAGAGAGAGAAAGCAAGTTACGTTGCTATTAAACAATCTTTGGTCTTGTTGTGGTTTAGTCTTTGCATCTACACTGTCTGATAATTCTTAGTTGAATTTTCTGAAGGTCAAAGCAATTTCTACAACTACAGTCAGTTTGATTTATGGGAACCAGTAGGATTTTTGCTTCAGAATCTAACTTTTATTATTGGCTAATTACGACCGTTGTAATTTTCTAAAGCAGACGCAAATATAACAGCTTATAATTATCAAAATTGTACTGCTCATCTGGCAACGAGAAATATTTATTGATTATTGACATGACATGTTTAAACAAACTCTCATTTTGTGTGCAAAAGAATACACAAAAAAATATATCAATTGTCTCACAGCGATGTACGTGTAAATGAGAATCGATATTGTAGGCTAATTCGTGGTTCTAGAACAATAAAACAATAGAAACAGATTTTTGGAATTATCTTACTTTTGTTCAGCCCTTCATATGAGAAAAACTTAGATGGAGATATATGTATTTTGTAACGCACTTCTGCCCCCCATGAACCATGGACCTTGCCGTTGGTGGGGAGGCTTGCGTGCCTCAGCGATACAGATGGCCGTACCGTAGGTGCAACCACAACGGAGGGGTATCTGTTGAGAGGCCATACAAACGTGTGGTTCCTGAAGAGGGGCAGCAGCCTTTTCAGTAGTTGCAAGGGCAACAGTCTGGATGATTGACTGATCTGGCCTCGTAACATTAACCAAAACGGGCTTGCTATGCTGGTACTGCGAACGGCTGAAAGCAAGGGGGAAACTACAGCCGTAATTTTTCCCGAGGGTATGCAGCTTTACTGTATGATTAAATGACGATGTCGTCCTCTTGGGTAAAATATTCCGGAGGTAAAATAGTCCCCCATTCGGATCTCCGGCCGGGGACTACTCAAGAGGACGTCGTTATCAGGAGAAAGAAAACTGGCGTTCTACTGATCGGAGCGTGGAATATCAGATCCCTTAATCGGGCAGGTAGGTTAGAAAATTTAAAAAGGGAAATGGATAGGTTAAAGTTAGATATAGTGGGAATTAGTGAAGTTCGGTGGCATGAGGAACAAGACTTATGGTAATGCAGGAGTAGGTTTAATAATGAATAAAAAAATAGGAGTGCGGGTAAGCTACTACAAACAGCATAGTGAACGCATCATTGTGGCCAAGATAGACACAAAGCCTGCTACAGTAGTACAAGTTTATATGCCAACTAGATCTGCAGATGATGAAGAAATTCAAGAAATGTATGATGAGATAAAAGAAATTATTCAGGTAGTGAAAGGAGATGAAAATTTAATAGTCACGGCTGACTGGAATTCGAGAGTAAGAAAAGGTAGAGAGGGAAACATAGTAGGTGAATATGAATTGGGGGGGGGGGGGGGGTGGAAGAAATGCAAGAGGAAGCCGTCTGCTAGAATTTTGCACTTAGCATAACTTAATCACAGCTAATACTTGGTTCAAGAATTATAAAAGAAGGTTGTATACATGGAAGAATCCTGGAGATACTAAAAGGTATCAGATAAATTATATAATGGTAAGACAGAGATTTAGGAATCAGGTTTTAAATTGTAAGATATTTCCAGGGGCAGATGTGGACTCTGACCACAATCTATTGGTTATGAACTGCAGATTAAAACTGAAGAAACTACAAAAAGGTGTTAATTTAAGGAGATGGGACCTGGATAAACTGAAAGAACCAGAGGTTGTAGAGAGTTTCAGAGAGAGCATAAGGGAACAATTGACAGGAATAGGGGAAAGAAATACAGTAGAAGAAGAATGGGTAACTCTGAGGGATGTAGTAGTGAAGGCAGCAGAAGATAAAGTAGGTAAAAAGACGAGGGCTAATAGAAATCTGTGGGTAACAGAAGAAATGTTGAATTTAATTGATCACAGGAGAAAATATAAAAATACAGTAAATGAAGCAGGCAAAAAGGAATACAAACATCGTCTCAAAAATGAGATCGACAGGAAGTGCAAAATGGCTAAGCAGGGATGGCTAGAAGGCAAATGTAAGGATGTAGAGGCTTATCTCACTAGGGGTAAGATAGATACTGCCTACAGAAAAATTAAAGAGACCTTTGGAGAAAAGAGAGCCACTTGTATGAATATCAAGAGCTCAGACGGAAACCCATTTCTAAGCAAAGAAGGGAAGGCGGAAAGGTGGAAGGAGTATATAGAAGGTTTATACAAGGGCGATGTACTGGAAATGGGAGAGGATGCAGATGAAGATGAAATGGGAGATACGATACTGCGGGAAGAGTTTGACAGAGCACTGAATGACCTGAGTCGAAACAAGGCCCACGGAGTAGACAACATTCCATTAGAACTACTGACGGCCTTGGGAGAGCCAGTCATGACAAAACTCTACCAGCTGGTGAGCAAGATGTATGAGACAGGCGAAATACCCTCAGACTTCAAGAAGAATATAATAATTCCAATCCCAAAGAAAGCAGGTGCTGACAGATGTGAAAATTACCGAACTATCAGTTTAATAAGTCACAGCTGCAAAATACTAACGCGAATTCTTTACAGACGAATGGAAAAACTGGTAGATGCAGACCTCGGGGAGGATCAGTTTGGATTCCGTCGAAATGTTGGAACACGTGAGGCAATACTGACCTTACGACTTATCTTAGAAGAAAGATTAAGAAAAGGCAAACCTACGTTTCTAGCATTTGTAGACTTAGAGAAAGCTTTTGACAATGTTGACTGGAATACTCTTTTTCAAATTCTAAAGGTGGCAGGGGTAAAATACAGGGAGCGAAAGGCTATTTATAATTTGTACAGAAACCAGATGGCAGTAATAAGAGTCGAGGGGCATGAAAGGGAAGCAGTGGTTGGGAAAGGAGTGAGACAGGGTTGTAGCCTCTCCCCGATGTTATTCAATCTGTATATTGAGCAAGCAGTAAAGGAAACAAAAGAAAAATTTGGAGTAGGTATTAAAATTCATGGAGACGAAGTAAAAACTTTGAGGTTCGCCGATGACATTGTAATTCTGTCAGAGACGGCAAAGGACTTGGAAGAGCAGTTGAACGGAATGGACAGTGTCTTGAAAGGAGGATATAAGATGAACATTAACAAAAGCAAAACGAGGATAATGGAATGTAGTCAAATTAAATCGGGTGATGCTGAGGGAATTAGATTAGGAAATGAGACACTTAAAGTAGTAAAGGAGTTTTGCTATTTAGGAAGTAAAATAACTGATGATGGTCGAAGTAGAGAGGATATAAAATGTAGACTGGCAATGGCAAGGAAAGCGTTTCTGAAGAAGAGAAATTTGTTAACATCGAGTATAGATTTAAATGTCAGGAAGTCGTTTCTGAAAGTATTTGTATGGAGTGTAGCCATGTATGGAAGTGAAACATGGACGATAACTAGTTTGGACAAGAAGAGAATAGAAGCTTTCGGAATGTGGTGCTACAGAAGAATTCTGAAGATTAGTTGAGTAGATCACATAACTAATGAGGAGGTATTGAATAGAATTAGGGAGAAGAGGAGTTTTTGGCACAACTTGACAAAAAGAAGGGACCGGTTGGTAGGACATGTTTTGAGGCATCAAGGGATCACAAATTTAGCATTGGAGGGCAGCGTGGAGGGTAAAAAATCGTAGAGGGAGACCAAGAGATGAATACACTAAGCAGATTCAGAAGGATGTAGGTTGCAGTAAGTACTGGGAGATGAAGAAGCTTGCACAGGATAGAGTAGCACGGAGAGCTGCATCAAACCAGTCTGAGGACTGAAGACCACAACAGCAAACAACGCACTTCTGGTGAATACATGCTGTTATTTATAAGCGAACCACCTATTTCAGTAGCGGTAGTAGCATCTCTACATGTGTGACAACTTAACTGAACGTTCGTTTTTTGCACAGGTTGATAACGTGCTGTACAGTGCGAGCTGCAATTTGTATTGTTGGCGCCATTTGCAAGACTTTTTCTTTCTTGTTCAAATTAATCCAATATTAAGTGGCTCAGATGGTTAGAGTGTCTGCCATGTAAGCAGGAGATCCCGGGTTCGAGTCCGCGCGGGCACACATTTTCAGCTGTCCCCATTGAGATATATCAACAACATCTGTCGGCAGTGAGGGTTTCAATTAATTACCGTTCATACTACAGAAGCTGCACGGTCATCAATGGTATGTGTTCTTTCGAGTAAATTTACTATCTTCATAAAACAGAGAGGGTTTATAAGTAATTCTTAAGTAAACACAGTAAAGTAAAGTGTGGGGAGGGTTTACAAGTAGTTCATGAGTAAAGATACTAAAGTAAAATTAATTTCATTCATTCAGTCTTATCGACATTAAACATTTTTGTGGTTGCCGTTCCACGGTTATCTTTTGTTCAAGTGACGAGATTTTCACAGTAAAGAAGGTTATCAGCTTTGAATTTATAATAAGTGTACCGTGCTATAGGTGTTTCTACAAGCGAACTCACGAAAGTATAAATTGTTAGTCGACGGAAAAGATATTTAAATACAACGCTGAGACATTTCTAAATGTGAAAGGTCAAGGTGCTTCACACCGATCCGTTCCTAATTAATTTTACGTTTATATCGACGTTCGAAACTGCCTTATTTATAGGGAACTTGAATATAGAAAGACTTAACAATATAAAATATAATAATATTCACCGGTGAGGAGAAGTTGTAATGAGTATGTTCCGTGTAGCCTTATGGGACCTTGCGAGGTATTGCTAACAGGACAAGTATGCACACACTCACATACAACACATAAATAACGAAAAAAATCACTAGAAACTTATTTCGGTCTTTAGAAGAAGCGTAACCTAGTAACTCGGTGACTGTGAGAGTACATCTGACATGGCCTCTGACGTCAGACACGTTGCGGTTGATGTACGAGGCTGGTCGGCATGTTTACAACAACAGTGTGGTGTGGCGCTCTAGGAGAGAAATTCGATACAGGCTGAACCAGTTGCGAGAGCCGATCACTGCACGTGTTTTTCAGTGGTGAACATTATAGTCACGGCGACTCACTTCTGCGGTGAATGCTCGTACAACGCACGATGTTTACGATTTAGTAACTACACACGGTCATATTACCAAAAATGCTTCGATTGTTAGTTGTGAAGGAAAGGACAGTTATTAAGTCGATCGACGGTAGCATTATTATTTTTGTAACCATATTGTAGAGTATTTTTCACAAGTGGTTAAATTAAAAGATGAGGTCTTACGTAATTTTAAAGTGGTACTCTCGTGATGAAAAAATCATTTCACTAGGCAAAATAGGGAAAATCAGATACATATTCGTCGTCTAGTTTTCATTACCCACGATGACAGAGCTGGCCGAGGAAGAAAGGGGTCAAACTAGTGAGTGAAGTACACTGGAGACTTTGACAGACGCAGACGGAGGAGTGGAGAGAATAATAGCGCGTAGCTTCGCGGTTACGATATCTCCTGTGTCTCTAAATTCTCCTCATTCTCCTTATCATCATCATGGAAAAGGAAATACTGATTGGGATTCATATATTGCCTGCAATGGTAGCAACTTTTAGACGTGGTATTAAATGTTCAAAAAGACAAAGCAGAAAAAAATGTGAACGTGATAATGGGTAAGCAAGGTTCCATAAGGCCCCATCCCGAAAGACGAACACGAGTCTTGGCAAAAGGAGTCGCCCGTGTCATGTCTCGTCTCTGCAATCCGCCGTTCCAATTTTTCCACCCACAGATTCGGCGAGCGCAGCAAGTAGCTAGAGACCTGTCGCACCTATGTGCTGAACTCTTAGTGGGTAACGTACTATTTCCATGCTCGTTTCTGTACCGACCATGCTTTCCCTAGTAATTATAAATTAAAAGTATAATACTCCACAGCATTAGTTTATTTTGTTAACCGGTTTTCAGCCTACGAGGCCATCGTCAGATTTCAGCTGTCCGTCGTCATCAAAAAGGGTACACTAGTCGTGAAAAACACTGACAAAGTTGTAATTAAAAAATAATAATAATACACTCCTATAATTGAAATAAGAACACCGTGAATTCATTATCCCAGGAAGGGGAAACTTTATTGACACATTCCTGGGGTCAGATACATCACATGATCACACTGACAGAACCACAGGCACATAGACACAGGCAACAGAGCATGCACAATGTCGGCGCTAGTACAGTGTACATCCACCTTTCGCAGCAATGCAGGCTGCTATTCTCCCATGGAGACGATCGTAGAGATGGTGGATGTAGTCCTGTGGAACGGCTTGCCATGCCATTTCCATCTGGCGCCTCAGTTGGACCAGCGATCGTGCTGGACGTGCAGACCGCGTGAGACGACGCTTCATCCAGTCCCAAACATGCTCAATGGGGGACAGATCCGGAGATCTTGCTGGCCAGGGTAGTTGACTTACACCTTCTAGAGCACGTTGGGTGGCACGGGATACATGCGGACGTGCATTGTCCTGTTGGAACAGCAAGTTCCCTTGCCGGTCTAGGAATGGTAGAACGATGGGTTCGATGACGGTTTGGATGTACCGTGCACTATTCAGTATCCCCTCGACGATCACCAGAGGTGTACGGCCGGTGTAGGAGATCGCTCCCCACACCATGATGCCGGGTGTTGGCCCTGTGTGCCTCGGTCGTATGCAGTCCTGATTGTGGCGCTCACCTGAACGGCGCCAAACACGCATACGACCATCATTGGTACCAAGGCAGAAGCGACTCTCATCGCTGAAGACGACACATCTCCATTCGTCCCTCCATTCACGCCTGTCGCGACACTGGAGGCGGGCTGCACGATGTTGGGGCGTGAGCGGAAGACGGCCTAACGGTGTGCGGGACCGTAGCCCAGCTTCATGGAGACGGTTGCGAATGGTCCTCGCCGATACCCCAGGAGCAACAGTGTCCCTAATTTGCTGGGAAGTGGCGGTGCGGTCCCCTACGGCACTGCGTAGGATCCTACGGCCTTGGCGTGCATCCGTGCGTCGCTGCGGTCCGGTCCCAGGTCGACGGGCACGTGCACCTTCCGCCGACCACTGGCGACAACATCGATGTACTGTGGAGACCTCACGCCCCACGTGTTGAGCAATTCGGCGGTACGTCCACCCGGCCTCCCGCATGCCCACTATAAGCCCTCGCTCAAAGTCCTTCAACTGCACATATGGTTCACGTCCACGCTGTCGCGCCATGCTACCAGTGTTAAAGACGGCGATGGAGCTCCGTATGCCACGGAAAACTGGCTGACACTGACGGCGGCGGTGCACAAATGCTGCGCAGCTAGCGCCATTCGACGGCCAACATCGCGGTTTCTGGTGTGTCCGCTGTGCCGTGCGTGTGATCATTGCTTGTACAGCCCTCTCGCAGTGTCCGGAGCAAGTATGGTGGGTCTGACACACCGGTGTCAATGTGTTCTTTTTTCCATTTCCAGGAGTGTATATGGAGAGTGAGGTACGAACACAGAGTAAAAGTCGTCTTTGACTGTGTGCACTGTGGTGCAATAATGAATGTTGAAGTTAGTCAGTAAATAAATACAAGGGAAACAAGAGAAAAACTGATGCCAAACACGAAACAAGAAATCGTATACAGGAAATTCTATGCAACATCTCAATGTTTAGGCCACATTCTGTGATTCCTGTCTTAGGAATGAGATTGTGCACCACTTTCTGCAAACATTGGAAAGAACATCAAACAGAGCATAGAGGAGGGGTGCACTATTCCTTCTAGAAATGTTTGATAGTGCGCACTGATACTCCAGCATGTCTGGTAGCTCCATTCACGATCAAACACAACAGATTCCTTCTGTCATTCTGTCACGTCTCAAAATCGAACCATCTGAACTGCGCTGATACAGTACAAATGACTAGCACATATACACCACCGCACTACCATGACTTACGTCATCGGTGGAAGGTCACGCGACCGCTCGATACAAGTTCTACAACACATATAACTCTCCAAAGCCAGCATTGTGCTCTTTTAAAAGAGGGTGGCCAATATTTTGTCCGCCTAACTTATGACTTCTCTTATAATTGGTTCTATTTTTTTATACGTTATTTTATGTTTACTGTAATTGTTTTTCAAATTTACTTTCAAATTTTTACTATTACGTTCTTCCATCGTTTTCTATCTGCTCTAGGAGCGAACGGAACCGTGTCATCAAAAGGAAGGAGACTCACACCTCTCAGTATCATGCACTTCTTTTCTGTTTTCCTGGTTTAAATACCTAAAACTTGCTCTAGAGGTAATCAGGATAGTTTTGGTTTTATGGAATATCGTTCCCTCACATCTCTCTTCAATATCTAAATTTTCCAGACTCCTGATGAAGTTTAGTGGAAGCTGTATAAAAACGTACCAACTTTGTTAGAAATAATATCTTGTTAACTAAGGTTAGATTTTTGTGAAGTCTAATCAAAAACTTTCTCATCTTACTGCTGTTGTTGTGGTCTTCAGCCCGAAGATTGGTTTGATGCAGCTCTCCAATCTAGTGTAGTCTGTACAACAACTACCGAAGCTGACATTCATTTGATCCTGCTTACTGTTAGATACATTATGTAATAAAATCCATTGTTGTTGTTGTTGTGGTCTTCAGTCCAGAATGCAGCTCTCCATGCTACTCTATCCTGTGCAAGCTTCTTCATCTCCCAGTACCTACTGCAACCTAGAGCCTTTTGAATCTGCTTAGTGTATTCATCTCTTGCTCTCCCTCTACGATTTTTACCCTCCACATTGCCCTTCAAGAATAAATTGGTGATTCCTTCATGCCTCTGGATATGTCCTACCAACCGATCCCTTCTTCTAGTCAAGTTGTGCCACAAATTTCTCTTATCCCCAATTCTGTTCAATACCTCCTCATTAGTTATGTGATCTACCCATCATATCTTCAGTATTCTGTTGTAGTACCACACTTCGAAAGTTTCTATTCTCTTCTTGTCTAAACTCTTTATCGTCCACGTTTCACTTCCATACATGGCTATACTCCATACAAATACTTTCAGAAACGACTTCCTGACATTTAAATCTATACTCGATGTTAACAAATTTCTCTTCTTCAGAAACGCTTTCCTTGTGATTGCCAGTCTACATTTTATATCCTCTCTACTTCGACAATCATTAGTTATTTTGCTCATTAAATAGCAAAACTCCTTTACTACTTTAAGTGTCTCTTTTCCTAATCTAATTCCCTCAGCATCACCCGATTTGATTTGACTACATTCCATTATCCTCGTTTTGCTTTTGTTAATGTTCATAAAATCCATATCACTGCTGTTAGAGTTCAATGTTTTTTATTTATTAAGCTGGATCTATTTCGGTTGGATTAACTTCTTCAGGCCATCTGCGAAAGCTACATAACATTTTTTTAAATTTTATTATAATGTTAGTTAATAATATTTTCTGATATACAAATATGCCTCCCCCCATGAACCATGGACCTTGCCGTTGGTGGGGAGGCTTGCGTGCCTCAGCGATACAGATGGCAGTACCGTAGGTGCAACCACAACGGAGGGGTATCTGTTGAGAGGCCAGACAAACGTGTGGTTCCTGAAGAGGGCCAGCAGCCTTTTCAGTAGTTGCAGGGGCAACAGTCTGGATGATTGACTGATCTGGCCTTGCAACATTAACCAAAACGGCCTTGCTGTGCTGGTACTGAGAACGGCTGAAAGCAAGGGGAAACTACAGCCGTAATTTTTCCCGAGGACATGCAGCTTTACTGTATGATTAAATGATGATGGCATCCTCTTGGGTAAAATATTCCGGAGGTAAAATAGTCCCACATTCGGATCTCCGGGTGGGGACTACTCAGGAGGATGTCGTTATCAGGAGAAATAAAGCTGGCATTCTACGGATCGGAGCGTGGAATGTCAGATCCCTTAATCGGGCAGGTAGGTTAGAAAATTTAAAAAGGGAAATGATAGGTTAAAGTTAGATATAGTGGGAATTAGTGAGGTTCGGTGGCAGGAGGAACAAGACTTCTGGTTATAAATACAAAATCAAATAGGGGTAATGCAGGAGTAGGTTTAATAATGAATAGGAAAATAGGAATGCGGGTAAGCTACTACAAACAGCATAGTGAACGCATTATTGTGGCCAAGATAGATACGAAGCCCACACCTACTACAGTAGTACAAGTTTATATGCCAACTAGCTCTGCAGATGATGAAGAAATTGAAGAAATGTACGATGAAATAAAAGAAATTATTCAGATAGTGAAGGGAGACGAAACTTTAATAGTAATGGGTGACTGGAATTCGAGTGTAGGAAAAGGGAGAGAAGGAAACAAAGTAGGTGAATATGGATTGGGGCTAAGAAATGAAAGAGGAAGCCGCCTAGTAGAATTTTGCACAGAGCACAACTTAATCATAGCTAACACTTGGTTTAAGAATCATGAAAGAAGGTTGTATACGTGGAAGAACCCTGGAGATACTAAAAGGTATCAGATAGATTATATAATGGTAAGACAGAGATTTAGGAACCAGGTTTTAAGTTGTAAGACATTTCCAGGGGCAGATGTGGACTCTGACCACAATCTATTGGTTATGAACTGCAGATTAAAACTGAAGAAACTACAAAAAGGTGTTAATTTAAGGAGATGGGACCTGGATAAACTGAAAGAACCAGAGGTTGTAGAGAGTTTCAGAGAGAGCATAAGGGAACAATTGACAGGAATAGGGGAAAGAAATACAGTAGAAGAAGAATGGGTAACTCTGAGGGATGTAGTAGTGAAGGCAGCAGAAGATAAAGTAGGTAAAAAGACGAGGGCTAATAGAAATCTGTGGGTAACAGAAGAAATATTGAATTTAATTGATCACAGGAGAAAATATAAAAATACAGTAAATGAAGCAGGCAAAAAGGAATACAAACATCGTCTCAAAAATGAGATCGACAGGAAGTGCAAAATGGCTAAGCAGGGATGGCTAGAAGGCAAATGTAAGGATGTAGAGGCTTATCTCACTAGGGGTAAGATAGATACTGCCTACAGAAAAATTAAAGAGACCTTTGGAGAAAAGAGAGCCACTTGTATGAATATCAAGAGCTCAGACGGAAACCCATTTCTAAGCAAAGAAGGGAAGGCGGAAAGGTGGAAGGAGTATATAGAAGGTTTATACAAGGGCGATGTACTGGAAATGGGAGAGGATGCAGATGAAGATGAAATGGGAGATACGATACTGCGGGAAGAGTTTGACAGAGCACTGAATGACCTGAGTCGAAACAAGGCCCACGGAGTAGACAACATTCCATTAGAACTACTGACGGCCTTGGGAGAGCCAGTCATGACAAAACTCTACCAGCTGGTGAGCAAGATGTATGAGACAGGCGAAATACCCTCAGACTTCAAGAAGAATATAATAATTCCAATCCCAAAGAAAGCAGGTGCTGACAGATGTGAAAATTACCGAACTATCAGTTTAATAAGTCACAGCTGCAAAATACTAACGCGAATTCTTTACAGACGAATGGAAAAACTGGTAGAAGCAGACCTCGGGGAGGATCAGTTTGGATTCCGTCGAAATGTTGGAACACGTGAGGCAATACTGACCTTACGACTTATCTTAGAAGAAAGATTAAGAAAAGGCAAACCTACGTTTCTAGCATTTGTAGACTTAGAGAAAGCTTTTGACAATGTTGACTGGAATACTCTTTTTCAAATTCTAAAGGTGGCAGGGGTAAAATACAGGGAGCGAAAGGCTATTTATAATTTGTACAGAAACCAGATGGCAGTAATAAGAGTCGAGGGGCATGAAAGGGAAGCAGTGGTTGGGAAAGGAGTGAGACAGGGTTGTAGCCTCTCCCCGATGTTATTCAATCTGTATATTGAGCAAGCAGTAAAGGAAACAAAAGAAAAATTTGGAGTAGGTATTAAAATTCATGGAGACGAAGTAAAAACTTTGAGGTTCGCCGATGACATTGTAATTCTGTCAGAGACGGCAAAGGACTTGGAAGAGCAGTTGAACGGAATGGACAGTGTCTTGAAAGGAGGATATAAGATGAACATTAACAAAAGCAAAACGAGGATAATGGAATGTAGTCAAATTAAATCGGGTGATGCTGAGGGAATTAGATTAGGAAATGAGACACTTAAAGTAGTAAAGGAGTTTTGCTATTTAGGAAGTAAAATAACTGATGATGGTCGAAGTAGAGAGGATATAAAATGTAGACTGGCAATGGCAAGGAAAGCGTTTCTGAAGAAGAGAAATTTGTTAACATCGAGTATAGATTTAAATGTCAGGAAGTCGTTTCTGAAAGTATTTGTATGGAGTGTAGCCATGTATGGAAGTGAAACATGTACGATAACTAGTTTGGACAAGAAGAGAATAGAAGCTTTCGAAATGTGGTGCTACAGAAGAATACTGAAGATAAGGTGGATAGATCACGTAACTAATGAGGAGGTATTGAATAGGATTGAGGAGAAGAGAAGTTTGTGGCACAACTTGACTAGAAGAAGGGATCGGTTGGTAGGACATGTTTTGAGGCATCAAGGGATCACAAATTTAGCATTGGAGGGCAGCGTGGAGGGTAAAAATCGTAGAGGGAGACCAAGAGATGAGTACACTAAGCAGATTCAGAAGGATGTAGGTTGCAGTAGGTACTAGGAGACGAAGCAGCTTGCACAGGATAGAGTAGCATGGAGAGCTTGCATCAAACCAGTCTCAGGACTGAAGACAACAACAACATACAAGAAAATGGTTTCAACCCAACCATAGCAATGCAGATACACAAAAGACAAAAGTACACCTACGCAACCAAAATTTGACAAGGACGTAAAATTGACCAGAGAAACACAGAAAAGGCCAAACCAAGACACATACCTGCAACACATTTAAGTACAATATCAAATGCGCTAATGTAGAGCACAAGTATCCTGTTTGCGTAAAAAACCAGTGACAATAGACTTCACTCATGAAAAACAAAATTATTAATATACACAAACCAAGGTATACAGAAAATCGAATATCGATATTTCAATAAATTTTTCATAGGACAGGCAGGACACAGCGTCAGTATAATACTTCGAAGTCACATGGGAATTACCGAAAACAATCGATCTACATTCTTCAACCACTTAAACAACGATAATTACAACGCAGAATGAATGGAGTTAGCAATGAAGTATGATGTTATTATGATGATAACGTAGACACACCGTAGCAGCTGTAACCACATAGCATCTTTGACCAACTGTGACAACTGTCTGTTAAATCTCACGATAAAACGTCAAGTTATAAAAATTACAAGAAAATACCATTGACAACACGAGCAAATCACAGAACAGCTTACAGCATAAGAGTCCTTAACCTACACCACGTTGTAATACAATACAGAGCAACAGGGAAGAACGATGATGTATCGACATAAGTATTAAAATTTTTTATCCGAAAATACATTAAGCAACCTTATAATAAAGCAAAAAATGTCATGTAACTATCGCAGATGGCAACCTATCCGCAACAGGCCCATCACAATAAACGGGTAATTGAATTAGTGCAGTAGGAATCTAGATTTTATTGTTTAAGCCTCTAAGAGATCTCCTCTACGTTGCAGGCCCTTTCGATCGTAAACTATTTACTGTATTCAAGATTTGGTCTCCCTCCATAGTTTTTACCTCCCACTCTTTCTTCTAAATCCAAACTGACAATGTCTTGATGCCTTAGAATGTGTCGTATCAAATCATCGCTTCTTTTAGGCAAGTTGTCACATAAATTTCTTTTTTCTCCAGTTGGAGTCAATACTTTCTCGTTCGTTATTCGATATACTCACTTAAACTTCAGCACTCTTCTCTAGCTCCACCTTTCAAAACCTGTTATTGTGTTTTATCTGAGCTGCTTATCGTCCAAGTTTCATTTCCATAGAGATCTACACGCCAGAAAAATACCTTTAGAAAAAACTACCTATCAGTTAAATTAATGACGAAGGCCATTTTTCCACCAGGATGTATTTCAGATCACTTCACTGTGCTCTGCCGCTGCTGAACATGGCCTGTTATCATGTCCGCTGCTGAACATGGCCTGTTATCAAGTGCATATGTGGCAACATATGTGGACACAGTCGTCCTTGTCTATGTCTTATACTTGAGAATGTGCCCGAAACCGTAGCGCACAGCGAATTAACTGAAATACAAACTGGTGGAACAATGTCCTTCTTCAGATTAGTTTAGGCATTAGTGACCACCTAGAAGAAAATTTAATTTATATTAGATTCTTTTTTTTTTTAGAAAAGCTCTTCTTTCTATTTCCAGTATGCTTTTTATATTCATTCTGATTCGCCATCACCATTTATTTTGGTGCCCAAACACCAAAACCCGTCAATTACATTCGTGTCTCATTTCCTAATCTAATAATTCTCAGTATTGCCTTATTTAGTTCAACTACATTCCATTAAGAACATGGTACAACATCAATAATCTTAATGCTTTTACAGTTTAGATCACCTTCAAACCAAATGTAAATTCCCTCAGACTCATTTATCTTACGACGATTCCTAGTCCTCAAAACCAATGGCACACCAGAAACGAAATACGAACGACCCATATCTATGTTATAGACCTCTCCAATCTGAAATGTCCGATAAGCAACAAAATAATGACAGTTGGAAGTCTCAAGACCACCAACCTTTTTAGCACCAGGACAACGCACTACAGCAGCAGTTATTCAACGATTACCATGTTACGTGTAAATGGTCTACCATTTAATTCGGGAATAATCACAGTTTAATTCAGTGCTGTATTACCCAGGGTATGTCAATATCAGTAATAGCGTAGCACAGGAGATAGAAAACATGTAAAACTGTTTATTCAAAATTTCTGGGTATGCATATTAATTAGAGCTGGGACTGGAAATTACGTAGCGTAGGCCATTCCAACCCTCCAGTTGAGGTACATTTGCTCTCGCTGTAATCGCTGTCTGTGGTTATTCACTCTGTAGAATGTTAGCTTACTTCGTGTTCTTCAGTTTATTGATGTCACATGGATCAGTCGCAAACGGTTAACTGTTGCAAGTCCGTCCAAGGTGATCAAGATAATTTTAACTAAAATCTATATTTAAGAACCTTCAACATCGCAGCGCGTCAGCAATCGTTGGTTAATATATTAAAAAACTAGAAACCCGCTCCGATTGCGAAAAAAGCACCTAGGTTTTGGCGTAGATAACTAGACCTTCTTCAGAACAATAAAACCCACAAGTGCCTGAGAAGACCTTTGTCAATGATTAAAAGAACACCATAGCTATACATTTATAAACGAAAAAGAAGTTTATGGCGGGTCATGGCCCATCGAACATAGGCCGGTGTGAGGTGGAGGTTACACCATTAAGTTAAGTAACGGTTTAGACTTTGTACATATGTACTGTTTGTGTTTTCCTTTTTTCCGTTTATAAATGTATAGCTATGGTGTTGTTTTAATCATTGACAAAGGTTTTCTTAGGCACTTGTGGGTTTTATTGTTGTTTTGAAGAAGGTGTAGTTATCTATGCCGAAACCTAGGTAATCACTAGGTGCTTTTTTCGCAATCGAGGCGAGTTTCTAGTTTTTTAATATAAAATCTATATTCCAAAACTAAGCACGCGCTCCAATTTGGCTATGTCAAATTTCATTTGACAGTATGTATTGGCTTGTGAAGTGGAAATAGAATAATACGGGGCAAACTGGACAGTAATGTTGGAGTTTGTAACTCAGCAGGTACAACCAGACTCTAACTACATAGATTTAGACGCGAACTAATTCCTGAAGTGTCTTCCATCGCTGAGGACGTAGACTGGTATCATAATATTCAGGTCTACTATTGATTGGTTGCTTCGCTCGGGGGAAGTGACCAAACAGCGATGACATCGGTCCCATTAGATGAGCGACGATGGGGAAGGAAGTCAGTCGTGCCCTTTCAAAGGAACCATCCCAGAATTTGCCTGAAGCGATTTAGGGAGATCACGGAAAACCTAAATCAGAATGGCCGGACGGAGGTTTAAACCGTCCTCCTCCCGAATGAGCGTCCAGTGTGCTAAATACTCTTGCACTATTATCCAATCGCTGCCAGCTCTCGTTTTCTAACGCAAATGCAAATATAACAGCTTACAATGATCAAAAAGATTTCGATCTTCAGAAGAAACCTAATGCATTTAGTGAGAGGCTGTAGCAGCACATCTCATCCTGGTCGAATAGTGTCCTTCTTCAGATTAGTTTCGGCTTTAGTGCCCATCCAGTAGAAAATTAAGTTAATATTAGATTGCTCTTTTTCAGAAAAGGTTTTTTGTTATTTCCAGTCTACTTTTTATATTCTCTCTAGTTCGTCCATAGCCAGTTATTTTGGTACCCAAATAGCAAAACCCATCTATCACTTTTACTGACTCATTTAGTAATCTAATATCCTCAGCATCGGCCTATTTAATTCGACTATATTCCCTTACCTTTGTTTTACTTTTCTTCATGTTCACCTTTTAATCTCTTTTCAAGACACTATCCATTCCGCTCAATAGCTTTTCCGTGTCCTTTACCATCTCCGAGTTTATTAGAATGTCATCGGCAGTTTTTGTCTATTCTTTCCAAAGTTCTGCTTGGATTTCTTAACTGCTTACTTAATGTACAAACTGAATAATATCGGTGTTAGGGTAGAGCCCTGTCTCACTCTCTTCTCAAGTACGACTTCCCTTTCATGCCCTTCAACTCTTATAACTGCAGAGGTTTCTCTACAAGTTGTAAGTAAAGTTTCGTTCCCTGAATTTTATGCCTTCTACCTTCAAAATTTCAAAGAGTCTGGTTAACACTGTCCAAAGCTTTCACTACACCTGCAAATGCTGTAAAGGTACTGCTGCCTTGCTATTCTACGATAAGTCGTCCAGTATACCTCGCATATTCCTACATTTCTCCAGAACCGAAACTGATCTTCCATGAGGTTGGCTTCTAACAGTTTTCCCATTCTTTTATAAACAATTCGCCTCAATAGTTTACATCCATAACGTAATCAACTGATGTTACGATCATATTCACACCTGTCAGTACATAACTTCTTCAGAATATGAATTATTAATTTCTTCAAGATTCCTGATTGTATTTAGCCTGTCTCACACCTCTCGCAGACCAGGTAGAATGATTATGTGATGGCTGGCTCTTCGAAAGAGCTCAATCACTCTGAGGGAATGTCGTGAAGTGCAGGGATCTTGTTTCCACTTGAATCTTTGAGTGCTCTGTCTAATTCTCTCCCATCTCATCCTCACCTACGTCCCATTGTTCTTCTGTAATACCACCCTCAACTTTGCTTCCATTTACACGTCCTCTGTATGTCCCTTTTACCTTTCAGGTTCCTCTTCTTTGCTTGGAACAGGTTCGCCATATGAGCATTTGATATTCATAAAGCTGCTTCTCT
Organism: Schistocerca gregaria; assembly: GCF_023897955.1. Taxonomy (NCBI): domain Eukaryota; kingdom Metazoa; phylum Arthropoda; class Insecta; order Orthoptera; family Acrididae; genus Schistocerca; species Schistocerca gregaria. The sequence goes on along the minus strand of NC_064920.1, from coordinate 1,204,243,429 downwards.
TTTCGCCAAATATCTCTTTAATTTTCTATAGGTGGCATCCAACTTTCCTCCAGTTACAAGTGTTTCTACTGCCTTGCATTTGTCCTCTAACCATTCCTACGTAGCGTGAACGTTCTATCAATCTCATCTATTAGACCTCTGTATTCCCTTTCGCCTGCTTCATTTGCTGCATATTCACAATTCATGAATCCGTGAGAAGCTGCATTTCGTATTGATAGCTCCGTTGCATAATTTCTTTTGAGTCTTGGGGTCCATCTGCTATACTGTGTCCACTTCTAAAGGCACCTTGTTTCCTCTATGCAATTGGTAGAAAAAGAATTATTAGAAGCCAGCGTGAATGGCGTGGATGTGTGTGATGTCCTTAGGTTAGTTAGGTTTAATTATTTCTAAGTTATAGGCGACTGATGACCTCAGAAGTTTAGTCACATAGTGCTCACGGTCAGTGGACCAATGATGAGAAATGCATGTCACGTCACCGAAGATATCATTGCAAACGGTTTGGGGGAGTATGGGGAACGAAATCAACCATGTCCTTGTCGAAGGAACCATCCTAGAGTTTCCTGAAGCGTTTAGGGGAAATCTGTATGCCCAGACAAGGATTTTAACTGCTGCCCTCACAGCAGCAAGTCTCAAACCGCGCTGGCACCTCGCTTCCTACTGCGAATATTGTTAGTAGCGAATATCTTGAATAGAAGAATATAAATACTATGTAAATGGAAGGTGGAGGGAGAAGAAAGGGAAAGGAGGCCAGCGGCTATTGATGACAGCGGCATCGGGACTTAATGCGGAATCAGCGGAGACGAGTGAACGAGTTTGATGGACCGGGATTCGAACCTAGGATGTTCTGTTTACGAGGCATTTGCGTTATTCACTGCACCATTCGAGCGCAGTGCTTACTGCCCTTGCGCAGATCATCTCCGTACATCTCTCGGCCAACCCACACCCCCATCCAGTGCCACCTATACGCAGTCCCCTTCCAAACTCCGCCCACGTTCATTTCTAGCATCCCTCAGAAGGTCAGCCGTAATACACATCTGCACTGAAAGTGGTGCATTCCTTGCCCACCGAAGCGAATCAAGTACACTACTAGCCATTAAAATTGTTACACCAAGAAGAAATGCAGATGATAAATGGATATTCATTGGACAAATATATTATACTAGAACTGACATGTCATTACATTTTCACGCAATTTCGGTGCATAGATCCTGAGAAATCAGAACCCAGAACAACCACCTCTGGCCGAAAGAACGGCCTTGATACGCCTGGGCATTGTGTCAAACAGAGCTTGGATGGCGTTTACAGGTACAGCTGTCCAAGCAGATCAACACGATACCACAGTTCATCAAGAGTAGTGACTGGCGCAATGTGACGAGCCAGTTGCTCGGCCACCATTGACCAGACTTTTTCAGTTCAGAGATCTGGAGAATGTGCTGGCCATGGCAGCAGTCGAACATTTTCTGTATCCGGAAAGGCCCGTACAGGACCTGCAACATGAGGTCGTGCATTATCCTGCTGAAATGTAGGGTTTCGCATGGATCGAATGAAGGGTAGAGCCACGGGTCGTAACACATCCACACGTCCACTGTTCAAAGTGCCGTCAATACGAACAAGAGGTGACCGATACGTGTAACCAATGGCACCCCATACCATCAAGCCGGGTCATACGCCACTATGGCGAGGACGAATACACGCTTCCAATGTGCGTTCAGAGTGATGTCGCCAAACACGGATGCGAGCATCATGATGCTGTAAACAGAACCTGGATTCCCCGAAAAAATGACGTTTTGTCATTCGTGTACCCAGGTTCGTCGTAGAGTACAGCATCGCAGGTGCTCCTGTCTGTGATGCAGCGTCAAGGGTAACCGCAGCCATGGTCTCCGAGCTGATGACTGCAGCAAACGTCGCCGAACTGTTCGTGCATATGGTTGTTGTCTTGCAAAGTCCCCCATCTGTTGACTCAGGGATCGAGACGTGGCTGCACGATCCGTTACAGCCATGCGGATAAGATGCCTGTCATCTCGACTGCTAGTGATACGTGGCCGTTGGGATCAGCACGGCGTTTCGTATTACCCTCCTGAACCCACAATTTTTACATTCTGCTAACAGTCATTGGATCTCGACCAACGCGAGCAGCAATGTCGCGATACGATAAACCGCAATCGCGATAGGCTACAATCAGACCTTTATCAAAGTAGGAAAGGTAATGGTACGCATTTCTCCTCCTTACACGAGGCATCAGAAAAACGTTTCACCAGGCAACGCTAGTTAACTGCTGTTTGTGTATGAGAAATCGGTTGGAAACTTTCCTCATGTCAGCACGTTGTACGTGTCGCCACCGGCGCCAACCTTGTGTGAATGCTCTGAAAAGCTACTCATTTGCATATCATAGCATCTTCTTCCTGTCGGTTAAATTCTGTAGCACGTCATTTTCGCGGTGCAGCAAATTTAATGGCCAGTAGTGTACATGAGTGAGTGGAGTCCGTTCTTTCTTACATGTCTGAAAGAACAGTCACCACGCATTCATATAAACAAAAATACATTTATTTAGTTGCACAGAGTCGTAACTGCTAAATCGTTCATACACTATTATTGAAAATGAAGTCGGTAGAACAATTGTGTAATGCCGTTAAAATAAAGTAAATAAGTCTGGTTTAGCCCTAGTCCAAACTCTCATTACAAGGAACTGTCGGTTATTTTTTATAGCCGCGGAAACGAGGACAGTGAAAAAACGCGCAATTAAGATGCAGCTAATGAATCCGAAACGCCTGGTTGGGGCAAATTGGTCGCTATGGGCGCTAAACTCGCCAGCGGGCTGTACAATTATTCTCGTCCAGTGTCGGCGAGCCGTTCATTATTTTGTAGCGGCAGACCCCGCAACGGCCATTGAATGCTGTGTCAATCCGACTGGGCGCGCAAATGCAGCCTGTATAGCTGTCCGCATTCCGCGAAAGTACAGAACACTGTGCAGCGTGATAGGCCGATGGCGTAATGCGCCCCTTCTGTATCACCACATCACGTGTTCACTTCATGGAGAACCGGTTCCGGTGGTGCTGCGTCGCTGTTCCATTCGATTTGTTTCGCAGAAAGATGATATTTTGAAAAGTAACATACACTACTGGCCATTAAAATTGCTACACCACGAAGATGATGTTCTACAGACGCGAAATTCAACCGACAGGAAGAAGATGCTGTGATATGCAAATGATTAGCTTTTCAGATCATTCACACAAGGTTGGAGACGGAGGCGACACCTCCAACGTGCTGACATGAGGAAAGTTACCAACCGATTTCTCATACACAAACAGCAGTTGACCGGCGTTGCCTGGTGAAACGTTGCTGTGATGCCTCGAGTAAGAAGGAGAAATGCGTACCATCACCTTTCCGACTTTGATAAAGGTCGGATTGTAGCCTATCGTTATTGCGGTTTATCGTATCGCGACATTTGTGCTCGCGTTGGTCGAGATCCAATGACTGTTAGCACAATATGGAATCGGTGGGTTCAGGAGGGTAATACGGAACGCTGTGCTGGATCCCAACGGACTCGTATGACTAGCAGTCGAGATGGCAGGCATCTTATCCGCATGGCTGTAACGGATCGTGCAGCCACGTCTCGATCCCTTAGTCAACAGATGGGGGACTTTGCAAGACAACAACAATGTGCACGCACAGTTCGACGAAGCTTGCAGCAGCATGAACTATCAGCTCGGAGACCATGGCTGCGGTTACCCTTGACGCTACATCATAGCTAGGAGGTCCTCTGATGGTGTACTCAACGACGAACCTGGGTGCACGAATGGCAAAACGTCATTTTTTCGGATCCAGCTTTTGTTTACAGCATCACGATGGTCGCATCCGTTTTTGGCTACATATCGGTGATCGCACATTGGAAGCGTGTATTCGTCATCGCCATACTAGCGTATCACCCTGCGTAATGGTATAGTGTGCCATTGGTTACACGTCTCGGTCACCTCTTGTTCGCATTGACCGAACCTTGAACAGTGGACGTTACATTTCAGATGTGTTACGAGCCGTGGCTCTACTCTTCATTCGGTCCCTGCGAAACCCTACATTTCAGCAGGATAATGCACGACCGCATGTTGCAGATCCTGTACGGGCCTTTCTGGATATAGAAAATGTTCGACTGGTGCCCTGACCAGCACATTCTCCAGATCTCTCACCAATTGAAAACATTTGGTCAATGGTGGCCGAGCAACTGTCTCGTCATAATATGTCAGTCACTACTCTTGATGAATTGTGGTATCGCGTTGAAGCTGCATGAGCAGCTGTACCTGTACACGCCATCCAAGCTCTCTCTTAGTCAATGCCTACGCGTATTAAGGCCGTTATTACGGCCAGAGGTGGGTGTTCTGGGTACTGATTTCTCAGGATCTATGCACCCAAATTGCGTGAAAATGTAATCGCATGTCAGTTCTAGTAAAATATATTTTTCCAATGAATACCCGTTTATCATCTGCATTTCTTCTTATGATGCAATTTTAATGGCCATTAATGTATTTTCTCCCCATTGTTGTTAGTAGTATTATAGTAACTCTAAAGGACTGATAAGCATACTGAAAATATCCTTTGTAAAAAAATTGTACATTGGAAGCAAACGAACAGAAGTCCTTAAAGGAAAAAGTGGCGAAGACAGCATTATACAGAGTACATTCACAAACCAGGTGAAATAGCTAAGACGGAGCACCGAAAAGTAAATCCATAACGAGTAAATAATTGCATCCTCTGTGGTTTTGACTAAGTTACAGCGGACAGCAGTTTGTGTCGGACAAGAGGTGTTTTCTAACTCAAATGCTACCGGCAGCACCTGTCGTACCATTGCAGTGGGAACTATGGAGAAACAAGACCGCCTACACAGTTTTGGAACGTAACAACGCTGCATTTCGGAGTGCAAAAGTTGTCTGTATCTACTAACTTTTCTGGTGTCGAACTTAACTCTGGAGTGTTGTGTTTTGTTAGAAGTTATATCTTTCATTGTGTCTTTAGATAAACCGATTTTATTGTCTATAACAATGTCGAGCCCTGGTAATAAAAAAGCGAATGCTTAACTACCACAGCTGTACGTTTTGATTGTATCTGGCGAAACAATTTCGGATTGCTTGGAACAAAACAGGTACGACAAAAACTAAAATGCTTGCTGTTTTTTCCTACAACAGCCAGAGATGGAAAACTCGAGACAAAAATGGGATCAAAAGTAACTTAGAAGACTCATAGAAAGATTTCTTGAAAAGACAATCAAGGAAGTGAAGGGAGAAATACTTATTCGCAAGAAGTGCAATACAAGACAACTGAACACAGCAGTCACAATCCCTATTCACGCCATAGACTGCGAAACTCCGCACTACGTAGTTACTTCAAATTTCTCTGAACACAGCAATCACAGTCTCTGTCCATAACAAAGACAGCGGAACTGTACACTACACAGTTACATGAAGGACTTTTTCACAAAGGGTGCAGGCTGAACACAGATAGAACGTAGATACAGGAACCATTCGCGTAACAGTTGTTAATTGCCGTAGCTGTGTTGGGAAAGTACCAGTGCCGCAAGCGTTAATAGAAAGCACAAATACTCCAACAGTTATAGACACTGAAAGCTGGCTAAAGCCGGATTTTTGCCAAGAACCTAACGGTGTTCCGAAAGGATAGGCTGAACATGGTTGGCGGTGGCGTGTTTGTTGCTGTCAGAAGTAGTTTAACTTGTCGTGAAACTGAAGTAGATACTTCCTGTGAGTTAGTACAGCCAGAGCCCCAGAGGTCATTGTTGGCAACAGGAACAAAATAATAATTGGATCCTTTCACCGACCTCCCAATTCAGATGATACAGTTGCTGAAAGGCTACACGATAAATCAGTCTATCTAAAAGCCGTAAATAACTGGGTATTACAATTGCGAACAGCTTAAATTGGAAGGAACACATAGAAAATGTTGTGGGGAAGCCTAACCAAGGACTGCTTTTTATTCACAGAACACCCAGGAAATGTAACAGACCTACCAAGGGGACTGCCTACACTACGCTTCTCCGTCCTCTTTTAGAATACTGCCGCGCAGTGTGGGATCCTTACCAGATAGGACGGACGGAATACGTCAAAAAGTTCAAAGAATTGCAGCACGTTCTGTGTTATGGCGAAATATAGGAGAGAGTGTCTCAAAAATGATACAGGATTTGGGCCGGAAATCATTAGAAGAAAGGCGTTTTTCGGTGCGACGGAATCTTCTCACGAAATTCGAATCACCAACTTTCTCCTCCGAATGCGAAAATATTTTGTTGACACAGACCTACATAGAGGGAAGCGATCAAATAAGGGAAATCAGAGCTCGTACTGAAAGATATAGGTGTTCATTATTTCGGTGCGCTACACGAGATTGGAATAATAGAGAATTGTGAAGGTGGTTCGATGAACCCTCTGAAAGGCACTTAAATGTGTTTTGCAGAGTATCCATGTAGATGTAGGTGTAGAAGTTTTAGGGGAATACGAAGAGGTGGCCACAAAACCAGTTTTTGCAAACAATAACTTATTTTTCTTATAACATTCCGTGATGAACAGGAAACAATATTATACGATCAGTGAAATTATTCGAAGAACACTGGATTCGGTTTCATATTTGTGAACGTTCGGTCGGTGAAAATTGGGCCCTTTTAAGGCTGAACGCTCTTCTCTGTATGTGTGATAGATGTTTAACTAAAGGTTGAACTAAAGTTTTGATTTAACACTGTTCTGCACATGTCTTTAACTTAATGATTTTATTATGGTCTTTTGTTTATTTGAGTCAATTTTGTCCCAATATGGAAACTTGTACAAACTTCAGTTTAATGTTTATAATTATGTACTGTTCAATTTCAACTTCTTGTAACAAAAATGAATTTTCTATGCATTACAATTTTATGTAATATACAACCCTCTAAAATTTAAACGACTAAAATGAAAAGAATGAAAAAAAAACTGTAAAACGATCAATGAACACATACTGTTCTGGTATTACGTTTTATAATTATAATAGCTGGATAACCCGGCTTTGCTAGGTTATTCATTTTGCCAATGTTCTACTAGAAACGAAAACAAAGAACAAACTGCTATTGTAGTGTAATCACCGAACAATTTCTGTACTCTAAGGTCAGCAGCTCCATGTGTCTGCAATCCGGCTTTGTGAACCTCTCTATGGCAACGCCTCCTCATATATCCTTAGACGACGATTGTTTTCGCCTACTGCCGTTTGTGCTTCACTGTTGAAAGATTTCAAAAGCCCTTCCAGGTATCAGGGATTTCCTTAAGTGGAATCGACTGTAGGAGAGTCTTTCTAGTAAAGAATAAATGTATTGAAACTTCATGCGTACTGCACCAGTTTTTCACGCATCTCAGCGTTTATGGCATAATGTCTCCTGAACTATGATAGGTAGGTGGTTGTTGCCTGAAAGTGAGGAATAGGTGTAGCAACTTCTGTTAAAATCGCTTCTGTAATTTAGGAGGAGATCTGGAACATACACACAGAAACATACATACATCTGTTTTTGTAATACGCATGAACTAAGGGAACCACACCGTGGTTCAGGTCGAAAAAAATCGGTTTTCGGTTTTCATTATATTTCGATAGATTAAGGTTTTATTTATGTACTCTGAAAAGGATTTTGCTGAAATTTTTTTTCCGGCATTTAAAGAGTATTTTCCTACCACGTGTGTTTATGTGCCACGCCCACTTTTCTGTCACCCACTGACAACCCACCCACTGTCAACTCTAAGCCATATGGAGATGCCATTGTTAACAAAATAGAATGTGTAGGCGATGTTCAAATACGTTTGTAAACAAGGCTGAGAAAACTAACTGTTGATATGAGAGGAAAAAAATTAGAAGATGGAAAATTGTTGACCGGATAGGGTCGGTTAACTAAAACTGAAATAGAAGACATGCACGTATCCTATGGGCAGGCAGTTAGGAGAAATAAAGAAAATCCGGAGGCAATGAAGAGAGATGTTTGGGCCATATTCTTCCGTAAGTCCTCTACTGATGATAAGCCATGTCATGGATTGTGGCCATCAGGAGAAAATTCGTGGTGCAAATACAACAGGGCTCAGGCAACTGGAGAATCTTATTCTCACCAGCATTCTTTTCCTGCCGCTGTTATTACAGCAATTAAGCCTATTTTCAGAGACTTGGCTCATCGTGACCTTCTAAGGAAATGTCTGCATGGGCAGAGACAGACCACAAATGAATGTATCAACAGCATAATTTGGAACCGCCTTCCTAAATCTGTATTTGTAAGCATGCATACAATGAAACCAGGAGTTCATGATGCTGTTATTACATTCAGTTGTGGTAATATTGGGGAGTGTTGGGTACTGAAAAAGCTGGGAATTAATCCTGGTAAAAATATCATCACTGGGCTGCAACATTGCGATAAAATGAGGATAGCCGATGCAGACAGGTCTGCATCTAATATGGCCAAGAAAGTAAGACAAACATCCAGGAATGTGAAAAAGAAGCTGGAAGACCTGCTAGAGACCACAGAAAGGCCATCATATGCTGCAGGAGAGTTTTAATTAACTGTAAGTAACAAATTTCAAAAGTTTTTTCTTTAAAGTCAATTTCCCACGAACCAAAATTTTCAGTACATATGCCCCATTACATCAGAAACGATCAGAGATAAATGAATGAAATTTTCAGAGACTCTGCATAACATAAAAAGCCACCTCTGGTAATACAATCGTTAATATTCCCCCATTACTAAGTTCACAAAAAAATATTTTGTGCAGAAAAAACTTAATATTGTTTGTTAATAAATTTAATAAAATATTTCTTAAAACCTATAAAATGGATAAAGTAGATTTTAGTACAGTTGACACTACTAACATCATGTAAGATACAGTAAAAATATTAAGGTCCTGCATGAAATAGTTTTTTTCAGAAGTGGGTCAAATACTATCCTAAATTAACATGGATTAGATAGGCAGAGTGTGGTCCCCTTAAGTAACGTACCACACTTTGGTTTAGCTTGAAGAATGTCCCAGTACATCGTTCACAAAAAATATTGCCTAGAAAAAGCTCACATGTCGAATGCTATCCCATCTTCCACTACACAAGTGTTTTTTAAGCTTATATCTGCGGGTTTATGGTACCAACATTTTTAATGAAAGTGCGTATATTTTTCTGTGGTACTGGAAAAGCCTTTGATGTGGGCCATGATGTAATAGTGACAAGACTATAGCGCCTCAAATTACAGTGCCACCTTCAACAGAAGAGGTTCCTCAAATGTTTGCTCTCTGCAGCGTATCCCTCATACTGTCACACATTGGTGTGAGGGAATTCGTGAGTTATCTTCACTCTGACCTCTGCTATGTGTCGTCATGGCTTACTCTTGATACTGCCTGTGCCATTTATTTTTGGCCTCTGCTGTGCTCAGCGGTTCATCTGAAGAAAGTCTGAAAAGTCAAATACATTAAAATATGGCAGAATTAGTCTGGAAATTACTCTAACATGGTTCTGCAGGACGATTCTAACCTTAAGAGCTCAGGCTGCGCTACGTGCACGAAATAAAACGAACGCCTTTTTCTACATTCGTGACCTACCTCATGCTACCACCTGTGTTACCGACATGAAACATCGCCAAGTGTACTAGTGAAGCACGTCTTACTTACAGATCAGTCCATAACTGAGTGGCTGACTTTTTCTTCGTCTCTTTGCCCGTCTAACGACGATGCAAAGTAAAAGATTCTGGCCAGTGCCCTGCCTAGCTTCTGGCGACTGCTTGAATTTAGAGAATGGTGGCTTATCATTCGTGCAGAAACTGGCACTCAAACGTTTGAGCTCCTAGTAGCCCTGTTGCTTGAAAGCGCCAAGCACCAGCGGCTGTTAAAAAAGCGGGGCGTCTCCCTTGTCTTGGGGTGAGAAGGGGTACTTGTTGTCAGCTATATTGGTCCGTTACGCCTAGCTGTTTGAATATCCAACCCCACAAATTAAACGTGGTGCGTTTTTGTCTCCATTCGTGCAATTTCATGTCCCTGAATATTCCGAGTACCAAGATTATCTGCTTTCTGGTAGCTACCTTGCTCATTTACAATACTACTTCGCCAGTCATCTCACCGTCTGTCTCTTCTACATTGTGCAATTCTAATTTAATTGCTATGTCCCCTTTCTAATCCTTAAGGAAACAAATAACTAAGGTACGGTTCATGTGTTTACCTGTACGCTTGAAGGTCACCTGTCTGTGCTACGCTGCTGCAACGATATTACAAGTTTTTAAAAGAACATTTGGAGATCGTTGGAGCTTTTGTTCGCGAAACATAAAACTGCTCACGCACTCATCAAACATCTATGACCTTTTATCTGTGGGAAACATTAAAGGAACGGGATTACAAGGAAATACAGACGACTCACAAAGACATGAAAATCCATATAGCAAGGACCTGCACTGCCGGGTCGAACAATAACTTCCAACTCCAGATGGAAAGCCGACGTCCTATAAACATGATTCTCCGCAAGCGAGCCGTTTGCGACTAGCCACCGCGATTGACTCCAGTATGAAATATTGTCCTAGTTAGAATAAATTTATTTGAAATGTAAACGTTTCACGCACAACTGTTGGTTGGAGGAAGTGGCAGATCCACGATAGGGGACCGATTCATTTTGTTGCTGACTGAGGTCCACATCTTACATCCGTGATGGACAGGCCGCGCAGGATCTACTCCTTGACCTTAGAGATCACTTGTTGTCATTCTCACCTTCACTGTTTGTCAAGCTTACAGCATTCCCATTGAAAGGGCTTGTATTTTCTCTGTTTCATCAACATCGACACGATTTGTGTCGTCCCATGAGGCATTTCCAGCGCCACAGAAAACGGTTGAAGAACAGCAGTAAGGAAATAGGCAACCTCGTCAAAATTTACGAGATGACTCTTGGCTGTTTGAAAGTATTCTTAACTCACTGCAGAGGCGCGTGCAGTATTGCTTCCAAATGCGGTGGTGACATCTGAAACATGTCCCTCAGCAGGTGTGAGTGTGCAGCAATACGCAGCATCGTATTTCGTGTTAAGGCAGTGCATGGGCGAAATTTGAGCCTCATTAGGTGAGAAATTCATCGACAAATTTATATTTCAAACACAAATATGCTTTTACTGACTAGGACAATAGTTCTTATTAAAATCAATAGCGGTGGTTAATCATGGATTCGTAATTATCTCGCAAACGGCTTATTTGCGGCTCTGTATTTACAGGAACGTTTTTTCACGTATACAGTACGAACCAGAAATGTATCGATGACCATTCAGAGGAAATAGTATGAGCTAAAAAAAGAAAATAAGAAGTTTAGTAGACATAAGGTCTAAAATCTATACGTTAAGAGCTATCAGCACTTCCTCACCTTCGATACTGTGAAACACATTACTCCTACTGCAAGTTTTTCCTTTCCATATTTTTTGGAAAAGGTGGTATGTACCAAAACAAGAAAAAATTGTCTAGTAAACATGGGCTCTAAAGTGCGTGCTTCTGAGAGCACTTGTTCATCTCCTCTAATGTTAACATCTCTTCTACAGAAGAAGTGCCCATAGCAATCAGGGTATGCATTTCAGAGTCCATGGTTCACCCTGCATGTGGCCTCGGAAGCTACATGAGGCTGTGTGCGGATGTTGCTGCTCTGTATAGAGAGTTCGCAACTCTAGACAATTGTTGCGAAATGTAGGAAGAAATTCAGAGGATCGATACTTCGTGTAGGGACCGGCAGCTGACTCTCGAAATGAAGAAATGGAGTGTATGGCCTCCGCGGCAAGAGATGCATTTTGTGTCGCGGTATGGTTTACTGATAAAATTCCAAGAGCGTACGTTCATATGAGGGCAACAAAAATATGGTTCCGAGAGACTGCATTTCATCTATAGGATGAGAGACAGTCGTTGTTAAGTCATCGTCCTTTAGTCACCTTACACAGGAGCGAGTGGAAGCGATCGCAGACAGTTCGTCACTGTTCGCTACCACCCGTTGCTATCTATGAACAAGTGTTTACACTAAAGGGAACGGAAGGGAACACGAAATAACGAACATAGCCTATGAAAGCAGCGTTATTGTTTTTCGGCGCTAATAATCGGTACACAGACAACATTATATAGTTATAACGACGACACAATACTTCGGTATTCAGAGAGAATTATTTAGTATCCGTGAGTACTGTTTTTGACAAAGTAAGCGAAATGGAGTAGGAAACAAAGCACGTAGGTGTCTCATCTTGTGGGTACGTAAACGTGAAATGCGTGGAGGCAGTGCTCTAAACAGTGAACTGCAACTAGTGCTTCCAGTGACATCAGTCTGTAACCTCCCCCTCACTTATCGACCTTAATGCCAGTGAAAAATTAAACCGCGTGTACCTAATGGAAATTTGGGAAAAGTAATTGTCACCGAAGATAATCTGTCGTAAAGAGGGAGGAAAGGGTTACACCTAAATGAAAGGAAAAATGCGAATGAAATTGCTAGAAATTAATATTGAGGAAAGGGTAAAATTAATAAAGAAAGTAAATGTGCGGTCGTCACGTTAACAATTAATTAGTCTTAATTAGATATTTGAGATTTGGGGAAAATTACGGCCACCAGTCCTATGCACAGTTACTACAATTACTGAAAAAGAATGGTTCTTGCACATCTAATTAGCACTAAAAGCGTGGAAACTGAAGGTTGACACGTGTTGTGTGAAAACTGTAAGTTTGTCAGAAGTAATAAATTTCGCTACACTCTGACTTAATTTAACAAAAGAATTAATAAAACCGGAAAATTGAAACTTAATTTAGTGACTGAAATTAATAGTGAGATTTGTTTCTGAAGCACTACGAAATTCAGTAAAATAAGGTTAGTCTTGGGCTACCTCCACAATCATTTCAAAAGCTACTTGAATCTACGCAATTTAGAAATCAGAGATTTAACATTGAACTTGAATTAAATGATTCTGTACAATTAACAATAGTAAAATTTAGTACGTACCAAGGTGAGCTGCAGTCACAGGTAAGCTAAAATATGCTAACAAAACTAACACTCTTAATTTGTGCTTGTGTAATCTAAATATTGTAGCCAGCTATGAATACCTTATTTGAACTTTGAAATTAAAGCAGTGAAATGGAATGATATAACTTCAATGCTGGCGTCTGAATTTCAAAGACACTCGCGTTCATTTCGGAAAAGGAAGGGACGCTGCTTGGTAATGCAATTGCGACAACGAGCAACAAAGGTTCATGCTAAGTTGCTGTAATTTTGTGATGCAACAATTTTAAAAGCTGAAGTCCGCCATACAGTTAAAACTGTATGTTCTTCCAGTCTTCCTTGTTGGTTGGTTGAAGGTTTGAAGTCGTCGGTCGAGGAGGTGGCGACATTCACTCATTGTCGGCCGTCGCAGTTGCAGAAGCTGGATGTTGCCGCGCCTTCTTCTCGACACGGTCACCAGGCCAAACGGGCTCTTGATGTGCGCCAGCTAATGCTTCCCGTCCGCGACACCGTGTCAGAAACTATCATAGCAAGTCCAGTGTAATTACATGCTGCCAAACCCCGAAAGCGCGGCAACTCGCGGGAGCGTCACACAACACACCTGCTCCACCGCCCTACTCCAGTCAGACTCTGTCTGCTCGCGCTCCACGTGGCAGAGTTCACACTCTCAAAGATCCTAAACACTTTGGTTCTCGACACGACCTATCGATGTAATCGTTCGATAGCATAGTTTTCCCTAGGCCACACGTAGCGTAAAAATATAAATAATATTTACAAAACAAACCAATTTTTCATCGACATAAATGCATGTTATACCAACAGTAAAACAATTACAATATACAAAGACACAGAAACGTGATATCTTCAGGTAACAAGTAAGGAAAAAAATTATAGTACAGTAGATGGAAATAGGAGGATACGTATTTCCTGCGTTACAAGTCCAAAGCTATGCACGTATGCCAGTTCGCTGACTTCTCAATATAACTGAGCAGGAAAATTAAAAGCAGAAGGCTAGCTACTGCCGATCAAGATAACCTGAAAAAAGGCTAGTATTTTCACCTTGTTGATAAGCAACCGTATATATATAATTCCTTATATCTGCAGTTGTATATTCGAAGCACTTGAAGGATTTCCTTAAAGCTCATAAGGAAAGTAATATCAATAAAAGAGAAATATACATATGACTTGTCACATTGGCTACTTGTTAAAATCTGCTCTCTAAACTGAGATGACAAGTCAAGGGATAACCACGTCCACTTGTAGAGATGGCGGTAGTATCGCGTACACAAGGTATAAAGTGGCAGTGCATTGGCGGAATTGTCATTTGCACTCAGGTGATTCATGTGAATTGGTTACCGACATTATTATCGCCGCACGACGGGAGTTTACAGACATTCAGCGCAGAAAGGCAGTTCGAGCTAGACGCATGGGACACTGCATTTTTGATATTGTTAGGTTTTTGTTTTGTTTTAGGGCGCTCAAATACTAAGGTCATTAGCGCCCAGTCACAAACGCCCTAATAGCGTAGAAAAAACGCAAGGGGGCAACACCAGAAGGTACTTATAAAGACGCGGATAAACAAAATAAAGGAGTTAGATATGTTTGGACAAGTCCAGTCAATTTAATAAAACTAAGGATACGAGCAGCAGCTCAAGCGTCATCAGCTAAAAGTTCCTGTAACGTAGACGGTAGACGGTAGACGCAGGACAACACGAGAGCGAATACAATGGGGACAGGCGCACCCTCAATGGATGACCACAGGGGCACTGCGAGGCGGAGTCACCTGACAACAGGTAGCGCTGGCTATATCGGCAATGCCCAATCCGCTACCTGGCCAAAATGACCGGGAAGGCGTGAGGAGGTCGTCCGAGACGTCGGGATCGGTTTGATGGCCCTAGGCTTATTTTCACGAAGAGAGAACCAAGCCTCATGCCACAATGATGAAACGCGCCGACAAAGAACCCCACTAACATCAGTTGATGGGACACAAAAGGAAGCTGTCCGAGGCAGGAGGACAGCAGCCTTGGCCGCAACATCAGCAGTTTCGTTCCCAGACACACCAACGTGGGCAGGAATCCAGAAAAGAAGGACACGAGCGCCAGTATCAGATAGCGACTGAAGGGACCGGTGAATTCGTTGCACGAGAGGGTGATACGAATATGGTTCATGTAGACTCTGAATGGCGCTCAAAGAATCAGAGCAGATGGCACAGGGAGAATGACGATGGCGGCGGATATACTGAACAGCCTGATAGAGAGCAAAAAGCTCATCCGTAAAGCTTGAACACTGGTCAAGGAGCCGGTATTGAAAGATATCGTCCCCAACGACAAAGGCATATCCGACTCCAGCAGTAGTCTTGGAGCCACCTGTGTAAAGAAAGACATTTAACGAGCCTCGAACGAAGTTCGTCAAATCTCGATCGGTATATCGAATCCGTGGTCCTCTCCTTTGGGAGCGATCTGAGTTCAAAGTGAACGCGAACCTGAGCCTGGAGCCAAGGTGGCGTCGGGCTCTCATCCACTCGAAAAGTCGTAGGGAGGGTAAAATCGAGTTGTTGAAGCAGGCGACGAAAGCGAACTCCAGGAGGTAACAGGGCAGAAACATACAGCCCGTATTGGAGGTCGAGAGAGTTGTCAAGGAAGGAGAAACATGACGGGTGGTCGGGCATTGACATCAGTCGGCAGGCGTACCGACAAAGCAACATATAGCGCCGGTAGTTTGGCGGTAATTCGGCAGCTTCGGGATACAGACTCTCAACAGGGCTGTTGTAAAGTGCTCCAGTCGCCAGACGTAACTCCCAATGATGGACAGAATTTAGACGGTGTAAGATGGACGGCCGGGCAGAAGAGTAGACAAAGCTCCCATAATCTATCTTTGATCGGACAATGGACCGATATAAGGGAAGCAGGACCCTTCGGTCTGCTCCCCATGACATGGAGGACATTAAGGGGACGGGTACAACGAGCAGCCAAGTAAGACACATGTGGAGACCAGCAAAGTTTCCTGTCAAATGTAAGACCTAAAATTTTGCTCTCTCCACGAATGGAAGAGCCACGGGACCGAGATGTAAGGATGGTGGAAGAAACTGCTTGCCAGAAGTTCATACAGACCGTTATCTCACCAGAAAAACGGAAACCGTTAGCGACACTCCAGGAATATAGACGGTCTAGACAACGCTGAAGACAGCGCTCCAAGAGACATGTTCTCTCGGCGCTGCAGTAGATCGTAAAGTCGTCCACGAAAAGGGAGCCTGAAACGTCGGCTCGAAGGCAATCCATTATTGGATTGATAGCTATGGCAAAAAGGGCCACGCTCAAAACGGAGCCCTGGGGAACCCCATTCTCCTGGCGAAAGGCATCTCACAAAACAGAACCCACACGTACCCTGAACATTCAATCCATTAAAAATGCATTAATAAAAAGAGGCCCCATGTATGCATGGTGCGGAGAATGCCCGCCCTCCAACAGGTGTCGTAAGCCTTCTCCATATCGAAGAACACAGCCACCTTCTGGCGCTGACGCAAAAAGTTGTTCATAATGAAGGTCGACAAGGTAACTAGGTGGTCAACAGCAGAGCGGCGCCTACGAAAGCCACATTGGACATTGGTAAGGAGGCGTCGAGATTCAAGGAGCTAAACCAATCGAGAATTTATCATTAGCTCCATCAGCTTGCAGACGCAGCTGGTAAGAGAGATGGGACGATAAATGGAAGGAAGGTGTTTTTTCTTTCCTGGTTTGGGTATGGGAACAATAATTGCTTCACTCCAAAGTGTGGGAACATGACCTTCAGTCCAGATGCGATTATAGGCGCGAAGAAGAAAGCCTTTGCCTGCAGGAGAAAGGTTCTTCAGCATCTGAATATGGATACCATCGGGCTCGGAGCAGAGGATCGGGACCGGGCTAGTGCACTTTCGATTTCCCGCACGGTGAAGGTGGCACTGTAACTTTCACGATTCGAAAACTGGATAGAGGGTGGCCGTGCCTCCTCTGCATGTTTTCGGGGGAGGAAGGCAGGGTGGTAATTGGCAGAGCTCGAAAAAGCGGCGAAAAAGCGGCCGAAAGCATTTGAGACATCCTCAGGATCCACGAGGACTTCATTCGCTACGGTCAGTCCAGAAATCGGGGAGTGGACCTTGGTGCCAGATAGCCAACGCAGGCCACCCCAGACAACCGGAGGAGGAGTAAAACTGTTGAATGAGCTGGTGAAAGCCACCCAGCAAGCCTTTTTGGCTTTCTTTGATAACACGATGACATTGTGCACGGAGTCGTTTGTAACTGACACAGTTCGCCATCGTAGGGCGGCGTTGGAAGGTGCGCAAAGCACGTCGCCGAGCACGAATAGCGTCGCTGCATGCTGTGGTCCACCAGGGCACTGGGACTCGACGTGCAGAAGAGGAAGTACGAGGGAAATCGTTAGGGAATTCAATAGTCAGAGACCCATACTGTGAAGAGTATGCCGAGAATATCAAATTTCAGGTATTACCTCTGACCGCGGACAACGCAGTCACCGACGGCCTTCACTTAACGACTGAGAGCAGTGGCATTTGCGTGGAATTGTCAGTGCTAACAGACAAGCAACATGCGTGAAGTAACCAGAGAAATCCATGTGGGCTGTACGACGAACGTATCCATTAGGACCTTGCTGCGAAATTTGTCCTTAATAGACTACAGCAGCAGACGACCGATGTGAGTGCGCTTGGTAAGAGCACGACATCGCCTGCAGCGCCTCTCCTGTGCTCGTGACCATAACGGTTGAATCGTAGACGACTGAAAAACTGTGGCCTGGCAGAAGAGTCCCTACTGCAGTTGGTAGGAGCTGATGGTAGGTTTCGAGTGTGGCGCACACCCCACCAAGTCAGCTGTGAACAAGGTACTGTGCAAGCTGGTGATGGATCGATAACGGTGTGGGCTGTATTTACATGGAATGGATTGGATACCCTGGTCCAACCGAACCGATCGACTGGCAATGGTTATGTTCGGCTATTTGTTGCCAAATAATGATGGAGTTTTTATAGATGCCAATGCGATGTGTCACCGGGCTACAACTGTTCGCGACTGGTTTGAAGAACATTCTGGACAACGGAAGCGAATGATTTGGCCACCCAGATCGTCCGACGTGAATTCCATCCGACATTAATATCACGTAGCAGAAGGTAGTTCGTGTACAAAATCCTGCAGCGGCAACACTTTTGCATTTATGGACGGCTATAGAAGCAGTATGCCTCAAAATTTCTGCAGGGGAATTCCAAAGACTTGTTAAGTCCACGCCACATCGATTTGCTGCGCTTTTCCGGGCTAAAAGACGTCAGACTCGATATTAGAAGGTATCCCGGAACTTTTATCTGTTTGTGTATTTTGTTAGCGACCACATAGCATATGCCGGATAAACCATCTTCAGTTTTCATCTAAATTCCCTTACATAACAGTGAGACATCAGCCGTATATTTAGAGGCTGTAAATGTAAGAAAAGACAAGTTCAAGTTATATTTTTATTTTAATCAGCGTAATAGATAAATAATTGCATTTTTGTGTTTTCCAATGTTAATAAAAATAATTACAAAGTTTGTGCTTAGTCACACAGTCCTCACCTGGCGCAAGCGTCTGACAGATCAAGGTTCTCCTTGTGTCCACAGCGGGACCTTTGATGCTTCGGCAATTTTCTGTCAGTCAAATTTCTTTTCTATCGGTATCTGTGCTCCGCATCGCTTGGGCCCCAAAAACTCGTGTGGCATCTACATAGTTCTGTTTGCTATGTTACAGTCTCTTCGAGCGACTCCATCGCTCACGCAACAACAAAGGTAGACAATATAAAAGACGAAAATGTTCTGTACTGCTAACGCAGAAGCGGAGAGGAAGTGACCTTCCTGTCATGGTTTGTTGAAAGACCGATAGCCAAGTGGAATACAAACAAACAGAAGCGAATCCGATCGGAAACCGACCGAATACCGTAAAGTGGCTTCCGTAGTACAGACGTGCGTCTAGATGAGGCTCTTTTCGGCAGTCTGGGGAATAGGGACGGCAGTTGTCACCGTAACATATACGGTGAAGGAAAGTTGACGAGAGACTGCGGGGGTGGGGGGGGGGGGAGTGTAATGGTATGATAAGCCCTTGGGGATTCGCAGGATGTAGAGGGGGAAGACAGGCGGGCAGAGGCGGCCACGGCTACTTTGAAATGCTAAGCAGAGGCGCGGGCCGCGACTGCTCATGTCAGCTGTCAGCTCGTGTCCCGGTGCGTGCAGTGGCCGCTGGGGGCGGACTGCCCCTCTAGGGACACCTGCCGCCCCCGCTGTCGGCCGCACGCAGCCGCGGTGTACAGGGGCAGGGTGCGACCACAGTGGCGGCAGAGGCGCGTGCAGAGTCGCCGGCAGCAGGCTCGCAAGTGGCGCAGGGACCGTGTGCGGGAGTAGGCTCACCTCAGCACTCAGTGCGTCACAGACCTCACGACCGCTAGGAACCCAACACGGCGTTCTCACTGACGAGGCGAGTGGACACTCTGCTTCGCTCGTATTTCGCGTCGATGTAGCACGTGCCTAGTCTCAGCAAGTGATGCTCTAGTACGATGTGTTTCTTGTAACTCGATTTTGAGTATTATTCTAAAGAATGCTTCTGTTTTATCGTATGTTTGTGATGTACATCTTAGATCTTCCTTTACGGACAATTTACTTGACCACTTACCTTTTATTAAGGGATAATTTTGGCTTGTGCTAACGGGTAACTGCAGGTTGGGAAAAATTAAACTGGCTCCACAAATACACTGAGCAACAAAAGTAAAGGATCATTTTTCTGAAACCCCTTAATTGTCTGCTGTTGTGATGCATAGCTTTGAAATTTAACTCAAAGGTGCCTACAACTCACCTCTGCAGTGCTTCAAAAGCATGGCCCTCTGCGACGTTACCCTCCGACTCGGCGATGCTTCAGACAGCAAGGTGTCAACATATCCAAAAAAGGAAAAGACCGTACCTCGGAAGTTCATGTGAGCTGTAAGGCTGGTTAATTATGTCATATCGCCACCAAATTTCGCCAAAATTTTTCTCAAAGCCACTGTGGACGTGGCACGTTATGTGAAGGATTTACGCCTCTACGATGGTGGTCGGAACCGCTCGACTTAGCGTTGAAATGACGCGGTTTCCTTATGGGTGAAAAAGGACTAAATTTCAGACTCTACTGCCATCTAGAATCGACACGAAAACGCCACAGGGGGTGAGATAAATGGCGTCAATGAAACCGACTCTTTCCTTGGCCTGTTGATTCCCACACATTTCGCGGTTGAAGACTACATAAATTTGGCATTTGAGCCCTACTCCATGGACGTTGTGAGACTGCAACCACACTGAACGTGATTGCGCTAGTTTGGAGTGTAACGTGACAGCAGTTTTTGTTTTAACCTACAGGGAGGAACCACTAGATGGCGTTCAGAACTATTAGGCTAAATCTGAAAGTTATCCAAAGTAGAAAAGTGTTTTTATGCTCTTTCATCCCTCCTCTCTTGCGTCCTCTTGTGCCATCTGGAAGAGTTTGACAATTGACACATGTGTGAATGAAATGGTGAAGTCGCTCTCTAAAACCTCCCAATTCCGCAGCACCTTCGGTGACACCGATGCAGCTTTGTTGAGCAAATTATAAATGAACCTGTCATAAACGTTTACACCGGTTCAGCTTTGCGACCGCTCTAGCGTCTGAGGGTTAGGCAACCCCTTCGACAGTCTTACTTGGTGTTTGCCTAAGCTTAGGCGCTAAAGAAGCCGCAGAAGAAGGAAGGAAGGTTGGCTTTAACGTCCCGTCGACATAAAGGTCATTAGAGACGGAGCTTCAGTTCGAGTGTACCAAGGATGGGGAAGGAAACCGACCATGCCGTCCCAAAGGAAATCACGGCATTTGACTGTAGTGATTTAGGGAAGTCACAGGAAACTGAAATCTGGGCGGTTGGATGTGAGTATGAACTGTTGCCCTCCAGAACGCGATTCCAGTGTGCTAACCACTGCGCCACCTCGCTCGGTTCAGCCGCATTGGTCAATCAGCGTCGAAGTTTCAGACGGGTACAGTTTTCCATCCTCCCAGCTGAACTGATAGCGTAAATTCGGTTACCTACATTTTCTGTGCCAGATTTATTTTTCCCAACCTTGTGTATGGGAGTGTTGATTGTAATTAATAATACTATTCCAAATGCAAAAATCATGATATACGCCACAATATAGCCACCATATAGTTCAACTCCTACTGCCAGAGAAACAACACAGTACCTTTAATGACAAGGTCATTTTTTGACAAATGGGGGAACAAGAGTCCATCGTTGTAGTAGTATCTGATAACGAATTTAGACCAAATGAAACATACAAGTCACAATAAAGGGTGCCCAAAGATTTGCATCAATGCCTAATGTTCTCAACTCTGTCAGCAATTCCGACGCATATTCTTTCATGCGTACTACCTTTCGTTTGCCGAATGGAATTGTGTGATAGACTTTTCCAAGTACCTTGCACATTTTTGTGAAATCTGCCAATGACAGCAGGCATTGGATGACGAGTAAGTTCTCATTTCAATGTGTCCAATACGTGATCAATTGGGAAGAAATCTGGTGATCTAGCTAGTTATGGCAAGAGAACATGAGAAATGTGTTGAGGAAGGCATTCTGCGCTGCTCAGCCAGAGAATTTATGACTACCTACCTAATAGACAGTATGTCCATATTTGGCACGGATAACAGCGGCTACGCGTCATGACATGGAAGAAATGAGGTCGTCGCAGATATGTGAAGGTAGTTGGCACCACATCTGCAAACACAGTTCCCGTCATGTAACTCCCGTAAATTTAGGGGAGGGGGCGAACAGCTCTGACACCACATTCAATCACATCCCACATGTGTTCGATCGGGTTCAGATCTAGCACGCTGGGGGTCAGCATATGAATTGGAATCCACCAATGAGTTCCACGAACCATTTAAACACTCTCCTGGCCTTGTAACATGGCGCATTATCTTGAAAAAAGCCAAAGCCGCCGAGAAACATGATCGTTATGAAGGGTTGTTGAGACCTGGTACTTAGGAAAAGGCAGGATTCGGTGTGGACGGGGCCGTAATAAGTTACTGTTGGTTGCTCAGTTTTTTAAAAAAAATCATGTACACTTTATTTGGAAACAATTGCAAATAAAGTTGACAATAAGGAACAATTATCAAATTTGACTGTTAAGACACAATGTCTAATTGTCTAAGGCTGAAGGTTTTATTGACAAGAAATTCAAATTATTTGTCGGCTGAAGGCCCCAATAGTAATAACTCAAAAAAAAAAACAATTTAATGGCTGAAGGCCTGTATAGCAAATTCTTAAGAACCAGTTAAACTTTTCCAAAAGATACTAAAATATATAAAAAAAGACAATCATCAAAATTTCACTATTCAGAGGCAATATCTAAATAAAAATTCTGAAGACCAATTGCATTCATGGCTGAGGGCCTTACTGACAAGAAATAAAAATTATTTGTCGGCTGAAGGCTCCAATAATAATAACTCAAAAACAATTTGACGGATGAATGCGTGGATAGCACATTTTGGAGAAGCAATTCAAAATCTTCGAGAGATATTTAACGAAAAATCATCAATATCCCAGTGTTAAGATATTTTGTCTAATTAAAGTTTCTTTAGAGAATTTACACTCAGGGGTGAAGGTCTTAATAAGAAGAAATTCAAACTCTTTGTCGGATGAACGACCAAAAAGTAATAATTCAAAATTAAAATATGTAAAAAAACAATCATCACAATCTGACTAAATCAAGAGAGAAGCGGGCCTCAGACAGTGCTCCAGGGATCGATCTGGGAAAGCCGCTCAAATGATGAGACAGGCAGCCAAGAGGTGTATTTACTTAACCAGATGACAACTCGAAATACAGACAGTTTAAACGCAGACCATCACTCTTGCAAAATCTACCTGTCTGATAACCAATACAACGATAGAATAACCCAGGCATGACGGAACCGACGGACAGCCTTGCGTCTTCAGAATTTGGTGTTTAGAACATCCAGAATCAGAAGGAGCCACTACGACCTTACCAGACAGCAGGGGCAAGGCGAGGAAAGGTACACTGCCACAAAAATAAGCTAACATCCAGGGCTGGGAACTGGGGCGTTTCGGCTACTAGGTAATAAAAAAAATACCACTAGTTGAACTTTACCAGTAATAACACAAGGAATTCAATCATTAATAATAAGAAGTGGAGGACAGCTAATTAATTTCGTCTCAGCAACCCTGCAAGCAGCAATGCGCGAACAAATGGCGTGGTATCAAAATAGTGGAGGTTACACTACTGTGTTAATGTTCACTCAACTCAAACATCCTGGGTCCGGTGAACAGCGAGGTTGTGGCCCTTTCAACTACAGTCCCTCGATCTGGCAGTGCCTGCGTGCCGCCAGCTGTCCCGGCATGTCATTGCGCCGACGGACCTCACTGCTGCTTCCTCCCAACCGAACTCGCTCACACACTCTGACCCAGAAAACACTTCGTGTCCCTCCAAAGATAATACCACCGTACTAGGCATGGATGACCACTGCTGCTGCCGCTCATGGACAGGCAACGCTAGCAAACGTTTTGGTACCAGTAAACACAAGAAGAAAACGAGACGCCACTACCACTATTACACGATGCCAACCTACCAACGGCAGCAACGCGAGCCGCAACTTGGCTCAGTTGTAATGGTCTTCAGCCAGTGTACAATACTACTTGGCCATCATGGTGCCTTGCACGAACTCCATCGGAGCTATGGAAGCCCACGTGAATGTTCCTCAGAAAATAATGGAGCTGCTACAGATTGTCTCTGTCCTGTAGTAAAGGTGTCAAGGAGCTGTTCCCCTGGAAGATGACGGATTCGCGCCCTCTCGTCGGCAAGATGAAGAAAGCATTAGGATTCATCAGACCGTGCAACGCTCTGCCACTGTGTCAACGTCCAGTGACGATGGGCACGTGCCCCCCTCAGCTGTAAATACCGATGTCGTGGTGTTAACATTGGCAAGTGCATGTATCGTCGGCTGCGGAGGCCCATCTTTAGGAGTGTTCGGTGCACTGTATGTTCAAACACACTTGGAATCTCCCCAGCATTCAAGCCTGATGTTAGTTCCGCAACAGTTCACCACCTGTCATGTTTTATTAGTCTGTTCCGCTACGACTCCCAACCTCATCGACGTTTGGACATGGTTTCACCTTGGTTTTGCCACATGTTGAAGACACTCATCGAAGGAGTCCTCAAACACTCGACAGGTAGTACAGTTTCTGAAACGCTCGTGCCAAACCCCCGGGCCATCAAAATCTGCCCTCGATCAAACTCGGTTAGATCGCGCACCTTCCCTGTTCAACACATTCCCCATCCTACACACGGACAGCACGCTCACTGACCCTTCATGCGCCGCGCCGGTGTCTGACTGGTTGCCATTCCCTGCTACGTGGCGCTGCCATCGCCCGGACCCGTTTATATCCGTAGTAGGTCGGTAGTCATAAAGTTCTGGTTGATCACTTTATTTGTCATCTATGTTATCAGCACCACAAACATCCTTCCATTCTTGTTCCTTAGCAAGGTTTAAAACCCTCTCTGCTGTCGTTGGATTATATTTTATTCATAGCTTGTAATTATAAATAACATTTATTTGAGTACAAAAACCTATTAGTGTTAATATTTGTGCAACATGGTCTGAATGGCCATTCGCTCATTTAGTAAAGAACGCCCATCTAGTAACGAGAAAAATATTGTCTATGATTGTGCTACTATTTCCCTGCACCCCAGTTGGAAAAAATACAATCTGCATTAGATCATGTGAATTGAGAAGATCTTGCAACATCTCCTGTCATGCATAGTCATATATAAAATTAGTATTGAAGTCACCACATACAACTAATTTTTGGTACTTCCTATTAAGTCAACCAAGAACCCTCCCTATCTTGAGCAGAAATGCACTGAAGTCACAGTCAGGGGACCTATAAAAAACAGCAGTCAGAAGTTAAGTTTCACTAAATTCAACTCCAGCTGCTCAACATTCAAACAGCTGTTCAGTGCATTGATTTGATAAATCTACGGACTAAAATAGAATACTGCCTTTACGTACATGGCCACTGCCCCACTTTGCAGAGAACTCCTTGGAAAACAGGCAGCTAATCTATCTCGTTGTAGAGGATCTCACTATTCAAGTAGTGCTTTGATATACCAAGAATGTCAGAGACAACATTTATAGGCAGTCCACTAACTTTGTCTCAAATACCTCTTCTATTTATATCAAATATGCTAATTACTTCGCTAACTTGACACCTGACCTTCTTTGAAGGTTTCCTTTGTTAGAAAGACTTCCTTTAAGCAGGGATACCTATCAGCTGACTTCAGTCTAAAAAAGATGCAGCTTTCACTCCAATTAGTACAGGAATTTTCCCATGAGGGATCCCACCACGGCCCACTACGCTGTCACCTATAAACTGCGCCAACCTCTCCTTCCCATACCTATATCCACGTGTAGACCATGCCTAGTATACCCAGATGTATTGACACACTCTGCTGGCACCAGTGCAATGTGGGCCATGCTCTCCGCCATCAGTGCCTTCTCAAGCGCCTTGAGGCCGATCATGACGTCGAAACAGTTGCACGAAGTGCACGCTTGTGCCAGTAGCTGGAACACCAAGTCACCACCGACATGACACTCCCCGTCCCTATCAAGCCTATTCTCACAATCACTACGTAACCCTCATTCGTAAAACTCCTACGTTCTTTTTTAATGTTCAGAAAGCCATTGCCTCGATGAGTAAGTGCTGCTTAATCCCTTGTGAGGTACATGTACTAAAGGCTTTCATTGTTCTTCTTTGTAATTAATAAGTTTTTATGTCAGTTATTGAAACCATTGTTCTGTGACAAATGTTAACTACATTTTCTCCTTTAAATTTTCCTCTGCGAGGTACGCTTTGCTTATCGCTGAGTAAATTTTCTGCATTAAGAAAGTGCTATATATTTGACTCCATCTCTCATTTCACTGAACAATCACTGTGCCTTCATTCATTTGTAACGGGGAGAGGTGTTACCCTGTTAACGTGATACTAGACTACCATTTGAATACCATTATATGATCTTATTTTAAGAGTGGTTTATTTTTTATTGTATGTTGTTAGTTTAAACTTTGGTGCACCTTTCAATTGGTGGGCAACTCATGTATTTTCCTCAGGTATTTAATCTCTAAAGAACTAAAGAATAAGAGTTGTTCACTGTTTTTGAATTTGGTGTACATGCTTTAAAATATTTGTGTATGTGTCTTAGAAGTGTCCAATTTTTGCGTCACTCAGCTGGCGTGTGTGTCGCTGCGTCCACACTAGACGCAGACGCGGCGTTTAGGTCCTGTCTTCCGATGTGTTGCTGGGGATCAGGCAGATTTTTTTTTTTTTTTTACGAATGACGCCTATTTCTCACTGCATGACCCCCCACTACCTACGCAATAACCAACGGTTGGCCACGTATCAAGAAGTAGCCCTCGTAACTGGTAGTATGGGAAGTATCCCCTTCCATGTACTTCCCCTTGGCATGCAGAATATGATTGTAAATGTAGATGTATTGTTTTAACCTTTGGGTCACTTTTCTTTAAAGTCTGCAGTGTACACTGGAAACTGAGTTTCCACATTTCCAGATAACAGATCCTACAGAAATTATTAGTAGAAGCTAATACTCGCATGTTGGTCAGGAATGCTTAACACCTACACAAAAGAAAATTGTAAGATCAAAGATGGATGTCCTTTTCTATAATGTTCTGATCTTTTGATTCGCACTTAAATAACTAGGCGGAGTTGCAACTTTGTCGAAGATTTCTGTAGTTTATCTTTCTCTTTAACCCCCTTTACTGATATTCGGAACTTCCCAGTCTTCGGCTGGATTACTGTGGTCTACCACGAACTCCTCTTCTGTGCCAACCTTTTCATCTCACAATAGCGCTTGGAACTTGCGTCCTGCTGGATATTGTTTTCTGGATGTATCCCAGTTTCGGTCTTCAACTGCAGTTTTTCCCTCTGCAGCACCCTCTAGTACAATGGACGTTATTCCCTGATGTCTTAACAGATGTCCTATATCGGCTTGTCAGGGTTTTCCACAAATCCCTTTCCTCGCCGATTTTACAGGGAACTTCCTCATTACTTACCTGATCTCTCCACCTAATTTTCAACATTCTTCTGTAGTACAACATCTAAAACACTTCGATTCTCTGCTGTTCTAATTTTCCCATAGTCCATGTCTCACTACCGCACAATGCTCTGCTCCAGACATAGATTCTCAGAAATTTCTACATCAAATTAAGGTCTATTTTTGATAGCAGCAGACTTTTCTTGTCCAGAGATGCCATTTTCGCAAGTACTGGTTTGCATGTTGTGAAATCTTTGTTCCGTCCGTCATAGGTTTTTTCGCTGTCTAGGTAAGAGAACTTCTTAACTTCATCTTGTTGTGGTTGGCAGGAAAGCCAACACCGTGTTACTAAAGGAGGCCGAAATTCACGCGTTTTAGCTCACGCAGGCTGGCGTGAGGTCTGGAACATGACAAGGGAATCAGAATTAAGAAAAACGGACGTAGCTGGTGGAATACTTAACTTTAATCCATTAATGAAGAACGTCGCTCTTGACGTTACATATTTCACAATATCAATAGTACTGATAATGGCGCCTTGCTAGGTCGTAGCAAATAACGTAGCTGAAGTCTATGCTAACTATCGTCTCGGCAAATGAGAGCGTAGAAGTCAGTGAACCGTCGCTAGCAAAGTCGGCTGTACAACTGGGGCGAGTGCTATGAAGTCTCTCTAGACCTGCCGTGTGGCGGCGCTCGGTCTGCAATCACTGATAGTGGCGACACGCGGTACCGACGTATACTACCGGACCGCGGCCGATTTAAAGGCTACCACCTAGCAAGTGTGGTGTCTGGCGGTGACACCACACATCTACTTCGTAATCGCCAATCCTGATGTTAAAGTTTCGCGTTGTTCTCATTTCTGCTACTTCTCATTAGCTTCGTCTTTCTTCGATTCACGCTCAAACCATATTCTATTTCTTCGATTTACTCTCAATCCCTATTCAATACTCATTAGCCTGTTCTCTCCATTCGACATATCTGTAATTTTTCTTGACTTTCACTAAGGATAGTAATGTCATCAGTGAATGTAATCATTGATACTCTTTCGCCTTGAATTTTAATCCGAATCTTGAACCTGTTTTAATTTCGCCATTGCTTCTTCGATGTGTAGACTGAGCGCTAGCGGAAGAAGACTACATCTCTGTCTGACACCGTGTTTAACCCGTGCACTTCGTTCTTGACCTCCCACTCTCACTTCTCCCTCTTGGTTCATGTACATATTGTATACTGCCTAGCTTTCCCAGTAACTTACCCCTATTTTTTTAAGAAGTTAGATCATCTTTCACCATTTTACGCTGTCGAACGCTTTTTCCAGGTCGACAAATCTTGTTTACTTTTGGCCGGCCGGTGTGGCCGTGCGGTTCTAGGCGCTTCAGTCTCGAACCGCGTGACCGCTACGGTCGCAGGTGCGAATCCTGCCTCGGGCATGGATGTGTGTGATGTCCTCAGGTTAGTTAGGTTTAAGTAGTTCTAAGTTCTAGTGGACTGATGACCACATATGTTAAGTACCATAGTGCTCAGAGCCATTTGAACCATTTGAACCTGTATACTTTCCTTCTCAGCAACTTGGATGCAAGAGCTATTAAGCTGAGTGAGAGATAATTCAGACACTTGTAGGTTCCTGCTATCTTCGGAATGGTGTGGATGACGTTTTTTCGGAGTCTGATGGTAGGTCACCAGTCATATACATTCTGCACACCAACATGAGTAATCGTTTTGTTGCCACTTCCCAGAATCATTTTCAAAATTGCGATAGAATTTCATCTATCTCTTCTTCCTTATTTGATTTTAAGACATCTAGAACTCTTCTAAGTACTGATTCTAATAGTGGATCTGCTGTCTCTTTCCTATCGACGCTTGTTTCTTCTTCCATCACATCATGAGATTAGACTTCCCTCTCACAGAGGCCCTCAGTGTACTCCCATTTATCCGCTCTCTCCTCCGCATTTAACAGTGGAATTTCCAGTGCACTCTTAACGCTGCACCCTCGCTTTCCATTTTACCGAAAGCTGTAAGTTGAGTCAGTCCTTCCGACGCTCGTTTCTTTTCCGATCCACATTTTTCATGTAGCGTTTTGCCTTAGCTTCCTTGCACCTCCTATTTATTTCATTCCTAAGCGTTTTGTACTTCTGTATTCCTTGTGTCGTCGATCAATTGAAGTATTTCTAGTGTTACCCATGGTTTCTTTGCAGTGCCCTTCTTTGTATCTATGTTTTCCTTTCAAAATTCAGTGACTGCCCTTTTTAGAAATTTCCATTCCTCTTCACCTGAACTGCCTAGGTTTCTATTCACTAAATATAGCCTCAGATACCTTCAATAGCCTCTTAAACTTGAGCGTACACTTCGTCATCTGATTTTTACACCTCCCCGTCTGTACCCTTGACAATTCAATATTTGATTTCAGAATCTCTCCCTGACCGTGATATATTCCAAATGAAATCTTCCTGTATCTATCGATCATTTCAAAGTATACCTCCTGGTTTTGTGATTCTTGAACAGGGTATTCGCTATTACCATCTGAAATTTATTGCAGAACTCAGTATTTCACCTCTTTCATTCCTACTACCAAGCCCTTATTCACTCGTAACCATTTCTTCCGCTCCTACCCCTACAACCGCATTCCGGTCCCCAATGACTATTTGCTTTTCGTCTCCCTTTACGTATTGGACTACCATTTCAATACACTTATGTGGTTTCTCTATCTCTTCATCTTCTGCTTGTGACGTAGACCCCTGTACCTCAACTGTCGTTGTCGGTCTAGGTTTGCTGTCGATTTTGATGAGAATGACTCTATCACTTGACTGTGCACAGTAACCCATTATCTGCACTACCTTTCTGTTCAGTAGGGAGTCCGCTGATGCCTGACGACTTACACTGCGCACCTCTGAAAATAACCGTCTTGACCTCCTCGGAGGTGAAATGTTCCATTAGCATAACCACCTATCGACAGAGAGGGCGCGTGGAACGTCCACGGCGACGGTGTCGAATTCCAGGACACCCCATCGTCCGCACGGTAGACTCTGCCGTAATGTTTGACAAAGTTGTCGACTACTTCCGTTCGGCAGTTGACCCCCTGCGCTCGGTGATCGACTAGTTCAGTGACCAAATTTTGTCTGCGGTGTTTGTGATCGTGCACAAGGTGATGCATGGAGAGATTCTCCTGCACCACTGCATCAGATTTACGGACACGCCCCACAGCCTCCGGCGAGGAATCGCTGGTAGCTTCCCCTTAACCACGCTGCGTTCAGGGCGCACTGCCGGGGAAGGTGGCTGGCGGCAGAGGGTGCTGAAATAGAAGTCTGTAGTGTGCCTGTGCCAAGCGGCCACCTCCCTGCTGTGAGAGAGGAATCTGCGGCGGAGCAGCGGTTTGGCGCGTCCAGCCCAACAGCCCACCACTGACGCGTAGCTTCGGAGACGCCGTTCGCACCTTGTCCACTTTTCAGTGATACTCTGGTGTTACCACTTTAGTAGGGCAAGCCGCTGTGGCTGAGCGGTTCAAGGCGCTACAGTCTGGAACCGCCCGACCGCTACGGTCGCAACTTCGAATCCTGACTCGGGCATGGATGTGTGTGACGTCCTTAGGTTAATTAGGTTAAGTAGTTCTAAGTTCTAGGGGACTGATGACCTCAGACGTTAAGTCCCATAGTGCTCAGAGCCATTTGAGCCACCTTTTCAGGAATGGTGAAACGACAGAAGTACCTTATCGGTGGTAAACCAGAAAAGAAGGTCCTTGAGTAAAAGCCACTGGAATTTAGAACAACAGTTTATTAACAAACGAAGTTACAAACACTTCGTCATTGAGCAACAACTATTTTAAAAACTTTCCTCGAAGTGAAATTTACGGGTGCTACCCACTGCAGCAATCACTTTGTGTAATTAACATACAGTGAATAACAAATCAATTCACAGCTCTAGCCCAACAACTTTATTATTATTATTATTAAAACACGTCATAAGAACTATGCGGACTACACCAATGCCGGAATTATTCTTTGTTAAGCTACATATGCTGCATATTAAACATTTTAAAGTATTAAAACTTTCCTCAAGGTGCAATTTACGGACACTAGCCCGCAGCAGGAAATACTCTTTCTTGAAAAGAATGTATTCACCTTCCAACGATCTTAAAGGCAGCAGTTCACGGGATCAGTTGCTTTCATAGAATGAACAGGATATACACCCCGTGCAAACTGTCCGACTATTAATGGCGTATTACATACTTTGACAAGATGAAAAATATAAAGCCATTTATAAGCGCTACAGATTGAGGAAGTTATTACCAAAGGAGTAACAGATTTAAACAGTGTTTATCAAATGAGTTAGACACCGCTAACCGATAGAACCACGTATTCTCTAACTGGAGAACCACCCTCAAATCATTTACCAGCGCTAACACCCGCTGATAATTACTGCCAACTAGAAACTGTTTGTGCTGGCAGTTCCAATGAACTTTTACCACAATAACACACTGTGGTGTTTATACTTTCAATTGAAACAAACGTTAAAATTTTTTGAAGTGCGCAGTAACTCTCAGAACAGACACAGTTTTACACTGGCTATTCAAATGACTATTTCGGCTACTAACACACTATGAGATCTATTCTTTAACTTGCGAAAGAAATTCAAATACACAAATCAAAAAAAGGTTTGCATCACCTCTGTTCCGAGACTTCCGGAATCAGTACAGGAAATTGGAACAGAGATCAAAATAAACATCACTTCCGCCCTTTTTATTGCTCATGAAAACCACACATTGCCTGTTGTACCACCATACAGCGAGAACTTCAGAGGTGGTGGTCCAGATCGCTGTACACACCGGTACCTCTAATACCCAGCAGCACGTCCTCTTGCACTGCTGCATGCCTGTATTCGACGTGGCATACTATCCACAAGTCTACCAGGGCACTGTTGGTCCAGATTGTCCCACTCCTCAACGGCGATTCGGCGTAGATGCCTCAAAATGGTTGGAGGGTCTCGTTGTCCATAAAAAGCCCTTTTCGATCTATCTCAGGAATGTTGAACCAGGTTCATACCTTGAGAACATGCTCGTCACTCTAGTCGAGCGATGTCGTTATCCTGAAGGAAGTGATTCGGAAGGTGTGCACGATAGGAGTGCAAATTGTCACCCATGAAGACGAATGCCTCGCCAATATGCTGCCGATATGGTTGCACTGTCGGTCGGAGGATGGCATTCACATATCGTACAGCGCCTTCCATGACCACCAGCGGCTTACGTCGGCCCCACGTAATGCCACCCCAAAACAGCAGGGAACCTCCACCTTGCTGCACTCGCCGGAAATGTGTCTGAGGCGTTCAGCGTGACCGGGTTGCCTCCAAACACTTTCCGACGGTTGTCTGCTTGAGGGCAAATGCAATACTCATCGGTGAAGAGAACGTAATGACAATCCTGGATGGTCCATTATGCATGTGGTTGGGCCCATCTGTACCGCTCTGCATGCAGTCGTGGCTGCTAAGATGGACCTCGGCATGGACGTCGGGAGTGAAGTTACGCATCGTGCAGCCTATTGCGCACAGTTTAAGTCGCAAGACGACGTCCTGTCACTGCACGAAAAGCGCTATTCAACATGGCGGCGTAGCTGTCAGCGTTCCTCCGAGCCATAAACCGTAGGTAGCGGTCATCCACTGCAGTAGTAGCCCCTAGGCGGCCTGAGCGAGTCATGTCCTCGACAGTTCCTGTGTCTCTGTATCTCCTCAATGTCCGAACAACATCGCTTTGGTTCACTCCGAGACGCCTGGACACTTCCGTTGCTAAGAGCCCTTCCTGGCTCAAATTAACAATGCGGACGCGATCGAACCGCAGTATTGACCGTCTAGGCATGGTTGAACTACAGACAGCACGAGACGTGTACCTCCTTCCTGGTGGAATGACTGGAACTGATCAGCTGTCGGACTCCCTCCGTCTAATAGGCGCTGCTCATGCGTGGTTGTTTGGGCGGGTCAGTGACATCTCTGAACAGTCAAAGGGACTGTGTCTGTGATACAGTATCCACAGTCAATGTCCATCTTCAGGAGTTCTGGGAACCGGGGTGATGCAAAGCGTTCTTTGATGTGTTGTAGCAGCTACTCTCAGAACAGATACATCCTTATACTGGCTATTTAAAAGAAATTTTTAGCCACTAACACACTGTGATGTCTATTCTTTAATTTGCAAAAAATGTTCAAATATATTCAGTGCAGTAACACACTGTTAGTTACACACTGTCAGTTACTTTGAAATCAGTTTTCAATTGGACAGTGAAAAATACGTAACTTAGTATGTCACCCGCTGGCAGGTCCTGTCGCATCGACCCAATAGCACTTTCCGACTGTGACGGCCAAAGCCACTTCCTTTCTGTCGATTCGCACACCAGACAGTGTACAACGCGTTGCACTTAAAAAAGGGCGTGTCCATCAGTTCGTCACTCGCCCTCGCAACTGCTTCCTGTGCCCGTCGCCAAACAATTGAAGCTCGCGCCACTCCCGGATCTTGGCTCCACAGACCGTTTCATAGTGGGCGCGAGCGAACCTCTCCGATGCGCGTCGGTACAAGCGACGCATTGACAGACATGCGTCAGATGGCAACAGTGTGGCTCTTGCAGATGCTGAGCGTTGAGTTTCGATGGTCCCGTCTAGTTCCAACTTCCTGGCGTCGAAGGAACAGTGTACACGTATAGCGCAGTGGTCAGAGAACACCAAAGCCACAGCACTTCATCGAGTACCGCATTCACCAGTCCACGGGTGATATAAGTGCAGTCTAACTAACTTGCCGAATCGAAGAAATGCTGAAGGACAAAAAACCACGCAGGATACTGAGCTACAAGCGCGCGAATTGGACACTGTTCAAGGAAACGCTTGATAGTCGTATTCCAGACACCTGTGAAATTGATGAGGGTTGTGGAGGCTCTTACTACTGCCAGCTCAGACGCAATGACTGACACCATACCACGTACAACACCAAGCAACACTCGATGGCCCTGCCCCAGGAGATCTTGCGAGTTATCTCAAAGGGGAACCGCCTCAAGAGATACTGAGGCACCCGTTTTATAAACTACATGTCAACAGATTCCAGGGTATAATCCGGGACAAAATACAAGCATTTCGAAACAAACAATGGGACAGAAAGTCGCAGGGATAGATACCACACGTCCTCACGTGTGGAAACTAGCCAGATACTTCGACAGGGAGAAACATTACATTCCCACTCTAGAAGGACCGGACGGCCCAGCTTACTTCGGGACGAAGAAGGCAGAGCTTATGACCACAACACTTGCAGCGTCTTTCATGCCGATTCCGGCTCCGTTAGATCCAGTATTCACACTTGAAATGGACCAGGAGGTTGCACGACTTGTATCCCAGCCCACGCACAAAGGACATTACGTGCCTTATCAAGGACAACTATGCTAGGGAAGTCCCTGGGCCTGATGGCATTCAAAACCGTGTCCTCCAGGAGTTCACTGATAGAGCCGTAAAGTACCTTGCGGATATAACGAATTACGTCCTAAAACACCAACACTTACCTGATTTTTGGAAGGCGGCCAACTTCCTGACGTTCAGGAAGCCAGGGAAAGACCACTCCCTCCCACAAAATTACTGACCCATCAGTAAGCTGTGCTCGCTCAGCAAGATTGTTGAGAAGGTAATATTAAAACGCATCACTAGACACTGCATCGCCAATGACACACTAAAACCGGAGCCATTCGACTTTAGCAACCGCCACTCAACAACACAACAACTCCCCCGGGTAGTCAAACATATAATACTGGCCAGTTTAGGTGTATAGATCCTGAGAAATCAGTACCCAGAACAACCACCTCTGGCCGCAATAACGGCCTTGATACGCCTGGCCACTGAGTCAAACAGAGCTTGGATACGTGTACAGGTACAGCTGCCCATGCAGCTACAACACGATACCACAGTTCACCAAGAGTAGTGACTGGCGTATTGTGACGAGCCAGTTGCTCGGTCACCATTGACCAGACGTTTTCAATTGGTGAGAGATCTGGAGAATGTGCTGGCCAGGACAGCAGTCGAACGTTGTCTGTATCCAGAAAGGCCCGTACACGACCTACAACATGAGGTCTTGCATTATCCTGCTGAAATGAAGGGTTTCGTAGCGACCGAATGAAGGGTAGGGCCACGGGTCGTAACACATCTGAAATGTAGTGTCTGCTGTTCAAAGTGGCGTCAGTGCGAACAAGAGGTGACCGAGACGTGTAACCAATGGCACCTCGTACCATCATGGCGGGTGATACGCCAGTATGGCGATGACGAATATACGCTTCCAATATGCGTTCACCGTGGTGTCGCCAAACACGGATGCTATCATCATCATGGCGTAAACAGAACCTGGATTCATCAGAAAAAATGACGTTTTGCCATTCGAGTACCCAGGTTCGTCGTTGAGTACACCATCGCAGGCGCTCCTGTCTGTGATGCAGCGTCAAGGGTAACCGCAGCCATGGTCTCCGAGCTGAAAGTCCATGCTGCTGCAAACGTCGTCGAACTGTTCGTGAAGATGGTTGTTGTCTTGCAACTGTCCCCAACTGTTGACTCACGGATGGAGACGTAGCTGCACGGTCCGTTACAGCCGTGCGTATGAGATGCCTATCATCTCGACTGCTAGTGATACGACGCCATTGGGATCCAGCACGGCGTTCCGTATTATCGTCCTGAACTCACTGATTCCATATTCTGCTAACAGTCATTGGATCTCGACCAAAGCGAGCAGCAATGTCGCGATACGATAAACCGCAATCGCGATAGGCCACATTCCGACCTGTATCAAAGTCTGAAACGTGATGGTACGCATTTCTCCTCCTTACACGAGGTATCACAACAACGTTTCACCAGGCAACGCCGGTCAACTGCTGTCTGTGTATGAGAATCGGTTGGAAACTTTCCTCATGTCAGCACGTTATAGTTGTCGCCACCGGCACCAATCTTGTGTGAATGCTCTGAAAAGCTAATCATTTACATATCATAGGATCTTCTTCCTGTTGATTAAATTTCGCGTCTGCAGCACGTCATCTTCGTGGTGTAGCAATTTTAATGGCGAGTGGTGTACAACACACGGCTACAACATGAACAAACCCACAGGGGCCGTGTTCCTGGACATCTAAAAAGCTTTCGACCGACTTTGGCACAATGGCCTTATACGCAAACTGAGAGAAGTTGGTTTCTAGGACGGACTCGTACGTCCCATGCACTCATATTTCACGAACAGATGTTTCATCACTGACACAACACCGTGTACAAACCGGAGGAAGCATCCTAGGTTCTATCTTGTTCCACCTATACCGTAACGCCTTCCAGCACCACAAAACACGACGTTAGCGACCTACGCGGATGACACAGCCATCCTTGCACATGATTGGGAACCATCGAACATTAATTCACGAACACAGACGGCACTCAGAACTACCGACCCATGGTTGGAACGATGGCGTATCAAAGCAAACGTTGAAAAGTGCGAAGCAGTTCTGTTCACGCGCAGACTCAAACTACTGCGCAAACATCAACACTGTAGACACACACGCCCAATACGTCTCCGAGAGAAAGTCATATATCTCGGTGTCTGGCTGGACAGGAAACTTACATGGGGGGACCACAGCGAATATGTTGCCAAAAGAGCGCGCGCGAGGCTCAGACAACTCCACGCAATGCTCAACAGGGAAAGTACAGTGAATAGGAGGGTTTCGAGGTCCATGTACATGACTAATTAGGCCTCTGATGACGTACGCAGCTCCCGTTTGTGGATATGCAGTTCTTGCACGCCTGCTACCATACAGAACGAAGTGTTATGCATCATTAGCAACGCTACACACGCACCGTGGATGTTCACAATGAATACCGCCTTGAAACTCTCAAAGAAGTATTCAGAAAACACGCCAGACGACTATACAGAAACCCGAAACACTCGAACAATTCTTTCATCCTTACTCTGTGAAAGTATGATCAGAACCATGGATCGAAGCATAAGCGGACAAAGACACTACTAGCAAGGGCATAACCACCTATGGCAAGGCAACATACACCAACATGCGACAAACGTCGGCAAACCCCTGCAAATCAGCAACGTTGATATAGCAGCTGCTATTAAAGCCGAACAACAGGCTACAGCACCGAAACAGACGACCTCGCCAATTGCCGCACAAACAAATCGCCAACATCACCCTAATACACTGTGCATCTGATATATGTGACCTATCGGACACAAAACGAGGATGAACTTAACTGCTACAGGTTTGCTGATGCTGACCGAGAGATCAACACCGGCACCCAACGGCAGCCGCCGACCAACAGCACCGCACAACGTCTAAGGTATCGACATACATGATACCCACTACTAACAAAGCCTACCCTTGTATGAGCTGGGCCGGCCTCGGTGACCGAGCGGTTCTAGGCGCTTCAGTCCGGAACCCTGCCACTGCTACGGTCGCAGGTTCGAATCCTGCCTCGGGCATGGATGTGTGTGCTGTCCTTAGGTTAGTTAGGTTTAAGTTGTTCTACGTTCTGCACTTGAAACTGCTACCCTTCGTTCGACTCCAGATGAGCCCGTATTAATGGTTAAGCTTAACCAGACGTACGCAAACATTTCAGTACCCACATCCTGCGGCACCTCACTCTAGTGAAAACTAACACTTATACAGAGACGGCAGCAGACCTTTCGAGTTGGCCATCATGCTGGCGTGGCCATGGAGGGGCTCCACCTCTCGTAAAAAATAAATAAATAAATTGCCGAATCGCTCGTGTGGAACGTGAATCCCAGGCTTCTACACCTCCCTGGTATCCCGTACGGCTGGATCGCGAACAATAAGACGCAGCTGCCAGCATGTTGTAAAATTGAGATACTGATCCAGGAAGTTCATCTGTCGTGGCACAGCGCGCACAGTGCCTGACGATCGGGAATAATGTGCAACGTTGTCTGCCATAGCGACAGCGATTTCATCTACCACCTGTTGTACACCCGATTGTCGGCCTCTTCCCGGAGCGATGCCCAGTTTTCCAGTAGATTCGACCTTCTTCATCATGCTCCGCACAGCGGGTGGAGAAAGAGTACCCTTCCGTAATCCTTTCAGCCGGCGGTATTCTCGAAGTGCAGTTGCAGCATTACTGTTCTTTTGATAACAGAGCTCCACCAATAATGCCGTACTACTTCCGTCCGAGCTCACGTTGACACGCCAACAAGTGTACTGCGACTGGTCAGGTGTGTGAGACTGTGAATCGCCATGGTTGATCAAGGCACCTGGTGGTCAGAGTTGGATCTGGATGGTGGCGCTGTGACGGATGGAAATCATGCACCCCAGACGTTGGACATTAATGCTAACAAATTTGGTACTCATACGGTAATTAGTTACCGTGTTCTAACGCGTTAAATAGGGAGAGTTTAACTATAACCACCCGGTACGTGGTCGTAAAGCAGAACTCTGGTCCCACTTCCGCACATAGCCGGTCCTTAACGGGCTGCGTCAGACGTCGGGCCGTCATCATGTACGACGGACAGCTGCGCACTTGTTCTGGTTATGGAGTGCAGCGACGGATAACGCAACTCCCGACTGGTGGACTGGTACCTGCCTCGTCGTAACGATACTTCCGATGACATATGGGACGGGACTTGCGTCGCCGCCGTCCGCTCTCGGAATCACGTGAACAACTGATGGGTAGTGTTCTGATCTTCTCTAAGCCGCTTGTGAGCAAGGTGTGCCTTCAGCCATGTCACCGGCTGTACCCATGCCGACGCTGAAGTGGGACGTGACTCTTTGGTCGATTCTCTGGCTGTCCAGATGGCGGTGTCCCTGGATGACTGGCGCGACTCCCTCCCGTGTTCGGACACGGAACGACGATCGCGTAAACAGCGCTCCCCTAAACGATTCAAAACGAGGCGCCGTACGACGTCGGAGCGAGTTTCTTTTCCCTGTCCATCTGATACACTACCTGCCGAGCAAACCAACGTTTCAGCTTCTGAGACCGTGGATGACAGGTGTTGTCAGTGTGTCAGTGTGGCTCTAGCATTAACGGAGTGTGTGGAATGTTCCTGTCTCTGGAGTCCATACCGGAGGAGGGATGTTATCAAGCGCTGTGACTGTTTCGGCAGGCGTCGAATATATGGATTACACGGCGACGTTGTCACCGCCGGCGTGGAGCGGGGATTTGGAGAAGCAGCAGATTTCCTATAGCAGTCTCCGCCGTTAGGAAAGGCAATGCACCGTGGGAGAAACGCCGGTAGCGCCCGCCGGGTGCCCCCCCCCCCCCGTCCCATCGTCACACCAGGGACCTGCAGCCCCCCCCCCCCCCAACCATGTGGTGCACAGCTCCATGCATCGTATTGCGGCACTGAAATGTCACACCCATCGAGACCCTTCTCCTAAATGGTTCCAATGGCTCTGAGCACTATGCGAGGGCATCAGTCGCCTACAACTTAGAACTACTTAAACCTAACTAACCTAAGAACATCACACACATCCATTCCCCAGGAAGGATCCGAACCTGCGACCGTAGCGGTCGCTCGGCTCTAGACTGTAGCGCCTAGAACCGCACGGCCAGTCCGGCCGGCCATCTCCTAAATGATGTGGATTTCGGAACTAGACATTGTACCGTAACAGGAGGTGCATTTAGCAAAGTGACCATG
Organism: Schistocerca gregaria; assembly: GCF_023897955.1. NCBI lineage: Eukaryota > Metazoa > Arthropoda > Insecta > Orthoptera > Acrididae > Schistocerca > Schistocerca gregaria. The sequence continues at coordinate 1,204,203,719 of NC_064920.1, read as the reverse complement.
GACAGCGAGATACGACTTCTATGCCTCTCATGACGATCACCTTGGACGTGAAGTGGAGGCATATGTACGTGGAGGCGTCGTGGCTGACGACACCATGTACATCGCGTCTTCCAGCGATATGGCATTTACGATTTACTTCACGCGTGTCTTTAAAGTCTATGCAACTCTTGGGTGGCGGTGTGAAGAGGGCGCAATTTTATGCGAAGGAAATTGCCTGACATTTGTTAGGTCTACATGAACATCTTATTTTTGGAGGGGACATTACGTGCTTACACGGCTAGAAAGACCATAGGATGTTCAACTGTCGCGGCACAGCGCTCACAGTGCCTGACGATCGGGAATAAGATGTAGGTGCTTCGAACCATTCTCAAATGGTATCCGTACAAGATCCATATCGTAGAGCAGCTTGCACCACAGGACTTACAACGACGTGTTGATTCCGCACTCCACTGTCTCGGAAGGACTGGTGTTGACGAGGTCTGGTCTGCACCATCCTATGGAGAGACGAAGCTTATTTCTATCTGATGCGTGAGGTGTACACACAGAGTGTGGAGACCTTCAGCTCCAGTCACAGTGCTTGAAGTTCCTCTGAATGGTGAAAGTGTCACCGTATGGTGTTGCTTCACGGTGACGTTCATCATTGGCCCATTCTTTTTTTGAACAGGTTGGCTCTCAAAGGACCAAAGACGTGCATTATGACTGACCAGCGTTACTGCGATATGCTTCGCCAAGATGTCATACCCGTCCTACAGGAGAGAGACACATTGAACTCAACAGTTTTCTTGCAAGATGGGGCCCCACCGCACACCACTCCTGAAGTTCGCCTTCTTCTCCGAAACACATTTGGCAAGTATCGAATTATCAGCCGATCGTTTCCAAAGGCTTGGCCGGCACGATCACCTGAACTCGCTCCCTGTGATTTCTGGTTGTGGGGCTGCCTGAAGGACAGGTTTTACCAGGGGAACATCCACACACGTGCTGGTCTGAAGCGCAGATATCAAGAGAGGTAGCCAGCACACCTACGGACATGGTTCGTACTGCTGTGCAGACTGCGGTCCTGCGCTTTCAGACTCTTTTGTAGCAGTGATGGTACCAGTATTTAATGGTATGAGCAGCACATTAAAAGTGTTTCAATTGGATTTAATATATGTAAATGACGTGTGAGTAGGCCGTTCACCGGGTGATTCTAAATTATTTTTCTTCCCCATATCCTTGTTATTGATACTACCTAGTTTGGTACTAGTACGGTAATTAGTTTCCGTATTATAACGTGTTAAATAGGGAAAGTTTAACTATAGCCATCCGGTACAACTCCGTATGGTAGAAAAACCTCTATGACGTTTACCACAGGTACCCTGAAGGCAGTTTGAACACGCGATTAGTTCGAATGCCTGATCCCGCTTGTTGGACTTTGACGACTCCGACGTTACCGATAGCGTGACGGAAACGGAGTCCATCGCCTTTAAAACACGTTCGCGTGCACCGTTGTTGAACATTTGAACGTAAACGGTGTTACTGAGAATCGAGAGACGGATACTCAGAAGTTCCGATGGCTGGATATTCCTACTCACGGAGGAAATGTTCCACATCTAACGCTTTCTGTCGTGCATACTCCGGACAGATATGTAATGTCGATTTTCTGAACTTATTTGCCACGATCTCAGTGCACGAAGCTCGCGTGCAGGCTAAGTCGCAATGTAAACAAAAGCGAGATCACACCTTCCGCAGGCGGAGGTACGGCAAATCTTCTGCGGGCGGCCACTGAAGCCAGTCTGAACCACAGGTGCTCAGTTCGGTGCACAGAGCAGGTTTACCTTTGGAGTGAGTACGGCGTACTTCACATGTCGCCAACATCAAACTGGGACAGTCACGTGCCTCTTTCCTTACAATTTATTTTGAAACTGAAACTTTAATGTTATGTGTATTTATCTTGTTTTTATGCAATTATTTACAAGTAACAGCAAAAGTGAATAATTTATTGTGATAAAGACGTAAATCAAAATATCTTAGTACATCCATATTTAAATTGGATGAAGGTGGGACACAGCTGGTATAATTTTTGGTAAAAATGGAACTCCTCCAGCTGTACTTAAGATTTTATACTTATTTGGCTACTAGTTTCGGCGTTGCGGCAACGCCAACTTCAGGCCCGTACACTTCGATGAAATGAATTGCGTGTGGCTCAGTATAGGAAGTCCGCGGTGAGACCAACACGTTATCCACGTGTGATCCATGATTTCATCGAAGTGGACGGATCTGAAGATGGCGTAGACGCAACGCCGAAGGTAGTAGCCAATTTTTTTTTTATAAAACCTTAAGTACAGCTTACGGAGTTTCATTTTTAACATAAATCAAAATTAGTGATAGGACAAAAAGCTACTTTTCGCAGATAGCTACCACAAAATTACGTGACTTTGGAGCCAATACACATACATATCTACACTCCATGGTTTGGGCTTGTTTCAGGTATTCTTGTAACAATGTCGTTGCTGTTTTGATTCTGTTTCCCGTTATTGTCGAAAACACTTTTGACTCTGTCAGCCTGCATTACTTCCCCCAACTTAGGTCCATATCTCGCTTAATGGCTGCGTCAGCAAAAGTAGATGTATTCTGGCGCCTGTGAAGGGAAGACAAATGGAGGACCACCAGCCGCACACAGATACAGTAGCTTGGGGAGTACAGACGCAGATGGTCCCACATTTCGGGAGTTTTGGTTCAAAATTGACTTGTCCATAACATCTCCCACATTATTTCACTAAACTGAAGCTATAATGGATGGAGAAGAAGCAATTTTTTTTAACAAGTCAATGTTTTCATCACGTGGCAATATTGGAGGTGTTCTGCTAACACAACCGAAACAATGTACGGTGAATTTGTGAGATAAAAGTCACACTGAGTGCAGCTGTGGAATGTTTTAAATGCGATTATTTGAAACAGGCCGACCTGTATAGCAAGACTCAAATAAGGGTAAAATCCTCTGCTTCATTTTCTTGCAGAAACACAAATTGTACACTTTTTGTAAGGTTATCCTTCCGAGGATGTTTTTGGCGTTGTTCTGCTTGTAAAGGTACATCCTCCCCTAGCTTTACTTTTCCTCAGCAGTAGTTGTCGATACCAGCATTAGTTTTCAAATTTTGCACAGGTCAGTGTTATCGCAGGTGCTTTCCTGAAAACTTTCATATAATTTTATACACAGTATGTCATATTTCAAGCTAATATTTATGAAAATGTATTACTTTATAAAAGTTTTAGTTTCGATATATTAAGCACTATTTCTGATTTTACGGTAAAACGTTTTTTTAGAAACATTTAAAATTACGAATTATTTGCACACTTACAATTTTTAATTAGGCAATCCTGTACTGTTAACAATGTGTATTTCTGGATTCATTTATTAAATAATAATCGAAAGTAATAATTTAACGAAAACTAGTAGGAATTCATTTATTAAGAAAAATTGTGAGCCCTTTGGAATGTCCGCAGGATGTGGGAGTCCTAAGCTTGCGTCTGGTGTAATCCGACGTATTTTTATATAATAGGGGCGAACAATGTAATTTCGGTTTTGTTAATGTGAAAAATCGAAATACAATATAATATACTAAAATGTGACAAAATCTGTGGAAAATATATTTACGTAAACGATTCTGCAAATCAACCTTGAAGACGTGATGTTAGATTTTCAGCTTCAAGAATCAGACCCCTACACAAGAAGAACTGGAGCCATCTCAACGTGACAAGCTAAGTAAACTTGACAGTTTATTGTAATCTTCGCTCCTCTCAAATCTTCATAAAAGACCTTGCTTATTAATTACTTGGACTGGGCATTGTTTAAAGTGGACAATAGCTGGAAGAAGGAAGGAGGGGAGAGATTAAAAGTTGACAGCCTTAATTGAAAAAGAAGCATTAGTCACATTTGGATGACAAACAATGTTTTCAATCTAGGACGAATTTTTTGTTCATACGAACTTTTGGCGAGAGTGACAATACAGTTTCCCCGAATGCCAAACTGGCAATACAAGTTCCGTGTCATTGACACCCCACTGAAAAGCCGCTGTTACATTTCTTTCGGGCTCCTTTCCCCCATTTTTCCTGAAAGTTCCCGGCTGTAGACGCGAAAGGTTGCAGTTTTTTAATTCATTCCGTAAATTCGCCGAACACAAATGAATCCATTTCATCCTCCATTCTCTTACACGGTAACATGCCATTTAAACGCGGGTTGGTCGCAGCGTAGCAAGTTAAGCAGTTCATCATTCGAAATAAATATCGATCTCTTGCTTGTAAGCAAATCTTTTTCCTGTAATGTACTCTACAGCACCACCACAGTATTTTTTATGAGGTATAACTCCCTACTCCCTCCCCCCCTCCAAAAAAAAGAGTAAGCGCACGTCATTTTCTTAGCTCAGGTGATTCGAAAATTCGAGGATATCTGTGTTTTTTGTTGAAACCATATATCATAGGGTCACGTGGAACATACAAAATTGCAGCTATTTTTGGAAACTGGGTTCAATGAAATGGTCTCCGACGTATACACGTATACACCTTCCTTCAATCGTGCTAGTTGCTGCTGCAGACAAAATCCAGGGGACATCTTTGTAAGTGGTCTCATTGCACGCCTGACGAGGCAGGACTTGTTGGTGCCATAGTCAGCTCATAAAACCTACTTTTCATGAATACTGTCGTAACATTTGAAAAATCAGAGACTGTCTTCTCGTCTGAATTGTTTATTGTCCTAATTGAAGTGGTTCCAATGGCTCTGAGCGCTATGGGACTTAACTTTTGAGGTCATCAGTGTCCTAGACTTAGAAACTACTTAAACGTAACTAACCTAAGGACGTCATACACATCCAAGCCCGAGGCAGGATTCGAACCTGTGACCTTAGCAGCAGCGCGGTTCCGGTCTGAAGCGCCTAGAACCGCTCGGCCACAAAGGTCGGCGTTCATTGTCAACATTTCATTTCCATGTAAGAAAAATACACTCAGAAAAGACTTTCTCAGACTTCAGTATACATTCAATATTGACAAATAACTCTTTTTCAGAAACGTTTTGTTGTTTATGCCAGTCTAATTTTTACATACAAAGATAAATAAATAATCTGTTTCCTTGAGGACTGCCTGTTTTAATTTGGTTACACTCGTCGCTATGTTGACAAAAGAGGATCAAGGTTTCAAAATATCTTCTCTTTAACATTACTTTTTAATACTGAAATTGTGGTCTTGTTCTTTACTAACAAAATTTTTAAAGAATATTCCGCTATCTTATTTCGACAAATGAATGACACAAATGAATTGCAGACATTGGCTACAGGCGTGCATTGATTGAAATCATTGGGGAAGCTTGGAAAATGTGTGTCGGACCTGGAGTAGAACCCAGCTCCTCCTTACTAGGCAGACACCCTGGCTACTGAGCCATTCGGCCACAGGAGTCATTGCAACTGCGCGGACTGTCAACACACACTAGTCATGTAGTGCCCCTTCGCCCATTGTCCTCATTAGTCCCGGCATTCCACGTGTAACAGTTTGAGCATGGTGAGCATGCGCTTCCATAAACGTAATTTTGGTTTATCAGCTGTAATAATTACAACAATTCAGCGAATCAAATGGAGGCATTTTTTTAGGTTAGGGTCAGATAATAGACAGAGAGTATTGACAGAAATTAGAGCAGTACAAGACCATAAGACATGAAAGAGTTTCCAGAAAAGTCCATTTCTTTCATCAGACCATTAGAGGGTTGGAAAACGAAATAGATGAACTTATTGTACGTCTAGAAGATGTGGAAAATTCTGAAAGGACAGTCTGTCTGTGCCTCTCTGAACACCGTGAGACCACAGGGAACGAAGAGTTAAATATCAGGGAGTAAAGACTTGCCTCATTTTCGTATAGTATTAACATGGAAAAAGGAGGAATCGCAACATATGTCAAAGTTGGTCAGAAAGTCAAAAATATTGAAACACATACATTTTATGTTGATCAGAACCTAGAAGCATGTGCTTGTGAATTGTTACTGAAAAATACTCCTCTGATAATTGTAACAGAGTAAAGATTCCACCTGGGAAATTTTCAGCTATTTATGAGAAATCTAGATGAATCGTTGAACTACCTCTGGGACAGGACGAAACAGTTATTACTTTGTGGAGATTTCAATGTAGATATCTTAAAATAAATAGACAGCAGAAATAAACTAGAATTATTATTTGAGTATTTCTATCTAATTTCAGAAGCATTTTTCCAGCTCATGTGCAATAAAATTGTAGGACAATAACTGATAACATTTTTATAGACAGTGCTAAAGATGAAACAATTAATATGTACCCAATTGATAATGGACTACCTGATCACGATGCACAGTGAATGGATTCGATAGGGATAGATTAGATTCATTTTTGGTTCCGTAGACCAGAAAATGAGATGTTTCTCGTGGGTGTAGAACGTGGCAGGATGTATAACATAAAATACACAGAGCATCTAAATATAATACTCCCTTCCCTGATCATTTCTCAGGAGATTGTCAAGATATACAAATACATTACAGTAAATTGGCACTGCTAATATTTACAGAATTAATACAGTGTCAGAATGAAATACACTTATCACTTGTAATAAATTTATCATCCACAAAAACCTAATTTTAATTGCTATGGCCACATGCTGTTAAAACTGAAATGTAAGAGATTTTTTCCTTATGTTGGTCTAACAGGCCCTGTTAAGATATTCGTCTACAGAGTAGAAGGAGTTTCCAACAAAAAAGTCTTTCAAACTTTTTTAAAACTATACTTTTCTTGTAATCCCAGAAATTTAACTCTGTCCACCTCTTCTATCTGCACGTCTTCGTCTATTACACACATGCTGGAAAGAAATCTCTTACAGGTTCTGAACTGCATATAGTGGGTCTTTTCAAAGTTTAATGACACTGAATTAGCTTCAGATCCTTTATTAATGTCAATGAAAATTTGTTTAGCAGCCATTTGAAAATCTGTACAAGACTTACTATTTATCGAAATGTTTGTTTCAGCTGCAAATGTCCTACCGATAAGAGACTGATTACACAAATAACTTAAGGAAGAACTCAACTCACATGAACACTCATAACCTTTAGACTACTTTTGTTTTAAGGGATTTATGATGGATCCTACTTCTTTGGTAGAAGTGAGTGTCATTACCATTTTACTAAAGTTATTTATAGAGATTAGTCTCAGATATTCCATTGCAGTCTTTACTGCACCTGGTAACATCAAGCCGTCAGTAAAAGAAACGAAGTACTCGTTTCAGACGAATGAGACACTTCATGCACTTGTTGCCAGAGTCTATTTTTAGAGCTACCTGTTCCACTTGCTTTCTGCACCCACCTGTCCCTGTCTTCACCATGAGGTACCTGCCACCTGGCCTGAGAAATAACACACCAATTCAACAACTGGGCAGCTTGTGAATCCATAGGACATCCTGTAATATGAACCAAACATTTGCGCAGCAGGTTTCACACGCGCAGCGTTAGAGAATCAACAATGCACCTCGTGTTCGTATACGATTTCTCATCTAGGTCAGAAAAAGAAACAGACTGTGCGTTGGCGTTGGTGATGTTGTTGTCTACAGGAGAAAATCTTCGTGGGATGAACTGCAGGAAGCGCAGAAACATGCCTACAAAATTTTCATTTCCTGAACCAAATGGTAGCCCCATTTAGATGTGGACAAATGCAAGATAAAGCATATGACAAAGAACCCGACAGTTTATGATTACAAGCTCAATGGTCAACTTATGGAGCACGGTACACTGTTTAATTATTTTGGATTGATACCGACCTACGATATGAAATGGGGCGAACATGTAACATCTGTACTATAGAAGGGGAAAGGAAGTTGTAAATTCGTTGTAACGTCCTGAAAAAAGTCGTATATATGTGAAGAAAGTACCATAAAAGACGCCTTTGTGATCAATTTTGCAGTACCGGTACTGCTGTAGTTCTTGTTAGCTTTATAGAGCAGTCGTGGCACCATCGAACAAATTCAGACTCGTTGATGAGACCTGAACCCCTATGTATATGTAGCGATGGGGTGACGACAATAAGACACGACAGATTATGACGCCAACAGAGATATGTGTATTCGCTCAATACGAGAAACGAATTGGACAAAATATCACTGATCTGGTACGAGGTGGGTATTGCCACGCACTGGTCAGGCGCAGTATTTCAAACCCCTTCGTAAGGATATTTTAGTATTCCTATACTGTCTTTGCCAATGTGATTAGCTTACCTTAAGTATGCAGTAGTGGGGCTGAACATTACAAGCATTGTTCTCTGTACTTAAACAAGCCAGCCGCTTGGCCTGGCCTATTTTAATGATCCTAAAGAAAATAAACCGCACACTTGGCTGTGACCTTATAGTTAAGCAAAATGGTCACCTGATGCTTTTAGCCTAATGCAGACACCGCTGCTTGTATTTGTGAATGTCCGATTATGACCAAATGCTTGTGACATATTCGTTTAGTAAATTTAAATGCTTTTATCTTATTGGGATGTATTTTGTTTCCTCCAGATGAGTTTTGCCTTCTACTTTAAGGTATAATCAGCGGAATTATTCTCGAATGATCCTTTTTTTTATATCCGATTTTTAGATTATAAAACAGTGCATGTTCTAATTTTTACATACATAAGTTAGAGTAAATTGGAGTTATTAGTTCTTCTGACTGAACGGTGCATTTCCTCTTAGAGGTCGCACTTTCACTTTGCTTACGAAACATAGACATATTTCCAGCTTACGGTCGTTTTATTCCATGGATTACATATTTTGCAGGCTGTTACGCTGCTAGTCTGGTATTAGCTGCACTATGATTTTTATTCATAACTGTGTGTTCACCTGATGCCTCTCTTCTTATATTATTTGTTTACGCAAGTGTACCTGATCTAACGAAGTATATGATGAAACCTAACGACGGTTTATTTCTTTTCTTCTCTTTCTTTCTCCCCCCCTCCTCTCTCTGTCTTTCTGTGGTGTGTGTGTGTGTGTGTGTGTGTGTGTGTGTGTGTGTGTGTGTGTATGTGAGGTCTCTTATTTTAGAATTTAGGAAGGTTGGTATATTAAAGTCAGGGAGGGGCATGTGAAAAGTTGAGTGTGTGTGTAATGGGTGTCTGAGGGTGGTTGAATGTTTTAGGTGTTCAGATTACTGGATCTTTTTTCATGTGTCCTTCTCTAGAGGTTAGCTCATCATTATATTCTCTGAGATGTTATGTAAATGTGCAACATACCGGGTGATCAAAAAGTCAGTATAAATTTGAAAACTTAATAAAACACGGAATAATGTAGATAGAGTGGTAAAAATTGACACACATGTTTGGAATGACATGGGGTTTTATTAGAACCACCCCGTATTGGTAACCGCGTGAAAGATCTCTTCCTCGCGTTGTTTGGTGATGATCATGTGCTCAGCCGCCACTTTCGTCATGCTTGGCCTCCCAGGTCCCCAGACCTCAGTCCGCGCGATTATTGGCTTTGGAGTTACCTGAAGTTGCAAGGGTATCGAGATCGACCGACATCTTTAGGGATTCTACCCTCCGCCACACACCGTCAGGTCGCTTGCGGAGTATGGATGTAGATGTAGATGAAGATATAGATGTAGATACTGAAAGACAACATCCGACGCCAATGCCTCACCATAACTCCGGACACATTCTTCCTCGACTACAGCTATTGTTGAGGAATGATTGTGGACATATTGAGCATTTCCTGTAAAGAACATCATCTTTGCTTTGTCTTACTTTGTTATGCTAATTATTGCTATTCTGATCAGATGAAGCTCCATCTGTCGGACATTTTTTGAACTTTTGTATTTTTTTTTGGTTCTAATAAAACCCCATGTCATTCCAAGCATGTGTGTCAATTTGTACCTCTCTATCTACATTATTCCATGATTTATTCAGTTTTCAAATTTATAGTGACTTTTTGATCACCTGGTACTTACAGGTTCCCATATTTTCTATGCATCGGACGCCGAAGATTCTGCCTTTCTGCTGCACAAATTTGCGATTCTAAGATTTAAAACGTAAGACGATATTTATCGCTTTCTGGTATATGTCTGTGTCTCTTGTCTGTTTTGAAGTGTATTTTTGGATTGAACCTTTACTGTGTATGCTATGTTTGTGCCATGTGTTTTGAAAATGATGATTTCATGTGTAGGTTTCTGTTTGTACATCGTTGTGTACCATCTTCTGTCTTCTCTCACATTTTCTTGATTACTCTGTGTAGTTGTTAAGGTATTGAGTGATGGTGTTTGTGTTTAGTTCTGTTGTGTTATTGTCAGTGGCTTTTGGTTTAATGTTGGTGTTTTCATTTTAATATTATTGTTCAGCTTTGTGTGTGTTACTAGTGAATCCATTGTTTGTAACTTCCTACATTACTCTCTCAAGCTCTTTCTGATAGGTTTCATTCCTGAGTGGCTCTGTGTTGATTCTGCAGAGAGTGTGTCGAAGTGCTGCTTATTTTTCTGAATGCAGATGATTGTGTCCTTTCCTGTTCGTTTAAGCTAAATTTGAGGTATATATTTGTTTTATTTTTTGTATGATACATCTAAAAAATTAATTTTGTTCACTTTCGATCGTGAATTTTTTTTTCTGCCTTGTTAATGTCAGTATGTAGCCTTTCAATTTTTGTTTTAGATTCCCCTGTTAAGTAGAGGACATCTTCCATGTATCTCAATCAGTAAAACATGTTGTATTTTTTGCAACTAATTTTTGCAAAAATTATTTGTTCAATACGGTTTATAAAACTTTTTGCTAATTTTTCTGATCCTAGGTATCCCATTGGTAATTCATCCTCTGGTGAATAAAATTCATTACTGAAATGGAAGCAGTTTCCAGAATGAGATTTCCACTTTGCACCGGAGAATGCGCTGATACGAAACTTCCTGGCAGATTAATACTGTGTGCCGGACCGAGACTCGAACTCGGGACCTTTGCCTTTCGCGGGCAAGTGCTCTACCAACTGAGCCCGCGAAAGGCAAAGGTCCCGAGTTCGAGTATCGGTCCGGCACACAGTTTTAATCTGCCAGGAAGTTTCATATCAGCGCACACTCCGCTGCAGAGTGAAAATCTCATTCTGGAAACATCCCCCAGACTGTGGCTAAGCCATGTCTTCGCAATATCGTTTGTTTCAGGAGTGCTAGTTCTGCAAGGTTCGCAGGAGAGCTTCTGTAAAGTTTCTAAGGTAGGAGACGAGGTACTGGCAGAAGTAAAGCTGTGAGGACGAGGCGTGAGTCGTGCTTGGGTAGCTCAGTTGGTATAGCACTTTCCCGCGAAAGACAAAGGTCCCGAGTTCGAGTCTGGAAGCAGTTTGTTTCTGTCACAAAACTTCCTAATATGAGTATTTCTGTTGATCAGGAAGTTGACAGTGTTTTCGTTTTGTTATCTATAATGTCTTTTCTGTTACCAGTGTGTTGGTATACATGCTCTGTATATCAAACGAGAAGAGTGTTGCTGTACCTAGAATTTTTGTATCTCTTATTGTTGTATGAGCTACATACTCTTCTTAATGGTTCTATCTTCTTGTATATTGAAATTTTCAAGCAGTAGTATTAACAAATGTCCTCCAAGCTTGTAAGTCGGTGCTTTTCTGAACTCTGCTATTGGTCTCACTGGTTATTTAACTAACGATGTTTTGGTTGGTTTCAGATTACATGTGCAGTCGGACTATTCTGCATCAACTTTTCTTCTTCTGTGTTATCTTGTATGGTGTCTACTTTTTCATAATGTTTCTTACTTTTGTCTGGACTCTATTCATTGGGCCTGACTTTAGTTTTGTAATGTTGTTTTGTGAGATGTATTCATGTGAAACTTCCTGGCAGATTAAAACTGTGTGCCTGACCGAGACTCGAACTCGGGACCTTTCGCGGGCAAGTTCTCTACCGACTGAGCTACCCAAGCACGACTCATGCCCCCTCCTCACAGCTTTAATTCCGCCAGTACCTCGTCATGTGTTTTATCATTGTATTACCCTTTATCCATAAGTACTACTGTGTTCCCCTTGTGTACTTCCGAAAGAATGGCATTCTCATTTTGAAGTTTTTCCTAAGTTTTTTGAGTGATGTATGTTCTGTGTTTGTGTTGTTATCGTCCTGTTATATTTAAATGTTGATTATTGTATCATGGATTTCTTTTTCAACTAGTTCTCTAGTTAATCCAACGTTGGCACCGCTGTTTTCTATCTTTCCTTATCAGTATATTCTCTGCTTCCGCAATTAGCTTTTCAACGTAATCCTCCTCTATTCCTAAATTTACGTGTATTTAAATCATTTCTTCAACAGCTGTCTTGCTTTAATGTTTATCTGTCTGAAACGTTCACTGACCTTGGGCAGAATTTTTGTGTGTGTTTTTGTTGGTTGTGTTTAGAATTAATGAGCTGTGCTTGAGGTTTTTTCAGTTTATTATTCTTTCTTCTATCAACTGTTCCAATTCTTTTTACAGATTCTTTCGTATTACTCTCGATATTGGTGACTGTATGGGAGAAAAAAGGCCGTATTATTAATGGTCTTCGCAAGCTGCAAACCTGTCTTATGTAACTCGTAATTTAACCCTTGTTTTGTAGAGAAAAGGTATTTAATTAAAATTTTAATCACCTTTTCCTGAGAAACTTGCATTTTTTTTAGCAGTGGGTGAACTAATCTTTAAATTGATATAACTTGTGTATTGTGTCAAACGTCATGTGTCATATGGTTTGATTAATTTTGGGGTCAAGTCTTCTGAATTTATAGTAGAGGCAATCAGGAAATGTCTGTCGTGGTTTATGTAATAAATTTGTTTACGTGGCCATCAGACACAGCAAATACATAAATATTTTAAAGGCCTTTATATTGCTGCATTCTACTTTATTTGCTCCAGATACATTTTGTCTTTTTCTTTAAGGTGCTTCAGGAAATAAGAAAAATTAGCAATAAAAGGCACCTTCTGACTTCCAATAAAACTATCAGACACAAAAAACAAAAGCAGAAAAGAAAACACCATTGAATGATCAAGTATATTCATAAAAGTCCTCGGTATTTACATTAGTACATAAAATACAAGAACACTAACATATAATCATCAGAATAATGGCACACAATCTATTTTTCCTCACACTTACATGACACGCTACAAATAAGCTATAAGCCAAAAATGCACTGATCTGTAGATCTAAAACTTTCACCCACTCTCTGGCCACTATTAAGTCCGCATTCGAGTTACTACCCTCCCTGACTAACACAAACACAGATAGAAACGAAACAGAAACAATAATTCCTTAGGTTTCATCATATACTTTGTTAGGTTGGCAACACTTCCATAAACAAATAAAATAAGAAGACAAATGAAGTGAACACACAGACTAAGAAAACACAGTTGCCGTTAGAAAATCTGCAACTAGTGCCAGACTAGTAGCAGTGTTCTATAGCACTTATACTTAAAATGTATCTATGTTTCATAAGTAAAGTGAGAGTGCGACGTCTGGCCTGTTACCTGATGGGAGGAAACGCAGATTTCAGCCGGAAAAACTAATAACTATAAGCAGTAGCTTATGTATGTAAAAATTAGAACGTGAAGTGTTTCTTGTCTGCAAACATTGCATATAAAATAAAACCGTACCATTCCAGATTTAGTCCGCTGAAGATACCTTAAGATAAAAAGGATTAAAAACACGTTAGAGCAAGATATGAAGACATTTAAATTTATAAAACGAGTATTTATGTATTTTCTGTTAATGACTCGACACAACCAAATTTGCTTTTCCTTTTATCTTAATTACTATGATTTACGACACAAAATCCCACACTCTAGAAGTGCGATCCTGTTGGTCTCCATCAGACAATGCCATATAGTAATCCGACTTAAGTCCAAATTCGAAAGCAGTATCATCAGTGTAATACAACACTTAGTAGCTATCCTGTGAAGACAGAAGACTATACTAGGCAACTATTGCAATAGATACATATATTTCCTAACGAATTCAGAGCTGTATGCCCAGGTCTGCAATCCAGTCAGGAGTATCTGTAGTCACATTGTGAAGACGATCCACTGTCCCTTTGAATTCTCTAAAGGAACTCCCTAATGTTATTTCACGTACCGGTTGCTGCTCTTCGCCACAGTCACATTCACGGGAGAACTTCCATTTCAGTTGTTGGAGCTGTGCTTCGTGTCTGCTCCGGTCAGCTGTGATCCGATACAGCGCGCACCAGTGTCGTCGAGGAAGGTGAAAACCTTCTGGTTCTACCAAGAAATGAATATAAGCTTTTGAAATGTGGTGCTTCAGAAGAATGCTGATGATTATATGGGCAGATTGCGTAACTAATGAGGAAGTACTGAAGTGAATTGGTAAAAAATTAAATTTATTGCACAACTTGACTGAATCAACGGATCACTTGATAGGAGACGTTCTGAGGCAAGAAGGATGTTTGCCGTGGCGGGGGCTAGAAATGTATGTATGTCGTTGTAGCTATGCAGAAATGAAAACGTTTGCATAGGTTAGAGTAGCATGGAGAACTCCATGAAACCACAACATGCCACCCACTTATATCCCAAATACGGATCGCGAATAATTGTTCCACCGATTTCGATTGTACCTGCATCTATTGCTGTCTCATCTTAATCTGCAGGCACCCTGCGACGTTCCTGAGAGGGTTTTTATTAGTTGGTGATGCTTCTAGGAAGTTTGGTCCTGTCGTTGATTGTTCCAGGCGTCTTGCATGTTGGAATGACTGTCCCGCAGGCTGATTGCTGTACGTTACGATGTAGTTCTAGACCTCAGTCACTGGAGAACTGATAATCAAATATCTGAATGAATTAGCAAGCCTGAGTTGTGTTCTACTCTCGTCCACACGTTCAGCTCTGACTGAGTTCTTCTTATAAATCGTGGTGGAATATTATTGGGAGCCGGTAGCCAATTCTTGTTTGTGGAACACATACAGCCTGTGATGAGGAGCATTGCTTGGGTGAGCTGTATGTCAATTATTTTAGTTTGACAGGCGTTTAGCCAGATGGAATAGCAAAATCCTGCAACTGAGTATGAAAGAACTAGAGATGACGACCTGAGGACTGGTGCATTTCAGTTATTGTTCATTTCTGGATTATAGTGTTCCAAGTTTTATTTCAGTTGTCATAGTCTGAAGATGTGTTTTGTATGTCAAAGACATGTCTACAGTCACATCTAGGTATTTTGGAATGTTGTAGTATTGGAGAGCCTAATCTCTAAATCTGATGTTGTCTTTGTAATTCACTTGTTTATTTCGTGAGTGCAAAGTTGTTACCACATTCTTTAGAGGATTAGATTGGAGAGATCTGTGTCTGACTTCAGACACAGATCCGATGTTAGTGCTGCTTCATCTTTCCTAAGGTTTTGGTTCTTGCCGATGAAAGCAATATCGTCAGCGTAAATAAATTTTCTAGAAGGTGATATGTATACAAATTAAGAAGGAGTGTAGCTAAAACAGAACCTTGTACAATACCATCATTTATTTTGTGAACCCAACTTTTACAGTTCTCTGAGAACACCTGGAAGTATCTGTTGTTCAGAGTTACAGTGGTTATGGTATGACACTGATGACCTTCAGTAGGAGTCTGTCCCACCAGACGATATCACATGATCCACATAGGTCTAATAAGACACCAATGTTTGTCTTACGCTGCTCAAAGCCTTTATCGATTCTTTTTCTTTGAGTCATGAGTCTTCTGACTCGTCAGATGCGGCCTGCCATGAATTACTCTCCTGTGCTAACCTCTTCACCTCAAAGTAGGCCTTGCAACCTAAGTCCTCAATTATATGCTCGTTGGATTCCAGTCTCTGCCCCCTCTACAGTTTTTACCCTCTACAGCTCCCTCTGGTAACATGAAAGTTATTCTGTGTTGTCTTAACAGTCGCCCTACCATCGTGTACCTTCTACTTGTAAGTGTTCCTTCATTCGCCTATTCTCCGAGGAACCTCCTAACTCCTTACGTTATCGGTCCACTTAACTGTCATCATTCTTTTGTAGCACCACATCTCCAACCCTTCGATTCACTTCTTTTCCAGTGTTCCTAAAGTCCATTTTTCACTACCATACAACGCTGTGTTCCAAACGTCCATTCTCAGAACCTTATTCCTTAAATTCAGGTCTACGTTTGATACTAGTAAACTTCTCTTGGCCAGGAATGTCCATTTGGCCAGAGTTAGTCAGTTGTTTACGTCATTCTTGCTGCGTAGGTAGCAGAATTTCTTGATTTAATACACTTCGTGATCATCAGTACTGATGTTAAATTTATCGCTTGTCTTATTTATGCTGCTTCTCATTACTTTCGTCTTTCTTCGATTTACTCTCAATCCATATTCTGTAGTCATTAGCTGGTTCATTGCATTCAGCAGCTCGTGTAATTCTCTTTCCTTTTCACTCAGAATAGCAGTGCCATTAGCGAATCTTATCAAAGATATCCTTTCACCGTGAATTTTAATTCTCTCTTGAACCTTTCTTTTATTTCCATCACAGATTCTTCGATGTACAGATTGAACAGTAGGGGCGAAAGACTACATCCCTATCTACATCCTTTTTAATCCGAGAACTTCGCTCTTGGTCTGCCACTCGTACTGTTCTCTCTTGGTTCTTGTATACAGGGTGTTACAAAAAGGTACGACCAAACTTTCAGAAAACATTCCTCACACACAAATAAAGAAAAGATGTTATGTGGACATCCGTTCGGAAATGCTTAATTTCCATGTTAGAGCTCATTTTAGTTTCGTCAGTATGTACTGTACTTCCTCGATTCTCCGCCAGTTGGCCCAATTGAAGGAAGGTAGTGTTGACTTCGGTGCTTGTGTTGACATGCGATTCATTGCTCTACAGTACTAGCATCAAGCACATCAGTACGTAGTATTAACAGGTTAGTGTTCAAATGCGGAGTTGGCAGAAGCCCATTTAATGTATGGATTAGCACGGGGCAATAGCAGTGGCGCGGTACGTTTGTATCGAGACAGATTTCCAGAACGAAGGTGTCCCGACAGGAAGACGTTCGAAGCAATAATTGATCGGCGTCTTAGGGAGCACGGAACATTCCAGCCTATGACTCGCGACTGGGGAAGGCCTAGAACGACGAGGACACCTGCAATGGACGAGGTAATTCTTCGTGTAGTTGACGATAACCCTAATTCCAGCGTCAGAGAAGTTGCTGCTGTACAAGGTAACGTTGACCACTTCACTGCACGGAGAGTGCTACGGGATAACCAGTTGTTTCCGTACCATGTACAACGTGTGCAGGCACTATCAGCAGGTGACTGGCCTACACAGGTACACTTCTGCAAATGGTTCATCCAACAATGTGTCAACCCTCATTTCAGTGCAAATGTTCTCTTTACGGATGAGGCTTCATTCCAACGTGATCAAATTGTAAATTTTCACAATCAACATGTGTGGGCTGACGAGAATCCGCACGCAATTATGCAATCACGTCATCACCACAGATTTTCTGTGAACGTTTGGGCAGGCGATGTCTTTATTGGGCTCCATGTTATTCCACCTACGCTCAATGGAGCACGTTATCATGATTTCATACGGGATACTCTACCTGCGCTGCTAGAACATGTGCCTTTACAAGTACGACACAACATGTGGTTCATGCACGATGGAGCTCCTCCACATTTCAGTCGAAGTATTGGTATGCTTCTCAAGAACAGATTCGGTGACCGATGGAATGGTAGAGGCGGATCAATTCCATGGCCTCCACGCCCTCCTGACCTCAACCCTCTTGACTTCCATTTAAGGGGGCATTTGAAAGCTCTTGTCTAAGCAACCGCGGTACCAAATGTAGAGACTCTTCGTGCACGTATTGTGGACGGCTGTGATACAATACGCCATTCTCCAGGGCTGCATCAGCGCATCAGGGATTCCATGCGACGGGGGGTGGATGCATGTATCCTCCCTAACGGAGGACATTTTGAACATTTCCTGTAACAAAGTGTTTGAAGTCACGCTGGTACGCTCTGTTGCTGTGTGTTTCCATTCCATGATTAATGTGATTTGAAGAGAAGTAATAAAATGAGCTCTAACATGGAAAGTAAGCGTTTCCGGACACATGTCCACATAACATATTTTCTTTCTTTGTGGATGAGGAATGTTTCCTGAAGGTTTGGCCGTACCTTTTTGTAACACCCTGTATATTACCCGTCTTTCGCTATAGGTTAGCCCTATTTTTCTCAGAATTTCGAACAACATGTAGCATTCCACATTATCGTTCGCTTTTTCCAGGTCGGCTGATCCTATGAGCGTGTCTTGGTTTTTCTTCAGTGTTGCTTGCATTACCAACCACAACGTCAAAACTGCCTCTGTGGTGGCTTTCGCTTTCCTAAGGCCAAACTAATCGTCATCTAATGCATCCTCTATTTCTTTTTCTATCCTTCTGCATATTATTCTTGTTAATAACTTGGATACATGAGCTGTTAAGCTAACTGTGCTGCAAGTCTCGCACTTTCCAGCTCTTACAACCTTCGAAATTGTGCGGATGATTCTTTTCCGAAAGTCAGGTAGTATATAGCCAGACTCATACATTTCGCACACCAGTGTTGTCTATTTCTTCTGCCTTATTCGCTCTGAGACCTTCCAGAGCTCATTCAAATTCTGATTCTACTACTGGATCCCCTATCTCTTCTATATCGACTCCGGTTTCTAATCCTGTCACGTCATAGTTTCTCCCTCTTATGATCCTCAATGTGTTCTTTCCTCCCATCTGCTCTTTACTCTGCATTTTTAACAGTGAAATTCCCATTATACTCTTAATGTAACCACCTCTGCTTTCAGTTTCACCGAAGGTGTTGAGACGTAGAGGGCTCGCAACGATTTCGCGTGCCTGGATTTCGAGCATTTGCCACTAGCGCCACTGCTGGCAGCGCGAATCGACTGTAGCCTGTCGCTGATTATCTCGGCAGAGCGAGTCCTAAAGTACGCGTTGAGCAGCGCTGGGATGGCAGTAAGAGCCAGGCAGCGAGTGATAGCCGACTGGAGGGCAACACGGGCCGAGTTCCGGACGCAGCCGGCCATTAACTCCGTGTGTGTTCAGCCTTGATGTGACGTCGGAGTTCCTACCTCGAGCTGAGCACGGCGTCTTCCTGTCGGCGGCCGCGGGTTTGTCCGGCTGCTATATTGCATGCTCTGCGGGACTGGGTGCAAGGACCTGCGCTGGGCATTTTCAGCATCATCATATACCTGCCACATCCCGTGTCTATGGTCGGTATTTATCGTACTACGGTACGTCCACCTCTATTGACTACACTTGGTGGCTTGCTGAAACATTTGTTTGAGTATAATTATTGTGAGCGTATGGGTGCTATTCCATCATTCTGCGCAACGAATTAATCTGAGATGTACCCTTTACCCTGTGGCTGCTGCAAGATGCAATTTCCACCCGCACACTACTACAGAAGTCAGACAGACGCTCCTAACGTTCTAAAGAGAAATGCCTGACAAACGTTCAGCAATAAATATCTTCTGGAGTTGTCCGCTGTAAGGAAATGACACAAAAATTCACACAATTACTTACGTAACTAGTGGGATACTTGGGTACTGGAGCAGTGATAGTGTAAGAAAAATATGAATCTAACGAAAATTATTATTTATTTTGCAAAAATTCTGAGAAATCACAATGTCACTTTTAGTTATGAACTGAACAAGTTATTTCTGGGTTTTTCAGAATGTGAAGTTACCTCTTAAGGATAGCATTCACTAATAAAACATTTCTATACAAAGTTTAAGATTATTATTGGCTTGGCAGAATGGCTGAGAGCCCGGCCAACTCAACTTGAATAATTATCCGTTAGAATGTTGCTAGGTACAGTCGAGGCTGTCCCGTGTGAAATGCAGTGAAGTGTACTGCTGTGGAGGAAATATGGGGCTCGCAAGAGCAGTAGTGCACAATATCGTAAGCTGCGATGACTGTCTGCGCCGCTCGCTGCTGACAAATAAGATAACTCTCGCTCTTTCTGGATTGACCTTGGACAATCAAAGTCTCCCTACACCTTGATGAAGTCAAGGACTCCTATTCACCCCCAAGCCTAACTATTGGCGTGGTACACCGGTCAGATAACCAGTCCACCGCAATTCCACTCAAAAATTCGCTCGCAGGCGTTTAACTATAACTCTGTCCGTTCACACCGCATAATAAGTGTGGCGGCCAACACAGTGAACAACAGTTAATCGCAAGGACTCAGTATAGAGTCGCACTCCGATTTTCTCTCGACAGAGGTGCTCTCCCACTGAAGTACTGAGTACACAAACAAGCGCACACGCTCTCGCTACGTGTTCTCGCTCCAAGAGCAACAACGGAACGGCCCCTCTCCACGCCATACGTGAAGCGGTATATCTTTCGGTCTCTTCCATTATTCCTTCAGCTGAAGGCATCAGAAATATCGTCTGCTAATCAGCATTGCTCTTCTAAAACGAGAGAATGACGTTTCGTTTAAGGCGACCAATCCGAAAATGTGTAGGATCGGCGTTTGTCTCCCTGTGAAAACTTCTGAAACTGTGTGCTATGTTTGTTAAGAATGCGTAATCTGAGCGCTCCCACACAACGTAGCGGAATTTGTTTTTAAGCCGATCACGGGGTCGTTCGCCCCTTTCAGCTGTCTGCTCCACGGGCGGTCGCCATCCGACGTAGATAGGCTGAATCGTTCTCTGAAGGGACCGGCCTTCGAGCGTGCAGTCCGCCTCTCCTGAACTAAAAGCTCTTGGTCGTGTCTTGAATGTGTGTGTGTACGCCAGCCTCGAGTATCTCAACCCCAGTGCACACTTGTTATTTGCGTATCGTTTAGATGAATTCATACAACATTGATTTTATCTTATCAAGTTTGGGTTCGAATGAAGCGTCTTGATGTATGGAATATGATTGTGAGGGCGGAATATGTAAGCAATGAAGGTCAGGAGACCATTGTGAGAGCGGAATATGTAAGCAATGAAGGTCAGGAGACCATTGTGAGGGCGGAATATGTAAGCAATGAAGGTCAGGAGACCATTGTGAGGGCGGAATAAGTAAGCAATGAAGGTCAGGAGACCATTGTGAGGCGGTATATGTAAGCAATGAAGGTCAGGAGACCGGGTTGTGAGGGCGGAATATGTAAGCACTGAAGGTCAGGAGACCATTGTGAGGGCTGAATATGTAAGCACTGATGGTCAGGAGAGCACGACGTCTTACATTATCTAAGACAAGACCCTTGTTTCTGATTATTCATAGCTCTGATCAGTGGAATTTGGCTGTATTATGACTGTACATGTGTTTTCAGTGTTTTTAAGCATTTTGCATCTAATCTTTTACTTTATATTTGTTTCTTCATCAGAAATTTTCCTGTATTTAATATATGTATTGTAAGATGCAAAGGTGCTGCCTTGGAGCTATAAGCTTGTCATTTTGCGTACATAATTGTTTGCTTCAAGGAAGCTTCCTTGCCATGTGGTTTGACTAAGTTACTATAAGACCTTATTCTGAGCGTTTATTAAGTTTCCCTGTATTACATTTTATTCTGCTAAATAGTTTAAGGGACATTTCTTCTGCCACTACTACGCTTTTTCGATATTATAACCATGCGAGATGGCACAGTGGTTAGCACACTGGACTCGCATTCGGGAGGACCACGGTTCAAATCCGCGTCCGGTCATCCTCATTTAGGTTTTCCGTGATTTCCCTAAATCGCGCCGGCCGGGGTGGACGAGCGGTTCTAGGCGCTTCATCCGGAACCGCGCGACTGCTACGGTCGCAGGTTCGAATCCTGCCTCGGGCATGGATGTGTGTGACGTCCTTAGGTTAGTTAGGCTTAAGTAGTTCTAAGTTCTATGGGACTGATGAACTCAGATGTTAAGTCCCACAGCGCTCAGAACCATTTGAGCCAACTCTAAATCGCTTCAGGCAAATTCCGGGATGGTTTATTTCAAAGGGCATGGCCGATCTCCTTCCCCATCCTCCCTAATCCGATCTCGTGCTCCGTGTCTAATGACCTCTTTGTCGACGGGACATTAAACACTAATCTGCTCCTCCTCCTCAATATCATGTAAATGTGGTTAAGGATAAACTTTGTGAATTATGCGACGGATTAAGGGCTCTTATGCTCACCAATTCTCGTGAGGTTGGCCATTAATATTTGCCCAATTTGTTGGTTTGGGCTATGTTTCACCTAAGTAGAGTTTGTTAACATTTATTTATTTATTTCATTAACAGTACAAAGTAACCCACTGCCTTGTAATGTAAGGTGGGTCGTATGCTTCTGAATCACAGGACGTATGTTAACAGCACTACATAGTCTTTTGATCCTCACAGCTGGGTTTTCAGCGGCTGATAGCCACACGGGTTTATTGCCGTAGCCGGCCGTTGTGGTCGAGCGGTTCTAGGCTCTTCAGTCGTCGCGCGACCGCTACGGTCGCAGGTTCGAATCCTGCCTCGGGCACGGATGTGAGTCACGTCCTTAGGTTCGTTAGGTTTAAGTAGTTCTAAGTTATAGGGGACTGATGACCCCAGATGTTAAGTCCCGTAGTACTCAGAGCCATGTTGTTGCCATATGCCTCACTCTGGTATTTATCGACTGCCTTTGAGTCACGTCTGTGACTGACTTAGCCTGCTGGTTCGCGCTGCCTGCTGAAAGAATTTAAGTACGTCATGTTCGGATTTAAGGAACCTTATTTAAAGTTGTACATTTCCTATAGAATATGATTGTATTGCACATTTTGTTAATTCTGGGTAGCTATTTTTTCTTAAATAAACCACTGTCTTCATTATTACGTTATGTGAATGTTTACCAATCATTTGACCATAATTATTGTTTGAGCCTAACTTGACTTCTTTCTTTCTTCACATGTGGATAACCTTAATCCATTTTCCTGTTTCTGTACTTGATAAAATTTAAGCACATTTTTTACTAATTTTTAAAGGAGTAGTTTCTCTCATGTGTGTTACGAGCCGCTTTGATTAACCTTCATGCGCTCCCCCTAGAAATAGTCACGCGACTGCCCGAGGGTTTTCATCAATCTCTCGAGGTTTTCCGTTTTTAAAGGTCATATTTCCATAAAATATCGACATAGGACATCTCACACAATATTGCAAACACATTTTTATCAAAATTATTTATTTAACAATAAAATATACAATGGAATACAAAAAGGAAGCCAAATACCCAAATGAAATATAAGAAATTTTTTTTACCTGCAATATTTTGGGACTATATAATGTAATACTTAAGACTAGAATTATTCACTGTCTTAACTCGTCACAAGAAAAGCTAATTTTGCTTTCAAAAAAGAATTTTTGATTGAAAGCGTCACAAACATTTCTGTCAGAAAAAAATGCTGATCGGTCTGTATGCATTTCATTTTCGTTTTGAGGTTGACAACAGTTATTGCACGTAACTGTCGTGGTTGAATGTCGTTGACAGACGTTTCTTCCACATTCACCGCATTTTCGCTTTGTTTTTATATTCTTCTTTTGAGCCACACAAATAACATATTTCTCTACTTGTAGGGGTTGATACAGCTGGATAAACTACGTCACTCTGTAATTTTCCAAAAATACTAACAAATCTTTTGGTAAATGCTTCAATTTAGCTCTTTCTTTCAGGTTTTCGTTCATCAGTTTCAAAGATAACGCTTGTAAGAATTGTCTTCTCGTTTTTTCTTTCATATTACCTGTGTTGAATTGAAGAATGCGTAACAAATTTATTTCTTCCAAGTCAAATAACCAGAAGAATATACAAGCAGGCCACCTTTGTGTTCTTCTTGATGTTGAAATTCTGGAGCACATGCACACTAACTAGAGAATTGGAAGAGTTTATAAAATTGAGGAATTATAGGCGGAATTACAAAAAGAAATACTTACATTCCGAAGTAGACGAGTAGAACAAAGTCTCGTAAGCGCTCGCAAGGTGGTAACTGACCGTTTTCCTAAGTGCCGTAAGCGCTCGCCAGGCGGTAAACTGACCTCCGCACGTGTTCGGACCTATTTGAACTTATCCTGAGAGGCAGAGAGGAGAGACTTGGACGAACTTTGAGCAGCATCTGTCGGAAAAAAGGTGCAACTAGAGAATACATGTCCCTCCCGCCGCCTCATTACCTTTGTGGAGTAAGTATGGCGCGAAATTGCAAAAAGGCGGTCACTTCACAGCCCGCGCGATCGCGTGAAGGTTAAAACTAACTGTCAATCAGTTTCTTGAAAATCCTTTGAAGGCTTTGGCACGTTTTCTTAAATTATCCTAAGAGAGTGTTGCTGTTGCACTTTGTGCCGTTTCATTTTATAAGGAAAGAAGTTTTTAAATTTTTTTCAGTTTTGTATTTATGCTGGCACTAAGTTTTGTGGCTTGTTAAGATAAAATCAATTGTTAAAGCAGATTATTGTTGAAAGCAACTTATTAGCTTTACCCTGTAGATCTTAATTATTTGTGATTAGTATATCAGTTTATTCATGCTATAATGTAGTTGTTAAATAAATGTAAACAACAAACTACAGTTAACGCTGCTATTCTGGGTTCACCCTTCCATGCTTTCCTTGTCCTACACCAGCCCATGTTTAGGTTTTTCAATGGTAGCAGAGTGAGGTTCCGATCCACGAACCTCTCGGGTATGGGGCCAGCACGCTTTCACTGCACCACTCTGCAAATCTGAACCTTAAAGGTCCCGTTGTTTTGGCTTTTCTATGCACTGAGTCAGTCCTTCTGACAATTGTGTCTTATTCGATTTCTTTATATTTTTCATGCGACCATTTCGCCTCGACTTCCTGCACATCATATTTATTTAATGCATAACTGGTTAATATTCATATATTCCTGAATCTCCCTGAATATTTTTGTACTTTGCTGTTTCATCGGCGAACTGAAGTATTACTTTTATTGCCCATGGTTTCTTTTCAGTTACCTTCTTTGTACCTATGTTTGTCTTCCCATCTTCTATGATTGATCTTTTTAGAGATGTACGTTCCTCTTCAACTGACCTGCGTGACGAGCTATTCCTTATCAAAGCATCTATAACTTCAAAGAACTCTCTCAAGCATATCTCTCCATTTGTTAGTACTTCCATATCCAACTTCCTTGAGCATTCATTCTTCCTAAGTAGACTCTTAAACTTCAGCCTACTGTTTATCCGGTCTAAGGCGCTACAGTCATGGACTGTGCGGCTGGTCCCGGAGGAGGTTCGAGTCCTCCCTCGGGCATTGGTGTGTGTGTTTGTCCTTAGGATAATTTAGGTTAAGTAGTGTGTAAGCTTAGGGAGTGATGACCTTAGCAGTTAAGTCCCATAAGATTTCACACACATTTTTTGAACTCATTATCATTACTAAATTGTGATCCGAGTCTGTAACTGCTCTTGGGTAGGCCTTGCTATCAAGAATCTTATTTCGAGATCTCTGCCTGACCGTGATGTAATCAATCTAAACTCTTCTCATACCTCCAGACCTTTTCCAAGTCTAGCTCCTCCTCTACCTCCTCCTCTCGTGATTCTTGAATAGAGTATTCGCTATTATTAGCTGAATTCATTGCAGAACCCAATTAGTCTTATTCCTCTCAGTCCTGGTACCAAACACATACTTTGTCGTAGCCCTTTCTTCTCCCTCAACCTCTGCATTCCAATCCGCCATGACTATTAGATTTCATGTCCCTTTGCGTATTGATTTACCCGTACAATATCCTCACAGATTTTTCCTATCTCAAAGCTTTTTCCAGTTCATGCCGGGGTTGGTACAGCAACCAGTATGTTTGACATGAAGAAACAAGCAATATTGATTGCAGCGTAAATTTTTTTTTATTGTTTGAGTTTTATTTAGTTATCTTCGGATTAGTTGACATTTGGTAGCGATGGTTACAAGGGATATCATCCATGGAATATCCCAGCAGGTAAATGCTCGTTATCAAAGCTTCAAAAACATTGCGCTTGTCCTTGTATGGCATGTGGTGCAGTTCAATGGAAACGAAATAGGATCAGGCCTACAGTAAGTCTTTATATCGTAATCATACGTCCTGTGAATATGGACTTCCTTGTTCTGGTCGTTCAATGTGTTCTGTTTTTCCTGAATATTGTGTACATTGTCATGTGTGTCGCTCAGATCGCTAAACTTATATAATGAATACTTCAATTTAATGATTTATTGTAAATTGTACCTAATCTGCGTTGCCTTCAGTTCTGCCGTTGTCGGCCACCTCACTAACAGCAACTACTTCCAGCGATAAGGAGTTTCCTTCAGACAACATTAAATTTGACGCCAGAAACACAACAGTAATTAATTACATAGACCGTCGGCTTTGTATGCATGAGAACGTTTAAACATGACGGAGAAAGGACCACTACGAAAACTTGAAATAAAAGACCGGAAAATTTTGAGGAAAATCCTTGGCCCTATCAAAGAAAACGGAGAATCCCGCCGAAGACACAACTGTGAATTATACGATCATACAGAAGACATTGTTACCAGCTTGAGGAAGCTGAGAATTATGTTTCTGGTCATGTGGAAACAATGAACCGACAAAGACTTACTCATCGCATACATTCATCAATTTCAAAAACAAAATCGTATTCAAAATGGGAAAGGCTAGTTAAAAAGGATTTACTGGAAGCTGAAATTTCGTTTGATGACATTCAGTATCGGTAAGTTTTCAGAGAAAAGGTCAAAATTACTAGAAACCTTATTCCGGTTACTATCCCAGTTCCACATCCTGCCTGCAAATGGTCAAAACAGAGAAAAGAACCAGTCAGCCAAAATGAAAACCTACTGGCAAAACAGGTAAACACAATCAGGGAAGGGATAAAAATCTTCGTGATCCATAGCAGGCCGAATCGATAGCAAAAAAAGTTACATCGTTTTACCTCGTAAAATTCACAGTAGAGAAATTACGAGAGACGAACATACACTCCTGGAAACTGAAATAAGAACACCGTGAATTCATTGTCCCAGGAAGGGGAAACTTTATTAATACATTCCTGGGGTCAGATACATCACATGATCACACTGACAGAACCACAGGCACATAGACACAGGCAACAGAGCATGCACAATGTCGGCACTACTACAGTGTATATCCACCTTTCGCAGCAATGCAGGCTGCTATTCTCCCATGGAGACGATCGTAGAGATGCTGGATGTGGTCCTGTGGAACGGCTTGCCATGCCGTTTCCACCTGGCGCCTCAGTTGGACCAGCGTTCGTGCTGGACGTGCAGACCGCGTGAGACGACGCTTCATGCAGTCCCAAACATGCTCAATGGGGGACAGATCCGGAGATCTTGCTGGCCAGGGTAGTTGACTTACACCTTCTAGAGCACGTTGGGTGGCACGGGATACATGCGGACGTGCATTGTCCTGTTGGAACAGCAAGTTCCCTTGCCGGTCTAGGAATGGTAGAACGATGGGTTCGATGACGGTTTGGATGTACCGTGCACTATTAAGTGTCCTCTCGACGATCACCAGAGGTGTACGGCCAGTGTAGGAGATCGCTCCCCACACCATGATGCCGGGTGTTGGTCCTGTGTGCCTCGGTCGTATGCAGTCCTGATTGTGGCGCTCACCTGCTCGGCGCCAAACACGCATACGACCATCATTGGCACCAAATCAGAAGCGACTCTCATCGCTGAAGACGACACGTCTCCATTCGTCCCTCCATTCACGCCTGTCGCGACACCACTGGAGGCGGGCTGCACGATGTTGGGGCGTGAGCGGAAGACGGCCTAACGGTGTGCGGGACCGTAGCCCAGCTTCATGGAGACGGTTGCGAATGGTCCTCGCCGATACCCCAGGAGCAACAGTGTCCCTAATTTGCTGGGAAGTGACGGTGCGGTCCCCTACGGCACTGCGTAGGATCCTACAGTCTTGGCGTGCGTCCGTGCGTCGCTGCGGTCCGGTCCCAGGTCGACGGGCACGTGCACCTTCCGCCGACCACTGGCGACAACATCATGTACTGTGGAGACCTCACGCCCCACGTGTTGAGCAATTCGGCGGTACGTCCACCCGCCCTCCCGCATGCCCACTATACGCCCTCGCTCAAAGTCCGTCAATTGCACATACGGTTCACGTCCACGCTGTCGCGGCATGCTACCAGTGTTAAAGACTGCGATGGAGCTCCGTATGCCACGGCAAACTGGTTGACACTGACGGCGGCGGTGCACAAATGCTGCTCACCTAGCGCCATTCGACGGGCAACACCGCGGTTCCTGGTGTGTCCGCTGTGCCGTGCGTGTGATCATTGCTTGTACAGCCCTCTCGCAGTCTCCGGAGCAAGTATGGTGGGTCT
Source organism: Schistocerca gregaria (assembly GCF_023897955.1). NCBI lineage: Eukaryota > Metazoa > Arthropoda > Insecta > Orthoptera > Acrididae > Schistocerca > Schistocerca gregaria. The sequence goes on along the minus strand of NC_064920.1, from coordinate 1,204,175,506 downwards.
GACACACCGGTGTCAATGTGTTCTTTTTTCCATTTCCAGGAGTGTATTTCATTTCTCTGCACTAACTCAGCCGCAGCTGATGACGTCATCCTGCTGGAATAGTTGTTCCAACAACCACTAGGGTGCAACATCCTCCACAGAATTAATGACTTAGAAAATTCGACGACACATTCGCCGCCCTGGTAAACTGCCATACCTTCCCCTAAATGTGACGCAATGTATTGTTGTTACAAAAGGAACCATACTGCCATTTGCCTTAAACGACTTAGGAAAACAACAGAATTTGTATCTAGATGAGTGCACTGGGGTTTGAACCGCTTCCTCTCGAATGAGAACCTGGTGTCTCACCACTTCGCCGGGTGTCGCAGCGGGCGCCGTCCCACCTAGTGGTGTGGACTTTCGCCAGAGCCGCGCCACGATCACGGTTAACTCTCAGGGCGTGGCGCGGTGAGCGGCGCCCACAGCTCAGAGAGAGAGAGGGCCGTAAAACTAAACGGTGCAGAAAGTTGCGGCAACGTTTCGCCACTTCAGGCGCAATCCGGGACCCATCACGCTTAAAATATTCACTCATAAGCGCATTAAGGCGGCCGCTGTCGCCCCGCTATGCACTCATTTCCAGTGGATTACGTTAAAAGTTAATGGAGAAATTTTTCGCTCGGTCGGAAGCCGCAAAAGCGGATAGCGCTTCTATTATGCAGCAGCGAAGGCGCCGAGGGCTGAGCAACTGCTCCCTACAGGACAACGACCTCGCAGGTACATTCAGCAGCAGGTGATGAGCAGGAGGCAGCTCATAGCGTCCCAGCTAGACGTCACGTAACATACAGCAAGAACAGACCACTTCGACAGCTCAGTTACACATCACAGCAGGTGCAGAAGATAAGAAATTCAGTCCTCAATGATGCCGAGCTGTGTACGTCTGAACTACAAACTGTTAAAGAGTAGGACCTATCTGCAAAGGACTAAGTTCTGTAAAGTAAAGGATTACTTAAGTAAGTAGAGTAGGGACAGGGTACAAAATTTATGAAGAGGAATAGTAAGAAAACATACATTTCGTAATATATTTGTACACCATAAATGTAATTTTCTGGAAAAACTTATCTACATCTACATACATACTCCGCAATCTACCAAGGTGCGTGGCGGAGGGTACCTCGTACCACAAATAGCATCTTCTCTCCTTGTTCCACTCCCAAACAGAACGAGGGAAAAATTACTGCCTATATGCCTCTGTACGAGCCTTAATCTCTCTTATCTTATCTTTGTGGTCTTTCCGCGAAATGTAAGTTGGCGGCAGTAAAATTGTACTGCAGTCAGCCTCAAATGCTGGTTCTCCAAATTTCCTCAGTAGCGATTCACGAAAAGAAAGCCTCCTTTCCTCCAGAGACTCCCATCCGAGTTCCTGAAGCATTTCCGTATCACTCGCGTGATGATCAAACCTACCAGTAACAAATCTAGCAGCCCGCCTCTGAATTGCTCCTATGTCCTCCCTCAATCCGACCTGATAGGGATCCCAAACGCTCGAGCAGTACTCAGGAATAGGTCGTATTAGTGTTTTATAAGCGGTCTCCTTTACAGATGAACCCCATGTTCCCAAAATTCTACCAACGAACCGAAGACGACTATCCGCCTTCCCCACAACTGCCATTACATGCTTGTCCCACTTCATATCGCTCTGTTACGCCCAAATATTTAATCGACGTGACTGTGTCAAACGCTACACTACTAATGGAGTATTCAAACATTACGGGATTCTTTTTCCTATTCATCTGCATTAATTTACATTTGTCTATATTTAGAGTTAGCTGCCATTCTTTACACCAATCACAAATCCTGTCCAAGTCATCTTGTATCCTCGTACAGTCACTCAACGACGACACCTTCCCGTACACCACAGCATCATCAGCAAACAGCCGCACATTGCTATCCACTCTATCCAAAAGATCATTTACGTAGATTGCAAACAACAGCGGACCTATCACACTTCCCTGGGGCACTCCAGATGATGCCCTCACCTCCGATCAACACTCACCATCGAGGACAACGTCCTGGGTTCTTTTACTTACCTTTGCAGTGAATAAAGTTGGCGTCTTATCCACTCTCTGACATCAGTATCACACTCTTTATGCAGCGATGTGGACTCATTTTTTCAGGCAGGTAACTCTGTAGTGCAGTACACAAAATACAAACCAAAATGATCCCCATCGTTCCTATATCAGCTGCACTGTGTGTGCATATTGTGTACATTCTTCAATTAACTGGTGTCCAAAAAATAATGAAGGAAACCGATCTAGCTATGCACCTTTTTAAATAACGTCGATGCAAGATGTATAAACAAAACAGCGTTGCACACTAGGGATAAACTCATAAACTCATTGACGTTACTCTCTCGCTAACAGACTGACTAGTATACGAGAGGAGGCAGGTCCTAATCTTCATCCGACCATCCTGATCCTTTTTTCACTTTATTTGTGAGTCTTCTTATTGGTTTGATGCGGCCAGCCACGAATTCCTCTCCTGTGCTAACCACTTCATGTCAGAGCAGCACTTGCAACCTACGTCCTCAATTTTTGCTAGATGCATCGCAGTCTCGGTCTTCATCTACAGTTTTTGCCCTCTACTGCTCTCTCTAGTACCATGGAAGTCATTCCCTAATGTCTTAACAGATATCCTGATCAATCCATTCCTTCTTCTTGCGTGATTACATATACTCCTTTCCTCGCCTATTCTACGCAGAACTTACTCACTTCTTAGCTTATCAGTGCACCTAATATTCAACCTTTGTGTGTAACACCACATCTCAAATGCTTCGATGCTCTTCTATTCCCGTTTCCTACAGTCCATGTTACACTACCATACAATGCTGTACTCCAAACGCACGTTCTCAGAAATTTCTTTCTCAAATCAAGGGCTATGTTGATACTAGTGGACTTCTCGTAGTCAGGAATGCCCTTTTTGTCAGTGCTAATCTGCTTTTCGAAGTCCTTCTTCCTCCGTCCGTCCTTGGTTGTTTTTCTGCCTAGGTAGTAGTACTCCTTAACTTCCTCTACTTCGTCACCATCAATCCCTATGTTAAGCTTCTAGATATTCTCATTTCTGCTACTTTTCATTAGTTTCGTCTTACTACGATTTACTCTGAATCCAAATTCTGAACTCATTACATTGTTTATCCCTTTCAGCAGACCATGTAATTCTTCACTTTGTAAGTAGGCTGTTTGGTTTTTTTTAATGGTAACGCCACGTAGCTCTCTGTATGAAAATCACTAGCTGTGCTGTGTGCAGTCTGTGGCTGGGTGTCTGTGTTGGAATTTGCTATTGTAGTGTTGGGCATTTGGCTGTTAACAGCGCGTAGCGTTGCGCAGTTGGAGGTGAGCGGTCAGCAGTGATGGACGTGGGGAGAGAGATGGCAGAATTCTGAGAGCGGGTAATCTGGACGTGTGTCCATCAGAAACAGTACATTTGTTAGAATGGATATCATGAACTGCTATATATATTATGACTATTAAGGCAAATACATTGTTTGTTCTCTATCAAAATCTTTCATTTGCTAACTATGCCTATCAGTAGTTAGTGCCTTCCGTAGTTTGAATCTTTTATTTAGCTGGCAGTAGTGGCGCTCGCTGTATTGCAGTAGTTCGAGTAACGAAGATTTTTGTGAAGCAAGTGATTGATGAAAGGTATAGATTATTGTTAGTCAGGGCCATTCTTTTGTAGGGATTTTGAAAGTCAGATTGCGTTGCGCTAAAAAATATTGTGTGTCAGTTTAAGCACAGTCATGTATAATTTTTCTAAGGGGATGTTTCATATGTCGCCCCTTAGCCGAGGATGCCTCACTGGAATCTTCTGATTTTTTCTTGTAGTTTGTGTAATCAGTGTAGCTTTTGTTTACTGCTAGCGCGTAATTGTGGAGATAATCTCCTTTGTAGTTGCAGTCTTTCATTGTTGTACAGTAACACAGTTGTGGCATGCATGTAGATTTGCACCTAGTGTTTCGCAGCTGCGCTTGCAATTAAGTAGATATTATTTTCAGTGCTACGTTAATGTGTTTTCTTATTTTGCTCTTCAAATTGTGCTTTTCTGTGTTATCGTGTGAAATACATGATAATTATGGCGTGTGAAAAACATAACACTAGGCTCCAAAGTAAACTGAGAAATAATAGTGACGACGAGCGTAGCTTACCAGCACCACCGTGTAATGAATTAACAGACATTCAAAGTAGTAATTTGGTAATTGTGCATAGGGAAATGGAGCGGGCGGCAAATAATGTCGTAGGCAGTGAAACAATTAGTGAACAGGGAAGCATTATCGATCGATCGGTCGGCAACAGCTCGCCTCAGGAATCTGAAATGACAGGACGCAATCTTGCAAATACTGTAGATTCAGGTTTTGCGACCTCGCCGTTTTCTCAAATAAGTGAAGACACATTTTCTGCTTGTCAAAATGTGAATGTTGCCGGAGCAAATTCACTGCCGAAAAGCACTGAGGAACATGTTTCAGACACCAGTGCATTGTTACAATTAATGCAACAAATGGGACAAAAGCTTCAAAAGTTAGACACAATGGGACAAAAGCTTCAAAAGTTAGACACAATGGAACAAAATCAGAGACAAACACAGCAAAAGCTTCAAAAGTTAGACACAATGGAGCAAAATCTTCGGAAGTTAGACACCACGCTTGAACAAACACGTGAAGATTTAACTACTGAGTTACATAATATTGAATCGAAATGTCAAAAAGTCTGTAATGACGTAAAACACAAATTTGTGAGCATTTTCAACCTATTTTTTCGCAGCATGAAAATGCATTACAGAATCACGATGCAGCCATAAAAGAACTGCAAACTATTGTTCATGAAAATCATGAGACCTTGCAAGCCAAAACTGACTCAGCTGCATCTACCGATACGGTTACGCAACTTGCAAAAACTCAGAAAAACTTAAACGACACAGTAAATACTCTGAAAATAGGTTCAGAAAGACACATGGAGGAAATTAGTTCATTATCAGAGAAATTAGTTGAACTTTCGGATCAGCTATATAATTTATCTACGCAGGTAGATGATAATCTGAATGACACAAAACCGGTAGTCTTTAATGGCACAGAAGAGTGCCAACAAATTAGTAAATTCAAACAAAATCAGAATCAAATTAATAAGCAACACCAAAGAGAAATCCGGGAAGTACAAGTTCAACTGACACAGGAAATACAAGAATTACGTATTTCAGAGGACACTTGCGCTCCAATACGGGAAGAGGGACATAGAAATACGGAACAGCCACAAAATAATAACACGAGGTACTTCGGAAATTATGAAAGAAATTGGCAAGGTACAGCGAATTTTGAGATGGAACCGCCGAAACGACGTAATAATGACCGACATGCGACTCGCCGACATGATGATTTTGACTATAAGCTGTTCATTACTACACGTAAATTCAAAACATTTAAGAATTCCGGCAACGACATTCATCCACAATCGTGGCTTCATCAATTCTCTCATTGTTTTCCTCCCAACAGGTCATTAGAGCACATATTAGAATTTATGTGTGACTATTTAGAGAATGAATCAGCTGTAAGAATGCGATCGGACATTCACGATTGTCACAGTGAAGGAAAATTTTATCATGCCTTCCTCTTAGCATATTGGTCTCAAGCTACACAAGACCGAGTAAAACATAGCATCATAATGATGAAACATTTCGAACAATCTGAATTCTACAGTCTTGCGAAATATTTTGAAGACATGTTGCACAAGAATCAGTACCTATGAAACCCATACAGCCCCTCAGAACTCATCCGCATTTGCTTAATCAAATTACTTGAACATTTACGATATGTTATTTTGGCAGGACGTTGCAAAGACGACACTAAAGCTTTTCAGGGACTCTTACAAGAATTAGAAATTGACACTGACAATCGCAGAACGCGAAAACATGAACACAACAATTACAGGTCACATCCGTCGCAATTCCGCGATGAAAGAAATAATAACTGGACACGACAAGGCTATTCTCACAACACAAATCGTGACCAAAACAGACACCAACCGTATGACAACCGTTGGCAGAGTAGTTATAATTACAGGGAAAGATCACCTCTCCGCGGTAGTGACTATCACAGAGAAAATCAGAGAAACAGACAATATGGGAACCTAAATAATTATTATCAACGGAGACAGAATAACTTTAGGCGCAACGGTCCGTCGCGCAGTTACGATTCAGGGAGAAATTCTCCACCACGTGACCGACAAGAAAGAAACTACGGAATCTACCGACATGTCGACAGACGATATGATCGTAACGACAGAACTGAATGGCATCAGAACTGGCGGGATTCAAACAGGGCAGGGCCCTCTCGACAAGGTGGATTTGTAAAAGTTAGGTCTCCTAATCCCAATAACGACGGGCGCCAACAAAGAGACAGACAATGACTTGCACCGCAGGCAGCCACGTGCGCCGGCTGGCTCAGAGAAAATAACATAGACTCTAAGCTTGAGAGAAATTTTAGCGTTCTGTACCAACATATGCCGCATGGTAATTGCGTTCAAGTTGATTTGCTGCGTACTCAGGAAAGGTAAAGTATTACACCACATTTCACCCGTAAAACCGTTTATTGAGAGATAATCTGTTTTTTTAACTTAGTCTTTGCTATAAAATTTTTCACTTTACGTTACTAATATTCTTTGTCACACTAAGAAACTGTTAACATGCAACAATATTTTGAAGTTAACTATCCAGTCTATAACCTAGGAAACATATTTAGACAGTATTTACGAGTCCATTGTTATAGTGAACAGACGACACAGTGTTATTGTGTGTGTACATTCTTGCTTGTTAGTTGCACGATTACGTAATGACTATAAGGCTTACATACTTAGAACATTTACCAGTACTGCTAATGAGATTTTAATGCAACACTTTGGTTTACTTGAAAATACATTCTGGATTTAAAGTACTTTCTGTGAGATACCAGATGACACAGTGGTTAGTTTATGTGACAGCTACACGATTATATCACGACGCTATTAATGAGTGACACAATTTATATTATTGCTTTTGCGCTGTATCTGTTTTATGTCTGCACAGTTTTTCTGTTTTATTCTGGAAAGTAAAACATGTTTTAGTAGTAACTTTTGTGGTATAGCTACAATGAGACAGCCTTTTTCGTAGCACAACAATACGTTACATTATAGTACTTTCTTGATCACGGTAAGGTGCGCAATAACTACGATATCTATACGCAAAGCATTTCACTTTTGTTTATGATGAGGTGAGTGCATTGACTTCAGCAGAACTTTGCTTACAGAGGACGATAATTACGACACTTGGCACATTTTTTACCCTTAAGTAATGACAGAGATTCTGTCACAACATGACGCACAATTTAGCGCTACAGGACACGCATTTGAGTGACTAATCTTGTACTTAAAACGTTTATTTTTAAAGATTTTTGAATTACTAGGAAAGTTTTCCGTGATACACTTCATTCCATTGCTGTAATCTGTAACACCTGAGTGTATTATTACATTGATCCTCAGGGGGTACACGCCTACTTTGTGTACCATGTGTCTGGCAAGCACATGGAGCCCTAGCTAATATGGTATTTGCTTATAAACTTTACAAATCGGTACTATATTTCTCTAATAATGAATTACACAGCTATCTGATTCTTTAACAGAGAAACAAAAATTGTTTTATTACATCAGTGACACATGTTTACACATTTACACAGTTGAATAACTTCACACTTATGAAATTGTATTTTGTCTGTACTTTGTGATCTGTTCATTCTCTTTTTTTAACCATTGTAATACTATGAGAGCTTTGAATAATGTGTTTGGTATGGGATCATTATTTTTAAAGTACATTTGAGGTAGATGACACTATTGAAATGAGCAGAGAATTCTTTTTAGGTTTTGAAATTATTGGAGGAAGCTACGACGATTTTGAGGTTTTACTGAGGTGTTCTGATGTTATGATGACGACGACCATGTGTATTTTGCTGCTGAGGTATGTTTATGATCAATAAGCTGATGCTATACGAAGAATTTGATTATGCTATGTATTTATTATGATGAAATATTGAAGAAGTGTCGACGAATATGTATATGTGTAATAAGGTAAGAAATAATGAATAGTGGTTAGGACTCTGACTTGTGAAAAAGGATGTTGGAAACCGAGAATCGTACTTTAAGAGTTATGAAATGTGTTGAAAAAGCGTGAATGTATCACAATACCGGCGAAAATTTTTTGGACACTGTTATATTCATAGGATTTTGTTTCTACACATTTGCAACGCAAATTCTCGACCTGTGAAACTTTTTATATGAAACTGTCACTGTAGTACAAACTGGTGTTCTAAATATTTCGGTAAGAAAGTTAAGTGACCACCTGCACGTAATGCGTCGTAGGCACCCAGCTGCGCGACAGTCGCCTGAAAAATAGCCATTAGTGTGAGTGCACAATTGGCGGTTCATGGACTTGCTATATTGTCCACAAGACTCTTCAATGGTGACTGTGCACCTGCACAGTCGCAACAAATGGCTGCTAGCCATCTCTACAAGGACTACAGTGGGTCAGCATCTTTGATATCCCACCAATACCATTATTTCTACAAGGACTACAGTGGATCTACACGTTTGATGCCCCACCAATACCATTATTTCTACAACGACTGCAGTGAATCTGCACCTCTGGTGGCCCACCAATACCGTACTCTCTACCAGGACTACAGTGGGTCTACTCTGAGGTGACCTACCTACCATTATTCTTCAAAACTTCGACTGACTCTGCAGTGGGTTTGCTCTGTTGTGGCCCATTACCTGTCTGAATGTCAAGAGTCAGCACTGTCTTTCCGTTGGAAGGACAACACTACTTCTTCAAGACTGCATGGAAATCCACTACTTCTGTGTGCATTTTCTTTTACTGCTCAGACTTTGAGAAAAACACTGCTATTTTACTGTGATGAACGATCAGGACTGTCTTCATGGACTGTGAGAAAATTTTAGCTTTTCACCAACATTGTATCAATAAGTGTGTGCATTTGATTGCTTTGCTATTGTAATTGTAAAAAAATTTTAACAAATATGTATTGGCCAGTGCCCAAAACAATTTGTAATTTTTTTTGTGGGGAGCATGGGGGCTATGTAAGTAGGCTCTTTAGGTTTTTTTAATGGGAACGCTGGGTGGCATTGTTGGAATTTGCTATTGTAGTGTTGGGCAGTTTGCTGTTAACAGCACGTAGCGTTGCGCAGCTGGAGGTGAGCGGTCAGCAGTGGTGGATGTGGGGAGAGAGATGACGGATTTTTGACAGCGGGTAATCTGGACGTGTGTCCATCAGAAACAGTACATTTGTTAGAATGGATGTCATGAACTGCTATATATATTATGACTATTAAGGCAAATACATTGTTTGTTCTCTATCAAAATCTTTCATTTGCTAACTATGCCTATCAGTAGTTGGTGCCTTCCGTAGTTTGAATCTTTTATTTACCTGGCAGTACTGGCGCTCGCTGTATTGCAGTAGCTTGAGTAACGAAGATTTTTGTGAGGTAAGTGATCTGTGAAACGTCTAGGTTAATGTTAGTCACGGCCATTCTTTAGTAGGGATTATTGAAAGTCAGATTGCGTTGCGCTAAAAAATAGTGTGTGTCATTTTAAGCACAGTCATGTATAATTGTTCTACAGGGACGTTTCATAACTTTCACTGAGCTCAACATCAAGTATCACTGATATCCTTTCACCTTGAATTTTATTTCCAGTCCTGATCCTTTATTTTATTTCCATCATTATTCCTTCGAGGTATAGTTTTAACAGTTGGGACGGAAGACATCCTGTTTTACACTCTTTTTAATCCGAGCATTTCTTTCTTGATCTTCCATTCTTATTATTCCTTCTTGGCTCTTGGACATGTTGTATATTACCCGTCTTCCCTTGTGGATTAACTCCGTTTTTCTCAGAATTTTGAACATCTTCCACCATCTTATACCTTTTCCAGGTCGACAAACCCTATGAACGTGTCTTGCTTCCATTATCATCCGCGCCATCATAATTGCCTCTCTCGTTCCTTTGCTTTTCGTAAAGCCAAACACATTTTTCTATTCCATTTTTCTGTATATTATTCTTGTCAGTAACTTGGAAGTATGAGCTGTTAAGATGATTGTGAGGTAATTCCCGCACTTGTCAGCTCTTGCAGTATTCGGAATTGTGGGGACGATATTTTTCAGAAAGTCAGACGATATGTCGCCAGACTCATGCGGTGCACTCATCAACGTGAACAGACGTTTTCTTACCTCTTTCGCCAGTGATTTCAGAAATTCTCATGGAATGATATCTATCCCTTCTGCCTTATTTGATCTTAAGTCCTTCAAAGCTCTTTTAAATTCTTTTTCTAATACTAAATCTCCTTCTATCTCTTGTAAATCTACTCCTGTTTCTTCTTTTATCACATAAGACAAATCTTCCCCTCATACAGGACTTCATATTACTCTTTCCACCTATCCGCTCTGTCCTCTGCATTTAACAGTGGGATTCCTGTTGTAGTTTTGATATTACCATCCATGATCCCAATTTCACTGAAGGTTGTTTTGACTTTCCTATTTGCCGAGTCAGTCCATTCGACAATCATTTGTACATATTTTTCATGCAGCCATTTCTTTCTAGCTTCCCTGCATTTCTTATTTATTTTATTCCTCAGCGATTTCTACTTCTGTATTTCTGAATCTCCGAAATATTTTTATGTTTCCTCTTTTCATCGATCAGTTTATGTACTTCTTCAGTTACCCATGGGTTCTCTGCAGTTAGCTTATTTGTGCCTCAGCTCCTCTTCAACTGAACTGGCTAGTTAGCTATTCCTTAGTGCAGTGTCTGCGCCTTAAAGAACTTCAAGCGCATCTCTTCATTCCTTGGCACTTCCGTATCCTACTCTGCGTATTGATTCTTCCTGATTAATTTCTTAAACTTCAACCTACTCTGAAATATACTGCAAGGAAAGAGAATCCAGTGCTGTGAAAGACTTTGTTCAGTGGCAATAAGGATTTATTATGTTCATGATGTGGGGATGTAGTGATTCACTTGTCACTGTCATCGACGATATCTGTGCACTTAACGGTTTGACTCTGCAGGCGGAGCTTAGAGATGAACAGTGTTTACTTGTAGCACGTGGTCTCAGGATTCTTCCAGTCTAATATACAGGGAACTATTTTACAATCAACTAGTTCTATTGCCATTGGTCATCTCTTGATGCCTCAGAACGTGTCCTACCAACCGAACCCTTCTTCTAGTCAAGTATTTTTTACGTTTGTCTAAATTGTTCCCTTGGGTTCTGTCTGCAAGCAAGTCGCAAATCCAGTCACAAATTTGGTACGATACTCGACAACTACTTATTTTGTTCACTAAATGGCAGTGTGAAACTGTATCATCTGTCTTCTAGAAGTCAAGAAACACGGCATGAGCCTGTGTGTCGTTGTCTACGGCGCACTGGGTCTCATGGTTGAATAGAGCGAGCTGAGTTTCACTAGCTCTCAGTTTGTAGACTCCACATTTATTTTAATGGAACAGATATTCATTCTCGAAAAACTTCGTAATACCTGAGTAATAAACATGTACCATAATTCGATGATAGATTGACACCGGCCATTAATTGTGTCCATGTGACGGACGATCCATTTGAAAACGGGGATGACCTGCCGGAGTACCCTCCGCAACTCACCGTAAGGTGGCTTGCGGAGTATAGCTGCATATTTAGATGTAGTCCCCTTTCGTGGACATTTTTTTGTTGGAGAATCTCTTTGTTGAACCATCTTTCAACTTTAAATTTCGCACTATAATGGTGAAGCGAAGTGATAGCCATAGTTTCGAGGTATACGTCTTCCATTGTACTAAATGGAATGAACACCACCATGTTTGTCAGAGATTGGTGAAACACAGTCAAGAGCTTTCTTAAAACGTTTGGTTGTTGAAAAATGTAGTTACTGAGATCCATTGCTTCATTCTGTAATTTCTTTCTTGACCTGTAAATGAATTATTGGGCTGCTTTTTCTCTGTTCAACAGTCTTCTGACTGGTCTGACGCTGCCCGCTATTAATTCCGCTTTCATTTCAACCTTCTTAGAATCGCGCTTGCAGCCTACGTCCTCAATTATTTGATGGATATATTCCAATCTCTCTGTGTATAGCTTTCGTCCCTCAACAGCTCCCTCTAGTACCAAGAAAGATATTCCCTGATAATGATATTCCCTGATGTCTTGACACATGTTCTGTCATCATGTACTGTATCTCTTCTTGTCAGTTCTTTCCATAAACAAAATTCCTCTTCGATTCTGCGGAGAACCTTCCATTTCTTACGTTGCCAGTCCACCTAATTTACAAAATTCTCCTGAAGCATCACACCTCAAATACTTCGATTCTCTGCTATTCCGATCTCTCTCACAGTCTATGTTTCACACTACCATACAATGCTGTCCTCAAAACTCTTATACTCAGAAATTTCTCTCTCAAATTAAGGTCTGTGCTTGATAATAGTACATTTCTCTTAGCCAGGAATGTCCTTTTTGTCAGTGCTATCCACTTCCGTATCTCTCCCTTGCGCCGCCGTCATGCGTTATTTTACTACCTAGACAACAGAATTCCTTACTTCATTTACTTCGTGATCACTAATTTTGCTGTTATGTTTCCCGCTGTTCTCATTTCTTATACGTCTCATTACTTTCGTTTTTCATCGATTTACACTCAATTCATAATGTGTATTCATTAGACTATTCAATCCATTCAACAGCTCCTGCAGTTCTTCTTCACTTCCACTGCGGATACCAATGTCATCAACGAATCTTACCACTGATATCCTTTCATCTTGAACTTTAACACGACTCTTGAACCTTTCTATTTCCGCCATTGCTTCTTCAGTGTACATTATTGTCTCTGCCATCAGGCTTCCGACTGGTTTGATGCGGCCGTCCATGAATTCCGCTCCTGCAGGACGCAACAGAACGTGCTACTGGGTATTAGAGGTACCGGTGTCTACAACAATCAAGGCTATTACCTCTGAAGGTCTCGCTGTATGGTGGTACAACATGCAATGTGTGGTTTTCGTGAGCAATAAAAAGGGCGGAAGTGATGTATATGTTGAGCTCTATTCCAATTTTGTACAGGTTCCGGAACTGTCGGAACCGAGGTGATGCAAACCTTTTTTTGATGTGTGTATATATCACACATAGTGAAAGGTCTCTGTTGGATTCCTTTCATGTTAATTTTTTAAAACTGTTGTCATTTACGGCATACATTCCACTTCTAAATTTATTGTGGTGTTTCTGACTATCTGGGAGGAGATTGAGCAGTGGAACGTGTTACTTTTACACATAATCAAGAACTATCTGTCACACTACTACACTTTAAAAACACAGTTTATATGTAATTCATGTCACACAGTCTCATACGGAACCTACACCCGCTTTCTTTTATATACTGTATATGATAAGGTACTGTCATCCCCCTTCGCTTCTGTGTGAAAGGATGAATGAGCAAATGTATTTCTAGTTGTAAACGTGTCTGCTAGAGAACAGTAGGACCAAGGTCGGAACAGGTAGCTACGCTTTCTAAAAGCAATGAGGTTTCTATTCTTAGTATGGTCCTGTCCGTCCTTTGTCATGTTGGTATAAGAAGCAGCCTCTCTGGTCACTTCCGTTTTGTATCTGGAAGCACACTTGGTAGGGGCCCAGGGCAGTCTGTCCACGGCGAGCATCTGAAGTGGTAAGATCTCCGGCTAAGCGCGTCTCTGCTAAGTCCGTAGGACAATGGATTTCTTAAGTTCAGCCTAACTGAAAATTTAATCACCTTTATTTCAGGTTTAGATCTAAAACATCTAATGTTATCTTAAATTGCAACGCAGTGTAATTCGAGTGTGAAGTTCAGAATATCTTCCAGTAGTTGCTTTGTCACTACTTTGTGAGTAAAGTGGAACCATGTGTTGATCAGTAACTCTCACTAAGATCATCAATCTTAAATGCGAATGTGCGTGAGATTATAATTTCTCGCCTTAACAATATTTTTCAATATAGCAACTTTTCTTTATGTTCAACCCACGTGGGGGATACTTTGTGAGACCAGTACGTCGTGCTTATACAATTATTTGAATCAGGTTAATAGTAAGACGATAGTAACCAGTTCGAGGTTTTTCTTTTTTAAATTGTGTTTAGATGTAATTTATTTTAATTATCAAAATTACTGTGGAGTTACACTCTTTGTGCAAACCAAGTTGGCCACGTGAAGCTTGTAGTGTAATCATCAAAGTAGCCCTCAGCTATTCTTTTCGGGAAGATTTCACAGAGACTTAGTATGAATTTAGTATATCACTGTGTGGTAATTTCATGACGGACAGGATTGCGCTACGAACGTAACATCTTTGGGTGAAAATTGAATCGGTTGGTTGTGGTTAATTTCCTCTTGCATATGTTTCAACGTTCTTGTGTGTTATTTTATAAATGCAGTGTTGTATGCAGTCTCCCAATCTTGGCTCCATATTTGATGTGTTTCGTAGGATTACAAACTCACATTTTCACAATCCTAAATAAGGCACCACTTTAGTTATGAATCAAGTTTAATACGTTGAAATTTTAATGGAACAATGATCAGTGTTAAAATAAATGTCGAAATATAAACTGATTTATTTCTTTTTATTTAAATTGTCTTTTTATACATTCATCACCGGTTATCGTAAGATGACTAGATTGGATACCTGGTGAAACAGTTACTCAGTAATGCAAGGTTAACTTCCCCAGATGGCTCACAGCTTTTAACCCGCTTTTATTGTCTTGAATATCAGCACCGCTTTCAGAACAAATTAATGCATCAACATTACAATAGCATCTCTTTTTCTGCTGTGGAATAGTTTTTGTCTGTTTAGTTCAATTGAATAGGGACATACGCTACTCGATGCTCCTTTCCGTTTGCTACTTGAGTGAGAACGCACCCTATAGCTTGATCGGAAGTGTCAGTTGACAGGATAAACTTTTTCTCGTAGTCTACAAACATTAGCACTGGGCTTGATATCAACGTTCTCTTTAATTCCTCAAACGTGTTTTGGTATTCCTTCATCCATTCCAACTTTACACCGTTTCAAGACAGTCATATAAGTGGTCCCATTACATACCTGTATGTAAACCATTTTATCAATTTTTTTAATAATTCCCTAATCCTAGAGAAGATTGTAACTACTTGGCATAGCTAGGAATCGGAAATTACCGTACTGCTTGTATCAATCTGAGATACATCTTAAACCGTTCCTGCTAATAACATATCGTTAATACATAACTCCTTCCAATGCAAAGTGGCATTTTTCTGCGCTTAATGTTAAAGTCATTGTTCACAATATTCTAAAAATGTCTCGCAAGCGTTGCATTGGCTTTTCTTTGCTATATCCTTCACGCAAATAGTTATATCATCCACGTGTAGCACGCACTGGCGAGATTTCAATGCTCTCACCACTCCATCCAGCAAACGCTGAAACGTTTCGAGAATATTTTTGAACAAACATTCAAATGTGTGTGAAATCTTATGGGACTTAACTGCTAAGGTCATCAGTCCCCAAGCTTACACACTACTTAACCTAAATTATCCTAAGGACAAACACACATACCAATGCCTGAGGGAGGACTCGAACCTCCGCCGGGTCCAGCCGAACAGTCCATGACTGCCGCGCCTGAGACCGCTCGGCTAACCGCTAGCGGCTATTTTTTTAACCCCTACGGTAATGTCGACCAACGGCCTTGCCGCAGTGGTAACATCGATTCCCGTCAGATCACCCAAGTTAAGCGCCGTCGGGCTGGGCTAGCATTTGGATGGGTGACCATCCGGTCTGCCGAGCGCTGTTGGCAAACGGGGTGCACTCAGTCCTTGTGAGACAAGCCGAGGCGCTACTTGATTGAGAAGTAACGGCTCGTGTCTCGTAAACAGATTTACGGCCGGGAGAGCGGTGTGCTGACCACATGCTCCTTCATATCCGGATCCAGTGACGCCTGTGGGTTGAGGATGACACGGCGGCTGGTCGGAACCATTCGGCCTTCCAAAGCCTGTTCGGATGGAGTTAAGTTCAGTTTAGTTTTAACAGTAATGCCTCCGCAGGACCGATAACACTGTTTTTGGATAGTCCTCCTGGAATACCTCTATCTGATATTACCCTAATTCAAGTGCTCACTACGAGAAAGATTAGGAAAGTCATCCCACAGGGAGGAAATCGCAAAGCGTCTGTTTCCTCTCAACTTATTGTCCACTTCCTGCACCAAACTTTCATTAACGACCGAAGGACACCCACTCCGTTCTTGATTATGCACATTTGTGCGGCCTTCCTTAAATGCTCTCACCCACTTTCTTACCTTTCCATCAATCATAATGTTTTCTCCATAAACTGCTCAGGTCTCACGATGAATGTCGATTGCTTTTAGGCCTTTAGTACTAAGAAATCTTGTCCGCAACTCGTGGTCTCGCGGTAGCGTTCTCGCTTCCCGAGCATGGGGTCCCAGGTTCGATTCCCGGCGGGTTTCGGGATTTTTCCTGCCTCGAGATGACTGGGTGTTGTTGTGTCGTCCTCATCATCATCATTCATCCCCATTACGGTCGGAGGAAGGCAATGGCAAACCACCTCCACTAGAACCTTGCCTAGTACAGCGGTGCGGGCCTCCGGCGTCGCTCCCCTACGCTCTGTAAAAGAAATATGGGACTGATCATCATCATCATCATCGATATTACCCACTCCACACACCTGACGTATTTGCACTGCAATCTATGATTTCTAGTCCCATCTGGTTCTTATTAGGTACAGCAACCACGACTGCATTCCATGAACTAGTATTTTCCCACCCCATCCGCCAGCTGTTGATCAATGCACTCTTTTAATATCAGCTGCAAATACCGTGATATGCAGCAAGGTCTAAGATATATCGGCAACTCAGTTATGTAGGGATACGATACTGTTTGAAAGATATTGCTGGTAGAGGCCCTCGAGAAAAAAACAAACATTTACTTGAACTTAAACAATAGTTTTTCCATTTGCAGTGCGTCCATACTTCTAACATGCTCCCATTGCTAAGAAGCGAAGTTTTTACCGGAAATTTGCACACTGCCCTGCGGTACACTGACTGAGTACCTATTCACATCATCCACGACTTCTAGATTAGCTACTAACGTTCCTTTGGTGAGTTCTGTTCCATCAGTGGCAAAGTTATCTGAATTCATGGGCACTACTTCCCCATCCAATTCCTAATGTACACTACTAGCCATTACAATTGCTACACCAAGAAGAAATGCAGATGATAAACGGGTATTCATTGGACAAATATATTATACTAGAACAGACATGTGATTCCGTTTTCACGCAATTTGGGTCCATAGATCCTCAGAAATTAGTACCCAGAACAACCACCTCTGGCCGTAATAAAGGCCTTGATACGCCTGGGCATTGAGTCAAACAGAGCTTAGATGGCGTGCACAGGTACAGCTGCCCATGCAACTTCAACACGATACCACAGTTCATCAAGAGTCATGACTGGGGTATTGTGACGACCCAGTTGCTCGCCCACCATTGACCAGATGTTTTCAATTGGTGAGAGATCTGGACAATGTGCTGGCCAGAGCAGCAGTCGAACATTTTCTGTATCCAGAAAGGCCTGTACAGGACCTGCAAAATGCGGTCGTGCATTATCCTGCTGAAATGTAGGGTTTCGCAGGGATCGAATGAAGGATAGAGCCACGGGTCCTAACACATCTGAAATAAAACGTCCACTGCTCACAGTGCCGTCAATGCGAACAAGAGGTGACCGAGACGTGTAACCCATGGCACCCCATACCATCACGCCGGGTGATACGCCAGTATGGCGATGGTGAATACACGCTTCCAATTTGCGTTCACCGCGATGTAGCCAAAAACGGATGCGACCATCATGATGCTGTAAACAGAACCTGGATTCTTCCGAAAAAATGACGTTTCGCCATTCGTGCACCCTGGTACACCATCGCAGGCGCTCCTGTCTGTGATGCAGCGTCAAGAGTAACCGCAGCCATGGTCTCGGAGCTGATAGTCCATGCTGCTGCAAACGTCCCCATCTGTTGACTCAAGGATCGAGACGTGGCTGCACGATCCGTCACAGCCATGTGGATAAGATGCTAGCGATACGAGGCCGTTGGGATCCAGCACGGCGTTCCGTATTACCCTCCTGTACCCACCGTTTCCATATTCTGTTAACAGTCATTGGATCTCGACCAACGCGAGCAGCAATGTCGCGATACGATTAACAGCAATCGTGATAGGATACAACCCGACCTTTATCAAAGTCAAAACGTGATGGTACGCATTTCTCCTCCTTTCACGGGGCATCACAACAACGTTTCACCAGGCAACGCCGGTCAACTGCTGTTTGTGTATGAGAAATGGTTTGGAAACTTTCCTCATGTCAGGACGTTGTAGGTGTCGCCACCGGCGCCAACTTTGTGTGAATGCTCTGAAAACCTAATCATTTACATATCACAGCATCTTCTTCCTGTTGATTAAATTTTGCGTCTGTAGCACGTCATCTTCGTGGTGTAGAAATTTTAATGGCCAGTAGTGTATGTACCGAGATGTAGTGGGAACCCCACACGGCGGACCTGGGATCCCTTTTGCGTTACTCATCCCTTTATTCGCCCCCCTGTTTCCCCCTACGATTTCTACAGCCAGTTTGGTAATGTGCAGCCATACCACATTTGGCCCTATGAGGTTGGCAACGTCTCTCTGCACATGTGCCGTCCTCCCATATCTATAACAGTTCACGTTGAAACGTCCCCTTAGAAAAATTATACACGACTGTGCTTAAACTGACACACAATATTTTTTAGCGCAACGCAATCTGACTTTCAATAATCCCTACAAGAGAATGGCCCTGACTAACATTAACTTATATGTTTCACAAATCACTTACCTCACAAAAACCTTCGTTACTCGAACTACTGCAATACAGCGAGCGCCACTACTGCCAGCTAACTAAAAGATTCAAACTACGGAAGTCACTAACTACTGATCGGCACAGTTAGCAAATGAAAGATTTTAATAGAGAACAAACAATGTATTTACCTTTATAGTCATAATATATATATATATATCAGTTCATGACACCAATTCTTACAAATTTCAAAACTTCGCCATCTCTCTCCCCACGTCCACCACCGCTGGTGGCTCACCTCCAACTGCGCAACGCTACGTGCTGTTAACATCCAGTCGCCGCTGCCCGACACTACAATGGCGAGTATTACAACAATGCCAACCAGCCACAGACTGCACACGGCACAGCCAGTGATTTTCATACAGAGCGCTACGTGGCGGCGGCGTTACCAATAAAAAACCTAAACAGCCTACTTACATAGCCCCCATGCTCCCCACAAAAAAATTTACAAGTTGTTTCGGGCAGTGGCCAATACAGATTTGAAAATTTTTTTCATAATTACAATAACAAAGAAATGAAATGCCCACACTTATCGATACAATGTTGGTCAAAAGCTAAAATTTTCTCACAGTCCATAAAGACAATCATGATCATTCATCAAAGTAAAATTGCAGTGTTTTTCTCAAAGTCTGAATAGTAAAAGAAAATGCACATGGAAGTAGTGGATTTCCATGCAGTTTTGAAGAAGTAGTGTTGTCCTTCCAACGTAAAGACAGTGCTGACTCTTGACATGCAGACAGGTAATGGGCCACAACAGAGCAAACCCACAGCAGAGTCAGTCGAAGTTTTGAAGAATATTGGTACGTAGGTCATCTCAGAGCAGACCCACTGTAGTCCTGGTAGAGAGTACGGTATTGGTGGGCCACCAGAGTTGCAGACCGACTGTAGACCTTGTAGAAATAATGGTATTGGTTGGTCATCGAAGGTGCACACCCACTGCAGAAATAATGGTATTGGTGGGTCATCAAAGGTGCAGACCCACTGCATAAATAATGGTATTGGTGGGTCATCAAAGGCGCTGACCCACAGTAAACCTTGTAGAGACTGCCAGCAGCCATCTGTTGCGACTGTGCAGGTGCACAATCATCATCGAAGAGTCTTGCGGAGAATATAGCAAGTCCATCAACCACCACTTATGCATGTACAAAGCTTTTGGAATTGTCCTTAGAACCAGCAATGCTGTTAACCAGTCCCTTGCTGAATTATCAACACATGTGCAAACACTATCAGTCCCTACTTCTCACATATTGTCCATATACTATGACCAACAGAAATGTGTGCAGTGAAATGTAATTTACAAGTTACTTAATTTGATGAACTGGTGTCAATTACAATTTTATAACATGAGAATACAATAACAAAGGTACAAAATACATCTTTAAATAACATAACAATACAGAGAACATTTGCAGTAGTACAGGCTTTACAAAAGAATCGAAATAACAAATTCATAGGTGTTGCAAAAATTATGACATAAGTACATACATAAAAGATTAGAATAGTTATTGAAACATCAACTTCACACATTAGCGTTAAAATAAAAGAGAATAAATAATGTCTAAACATCAGAAAAATTCTACAATGTAAATATTATTAGCTAAACACATAAAGACAGGAAGAACACAAATATACAAGAGTACACAAACACATAGTGGGATAACACAAGGAAAGGACAGGGTTTGTTTTACTGCAGTATTTTGCAAACAAAACTTTCTTTACTTCTCGGAGATCTCCCTTCGTTCTTCATTATTTCCAAAAAGTCCTACCTATAACTGCTTTCTGTACTTTTCTCATCCTCTTTCAAAAATAGTTTTTTCCACTATACACTACCTTTTTTTGGCCAACTCATTTTCATATAGCTTCTCAATGCTTCTATTCCAATTCATCATAGTTAGTTTCTTATATAGTCTCCCCCCTCTTAAGCTAACTTAAAATCTACTGAGCTCAGATGCTAAACTAAGGGACGACGCAATGCAGCAGCACAAAACGATTAACACAAACAGCAATGAATAAAAAATGCAAGTAAGCATAGCAAGCAGCAATAAATGTAATAACTTATACCTAAACATGACAAAGCTCAAGCAGAAAAAATGTTACACTAAAGACAAGAATGCAGATAAGGACAATGTCTATTCACATCTTAATGTGTATGCAATTAAAGTGGTGCACCACAAAAACTAATGCTACAACAAATTACCAAGTACTTGAAAAGAAAATTATATATACAGTTACTGTTATTAGTCGCTTCTTATTGTTCTTTCCATTCCAAGAGCTCCTTTTTCGAAGAATGTGGATCATGAAATAATTATTTAATAGATCTGTTGACAGAAAGTATTCACATTAGCAAATGCATTTAATTTTATTTTATAAAGCCAATGCTGCAACACAGCTGGAAAACAGATATCAAATGAAATAAGCAACTATGTACAAAGCATAAAAATATCATTCAATAGCCATGAGACATTTCATAACTTAGTACAAATTCTCTCAACTCTTGTAGAAAGGCACTTGTCATAATCAGGTGCGCAGATGTAAGAATGTTTCCAAGAAATAAGAGTATCGTATTTGCGGTGCTTTCTACAAAGGACTGTCAATAGTGAGGATAATGGCCTCCCTTTTTTTTTTCACCTGTGCCTCTGAAAGGCACACACTAATGGCTTGTTTCCCGGTGGCTGTCGCCCAGCTGGGTGCCCACGACGCATTACATGCAGGTGGTCACTTAACTTTCTTACCGAAATATTTACGACACCAGTTTCCGCTACAGTGGCAGTCTCATATAAAAATATTTCACAGGTTAAGAATTTGCGTTACAAATCTGTAGAAATAAAATCATTGAAATATAATTGTGTCCAAAAAATTTTCGCCAGCATAGTGATACATTCACGCATATACACTCATTTCATAACTCTTAAAGTACGATTCTCGGTTTCCAACATCCTTTTTCACAAATCAGAGTCCCTAACCACTACTCATTATTTCTTACCTTATTACATATATATATATATATATTCGTCCACACTTCTTCAATATTTCATCATAACAAATACGTAGCATAATCAAATTCCTCATATAGCATCAGCTTATTGATCATAAACATGCCACAACAGCATAATACACATCGTCATCGTAATAATATCATAACACCTCAGTCAAATTCTCAAAATCGTCGTAGCTTCCTACAATAATTTCAAAACCTAAAAAAATTCTCTGCTCATGTCAAAAGTGTCCTCTACCTCAAACGTACTTTAAAAATCATGGTCCCATACCAAATATGTCATTCAAAGCTCTCATAGTATGACAATGGTTCTGAAAAAATGTGAACAGTTCACAAAGTACAGACAAAATACAATTTCGTAAGTGTGAAGTTATCCAACGGTGTAATTACGTAAACATCTGTCACTGATGTAGTATAATAAATGTTTGTCTCTCTCAGTTAAATGATCAGATAGCTGTGTAATTTATGTGTTAGAGAAATATGGTACCGATGTGTAAAGTTGTATAAGTAAATACCATATTAGCTAGGGCTCCTTGTGCTTGCCACACACATGGTACACAAAGTAGGCGTGTATCCCCCTGAGGATTAATGTGATTATATCCTCAGGTGTTACAGATTACAGCAATGGAAAGAAATGTATCACCGAAAACCTTTGTATCATTGTACTTCAAATATCTTTAAAAATAAATGTTTTAAGTACAAAATTAATCACTCAAATACGTGTACTGTAGCGATAAACTGTGCGTCTTATTGTAAGATAATTATGTGGAAGTGTCGTAGTTATCGTCCTCTGTAAGCAAAGTTCTGCTGAAGTCAATGTACTTACCTCGTAATAAAGGAAGTGAATTGCTTTGCGTATAAATATCTTAGTTATTACGCTTATTGCCGTGATGAAGACAGTATTATGCTGTAACGTATTGCTGTGCTACGGAAAAGGCTGTCTAATTATCTATGGAAAAGGCTGTCTAATTGTAGCTATACCACAAAAGTTACCACTAAAACATGTTTTACTTTCCAGAAAAATTCAGAAAAACTGTGCAGATATAAAACAGATAAACTGCAAAAGCAACATTGTAAATTGTCACTCATTAGTAGCGTCGTGATAAAATCGTGTAGCTGTCACATAAACTAACCACTGAGTCATCTGGTATCTCACAGAAAGTACTTCAAATCCAGAATGTATTTTCAAGTAAACCAAAATGTTGCATTAATTGTAATAACAATGCACTGGTGTCTGAAACATGTTCCTTAGTGTTATTCGGCAATGCATTTGAACCGGCAATATTCGCAGTTTGAAAAACAGAAAGTGTGTCTTGACTTATTTGAGAAAAAGGCGAGGACGCTAAATCTGAATCTACAGTATTTGCAAGATTGTGTCCTGTCATTTCGGAATCCTGAGGCGAGCTGTTGCCGACCGATCGATCGATAATGCTTCCCTGTTCACTAATTGTTTCACTGCCTACACCATTATTTGCAACTCGCTCAATTTCCCTATGCGCTATTACCAAATTACTACTTTGAACATTAGTGAATTCATTACATGGTGACGTTAACACACTGCTTTCGTCTTCACTCTCATTTCTCAGTTTACTTTGGAGCCTAGTGCTACGTTTTTCACACGCCATTATTGTCACAATTTTTCATACGACAACACAGAAAAACACAATTTGAAGAACAAAAATAAGAGAACACATTAACATAGAACTGAAAATAATATCTAGTTAATTGCAAGCGCAGCTGTGAAATACTTCGTGCAAAACTACATGCATGCCACAACTGTTTTACTGTACAACAATGAAAGACTGCAACTACAAAGGAAATTCTCTCTATGATAAGGCGCTAGCAATAAACAAAGGCTACACTAACTACACAAACTACAAGGAAAAAAATCAGAAGATTCCAGTGAGGTATCCTGGCAGGGTCGCCATATGAAACGTCCCCTTCGAAAAATTATACACGACTGTGCTTAAACTGACACACAATATTTTTTAGCGCAACGCAATCTGACTTTCAATAATCCCTACAAGAGAATGGCCCTGACTAACATTAACTTATATGTTTCACAAATCACTTACCTCACAAAAACCTTCGTTACTCGAACTACTGCAATACAGCGAGCGCCACTACTGCCAGCTAACTAAAAGATTCAAACTATGGAAGTCACTAACTACTGATCGGCACAGTTAGCAAATGAAAGATTTTAATAGAGAACAAACAATGTATTTACCTTTATAGTCATAATATATATATCAGTTCATGACGCCAATTCTTACAAATTTCAAAACTTCGCCATCTCTCTCCCCACGTCCACCGCCGCTGGTGGCTCACCAACTGCGCAACGCTACGTGCTGTTAACATCCAGTCGCCGCTGCCCGACACTACAATGGCGAGTATTACAACAATGCCAACCAGCCACAGACTGCACACGGCACAGCCAGTGATTTTCATACAGAGCGCTACGTGGCGGCGGCGTTACCAATAAAAAACCTAAACAGCCTACTTACAACGTTACTCGATAATACTCATCTCTTATCCCGCATTCCTTCAACTACATCAATTTCTTCAAACTCTGTTGCTAACTTGACCGCAGAGTATAAATCCTTCAGGGTACCTGGTCTCAAACTTCGTGATATATCAGGAGGCAAGCCCGTTAAAAATACGTCCAGCACCCTCTGTTCCACTGCATAGGATATGACTCTTTCCTAATTCATATAAAAATAACAACAAATATTAATAAAGAAGTAGTTTGCTCGGCTAATTGCAACTCTTCATACATAGCCGCAACACTGTTACGCAAGTCTGTATTCTCTGCTCTCAACTGCGTCATTCCATTAACCAATGATTGAACTGCCTCCCAACTAGTAACACCTTGTGTTTGAGACTGTGTCGTTGTGGAACTTTTATCTCAAATACACTCTAAGGAACACAAAATACACTAACAACACGCAGTATGACACACTTATTTTTATATCTTATGTCTTGTGATCACCCACCTTGACTCTGTGCACTGACTAGAAACATACCCTAACCGACGAATATAACGAGTAACACAGACTGCTGCCACTGACTCTGTACAAGACGCAGAACGCCCCGTCAGATTACACTGACCACATCTCGCATGTCGCATAAAATTCTCCTTTGCCTTACCATGGAACTGTGAAAGATCAGCCGGGTCTCCTGCTTGCACAAACGTAACCCCCAAATTGCTGTGCACAGTCCGCCTGCTTAGCTGGGTTGTAACATGCTTGCCTTCAATGCGAACGGACCCGGTTTCGATTCTCGGTCGGATTGGAGATTTTATCCGTTCGGGGAGTCGGTGTCGTGTTGTTATCATCATTTCATCCTCATCAGCGGCGCGCAAGTCGCCCACTGTGGCGTCGAATGAATGAAGACTCGCACTCGGCGGCCGAACTTCCCCGAATAGGGGCTAACGATGCCATCCGCTCATTGCCTTTTTTTCCTGTGCCACACTCGCTTATATCCCACGCCCTCTACACGTAAAACAAGGAAAACAATCACAAAACTCAATAGTCTGGGGTAGGTCCCCACTGTCTGACGAAACAGCGTGCTGTCGTTGCAAAGCCGTGCTGTGTGGAGGCTGACTGCCGTGGCACCAGCTGCCACACGACGCCCACTGATACCAAAGCACTTCTGATGTCGCTCTACAGCCAGTCAGCCTGTCTACATAATGAGAGAGACGCTGAAATCAGAAAGAGAATAAGAGGTATTGCGCATTACAGAGGTTTGGCGTAATATTTTCTACACAAAGGAGCAGCAGCAACACTATAGAGGTATAACGCGTAGGGAAAAGACAAAGGTGTTTTATTATTAGTTACTTCTATTATATTATTGATGTTGTGTTATTTAAGTGGTTCTACACTCTACAAAATGTACTGCTGGGCAAGTACTTTGTCGTTGCTTTTTCAAATAAGTTTGTTCTATTAATGACTTTAACCTCCATATAAAATTTATTGTACAATTTTAATCTTCGGTAGAAAATCCTAATTTGAGTTTTATGATAAATATAAATTCAGTCTATACCTTGTTCCATATTCGTACACAGAGCTGTGTATCCAGTATTTACCTTAATTTCTTTTATATATGGAGAGATGCTGTGGGAAGTATACCCAGTTTTGAACAGATCTTTAGAATGAGTCTCATTATTCTATTTTCATTACTCTTTCGGCTTTCGTCTGTCATTTGAAAACGGTATTGATATTTTGTACATTTGGTCCCTAGAAAATGCATTGGCGGAAAAGAAATCACAACACGAAGAGGAACTTGTGCGGCATAAATGAAAGTTGGTAGGCAAGTTTCTAAATATTAGAGATGATGTCTATTCAAATTTCGTGCCGTGCGGAGTGGCCACGCGGTTTGAGGCGTCATGTCACGGACTGCACCTCCCGCCGGAGGATCGAGTCCTCCCTCAGGCATGTGCGTGTGTGTGTTCCTCTTAGCGTAAGTTAGTTTAAGTAGTGTTGAAGTATAGGGATCGGTGATCTCAGTAGCAGTTTGGTCTCGTAGGAATTCCCAAACATTCATATTTCGCACCATTCGCGTAAGACTGGCGCTAGCAGCGCCATTAAAATAAACGCTGTAACTGTCGTGAGATTGGACGTGGTGAGTTGATGTTAGACAACAGTGCCTTTAAGGTGACGAAGACTCCATTACATTACCTAGCTGAAATTCGAACGAAATCGTGTAATAGGGCAACGAGAAGCGTGATGTTCCTTTTGCGATATCGCAGAAAGACTTGAGAGGACTGTAGCCACTGTACATCACTGCTGGCAGCGGTGATCACAAGTATGTACGGTTGCTAGAAGACAGGGCTCCGGAAGGCCACGCGACACAGCCGAGAGGGAAGAGCACCAAGTTCGGAGTATGGCTCTGGCGCACCATACTGCATCTGCAGCAGAAATCTGAGCAGCAGGTGGCACCACAGTGAGACAGCGAACTGTTATAAACCGTTTACTTCAAACGCACATACGAGCCAGACGCCATCTGCCGTGTATTCCGCTGACACCAAACCGCCGCCATTTGCGACTTCAGTGGTGTCAAGCTGGAAGTCTGCTGTTCTTTCTGATATAAGCTGGTTCTGACTCGGTGCCAGTGATGGCCGTTTGAATGTGAGAAAGATGCCAGTTGGGGGCCTGCAAACAAACTGTGTGCGTGCTGGACACAATTGACCAAACCTGGGGTTATGATCTGCGGTCCGATTTCGTATGAGCAGTAGCATTCTTGTGGTTATCCCACGCAAATTCACTGCAAATCTGTACATAAGTCTCGTGATCCCACCTGCTGTGCAGCCATTCATGATCAGGATTCCAGGGAGTGTTTTCCGACAGGATAACGCTCGCCTACAAACTGCTGTTGTAACCCAACATGCTTTACAGAGTGTCGACGTATTGCTTTGGCCTGCTCGATCACCAGATCTGTCTCCAGTCCAGCACATATGGGATATCGTCGGACGACCTCTCCAGCGTCAAACAAAAAAACAGCATTAACTGTCCCTGTATAGACGGACCACAGTGCAATAGGCAAGGAACTCCATGTCACAAACTGACATACAGCACAACACAATGGATGCACTTTTGCATACTTTCTTTAAACACTCTGGCACTTACACTGGTTACTAATGGACCGGATTTTCACATTTGCAATGACTTATCTCGCGCTTACATTAACTTGTGATCTTGCAGTGTTTACCACTTAAATATTGTAAGTAGACTGTTTAGGTTTTTATGTTGGTAACGTCACGTAGCGCTCTGTATGAAAATCACTGACTGTGCTGTGTGCAGTCTTTGACTGCTTTGCATTGTTGGAAATTTTGCTATTGTAGTGTTGGGCAGATGGATGTCAACAGCGCTTAGCGTTGAATATCGTGAACTGATATGTATTACTTTGGAACATTATTAAGGTAAATACATTGTTTCTTCTCTATCAAAATATTTCATTTTCTGACTATGCCTATCAGTAGTTAGTGCCTTCAGTAGTTTGAATCTTTTATTTAGCTGGCCGTATTGGCGCTCACTGTATTGCAGTAGTTCAGGTAATGAAGATATTTTGTGAGGTAAGTCATTCATGAAAGGTATAGGTTATTGTTAGTCAGGGCCATTCTTTTGTAGGGGTTATTGAATGTCAGATTGCATTGCGCTAAAAATATTGTGTGTCAGTTTAGTGATGATCAGAATAAGTAAAGAGAGAAATGTCTGAGTACGTTCAGTTCTTCTCAGCTGTTTGAAAATCAAATAACGTAAGAGGTTCATCAGCACAGTAATTAATTTTTATTTCAAAGGGGACGTTTCAATATGTTACCTACATAAATGTATTCCCCAAGTTACATTATTCTACATTAACTACTTTTCGGTGTTGCGATTTTTTTTCCCGCCAGTGTAATTCCGTAACTATCAGCTGAGTGTAAGTAGGAGCAAGTAAAAATTTCTAGCACACTAATGACACAACTCTAAGGCCATAACATGCTGACGACATTCTGTTGGCATGTATCTTTCTCCGTTCACATATCTCCAACTAAGGGTTAATAGTCATTGCTAGAAATTTTTTGCTTGTTACGCAGTCTTTACGGATAAATACGTATTTAATTTAACAGTACCATTTCCAATATCCGAACTGAAATTCATGACGGGTTAATTGCAACTTCATTGTAGAGTAAATAACAAGCAACGTCTACTTACAGGATTATTGGTACGTCAGTTGTGCGAAACCACTAGAGTTGAAGGAGAGGCTAACGGTAACCGAATGTCGCCCACGCCGCTAAACTTTCTAAAACTTCGTTTTACTGAACGCAACGCTGCTTCCACGTCGATTAATATAAGCACATTGCGAGCTAAAATTTTTGTAAGGCATTGTCCACGTTCTTGTGAGTTTTAGGCATATACCAGTTCAAGCAGAAAAAAAATTAAAAATTACTGCAGGGAAAACGTACCCCTACGCTTAAACACTTGTCCACGAAAAAATCGCGTATTAGTGGGTCGTTAATTCAGCGGGAACTGCCGAATACGCTATTCAGGACAGACTAAAAACCGTAGAAGGAAAATATGCGGGACCAGTTCCGCGTGGGTAAAACGAGCTTTGATTTTAGAAGGCTTTGAGTTCCACGCAGCTGCTGCGAATTTCAGGACGGCGACATCACACAAAGCCCCGTGAATGTGTGTACTTGTTATCACAGATACACCGCATGTTGTTGGAACTACGAGCAACGAGTTTATGGACCATTTTAAACGCTTCATGTCTGCATACAGTTGCAAATGATCAGTTAGTCTGTTAGACGTTGGCAAATTCCGTGCTTCAGATTTGCTGCAACTTGCTGTGAATGGAAGCATTTCGATGGATTTACAAAGGATATTCATTTTCCCTGTGAAAACTTATACAGGGTGATTCAAAAAGAAAGAACGGAATTCAGTTGTTTATTACAGACGAACTATGAAAGATAAAAAACACATTCTGTATGTCACTGGGTAGAGGAAGGTTGAAAGTTTTGAAACAGAGCGCTGTCGTTTGTTTGGAGCAAAATGGCGACTACACCACGACGAGAGAAATTGAATGTTACAATTTGTGCGAAGTCAATTCGTTGTTAAAGTGCAACGTTCGCTCCGCCTCTGTACAAGTGAATTTATGACGATGAGAGAAAATGTTCTTGGAAGTTGGTTGCACATAGAAAGGGAAGAACAATGATCGTCTGACAAAAATGGTGAGACGCGTTCACACGGAACCCTCGGTTACATCCTGGCGACCAAACCACAAGATACGAATTTTACATTTCTCTTCTCCAGTATATGGCAGAGGACACTTTTTTTCCCAAACGTCTCACGTTTCCGAACGAATCGATGTTTCGTCCACCGCGTGAGGTAAACCACCATAGCGTAAGAACTTGGGGATCGTAAAGTCCTGGGGTTTTCGTCGAACATGAAAGAGACTGATCAAAGCTAAATGTGTTTCGCACCGTTTCTGTTCACAAAGTTTATGGACCTTTCTTTTATTGCAGATTAAAACGTGATAGGAATGCTATACCCGAACATGCTGCAAAATTGGCTGCTACCTCAACTTCACGAAGATACCAATGATTTCATTTTTATGTACGATGGTGCCTCTTTTCGCTTCCACCTTGAGGTGCGGCGTTATCTTCATAACACCACCCAACAACTTTGTATTGGAAAAAGCGGACAACAAGATCTTTTTCATGGCTTTTTGGCCTCCCAGGTGACCAGACCTCACACCTCGCGATTTTTTCTGTGTGTGTGTGTGTGTGTGGCGGGGGGGGGGGGGGGGGGCATAAGACACAATCCTTGTCCCCCTACAACAGCTACTCTTCAGGGTTCGACAAACCGAATTGTTGAAGCTGTCGATTCAATAAACATTGACCTGTTAATACGTGTGGGGAGTGAAATGGACTACCGCTTCAATGTTTCTAATGGTGCACATTTTGAGTGTATGGTACAGTGTCTATGCGAACATAAAAATTTGAACATCTCTCGAGCCAGTGACATGGGAAATGTGTTTCTATCTTTCACAGTTTGTCTGTAATATAGAATTGAAATCTGATCTTTCTTTTTGAATCACCTTGCATAATTCGATTTAAACTTTAAATAAAGGCAAAATTCCATAAATGTATTGCAGCCAGATACAGATATTGTCTACTTAGGTATTTACTTCTGAAATAGTAGTTGCCCGAGAGAAATTACTTCAGTTTCTTTTTAAAACTTTTCTTTAATTTACGTGGAATACGGTCAAATTTTTCTGTCTCCATTCTGTACTCCTCTTTGTAAAGTTACTTTCTTTACATCAGGACGATATGGTCGTGCTGATCTGTGTTTTAATGAAAACATTTACTAGATTAGTAGATATCAACTTCAGGATGTTCTTTGAACCATATTTTCAGTTTGAAAGCATCTTTGCTCCATAGACGTTATTATTTCTGCAATGAAAAAATCTTGGTAATGAGAACAGTAATAATTCTACGTTTTGTAGATCCTTGCTGTGAATGTAATGTGATTCATTAAATTGTTTCAGAGACGCTTCACAACAACCTACCTTTCTTCTCGTACCGTACCAAAAACTCCACATCCGAAGATGCTATCGAAAAGAGGAAGATAATTTGTTTTCTATTCTCTTACGGTCGACGCGACAATAAATCTTGCCAAAACGCTGAGTATAGACGATAAATGTCGAGCTGCTGGCACCATTTGCATTCCCCAAACCCGAAAAAAATTTCAGGCAGTCTCCTTATACGCGGCGAATATGATGACTGACATTTTGTAGGACATAAACGGTGTTCTTTTTGTTAATATCACTGAGCATGGCTCTACCATTAAAGCTTGAGTGCACTACTTAAACGCTCACCCAACTTATCCGCGCCATCCGATATCGAAGACCTGGGATACCGTCTTCCAGGATGGCCCTCCACACACCTCTGCCCGTAACAAGGTTTCATAATATCGTCTGGAAACGTTTCGACAACCCAGTCCCGACGTCACACCCAACGATCATTAACTCTTCTTGACATCTTCAACTATTGCAGTCGTGTCGTCCTCAGTTGCGTGTAATATTACGGTATGTTGATAATTTTTACGTTTGATCGGTCTAATTGCAACAGAATGAAACAATGTTCATGCCATACGCGTTTAGCCTTTATTCTTGAATCCGAAAAAATAGTTTGTTGCGTACAGTATTATATTATGGGCAGCAACAGCCTTTGAAGATCAAGGTAAAATGAACTTGAATGAAACGGCTGTTAAGTGGGTGGTGAGTTATTCACGACCGGTTTCGCTGCGTTCAAGTTGTAGCTTCGAGTGTTTGGTAGTGTCACACAGATTAGCACACGAAAATTGGGCCGGGGGCTGTCTCCTTGAGCTAATCTATGTGACACTGCTAGCCGCCTTAATATGCTGCTTCATTCAAATTCAATTTACCAATAGTTTGCTGGACAACGATTTGAAGATATTGAGGAATTGGAGTCAACCGTCGTCAGCTGGTTCAGTTTCTTTATGAGCAGATGGTGTTAAAAAGCTACTGTAAATTAAGAAACGTACTTATAGGTGAATGACTGTCATATGGAAAAATAGAACAGGTCTTTAGGAAACTGAAACAGCTATGGACTTCTTTGGTAGGTGACTACTAACAGTCGCAAAGTAACGTATAAAATTCGTGTCTGACTATCAGCAACTTTTTTATTTAAAATCCTAATATCGACCGGTTTCGGTCACCGACTATCTTCACAGATAAACGTTAAAACGCTTTAGGCGACATTATCACATCTGTCATTACTTAAACAATATCCACGTCTCACACGTAGAGCATGCCGTGAATTCCAGTATTACACACAGGACTTTTACAGGCAACCATACTAAAGCTGAAACAGAGCACTACTGAAGGGAAGGGAAGAGGTGTAAGTGCTATAGCACTCATAACTCTGATCTTCTGTTCAGTAAGCCGGCCGCGGTGGTTTCGCGGTTCTAGGCGCTCAGTCCGGAGCCGAGCGACTGCTACGGTCGCAGGTTCGAATCCTGCCACGGGCATGGATGTGTGTGATGTCCTTAGGCTAGTTAGGTTTAAGTAGTTCTAAGTTCTAGGGGGACTGATGACCACAGATGTTAAGTCCCATAGTGCTCAGAGCCATTTGAACCATTTTTATCTTCAGTAATGCTCTGTTTACGCATGACCTGATAATTTGGCCTAAACTGTTTTAACCATAATCCGTGAAGATAATCTGCGACTGAAACCTGTCGATATTTGGGTTTTAAATAAAAAATCAAATGATGGTTAAACATGCATTATAAACATGAAACAGTCGGTTCCCACGGATATTGTGCCGAATGGCCCTGACTTATCCAACACGCCTCGCAAAGAGTGTCCCATAAGCATTGCTCCTTTGGAGGCATAAAAATCCATACATTTATTAAGGAAATTAAGTAACTTACATATTACTGCAGTGTGCGATACCTGTATTGTGTATGAAACGCAAAATTACTTCAAATGTTCAAATGTGTGTGAAATCTTATGGGACTTAACTGCTAAGGTCATCAGTCCCTAAGCTTACACACTACTTAACCTAAATTATCCTAAGGACAAACACACATACATCCATGCCCGAGGGAGGACTCGAACCTCCGCCGGGACCAGCCGCACAGTCCATGACTGCAGCGCCTGAGACCTCTCGGCTAATCCGGCGCGGCAGCAATATTACTCAAATGCCCCTCAAGTCTCTGCACGCGCATTCTAGTTCCAACACAGAAATTTTCCATAACTTTTCACCATGCTTGAAACTCCAGTTCTGAAATCACGCTATGAAACTCTTAAGTTGAGATCTGGAAGTGATCGTGGTTTCGAGTACACACCCTATCCCCTTTCCCAGACAGAAATCAAATCCTGTCAAAACAAGATATGGCTGACCAATTCACGTCACAGATGCGAGATATCACCCAGCCAGAAAACCTCTCTCGTAATATGCCCACTGATGCAATTGAAGGGTGACAGGTTGCACTATCTTGTGGACCCCCAACTTTAGCATTCCAAGGCTCCAGATCAGACCACAAAAGCTCTTATAACGTTTTGCGGTCGCGTTCACCTTCCACGATTAATGCGTTTCCGGCTCCATCACCGAAGAAGCACGGCTCAGTCACGCTTCAGCCCAAATGCCACCCCACAATCTCACTCGTGAAGCATGTAACGGCTAAACCATAACCACCTGAGGACTTTTTGTACCCCAGATCCTGCAATGCTGCTTGTTCACGAAGCGCCACTCAGACAGAAGGTTGTGCCTCAGTCAGTCTGATCACAATCGACTTATTCTGTGCCTTTTGATGATCAAACGTTCCAAGGAGTTGGCGAACAGTCTTTGAAAAAAGCATTCACCTTGTTTGTAATATGTTTTCTATGACATAGTGCTGTTCCGCAGTTACATTGTGAAGCGTCCCTTTACTAACCGCAAGAAAAACAGATGGAAACCATGCACCTCAGTGCTGCCAACCTACTAGAAAGTTGCGTTCTTGATGGGAAATCCTTTACGTAGCCCCCGTTGGGGAGTGAGCTGGTGGTGACTATGCTGCCGCCTTTCAGCAGCTACTTAAAATGATTAAAAGAAATAAATCGTAACATTTATTAAGATAAAATGATGTTGAAATAAGTTACCTGACGTTGTTCGTTAGAGTTTACTCTATGTAGAGGACATGCCGAAGATCCCTGATATTACACTGATAGCCATTAAAATTGTCAACAGCATGAGAACATGTATGGATATACAAATGAGAATCGCAGTCTCACAAAAAAGTTAGGAGTAAAGCTACCTTAGTTCTGTATCATTCGGTATACAGGGTGGTCCATTGATAGTGACCGGGCCAAATATCTCACGAAATAAGCATCAAACGTAAAAACCACAAAGAACGAAACTTGTCTAGCTTGAGGGGGAAACCAGACGGCGCTATGGTTGGCCCGCTAGATGGCGCTGCCATAGGTCAAACGGATATCAACTGCGTTTTTTAAAATAGGAACTCCCATTTTTTATTACATATTCATGTAGTACGAAATGATATATGAATGTTTTAGTTGGACCACTTTTTTCGCTTTGTGATAGATGGTGCTGTAGTAGTCACAAACGTATAAGTACGTGGTTTCACGTAACATTCCGCCAGTGGGGACGGTATTTGCTTCGTGATACATTACCCGTGTTAAAATGGACCGTTTACCAACTGCGTAAAAGGTCGAAATCGTATTCATGTATGGCTATTATGATCAAAATGCCCAACGGGCGTGTGCTATGTATGCTGCTCGGTATCCTGAACGACATCATCCAAGTGTCCGAATCGTTCGCCGGATAGTTACGTTATTTAAGGAAACAGGAAGAGTTCAGCCACATGTGAAACGTCAACCACAACCTGCAACAAATGTTGATGCAAGTGGGTGTTTTAGCTGCTGTCGCGGCTATTCCGCTCAACAGTAGCAGACAAATTGCTCGAGAATCGGGAATCTCAAAGACGTCGGTTTTGAGAATGCTACATCAACATCGATTGCACCCGTACCATATTCCTATGCACCAGGAATTGCATGGCGACGACTTTGAATGTCGTGTGCAGTTCTGCCACTGGGCACAAGAGAAAATACGGGACGATGACTGATGTTTTGCACGCGTTCTATTTAGCGACGAAGCGTCAATCACCAACAGCGGTAACGTAAACCGGCACAATATGCACTATTCGGCAACGGAAAATTTATGATGGCTGCGACAAGTGGAACATCAACAACCATGGCGGGTTAAAGTATGGTGCGGCATTATGGGACGAATGTTAATTGGCACCCATTTTATCGATGGCAATCTAAATGGTGCAATGTACGCTAGGTTCCTACGTAATGTTCTACGTATGTTACTACAATATGTTTCATTGCATGACAGAAAGGCGATCTACTTCCAAAATGATGGATGTCCGGCACATAGCTCGCGTGCGGTTGAAGAGGTATTGAATGGCATATTTCATGACAGGTGGATTGGTAGTCGAAGCACGACACTATGGCCCGCACGTTCACCGTATCTGATGTCCCCGTATTTCTTTCTGTGGGGAAAGTTGAAGGATATTTGCTATCGTGATCCATTGACAACGCCTGACAAAATGCGTCAGCTCATTGTCAACGCATGTGCGAACATTACGGAAGGCGAACTTTTCGCTGTTGACAGGAATGTCGTTACACGTATTGCCAAGTGCATTGAGGTTGACGGACATAATTGTGAGCATTTATTGCATTAATGTGGTATTTATAGGTAATCACGCTGTAACAGCACGCGTTCTCAGAAATGATTAGTTCACAAAGGTACATGTATCACATTGGAACAACCGAAATAAAATGTTCAGATCTACCTATATTTAATATTTTAATTTAAAAAAAACCTACCTGTTACGAACTGTTCGTCTAAAATTGTGAGCCATATGTTTGTGACTATTGCAGCGCTGTCTATCACAAAGTGAAAAAAGTGGTCCAACTAAAACATTCATATTTCTTTACGTAATATGTAATAAAAATGGGGGTTCCTATTTTTTAAAAAACGCAGTTGATATCCGTTTGACCTATGGCAGCGCCATCGAGCGAGCCAACCATAGCGCCAACTCGTTTCCCCCTTCAAGCTAGTCAAGTCTCGTTCTTTGAAGTTTTTTGTTTGATGCTTATTTGGCCCGGTCACGATCAATGGACCACCCTGTATAAGGAAGCGTATGTAGCAAGTTTCACATTCAGAAAGCATTTTCGGATGTTGTTTTTGTGAGAAGGTGGTGCTATGAATCGTGTAACAAGGAGAAATGTCCACCAACGGTTGTCGAAATGCGAAAGTTGCATGGTCGTGGTGTAGCATGACTGTGGTATGCCGTTCTATATCTAAATCTGTACTCCACTAGCACACTACGGAGTGTGGCACACGGTACTTTACACTGCCTCCCTTTCCTCTTTTAGTCGACAGTGGTCCGTTGGTAAGTCCCTCAGCGACCTCCAATCTCTCTAATTTTTACCTCCCTGGTTTTTTCGCGAGATTTACCTAGGAGGAAGTAATATTTCAGTTGGGTCTTGTAGGAAGGTACGCTCTAGCAACTTTACCACTAGACCGCACCGTGATGTACAACGCTTTTCTTGCAGCGATTGCCAGTGGAGTCAGCTGAGCGTCTCCGTGATGTTGTAGTTCTTAATAACGGGCTTCCCTTCTCCTGGTTTTCTCTATTTCCTCTGTCACCTCTGTTTAGCATGTATCCCACACCGAACAATACGTAGGTATTGATCGGACGAGGGTTTTGTAAGCTACCTCTTTCATGGATGGACACACTTCTTCGTGGCCTGTTGAGAATGCGATTTGAAACGTTTCACGAAACTTCTGCTGTCGTTGGTCGAGATACCATGACTGCCCTGCGAATATGGAAGCTGCGGGTTCACGGAATTTATACTCAAGGTCATGCTGTGCTTCAACGCCCTCCCAAGTGACTAGCGCCCAAAAGGACAGACTTGAGTCAGTAAATGGGCTATAGGTAGCAAGTGACGTATGCACACGGGAAGTAATGCGACGTCCTCAGAACCAGTACGACTTCCAACAGTGCAATCATTGTTGTGGCTTTCCTTAACTCGAGAGCAGAGAGACGCCGTGGAGAACGAACGCTGGCAGATTGAATGTGCTCGTGCCGTGCAGACCTGCCTTGATACTGCTGTGTCTCTGGTCAACACGTTCTCCAGATCACTGACCCAGTACAACCTGTTGGTCATGCGTTTGCCTAGCGACTAGTATGCCAGCACTCTCTAGCCACTAAAACTGAGGACCTCTGGCACGTAGCTGAAGCTGCCTGGGATGAATTACCCGGATCTGTCATCCAAACTCAATTCACTCGATGCCCCACCAGGTTAAGGCAGTAGTTTCTGGCAGAGGTCGTGGCTCTTGCACACAATGTACCTTCAACTCACTTAAAAATAATTTCATGCATTCTTCCATTGCTAATGTTTTACCCACAACATATAAAATTTCGTTATCTGCTAACCTTCCTTGTATCACTACGGCCAGCAGCGTAGTTGGGAGGTTTCAAAGAAGGTTTAGGAGTGGATTGGGCTGTTCAAGTTCCGACCCATTGACGGTGTATTATTAAAGAAGGTTTTACACAAAAGTTGTCGAATGAGTATATGCGAGAAAGGTAATGGGTCACAGAGAAAAACGGGAACATTTCCACAATATAATAAAACTAGAAAGGAGAGAAATTGCGTTATTAGTAATTTAAACCTTACAACTTTGCCATTTACGAAACATTGATGGCATACGTCGTTTAAATGGAGTCGTCTTGTACGAATACATTTGTGAAATCTGCTGTTGAGGTTTTTCATTGACCGATGCAACTTGTCAGCTGGAATACTGTGAATTGCCTCCCGAATTCTCTGTTTTAACTCATCCAGGTTGTTTGTCGAATCTTGTAGACTTTGCTCTTGATGTAGCCCCACAAGAAAAAAATCACAAGCGGATAAATCTGGCGATCTAGGGGGGCAGGGAATGTTACCGTATCGTGGGAATCGTAAGATGAGACGGTTGACAAACAATTCTCACACGTATGCCACTGCAGTGTATGAAGTCGCTCCGTCCTATTGAAGTTGTTCAGTGCAAGTGTAATGAAAGTTCGTAACATCGCCACGTAACGATCGGCATTGACAGTTACTGTGTTTTGCTGAACATTTGCGAAAAAAATATATTCCGATAATCCCATGTGATGAAACACCACACCATACTGTCGATTTACTGGCGTGTAAAGGGCGCTCTTGGACGCCTTTAGGAATTGTGTTTGCCCAGTAACGGTAGTTCTGTTAATTCACGTAACCTGTGAGACGAAAATGTGACTCATCTGAAATCCACAACGTTTTTAGAAATTCATCGTCATTGTTTATTTTTTGTTATTACTTGTTGACAGAATCCTAATCATAAGCGGTAATCGTTGTCCTTCAATTGTTGAACCACCTGTAGTATGTACGGCTGAAATTTTAAATCAAGTTGAGTAATTCTGCGAACACTGTCCCGGGACGTTCCAATCAGTGCTGCTTGCTTACGAACTGAACGCCGTGGGCTCCGTAAGGCAGACTCGCGTCTTGGTCGTCCTGTTGGTTTCGTCTTGAGGGCAGATCCAGTGCCTTAAAGTCATTAATCTAACATTATATGGCGTGTTTCTACATCTGCATCTACATCCATACTCCGCAAGCCACCTGAAGGTGTGTGGTGTAGGGTACCTTGAGTACCTCTATTGGTTCTCCCTTCTATTCCAGCCTCGTATTGTTCGCGGAAAGAAAGATTGTCGGTATATCTCTGTGTGGGCTCTTATCTCTCTGATTTTATCCTCATGGTCTCTTTGCCAGATATACGTAGGAGGGAGCAATATACTGCTTGACTCCTCGCTGAAGGTATATTCTCGAAACTTCAACAAAAGCCCGTACCTAGCTATTGAGTGTCTCTCCTGCAGAGTCTTCCACTGGAATTTATCTACCATCTCC
Source organism: Schistocerca gregaria (assembly GCF_023897955.1). Classification (NCBI taxonomy): domain Eukaryota; kingdom Metazoa; phylum Arthropoda; class Insecta; order Orthoptera; family Acrididae; genus Schistocerca; species Schistocerca gregaria. Next base: position 1,204,136,552 of record NC_064920.1, on the reverse strand, counting down.
GTAACGCATTCGCGATTATTAGATGATCCTGTAACGAAGCGCGCTGCTCTCCGTTGGATCTTCTGTATCTCTTCTATCAACCCTATGTGGTACGAATCCCACACTGTTGAGTAGTATTCAAGCAGTGGGCGAACAAGCGTACTGTAACCTACTTCCTTGGTTTTCGGTTTGCCTTTCCTTAGGATTCTTTCAATGAATCTCAGTCTGGCATCTGCTTTACCGACGATCAACTTTATATGATCAATACATTTTAAATCACTCCTAATGCGTTTCCCAGATAATTTATGGCATTAACTGCTTCCAGTTGCTGACCTGCTATTTTGTAGTTAAATGATAAGGGATCTTTCTTTCTGTGTATTCGCAGCACATTACATTTGTCTACATTGAGATTCAATTGCCATTCCCTGGACCATGCGTCAATTCGCTGTATATCCTCCTGCATTTCAGTACAATTTTCCATTGTTACAATCTCTCGATATACCACAGCATCGTCCGCGAAAATTCTCAGTGAACTTCCGATGTCATCCGCAAGGTCATTTATGTATATTGTGAATAGCAACAGTCCTACGACACTCCCCTGCGGCACACCTGAAATCACTCTTACTTCGGAAGACTTTTCTCCATTGAGAATGTCATGCTGCGTTCTGTTACCTAGGAGCTCTTCAATCCAATCACACAATTGGTCTGATAGTCCATATGCTCTTACTTTGTTGACTAAACGACTGTGAGGAACTGTATCGAACGTCTTTCGGAAGTCAAGAAACACGGCATCGACCTAACGGCTTCATCACATGCTAAATTATAAAAAACGTCGAAACTCCCTCTGCGCCGCTACCAAACTATCACAGTTTTTATAAAGATTTTTATGGCTAACGCACACCGTTGTCCGTTCCACTGATCCATGTTTACTGAAATGGGGGGCTATTTACTCGCTGTCACGAACCCGCAGTGCTGCCAACTGCCCACGGCTGCCCCTACTCATTTCAAACATTGACGTTATTGCGTGTCACCCTGTATTTGGTGAAATGTTGGTGTTGGAAGGTGGCTAGGATTGGTGGCAGGCAAGGTCTTCTTTTTTTTCAGGGGAAGAGGAGGACGACAGGTAAATCGCCTGCATCGGGAAGAAGGCGAAGTGGAGCAGACGGGGCGCCATTAGGGCCGGGTGGGGTCGCGCGCCGGCCTGGCGACACGTTTAAGGCTCCGGAAAATGGCCCCGCTGGTGCAGGACGCAACGAGATGCAGCGCAAATTGAATTCATTGTTCGGCGGGAGGGGGGCGCGCCGATGTGCTTGTTGCAAACTAAACGGGCGTTCATTAGAGGGGAAAGGCGGCCGGCAGATATTGTGTTAGGCCAACACTTTGTCTGCATTAGGGCCCGGCGGGCCATTGTGTGCGCCTCCACTGCTGGGGCGACCCCGCCTCCCGGCTGCTGCCCGCCCGCGGGGCGCGTTCGCTCCAGCGACCGGGAAATCAGCTCCGATACCTGACTCCACGGCTTGCGTTGCGTGGCAACTGCTGAAGAGACTTCTGCGCCCTTTCTGTAAAGCGAGTCACTTGTACCTCCAACTGTACCCCTGAATCCACCGTGTGGTGAGTGCTGGAGGGTTCATACTGCACACATATCACTCCCCATCTCTTCACTTTATTATTCCTCCATCAGTTGGAACGCGAGATGAGACATTATCTTCGTCCAAATTTTTGGGACATTTGAAGGCCCAAGTGACACAAGATGCCACCTGGGGCGCCAAGCTGAGAGGGGCGCCAGAGGAGACCAATTGCAAAGTTTGTACGCAAGGTGTATCATAAACGCTGTGAGGTAACGGACGAGTAGGAATTAAAATCCATGCAGAAGAAATAAAAACTTTGAGGTTCGCCGATGACATTGTAATTCTGTCGGAAACAGCAAAGGACTTGGAAGAGCAGTTGAACGGAATGGACAGTGTCTTGAAAGGAGGATGTAAGATCAACATCAACAAAAGCGAACCGCGGATAATGGAATGTAGTCGAATTAAGTCAGGTGATGCTGAGGGAATTAGATTAGGAAATGAGACACTTAAAGTTGTAAAGGAGTTTTGCTATTTGGGGAGCAAAATAACTGATGATGGTAGAAGTAGAGAAATTATAAAATGTGGACTGGCAGTGCCAAGGAAAGCGTTTCTGAAGAACAGAAATTTGTTAACATCGAGTATTGATTTAAGTGTCAGGAAGTCGTTTCTGTAAGTATTTGTATGGAGTGTAGCCATGTGTGGAAATGAAACATGGACAATAAATAGTTTAGACAAGAAGACAATACAAGCTTCCGAAATGTGGTGCTACAGAAGAATGTTGAAGATTAGGTGGATAGATCACATAACTAATGAGGATGTATTGAATAGAATTGGGGGGAAGAGGAGTTTGTGGCACAACTTGACAAGAAGAAGGGATCGGTTGTAGGACATCTTCTGAGGCATCAAGGGATCACCAGTTTAGTACCCGAGGGCAGCGTGGAGGGTAAAAATCGTAGAGGGAGACCAAGAGATGAATACACTAAGCAGATTCAGAAGGATGTAGGTTGCAGTAGGTACTGGGAGATGAAGAAGCTTGCACAGGATAGAGAAGCATGGAGAGCTGCATCAAACCAGGCTCAGGACTCAAGACCACAACGACAATAAGGGGCGAACTGTGGCACTCTGAAAACAACCGCATGATGCCGCACAACGGCCGAGTCACGTGGACCATCGGCCGCATGGCTGGGAATGTCATGGTGATGCTTTGTAGTCGAAGAAGACACGCCAGGAGTGCCGAAGATGACGGACTTTGTGAAACTTTAATGGCAGACATTTCACAGTTCGTGTGGAAACTAATAGTAGCCAGATGAATCATGATACCTTCAAAAGAAACATGTACATTACCATTATTTGCACGGCGATTCTGATGGTCTAATTAGATTTTCATTATCTTCATTAGTTTAAAGTTTAGTATCTAATGGTAAATTATACAAGTAATATACAGCAACAAATTTCCAAAATCCAAACGGTTCATCCGATTTTGTGGCTCGACGTGCCTATGGAAATCTATTAGTGTAAACCTCAAATGGTATAAATTACAGGCACCTGACCTGAAAAGTACGTGAGTTATTGGTGGTCAAATTGGTCGATTACTATCGATCCCGTCAGGCCATAAGTACTCCACAGTTACACGAAGAAACGGTAGCGGCATGCTTATAAATACCGGGTGATCAAAAAGCCATTATAAATTTGAAAACTTATAAAACCACGGAATAATGTAGAGAGACTGAGGTAAAAATTGACACACATACTTGGAATGACATGGAATTTTATATGAACAAAAACAAAAGTTCACAAAATGTCCGACAGATCGCGCTGGACAGCAAAACTGCTACCGTGGCGGGTGAGAGGTACGCTGATATGTTACAGAATCGCATCATCCCCAGCCTGGCTGATAAACACCTGCTGGAACGTACAATGTTTATGCAGGATGGCGCTCCACCCCATATTGCTAGACACGTGAAAGATCTCTTGCGCGCGTCGTTTGGTGATGATCGTGTGCTCAGCCGCCACTTTCGTCAATCTTGGCCTCCCAGGTCCCCAGACCTCAGTCCGTGCGATTATTGGCTTTCAAGTTACCTGAAGTCGCAAGTGTATCGTGATCGACCGACATCTCTAGGGATGCTGAAAGACAACAACCGACGCCAATTCCTCACCATAATTCCGGACATGCTTTACAGTGCTGTTCACAACATTATTCCTCGATTACAGCTATTGTTGAGGAATGATGGTGGATATATTGAGCATTTCCTGTAAAGAACATCATCTTTGCTTTGTGTCACTTTGTTTGCTAATTATTGCTCTTCTGATCAGATGAAGCGCCATATGTTGGACATTTTTTGAACTTTTGTATTTTTTTGGTTCCAATAAAACCCCATGTCATTCCAAGCATGTGTGTTAATTTGTACCTGTCTATCTACGTTATTCCGTGGTTTATTCAGTTTTCAAATTTATACTGACTTTATGATCACCCTGTATATTTATTCATCTATGTTTTGTTTATATCCGAAATATACTATTCATGAAGAAACTGATCAATAATTTACTGTGTTTTAGAAAGCACAGAGACATTAGACTACTGGCTTACTGCTGTTCTATTCCTTTGATATATGTTTATTTAATTCGTTTATGTACTTAATAATGCGTGTTAGAGCGTCTTTATGGTCCAGCCGTAGGAATATTTATTTAATTTAAAGTTATTTAAATGTAAATCCAGTATTTCGAATGTGTTTTAAAATGTTTATGAGTGTGCGTTGGTTTGGAGACTTGATGGAGCGCTATCGCCAACCACAGCGCTCGCTACTAAGGGAGGCGACTACCGAAGTGAAAGGAGGGGGAGTTCTGAACAGAGCGGCGTGAGGGACTGTCGTACAGGACATGGACAGTTGTGGGCAGTACAGGGGAGGAACCGAAAGAGTCCTGGACAGAACGGCGCGACGGACGCACAGTAGCGGGAGAGACTTGGAGGAGTGGAGCAGTTTAGTGCATGGTAGCGGGAGATGCAAATATTTCGTAGTGCCGATTTGTGCACTTGTCAGATTTCTGTGGCTTCTGCAGTGAAGACGTAGTATGCGTTTTGAAGTGAATATCTCTCGAGCTATGTCACTGTTCATAACTAATTATGTGAAGTAGGAATCTATTGTTTTCCTGTTATTCAACTTATATTTTATTTAACTGCTGGACCATCGACACCAGTAAACGGCATTCTATAAGGTACTTCTGCTATTGTACTCATCATTTAAAGCCGTTAAGACAGTACCTGCAGATTTTATTTAAATGCAATCTTTCATTTATAAATTACTATGTTGCATTACAAATTCCAGTTGCCGAGTAAATAGGAACCTTCGACCATTCGATTCATGTGTCTATTCATGTTGTTTACTGTAGACTGAGCAGTATTTGGCTTGTAATGTGGCAACTACGGTTCTAGGTTCGAATCCTGCCTCGGGCTTGGATGTGTATGATGTCCTTAGGTTAGTTAGGTTTAAGTAGTTCTAAGTTCTAGGGGACTGATGACCTCAGAAGTTAAGTCCCATACTGCTCAGAGCCATTTTTGGCAACTACGTATCCCAGCCCCTAGACAACGAAATCAGCCAAAACTTTTAATATTTCAACTTTGAGGGTACATAGTTGAGGGTCCCCACATCACATCATCATTTTGTATTAGAAAGCACGCAATACAATGACACAAAAATGGCAGCACCAAGTAATAATTAACGTGGAGTCATGATATTCCTGGAAAACATTTGTGTTGGTAATATTGCAAGATAACAGGTTAATGTGAGCGCGAGACAAGCTACTACGATTGTACAACACCATTTCGTTAATAACCAGTGTAACCGCCAGAATGTTGAATGCAGGCATGCAAATGTGCACGCATCGTGTCGTACAGGTGCCGGTTGTCAAATTGTTACATGGAGTTATATGCCTGTAGCACTTGGTCGGTCTACTCATGGACGGGTAATGCTGTTTGTGGATGTTTCCGACGTTGTTGTCAGGTGATGTTCCATGCGTGCCCTGGTGATGGAGCGGACCAAAGCAACATGTCGACACTCTGCAGAACATATTGGGTTACAACAGAGGTATGTGGGAGAGCGTTATCTTGCTGTGAAACACCACCTGGAGTTCTCTTCATGAATGGCGGCATGCAGATCGAATCACCAGGCTGACTGACCAATTTTCAGTCAGGGTGTGTCGGAACGAAATCGGATCACAGGTCATAACTCCAGGTGTAGGTGCATTGTGTGTAGCACGCAGGCAGTTTGGTTACAGACCATGAACCAGTCGCTTCCTGACAAACAAACAGCCATCACTGGCACCGAGGCAGATCCAGATTTCATCAGTAAGCACAGCAGACCACCAGCCTGCCCTCCAATAAGCTCTTGCTTGACACCACTGAGGTCTCAAATGGCGGCGGTTTGGTGTCAATGAAATGCACACTACAGGGCGTCTGGCTCGGAGGTGTCTTTGAGATAATCAAATGTAGTGGGAAGAGGTAGAAGGCACCTATTAAGACTTGTCTGAGTTTCCCAAGTGATTTATTATTTCCAGCTACACTGCCCCCATTCTTCTCGGTCTGTGTCACTGAGCCGCACAGTGCTGAGGACACCACTTCACTGTCTGCAAAATGGCTTCGCAGGGAATGACTGCCTGAGTGACCCATGCAACTCCCCACTGAGTGTCACCTTTTTCCAGCTGTGGAGTTGCGTCGACATGAGGATGCGCTGGCAGCTGACTTAGCGGTCTTCGTCCCTGCTGTCTCAGCACTGTTGGCAGGACGGACCGCAGCATGTTTCTTGGCCAGCATTGCTAAGATCGCGGCTACAACAAGCGCCCGCGATCAGGCAGCTGAATCTGCGGCCCTCGCCCTGGATGTGTCCAGTGCATGTTGGGAGCCTAGACGACTGTCCATGGTAGCAAGGCGTGTAGTGGCCCACTGCCGGCCGGTTACGAACCCTGCGTCGGCCTCAGAGGGTCGAACCAGTGACCCGCCACGGACCGGACCGTTGGTGCCCTATCTGCTGCTGTGTGTAGCCAGTGGTGTGACATTCCCCACCCTTCAGGAGAGTAGCCACACTTGAATGCTTTGTTAGTGAACTGACACCTATTTATAAGACACTGTCCGCCTCTATTTTGCTAAAAGCGCAGCTCCACGTCACGTACTCATAACACTTAGGCTGGCCAGTGGGCCTCTTCTGCCTGTGACCTGCACCGTGCAAACTGCTGCGTGTGCTTTTTCTGGAGGTTCTATGCCCCTGCGGCTTCACAACTGCTGGTGAGTGTAACTCACTGTAAACAGGCACATGCCTGCCTGCAACTTGCACGCTCAGAAATATTGCACCAAAACTGACGTTTCCTATCCCAAACGGTAGTGCCTGTACAGTTTGCTGTCTCGCTGAAGGGCCAACTGCTGCTCACATTGCTGTGCGTATAGCGGCGTCCTCGTCGCCCTTTACCGATTCCTGGCCAACACCTGCTGGCCACGTTCGCTGTCACGGCTGTCACAGCGCGCGTTTGAAGCAGGCCACACTTCCACCCTCATACTCACGCTACTGGCGACGAAATTTGAATACAAATCGTCTTTCAGACGTGCAAACGTTCCTACCAACTTTCATTTATGTCGCACAACTCCTTCTTGCTACTCTGTGTTCTGCCCGTCCATGCAGTAGCGAAAACCGACACGGATGTAATTTACACTATAACAGAAGTAACAATATTCCAGCAAATGGGGGTAAAAAAGAACGAGCCGTTTGCGTGAGAACTGTGAATACGTAGCTACGAGCGGACACTTGACTTGTGTATGAAATGTTGTCCTAGTTGCTAAAAATCACTGTGCATAATTACTCCCTGAATTTCAAAATGTTACTTTCTGAGGGATAAAAATAAAAGAGTTAAATTGTGTTTCGTTTATGAAACTAAATTAGTTTTAAAAGGGCTCAACTGTTATCACTATTTCCTAGGATTTTAACATTGATAAGCTACCTGTACTTACGTTTTCTCAAATATTATCGTTAACGTGTGACGTAGTGTGGTGGAGGTTACACCCTTTGAAGCAAATCTATGACCAAGTCTTCCTCACATAGTCCACGTATCAAACACATATATTGTATGTTGCATATCGCATCTACGACAGTTTAATTCAGACTTACACATAACAGATGCTTAAACGTGTCATGAAAATGCCTTCTCCTTTTTGTACGTAGTTTGGACAGTAGCCAAGAAATTGCTTCGTTATTCGGTTTGCAACAATGAATGGACTTACCGACAGCACAATACAACAGTAACTATGTAATATAAGTAGCTACTACACTGCTGTAGGACCTACATAGTACTTTTATCACTGTTATTATTATTATATGTGGTAGTGGTTAGACACAAAATATTGGCAGTGTGCAGTCTTCCAATTTCTGCCAGTGCTGAAGTAAGGAGTCCAGCAATCAAGTGATTTAAAAACTAAGTACAGAGCACAGTTTATCTTCGTTGATTTTACATGGGAAAGCATGGTGTTCAAATTCAAATGGCTCTGAGCACTATGGGACTTAACATCTGTGGTCATCAGTCCCCTAGAACTTAGAACTACTTAAACCTAACTAACCTAAGGACATCACGCACATCCATTCCCGAGACAGGATTCGAACCTGCGACCGTAGTGGTCGAAGGGTTCCAGACTGTAGCGCCTAGAACCGCTCGGCCACTCCGGCCGGCAAGCATAATGTGGATGGCGCGTGTGTCGCTAGGGGAGGAGTGACAAGTGTCTGCCCTCAGCTTTCTTTTCCGAGGAGGAGCTGCAGATAGCATAACGATGCACTCAAAACTGCTTCATCACTCTACAAAAAGCGGTTGTTAGTAATAAGCAGTATCAGTTGTCTCTGCCTCATTAGTCGGTGGTTTAATAAAACAACATCTAGAACTAAATATCGCTTATCTTCCGTCATTTTCAGAATGAAAGTTTTCAGAGAAATTTCTCTTTTCATTCTGAAGATGATTTAGGCGCTTATGTCAAGGATGGCGGGATGGCGGAGATACTAGCTAACATCTGACTGCACTCAGGGAACATCTGGCTGCACTCAGGGATAATAAACTCAGAAAGATTGGGAATCACTAAACGTATATGAAATGTAAACTTTTCGGTGAAGTCCCCATCCAATGGGGCTCAAATTTCACCAAAGTCCTGCCTTTACAGAATATGCAATACTCCTTCAGCACACAACATGCCACAATTCGTGTTACACATGTCGTCCTTCTAACATAATAATTCTCTTTCACATTAGACACAAATTTGATTTTTCCTTTTCAGTTGCGTACATGTGAATTTTGACCTCCTGTATCAATTTTCAACAATTCTCATGGGAAGCTTTCTGAAACTTTATTACTTACTCATAAGTTTTCTTCGAAGGTAACATACAACATGTCTTTATTTAACATATCGATACAAAATTAAACGATATTGTTTGTATTTCTGTCACACTTTTCCCGAATTTGTCTATTGTAGAATTAGACAGTTTGATTATTAAACTTGAAACGTTCCCTTAGAAAATTATGTGTTACTGTGCTGGTAAGCCTCTTAAGTTATTTGATTTTCAAACAGCTGAGCAAAACTGAACGTACTCAGACATTTCTCTCTTTACTTATTCTGATCATCACTAAACTGACACACAATATTTTTAGCGCAACGCAATCTGACTTTCAATAACCCCTACAAAAGAATGGCTGTGACTAACAATAATCTATACCTTTCATGAATCACTTACCTCACAAAAATCTTCGTTACTCGAACTACTGCAATACAGCGGGCGCCAATACTGCCAGCTAAATAAAAGAATCTAACTACTGAAGGCACTATCTACTAATAGGCATAGTTAGCAAATGAAAGATTTTGATAAGAACAAAGAATGTATTTACCTTAATAGTGTTCAAAAGTCATATATATATATATATATATATATATATATATATATATATATATATATATATATATATATATCAGTTCATGACATCCAGTATTACAAATTTCGTGTTCTGACGGACACACGTCCAGATCGTCCGCTCTCAAAACTCTGCCACCTCTCTCCCCACATCCACCACTACTGGTGGCTCACCTCCAACTGCGCAACGCTACGTGCTGTTCACATCCAACTGCCTAACACTACAATAGCAAATATTTAAAAAATGCCAACCAGCCACAGACTGCACACAGCACAGTCAGTGATTTTGATAAAGAGCGCTACGTGGCGTTACCAACATAAAAATCTAAACAGCGTATATACAAACTGTGAAATTTTATATCTTCATTCTATTCACCCAGTTTAATAGATAGCACAATTTTATCAGAGCTAGAACAGCGTAATTGGGCTAGTTCTTTCTGCTTTCACTACAAGATTTTAAAGATGTTGAGAATTACCTAAAATGGAAATTTTTCCTTGTTTTAATATTTGGCGTTGGAATAAGACTCGAAATTTTTTCTGTTTCACAGAAAAGTCTATTTAGTACTTATTTCGAAAGAAAAAAACATTCCCACGAACACAAAATCTGGATGTATTTTTAAAGGTCGTACCTAGAGTCCAAGAAAAGGCAGCCAAATGACATGTCCTCTAACCAGCACTATCACGGCACGGACTGCTCCCTATTTTGAATATGCGGTGGCTATGCGTGATGTAAACACATACAAGAAGATTTTGGCACTGAAATGAAAGTTTTGCAGGCGTAATTCCGTATACGTAACTACCATTAGTGGGTGATCACCAGAAGAGGTTTATTGAAGTGTGTGTGATCTACACCACACAAGATTAACAGGGGATGCTCTATTATACAAATAAGTTCACCACGAATGTTCACATCTTTGTTTGAGTCACGTGAGAGAGTCACGGAAATGCTGAAAAAACCTCAACTGTCAGAAGCTTGAAGGTAGTCTCCAGTTTTCCTGCGAGCGTCTATTTACAAAGTTTCTAGAACGTGTATTTAGTGAACGGTCTGAGCACGCACAATAGTCCCCTACCTAGCTTTTTCGTAGGAGACGAGGTTAAACTAACTGCAGTGCTCACAGAGGCATTCAAGCAGTTATTCTTCCTGTGCTCCATCACGGGTGGCTGGAACAGGAAGAAACCTCAAATTGTGGTACCTTGCGAGTATGTGCTGCCATTCATTTCGAAATGGTTTGCGTTGTTGGAAATATACGACCTGTGGCAGAGGGCGCAGAGCATTCCACCCTCTACTGCTATTCCATACGCGGCGGATCCCCATCCACATCTGCATCTACATCTACATCTATGTAGATACTCCGCAAGCGGAGGGGGGGGGGGGGGGGGGGTCGTGTACCACTACTAGTCCTGTTCCACTCGCAGATGGAGCAAAGGGAGAAAACGACTGTCTACATGCCTCCGTTTGAGTCCTACTTTCTTGAATCATATCTTCGTGGCACTTTCTCGCAATGTGTGCTGGCTGCAGTAGAAGCGTTTGGCAGTCGGCTTCAAATGCCGGTTGTCTAAATTTTCTCTATAGTGTTTCTCGAAAAGAACGTCGCTTTCCCTGCAGACATTCCCATTAAAGTTCCCGAAGCATATGCATAAGATTTGAATGCCGATCGAACCTACTGGTAACAAAAACCTTCCGGTAACAAATCTAGCAGCCCGCCTCTGAATTTCTCCGATATCTTCCTTTAATCCGACCTCGTATGGATCCCAAACACTCAGTACTCAAGAACAGGTCGCACCAGCGTCATATACGCGATCTCTTTTACAGGCAAACCACTGTTTGCTACAATTCTCCCAATCAACCGAAGTCGATCGTTCGCCTTCCCCACAACATTTCTCACATGCTCGTTCCGATCCATATCGCTTTGCAACGTTATACCCAGATATTTAAACGACATGACTGTGTCAGGCAGACTTCTACGTTATTCGATTCTGAAACAGCTGAGTAAAACCGAACGTAATGAGTCTACATTCTCTTCACTTTTTCTTATCATGTCAACGCTGACCCTCAATATTCTAGCGCAACGCAATCTGACTGCTCAAAAGAATTACAACCTGACTTCAAATAATTAATTCAAAAGAATGGCCCTTGACTAAATAGAAATCTTAACTATAACCTATACATTTCATTAAGCACTTACCTCACAAAAATCTTCATTACGCGAGCTACTGCAGTACAGCGAGCATCAGTACTGCCAACTAAATAAAAGATTTAAAGTACTAAAGCCACTAACTACTAATAGGCATGTGGTTAGCAAGGGAAAGATTTTGTTGCAATCCAAGTAATGTATTTTTTTACCTTAATAATGTGACATCCAGATAAAACACGAATATAAATCGCCATTGACATCTAGTACAAAGGTATATCATGAATAATATTCATTATCTAAGTCGAACTGTACAGATCGTTAGCCTACGCTAACATTTCAGACCTCTACCCTCCACCAATGCTAACTTCTCACATCTAACATCCACCACTGCTGGCTGTTCACCTCCAACTGCCCAACACTACTGGCGATTAACTTCCACAACGAGTCCGACAAGCCACAGAGTCTCTTACAAAGAAAGCACAGAGATCCAAAGCAAAGCGCTACACAGCGCTACCAACACAGAAGCAGCCCACTTACAAAAGATTTGTTTCTCCCTGTTATACGCGTTGACTTATATTTATCCACATTCAAAGCTAGACGGTTTGGGAGAGGAAATATGCTCAGTGCCATTTCGTATGAGCCAGATTTCTCTAAATTTACCGTGGAGGTCATTATGTAAGCTATATTTTCGAAGAAGTGGTATGCCTCTGGAAGTGGTAGGTCTCTTGAAGTGCGCTCTCGGGATTTTAAAATCAAGACTCAATGTCTTTTCTTTTTAGTAAGATCTTTCCCTAAAACTGAACTGAATAAGTAAATCAATAAATATATCTGTGACGAACCGTACAGCACTTCCTTGAATATTTTCTATCTTTTCCGTTAATACAACTTGGCAAGGTTTCCAGACCGACGAACAAAAGTTGAATGAAGGTTTAACTCAATATCTACGTGTATCAGGTACTCGGCCTTATCACTGTAACATTACAAGTGTTCAGGGGAGCTGTCTGGTCACCTAGGGAGGGCAAAGCTGTCGGCACCGGCGCACGGTGGCGTAGACGGAGACTGCACGCGTCGCTCCAGTGCACAAGATGTACAAGGAACGATGGCGTTTAAGGCAGTCTATTAAAATGGCTACATACAAAACTTGGATATCCAATGACAATTCACAGTTCTGTCGTAGAGCACGTCTGAATACATCTACAGTCTGAGAAAAATGAGGTGCATCCAGTGAAAGAATAATATTTTCATTATCTTAAAACTCACAAAAGTTAATAATCCATAGTGAGAGAATATTTTCACATTGAGCCTTAAATTTAATAACTTTTAAATTCTTCTTCCAGGTTCAAGAATGTCTCAGATGACCGCTTTATATCTATCATCCCTGAAAGTTGTACATTTTTTTCATTTATTGACTAATTACAATTCCATTTCTTTTTCATCGCGCTAATGTTTGTCAGAACACTGAATTTGCACAATAGCACAGCAACTGAATGCAGAATAGCGTGCCTCATGTCTTATTATTTTCCTGCCATTAACTTTATTTAAGTGTTTGTTATTGCCGATATTAAAAACCATTGTTTCAGACCCAAAACAGTGTCGGTTGCGAAATTATTTAATGTCAGTAACGCATTTCACCCGTTTGGGGCATCATCAGATTGTCAAAAACACGTGTTGAGCTCCTTCGTGTATTTTTCAGTGGGATCGTAATCTGTCTGTTGGATATTGTTCTCCTCAAAACATTGCAATGTTTTAGTGATATAATCTTTCCTATAAACAAACACCGCTGCATTTCCCTTTATTTCTTTTTTTTAATAACTAAGAACATGTTTATCTCCAGTTTTAAATGCTTAAGAGTTCCCCCGATCCTGATATTTTGGAGTCTTCTCGATTCAGAATGCATACGCTACGAATGTACTCCAAAGTTTAGCTGTTTTGATTCGTTGTTTTTCATTTAATCATTTTACCTGTCCTTTCTGCTTTATATGGGGGTAGTTTTATTTTATTTTATTTTTGGATTTTATGTTTCTGCATTGGTTTTCTTATATGCATATTAATTATTAGTTCTACGCTCTTTTGTTTTTGGACAATCTGTCAAGGGAGGGGACGGGGGGGGGGGGGGGGGGTAGGACATGAAACGGCCCGACTTGGAGCAGGAGAGGCACCACAGGGGATTACAACAAGTTAGGAGCGACACACTAACGAACTGCTAAAGCACCTAAACAGGCCTGTGTTTGCATTGCGAATGATGCCAGACATAAGAGATGTAAATATTAAAAAAACTGGCATATTTTGCTTATTTTCACTCCATTCTGTCATATGGTATCATATTTTGGGGTAACCCCACAAACCGAAAAAAATATTTAGTGTACAGGAGAGTATAATAAGAGTGATGTGTAGTGTAAATCCAAGAACATCATGTCGAAACCTATTCAAAGAATTGGGCATACTAACCACGGCTTCTCAGTATATTTATTCCTTAATGAAGTTCGTTGTAAATAATACATCTCTTTTCCCAACTAACTGCTTAGTACACAGTATCAATACTAGGATTAAGAACAATACACATAAATATTTAAAAATCACTTACTCTTGCCCAAAAAGGAGTCTAGTACTCAGCAAAGCATATTTTCAATAAGTTACCAGCAAGCACTAACAGTTTATTTTCAGACAAGGCACAATTTAAACATAATTTAAAAGAATTTTTGGTGGCCAACTCCTTCTATTCCATCAATGAATTTCTTAACAAGTGCAGGTTATAAAGGAAAGTAACAAATGAGGAGATACTCATACTACACCGAATTAGGGAGAAAAGGAATTATGGCACAACCTGACTAATAGAAGGGATCAATTGATAGGGCAAATCCTAAGTAAACATTGAATTGTAGAGGGACGTAAATTGCAGTACTTAAGCAGAGTTGAAAAGATTTGCGTAGGGTAGACTAACGTTGATAGTTTAGTCATACCAGCCTTCGGACCGAAGAATGCATCAGTCACACAAACAATAAAGTAATGTTTGGGCAGCTCGGTTGGAGTGCTGTCCATGAAAGGCAAGGGTGCAGCCGGCTCTACTCCGGGTCCGACACACAGTTGTAAGCTATCAGGAAGTCAGACCTCGCAGCAGAGTGTAACATACATTCTGGTACGTAATACTTGCAGTATCTCCACAGACGGAAAGTGCAAATGGTAGCGGCTCATTTCGGTGTCGGTGTCGCTGCTTCCGTGTATCTAGTGGAAAGATAGGGCGAGCGTGTTTGCCGGGTCGGCGGGCGGCGTGTGCCAGCTGTTGCGCGTGTGTGTATGTGTATGTGTATGTGTATGTGTGTGTGGGTGTGTGTGGGCGGGCGGAAACCCAGTCAGCCTGGCGGCCAGACCCTCAAACACAGGATGCCGCAGGACGCCACGTGTTGAGACTTCCTTCCGGGCGGGCCGTAGGGCGAGTATCCACACGTCCCCTGGCCGTTGCCTAACTGCCTCGCACGGCGTCAGAGGCGCTCTGTTCCTACGAACTGGGGCAACTCGTCTCAAGGAAGGTACTTCTCGATGCTCAAAGACGTACTGCAAGGACAGTACAGGTATGTGGTACTCACTCACGCTCTCATCGTAAGCAGGAGTTGAGCTTTTTGACAGCCGAGACCTGAATCATTGCTAAGTGTAAACAACGATTCTGAATAAACTTTACGTGTATAGAAGAGTTAAAGAAATGCAATACTTACTTTTTCGTTGTTGTCAAATTTCATTTTTACGGGATCTAACATACCCTGAAAGGTAATTTAGCGTATTAGGTTTACAGGAAATACACTACTGGACATTAAAATTGCTACTCCACCAAGATGACGTCCTACAGACGCGAAATTTAGCCGACAGGTGGAAGATGCTGTGATATGTAAATGATTACCTTTTCAGAGCATTCACACAAGGTTAGCGCCGGTGGCGACACGTACAACGTGCTCACAGGAGCAAAGTTTCCAAACAATTTCTCATACACAGACAGCAGTTGATCGGCGTTGCCTAGTGAAACGTTGTTGTGATGCCTCGTGTGAGGAGAAGAAACGCGTACCATCACATTTACGACTTTGATAAAGGTCGGATTGTAGCCTATCGCGATTGCCGTCTATCGTATCGCGACTTTGCTGCTCGCGTTGGTCGAGATCCAATGACTGTTAGCAGAATATGGAATCAGTGGGTTCAGGAGGGTGATACGGAACGCCGTGCTGGATCCCAACGGCCTAGTATCACTAGCAGTCGAGATGACAGGCATCTTATGTGCACGGCTGCAACGGATCGTGCAGCAACTTCTCGATACCTGAGTCAAGAGATTGGGGCTTTTGCAAGACAACAATCATCTGCACGAACAGTTCGACGACGTATGCAGCAGCATGGAGTATCAGGTCGGAGACAATGGCTGCGGTTACCCTTGCCGCTGCATTACAGACAGGAGTGCCTGCGATGGGGCACTCAACGACGAACCTGGGTGCACGAATGGCAAAACGTCATTTTTTCGGATGAATCCAGGTTCTTTTTACAGCGTCATGATGGTCGCATCCGTGTTTGGCGACATCGCGGTGTACGCACATTGGAAGCGTGTATTCGTCATCGCCATACTGGCTTATGACCCGGAGTGATGGTATGGGGTGTCACTGATTACACGTCTCGGTCACCTCTTGTTCGCATTGACGGCACTTTGAACAGTGGACGCTACATTTCAGATGTGTTACGACCCGCGGCTCTACCCTTCATTCGATCCCTGCGAAACCCTACATTTCAGCAGGATAATGCACGACCGCATGTTGCAGGTCCTGTACAGGCCTTTCTGGATACAGAAAATGTTCGACTGCTTCCCTGGCCAGCACTTTCTTCAGATCTCTCACCAATTGAAAACGTATTGTCAATGGTGGCCGAGCAACTGGCTTGTCACAATACGCCAGTCACTACGCATGATGAACTGTGGTATCGTGTTGAAGCTGCATGGGCAGCTGTACCTGTACACGCTGACCAAACTTTGATTCAATGCTCAGGCGTATCGAGGCCGTTAATACGGCCAGAGGTGGTTGTTCTGGATCTATGCACCCAAATTGGGTGAAAATGTAATCACACGTCAGTTCTAGTATAATATATTTGTCCAATGAATACCCGTTTATCATCTGCATTTCTTATTGGTGTAACAATTTTAATGACCAGTAGTGTATCTTCAAGATCATGAAATACAAAAAATAGTGTTTCTCATAAAAATTGTAACTAACATTCATGAAAACTATGTAATCATTTGAAATCTTGCAAAATACACCATCCTCATTAATGAATTTTGAAACAACTAAAATCACTTAGGAAAGGCAAGTCTTCCAGTCCAGATGGCATACCAGTCAGATTCCTTTCAGAGTATGCAGACACAATAGCACCTTCCTTAGCAGTCGTATACAACCGCTCACTTGGCGAAAAGTCTGTTACTGAAGACTGGAAAGTAGCACAGGTCACACCAATATTCAAGAAAGGAAACAGGAGTAACCCATTGAATTGCTGACCCATATCACTGACCTCAATTAGCTGTTGGATTTTGGAGCATATACTGTACTCGAACATTATGAATCGCCTTGAAGAAAATGACTTATTGAGACAAACCAACACGGATTCAGAAAATATCCTTCTTGTGCAACAAAGTTAGCTCTTTATTCCCATTAAGTAATGAGTCCTGTCGACAAGGAATCTGAGACCGATTCCATATTCCCATATTTCCAGAAGGCTTTTGATACTGTTTCTCACAAGAGACTATTGATCAAATTGCGTGCATATGGAGTGACGTCTCAGTTGTGAGACTGGATTCGTGATTTCCTATCAGAGAGGTCACAGTTCGTAGTAATAGACGGTAAATCATCGAGTACAACAGAAGTGATATCTGGCGTTCCGCAAGGTAGTGTCATAGGCCCTCTACTGTTCCCGATTTACATAAATGATCTAGGTGATAATTTACATTGTTTGCAGATGACACTGTAATTTACCGTCTAGTAAGATCATCAGACGATCAATTCCAATTAAAAAATGGCTTAAAGAGAATTTCTGTGGCAACTGGCACTAAACAAAGAAAAGTGCCTGGTCATCCACATGGGTACTAAAAGAAATCCGATAAATTTTGGGTATACGATAAATTGCACAAATCTAAGGGCTGTCAATTCGACTAAATACCTAGGAATTACAATTACGCGCAACTTAAATTTGAAAGGCCACGTAGATATTATAGTGGGGAAAGCGAAACAAAGATTGCGCTTTGTTGGCAGAACACTTAGAAGATGAACAATGTAGGATGCCTCTTTAGGGCAACCGACATTACAGTTTTCCCTCCTCTACTGGAATATTGATGCTCGGTGTGTGATTCTTACCAGGTTGGGTTGACGGAAGATATCGAAAAAGTGCAAAGAAGGGCAGCTCGTTTCTTGTTATCACGCAATAGGGATGAAAGTGTCACTGATACGATACGGAAGTTGGGGAGGCAGTCACTGAAACAAAAACGGTTTTCTGTGCGGCGATACCTATTTACAGCCTGCCGTGGTGCCCGAGCGGTTCTAGGCGCTCCGGTCTGGAACCGCGCGACCGCTACGGTCGCGGGCTCGAATCCTGCTTCGGGCATGGATGTGTGTGATGTCCTTAGGTTAGTCAGGTTTAAGTAGTTCTGAATTCTAGGGGACTGATGACCTCAGATGTTAAGTCCCATAGTGCTCAAAGCCGTTTGAACCATTTGAACCAGACCTATTTACGAAATTTCGATCACCAACTTTCTCTTCCGAATGCGAAAAAGATTTAGGTCTTCCTTTTTCACACGCGCCATTCGAGAGTGGAATGGTAGAGAAGTAGCATGAAAGTGGTTCGATGAACCCTTGCCAAGCACTTAAGTGTGAATTGCAGAGTAACCATGTAGATGTAGATGTGGAAAATGAAAACTTTCGGTACACGATAAATTACTTCACTGCTGGATTAAATGCGTAGATTACGTTGTCGTCTTTCATTATGAGCCTGCCATTTGGCACGTTGGAAGAGACAACCTGGCGTTTTAATTTTTGTTTTACTTTTGAAGTGTCATTAAAAAGGTTTTCATAGGTATACATTCTGTTAGGTTTGCTTCTGATTACGTGATTTACGAGAATGAAGTACTTCGAAAGGTGATGATGATTCTTTAGTGTCACACTCTTAGGTTTCTTTCCACGCTATTTATGGTTCGCAATGAACGATATTATGTGTCGCTATAGCATACGACTTCTGTTTGTGTACGTCGAATGAGACACTGCTGTTGACTACTGTGCGTTGCTTTTAAATGCCCTGCTGTCTTCAGGGAAAATTTTAAAGAGCTTTTAAATGTACTGCTCTTTCTAGAAAATTTTAAAATAGCTACAGTGTGGCAGTTGACTTATACTTGTGTTGTATTAACTGTTTTGTTCTCGATGATTGGAAATTGTAATAAAGTAATTCTCTGCAACCTGGTATGGCACCCCCTACCTGAGGTTTCCGTGCGGCAGTGTAGCATACAGACTGTCAGTTGTAAGTTTATCCTGGCAATGCACATAGAAAAAAATGACTTTGAAAAACGTGTGTGTACAGTCATCATGTGATATGCAAGCTGATACGAAATATACCATTTTGTCTGTTTGCTACGTATGTCCTGGGGAATGAACTGTAGTTTTAACTTTCCACCTCACGGGATGATTTGAAAATGGGGTCAGGTAACCCGAAACTAGTAATGAATTAAATAAAAAAAACTGAATCTTGCAACTCTGGCTGCTTTTTACATCAAGCCACAAATTAAAGAAAATTTCACGCCACATCCATCCAAGTTATATGAAACTGTTTCCTGAAGCGCCATTTTTGGAATTGTACTCAATGTGCTATAGGAGTATTTTCAACATATCTAATTAAAATATCTAATTGTCATCATTATTATAATTACTTCTTTCACTTATTTTTGTATGTTTGTTGTTGTTGTTGTGGTCTTCAGTCCTGAGACTGGTTTGATGCAGCTCTCCATGCTACTCTATCCTGTGCAAGCTGCTTTATCTCCCAGTACCTACTGCAACCTACATCCTTCTTAATCTGTTTAGTGTATTCATCTCTTGGTCTCCCTCTACGATTTTTACCCTCCACGCTGCCCTCCAATACTAAATTGGTGATACCACGATGTCTCAGAACATGTCCTACCAACCGATCCCTTCTTCTAGTCAAGTTGTGCCACAAGCTCCTCTTCTCCCCAATTCTGTTCAATACCGCCTCATTAGTTATGTGATCAACCCATCTAATCTTCAGCATTCTTCTGTAGCACCACATTTCGAAAGCTTCTATTCTCTTCTTGTCCAAGCTATTTATCGTCCACGTTTCACTTCGATACACGGCTACACTCCGTACAAATACTTTCAGAAACGACTTCCTGACCCTTAAATCAATACTCGTTGTTAACAAATTTCTCTTCTTCAGAAACGCTTTCCTTCCCATTGCCAGTCTACATTTTATATCCTCCCTACTTCGACCATCATCAGTTATTTTGCTCCCCAAATAGCAAAACTCCTTTACCACTTTAAGTGTCTCATTTCCTAATCTAATTCCCTCAGCATCACCCGACTTAATTCGACTACATTCCATTATCCTCGTTTTGCTTTTGTTGTTGTTGATCTTATACCCTCCTTTCAAGACACTGTCCATTCCGTTCAACTGTTCTTCCAAGTCCTTTGCTGTCTCTGATAGAATTACAATGTCATCGGTGAACCTCAAAGTTTTTATTTCTTCTCCTTCTTTTCTTTTGTTTCCTTTATTGCTTGCTCAATGTGCAGATTGAATAACATCGGGGATAGGCTACAACCCTGTCTCACTCCTTCCCAACCACTGCTTCCCTTTCATGCCCCTCGACTCTTATAACTGCCAAATGGTTGGCGTACAAATTGTAAATAGGGTTACTCTCTCTGTATTCTCTCCCTGCCACCTTCAGATTTTGAAAGAGAGTATTCCAATCAACATTGTCAAAAGCTTTCTCTAAGTATACAAATGCCTGAAACGTAGGTTTGCCTTTCCTTAATCCTTCTTCTAAGATAAGTCGTGGGGTCAGTATTGCCTCAGGTGTTCCAACATTTCTACAGAATCCAAAATGATCTTCCCCGAGGTCGGGTTCTATCAGTTTTTCCATTCGTCTGTAAAGAATTCGCGTTAGTATTTTGTAGCTGTGACTTATTAAACTGATAGTTCGGTAATTTTCACATCTGTCAACACCTGCTTTCTTTGGGATTGGAATTATCACATTCTTCTTGAAGTCTGAGGGTATTTCACCTGTGTCATACATCATGCTCACCATATGGTAGAGTTTTGTCAGGACTGGCTCTCCCAAGGCCGTCAGTAGTTCTAATGCAATATTGTCTACTCCGGGGGCCTTGTTTCGATTCATGTCTTTCAGTGCTCTGTCAAATTCTTCACGCAATATCATATCTCCAATTTCATCTTGATCTAATCCTCTTCCATTTCCATAATATTGTCCTCAAGTACATCGCCTTTGTATAAGCCCTCTATATACTCCTAGCACCATTCTGCTTTCCCTACTTTGCTTAGAACTGGATTTCCATCTGAGCTCTTGATGTTCATACAATTGGTTCTCTTACCTCCAAAGGTCTCTTTAATTTTCCTGTAGGCAGTATCCATCTTACCCCTGGTGAGATAAGCCACTACATCCTTAAATTTGTCCTCTAGCCATCCCTGCTTAGACATTTTGCACTTCCTGTCGATATCATTTTTGAGACGTTTGTATTCCTTTTTGCCTGCTTCATTTACTGCATTTTTATATTTTCACCTTTCATCCATTAAATTCAATATTTATTCTGTTACCCAAGGATTTATACTAGCCCTCGTCTTTTTACCTATTCAATCCTCTGCTGCCATCACTATTTCATCCCTCAAAGCTACCCATTCTTCTTGTACTGTATTTTCTTCTCCCATTTCTGTCAATTGTTCCCTTATGCGCTCCCTGAAACTTTGTACATCCTCTGGTTGTTTCAGTTTATCCAGGTCCCATCTCCTTAAATTCCCACCTTTTTGCAGTTTCTTCAATTTTAATCTACAGTTCATAACCAATAGATTGTTGTCAGAGTCCACATCTGCCCCTGGAAATGTCTTACAATTTAAAACCTAGTTCCTAAATCTCTGTCTTACCATTATATAATCTGTCTGATGCCTTTTAGTATCTCCAGGGTTCTTCCATGTAAACAACTTTCTTTTATGATTCTTAAACCAAGTATTAGCTATGATTAAGTTATGCTCTGCGTAGAATTCTACCAGGTGGCTTCCTCTTTCATTTCTTAGCCCCAATCCATATTCACCTACTACGTTTCCTTCTCTCTCTTTACCTACGCTCGAATTCCAGTGACCCATGACTATTAAATTTTCGTCTCCCTTCACTACCTGAATGAGTTCTTTAAGCTCATCATACATTTCTTCAATTTCTTCGTCATCAGCAGAGCTAGTTGGCATATAAACTTGTACTACTGTAGTAGGTGTGGGCTTCGTATCTATCTTGGCCACAATAATGCGTTCACTATGCTGTTTGTAGTAGCTTACCCGCATTCCTATTTCCCTATTCATTATTAAACCTACTCCCGCATTACCCCTGTTTGATTTTGTATTTATAACCCTGTAGTCACCTGACCAGAAGCCTTGTTCCTCCTGCCACCGAACTTCAGTAATTCCCACTATATGCAACTTTAATCTATCCATTTCCCTTTTTAAATTTTCTAACCTACCTGTCCGATTAAGGGATCTGACGTTCCACGCTCCGATCCGTAGAACGCCAGTTTTCTTTCTCCCGATAACGACATCCTCTTGAGTAGTCCCCGCCCGGAGATCCGAATGGGGGACTATTTTACCTCCGGAATATTTTGCCCAAGAGGTCGTCGTCATTATTGAATCATACAGTAAAGCTGCATTCCCTCGGGAAAAATTACGGCTGTAGTTTCCCCTTGCTTTCAGCTGTTCGCAGTACCAGTACAGCAAGGCCATTTTGGTTATTGTTACAAGGCCAAATCAGTCAATCATCCAGACTGATGCCCTTGCAACTACTGAAAAGGCTGCTGCCCCTCTTCAGGAACCACACGTTTGTCTGGCCTCTCAACAGATACCCCTCCGTTGTGGTTGCACCTACGGTACGGCTATCTGTATCGTTGAGGCGCGCAAGCCTCCCCACCAACGGCAAGGTCCATGGTTCAAGGGAGGGAGGGGGAGTTTATTTTGGTATTGTGTTTTAAATTGATGTTTCTTGTTTACCATTTCACATACGTCTGTTTTTTTTATTTAAAATAAGAAGTAAACCATTCTTATAATACAACATCGTTACAATAATGATAATCTGTAAAGAAATATGTTCCTATTATAAATTATCGGTATGAGTCCCACGGAAACGTCTACATAGTTATCTTGTAATTATTTTGCCTGTATTCCACTTGAAAAAAAGTATTGATATCTGCGGGGGTGACTCAGAACCATGTGTTCTAAATTATATACAGGGTGTTACAAAAAGGTACGACCAAACTTTCAGGAAACATTCCTCGCTCAAAAAATAAAGAAAAGATGTTGTTTGGACATGTGTCCGGAAACGCTTAATTTCCATGTTAGAGCTCACTTTAGTTTCGTCAGTACGTACTGTACTTCCTCGATTCACTGCCAGTTGGCCCAATTGAAGGAAGGTCATGTTGACTTCGGTGCTTGTCTTGGCATGCGACTCATTACAGTACTAGCATCAAGCACATCAGTACGTAGCGTCAACAGGTTAGTGTTCATCGCGAACGTGATTTTGCAGTCAGTGCAATGTTTACAAATGCGGAGTTGGCAGATGCCCATTTGATGTATGGATTAGCACGGGGCAATAGCCGTGGCGCGGTTCGTTTGTATCAAGACAGATTTACAGAACGAAGGTGTCTCGACGGGAAGACGTTCGAAGCAATTGATCGGCGTCTTAGGGAGCACGGAACATTCCAGCCTATGACTCGCGACTGGGGAAGACCTAGAACGACGAGGACACCTGCAATGAACTAGGCAATTCTTCGTGCAGTTGACGATAACCCTAATGTCAGCATCATAGAAGTTGCTGCTGTACACGATAACGTTGACCACGTCACTGGCCGGCCGGGGTGGCCGTGCGGTTCTTGGCGCTACAGTTTGGAACCGCGCGACCGCTACGGTCGCAGGTTCGAATCCTGCCTCGGGCATGGATGTGTGTGATGTCCTTAGGTTAGTTAGGTTTAAGTTTTTCTAAGTTCTAGGGGACTGATGACCACAGCAGTTAAGTCCCATAGTGCTTAGAGCTATTTGAACCATTTTTGAACCACGTCACTGTATGGAGAGTGCTACGGGAGAACCAGTTGTTTCCGTACCGTGTACAGCGTGTGCAGGCACTATCAGCAGCTGATTGGCCTTCACGGGTACACTTCTGCGAATGGTTCAGCCAGCAATGTGTCAATCCTCATTTCAGTGCAAATGTTCTCTTTACGGATGAGGCCTCATTCCAACGTGATCAAATTGTAAATTTTCATAATCAACATGTGTGGGCTGACGAGAATCCGCACGCAATTGTGCAATCACGTCATCAACACAGATTTACTGTGAACGTTTGGGCAGGCATTGTTGGTGATGTCTTGATTGGGCCCCATGTTCTTCCACCTATGCTCAATGGAGCACGTTATCATGATTTCATACAGGATACTCTACCTGTGCTGCTAGAACATGTGCCTTTACAAGTACGACACAACATATGGTTCATGCACGATGGAGCTCCTGCACATTTCAATCGAAGTGTTCGTACGCTTCTCAACAACAGATTCGGTGACCGATGGAGTGGCAGAGGCGGACCAATTCCATGGCCTCCACGCTCTCCTGACCTCAACCCTCTTGGCTTCCATATTTATGGGGCCATTTGAAAGCTCTTGTCTAAGCAATCCCGGTACCAAATAAAGAGACTCTTCGTGCTCGTATTATGGACGGGTGTGATACAATACGCTATTCTCCAAGGCTGCATCAGCGCATCAGGGATTCTATGCGACGGAGGGTGGATGCATATATCCTCGCTAACGGAGGACATTTTGAACATTTCCTGTAACAAAGTGTTTGAAGTCACGCTGGTACGTTCTGTTGCTGTGTGTTTCCATTCCATGATTAATGTGATTTGAAGAGAAGTAATAAAATGAGCTCTAACATGGAAAGTAAGCGTTTCCAGACACATGTCCACATAACATATTTTCTTTATTTGTGTGTGAGGAATGTTTCCTGAAAGTTTGGCTATACCTTTTCGTAAGACCCTGTATGTGGATAGACTGCTATCCAGTTAACCCAAGTTCGGAAATGTTATAACTATAGTACATACAAATTGAAGGTATAAGATACTGATGATGGTTATGGTGCTATCACATGCTGGAAAAGGCAAGCAAAACAAGTACCCCAACGGAAGCTCTGTGAAAAGTTTTGTTTACCTGAGTTGAGATCGGCTATCCAGTTGTAATGCTATTTCAACGGTGTGATCAAACAGTTTTATCTGCACATTCACTCACTAAATGGCTAAGACGGAAGCATAATGTACACTGTGTTCAGGCGTGACAAGGCCGTCAGTCCTATCTGCCAACAACAATGCGTGATTGTTCTATTGAAGCACTGTGAGCGCTGTTATTATTGGTTTGAACTGTATAGTGTACACAAATGAAAATTTGCCCGACATAGATACTCCCTCATTGCATTTTGCGGACCTTAAATTACAACAATGCTGTTAGCCTCATCAGCTAATTTAAAGTGGAAGTTAACTCTTTAAATATCTGTTTATTGCACGCAGAGCAATATTTTAAAAATGACTAGATATGAATAGGATCTCTCAAGTTAAACCCGAATATAGAAAAATTTCCTTTAGTTTACGTCTATAGTCACAAACTTTTTGTCAACAGATACCGCTTTTGGTCTGTAATCTTCAGATCTGTTTTACAAAAACAATGTCCTAATGTACTGCAGTCATAGTGGCTTCGTCAAATGCTAAACGCAAAATCAGAACCAGCATCGTCAAACATATGTGAATAACAGCATATGCAAGACTCACTTAGTTTCTTTGAACAGTAGTGCTGCAGACAAGATGACTCTTGCATATGCTTTGCAGCATTCCACATCGACATGAATTGAAATGTTTTCTCCAGAAACACATCTGTGAGATTTACATAGCGCTTGTGAAAGTTTCTTTGTAGATAAATTTTTGAGGCATCGACATCACAACTTTCTTCTGAAAATGCCCATAAATCAGTTTCAAAGTTGTTCAAATTTTCTGCTAAGCCCTTATGTAAAGTTATGAGACAATGGTTAGCTTTGACATTGTTTTAAGTTTGTTGATGTTTATTTTACAACCACTTTGCAAGACACTAGCCATTCTGTTCAACTGCTTAACCATGCCCTTCGCCGTCTCTGACAAAATTACATGGTCAGTGGTAAATGTTCAAGTTTTATTTCTTCTCCCCGGACCACAGTCAGGTTCCCCAATTTCTCCGTGGTTTCCTTCAGTGTTTGTTCAATGTAGACATTGAATAACATCTCGGCCACTGCTTCTGTTTGTGACCTTCTTCTGACTGCAGTCTGAATCCTGTAAAAACTGTGAATGACGTTTCACTCTCTCTGTTTTATCCCTACTACCTGTCATTTTACACAGTGTGACCCAAAAGTTCGTTAACATTTGATAATGCACGAAGTCACACAATAAGGTAGGCAGAGAAGTAAAAATTGACACACATGACCGAAATAACACGAGGTTTCACGCTCCGAGGATCTGTCAACACCCACAACTTCAGAATTTGGGCTACAAAAAATCCTAAAACTGTCGTGAAAACAACACTTTATGACGAGAAAGTCGAGGCACGATGTGTATTTTCATCAGTCGTGATCGGACACCTTTTCTACGAGGAAATACGGGGTGCTGCTTTTCAAACTGTCAGCATGACGGGCGCGAGGTATGCCGATATATTTCAGAATTGCATCATCCCTAGCCTGCTAATAAACACGTGTTGGGAGGTGCGACTTTATGCAGGAAGGTGTTCCACCTCATACTGCTGCACGTGTGAATCATCTCTTACGGCATGGCTGGGTGAGGATCGCTTGCCGAGCCGCCTCTTCCAGGTCACCAGACCTCAATCCGTGTGATTATTGTTTGTAGGATTACCTTAAGTTGCAAGTCTGTTGCACTCGTCAGATCACATTAGGGATACTAAAAGACAACATCCGACGGCACTTCCTCATCATACCTGCTAATATGCTGTACGGTGTTGTTCACAATATTGTCCCTTGGTGAATGGCGGGCGACTAATTCAGAATTTGTCGTAAAGAACATCTTCTTTGCTAATAATCAATTTTTACGCTAATTGTTGCTTTTATATCATATGAAGCTCCATCTGTTAGCCATTTTGATCATTTGTGAAGTGTTGAATTTTCAAATGTTTACGGACTATTCTGTCACCCGGTAAATAAAACGTAGATTAGATTAGATTTAAACTGATCTTTATTTCTAACTAATTTTTTTATTTTTGCTGGCAAATTATTGAAGATGAGTGTACCTGAGTAGTGGACCCCTTTTTGAACTAAAGTAAGTGCTTTTACGTCCTTGAGCAGATTATTTTTGTTCTTGCCATTGCATGTATGAACTGAGCTGTTTGTTGGAAAAAGAGATATATTATTTAGGACAAATTTCATTAAGGAGTAAATATACTGAGAGGGAGTAGTTAGTATACCCAGTGCTTTGAAGAGGTTTCTACAGGACGTCCGTGAATTTACTCCACAAATAATACGTATTACTCGTTTTTGGACTCTGAAAACTTTTGTTTGACTTTAAGAGTTACCCCAAAAAATTACACCATATGACATTATGGAAAGTAAGCAAAGTATGCAAGCTTTTTTCATTTTTATGTCGCCTATCTGCTAACACTAGAATTGCAAATACAGATTTGTTAAGGCGTTTCTGCAGTTCTGTGGTATGCTCCTCCCAACTGAATTTATTATCAAGTTGTAATCCCAGGAATTTAAGACTGTCAACCTCTTCTATCTGCTCTTCTTCATACTTTATGCATATGCTGGTTGGAAACCTCTTACAGGTTGTGAATTGAATGTAGTGAGTCTTTTCGAAGTTTAATGTCAGTGAGTTGGCTTTAAACCATTTATTAATATCCATGAAAATATCATTAGCAGATCTCTCTAGAACTACACTCGACATACTATTTATTGCAGTACTTGTGTCATCTGCAAACAACAAGAACTCTGCTTCTGGCTGTGTAACTGATGAGAGATCATTAATGTACACAAGAAAAAGCAATGGCCCTAAGATGGATCCTTGTGGGACACCACATGTAATTTCCTCCCATTCTGATGATGACTGATGACTTAATTCACTAGTCCCTTGCACTGACACCCTTTGTTTCCTGTTAGCGAGGTATGACTTGAACCATTTTGAAGTACTGCCTGTGACACTATAGAATTCTAATTTATTTAAAAGAATGTCGTGGTTCACACAATCGAATGCCTTTGACAAATCACAGAAAATACCTGCTGCTTGTAACTTGTTATTTAATGAATTAAGTACATTTTCACTGTAGGTGTAAATACCCTTCTCAATATCAGAACCCTTCAGAAATCCAAACTGTGTTCTTGATAATATGTTATTTGTGGTCAGGTGGTTGAAAAGCTGCCTGTACATTATTTTTTCTAAAATTTTTGAGAATGCTTCCAAAAGTGAAATTGGTCTGTAGTTTGATGGTATCTCTTTATCCCCTTTCTTGAATAGAGGCTTAACATCTGCATATTTTAGCCAGTCAGGAAATGTCCCAGTTATAATTGACTGGTTACACAAGTAACTTAGAATTGCACTAAACTCACAAGAACATGCCTTAATTAACTTTGTTGATATTTCATCGCAACCACTAGAATGCTTTGATTTAAAGATTTTATTATGGAAGTTATTTCTTTTGGTGAAGTGAGTGACAAATTCATGTACCTGAAGCTATATGTAAATGCTAGTTTCAGATATTCAAGGGCATTATTTACTGATCCTGACAATCCCTTCATTCTATCAGTAACGAACATAAAGTACTTGTTAAATAGATTTGCCACACTATGTTCATCGGTTACTAATGTGTCATCTACCCTTAGTGCTATTTGCTCCTGTTCCTTTCTGGTTCTACCAGTCTCCTCTTTCACTGTATCCCATATTGTTTTTATTTTGTTCCCTGACATTGCTATCTTCTTCTCGTAGTGCATTTGTTTAGACGTCTGAATGGCTTCTTTTTAATATTTTACAGTATTCCTTGTATTTAGCTAAATCATCAGCATTGGAGCTATTCTCGATCGACAGATACATTTTCCTTTCTGTCTTACAGGAAATATTTATTCCTTGTGTAATCCACGGTTTTATTATAGACTTCTGTTTAATTTGAGTAACTTTTAGAGGAAAACAAGGTACTGGCATTGTTCATGAATGTGTTATATTTTTCATTCATGTCAGGAGCACTATAAACATCTTTCCAGTTCATATCTTTGAGCAGTTTTCTAAAACACTCAATTTTTGGTTGATTGGCTGCTCTCCTGTACTCAGTCTTAGCAGTCTGCTTTGAATGCTTGACTTCCTTCGACATCGCACCGCATGGACCCCTCTCCGCAGAATTCGTCGAATACGACTAATATAATGCAATTTAATCCATGAGAATTTCCGTCCACTGTGTGTGTGTGTGTGTGTCAAGATGTGAGGACTTCCACGGGTCTCTGCCGTCCCCTTCGGGCTGTCCCCAGGACGGATGCTTGCGGTCGCACAGAGGCGGCGTCGCGCATGCGCGGCCGTCCAATCCCGGCTGTCCCGCGTTCCCGCGCTCCTGTGGTCGCGCACTGGATGGTGGGTGCTGCGTGCCGCCTTCCATGACACGACGGCCCTGCCAGCGTGATCCTCGGGCCTGCCAACTGGGCCCTGCTGCCATCTGTCGAGGAATGCACGGTGACTGATCCAAGTTCTGTTGCAACGTGGAAATGGGGCAGCTCAGCTGTAATGCGTGACTTCTGTTTTTTACTCCGAAATGGATCTCTATTGAAGGTGTATCTGGAGAAATAGTAACTGAACCGTGCTACTACTCGGTTCTTCAGAAAATCAAAATTACAATCTCACCACAGTTATTTAAAGAAAATAGGAAGCCCGCGATCACTGGTGACGGACAAGCTTGTGATTGTTTCACAATTTTAATTTGACTCAAACAGACTTTATAATAAACTCCATTTCAGACATTTGCCCTCTTACTGCTGCAATATACGCATTTTCACTTAAATTGAATTACATAAGCACGAATAAGAATCATATTTAGCATCCGCAACCAAAAACATAGATAGTAGGCACAGTCAATAATCAATCACAGACGATCGTTCTTTTTAACCATATCTCAAAAGGCTAAGAACACTATACACATCCAACCCAAAGTTACACAACCACATAATACCACACCTTCATTTAAAAATAAAGATCTTAAAGCTTAATAAAACAGAACTGCCCACGTAAAGGTCCACAGAGAAACATGCTTATACTAAAAATGCAAAGTGGGCCAACCAAGGTCGTAAAACTGGCACACAGGAAAAACAACAAGTTGAACACTGATTAAAGATACACACATGATTAACATAAGTGTTGAACAAAAATGGCAGGTAATAACCAGCAAAATAACTTACAGAAACGCTAATATTAACAAAGTGGCCTCGCTTACCTTTAGAGAACAGCGTTAAGATCCACAGCAGTATTTGGAAGCAAAAACGCTACGGCCGGCAGTCAATACGAGCGTTCACTCTCCACGGCTTGTGCACAAGCTCACAAGCAGGCGGTATATATTTATCTACAGTCCAACCGGCCTCACAATGTGCGGTCCTGACAAGAATCCATAAGCGCATCGACACCAGGAAACGAGCAGACTTAACAAATGCCCTGCAGCACAAATAGATTGCAATCAAACAAAGGTCACATCACAGCCACACTGGAATATATAATAACCATGCCCCCAAATCCTTATGGAGCTATACTTTAACATTACCCGTCTCCCAGTAACTTAGCAGGAAACTTGGAGATCACTTGCAGCCGCGCGTAATTAGCCGAGCGGTCTAGGGTGCTGCAGTCGTGGGCTGTGCGGCTGGTCCCGGCGGAGGTTCGAATCCTACCTTGGGCATGGATGTGTGTGGTGTCCTTAGGTTAGTTAGGTTTAAGTAGTTCTAAGTTGTAGGGGACTGATGACCACAGCAGTTGAGTCCCATAGTGCTCAGAGCCATCTGAACCATTTGAACCATCAACTCTACGGCTGCCGGACGCGTACAAAACGGTAACCTGTCCCCAAGCGGTCAATATGTATTAAAAGAAGTTAAAACTTGCATGAAAACCACTTAAAACACACACTCCACAAATGATGATAAACGAAATGAGGAACATCAGCCTCCTTAAAATAGCCGCTGTGGAATCAAGTTCAGAAGAGTCTCCAGCAGCTATCCAAGCCACAATACGTTTCAACAGTCTCCTTAGTTAAACACAAAATAACTTGGAGCTTGCAAATTACGAGCTGGGAAGCTGTTCAGCGTGAGACGACGGACCCACCACAGTTCTGCATGTGACGGTGCCCAGTCATCGGCACCAGAGCGACCCGGG
The DNA here is from genome assembly GCF_023897955.1 of Schistocerca gregaria. NCBI lineage: Eukaryota > Metazoa > Arthropoda > Insecta > Orthoptera > Acrididae > Schistocerca > Schistocerca gregaria. The sequence goes on along the minus strand of NC_064920.1, from coordinate 1,204,105,273 downwards.
ACTAGGAGGGCGGCACGGCGACGCCCGTGCACCACGCTGAGGGAGGCCGGCTTCTTTCAACACAAGTTGGCTCGATCAACGCCGACCGGAGACCTCCCGTCAGTCGTTCACCCGGAAAACCGCGGGGGAGCAGTCAAAGGTAGCAGGACAGCCGAATATCGATATCAGCGACGCAAGTCGAACACCCCAGCGCCAGCCGCCACGGCTCAGTAATATTTTCGGAGGTGGCGTTTATGTTACTGTAAAGCTATCCCGGAATCCGAAATTCGAAACTCCGTACCAGCTGCAGTGTAGCGCCAATAAAAACTCGATTTTCAAGTATTGACCGAATTTAAAAATTTAAAATGCCACCATAATCCACTCATTAAGAGGTGTAATCTTACGTTAATACTGTACCTCAGTAAGACACAGTAAATATTATAGTTAGAAACTGTGTGTTTGTCATCAGGCAATGTAACCGATGACGCGGAAGTTTGCTGGTTCCGTATTTTTGAGAATGAAGAGCAACTTAGCGACTTCAAACAAACTTTTCGCCTAATCAAACCTTTACGACGCTTTCTCTTCCTCACACCAAATCCATGTTTTCGCTGTTCATGCAGTACCTCTTTAACATCAGACATGACATTTTAATGTATTACTTCTTTACTACTTTCAGTTCGCAGCACACATTGCTCGAATTATCCCCATATACCTCTGAATGCACCTGCAAGATAGTTCAAAAATGTTCAAATGTGTGTGAAATCTTATGGGACTTAACAGCTAAGGTCATCAGTCCCTAAGCTTACACACTACTTAACCTGAATTATCATAAGGACAAACACACACAAACACCCATGCCCGAGGAAGGACTCGAACCTCCGCCGAAACCAGACGCACAGTCCATGACTGCAGCGCCCCAGACCGCTCGGCTAATCCCGCGCGGCGCTGAAAGATTATATAATTGTACAACACAAATCTCAGGAGATATGATGTCATAAACATTGAGATGTGTGGTAAAACTAGTTGTTGCTTAAAACGGAGCGCAGTTCACCCGGACTATACTTCTCCAATGTTTCATAATGACATAATTTAGCTATTTGTAACAAACTGTAATTTCGAACCTTTTCTAAATTTTTTTCTCGCGTATATGCGTAACGTCAGATATTTAACTTGTTAGCCGGCCGTGGTGACCGAGCGGTTCTAGACACTTCAGTCTGGAACCGCGCGACTGCTACGGTCGCACGTTCGAATCCTGTCTCGGCCATGAATCTGTGTGATGTCCTTAGGTTAGTTAGATTTAAATAGTTCTAAGTTCTAGGGGACTGATGACCTCATATGTTAAGTCCCATAGTGCTCAGAGCCATTTGAACCATTTTAACTTGTTAAGTGATTTGTATTAAGTAGTTCAAAAATGGTTCAAATGGCTCTAAGCACTATGGGACTTAACTGCTGAGGTCATGAGACCCCGAGAACTTAGAACTACTTAAACCTAACTAACCTAAGGACATCACACACAGCCTTGCCCGAGGCAGGATTCCAACCTGCGGCCGTAGCGGTCGTGCGGTTCCAGACTGTAGCGCCTAGAACCGCTCGGCCACACCGGCCGGCTGTAGTAAGATGTCTGAAACTGTTTTATACACAGGAGTTTGATTCTTTAAAGAGTCAGGGCTTTAGTAGTAAAGGCTAATTTGAATAAAATATAAAATACAACGTGTCTAATTTTTATTGGTTACAGACGTACAACTGCTGAAATGTAGACCCAACACATACTCAAGGAACGTGTTAACTCTCTGTGCCCCATCAATATGAAAAAAAATTATTTTTCATATAATTAACCTTCATAGTAATAGTGAGCACCGAATACAACACGAAACTGGTAAAAAGTAAACAATCAATTTAAGGAGTGGTTGCATTTTCGATTATAAATGTAAAATTTTTATGATCTCAATAAGCAACAAATATATAATGAAATTAGCGAAAGGAAAAACAATCAGTTGTTTTAAGGAACCACTGGGACATACAATTTCTAATCATCCGTCATTTTGGCCGCACGGGATAGCCGCGTGGTCTCAAGCGCCTTGTCACGGTTCGCGCGGCTTCCTCAATCGGAGGTTCGAGACCTCCCGCGGGCATGAGTGTGTGTGTTGTCCTTAGCGTAAGTTAGTTTAAGTAGTGTGTAAGTCTAGGGACCGATCACTTCAGCACTTTTGTACCATAGGATCTTACACAAATTTCCAAATTTCCATTCCTCATTTGATGTGATATATTTGAAAGCAAATTCGCATTTTTCCTTTTTCGTAGAGAGAATCCTACATCTTTAATCATCCATGAAAGCATAATGCATAAAACGAATTACAGTCCTAAATAAAAACAAAAATGGGCCTACATTTTAATAAAATTTGTATCACAACTACATACTGTCTCATTGTCTTCATTTCGATTATACTCAAAAAAGCAGTAGTAGAAACTCAAATTTATGTTACCTTCACTGTCAATGTCCTCATTTTGGCCACTTTGTCAGAATCTCTTACAATAATGCAGCGCGATATTCGTGCCGATTGTTAACTTGGAACGGGATAAGTGACTGCTATAATGTATTACGTACGCAGAAGTACATCAGTGTACCATTAGAAGTCTTGCAACAGTATTGGTGGTTTCATGCGAAAGGCATAGGCACTTTAAAAAAATTAATAAAGTAGTGGTTTCAGGCAGAAACCACTGGGACTCCAGGTTTTAAGCAAAGGCAAATGATTAAGTTCTAACTCGATTTTCATAAATTTCAATAACTCGTACTTGTGTCCTTTTACGAGGACACCACTATTCGCAATCCAAACCATCACTCCGCTTTCCTGTGTTTACTTTTTCTTTGTAGATTTCACCTTTCAACCGGATCTGCTCGTAGCGCATAACGTGCTGCGCGTCATCTTGACGGGACGGGCAGCTTCGCTGTGGTTTTTTGGCGGTTTCCCACGCTGGGGTATCCCCAGTTTCTGCCTCAGAAGAGCCGATACGCAAACAGTTAAAATACGATCACACAAGGTACAAAGTTTACACGATGCGGAAACATTTGGCGTACACGACTTTCCTCCATTAGGCTTCTGACAACTGCGGGTGCAGGAAAGACATCCGGCCGCAAAGATAAATACATTAAATATCTCAGACCCTGAATACAGCAGATTTCGTACTAAACGGGATTAACCCTAACAAGGGGACATCTCACACCGACTCGATCCATAGTGACAAGCTGTGTGGACCACGACTAGGATTTAAACACATGTAAACAGTAACACACTACTCTCAACTGTTTCCTAGAAAAAAGTGTTTGTAAATTTTGTACACTTTGTATTTTCACTAATATTCAAAGAGTCCGCAGTGGAGCGAATAAGCCCTTGGTTTCACAAGCGCATGGTCTCTGGATCGAATCTCGCTGCCGGTACTTTCTTTTTTTTGATTCCCATATGATTGTAACATATATTCTTTTCGTAATATTTGTCCTAATAAAAGGTGAAAAATATATTTTGATACGGAGATTGGAAATACGACGGTGATTGAAATAGTAAACTTAATGTGCTATAAATTGCAACAATGAACAAAAAACTTCTATATCTTTTTTCGACGCAGTCTCCCTGATGTTGAGTGCACGTATTCCACTGCTTTGGAAGTGCATAGATGAGAAATTCCTTTTGGTCGTGTGTGTAGCCAGTAGTGCACACCGGTTGTCATCTCCGTCACTTTTGAAATGCCTGCCTCCCATTGCTTCTTTAAGTGCACAAAACAGATGAAAGTCACAAGGAGCAAGGTGTGGTGAATAGAGATGATTAGCAAACATTCAGATTTAGTTTCCTGAATGGTGTATGTTGGGGGAGAGGGGGACGTTGAATATTGTAGAAGTACTCCTGAATTGAATTTTCTCATTTCCAGAGTACTGAAGGAAGATCTGTTTTAATTGTTAAAAACTATTCAAAAGCCAAGGTCAAATAAAAAATTTCTTTAAGACGACGTTTCAACAGTCTTTGGTCTCATCTTCAGGTCTTTAACATCTATTTCTTGCAAAAGATGCTCGTTTTACGCTGAATCTCACTCACAAGATGGAAAGTGGGTGAAATTCAGCACATTTTAAAATATTTTAGCGATGAAAAACGTTTGTAATGCGCTGAGTTTTATTCACTTGACATGTACGTGAGTTCCAGTGTAAAATGTACACGTCTTACAACAAAAAGATGTCGAAAATCTGAAGATGACAGCAGAGGTTGTTGAAACTGGTCGACTTAAATAAAGAATTTTTTTATGCGATCTTGGCTTTTCAATTGTTTTTAATACCCCTGAAGACAGAAGTCTTGTCGTTTAGTCCAGGTTGCAGAGTGAAGTTGATTTTTCAGTGTGTCTGAATAAGAAGTACTGGTTTCCGTCACTCCTCTGTGTATGTAATGCTCCAGAGTTACTCGATTTGCATCCCAGAAGAGAATCAGCACGACTTTTCCAGCAGACGGTTGAGTGCGGCGATAAGCTGTGGCGCCATTCCTTGCTTGACCTTCTCGTTTCTGGTTGGTTATAACGGAACTAAGTAGCATAGCCCTAAGTTTTTACCATAAATGCATCAGCTTCCATGTGAAGACGATGGGAAATTCCTTCACAGGTATCGACGAGACGGTCTTTCAATTCGGAAATCATTTGACATGGCACCCATCTTGCAGACACTTTACTGAAGAGCAGTAAATTGTGAACAATACTCTGGGTTGAACCAGTACTAATCATCAAACTTATAGCTATTTTGTTCAAAATCACGCGTCTGTTCTCGTTTACAAGCTTCTCCACAATCAAAATCTTCTCGTTCGTCACTATGCGGTGCGCCTTCCGTGGTCTTCCGGCGTCCTCCACAGAAAATTGGCAATGGTAAACTTAACTGCTTCTTCGACGTTATTTTACCAGATAACTAAAACTAGGAAAGCCTTGAACCCCTTCCACTAAATTTAATTAGTATTAAGATTCTTTTAGACGGAGTGCAGTGGAGCTGACGCTGAAATCATTAAGTATTTGGTTATATCATCGCTAGTCTCACTGAACTCTTCTGAACTCTACATGTCTTGTGTGGTCTGACGTCTCCTTGCCAGCAACAGGTCCCAGGTTCAAACTAATCAATTCCCTAAAAAACACGCTCAGAGCGTCGTTGCGCGAAAGTGGTAGGGAGACACGACTTAGAACAGACAGACATCACGCAGAATGTTAGATGCTCAATACCGACGCATGTTGACAGCGGGGTGGTCATCTTCTTGTGGACGCTGCTGCCTTCTCTTGCGTTGCAGCATCACTTTGCCACTTACCGGTCACTTTAAAGCCCCAGGAACATTACTGCCGCCTACACGATAACTTTCATGCAAATTGTAAGTAGGCTCTTTAGGTTTTTATGTCGGTCACGCCACGTAGCGCTTTGTATGAAAATCACTGACTGTGGTGTGTGCAGTCTGTGGCTGGTTTGCATTGTTGGAATATTTGCTATTGTAGTGTTGGGCTGTTGGGTGTGAACAGCGCGTAGCGTTGCGCAGTTGGAGGTGAGCCGCCAGCAGTGGTTGATGTGGGGAGAGAGATGGCGGAGTTCTGAAGCGGACGATCTGGTCGTGTGTCCGTCAGAAAAAGGAAATTTGTAAGACTGGATGCCATGAACTGATATATATATATGACTTTTGAACACTATTAAGGTAAACACATTGTTTGTTGTCCACCAAAATCTTTCATTTGCTAACTATGACTATCAGTAGTTTGTGACTTCAGTAGTGTGAACCTTTTATTTAGCTGGCAGTATTGGCGCCCGCTGTATTGCAATAGTTCGCGTAACGAAGATTTTTGTGAGGTAAGTGATTCATGATAGGTACAGGTTATTGTTAGTCAGGGCCATTCTTTTGTAGGGATTTTTGAAAGTCAGATTGCGTTGCGCTAAGAACATATTGTGTGTCATTTTAGTGTTGATCAGAATAAGTAAAAAGAGAAATGTCTGAGTACGTTCAGTTTTGCTCAGCTCTTTGAAAATCTAATAACGTAGAGGTTTTCCAGCACAGTCATTCTTAATTTTTCTAAGGGGATGTTCCAAAATTAGTAGCCATTTTATTAATATTATTGTATGGGCATTTGTGATAAGTATAATGTGTAACCAGCGGAGGCCACACGATCGTAAAAACATGCAAAACAATAATTACTGCGACATACAGCACCTACGACTGATGCCGCGTTTTGGCACGCGCACGGTTCTTTCAGTGTGTATTAGAACACAAGTTTGGTTTATAGTCATAAACGGTTCTCGCTCATCAAAGAATTTCGTGGTGTGCCCCAAATGTCTGTTGTTAGAATTACGGGAATGAAAAAAAAAGGAAGTACCAGCAGCGAGATTCGAGCCAGAAACACCGCGCCTGTGAAACCCAGCGCTTACTCGTTCGACTGCGTATTCCTTGAACACTAGCGAGTATTCAAAGTATAAAAAGACCCCTAAAATTTTCAGACTCCATTTTCTCGTGAACAGTTGAGAGTTGCGCCTTTCTGTTTACATATCTTAAAGTCCTTGTCGCGCCCTGCTCACCCCGCCAGTATGAATCCAGAAGTGATCAAACCTGTGTGAATTCCTAAGTGACCAAACTGCTGCGGTCATCGCTCCCTAAACTTACACACAGCTTAAACTAACTTATACTCAGAACAGCACGTACACCCATGTCCGATTGAGGACTCTAACCTCTGGCGGGTAAGGCCGCGCCATCCGTGGCGCCAATATGAATGGAAACGGTGATAGGAAGTTCGTACAGAGCCCTTTGTAAGAAGAAGAAGAATAAAAAGAAGACTTCGCTTTTAAACCACCCCTATAGACAAAAATCGAAATCAGGTTCGGGGACCTCGGTGACCAAGAAACGTGACCATTATCCCGACAAATTTTTCGGGGAATGTTTTATTTAGATAATTTGTCACCTGACGACTAGAACGCAGAGAGGGCCTGTCAAGTTAGAAGAACATACATCCTTGTAGTCAAAGGAACTTTCTCCATTAATGCTAGAGGCTCGTTTTCAAGGAAATTCTGGTCTTACGTAAAATCGGTAAGGGGGTCGAAGGCTTTCATCCAGTCACTCACTCACAGTCTGGCCAGGCAACGGAAGACAGCAAAACGAAAGCTGAAATTTTAAATTTAGCATTTGAGAAATCTTTCACGCAGGAGGATCGTACAAACATACCGCCGTTTGAGTCTCGTACAGATTCCCGTATCGAGGACATAGTGATAGACATCCCTGGGATTGTGAAGCAGCTGAATGGGTTGAAAATAAATAAATCGCCAGGTCCTGATGGGATTCCAATTCGGTTTTACAGAGAGTACACTACTGCATTCGCTGGTTACTTACCTTGCATTTATCGCGAATCTCTTGCCCAATGTAAAGTCCCGAGCGACTGGAAAAAAAGCGCAGGTGACGCCTGTATATATGAAGGGTAGAAGGACGGGTCCTCAAAATTACAGACCAATAACTTAAACATCGGTTTGTTACAGGATTCTCGAACATATTCCCAGTTCGAATACAATGAATTTTCTTGAGACAGAGAAGTTGCTGTCCATGGATCAGCACGGCTTTAGAAACCATCGCTCCTGCGAAACTCAACTTGCCCTTTTCTCACATGATACCTTGCGAACCATGGGTGAAGGGTTTCACACGGATGTCATTTTCCTTGAGTTCCGGAAAGCGTTTACTCGGTGCCCCAATGCAGACTGCTGACTAAGGTACGATCATATGGGACTGGTTCCCAAGTATGTGAGGGGCTCGAAGACTTCTTAAGTAATAGAATCCAACAATTTGTCCTCGATGGTGAGTGTTCATCGGAGGTGAGGGTATCATCTGGAGTGCCCCAGGGAAGTGTCGTAGGCCCGCTGTTGTTTTCTATCTACATAAATGATCTATTGGATAGGGTGGATAGCAATGTGCGGCTGTTTGCTGATGATGCTGTGGTGTACGGCAAGGTGTCGTCGTTGAGTAACTGTAGGCGGATACAAGATGACTTGGACAGGATTTGTGATTGGTGTAAAGAATGGCAGCTAACACTAAATATAGATAAATGTGAATTAATGCAGATGAACAGAAAAAAGAATCCTAATATTTGAATACTCCATTAGGAGTGTAGCGCTTGATACATTCACGTCGATTAAATATTTGGGTGTAACATTGCAGAGCGATATGAAGTGGGAGAAACATGTAATGGCAGTTGTGGGGAAGGCGGATAGTCGTCTTCGCTTCCTTGGTAGAATTTTGGGAATATGTGGTTCATCTGTAAAGGAGACCGCATATAAAACACTAATACGACCTATTCATGAGTACTGCTCGAGGGTTTGGTATCCGTATCAGGTCGGATTGAGGGAGGACATAGGAGAAATTCAGAGGCGGGCTGCTAGATTAGTTACTGGTAGCTTTGATCATCACGCGAGTGTTACGGAAATGCTTCAGGAAGTCGGGTGGGAGTCTCTAGAGGAAAGGAGGTATTCTTTTCGTGAATCGCTACTGAGGAAATTTAGAGAACCAGCATTTGAGGCTGACTGCAGTACAGTTTTACTGCCGCCAACTTACATTTCGCAGAAAGACCACAAAGATAAGATAAGAGAGATTAGGGCTGGTACAGAGGCATAGAGGCAGTCATTTTTCCCTCGTTCTGTTTGGGAGTGGAACAGGGAGAGACGGTGCTAGTTGTGGTACGAGGTACCCTCCGCCACGCACCGTATGGTGGATTGCGGAGTATGTATGCAGATGTAGATGAAGTCAAGATAACGGGGTCCTGTAACATGATGCGGCAACATGAGATAGGCAGCCGGGTGATTATCGTACCACACCACAAAACCCCCAGAAAAACGTTCTTGAAAATGTTTTCCCGTCAGAGCAAAGTAATTTCGTCCTCAAACAATATTACTGGGATTTACAGGCGATTTGCAGTTAGCCAACGAGAACATTACGATCGTCTATCTGACTCCCCTTCCCGATGAGTTGATACAGCTATAAACGATAACAATAGAGGCCATTCATATGTTATGTCCACCGTATTCTTGTAACGCTGGTGGACAAAACTATGGAAACACGAAACACAATGTTTCACCAGCGCAATAGGTCGCAGGAAAGCCGTTGGCATTCAAAACAGCTTCCAGCCGTCTCGGAATGGATAATTACAGGCGCTGTATGGTCTTCAAGAGAACCTTATACCTATACCTATACCTTTCCTCCTGTAAAATAGTGGCGAGTTCAGCTAACTATGATGGAGGCGGTTAGCGAACACCCACCCCTTGTCTCGAAAGTAGACCATAAATGCTCAGTAAGATTTGGCGACTGTGGTGGCCAGGAAGAAGCGACAGTTCATCTACGTGATCACAAAACCTGTTCTGAATGAAGCGATTGTGTGCCATGACATGGACCTCATCAGCTGAAATGATCGCTAAATTCTTAGTAGTACTGCGACCATGTAAACATGGGGCCAGTGGAATACCACGACACAGTTGTCCTATTCGTCAGCAAACCCCCGCCGTGTTTCAGTCTGCGGACATAAAGTCGGCCAGAAGTTCGAAAGAGTGTGAAGCAAGACTCATACGATCAAACGACATTCTTCCACTGCTCCACAATTCGGATTAAATAGCTTCGGCGGCACCTATGTTCGAACATTATGAGTTACCTATAGACACTCAGTCAACATGGGTTTAGAAAACATCGTTCTTGTGAAACACAACTAGCTCTTTATTCGCATGAAGTGTTGAGTTCTGTTGACAAGGGATTTCAGATCAATTCCGTATTTCTGGATTTCCAGAAGGCTTTTGACACGGTACCATACGAGCGGCTTGTAGTGAAATTGCGTGCTTATGGAACATCGTCTTAGTTATGTGAGTGGATTCTTGATTTCCTGTCAGAGAGGTCACAGTTCGTAGTAAATGACGGAAAGTCATCGAGTAAAACAGAAGTCATTTCTGGCGTTCCCCAAGATAGTGTTATAGGCCCTTTGCTGTTCATTATCTATATAAACGATTTGGGAGACAATCGGAGCAGCCGTGTTAGATTTTTTGCAGATGACGCGGTCGTTTATCGACTAATAAATTCATCAGAAGATCAAAACAAACTGCAAAACGATTTAGAAAAGATATCTGAATGTTGCGAAAATTTGTAGTTGACCCTAAATAACGAAAAGTTTGAGATCACCCACATGAGTGCTAAAAGGAATCCATTAAACTTACGTTATAAAGGCTGTAAATTCAACTAAGTACCTAGGAATTACACTTACGAACAACTTATATTGGAAGGAACATATAAAAAATTTTGTGGGGAAGGCTAACCACATACTGTGTTTTATTGCCATGACACTTAGGAAATACAACACGCTTTCCGTCCTCTTTTAAAATACTGCTGCGCGGTGTGGGATCCTTACCAGATAGGACTGATGGAGAACATCGAAAAAGTTCAAAGAAAGGCACCACGTTTTGTATTATCGCGAAATATGGGAGAGAGTGTCACTGAAATGATAGAGGATTTGGGCTGTACATCATTAAAAGAAAGGCGTTTTTCATTGCTACGGAATCTTTTCACGACATTCCAATCACCAAGTTCCTCCTCCGAATGTGATAATATTTTATTGACAGCGACCTACAAAGGGAGAGACGATCACCACGATAAGTTAAGAGAAATCAGAGTTCTCACTGAAACATACAGGTGTTCGTTCTTTCGGCCCGCTATACAAGATTAGAATAATAGAGAATTGTGAAGGTGGTTCGGAGAACCCCCTGTCAGGCATTTAAATGTTATTTGCAGAGTATCCGTGTAGATGTAGATGCAGATGTAGGTTTATTACTGTCGCAGGCATTCACATCACTGATGAATTCTAGCTCATCCTGCAATTCATTGCTTATGGAACGCCCTTATTGTTGTTTTGGTGCTGCCAAATGGTTCAAATGCCTCTAAGCACTAAGGGACGTAACTTCTGAGATCATCATTGCCCTAGAACCTAAAACTACTTAAACCTAACTAACCTAAGGACATCACACATATGCATGCCCGAGGCAGGATTCGAACCTGCGACCGTAGCTGTCACGCTGTTGCAGACTGTAGCGCCTAGAACCGCTCAGCCACCCCGGCCGGCGGTACTCCCAGTGATCGCGAATGCTACATTCTGTTCTGCAGTGACCTTTGCAGCTGTCGTCCTCTTACTTTTCGTCGCAATCCTCTCCAGTGACCAACTCTCACTCAACACACATTTTCGTCCGCGTTGAGTGATAGCGCACGAAGTTTTTTTCATTTTAGGAGACTCATGAGACACCAAATACTTCGCCTACCTTTGCTACGAAAGCACCGCCAAACGATCACCAACCACCCACGTTCGAATTCGCTGAGGTGCGACGTAATGCACTCACAACTACGCGCATCAGTGTTCCGGTGACGACTGACCCTTGCACAGTATATTGGACATTGCACAGCTGCCCTACATAGACGCGTACAACGGCGCAACCTGCACGCTCCACTAGCTTCTGCATTTACATTTCTAGTGGGGTTTCCATATTTTCGTCCAACCTCTGTATGAGGAACGCCGATACGTACAGAAACTCAGCACGTACTGGCAGCTACCTTTCACCTCGTCCACACACTATTCATTTACGCTATTCATTGAGACATGACTGCTCTGCGTGCACCAGTCGCACGCATTTTGCTGAAAACACGAGTAGACACCCTTGAAACAGGTACTCTGCACTTAGGAAATCGTCTGCCGTATTCCCCGCAAGCAGCAGCAACATTTGCATTACAAAGTTAGTACACAAACACTATATCGGCATACTGAGCGTTTATAAATACGACTGACATGCTTAAACGATGCTGTAGAATTGGTCAACAAATAGCAATTATATTCGCAGTTGAAAAATTCAGTTATGTAAACACAAACACAGCTTCGCAATTTAAACTTCAAAATAAATATAACAACTGATAAATAAATATGACAACTGATAAATAAACGCAAAAATTTGAAATCTGTTACGGGGAACGTTTTATTCCAATTAGTCTGTGCTACCGTCTTCTAAAATATTTACTGTTCTGCTTGAAACACCCTGCATACAGCAACAAACTTCCATCGCTGTACGGTTTATCATAACGCCTGTCCATTATGTAACAGAAATTTTTTTGTCATGTTATATCCTCCGATTAGCACGACTCTTTCATTGTTGTGTTGGTAAACATATCCGAAAAGTCTGTGTGCAGTGTTAACCACGTCGGAAATATACTTTGTTCTCAGCTATCAAAAATGTCATATGTGTTGTTGTTTCGATGATTATTTATTTTGTACAAAAATTCATTAAAGAATCTGTATTAAACTTGTCTATAAGAATGGAAAAAAGTGTAGCGATATTTTAAAATGTTAAATATTGCTTTTGGTGAGTATACTGTTACTAAAGTAAGGGCTTAGGAGTGGTGCAAGCGTTTGGAAGGAGGCCGTGAAATCGTCGGATGTAGGGTTGGGGATTCGCAGGGATCGAATATAGGGTAGAGCCACGGGTCGTAATACATCTGAAATGTAAGGCCCACTGTTCAAAGTGCCATCAATGCGAACGAGAGGTGACCGAGACGTGTAACCAATCGGACCCCATACCATCACGCCGGGTGATACGCCAGTACGGCGATGACGAATACACGCTTCCAATGTGCGTTCACCGCGATGTCGCCAAATACGGATGCGACCATCGTGATGCTGTAAACAGAACCTGGATTCATCCAAAAAAATTACGTTTTGCCATTCGTGCACACAGGTTCGTCGTTGCGTATACCATCGCAGGCGCTACTGTCTGTAATGCAACGTCAAGGGTAACCGCAGCCATGGTCTCCGAGCTGATAGTCCATGCTGCTGCAAGCGTCGTCGAACTATTCGTGCAGATGGTTGTTGTCTTGCAAACGTCCCCCATCTGTTGACTCAGGGATCGAGACCTGGCTGCACGATCCGTTACAGCCATGCGGATAAGATGCCTGTCATCTCGACTGCTAGTGATACGACGCCACTGGGATCCAGCACGGCGTTCCGTATTACCCTCCTGAAGTCACCGGTTCCATATTGTGCTTACAGTCATTGGATCTCGACCGACGCGAGCAGCAATGTCGCGATACGATAAAGCGCAATCGCGACAGGCTACAATCCGACCTTTATCAAAATCTGAAACGTGATGGTACGCATTTATCCTCCTTACACGAGGCATCACTACAACGTTTCACCAGGTAACGCCGGTCAACTGTACGGTGTACCAGAAATCGTTTGGAAACTTTCCTCTTGTCAGCACGTTGTAGGTGTCGCCATCGGTGAATACTCTGAAAAGCTAGTCATTTGCATATCACAGCATCTTCTTCCTGTCGGTTAAATTTCGCGTCTGTAGGACGTCATCTTCGAGGTGTAGCAATTTTAATGGCCAGTAGTGTAGATGTCCTCCGCTGTCGCTGCAGACGACTCGTAACGTTGTCCAAGCTTCGGCTACGAAGTCGCACTGAAGTTTAGTACCACCAAAAGCGGCGCTGAGTGCCTTTAGATCTTGAACTGGAAGGCTCCACCCCACGGTCCTGCAGTTCGATCTTGGTGTGACACTCCACAGCCACCTCACTTGGGGGTCGCATGTCAGAGAGATACATTACCCACTATTAAATGCAGAGCCAAACCTCTACGTTGCGGAATCACACTATATTTGGCACTAATCGGAGCAGCGCTGGAATACACAGACGTAGTGTGGGAGAATCCACCCGACACCTATATTCTTCAGTTCCAAGGATTGCAAAGCAGAGTCTTACGCCTCGCTATGCACGTACCGCAGAATTTCTGGCATTAGTGGTATACCCATGGTACGAGACCCTTTCAGGCTGATTACGCTGTCGCTCTATGCCACCTTGCATCAGTCAGGCAATAGGTTAATCTCAACTCGGTGCAGCCAGACTCGCAGGAGGACGACTAAGCGGTAGCAGTAACCACTCTCGACTCGGGAGTGTTGGCTTCAGGCGCGATTACAGCTTTCAGATGAGAACACACGAACACTATATTGAACAGAAGACACACACAACACTTCAGGACAAACACAAAATACAGGAAATGCACAAATTATGTGCATATTTAACCTGCGCAACCAAAAACCAGTTTGGCAGTCTGCTGAGGTTTGAGTGAGTGAGTGAGTAAATGACTGAATGATGCTGAGTTGGAAGAATTAGTGAATTTATTAACAGATAAAGGAATACTTCCCACGTTTGAAGATCGTGGAAGGAACTCATCTTAACACAAGTGTCTGTTTCGACAGTTGACAGTCTGCACAAAGTACTGTACAGTCTTTTCTTCCTAAAAATGGGAACACAGACTAGCAGTATCACCCACCAGCATAAATGGCAGCCTATAAGCTTCCAATCTCATCAAGAGCACCGCCCCCCCTCCCCCTCCACCACCACCATCACTACCACCAGATGGAAAGGTCAGATATTGAGAGTTATAGTGTCGTTGGAGAAACGTGGAATGTCACTTGTACATTGCGTAAAGGAAGCATTTCCGAAGACACGAAGGTTCTCTGCGAATGATCAGGTGCATCCAAAACCATGAAGGTGTGGCAAGTGCGTCAGAATCAGTAACAAAAAGAAAATCTATCAAACGTGCGTGATGTAAACAGTGTCCAGAAAGCAATGACAATAAAGCAAACATGGCGTGTGGAAAATGTAATAAACATGTTTGCAAAACACGTGTCACCTACCGTAAATGAAGAAAACTTCATAAACCAAGGTCGCTAAAAAAGCGTTTATTCGATGAGCAGTCGCCAGCTGTTGATGAACACGATCACTTGTAATCGGCGCACTATAGTTATGTTTATGTTTTTACATAGCAATTTTACATTTGGCAGGCAGATTTGTATTGATGTTCATGATGGTAGGAAGCGTACATGCAATGTAAAACGACCTCCTACACTGGTGGACAGTATGCTGTAATAGTTTTAAGTATGGCTCTATCTAACCTGGTCATCCAATGAAAATCTTATTTAGCGATCTTGGCTAGTGAAGTTTTCCTCAGTTACCGTACGCTGCAACGTCAGGAATAAATTACATGTTACCTACATGTGTCCAAATTGCAGTTAGTAATGTAACAAAAAAAGTATGACAGGAAAAATAATGTAATGGTTTCTAAGAATGATGACTTAATGAGAAATATCTGTTGTGCCAAATTTACCCTATGTGAATTTTAAAATGAGAAATTTTCTTACATAAAGTGCTGCATATAATTACTGTTATTATTATTGTTATTATTCTAAGTTAATTCTCTAATGCGAATTCTTTAACATCAGCTGTATTAGGTATAAATTTGGTACTTAATGTAGCTGATGTTAAAGACTTTGCAATCAGAGAATTAATTTCGAATATTTCGTGCAGCTGTGAATCGTCAACAGTATCTGTCCTTTCAGATATGCATGTAAAAATTATTATTATAATTTTTTTAATAAACTTCTGATTATTGTTATTAGTATCAAAACATATTGGTCAAAACATGTTGGTAAATAACAATGTTAAAAGTTGTATGAAAAATGTGTGCTAGTGGAAGTTCTTTGCAGTATTGCAATGTCGAGTAATACTGCACCGGAAAGTGCATTCGTATAGTAAAAGTGAACAGAACATTAAGGCTCATGGCGATATAGGTCAAGAGTTCTTTGTGACTCGGTAAAACGACCAATAAGCAGTACTACAGACAAGCCCCACTGCGCCTCTGCGAAATCAGAAGAAAAAGCGCCGGGTTTGTGGAGGAACAATTCATGGCTTTTGCACCACAATATCGAAACTGCTTACATTTCGTTACTTATTCATGAATTAGGTCTAAGAAGTACAGTCTAGTGGTCCGTGAGGCACCATGTTCGTCAGACTTGGTCCCATGTGACTTTTTTCTATTCTCAAAAACAAACAAAACTTTAAAGGGGATGTAGTTTTATACCGTAGCAAAAGCCCTTGGCGTAAGTCATCGACGGGGCCATCGGCCCGTCTGCAGGTAGAGGGGGGAGGAGGGGGGAGAGGAACAGGTCCACCACCCCGGCCCCCTCTCTACCCCCGATAATGGTCTCCTGATCAATTGAGCCTGAGTGAGTCTGGATCCGTCCTAGAGGGAGCAGGACGAGGGAAACCTCCCGCCCTTCAGCGGGCCGCAGAGTCAGGTGCTGCAACCGCACAGATGAAATGAAAACCGCATCCCTCGGAGAGCTCGAAGCTGCTTTGCCTGTGTAACGCAATGACGGCACAAGTTCGCGTCGGTAACTGAGGGTCCAGTGCGACCGAAGGGGCCCGGTTTCGATTCCCAGCCGGGTCGGAGATTTTCTCCGCTCGGGGACTGGATAGTGTGTTCGTCTGATCTTCGTATCGTCATAAGTGACACGGAAATCGCCTGCATGACATCACATGACAAGTATAAGCCTCTGTAACTTCCTAACAGGGTACGGCTTCACCCTAATGTACACTACTGGTCATTACAATTGCTGCACCACGAAGATGACCTGCTACTGACGTGAAATTTAACCGACAGGAAGAAGATGCTGTAATATGCAAAAGATTAGCTTTACAGAGCATTCACAAGAGGTTGGCGCCGGTGGCGACACCTACAACGTGCTGACAGGAGAAAAGTTTCCAACCGATTTCTCATACACAAACAGCAGTTGACCGATGCGTACCATCACCTTTCCGACTTTGATAAAGGTCGGATTGTAGCCTATCGCGTTTACGGTTTATCGTATCGCGACATTGCTGTTCGCGTCGGTCGAGATCCAATGACTGTAAGCACAATATGGAACCGGTAGCTTCAGGAGGCTAATACTGAAAGCCGTGCTGGTTCCCAACGGCCTCGTATCACTAGCAGTCGAGATGACAGGCATCTTATCCTCATGGCTGTAAAGGATCGTGCAGCCACGTCTCGATCCCTGAGTCAACAGATGGGGGACGCTTGCAAGACAACAGCCATCTGCACAAAACAATTCGACGACGTTTGCAGCAGCATGGACTATAAGCTCGGAGAACATGGCTGCGTTTACCTTGACGCTGCATCACAGACAGGAGGGAGTGCGATGGTGTTGTAAGTAGGCTGTTTAGGTTTTCCTATTGATAACGCCACATAGCACTCGGTATGAAAAATCACTGACTGTGCTGTGCGCAGTCTGTGCTTAGTTTGCATTGTTGTCTGCCATTGTAGTGTACATTCTCTTGTAGGGATTACTGAAAGTCAGATTGCGTTGCGCAAAAAAAATATTGTGTGTCAGTTTAAGCACAGTCGTGTAAAATTTTTCAAAGGGGACGTTTCAGTGTACTTATCGACGAACCTGGGTGCACGAATGACAAAACGTCATTTTTCCGGGTGAATCCAGGTTCTGCTTACAGCATTATGATGGCCGCATCCGTGTTTGGCGACATCGCAGTGAACGCACATTGGAAGCGTGTATTCGTCATCGCCATAATGGCGTATCACCCGGCGTTATGGTATGGGGTGTCATTGGTTACACGTCTCGGTCACCTCTTGTTCGTATTGACGGCGCTTTGAACACGGACGTTACATTTCAGATGTGTTACGACCCGTGGCTCTACCCTCCATTCGAACCCTGCGAAACCCTACATTTCAGCAGGATAATGCAAGACCTCATGTTGCAGGTCGTGTAACGGCCTTTCTGGATACAGAAAATGTTCGACTGCTTCCCTCGCCAGCACATTCTTCAGATCTCTCACCAATTGAAAACTTATGGTCAATGGCGGCCGAGTAACTAGCTCGTCACAATATACCAGTCACTACTCTTGATAAATTGTGGTATCGTGTTGAAGCTGCATGGGCAGCTGTACCTGTACACGCCATCCAAGCTCTGTTTGACTCAATGCCCAGGCGTATCAAGACCGTTATTACGGCCAGAGGTGGGTGGTTGTTATGCGTACTGATTTCTCAGTGTCTATGCATCCAAATTGCATGAAAACGTAATCACATGTCATTTCTAGTATAATATATTTGTCCAGTTTTCTTCTTGCTGTAGCAATTTTAATGATCAGTAGTGTACATTCTAAACTGAAGAAGTGCTTTGCCATATCGTCTTTCGACTGTTGATATGGCTGTGTGTGAACGTACCAAATGCCAATTAATAAAAAAAGTTACCTGTACAATAGTTTTCAATCTGGTGTCCCTAATTCCAAATATTAGGAATAATCTGTTTTATTTTTAGAATGATTGACCAAATTCCTCTGTAGTGCAGGGAAAAGTGCGATCTCATCAGCATATTTCTCTTGGCTAAAGCTGCTGCTCGAAGCAAATTATTCTACGTGAACTGCACACGTGTTTGGAGCACATGACGTAGAGCAATATCGAACGCCTTTTAGGAATATGTCAGAAGCCCGCACCGACTAGTTGCCGTGTACGATGAACTAAAAAAGCTATCCAGAAACGTTCAGGCACACGCCAGCTCTTTGAATCTTAATACTCAGCACGTCACTCGCATCTTTTATGTCCAAGGGGCTCCGTTCCACCTAGTTAGACGTCGCGCTGCATCAAAGAGACATCTCGCTGATTATATTTCACACACGTGTCAACCCAAGTAATCAGGCGTGCCCTCGAGGTGAACGTGT
The DNA here is from genome assembly GCF_023897955.1 of Schistocerca gregaria. Taxonomy (NCBI): domain Eukaryota; kingdom Metazoa; phylum Arthropoda; class Insecta; order Orthoptera; family Acrididae; genus Schistocerca; species Schistocerca gregaria. The sequence goes on along the minus strand of NC_064920.1, from coordinate 1,204,086,686 downwards.
ATCTTCGGCGCACATCGCTACCTTTCTGATATTCAGTTAACAGAACCGAGAGTGCCCGACAGGCTTCTGGCGCGCAAACGATGAAAGGCGCGTCGCCGTGCTTGGACGCCGTTCCATATACACCGACTTTAATGCATTAAAAAGAGCTGTGTGTGAAAGCGGACTGCAGCGTGGGGCCGGCTTACCGCCTCTCTTTGGCTTCTGACGTCACAGATAACGCCGCCACAAAGCCCGCCATACCGATGGCTAATGAGCGAACCCCGGGGCATTCATTTAAATTGCGACGCACGCGATACATAAATAACGCGCCGTGAAGGTAAAGAAAATTCGAAAATTAATGTCCGGCAGACATATCTCTACTACTCGTATCGTGTAACTTTTGGATCTTTTAGTTTATGTAATATTCCTGAAACGCCCGCTAAACCTGCTGGGCACAACAGGTAATTAGGATTGTGGAAAGGGCCAAATAAGGTTGGGGTCAGTTTCACCTTCTAATTTAAATGTATTGTAATTTAATAACACATTTAAACCAAAGCGGCACATAGCCGAACCTTTACCAAATGCAACTGTTTCACGGCTGAAGGTCTCCAAAAAAGAAATCTTAACAAATCAACAAGATAAAATCCAATTTAAAAAGCAATAAAATAACTTAAAAAGTCGATCACTGCTTGGTGGGAAGCCTCAAAGCAAAGTAGATAAACCAAACATATTTAAGGTGCAATACAAATGGCTGAAGACCACAATTAGGTTTCAAAATTTTAGAATCTATTACCATAGACTTTCAAAGGCAGAAGGCCACAATGTTTAAAAACAGGAAATCTTAAAGATCAACAAGACAAAAATGGAATAAAAAAATAAAAAAACATATCACAGCTAAGTGGAAAGCCTCAAGGCAAAGCATATAGAGCAAACATATCCAAGGTGCAATACCAATGGCTGAAGGCCACAATTAAGTTCCAAAAATTTTAAAATATATTACCAAAATCTTTTAAGGGCAGAAGGCCGGAATGTTTAAACTTGAAAGATAATTTCAGTAATAAGGTTGCTAGAGTGAAAGTCAACAATTAATTTTGCAAAATTTTTAAGACAAGGAAAAAAATAACCGTAACACTTAAAGTTTAAGTAGCTGAAAACAGATAATTAAACATCAGTGATAAAGACAATAAAGACAACGGCACTCAGAAGCCACCAGGGAGGTCGGCTGCCCTCGTTCATTTACGTGAGACGGGTGGTGAGCCCAGCTATACTTGATCCGTCGAAACCTAACCAGTGGACAGCAACGGACCGACCGACACAACGAGTTGCTTCCCATCAATTAGTACATGAGAACTCAAACAGAAAAGGTTACAAACGTGATAATCCACAATGGAGTATGTATTAGCTGTCAAAATTACACGTCATATTGGACAGCGACAACAGGCGAGGAAAAGGACGCTGCCTGAAACTACGTTAGTGGCCACAGCAGGTAACTGGAACACTAACGGCCACAAGGCAGAAAATTCTACTGGTAGCACACTTGAATTTGAAATACGGTAATATCGTTAACTTCACCCAAAAAGAACACTGCCTGAATTTACGTCAGTGGCCAGGTAAGGTAACCAGAACACTAACGGCCACAAGGCAGAAAATTCTACTGGTAGCACACTTGAATTTGAAATACGGTAATATCGTTAACTTCACCCAAAAAGAACACTGCCTGAATTTACGTCAGTGGCCAGGTAAGGTAACCAGAACACTAACGGCCACAAGGCAGAAAATTCCTCTGGTGCACTCGAATTGTAGTCAATCAATATGGTTAATTGCACCACATGGCGGCTAAAAATGGTTCAAATGGCTCTCAGCTCTATCGGACATAACTTCCGAGGTCATCAGTCCCCTAGAACTTAGAACTACTTAAACCTAACTAACCTAGGGACATCACACACATCCATGCCCTAGGTAGGATTCGAACCTGCGACCGCAGCGGTCGCGCGGTTCCAGGCTGTAGCGCCTAGAGCCGCTCGGCCACTTCGGCCGGCCATGGCTGCTAAATTTCAGCAACAGAAACACTCGGTGTTGCTCACAGGAAAACCTCCCCAACAGCGAACCATCGAAACGAACCACACAACATGAATGGACGTGGATTGGATACTTGAAACCACTACTCAACTTTGACGTCCTGGCTCGGTGAACCACGAAGCTCGTAGCGATCGGACAGCTCCACACACACTCAGACACTGCACAGGGACCGCCAGCGGACCCAGCCGACTGCACCGCGCGGAGATAGCTTCCCTGGTCTACAGCAACCGACCGCCTCCTGCAGAATGCCGACAACATCTAAAACAATGGTCAGTGGAAATAACGTCAAGTACACACAACCTGACAAACACTTGCACGAAGACCTGAATGATACCCAACAGTAACTAAGCTCTCACGAAGACAAATGGGGAGCCGATGCGCGCTCGCTCGCTCACACACACACACACACACACACACACACAGCCGACTCATGAACGATCGGCGAGCCAAAAGGCGTCGTCCGATAGGACGACCGACCGACGATCCACCGAGACCGTGGCCCGGCTCAAGTGATGCGAGGCGGCAATGGTCGGGCGAGCCACGTCGACGCAGACCTCACTGCTGCTCCAACCCGACTGCACTACGTAGTGCCGCATTGCAACTCCCCGACTGGCAGGTCCAGACTGCCCTCCAGACGCGTTCCAACCGACTGGCAGACCCTAACTCACTTACGAGAGACAATGACGACAAGTAACAGCAGTCAAGCAAAGATACTACAAGAGGGGATGTATCGATATGCGCTGCTAACACCGCTCACGGTCAGACAATGCAGCAACTCAGTAACAGTAGCAATTTAAACTAACGTAGTGAGGTGAAAGTACATTAAAAACAAGGTGTAAAATACAAGATGGTGGGAACAGGAGCCATGCATGGCTCAATTCCATTCAACAAACTGAAATGTGTTGTAAGTAGGCTGTTTAGGTTTTTATGTCGGTAACGTCACGTAGCGCTCTGTATGAGAATCACTGACTGTGCTGTGTGCAGTCTGTGGCTGGTTGGCACTGTTAAAATATTCTCTATTGTAGTGTTGGACAGTTGGATGCGAACAGCGCGTAGCGTTGCGCAGTTGGAGGTGAGTCGCCAGCAGTGGTGGATGTGGGGAGAGAGATGGCGGAGTTTTGAGAGCGGATGATCTGGACGTGTGTCCGTGAGAGACAGTAAATTTATGAACTGATATATATATGACATTTGAACATTCTTGTTGTTGTTGTGGTCTTCAGTCCTGAGACTTGTTTGATGCAGCTCTCCATGCTACTCTATCCTGTGCAAGCTTCTTCATCTCCCAGTACCTACTGCAACCTACATCCTTCTGAATCTGCTTAGTGTATTCATCTCTTGGTCTCCCTCTACGATTTTTACCCTCCACGCTCCCCTCCAGTACTAAATTGGTGATCCCTTGATGCCTCAGAACATGTCCTACCAACCGATCCCTTCTTCTGGTCAAGTTGTGCCACAAACTTCTCTTCTCCCCAATCCTATTCAATACTTTCTCATTAGTTATGTGATATACCCATCTAAACTTCAGCATTCTTCTGTAGCACCACCATTCAAAAGCTTCTATCCTCTTCTTGTCCAAACTATTTATCGTCCATGTTTCACTTAACTACATGACTACACTCCACACAAATAATTTCAGAAACGACTTTTAAATCTATACTCGATGTTAACAAATTTCTCTTCCTCAGAAACGCTTGCCTTGCCATTGAAACTCAACATTTTGTATACTCTCTACTTCGACCATCATCAGTTATTTTGCTTCCCAAATAGTAAAACTCCTTTACTACTTTAAGTGTCTCAATTCCTAATCTAATTCCCTCATGATCACCCGACTTAGTTCGACTACATTCCATTATCCTTGTTTTGCTTTTGTTGATGTTCATCTTATATCCTCCTTTCAAGACACTGTCCATTCCATTCAACTGCTGCTCCAAGTCCTTTGCTGTTTCTTATATAATTACAATGTCATCGGCGACCCTCAATGTTTTTATTTCTTCTCCATGGATTTTAATACCTACTCCGAAATTTTCTTTTTTTTTCCTTTACTGCTTGCTCAATATACAGATTGAATAACATCGGGGAGAGGCTACAACCGTGCTTTACTCCCTTCCCAACCACTGCTTATTGTTTGTTCTCTATCAAAATCTTTAATTTGCTAAGTATGCCTATCAGTAGTTAGTGCCTTCAGTAGTTTGAATCTTTTATTTAGCTGGCAGTAGTGGCGCTCGCTGTATTGCAGTAGTTCGAGTAACGAAGATTTTTGTGAGTGATTTGTGAAAGATATAGGTTAATGTTAGTCAGGGCCATTCTTTTGTAGGGATTATTGAAAGTCAGATTGCGTTCCGCTAAAAATATTGTGTGTCAGTTTAGTGTTGATCAGAATAGGTAAAAAGCGAAATGTCTGAGTATGTTCAGTTCTGCTCAGCTCTTTGAAAATAATGTAAGAGTTTTATCAGCACAGTAATTCACTAATGTTTCTAAGGCGACGTTTGAGTGTGTAATTTACTGTTACAAAATAATACTGCAACAAGTACGAGCAGTTAAAAGCAGAACAGCAAAAATACCGAGTGAGCCATGGACAGACAGGTTGAAACGTCCCCTTAGAAAAATTATACGTGACTGTGCTTAAACTGACACACAATATTTTTAGCGCAACGCAATCTGACTTTCAAAAATCCCTACAAAAGAATGGCCCTGACTAACATTAACCTATACGTTTCAAAATCACTTACCTCACAAAAATCTTGGTTATTCGAACTAGTGCAATACAGGGAGCGCCACTACTGCCAGCTAAATAAAAGATTCGAACTATGGAAGGCACTAACTACTGATAGGCATAGTTAGCAAATGAAAGATTTTAATAGAGAACAAACAAATGCATTTATCTTAATAGTCATCAAAAGTCATAATATATATATAGCAGTTCATGACATCCAGTCTTACAAATTTCAAAGCTCCTCCACCTCACTCCCAACATCCACCACTGCTGGCGGCTCACCTCCAACTGCGGAGTAACGCGCTGTTAACATCCAACTGCCCAACACTACGATGTCGAGTATTACAACAACAATGCAAACTAGCCACAGACTGCACACAGCACAGCCAGTGATTTTCATACAGAGCGCTACGTGGCGTTACCAATATAAAAACCTAAACAGCCTACTTACAAGGTAATTGATCAGAATCAATAGTAGAGACAGGAAATCATAAGCACTGTGCGATCAGAAGGTCCAGACACCCCAGTCCAATACGGAATTGATCACAGGACGGCACAGAGGAGTATCCACTATTATGAAAAGAGGCCAGAAAGTTGTGTCTTCGGTAGAGAAGGTGTAACAGCAAAATGGCTCGATCGGGAGAGCTCAGTAATTTGTAACACGGATGAGTCATTGGATATCACTTGAAACATGTCAACTCTTTTATAACTGCCCTAGCGGACAGTTGGTGATGTGTTTGTGAAGTGGAAATTAGAAGTAACAGCCGCAGCTAAACCAAAAACTGGGACAATCGAACGCTAAAGAGGTCGTGTAAAAAATTCGGACGAAATCAGCGGAAGGAATCACTCGTGAGTACCATAGCGCTACCAGGAGCTGCCACCTTAACTCTGCGTAGGGAGTTGGCGTAAAACGGTCCAGCGGCTCCCCATAAACCACACATTTCTGGAGTCAGTGCTAAACAACTCTACATGTGGTGTAACGACGCACGCGACTGGACTGTAGGTGATTGGGAGACATGACTGACGCCGTCACCTGTGGTAATCCCATGGAAGGGTTTGGATTCGGCGGACGTCAGGAGAACGTTATGTGCCATCATCAGATTCGGAGGAGGTAGTGGTACAGTGTGGCGGCGTTTTTCGTGTTTACACTGTGGTTCCCTTACTGAACTAAATGCCGAAAACTATGAACACACTTCACATCATTGTGTACTGCGTACAGTAAATGAGATGTCCGGAGGCAATGATTTTGTCAGCTTGACAATACATCCTATCATAAAGCAGCATTTGAGAGCCAGTTGTTTATGGACCATTACAATCCTGAAATGGACTGTCCTGCCCATAGTTCGAATCTGAACCTAATGGAACACATTTGGCATGAGTTAGAAAGTCGGCTTGGTTCGAGAGCAGAGTGTGCAGCGTGAGGAAGAATGGGCTGCTGTTTCTGTACAGACATTCAGCGATTCAGAGCAGCAGAGTTCAGTGGGTCACAAAGGGGAAGGTTGGACACATCCCGTATTAATGTCCAATAATATGTGTGTGCCTGCTTTTGGTCAGATAATGTGAATAATGAGGGGAACAGACTGGAATCGAAAACTTAACTATGTCTGCGGCGAAAGTGTGTGAAGCTTCAGCAGAACATGAGGTAAGGTAATGAACGGTAGATCGACTAAGGGGAGTTCATTGCCTGATTCAAAGAGACAAAAATAAAAAAAAAAGGAAACGGCGATCTAACGGAAGGTGAGTGGCCATCGGATATCACGCAGTAGTAAGATGGATAACTCAAGCTGAGAGCGATAATTCATATAAGGAGGTCATTATCCAACTGCGGATATGAAACTGATGATGGTAATGATTGTGGTGATGATGATGACGACGACGATGATGAGCGGACACGTAAAGTATGAACAACACAACATCTGATTCTGTTACTTGAAAGATTACGTATTTATGCATGCACATGAAGACAACCGGAGATCTATTTTTGTCAAAGATTTCAAACTTCTTGGTAATTTTGTAAAGCTACTACTCTGTTGTTTTTAACAAGCGACTGTGTAATTTCAATTGTCCAATAAATGTTCATGTGCTCTTTTTCTTGTTAGAGCTCGAAACATTGGAGGTAAGTCGTATATACCCCTATTTGTGGAAACAATTAACTTATTTACTATATTTAATCTTATGTAACAAGTGCAAAACCAATTACGTTCATTTTCACTGTCGTGAATATACGAGATGCGACAACAAAGTAATGAGACTGATTTTTTTTGTTCTTTGCAAGATGTGGCAACCCTGCAGGCTTGCGTGGGCACAATATCCTTGACCTTGTTCTATAAGCTGCATCTAGTCCAAGCGGCACATCGACGCAACTGCTCAGTCGTGAGCTGTGTTGTAAGAAGTTAACACGTGTTTGTGTCTCTCGTCACGGAAATGGAACCGCATAATGTTGCTCAACAGTATGCCATTTCTTTTTGCGTTAAATAGGGTGAAAACGCGGCGACAACTTACGGTAAGCTTCAAAAGGCTTTTGGAGAGGAGGTTATGACAAGATCTCAAGTTTTCGTTGGCATAAAATGTTTAGTGAAGGCAGAACGAATGTTGAAGATGAAGACCGCAGTGGACAACCATCAGTGCTTGTGTGCTTCTTTGATTCCAAGGTAACTGTGCACTAAGAGTGGGTGCCTCCTGGACAAACAGTTAACCAATATTACTACAAAGAAATTTTAGAAAGACTTCGTAAAAGAGTTCTTCGTGTCCGTGCCAACATTGCTGATAATTGGGTTCTGCATCACGATAATGCGCCCTCCCATACTGCTTTTGTCAGTACAGCAATTTTTAACCTCGAAACAAATTTCAATACTACCACAGCCACCTTATTCAACAGATATCGCTCCATGAGACTTTTTTCTATTCCCAAGAGTCAAGGGACACCATTTTCAATAAAACAAGATGTCCAAAAAGCTATGACGAGGGTCTTTGAGGATATTACAGAAGATGAGTTCCACAAATGTTACCATCAATGGCAGAAGCGCTGGAAAAAGGGTGTGCAATCAGAAGGGAAAAGACAACACTAAAATTGACTAGAACGGTAAGCAACATTTTTTTCACATCACTCTCATTACTTTATTGTCGCACCCCGTAATTATCATTGTATTTGATTCTCAGTGGCCGTTGGCACGAAGTTGGAAGCGAATTGTTCGATTATGAAACGAACGAACACTGTTCGTATCCTATCGTTAACTCTTCCTAAATCGAAGAGGGAACACTTCCTTCCCCCTCGCCTGAGATTAATTTGCCGATTGTTTTCTTTATCTTACATTAATTTCCGCGTAAGATTGGTTCTCAACTGATGACTCACACGTCACTGAGCAATGATGGCACCCAACATGCTCACTGACCTGATGCGCCCCTACATTTTTCTTACTGATAGTAGTACTAGCATATGTCAGATTCATAGTTTTTGTTTTTCAGAAACATCAATTTACTTTCATCTCACGCTGCTTTCAAAGCCGGATTTTTTCCCACCTTGATTGACACGTGCTCTCTTGTCGCTCTACAACAGCAAGTTTCAAGGCATCCCAGATATGCTCAATAATATTCATGTCTTGGGAGTTTGGTGGCCAGAGGAACAGTTTAAAGTCAGAAGAGTGTTCCTGGACCCACTGTGTAGCTATTCTGGACGTGTGGGGTGTAGCATTGTCCTGTTGGAACTGCCCAAGTCGGTCGCAATGCACAATCGACATGAACGGACGAAGATGATCAGACAGGATGCTTACGTACGTGTCACCTGTCAAGAGCCGTTTCTAGACGTATCACGCTCCACACCATTACAGAGCCTCCGCCAGCTTGAACAGTCCCCTGCTGACATGCAGGGTCCATGGATTCATGAGGTTGTCGGCATACCCGTACACACCCATCAGCTCGATACAGTATGAAACGGAGCTCCTCCGACCAGGCAACGTGTTTCCAGTGATGAACAGTCCAACGTCGGTGTTGATGGGCCTAGATGTGGCGTAAAGCTTTGTGTCATGCAGTCATCAAGATTACACGAGAGAACCTTCGGTTAAGAAAGCCCATACCGATGATGTTTCGTTGAATGGTTTGCACGCTGACACTTGGTGATGGTCTACCATTGAAATCTGTGGCAATTTACGGAAGGTTTGCACTTCTGTCACGTTGAACTATTCTCTTGAGTCGTCGTTGGCCCCGTTCTGACAGGATCTTTTTCCGGCCGCAGCGGTCGGAGTTTTGATGTTTTACCAGTACACGGTACACTCATGAAATGATCGCATGGGAAAATCCCCACTTCATGGGTACCTCGGAGATGCTGTGTCCCATCAGTCGTGCGCCGACTGTAACACCGCGTTCAGACTCACTTAAATCTTGATAAGCTGTCATTGTAGCAGCAGTAAGCGGTCTAACAACTGTGCAAGACACTTGTCTTATAAATAGCATTATTATTATTGTTTTTGCTTTTTGTTGTGACTGACCTGTGTTTTTGCAAGGCCACCATACATTTTGATAAAGTAGCACAAATAGTAAAAGCAGAAAAATACATCCCGGAAAAGACTTTCACAAAGTTCTGACGTTATACTCTGGAAAGTATTTTATCATTGCATATCTGTGTGAAAGACCCGCGGTTATTCGCTAAGTGGAGCGGGCAGCTTGGTATCTAGCATCAGCTACAACCGTTTTGGCAGTCCGTGGTCTGCTAAAAATTTCCGCTGTGTGCGTCTGATGCCCTCGTCCGACAGCACAGTTTTCACAGTGTGTGGCTTTCCTCTCCCCTGCCAAAAAGTTGCTTCGAGGCGAACAGACGCAAGTTTAGCTCCCCGCCCTTTCTGAGTCACGGCAAAATCTCAGTTTGCTGCACTGACTGGCCCCTGTCCCTCGTTTGTAGATAAAAGCAAATACGAGCAATTCTCAAAATCTAAAAACACTGTATCTTCTGCCTACAGGATAATGACTCACAAGTAGGTCACGTCACGTCCTGTAAATGTCACCATCGAAATCATTGCACAGTTCCGTTTTCCAGGATACGGGCAGTTCTTGTAATCTCCACTCACAATAAATGCCTGTACCGCCGTAGCCTGGACGTCCTGATTCTGCCTAGAAGGTACGCGTGGATACTGAGTTTCTTCCTCACCTCTTCATTCCTGAACATACGATTCTTAGTCCGCTGAACGGTTTTTCATTATAATTAGACTTTTACAAATGCTGACCCCAATATATGGGTTAGTCTTTTCCTCAGTTAGTCTTTTACTTTATTTACTCTGTGAGTTAATGAGTCACTCATTAGTAAGTAGGATGTTTGGTTAGTTAGTTATCTAGTTAGATCATTTTTTGACAATTATAAGTTGTGTGGCCTCATGGCTACGAAACAAACAACACTTATCCGAATCTGCGGAAAAATTAATATTTGGGTCAACATTTATAAAACTCTAATTCCTCTCTCTCTCAAACCCCTCGCCACGAGGAGAGAGGGAGAATTTTATTTTTAGCGAATCAAAATTTACGAAGTAAATAATTATTTTTTATTTATCCGTAAGCATTTTCCGCGCAAAAACGAGAAAATGGATTTTCTTGAACTATAGCGGCAACTACCAAGAACCAAAACAAACTGTTAAGACAACACGTACACAGTTTTTTTATGTAGAATATGATTCTGCAATAAAAATTGGGGTTCCCATTTGAAATTTTGAAGTTGCCTCCCGCCCCACCCCCCAGGGGTAGCGCTGGCGGGCTAATTTTAGCACCAGCAGATGTACCCCTCGAAATCAATCAGCTTTGTATTCTGCACATTTTTTCGTGTGAAGATTATTTTTCGAGTTATTCTGGTTTGTCAAAATTTACACCCTATATAATCAGCATTCAGCACAAAAGTACACGGCTATGTTACAGTATGTTTGCAAAAATCTGGTTAAGAAACTGACGTACCAACAATATCGTTTGAAAATGTATTTGGCCTGGCGTTTGATATTGCACTGGTTAAGTTCAGAAGTGAAGCTGAATGAAGAAAAGCTGCTTCAGTCAGACGTGCACGTTCTTAAGTTCCACTTTGCGTCGACTACATTGAAATTCCGCCCCTGCACTTTCAAGACAGAGTAGCTACGCATTATAGCAGTCACGCACGAAATTGAAATATGTATGTTTTTCGTCCTATTAAGTCGATATTTTGTTTATTTCTTTTCTTGGTGTTATCAAAGTTCTTATCTTCAAACCTGAAGATGTGACCAATAAAATGTTTTTCGGGGTAAACGGCTCAGGTCTGTGAGCGAATGAATTATATCAGTGGTTCTAAAATGGACGATTTATAGTCTAAGCACATTTTCTTCCTTTACTGAGCGTTCAGGGACATCCATTTCCCCAGTTAGTGAGCAATGCTATTTTGTCTTTGAAAACTTACCACTGCATAGCTGACTTGAGTACGACGGCCACGCCGCCACACATCTATTACAACTCCATGTCTTCCCTCCTCACTGAGTCAAAACCCAGCCCCCCGCTCCCTCCCACGCATTCTGCCAGCCCCACCCGACACTCAGTGAAAAGATACTTGCTGGCCTCAGGATGTCGATGACAGACTAGTACTACGAATCGTAGGCTTCAGTACGTGGTTTTCCTGTAAAAAGGGTTCACTGACTCCGAATATCTCAATTTCTCAGAGGTATTCTAGTCGTCAATGCTTTTTATAAACTCCTGTTTGAGTTCTTTTATCTTTAACTGTGTACTACGCCTCATTTATGACGTACGTTTCGACTGGGAAACTATAGTCTACCTAGAATTGCGCGTAAAATACTCTCACGAGCCTCACATGAATAATATTGACGTGGTACACCACCCGAGCAAGCGCGTGGGATCGATAAAGTGTGTGTGACTGTATCTTTGCTCGTCTCGCGAGTACGTGTTTACCTTCTTTGCCGATAGGGGGCAAACGAACAGGGTTGTGATATGTACAAGAACTCTTGTACGCATACACGAATTTCATTCTTTGTACGGTATACCAGGCAAAATCAAATATCGTACACAAAAATAAGAGAATTTGACCTCGAGGCTAAGTTTGTATCAAGTATACGTTGCAGACTTTTGTTGGTCGGTTTGTTGGTTTGGGGGAGGGGATCTGACAGCGAGGTCATCGCCCCATAGGATTAGGGAAGAATGGGCAAGGAAATCGGCCGTGTCCTTTTCGAAGGAACCATACATGTATTTGCCTGAAGTGATTTAGGGAAATCACGGAAAATCTAAATCAGGATGGCCGGGTGCGAATCTGAACCGTAGCCCACCCAAATAAGAGTCCAGTGTGCTAACCACTGCGCCACCTCGCTCGCTCGTGTTTGTTGGGGAAATAACTAATTCGTCTGGTATTCTTAATGGAATGCGCGTTGAGTTGTTACAGATTATTCAGGACTGAGGACAATGCAGTCTCTGTCAATCAACAACCTCAGCCAGAGAGGCTGAGCGCCGAGCAGCCGAGTTTGACTCAAGAACTAAAGTCGAGAATGAGGCTTCAAACCCTAACACTGTAAAATAATTAAAAAAGCTAACAATATACATTTACTTCGTTTTGTATCAGTTGTGATTATTAAGTTACAGAAATAGACCGGCCACCTGAATCTCAAAACGCAAAAATGTCGTTTCAAACGACATTCTCATGTTGTTGTTGTTGTTGTCTTAAATCCTGAGACTGGTTTGAAGCAGCTCTCCATGCTACTCTATCCTGTGCAAGCTTCTTCATCTGCCAGTACCTACTGATCCTACGTCCTTCTGAATCTCCTTAGTGTATTCAACTCTTGGTCTCCCTCTACGATTTTTACCCTCCACGCTGCCCTCCAATACTAAATTGGTGATACCTTGATGCCTCAGAATATGTCCTACCAACCGATCCCTTCTTCTAGTCAAGTTGTGCCACAAACTCCTCTTCTTCCCAATTCTATTCAATACCTCCTCATTAGTTATGTGATCTACCCATCTCAACTTCAGCATTCTACTGTAGCACCACATTTCGAAATCTTCTATTCTCTTTTTGTCTAAAGTATTTATAGTCCACGTTTCACTTCCATACATGGCTACACTCCATACAAATACTTTCAGAAACGACATCCTAACACTTAAATCAATACTCGAGTTAACAAATTTCTCTTCTTCAGAAACGCTTTCCTAGCCATTGCCAGTCTACATTTTATATCCTCTCTACTTCGACCATCATCAGTTCTTTTGCTCCCCAAATAGCAAAACTCCTTTACTACTTTCAGTGTCTCATTTCCTAATCTAATTCCCTCAGCATCACCCGACTTAATTCGACTACATTCCATTATCCTCGTTTTGCTTTTGTTGATGTTGATCTTATACCCTCCTTTCAAGACACTGCCCATTCCGTTCAACTGCTCTTCCAAGTCCTCTGCTGTATCTGACAGAATTACAATGTCATCAGCGAACCTCAAAGTATTTATTTCTTCTCCGTGCATTTTAATACCTACTCCTAACTTTTCTTTTGTTTCCTACACTGTTGCTGAAAATACAGATTGAATAGCATCGGGGAGAGGCTACAACCCTGTCGCACTCCCTTCCCAACCACTGCTTCCCTTTCATGCCCCTCGACTCATATAACTGCCATCCGCTTTCTGTACAAATTGTAAATAGCCTTTCTGTCCCTGTATTTTAACCATTCCACGATCAGAATTTGAAAGAGAGTATTCCAGTCAACATTATGAAAAGCTTTCTCTAAATCTACAAATGCTAGAAACATAGGTTTGCCTTTGCTTAATCTAGCTTCAAAGATAAGTCGTAGGGTCAGTGTTGCCTCACGTATTCCAACATTTCTACGGAATCCAAACTGATCTTCCCCGAGGTCGGCTTCTACCAGTTTTTCCATTCGTCTGTAAAGAATTCGTGTTAGTATTTTGCAGCTGTGACTTAGTAAACTGATAGTTCGGTAATTTTCGCATCTGTCAACACCTGCTTTCTTTGGGATTGGATTTATTATATTGTTCTTGAGGTCTGAGGGTATTTCGCCTGTCTCATACATCTTGCCCACCAGATGGTAGAGTTCTGCCAGGACTGGCTCTCCCAAGGCCGTCAGTAGTTCTAATGGAATGTTGTCTACTCCGGGGGCCTTGTTTCGACTTACGTCTTTCAGTGCTCTGTCAAACTCTTCACGCAGTATCATATCACACATTTTATCTTCATCTACATACTCTTCCATTTCCATGATATTGTCCTCAAGAACATTGCCCTTGTATAGACACTCTAAATACTCCTTCCACCTTTCTGCTTTCCCTTCTTTGCTTAGAAATGGGTTTCCATCAGAGCTCTTGATATTCATGCAAGTGGTTCTCTTTTCTCCAAAGGTCTCTTTAATTTTCCTGTAGGCAATATCTACACTCCTGGAAATGGAAAAAAGAACACATTGACACCGGTGTGTCAGACCCACCACACTTGCTCCGGACACTGCGAGAGGGCTGTACAAGCAATGATCACACGCACGGCACAGCGGACACACCAGGAACCGCGGTGTTGGCCGTCGAATGGCGCTAGCTGCGCAGCATTTGTGCACCTCCGCCGTCAGTGTCAGCCAGTTTGCCGTGGCATACGGAGCTCCATCGCAGTCTTTAACACTGGTAGCATGCCGCGACAGCGTGGACGTGAACCGTATGTGCAGTTGACGGACTTTGAGCGAGGGCGTATAGTGGGCATGCGGGAGGCCGGGTGGACGTACCGCCGAATTGCTCAACACGTGGGGCGTGAGGTCTCCACAGTACATCGATGTTGTCGCCAGTGGTCGGCGGAAGGTGCACGTGCCCGTCGACCTGGGACCGGACCGCAGCGACGGACGGATGCACGCCAAGACCGTAGGATCCTACGCAGTGCCGTAGGGGACCGCACCGCCTCTTTCCAGCAAATTAGGGACACTGTTGCTCCTGGGGTATCGGCGAGGACCATTCGCAACCGTCTCAATGAAGCTGGGCTACGGTCCCGCACACCGTTAGGCCGTCTTCCGCTCACGCCCCAACATCGTGCAGCCCGCCTCCAGTGGTGTCGCGACAGGCGTGAATGGAGGGACGAATGGAGACGTGTCGTCTTCAGCGATGAGAGTCGCTTCTGCCTTGATGCAAATGATGGTCGTATGCGTGTTTGGCGCCGTGCAGGTGAGCGCCACACTCAGGACTGCATACGACCGAGGAACACAGGGCCAACACCCGGCATCATGGTGTGGGGAGCGATCTCCTACACTGGCCGTACACCTCTGGTGATCGTCGAAGGGACACTGAATAGTGCACGGTACATCCAAACCGTCATCGAACCCATCGTTCTACCATTCCTAGACCGGCAAGGGAACTTGCTGTTCCAACAGGACAATGCACGTCCGCATGTATCCCGTGCCACCCAACGTGCTCTAGAAGGTGTAAGTCAACTACCGTGGCCAGCAAGATCTCCGGATCTGTCCCCCATTGAGCATGTTTGGGACTGGATGAAGCGTCGTCTCACGCGGTCTGCACGTCCAGCACGAACGCTGGTCCAACTGAGGCGCCAGGTGGAAATGGCATGGCAAGCCATTCCACAGGACTACATCCAGCATCTCTACGATCGTCTCCATGGGAGAATAGCAGCCTGAATTGCTGCGAAAGGTGGATATACACTGTACTAGTGCCGACATTGTGCATGCTCTGTTGCCTGTGTCTATGTGCCTGGGGTTCTGTCAGTGTGATCATGTGATGTATCTGACCCCAGGAATGTGTCAATAAAGTTTCCCCTTCCTGGGACAATGAATTCATGGTGTTCTTATTTCAATTTCCAGGAGTGTATCTTACCCCTCGTGAGATAAGCCTCTACGTCCTTACATTTGTCCTTTAGCCATCCCTGCTTAGACATTTTGCACTTCCTGTCGATCTCTTTTTTGAGATGTTTGTATTCCTTTTCGCCTGATTCACTTACTGCATTTTTGTATTTTCTCCTTTCATGAGTTAAATTCAGTATCTCTTCTGTTACCCAAGGATTTCTACTAGCCCTCGTCTTTTTACCTACTTCATCCTCTGCTGCCTTCACTATTTCATTCCACAAAGCTATCCATTCCTCTTCTACAGTATTTCTTTCCCCCATGCCTGTCAATTGTTCCCTTCTGCTCTCCCTGAAACTCTGTACAACCTCTGGCTGGTGGGCTTCGTGTCTATCTTTGCCACAATAATGCTTTCACTATGCTGTTTGTAGTAGCTCACCCGTACTCCTATTTTTTATTCATTATTAAACCTACTTCTGCATTATCCCTATTTGATTTTGTATCTATAACACTGTATTCGCCTGACCAAAAGTCTTGTTCCTCCTGCCACCGAACTTCACTAATTCCCACTATACCTAACATTAACCTATCCAATTCCTTTTTTAAATTTTCTAACCAACCTGTCCGATTAAGTGATCTGACATTCCATGCTCCGATTAGTAGAACGCCAGTTTCCTTTCTCCTGATAACGACTTCCTCCTGAGTGGTCCCCGCCCGGAGATTCGAATGGGGGACTATTTCACCTCCAGATCATTTTACCCAAGATGACGCCATCATCATTTAACCATACTGTAAAGCTGCATGCCCTCGGGAATATTTATGGATGTAGTTTGCCCTTGCTTTCGGCCGTTCGCAGTACCAGCACAGCAAGGCTGTTTTGGTTACTGTTACAAGGCCAGATCAGTCAATCATCCAGACTGCAACTACTGAAAAGGCTGCTGCCCCTCTTCAGGAACCACACGTTTGTCTGGCCTCTCAACAGATACCCCTCCGTTGTGGTTGTACCTACGGTACGGCTACCTGTGTCGTTGAGGCAAGCAAGCCTCCCCACCAACGGCAAGGTCCATGTTTCATGGGGGGGGGGGGACATTCTCATACAAGTAGAAAAAAAATTACAGTAATTTACCCTACAATACTTTGGAATCCGTAGTGCAATTGCTAAAGAGAAACAACAGTATGGTAATGTTAATGTCAGTTAAAACCCATAAAAACCGAAATCAAAAACCGATTGCAAACCAATACATTGAACGGAGCACTTCTTGTCTCAGAGTGTATTAAAGAGGATCCAGAGAACAACGGCACATGTGTCACTTTTCAACCAACATGTGAAATGTACCAGAAAATGAGTTCGGCTAGTCTGTACGACACGACAAAGAAAGAAAGAAAGAAGGAAGAAGAAGTGGACTTCGAATCTGAAACATAGTTTCTTGCAAATCAGATGGATTTTTAGGCAGCACATGTAGTCTACAATATACCACGAATAATACAATTTTTTAAAGTACGCCAATTATTACTAAAATGAATGAAATTTATGACGTTGCTACGAGAATCGCGCGCTCTGAATATCACAACCTTACAACCGGCGCATGCCGACTTAATCGAAGCGGTCATGTTCGCCAAAACGGTAGTGTGCTGGAGCAACTGGGGAGAGTGTCTCCGCCCATATATTATATGCGCTGGTTGAGCACATAGCTTCTTGTTGTGGCCGAGTAGGAGGCTTCTATTTCGGGCCTGTGTTTCTGTTGCTTTATCTCCAATCCAATCTCCAATCTCCTATTAACTTCGAAGAGCGCGTTCAGAAGGAAGTGAGCCCAAGCGCACTGACATTAGCAAACCACACCGACGGGTATGAAATCTTCCTTCCAGGACTCTCGCAGGGGAAAATTATGTTGGTGAGAACTTTATTTTCAACTGAATTTTCTCATTGTGAGTATGCTGAAGGGAGATCTGTTTCAATTGTTAAAAACTATTCAAAAGCAAACATTGCACAGAATATTTTTAATTCAAGACGTCCGGTTTAAGCAGTCTTAGCTGTCATCTTCGTGTCTGACACTTTTTTTTCTAGTAACCATGTTCATTTTACGTTGACCTCATGCACAAGTTATCCACGTTAAATGAACATGTTTACTTAAAGTTGACAGCTGTTGTTACTGTGGTCTTCAGTCCAGAGACTGGTTTGATGCAGCTCTCCATGCTACTCTATCCTGTGCAAGCTTCTTCATCTCCCAGTACCTACTGCAGCCTACATCCTTCTGAATCTGCTTAGTGTATTCATCTCTTGGTCTCCCTCTACGGCTTTTACCCTCCACACTGCCCTCCAGTACTAAACTGGTGATCCCTTGATGCCTCAGAACATGTCCTACCAACCGATCCCTTCTTCTGGTCAAGTTGTACCACAGACTTCTCTTCTCCCCAATCCTATTCAATACTTCCTCATTAGTTATGTGATCTACCCATCTAAACTTCAGCATTCTTCTGTAGCACCACATTTCGAAAGCTGCGATTCTCTTCTTGTCCAAACTATTTATCGTCCATGTTTCACTTCCATACATGGCTACACTCCATACAAATACTTTCAGAAATGACTTCCTGACACCTAAATCTATACTCGATGTTAACAAATTTTTCTTCTTCAGAAACGCTTTCCTTTCCATTGCCAGTCTACATTTTATATCCTCTCTACTTCGACCATCATCGGTTATTTTGCTCCCCAAATAGCAAAACTCATTTACTACTTTAAGTGTCTCATTTACTAATCTAATTCCCTCAGCATCACCCGACTTAATTCGACTACATTCCATTATCCTCGTTTTGCTTTTGTTGATGTTCATCTTATATCCTCCTTTCAACTGCTCTTCCAAGTCCTTTGCTGTCTCTGACAGAATTACAATGTCATCGGCAAACCTGCTAAGACTGTCGAAATCGGTCGTCTTGAATAAATATATTTTGTGCGGTCTTCGCTTTTGCATGGTTTTTATCTTTCATTCGACATTTTCTTTCCGATCTCACCAGAAAGTGACAATGGACTTAATTATTGCTGTCTAACACGGTGTACATTACGTGTTTTTCTTCACCAGTGTCATTTATTTTTGCAAGGGGAGACCTAGATGTTCGGAACACGGATTTATTTTAAACTTGGTGTCTTTTGATAATTCTTTGCCGGCCGCTGTGGACTAGCGGTTCTATGCGCTTCAGTCCGGAACTGCTTTGCTGCTACGGTCGCAGGTTCGAATCCTGCCTCGGGCGTGGATGTGTGTGATGTCCTTAGCTTAGTTAGGTTTAAGTAGTTCAAAGTTCTAGGGGACTGACGACATCAGATATCAAGTCCTATAGTGCTCAGAGCCATTTGAACCAATAATTCATTAAGACAACATAAAGGGCACATAGTATCGCGTACTACTTGGTTGATTTCTGGAACATTGCAAGAGAAGTTCTACGCGTAACTGATGATGGCAGCAGTCATGTGGTTAGGGCTCGGTGGATCGTTGGATCGAGTCCCACTCAAGGTTTTTATTTACATTTTTAACGTTAGTCATATTATTTCATTTCTATTACAGTTGAAAAGTATTGTGGTGAAAAGACACATGTATTTACATGAACTTTTATTGAATTTCCAGTGTTATTTGGTTGTTTTCTAAATTTTGCTATCACAACGAATATTATAAATATAGCTATCGCCAAGTAAACTACCAAACTCACGAAGTTCTCCTGAAAGCTGAAAGTGTATGCCTGTCGAGATTTCCGAAATCCCTTGTACCTGCAGCCGGTATGGTAGCGAGGACTGCTTTGCACCTGGACTCTACGATATGCAGACACATGTTTCAAGGACGAGGGACACGCTTTGACAGATCAAGTCAAACATAGATAAATCAAGGTGGAAATAATTTTATTCAGAAATGCAGTGAGTTATAATGTGCTAGAACGTGAAGGTAATATACGATTAATCGTCAGATGTGCTCTCGATATTACAAAAGCTGCAGAATAATATTTTTCAAACAGACATAGGAAACAAACTAAAACAGTATCTACAACATCGAATGAAAGCAGTTTTTCCACACGCACAAGGGATCGTCAGAATTTCTGAGGGAAAACAAAGCTTGTTGACATTTTGAAAAATGTCTCGTTCTTCCGACAATTTGGATTCAACGTTTTCATCAGTATCGGTGCTGAAAATTGGCAATGTGAGACTGAATAAATTTTAATAGCATCTTCACGAGAAGCAAAAATGGACAAGGTTTTAACTTTCTTCTAGAAACAAAAGAAGGATAATATTGCTTGTAATACTGAAAATTAGTAAACAGACAAATACACTGGAAATTTAATAAAAGGTTCATGCAAGTACTTTCATTATATTACCTTTCAAATGTAGCACATACGGAGTAATAAAACTGGTGTTGAAAACAATATAAATTAGAAAAACTATATGAGCGGGAATCGACCCAGCGAGCCACCGATTACGGAGCATAAACCCTAACCACATGAGCACCGTCAGCTCGTTCTGAAACTCGCAACGCACACATACATCACTGACGCGTGAAACTTCACTTGCAATTTCCACGAAATCGCCTAAGCAGTACGCCATTCTGCTTGCACTTTATGTTGTCCTAATGAACTGTTAAAAGTGCAGAAAGTGTGAAGAAAATCCGTTCTCCGAACGTGGCGACTGCTTCTTGTGAGTGATAACACCTATTTTAATATATAGTTCATGGTTTTTAAGCTATATTTATTTTGGGAGTGCCACAGCAGAATATAGTTCCCAACTCTTAACAATAACTATCTTGTTTATATTCTGCTGTAACATAAAATGTTTTAATGTTTTGGTCAAGTATGTATGGGTATCTCCCTTGCTTTTATTGGCCAGATCTGATTTGTATTTAAACTGATGTTTTAACGGCCTGTACGCAGCCAAGGTCTCCGAGCTGATAGTCCATGCTGCTGCAAACGTCGTCGAACTGTTCGTGCAGATGGTTGTTGTCTCGCAAACGTCCCCATCTGTTGACTCAGGGATCGAGACGTGGCTGCACGATCCGTTACAGACAAGTGGATAAGATGCGTGTCATCTCGACTGCTAGTGACACGAGGCCGTTGGGATCCAGCACGGTGTTCCGTATTACACTCTTGAACCCACCGATTCCATATTCTGCTAACAGTCATCGGATCTCGACCAGCGCGAGCAGCAATGTCGCGATACGATAAACCGCAATCGCGATAGGCTACAATCCGACCTTTATCAAAGTCGGAAACGTGATGGTACGCATTCTCCTCCTTACCCGAGGCATCACAACAACGTTTCAGCAGGCAACGCCGGTCAACTGCTGTTTGTGTATGACAAATCGGTTGGAAACTTTCCTCATGTCAGCACGTTTTAGGTGTCGCGACCGGCGCCAACCTTGTGTGAATACCCTGAAAAGCTAATCATTTGCATAACACAGCATCTTCTTTCTGTCGGTTACATTTCGTGTCTGTAGCATGCCATCTTCGCGGTGTAGCAATTTTAATGGCCAGAACATTCACGTGAGTATCTATGGAGTTCATACAAGGTCAAGGAGTATCGTGCATTGGTTGCAGATAACATACACTCCTCCATGACGATCACGTTTATCGACGACAATGGCATTTTTCAACAAGATAATTCGCCATGTCATAAGGTCGGAAGTGAGTGGACTGGTCGATGAATACAGAGGTCCAATTGATGTTCTGCCACGCCCCTTCTCCCCCCCCCCTCCCACTCTCTTCAGACCTGAACACGGTCTTACACATCTGGGATGTGACTGAACGTGGCGCCAGAGTTCATCGTTCCCTTCCTCAGATGTGGTGCCAACTCCGTCCAGCGATTTTCCGAAACCTCATTGCTTCCATGTCACGACGCGTCGCCGCTATTAAAGTGGACATACTGACTATCAGGTAGGGGGTCATAATATCCTTGATGATCAGTGCAAAAATACGACTCTAAAGTACACAGAAACTATACAACTCAATAGAAATTTACTTGATCTGTGCAAAGGTTGGTGCTGTGTTTGATGAAAAATGTTGTAGGAGTCACTTTAACCAGTGAGAGGGAACTAAACCACAAGACGCCAACGCAGGCGGCAAAGGGGAGGCCGCGGTGGATTCCTTACAGCATGGCTGGGGCTGTCTGCCTGTGGCCATAGGGCGACGTGGTCGCAGTCGGCGCGCCAACGAAACCGTGTGTTCAGGTTAGACTTGCATCGCTAAATGCATAACGCCAAGTGCCCGTACCAAAGCGAAACTGCGTCTTTGGACCGTCCTTTTACGACTCTGGATGCGCCAACATCTCCGGAGTTTCCTACCCCTGAAAACCTACGTCATTATTCTGCAGTTCATATCCAAACGCTTGGCAGAGGATTCATAGAAGAATAGGACCGTTGTCAACTTAGGAGGAAGGGCAAGCGCCGAAACCTCAATGAAATGATCCTGTGGCATTTCTGGCTGGGAGACGCAGTCTTGTGTTGTTCGCGTCTCTGGCGACGCGCGTTCATAAAGATGAGATGAAATCATTAGGACAACAGAAATACCCGGACCCAGAGCCAAGGAAGCCAGCAATCTAGAGACGAAGAGCCGACGTGTCAAATCCTGCCTGCTATGACGCAAGGGACAGACCATGTATTTTTGCCGAAAGAAGTTCCACACCCTGGGTTCGTGGCGTACGTCGGTAAAGCGGTCCTCACTGTGATCCTACGCGCCAACGGGGAATGAGAAGGAACTGTTTAAATTGTTTTTAGCGGTTTCCGCCGTTCTGCATAAATTAACAGTTTCTCTCAAAATGACCGTCGCCGAAATCCGTTTCCAGATGTTGGTTCAACAGTACTTCAGGAATAATTATAATAATGTCTCTTTTCCCTCCGAATTTTTATTAAAGTCTTAAACTGTATAGAAACTTAAAACAACTCAAAACAAAATTGATATGAAAAAATGAGGACACCGGTGGACTGTTCATTAATAGTCAGACTGCATGGTTTTTGATTGGTAATGTCTTAGTTCTTCGTCTGAAGGCTAGGGCAGCTGCATAGGCGCGCTTCTCGGCCCTTGGCGTCACTCTGTGACTATTACTTTACTTAAATTCAAGTTCCTTAAGTCGTGGGGGTCCATTTTTATCAGTTTCTTGCGATTACTTATGTGAGCAGGTTTTTAATTAGCAAATATACTATATGTTCGTTAGATGCTCAACAAGAGTACTTGTTCCGGATTGTTTTTAGGGTTCCGTACTTCAGTCGGTAAGAACGGAACCCCTATGAAATCACTTTGTTGTCCGTCTGTCTGTCTGTCCAATTCTTTAAGAAACTTCCTTGCAGATTAAAACTGGTTGCCGGACCGAGACTCGAACTCGGGACCTTTGCCTTTCGCGGGCAAGTGCTCTACCATCTGAGCTACCCAAGCTCGACTCACGACCCGTCCTCACAACTGTACTTCTGCCAGTACAGCACAGTTTTAATCTGCAAGGAAGTTTCATATCAGCGCACACTCCGATACCGAGTGAAAATCTCATTCTTTAAGAAACCTCTTCTCAGGAACGGATAGAAGTACCAAGTTGAAATTTATGTCTGTGTCTAAGGTTAACGGTTCCTGCGCGGTGTAAAACATTAAACTTCTAAGTCAATGCTATCGAAAGATACGGTATTTATGCCACATATTTTAATAGTCGTAAACTCACTCACCAAAACCTATATATGATCTCGTATCTATACAATTAAGTTTGTATGGAATCCTCAGAGTAAGACTCCTTTGCGCACTTGTCCGGTCTTTAAAACACAGTTTTTGTTGCTGAGAAAAGTGTTTTCATTTGATTTTTCAACTTGTCGTGAGTAATATTTGAACAGTAACGGTACGAAATGCAACAACGAGAAATCTTTCAAACAGGCATACGTGATCGATAGTTGCGTTACGAAGGCTTGAGGCTTGCAGTTTTGGATCTGGATTGAAAATAAGTAATTACTTACACGAATAATTGATAGTATATTTACATTTTGTACATAAATGCAATGTCACAACTCAAATACACTATTGACCTCTGAAGAACGAATTCAGAAAATGTGAGGAAACGTCTTTGTGGCAGATTTATTGAGTTCCGTACATTTTTTTCCCACACAATTCCTTTAAATAACATAAGGCAAATACCAGATGAAACAGAAGGGCACTTGCAGTCATTCTTGCCACCCTCTATCTGTAAATGGAAATACGCACAGTAAGGTGATGTAGAAGGGTTCTCAATGAAGGCAGAATCTTTCTCGATGAAGGTTGCCAGCGCTGACGACAAATGCGTTGTGATGCTTCCGCACGGCCCACCAGCCATGTGCCTGATGTGGTCCCTCTCTCTCCCTCTCTCTGTCTCTCTCTCTCTCTCTCTCTCTCTCTCTCTCTCTCTCACACACACACACACACACACACACACACACACACACACACACACACACACACACACGAACTACCTCGTCCACTGTGCGGTCACAGTCCGCCCGCAGGCCCCGCATTGCATACAGAATCAGCCGCGGCCACCGGATGTGTGTGACCCCTTGTCATTGGAACCGCCGACCTGATCACCAGTTCCAGTACGTTCGCTCTCTCCCGGAGCAGGTGCCTCCAGGGCCCGTGACATGCAGGGGGTCAATACTCCAGCACAGCCTCACCAATCACTCTCACAGACACGACACTTCTTCAAACAGTTTGTCGCGGACATTTATCCACCTTTCTTGCCTGCTGGAGGCAGCAGCCTACGCACAGATCAAGCACTTCCCCCAAATTACGGGATGGTGGTTTTTTTACGGGCACGCATATGGCGCCCGATATTTTTTTCAATGGTTACAGATCAGATAGCAATGTGAGTCCACTGTAATGCCTTTCAAACCATGATTCTCACCTTGCAACACGGACAGTTACCCTGCTGGAAGATGTCATCGCAGTAGGGGGGAGTCTTAAAGCATGGGGCGATGGCAGCTGGCCCGCAATAATGTTCCCGTACTTCACTGCTGTCATGATGCGTTCGATTATCACCACAGATCCCACGGAAGCCCAACTCAGTGTACTCCACAGCATAACTCTGTTCTCACCGGCCTGCATCTGTGACGCGGTGCATGCTTCTTGCGGCCGTTCGCCTGGACAACAGCGTGTACTGACCCGACCGTCGACTTCGTGTAGCAAGAAATTCGAACGGGCGACACTTTGCTATCGATCCACTGTGAAAACTCAGCAATGCTGCGCCCACTGCAGTCGTAATTGACGATGTCGTTCGGTCTACACAGAGAAATATAGGAGTCGTGTAATGTGGGGCTCTATGTTCAACAATGGCCTTTGAACGGTGTGGTCCAAAACAGTTGTGCCACTCTACTCTGCCGTCAGATTTGCCACAGAGAGCTGCATACCGTCTGTTACACAGTGGGGGATCCTCCGACGGCCACGTATTGTAATGGCATGTGATCGTCCAATACGATACGACCTACTGGTTATTTCACAGTCCTTCATCCACATTCCGTAGTTGCTCATCACAGCAGTACGCCAACAGGCGACCAGCTCCGCTTTTTCAGAGATTCTCGTACCGAGCCGCAGCGCCACAGTTATGTGCCCTTAGTCCAAACCGCTAATATCAGTGGATTTCCGCATTTATGGTCCGTATCTTCGCCATAATGACTGCCAATACGTCTCTCTTTGCTTACATTCCTTCCTTACTGCGTCACAGGCCCGCAGTACCACGAGGAGGCATTCAGCCTCGCTGTGGGCGGTGGTCCTAATGTTTTGGCTTATCAGCGCGTATCTTGCTGCTTGTATGCATAAAAATTTCATCTCTTACATTTTGTCTACATACAATTTTAGGTTGTATTGAGACGCTATTTCTGTAACTTGCAGACCCCCATCCGCAGGTCACCCTCAGTCTCTGCAGTCAATGTCGGATGATCTGCATCTGGGATTTCGTTTAGTTTTGGGTCACTACCTAACAACATTCCTTTCTATACACCGCTTCCATGTAGCGATCCCATCACCGATGCGTTTTCGGAAATGTCTCGGGAAAATACAGCTTCCTTGTCTTAACGCTTTCTTTATGTTCATTGGCCTGATGATACTGTTTCCCTCGTCTATAACAATTTCAATGTTCGGTACAACATTCATGAAATGAGATAGTAACCTCGTTCAGCCATTATGTTACACTACTGGCCATTACAATTGCTACACCACGAGGATGCTGTGATACGCAAATGATTAGCATTTCAGAGCATTCACACAAGGTTGACGCCGGTGGCAACACCTAAAACGTGCTGACATGAAGAAAGTTTCCAACCGATTTCTCATACACAAACAGCAGTTGACCGGCGTTGCCTGGTGAAACGTTGTTGTGATGTCTCGTGTAAGAAGGAAAATGCGTACTATCACGTTTCCAACTTTGAAAAGGTCGGATTGTAGCCTAGCGCGATTGCGGTTTATCGTATCGCGACATTGCTGCTCGCGTTGGTCGAAATCCAATGACTATTAGCAGAATATGGAATCGGTGGGTTTAGGAGGGTAATACGGAACGCCGTGCTGGATCCCAACGGCGTCGTATCAGAAGCAGTCGAGATGACAGGCATCTTATCCGCATGGCTGTACCGGATCGTGCAGTCCCGACTCGATCCCTGAGTCAATAGATGGTTTCCCTATTCAATTCTACTTTCTCTGTTAATATTACCGCTTCATATTTACACGATTACATTTGTTGGATATATTTTTAACCTTGTAGTCGAATGCTGTTGGGTTTTTTCCCTCTTTGTTAAGGACATTATCTTGCTTTTATCCATATTCAAACAGAGATGCTACTCATTACACTGAGCAGAAATTTTGCCAGTGTTTCTGAATTCTTTATGTGATCCAACGACGATGAGTTCCTGAGAGTAATGGCATCATCAGGGAACAATCTGATAGCGGTGTGCATGAAAGTTTTCTGCTTGTGGTACCGCGCCATACTGTAAATAACTATCACTGATGAAACCAACGTTACAGTGACCTGCTTCTGGGTTGACCAGTAGACCCAGAAGAAGGCCGCTGTAACCGCCGCCGAAACGGTTTCATCAGTGATAGTTATTTACAATACGGCGCGCTACCATATCCACATAACTTTCGCGTTAAGTGACTCTGCTTGCGGAAGTTATATCTGATAACAATGCTCACAACGTAGGATGAATCTACGTTTACTGCCACTATTACGTGTTCTGTTATATTTCTTAGCAGCATGCGCTTTGTTCCTCTGAACACGGGCCGTCCAGCGTAACGTACCGAATTAGATTATCCAAATTTTCTTGGAGACAAACATATAACTGTGCACATACCTCATATATTGATTTGTTTACTAGGCAGCAGGTTTCTTTCACTTCATGTGCTTCGTGACCGCTAAATTTTATTACTTCCACTTTTCTGCGGTTAAATTGCGTGCACATCAACGAGTCGTGTAACTCCTTGAGATTCGAGTTCTTTCACTACCGGTGCTTCGTGATCGCTAAATTCTATTACTTCCACTTTTGTGCGGTTAAATTGCGTGCACACCAACGAGTCGTGAAACTTCTTGAGATTCGAGTTCTTTCACTACCGGTGATTCGTGGTCTGTTATTCAAATAGCTCCTGGGCTGACGCGCCTTAGCGAATACATGGCGGCCAACATTTGCTACATAATATATAATCAATAATTTGTGACTGCGGGAGAGAAGCTATGGGCTCTGTGGCGCTCAGCTCTTCTCTCTGGACTTGGCGAGCAAGTAGTTAATGTAAGGAAATATCTTAGTAAAAGTGTACTGCGTTTTGTACGAAGCCAGTTGAATATATTGTTGAAAGTCAGCCAACGTGCGAAGTTTCGACTTCTAAAATTTCATGAACTGATAAAGTCGAACTAAGTTAAATTCGAACACCAATTACTGCTGCATAAGAAGAGTATAGAAGAATACATAATTGTTTAATTTGAAAAGGTAACTACGATTTTATTTCAAGTCTGACAGTAAATATGAATACCGATGTGCCGCACACCGGGATAGACTTTCGGACAGATGGACTTTGGTACCAAATACACGACTCTGTGCACGATCAGAACTTTCCTGGGGTAATTTTTATTCACCGCAACAGGTTTTTCCTCCTCTTTGAGATTTTCCTTGGACACATAATACTACCAGATTACAATCGACGGTGGTGTCATTGCATAGACAACTTCCAAATATTCTATTACAAGGAAACGTAATTTCTATTGGAGTTACAGCCTACGACAAACTTAGCAGCGGGACATAGAGCAGCAGAAGACTTCAAAAAGCAAGTACCAGAAGGAAGTGCCACTTAATAAGCGAACTGATAGTTACACAGACATTACATAAATACTTCGGACTTTTTTTTTATATTGCAATAAAATTCCAGCTAACAGATAGCACCAAACATATTCATTAGATTAAAATAATTTTTGGTGTATTTAAACTCTCAGTCCGTCCTCTGTGCTCAGATCCTATAATCCTTCACTTTCTCTGAGGATATCAATGTCAACAGCGGATCTTGTCACTGGTTCTGAATCTTTCTTTTATTTTCGTTATTGCTTCTTTTATGTACAGACCACTTGTATGAATATCAACAGCTCAGATGGAAACCCAGTTCAGAGCAAAGAAGGGAAAGCAGAAAGGTGGAAGGAGTATATAGAGGATCTATACAAGGGCGATGTACTTGAGGGCAATATTATGAAAATGGAAGAGGATGTAGATGAAGATGAGATGGGAGATATGATACTGCTTGAAGAGTCTGACAGAGCACTGAAGGACCTAAGCCCAAACAAGGCCCTGTGAGAAGACAACATTCCAATAGAACTACTAACAGCCTTGTGAGAGCCAGTCCTGACAAACCTCTACCATCTGGAAAGCAAGATGTATGAGACAGGTGAAATACCCTCAGACTTCAAGAAGAATATTATAATTCCAATCACAAAGAAAGCAGGTGTTGACAGATGTGAAAATTACCGAACTGTCAGTTACATAAGCCACGGCTACAAAATACTAACACGAATTATTTACAGACGAATGGAAAAACTGGTAGAAGCCGACCTCGGGGAAGATCGGTTTGGATTCGGTAGAACTATTGGAACACGTGAGGCCTTACTGACCCTACGACTTATCTCAGAAGATAGATCAAGGAAAGGCAAACCTACGTTTCTAGAATTTGTAAACTTAGAGAAAGCTTTTGACAATGTTGACTGGAATATTCTCTTTCAAATTCAGAAGGTTGCAAGGGTAAAATGCAGGAGCGAAAAGCTATTTCCAATTTGTACAGAAACCAGATGACAGTTGTAAGAGTCAAGGGCCATGAAAGGGAAGCAGTGTTGGGGAAGGGAGTGAGACAGGGTTGTAGCCTGTCCCTGATATTATTCAATCTGTATATTGAGCAAGTGGTAAAGGAAACAAAAGAAAAATTCGGAGTAGGTATTAAAATCCATGGAGAAGAAATAAAAACTTTGAGGTTCACCGATGACATTGTAATTCTGTCAGAGACAGCATAGGATCTGTAAGAACAACTGAACGGGATGGACATGGTCTTGAAAGGAGGATATAAGATGAACATAAGCAAAACGAGGATAATTGAATGTAGTCGAATTGAATCGAGTATTGCTGCGGTAATTATAATAGCAAATGAGACACTTAAAATAGTAAAGGAGTTTTGCTATTTGGTGAGCAGAATAACTGATGATGCTCGAAGTAGAGAGGATATAAAATGTAGACTGGCAATGGCAAGGAAAGCGTTTCTGACAAATGTGTAAACATCGAGTATAGATTTAAGTGTCAGGAAGTCGTTTTTGAAAGTATTTATATGGAGTGTAGCCATGTATGGAAGTGAAACATGGACAAGAAGAGAATAGAAGCTTTCGAAATGTGGTGCTAGAGAAGAATGCTACAGATTACATGGGTAGATCACATAAGTAATGAGGAAGTATTGAATAGATTTGTGGAGAAGAGGAGTTTGTGGCACAACTTGACTAAAAGAAGGGATCGGTTGGTAGGACATGTTCTGAAGCATCAAGGGATCACCAATTTAGTATTGGAGGGCCGCGTGGAGGGTAAAAATCGTAGAGGGAGACCGAGAGATGAATACACTAAGCAGAAGCAGAAGGACGTAGGTTGCAGTAGGTACTGGGAGATGAAGAACCTTGCACAGGATAGGGTAGCATGGAGAGCTGCATCAAATCAGTCTCAGGACTGAAGACCACAGAAACAACAACATGTACAGACATGTAGCAGGTGCAAAGCTCTGTTAAATTCGGACCGTAGAACTGGCTCCCCTGTGTCTTCCTTTACCGCGTTGAAAAGTCTGCCCTCTCGTAGAGGCCTTCGATGTGCTGTTTTCACAAATCCCCCCCCCCCCCACTTTCTCTCTCTCTCTCTCTTGCTCTCCGTTTAACAGTGGTATTTCTCTCGCACTGTTAATGTTGGCACATTTGCTTTTAACTTCACCGAAGGTTGTTGCGATTTTTCTGTATGTTGAATCAGTCTTTTCGGCATCTACACTCCTGGAAATTGAAATAAGAAAACCGTGAATTCATTGTCCCAGGAAGGGGAAACTTTATTGACACATTCCTGGGGTCAGATACATCACATGATCACACTGACAGAACCACAGGCACATAGACACAGGCAACAGAGCATGCACAATGTCGGCTCTAGTACAGTGTATATCCACCTTTCGCAGCAATGTAGGCTGCTATTCTCCCATGGAGGCGATCGTAGAGATGCTGGATGTAGTCCTGTGGAACGGCTTGCCATGCCATTTCCACCTGGCGCCTCAGTTGGACCAGCGTTTGTGCTGGACGTGCAGACTGCGTGAGACGACGCTTCATCCAGTCCCAAACATGCTCAATGGGGGACAGATCCGGAGATCTTGCTGGTCAGGGTAGTTAACTTACACCTTCTAGAGCACGTTGGGTGGCACAGGATACATGCGGACGTGCATTGTCCTGTTGGAACAGCAAGTTACCTTGCCGGTCTAGGAATGGTAGAACGATGGGTTCGATGACGGTTTGGATGTACCGTGCACTATTCAGTGTCCCCTCGACGATCACCAGAGGTGTACGGCCAGTGTAAGAGATCGCTCCCCACACCATGATGCCGGGTGTTGGCCCTGTGTGCCTAGGTCGTATGCATTCCTGATTGTGGCGCTCACCTGCACGGCGCCAAACACGCATACGACCATCATTGGCACCAAGGCAGAAGCGACTCTCATCGCTGAAGACGACACGTCTCCATTCGTCCCTCCATTCACGCCTGTCGCGACACCACTGGAGGCGGGCTGCACGATGTTGGGGCGTGAGCGGAAGACGGCCTAACGGTGTGCGGGACCGTAGCCCAGCTTCATGGAGACGGTTGCGAATGGTCCTCGCCGATACCCCAGGAGCAACAGTGTCCCTAATTTGCTGGGAAGTGGCGGTGCGGTCCCCTACGGCACTGCGTAGGATCCTACGGTCTTGGCGTGGATCCGTGCGTCGCTGCGGTCCGGTCCCAGGTCGACGGGCACGTGCACCTTCCGCCGACCATTGGCGACAACATCGATGTACTGTGGAGACCTCACACAGCACGTGTTGAGCAATTCGGCGGTACATCCACCCGGCCTCCCGCATGCCCACTATACACCCTCGCTTAAAGTCCGTCAACTGTACATTCGGTTCACGTCCACGCTGTCGCGGCATGCTACCAGTGTTAAAGACTGCGATGGAGCTCCGTATGCCACGGCAAACTGGCTGACACTGACGGCGGCGGTGCACAAATGCTGCGCAGCTAGCGCCATTCGACGGCCAACACCGCGGTTCCTGGTGTGTCCGCGGTGCCGTGCGTGTGATCATTGCTTGTACAGCCCTCTCGCAGTGTCCGGAGCAAGTATCGGGGGTCTGACACACCGGTGTCAATGTGTTCTTTTTTCCATTTCCAGGAGTGTATTTATTTTCCGATTCTTTCACATTTTTCCTATGATCATTTCGTGGTTACTTCCGTGTACTTCCTATGTACTTCAGTCCTAAGTGATTTGCACTGCTGTATTCATGTCCTTCCCCAAACAATGCCAGCCGCTGTGGCCGAGCGGTTCTAGCCTCTTTCGTTCGGAATCGCGAGGCTGCTACGGTCGCAGGTTTGAATCCTTCCTCGGGCGTGGATGTGTGTGATGTCCTTAGGTTAGTTAGGTTTACGTAGTTCTAAGTCTAGGGGACTGATGACCTCATATGTTAAGTCCCATAGTGCTTAGAGCCATTTGAACCCCAAACATTAATGTACCTTCTTCTTTCGTCGATCAGTTTAGGTATTACTCCCGTTACACACGACTTTTCGCAGCTACCTCCCATGTGTGTCCCGTTTCCATGACTGATCTTTTTAGTGGTGCCCATTGCCCTTCAACTGAAGTTCCTAATGTGCCCTCCATTCACGCAGTATCTGTAGCCTCAGAGAACTTCAGTCGCATTTCTCCATTCCTTTCAGTATTCTTCTTCTTTGTACATTGATACATTGATTTGCGATCTCTTAAACTTCATCCTACTCTTCATCATCACTAAATTGCCATCTGATCCTATATCTGTTCCTGGATACGCCTTACAATCGAATATCAGACTTCAGAGTTTCTGACTGTGATGTAATCCAGCTGGAATGTTCACGTGTCCCCGGGTCTTTTCCAAGTACCTGTATTTGAAATTTATAACAGAATTGAGTTTCTCTTTCTCCTCTCTCATTCCTACTACCAAGTCGCTCTCGTAACTTGTTCTACTGTTCCTCCCTTTAGCACGGCGTTCCCCTTGATTATTAGATTGTCGTCTTCTTTTAGTTACTGAAATGATCCCATCAGTGTCTTCATATACTGACTCCACCTCTTCGTCTTTTGCTTGTGTTTTGTGCCTCAACTGCTGTTATCGGGATTAGTTTACTGACGATTCTGATAAGAACAACCGTATCGCTGAACTGTGCACAGTGACTCATTTCTTTTTATACCTTCCTATTCATAATGAAAGCTACTTCCTTTATACAATTTTTTGCTATCGCTTGTATGCTCCTATATTCGTCTGATCACAAATCCTTATTTCCTTTCCATTTCATTTCAACGACGCCCACTGTATCTAGAGTAAGCCTTTGTATTTCTCTTTTCAGGTTTTCTGACATCCTTACTGCCTTTAAATTTCTGACACTGCACTCTCTGTATCGTAGAATGTAACCCTTCCGTTGTTTATTAACATGTTTCCCCCCTCTTTGCAGTGTCCTCCCGGAGGTATCAATAGAGAACTAATCTGCAATTTTCCGTCAGTGTGGGTCATTATCATGACAGTTTTCAAATTGCAGGTCACATATCCTCTATCTACATTCTAAGAGTTTAATGTAGGGGTTTCCATCGCCTTCTGAATTTTCATACTGTTCATCAACACTGAATCTTCCGCCTTTTGGGGAAATTTACCAGCCCTGGGGCAAATGCTTGCCCTGAAACTTCTCCTCCCTCCGACAACGCAGTGGGGTATTTGATTCTTTCTGGTAAATGATTAAATACATCATTTTATGCTCGTAACATGCTTTTCTTCCTCTTTAATTTCAGTTTTCTTCAATAAAAACGGAAATGAAATTCAAATAATTTGAATGCCCGCTAAAACTGTCCATTTGAGTCATGTGATGCCTGTGACGTCACAAAGAAGGATAGCGTCAGTCAACGAAATTAAAATCCTAGTGGAAACTGTCGTTTTATTTAACCACTCCTCAATTGTTCGGTAGTTCACTTGCTAGAGCGATAGACCGTCGAATTTTACGAGTTGATGTACACAGATCGCTGGTTCGAATCCTACGGGAAAGAACATGTTAAGTTATTTGTAAAACGACGTGGCAGTCCGCACTCATATATAACCACACAACTACAAAACTTCACCACACCGATCAGAAACAGAATATTATTGTGTTTTCCTTGCTGTCTACATGCACTTACATGTTACAGTAGCTGTTCGCGCAATTTACGTTCAAAATATATTTTCTAGTTAATGTTCCACACACTACTTACTTTATGTGAAACAATATTTTTATCTTCGTACTGTCCAGCTAGCATCCTTATTGTTTAAACTTTTGCAGTTTTATCATCTTACATAAAGATGAAGTTAGTCTTCTTCAGATGCAAGCGTCAGTTCACAATCACAAACATCACAGCCTTTATGTTTGTGTCACCTGCATATTGCACTTGCTTTATATCACTCCCTACAACCTCATCGTTCCACACCTATTGTACAGTGAGCGTGTGGTGATATTTTCAATACCAGCTACTTTCCAAAAAAGTGAATTGTTTGTTCGTAAAGTAAATGCGTATATGCTCCGTTGTGCATTTTCCAGACGAAAACTAATATGAAGCTATATACAATACATCCCACAATTGAAACAACTGTTACAATCAGTTCTTGCTAACACTATTTTCATATTTCGTGTAAGACTTTTCAAAACACACGATCTTTCCAGGATTCGATGTGTGACCTCTTTCTCTGCAGTCGGATGCGTTATGCGTTGGGCCATCCAACGCGTGATAATACGAAGTTCTCTGCTTAGTGTCTTCTGCAGAGGAAATCAGCTTTAAGTTTTGCCAAGAATAATTTTATTGTGCCTTGGATCGTAGTTCATGACTCATAGTCGACAAACTAGTTATAAGTGCTGAGCGAGTTCAATGATGTTACAGAATGTCCATCGTTTCACACATCGCCGCTCTAAATGGGTAGAGCATAAACACGTCAACTTTCGCAAGGTTTCCAGAATCAGTGTTCAAAAAATTACTTTCTATCGTTAACTAAACTGTTTGCAGAAAAAGTAGGTAAATACCTCGTAATTTCGGCTAACGCCCCTTTAACACAATATTAGTCTTACTCCTTCCTCGTGACGTCACCTGAGCATCAGTCAATAACAGAACAGTTTTGATCACTTGACCAGATCTTCGTATTTAATGATTATTAAGCTTTAATTACACAAAAATTACAGATATTTTGTGAGAACATTGACCGTAAATGCTATTTAAACGTTATAATAAATCAGAATAACAACAACCCGGACCATATTTTTAATACAGGAAAATAGCCTATTGGCACAACTGGAGTGACTCCTTACATCCGAAGTCTTCGGCCGCCGTTGCTGATGAATTTTATACAAAACTGAACCAGTGGCTAGTGTGTAACTCAGGAACTAGGGTGTTTTCTTCAGATTACTTTTCAAATACGCTACTCCTACAGCACGCATAACTATTTATGATTTTCACAATCACTGTTGTCCAAAATATTAAGCATAATGGCTCAATGTCTCAGTGGTCTGGTTACTCTTTTGTTTACGCTATGTTTCTTTGTCTTGACAATTGCTTATTTTTTCACTCGGCTACTAAAGACCAGTCACGTCTAGATAAACAAGTTTTTTTAAATATTTGTTACTCTATCAACGTGCCTTTTCATATAAATTCTAACAAGTAGCATCAGAATATGTATTTCACAATGTCCTCATATTTTTTAGTGGGCTTGTGACCAAAAATAAATAAATAAAAAATTTCTTTGCGTGTATTGTTCTCAGATGAATCAACTTTCAAAAAAAGGTTGGTGAAATCAGTGGACGTAACACATATATTAATGGAGCCCAGTAAACTTGAACTGTCTTGATGAAGTTGAATTTTAGCGTACTTGGGTGTTAACATTATAGGATAATTGGTGGAAAACTCTTTGGTCCATTCTGGTTTGGGCCATTTTTGATGAAACATTTCTAGAGGACAAATCCGCAGAGTGATTGAAAACTTAGCCTTCACGAAAGTCGAATTATTTGTTACACTGACGTTGGTTGCCCATCACAAAATGCCTTTGATTGCAGTTACAGGAGATGTTAGAATAAATTGGGCAACTTCACCATAAGGTCTTGTATCTCCGGATTTCTTTTTTTGCGATTTCATTAATGGAAAAGTGTGCCCATACCAACGACCCGTGCAAATATGAATGAACATGTCACCCATGATACATGACAAGTAGAATTGACCGTGTGTACAAGAATTGTACTTCCGTCTGTTTCTCAGTCTAGGGCAGATTATAGCGACGTTATTTCGGCAAATTTGTTATTTGTAGACGTATTGTTTAATAAAACTGTATGTGTTTCATATGAACTTTGTAAGGCTTTTCACAAGGATGAACCCCATTTATATTAGTCACGAGCCGCAGGTTGTATTGTATACTCAGGGACTGCTAATGTATTATATTCGGTGTTACATAAAACGGCAAATGGAAACAGCAAAAAAGATTTAAAAGACTTCTTTACGTAGCTGTAGCTGGTCTACACCAAGCGGGAAATAACAGTTAACAAGACAAAGAAGCACCAATTAAAGCAAAGTTTTACCCACCGACTGAGACATTGAACTATCCTTCGGGCTTGAGCGGAGGTCCCATGCACACGTAAAAGTCAAATAAAACTTTTTCCATGCCCATCCGATTGTAACCTAAAATAGTGGGAATGGTATTTTCTCAGCCTATTACCAACTCCACTTACGAATGATTTCTACCACCAGAAGGGATCACCAGGTTTCACAGTGCAACGTCTACTGCTTAATGACGCTGAAGTCGATTCTCTCAACTGAGTGGCTGTTGGGTGGAGGGGGGGGGGGGGGCGGAGGGGCGAGATTGTTTAATTACTAAATATTTAAGTTAACTTAATATAAAGTTAACTTTATATTAGTATTGACTTAATATGCCCTAGTTTTTTGTGTTATGTTGTTCAAACTAACGTATAAATTTTCTCCTCGACAACACGATAATGTAACGTCCAAAGACAATGAGGTACCACGTTACTCTCGATGCAAGAGTCCCAACGTCTGTCTCCGGCAGGCCTTTCGCCTGGATTTTCACGTCGGCACCCATCACAATGACACTTTCTTCCTTTGCCATTGCAGCACGCGGAGGGCGTTTTACGCCATTTCAAATAATTACATGTTCCGAATGGTATGACGGATCCTTAGCGCACGAGATCAGAAGAGCAAATTCTTGATCGACGGCCATTAGGATCGTACACAGCTCTGTGTCATACACCGGGAACCCGAATCGTTAAGTTGCACTTAGCGATAACACCGCAGCAGTCGGAGTGTCTGCTTGCTTAGACCCTTCACTGTAAACAGCTGAAAGTTACTGTGATAGCACTGTGCCACTACCGCCCCGGTCTGGACACTGTCGCGAGTATACTTCGGTGTACCCAACGGATGTGACGAAAAGTGTGTAAGAAGATCTTACCGCCTAACTTGTATGTACAACCGGCAAGAGCGTGAATAGAGCACTTATCTGGCGGAGCGCACACAAGAAAGAATCATGATAATATGCGGGACCGGAATCTATACTTTCGTAAAACATTTCTCTGAGCTCTGATTATTTAACAGCGCGCGACTCACCGCCTTTTTTACATAAGATTGCCTGAGACGGTTTTAGAATTTGTTAAACTGATGTCTACGAGGAGCGTTCATACTGGCAAAATAAAATGTAAACATAATCCCAGGGATTGTATTTCGAGTTATCGCATTAAAATACTGCTGCAGGATATCTTTACTGTAGTGAAATTTAATTAAGAGAAGCCTTTTAATGAATGGAAGTATTCCCCCTTTTTTCTAAACGTAACAATCTTTGTCTTGCCGAGAAGCGGCCAATATCTGAACTTAACTGAATGTTGTTAGTATTTAGCTTAATACGATATAAATTAATATAGTCACTTTCTTTTCCTTAATAATTATGATACGAGTCTTTTGAAGCGTTCGTTGAAGACGGAACGCAATGTAATTATACTGAAATTAGTCCTACGCCAGATGTCTGCCAAGAATGGTCGATTGTTCGGCCGTCCTTGTTAATTATCCAGCGTACTGAAAACCTTACAAATACTATTTTTACTTCTGTATGAAGGTCAATAAACACATGAAAGAAAAAATGCACGATCAGCATAAATTACCATATATTATTTAAAATTTAGAACTTACTGTGCGAAATGGCTGCCGTAGCATGCGTTAGCTTCGACCCTAGAACAGAGTGTGAGTAATAGCTAGTGCTCGGATTTACATGCACTGAAAAGTATGAATATATGCATCCATCTATGCATTAAAAATCTAATAAATATGAATATATGCATGCATCTATGCATTAAAAATCTGATAAATATGCTCTAAAAACTTTAAAATATGCATAATAAATAAAATTCGTTATTTCAACTTTCTCACATCTTTTAATCCTCCTAAAGTAATCTGATTATAAATTATTCTTAAAACATTAATTAATAAAGTTAATAGTTGTTACTGTCTGTTTGTCTCTTTCTCTTAGTCTATTTTAGCATCAGTTGCTTTTATTGCAATAAACAATTAAATATTTTTCACCGTTTTCTGTAAGAAATAATTTCCTTCTGTAACTTAAAATGTTTTTATACGAAGAGAAAGATCTCTCTACATCACACGAAATCACAGGACAGTACCGAAAAGAGGCTATGTTACAACCATTCAGCTGTTTTTCAGATTCTCCTTGTAACACCTTATTCACACCCCAAAGAAACATTAAACCTGGATTCCTTGCTTCAGTTTTCTCAATTCTGTTGCGAAGACACTTTCCTATTTCTCCTGGTATGTCTCCGACGACAGCTGTTTCGTAGACCCCGAGGGCAGAAAATAGAGACATTGCTTTTTCTTCCATACGTTTGATTGTGGCTGGGAGTTTACTAAAATAGAACCTAATAAACACTAATTTACTCTGGAGACTCTCCTCATTTCCAGCACTAATTGCAGCTGGGACACTTGCTGCTTCGTTTCTGTCCATCATATCCAGGACCCTTTTCACGCCTTCTAAATGCTCACTGTAATACAGAGCTGCTTCTATCCATGTTCCCCACCTCGTGACGATCGGCTGTGGAGGTAAACGAATACCTGGCATCATTTCAGTAAATAATTTTACTCTTGATGGCGCCTTCACAAACACTTTTTTCACAGAGGAAATTAAAACATTTACTTCTGGAAAATACGCTCGAATTTCTTCAGCCAGCCGGTGAAGAGCATGTGATAAACAAGTTATGTGAACTGTCTTGGGATAAAATGCCCGCAAAGCCTTAGCAGCCTTAATCAGATATGCCCCTGCATCTGTAACTATCACCAGGAGTTTTTCCTCGTTTTCTTTAGCGGGTCACAAAACGCGTAATGCACGAACAACCCTAGCAGTAGTAGAATGGTTTGATCTTTCCAGTACTCTGGAGACAATGAGATGACGTGTTCCTGGTTCAGATTCCGCCATTTTTCCGACGACAACGTTGGCAATATATCTCCCACATGAGTCAGTCGTTTCATCTACAGACAACCACACATTTGAATCCAAAATATCATCTCTGACCTCTTGTTTTACCTGAAAAGAGTTATTTTATTGAAAATTTATGAATAACAGCCATGGTAATATCGATCGCACTATTTTTTTCTGGGTGGGGGGGGGGGGGGGGAGGTGAGGAGTAGGAAGGGAGCTCAAGTGTAAAATGGAAGGATAAGTATAACAAAAAATATTAAAATGTTTCTTGATCGTAAACTCGTTGACACTATAGGCCATACGAAATTTTATGTTTCCATTTTAAAATATTTTTATGAAATAGATTTAAAATTCTTAAAAATTGAAAAGTTTTAATGAAACTTAAATGGAGGTTGGGGGATATGGGGGTTGCTGACATGCAAACTAATTCTATTAAATAAATGTTTAAACTTACCTCTTCATAAACTTTGCCAAGATTTCCTTATTGTTGATTCATCATGAACATTTCGTTTGGTATATTTTTCGAGGAACCCTCGAAATTCTATATTATTTAATTTATTGAAAGGGATGTTGGCTGAAACTAAAGCTTTGCAGAGATCATTCGAAAAATTATCATTGCCATCATTTCCACTTCTGCTTGCAGAAAACGCTGCTGGTGAGGTTGTCTGAATGCTGGAGATATTTTTATTAGCAGCATTTCTATGAGCAGCTGTTTATAAATGTTGTGTAATCTGGAATTTTTCTAGAGTGGGATTTCCATCAATCCACTGCCGAAGTAAATAAGCTTTACTGTTCTTCTCCTTTGTCATTGTGGTAATATGGTCTCCTCCTGCGCACACTTCAGAAATCACTAACAACAACATTCTGGTTACTGATTTATAGGTAGCTGACAATCGAACTTTTCCATTCTTGGAAATGTCATTGTTGCCGCCGGCGGCTTCGTTTGTTACTCAACACAAACCGTACTGACTTTTATTACACGATGGCCGGCCGAACTTTAAAGGTTTGCCGCATGATTGTTGATCGCTATTTAGTTTTTGTTAAGCTGTCGAGAGACGTGTTTTTACAGTACAAGAACCGCTCATTGCTGATTGCTATGTTCGCCTCATTTTTAAGCACCCTTTCATGGATTTGTACATATGACAGAGAAGTAATTCTACACAGAGCAATAAAAGAGAAATTTGCTCAGGTCTTAATCTTCTTCTTAAACTATTGTGGTGAAATACTTCTATTTCAATAATCATTGCTGCAAAAGTAAAATATATGCATAAATATGCAAAAGTTTTTATATATTCAATAACCCCTTAAATATGAATTTATATGCACTATCATGCAAATATGCAAAAATCCTAGCTCTAGTAATAACACTGGTCTTTTTAGTGTCTTGTGCCAGCGAGCTAAAGAACAATTAATTACCACAAAGATCCTATACAGTTATGTTATAGAGTCTGTTTGTACCATTATTATTTCATTTCATTATAAATTTCCGTTGTGGCAGCTAATTGCACACGTATACTAACAGCTTTTTTACAATTTTCATTTCACTTTGTTTTGTGTCTGAGTTGTCGTCGCACGATTTAATATTTTGTACCATGTATCGATACAGTACGTTAAGCGAGACTAAACATTGTATGTAGATACTCTGGTTGGTATGATGCATCGTTAAATCAATAATCCACGAAATACTAACCTACTCAAGATATTTTGATGCACTTTTGGATCACAATGCGTCAGCAGTTTTGCGTGCAATGGATTCGACAAGTCAACGGCACGTTCCCGAAGCTCTATGAGAGTGGAGATGGTACACGATAACAAACTAAATGTGTACCATAGTGTTCAGATCAGGCTAATATGGTGGCCTAGACAACTAGATGAGTTTATGCTGCAAAAAAGTAATAGAACATTTCTGGCCTTGTGACATGTACTTACAATCTGCTGGGAGATGGCATTGGCGACGAGAAAGATATTAAGAATGAAGGAGTGCAGTTGGTTCGCAACAAAGTTCGCAATTGTGTAACACCCCACCCGTCGCTTATCTGGTTTTGGCGTGTGTTCACCCAAGTTAATTGACTAACAGATCAACAGAGAGTGCAAAACTGCAGCAATATCAGTTGTTGTTGTTGTTGTTGTGGTCTTCTGTCCTGAGACTGGTTTGATGCAGCTCTCCATGCTACTCTATCCTGTGCAAGCTTCTTCATCTCCCAGTACCTACTGCAATCTACATCCTTCTGAATCTCCTTAGTATACTCATCTCTTGGTCTCCCTCTACGACTTTTACTCTCCACGCTGCCCTCCAGTACGCAATTGGTGACCCATTGATGCCTCAGAACATGTCCTACCAACCGATCCCTTCTTCTAGTCAAGATGTGCCACAAACTTCTCTTCTCCCCAATCCTATTCAATACTTCCTCATTAGTTATGTGATCTACCCGTCAAATCTTCAACATTCTTCTGTAGCACCACATTTCGAAAGCTTCTATTCTCTTCCTGCCCAAACTACACTCCTGGAAATTGAAATAAGAACACCGTGAATTCATTGTCCCAGGGGTCAGATACATCTCATGATCACACTGACAGAACCACAGGCACATGGACACAGGCAACAGAGCATGCACAATGTCGGCACTAGTACAGTGTATATCCACCTTTCGCAGCAATGCAGGCTGCTATTCTCCCATGGAGACGATCGTAGAGATGCTGGATGTAGTCCTGTGGAACGGCTTGCCATGTCATTTCCACCTAGCGCCTCAGTTGGACCAACGTTCGTGCTGGACGTGCAGACTGCATGAGACGTCCCTTCATCCAGTCCCAAACATGCTCAATGAGGGACAGATCCGGAGATCTTGCTGGCCAGGGTAGTTGACTTACACCTTCTAGAGCACGTTGGGTGGCACAGGATACATGCGGACGTGCATTGTCCTGTTGGAACAGCAAGTTCCTTTGCCGGTCTAGGAATGGTAGAACGATGGGTTCGATGACGGTTTGGATGTACCGTGCACTATTCAGTGTCCCCTCGACGATCACCAGAGGTGTATGGCCAGTGTAGGAGATCGCTCCCCACACCATGATGCCGGGTGTTGGCCCTGTGTGCCTCGGTCGTATGCAGTCCTGATTGTGGCGCTCACCTGCACGGCGCCAAACACGCATACGACCATCATTGGCACCAAGGCAGAAGCGACACTCATCGCTGAAGACGACACGTTTCCATTCGTCCCTCCATTCACGCCTGTCGCGACACCACTGGAGGCGGGCTGCACGATGTTGGGGCGTGAGTGGAAGACGGCCTAACGGTGTGCGGGACCGTAGCCCAGCTTCATGGAGACGGTTGTGAATGGTCCTCGCCGATACCCCAGGAGCAACAGTGTCCCTAATTTGCTGGGAAGTGGCGGTGCGGTCCCCTACGGTACTGCGTAGGATCCTACGGTCTTGACGTGCATCCGTGCGTCGCTGCGGTCCGGTCCCAGGTCGACGGGCACGTGCACCTTCCGCCGACCACTGGCGACAACATCGATGTACTGTGGAGACCTCACGCCCCACGTGTTGAGCAATTCGGCGGTACGTCCACCCGGCCTCCCGCATGCCCACTATACGCCCTCGCTCAAAGTCCGTCAACTGCACATACGGTTCACGTCCACGCTGTCGCGGCATGCTACTAGTGTTAAAGACTGCGATGGAGCTCCGTATGCCACGGCAAACTGGCTGACACTGACGGCGGCGGTGCACAAACGCTGCGCAGCTAGCGCCATTCGACGGCCAACACCGCGGTTCCTGGTGTGTCCGCTGTGACGTGCGTGTGATCATTGCCTGTACAGCCCTCTCGCAGTGTCCGGAGCAAGTATGGTGGGTCTGACACACCGGTGTCAATGTGTTCTTTTTTCCATTTCCAGGAGTGTATT
Organism: Schistocerca gregaria; assembly: GCF_023897955.1. Taxonomy (NCBI): domain Eukaryota; kingdom Metazoa; phylum Arthropoda; class Insecta; order Orthoptera; family Acrididae; genus Schistocerca; species Schistocerca gregaria. Next base: position 1,204,044,003 of record NC_064920.1, on the reverse strand, counting down.
TATTGTCCATGTTTCACTTCCATACACGGCTACACTCCATACAAATACTTTCAGAAATGACTTCCTGACACTTAAATATATACTCGATGTTAACAAATTTCTCTTCTTCAGAAACGCTTATCTTGACATTGCCAGCCTACATTTTATATCCTCTCTACTTCGACCATCATCAGTTATTTTGCTCCCCAAATAGCAACACTTCTTTACTACTTTAAGTGTCTCATTTCCTAATCTAATTCCCTCAGCATCACCCTACTTAATTCGACTACATTCCATTATCTTCGTTTTGCTTTTATTGATGTTCATCTTATATCCTCCTTTCAAGACACTGTCCATTCCATTCAACTGCACTTCAAAGTCCTTTGCTGTCTCTGACAGAATTACAATGTTATCGGCGAACCTCAACGTTTTTATTTCTTCTCGATGGATTTTAATACCTACTCCGAACTTTTCTTTCGTTTCCTTTACTGCTTGCTCAATATACAGATTGAATAACATCGGGGAGAGGCTACAACCCTGTCTTACTCCCTTCCCAGCCACTTCTTCCCTTTCATGTCCCTCGACTCTTACAACTGCCATCTGGTTTCTGTACAAATTGTAAATAGCCTTTTGCTCCCTGTATTTTATCCCTGCCGCCTTCAGAATCTGAAAGAGAGTATTCCAGTCAACATTGTCAAAAGTTTTCTCTAAGTCTACAAATGCTAGAAACGTCGGTTTGCCTTTCCTTAATCTTTCTTCTGATATAAGTCGTAAGGTGAGTATTGCCTCACGTGTTCCAGTGTTTCTACGGAATCCAAACTGACCTTCCCCGAGGTTGGCTTCTACTAGTTTTTACATTTGTCTGTAAAGAATTCGTGTTAGTATTTTGCAGCTGTGGCTTATTAAACTGACAGTTCGGTAATTTTCACATTTGTCAACACCTGCTTTCTTTGGGATTGGAATTATTATATTCTTCTTGAATTCTGAGGGTCTTTCGCCTGTTTCATACATCTTGCTCACCAGATGGTAGAGTTTTGTCAGGACTGGCTCTCCCAAGGCCGTCAGTAGTTCCAATGGAATGTTGTCTACTCCGGGGGCCTTGTTTCGACTCAGGTCTTTCAGAGCTCTGTCAAATTATTCACGCAGTATAGTATTTCCCATTTCATCTTCATCTACATCCTCTTCCATTTCCATAATATTGTCCTCAAGTACATCGCCCTTGTATAGACCCTCTATATACTCCTTCCACCTTTCTGCTTTGCCTTCTTTGCTTAGAACTGGGTTTCCATCTGAGCTCTTGATGTTCATACAAGTGGTTCTCTTATCTCCAAAGGTCACTTTAATGTTTCTGTAGGCAGTATCTATCTTACCCCTAGTGAGATAAGCCTCTAGATCCTTATATTTGTCCTCTAGCCATACCTGCTTAACCATTTAGCACTTCCTGTCGATCTCATTTTTGAGACGATTGTATTCCTTTTTGCCTGCTTCATTTACTGCATTTTTATATTTTCTCCTTTCATCAATTAAATTCAATATTTCTTCTGTTACCCAAGGATTTCTACTAGCCCTCGTTGTTTTACCTACTTGATCCTCTGCTGCCTTCACTACTTCATCCCTCAAAGCTAACCATTCTTCTTCTACTGTATTTCTTTCCTCTATTCCTGTCAATTATTCCCTTATGCTCTCCGTGAATCTCTGTACAACCTCTGGTTCTTTCAGTTTATTCAGGTCCCATCTCCTTAATTTCCCACCTTTTTGCAGTTTCTTCAGTTTTAATGTACAGTTCATAACCAATAGATTGTGGTCAGAGTCCACATCTGCCCCTGGAAATGTCTTACAATTTAAAACCTGGTTCCTAAATCTCTGTCCTACCATTATATAATCTATCTGATACCTTTTAGTATCTCCAGGGTTCTTCCACGTATACAACCTTCTTTCATGATTCTTAAACCAAGTGTTAGCTATGATTAAGTTGTGCTCTGTGCAAAATTCTACTAGGCGGCTTCCTCTTGCATTTCTTAGCCCCAATCCATATTCACCTACTACGTTTCCTTCTCTCCCTTTTCCTACTACCGAATTCCAGTCACCCTTGACTATTAAATTTTCGTCTCCCTTCACTATCTGAATAATTTCTTTTATTTCATCATACATTTCTTCAATTTCTTCGTCATCTGCAGAGCTTGACTTGTACTACTGTAGTAGGTGTGGGCTTCGTACCTATCTTGGCCACAATAATGCGTTCACTGTGTTGTTTGTAGTTGGTTACCCGCATTCCTATTTTCCTATTCATTATTAAACCTACTCCTGCATTACCCCTATTTGATTTTGTCTTTATAACACTGTAGTCACCTGACCAGAAGTCTTGTTCCTCCTGCCACCGAACGTCACTAATTCCCACTAGATCTAACTTTAACCTATCCATTTCCCTTTTTAAATTTTCTAACCTACCTGCCCGATTAAGGGATCTGACATTCGACCCTCCGATCCGTAGAACGCCAGTTTTCTTGCTCCTGATAACGACATCCTCTTGAGCAGTCCCCGCCCGGAGATCCGAATGGGGGACTATTTTACCTCCGGAATATTTTACCCAAGAGGATGCCATCATCATTTAACCATACAGTAAAGCTGCATGCCCTCGGGAAAAATTACGGCCGTAGTTTGCCCTTGCTTTCAGCCGTTCGCAGTACACGGCACAGCAAGGCCGTTTTGGTTGTTGTTACAAGGCCAGATCAGTCAATCATCCAGACTGATGCCCTTGCAACTACTGAAAAGGCTGCTGCCTCTCTTCAGGAATCAGACGTTTGTCTGGCCTCTCAACAGATACCCCTCCGTTGTGGTTTTACCTACGGTACGGCTATCTGTATCGCTGAGGCATGCAAGCCTCCCCACCAACGGCAAGGTCCGTGGTTCATGGGGGGCAATATCGGATAATTCAATGAAAGTAATAAGGCCCTGTAATTCAACGAAAGTAATAAGGTTCTGTGATTCCTGATTGAACTGCGGTGACTGTGTTGACATTAATTTATTCAGAATTGATCTCTCTTAATTAAAAAGGGGTTCACATTGATGTTATACTCAGCTATTGAACACCAGATGCAAATGTTGAACATAAAATTAATTAAGAAAGTGATTCGGGATTTCAACTACTTGATTGAATACAGATGCAGTAGATTAGCACAAATTTATTTTTACTCCCGACCTTCAATCGTCACATTACATGACTCTCCTAAGAGGCAGTGGGAATAAATTGCGTTTACTTGGAGTATAGCGCGATAAATCAAAATTAGTTCCTATCGCCTGATCCAGGCGTAATGCGAAGAATTCTACAATACACGGCCCATGAAGCCCTCGCAGAAACTTTGCCGACGTGATCCAACAAATTAATCAGTGACCTAACTCAAGCCGGAGCGGGCGAAATTTCACTGAATACAGCTTGGCGGAGCGTCGTCGTTGTGTGGACGTCGGTCGACCTCGTGGTGCTGCAAGGCTGCGCTCGTCTGTTCACTCCTAGCTATCTTACTCAGTACATAGCTGAACCAAAACTTTCTATCTCCAAGCTCAATCGTTCCGTTTGCTAAGTCCTAAACTGCAGAGATGCTCACTCTCACTCAGGCAAGCTGTTTAAAGAACAGCTGGGAACAGAAGAAAAAAACTCAGTAGAGACTTCTGCCAGTCCGCTCTTCGCCTCGGTTTCCCCTCCAGGAGAAACACTTACGTCAATTGCAGCGCAAGTCGCATTAATTATATGTCGCTTCCCAGCGCCGACCAATGGCTGCTCTGGGAAGTGAACAAATTACTACAAAATTTCTCTTCCTCTCAACTACTGCTATTTAGCTCCTCCCAGGCCACCCATCAAGGTAAGCGTCTGCATAAAACACCAATTTTTCCGAGAGTCTGACTCCTAGGAAAGTACTTCAAATTCCTTCATCCTATGTTCCCATCGGAGGCCGGCGTATTTCATTCTGTAGCTCTTCACCTGGTTTACTTCAGACTCTGCTGACCGTGAATTCAGTGTGAAGTTGCTATAGACACGAACACGCATACTTTGGCGTCTGTTGACCGCTCCACCGTAGCTTTGTGCGGCTTTCTCGCATGTTTCACTGAAAATGGGACGACGGACATTTATCAATAGCTGTAAAAGGTCTCTGTCTCCTTCCCGATACAGCAGCATGGAGTCAGCCACCCACTCACTGTCACTCATCGTAAGGCAGCTGGAGGCCGCGCCCCGTTAGCGCTTTCTCAGAGCCGTACTAAGCCGTACTAAGCTGCCTATTGTTGCTTCCCTTCACCACTCCCCAGCCGCGCGCCACCACCTAGCCACGCTCAACACTCAGTACTTTACTGGGACAAACTAGCCTCCGGTAAATCGATGCGTTTCCACGAAGTTTTCATGTCGCGTGAATTACTTTAAAACCACCACCCAACATTAATTATTCCAATACGTCCATACTATACCCTCTGCAAGATGCATTGTGCCTTGTCAGTCATTTTGTTCAGCCCTACTGTTCGCTCAGTGTGAGTTCGGTGATCTTTAATGACTTCATGTAAGGAGCATAGTTCTTGCCATTTTACAACTTTAATATGCCTAATTTACTAGCTAAAGTCCAACGGAAGCCCAGGTGAACGTCCCCCCAGAACATAACACTTCCACCCTCAGCCTGTATACATGTCGCAGTGCACGTTTCGAGCAGTCGTTCGAATTCACGGCCATCGATCTGTTGCAAAAAGGTGATTCATCGTAAAAGGCGACACGATCTACCCTCAACGACCTTGTGTCAACTACAATCGCAACTGAGGATTTCGTTGGGTCAATGCAGCAACAGGGAAGGACCGTCTGCTACAGAATTCCAACTTCACTAATAAACGCTTATCATTGTTATTAGAAGTGTGCCTGCACCAACATTACATACTGTTAGGAGATTTTAAGAAGAACGCCGCCAATCCTCTTTCACAGAGCGGGCAAATGTCCAGTCTTCACGGTCTGTGGTGAGGCACCTCGTCGCCTCCTCGTGGTCTTACCACCAGCTTCGCTGTTTCCGAGATTCTCGTTCCCAGGCGCGGCCGTAACAATCTGCCGTTTGTCAGTGTCGCCTTATGAGAGTGGATTTCTGCATTTGAGGCTCGTATCGACGCTAAAATGATTCCCCAGTCGTCTCTGCTCTGTATAAAAACACTGTGCAACACAATTAAAGGACCACTCATTCGAAACCGCATAAACTGTCTCGTGTTGCGAGGTATCAGTTCGAAGTTTTGCTCAAAGATTTCTACAACCGTCCTCCGTAACGGCCGAAAAGCATGTCGCGTTGAATCGTCAACCTCGTGCTCGACCACGCTTCAAACAGCGAAACGTTAACACATGAGGGATAAAGGCCAGCTGTCAGAAGGTCACGTGACGTGTAAGGCGGGCATCACATTTTATCAAAACTCTGTCCAACATAACCGGGACAAGTCACACGGTTGAAGGTCGTCACACCTTGTCTTACCTACATCTGAAGGGCTTACGTCAATAGTGCTAAAAAAGTCCATTTTCGTTCATTCTGAGAAACAGAGACCTAAAGTTAAACGAGCGCTGAAAAATCTGCAGTTGAGATACCAGAAATATTCAAGTATGTATACTTGAATGTTTAACTTTAGGACTCTGTATCTCAGAATGAACAAAAATGGACTTTTACCAGTATTGAAATAAGCCCTTCATCTCATTCTGTGTTTTGACACCGCTCACTGTCGACACGGAAACATCTCTAACGACATTGTGGAGCTGCATCGCTCTGAAAGTGATCGCTCCCCTTGAGAGTGCAGTGCGACTGCAATTTTTGTTCTCATGTACAGGTTGGAACCACTAGGGACCGTTCAAAACCATTCGATGAAATTTGACCATGATCCGAAGCAGCCCCACAGTGTCCTTAGAAAGAGCCTGAAACGTCCAGGGGTGTCAGCAGCTTCAAACTTTTTCAACAACAGGTTTCGACGCTCCTATGAGCGTCGTCTTCGGAATTAAACTAACTGTTCTAAAACATAATAGGTATATAAGACATCAATAAATTGAATTGTGTACTGACTGGAAAGAGATGCAGTACTTACAAGTCACATTTTAAAAAATCTAAGCCGGAAAGGCGACGTCATGAATGGCTGTAAATAAGTTAAGATGGCGAGCCGCTAAGGGCTGCTCGTACCTGAGTGAACACGGGTTGCCACGAGACTGAGGTGTCCACGTTAGAAAGTGTGGGCAAGTAAACATGGTCTTGCTACGAGCGCCATCTAGTAGCCGCAGAAACAACTAGGCTACTCTACATTCAAAATTAGACACATGAAATTGTAATGAAGCTGATTCAGGCATAACGTAAGCACTAACAATAATGTGAAGTTATATATTCATCTGCTTTAAACAGAGACACATTTTGTAACGTAAAAAAAGTCAGTTCTGATATACAAGAAAACAGCGAAGACGTAACACGAAAACAACATTTCGGCAAACTGCATGAGGAAATCTGAATCAAAGATCAAGCAATGGCTTTATACAGTCGGAAAAGTTTTTATTTCGCAGCTGCAGCTGTTCGTTGAGAATGAGGCCATCATGACGAGATACATGTTTGAAAATCTCCAATTCCTCTAAAACATCTAACCTACGCCCCTTCTTTTCGGTATGCAGGATATTGCTATCGCCAATGACTTTAGGGAAGATGTTCTTTATATCTAATGGTGAAAGCACGTGCAGTTTGCCCTATATAATAGGAGGAGCAGGTATCACACATGATCTCACAAACGTCAGACCTTTCTGTAGGGGAGCGAATGGATTTCAAATTATGAATGAAGTTTCTCTTCAGATTATTATTAGTAGAGAAGTTACCGGCTTATATTTTTAAAATGTGACTTGTGATTACTGCATCTCTTTCCAGTCAGTACACACTTTAATTTATTAATGTCTTATATACCTATTATGTTTTAGAACAGTTAGATTAATTCTGAAGACGATGCTCATAGTAGCGTCGAAACCTGGTAAATTTTGACTTAATATTTGTGACCGAGGGCTTATTTGTTCTAATATACAGACCCGCATCTCGTGGTCGTGCGGTAGCGTTCTCGCTTCCCACGCACGGGTTCCCGGGGGGTCAGGGATTTTCTCTGCCTCGTGATGGCTGGGTGTTGTGTGATGTCTTTAGGTTAGTTAGATTTAAGTGGTTCTAAGTTCTAGGGGACTGATGACCATAGATGTTAAGTCACATAGTGCTCAGAGCCATTTGAACCATTTTTTTGTTCTAATATAATTCTGACGCTGAACCTTAGCAGCTATGTTCAAAGTTTTCAAGAACGTCGTCCGGTTGCTGATCGCACTGAGAACGTTTCGGAGCGCGAAATGTGCGCCCGCAGAGGGGTGGTTTCGTTACTCGCCTTACGCCACCTCCTGAGGCGTTTTTGTGTCGATTCTGAGCATCGGTGTGTCTGAAATCTTTCCCTCGGTCACCCGTGTGAAAACAGATGTGACGTCATTATCCCAGCTTATACGTCACATGACCTTCTGAACGCTGGGCTTTTTTTCGCATATGTCGACGTTTTGCTGTTTGAAGCGCCGTTGAGACCGAGGGCGATGTCACAGGACACCACGCTTTTGCCCCATTACAAAGGTAGGTTGTAGGCAGCTTTGGGCCAAATTTCAGACTTATACGTCATAGAGGCAGTCAACTAAAGTGTTTCGAAAACGCTGCCCTCTAACAGTGTTGCGCAGTGTCCTTTTGTTTACCACCTCTGGTGTCCGTATTCAGTCTCATGAATGGCAATGGTCATAATATTTCGGCTTATGTGTACATCAATGCCACAGCTACTGTGGGACTTTATCAGAAAGCTGTCAAAGTTGGAAGTGTAAGAGGAGTCACGTACAGAGATTCGGTATCACTAAAATTATTGCTAGTAAACGTGAACAACGAATGGAAGGATGTAATATTGCAACCAGCGCCTCCAGTTTTCCTTTATTGCCCTGAAACATGGACGACAACTGAAGGGGGCCGAGAAAGAATGGACGCTTTTGAGGCGTGGACATATAGGAGACTGCTCAGAATATCATGGATAGAAAAACGGACCAACAAATCAATCCTCCAAGAACTTAGGGTGGGGAAGAGATTGTCCAGTATTTGTATCCAGCGAATACTGCAATTCTTTGGTCACACAGTTCGACGATAGGAGGATAATTTCGAAAAGATGATCGTCCAACGCAAAGTCGAGGGGAAAAGATTGCAGGGAACACCACCAAGGCGATGGATAGCACACATAAAGGAGAAGACACAACAAACATGGGGCCAGCTACTCTCAGATGCAGAAGACAGGAAAAAAAGGAGACAGATTGTTACGAGGATGGTGTCATGCGCCACCGTCTTTCAGCTATGAAAGACGGAGTGCTGCTGAGCAGTGCAGTTTTGAAGCTGTGCAAGTGTGCTTACAAAACAATTGCAGAAGGACCAAAATACGTATAAGGATCAATAACCATGAAATGCAACAACGTTGAGTGAGTCAAGAACAGTTAGAGATCGGGTGGTTATAGACTGGGTAGTTGGTAAAAAGAAATAAAGAGAGGAGGAAAAATATCCCGGACAGGCTTTGTAATGCGAGATATCGTTTTCAAAACAAGGAATGTTCACTATATGTGTATATAACCATTTTTGACTGAATGAAATGAGACATTGACCTTTAATGCACGCACGGAGTTACTAGGGGAGACAGAAAAGACTGATCAGAGAACGTATCAGAGTAGAAGGCCGTAAGTACTGCCGTAACGAAAATTAAATGGAGGAGCATGGATGAAAGATTGAACAAGCGTATTCTTTCCGGATTCCAGGACATACAGAAATATCCGTATTACAACCTGTGATTGACGCTGAGCAGATTACATTAAAAAACATGCAATAGTGACATGCATGCCAACAACTGAAGACTGTAACAAATCTAAAAGTAAATGCTAGGCCTTTATTCAGCTATGAGTGCCAAATTAGCTGACGTTGGTGTGCAGAAGGAAGGAAGATTGGAGTCCTGTTGATAACGGGGTCAAGCAGATGAAACCGGTATCGTCGTTTCAAATTAATCATAGCGAATTTTGTCCTAATCGAATTGAGGAATCGTAATAAATCTTTAACTCTATGGCCGCACTAAGATTCGAAACACCACTGCTTGAGGATTCAGAAGTCGAGTCCAGTTGGAACAGTCGTCTGCTACGCGATGAGTTTATGAAAGCAACACTTTCCACCATAAAGAGATGCCAGGTGCAAGATACACGATGAATTCTGAATGAAACATCCTCGCCCACTTCTGCTAATATAACTAGAGGCGATTTGCTGATTTTTTGTCTTTAAAAGATGACTCGTGGTGTTTTCCCGATTGGTTTCTTCTACGCGGCCGCCGGCTCCAACATACGTGCAATAAACAGTGTATAAAAGAATGGCAAATGGGAAAGTCTCAACGTTACTATAATGAGATTTGCATATATGGTTCTAAGAACTATGGGACATAACATCTGAGGTCATCAGTCCCTTAGACTTAAAACTTCTTAAACCTAACTAACCCAAAGACATCAAAAAGTTAGTATAAATTTGAAAACTTAATAAACCACAGAATAATGTAGATAGAGAGGTAAAAATTGGCACACATGCTTGGAATGACATGGGGTTTTATTAGAACCACCCCATATTGCTAGACGAGTGAAAGATCTCTTGCACGCGTCGTTTGGTGATGATCGTGTGCTCAGCCGCCACTTTAGTCATGCTTGGCCTCCCAGGTCCCCAGACCTCAGTCCGCGCGATTATTGGCTTTGGGGTTACCTGAAGTCGCAAGTGTATCGTGATCGACCGACATCTCTAGGGATGCTGAAAGACAACATCCGACGCCAATGCCTCACTATACGCCAGACATGCTTTACAGTGCTGTTCACATTATTCCTCGACTACAGCTATTGTTGAGGAATGATGGTGGAGATATTGAGCATTTCCTGTAAAGGACATCATCGTTGCTTTGTCTTACTTTGTTATGCTAATTATTGCTGTTCTTATGAAACATCCCCTTAGAAAAATTATACAAAACTGTGCTTAAACTGACACACAATATTTTTAGCGCAACGCAATCTGACTTCCAAAAATCCCTACGAAAGAATGGCCCTGACTAACATTAACCTATACGTTTCACAAATCACTTACCTCACAACAATCTTCGTTACTCAAGCTACTGCAATACAGCGAGCACCACTACTGCCAGCTAAATAAAAGATTCAAACTACTGAAGGCACTAACTACTGATAGGTATAGTTAGCGAATGAAAGATTTTAATACATAACAAACAATGTATTTACCTTAATAGTCATAATATATATAGCAGTTCATGACATCCAGTCTTACAAATTTCAAAACTCCGTCATCTCTCTCCCCACGTCCACCACTGCTGGCGGCTCACCTCCAACTGCCCAACGCTACGCGCTGTTAGCATCCAGCTGCCGCTGCACGACACTACAATGGCAGACAACAATGCAAAGTAGCCACAGACTGCGCACAGCACAGCCAGTGATTTCTCGTACAGAGCGCTATGTGGCGTTACCAATAAGAAAACCTAAACAGCCTATTTACATTCTGATCAGGTGAAGTCGGACATTTTTTTGAACTTTTTTATTTTTTCGGTTCTAATAAAACCCCATGTCATTCCAAGCATGTGTGTCAATTTGTACCTGTCTATCTACATTATTCGGTGATTTATTCAGTTTTCAAATTTATACTGACCTTTTGATCACCCAGTACATCCATGCCCGAGGCAGGATTCGAATCTGCGACCGTAGCAGCAGCGCGGTCCCAGATTGAAGCGCCTAGAACTGCTTGGCCATAGCGGCCGGCTGAGATTTGCAAAATAATAGGGTAGCACCCGTTTTGTTTTTTATTCAGCCAATCATAAAATCAGGAAAACCATTTCCAGAGCCACTCTAACGTTGACGCTCAGAGCAAAGTTTCTGGATACTAACCATCATCTCTCGAGCACCGTAAAAGGTCATAGAAAATACTTCACGTGGTCTTAGGATTGACACAGGATCGCACATGAGCATTTTCCGAGGCAACATTTAAAGGTTTGTTCTCTTTTACGTGGAAATTGCATTTCATACACGGATTCACGTATTGCCTCTTCAGAAGTCGTAGACTCATCGTGAACTAGCTTACTTACAAGGCGCGCTTGTGGTTGGTTTATTCTGCCCACCAACGATTATCAACATTAACTGAAATTAGCAATTAGTTTCTGGTAATGAGCTCCGAGTTCTTGAAATTATAGTTAACGAGTTGTCAGTGCGGCAATGTCATCAGCACAGCCGGAGACGTAGATCAACACTCAATCATCGACTCTAGATAACAAAACACACGCTTTTTAGCGCCAAGCCTTGTAGCTGAATCAAAGGTGTCATTATTGGTTCCAGCACGAGGCAGCTTCTAATCACCCCATCGTTCTCACAGTCGCTTCATGGGACGGGTAGGTCTAATGACCCTAATTTCTTAGTAGCTTAGAGTGGCGTGGAGCATCTATACTATTCATTAAGGCGTAATAACAAAATGTAAGCAAATGAAGGCAGAGACGTCGCATAAAAAACTTACAGAGACGTGGATCCTATTGTACGATGGCTAGGCGCAAATTGAGACGGGTATTAGTGTAACAATAAAATGTAATGAAAATGTCACTCGTTGCTGAAGATACTACGCCATCTCGCTCTTTGTACGTGGAGAATACCAGCCGGATTTCGAACTGCCGTAATTTGTGAAAGCAGTACTTGTTTCAAAGGGAAGGTTAGGTCCCGAGTTTGGTCATTACATATGGCATCAGAATAATGTACAGAATTCTACATAATGCACAGAATAGATAAAATTTTGCTGCTTATAGAGACTTATAAAGACGAATATGAACCCGTTTCTCTTTCTTCCTTTTAGATGTTACGGCCCGCACTCTCTTTCTAGTCTTCGCGAAAGTTTCTTTGCTAACGGAATGTGTCTTAAAATCTGACTATATTGTTCATTGTGTAAAGAGCTTTACGAGACATCGTCGGCCCTGTTACATTGTAGAGTTTTCAGTTACCTGAGATGATCGTCATGACCATTAACGTTTGTGTCACTCATCTTTGCAATGTTTGAATGTTGACCATAAGCGTCATGCTTTTAGGCACAGTATCCATAGTAAAAGTGAGACGATAATTGCCCGTTTGCACGATAGCAAAAAATCCTTACCTTGCACTCGATTGAGTAGGCCAGGCTGGTTAGCTGACAGCTCCATTGTTTGGAAATGATTGATTTGTTGCATCCCAAGAAATTAATTTAACGAAACATTTGTAACGTACTACTTTGTAATTGAAGAAACAACATTTTCACTTCGCAGTATAAGCCTCCATCGCTAACATGTCGCTACTTTAAATTATAATAAAATATCGCCTAGCACACAGCTATCACAAACGCACGACACCTCAGCACCAACTGTCTTTCCTCTCTGAAGAGGATGATTAGGTGTGGTGTACCGTGACTTGCGCCCATTTATTCAAGTGTTCATTTATTTCAATATTCTCGGTGAGCAAGTGTTGCCCTTTCTTATCTACGGGGTGACCCAAAAATCCATTTACATTTGAAAATACACTAACCCATGCAATAACGTAGATAGAGAGGTAAAAGTAAGGCGCACATGCTTGAAATGACATGGGCTTTTATTGAAACCAAAAATGACTGGCAATACTAGCCAACAGATGGCGCTGGACAGCAACACGTCAGTGACGCCGTATGAGAATCGTGTATAAAATGAGCTGTAGTGAGAATGGAGTCGGTTGGAGTTGACTTTAACATGAAAGGCACTTTTAGTGAAGCTCTACTATCAGAATGGAAAATACGCTACTACAGATTTACGATCCCATCACCATACGAAGGATACTCTAACGTGTAAAGCGTCCTGTGACAAGTGTCGCTGTGAAGAAAATGATCACGAAGTTCGAAGCCAAGGGTTGTTTAGACGATAGCGCTACAGCTGCTCACACAGTTCAGGAACAAATGTAGACTTTGGCGGGTTCATCTCCGCACGGTGGAGGCAACGCTCGTGAAGTCGACATCGCATCGGTGAACCATGCACCACTGTTTGAAAAGTCCTTAGTCATGCTGTCAAATCTTATCCGTGCAAAATGCAGCGTCATCGCGAACTCTTAGCCACCGATATCGTGACGCGGAGAGCATTTGCAGTGTGGACATTTCGAAAAATGGGGGAAGACGGCGGTGGGTTGTCTAACGGGTTGTGAACCTACGAAGCACATTCACACTCCGATGGTCTGTCAACACCCAGAGCAACAGAATATGGGGTGACACAAAATCCTAGAACTGTTGTAGTAACCCAATGTACGACAAGAAAGTCACGGTGGTTGCGTACCTACCACATTAATCGTGATCGAAGAGAATGGGAGTGCTGCTTTCCAGACTGTCAGCGTGACGGCTCCGAGGTTCATTGATATGTTACAGAATCGCATCATCCCTGATTAACACCTGCTGGGAGGTACGATTCTTATGCAGGACGACGCTCCACCCCGTAATGCTACACGCTGAAACGTCTCCTGGGCTCATAGTTTGGTGAAACGATAGGATGGCTGACATAGCGTTTAGTGTATCTGGGATTGTAAAACAGTTAAGATTCTTAGGCGCCAGAAAGGCATCTGGCCCAGGCGGTACCCAGTGAGATTTTATGTTGACTATGCTACAAATATAGCTACATTCGTATCCGTCATCTATCAGAGATCATTGGAACTGTGGAAAGTTCCACGGGACTGGAAGAAAGCCCAGGTCATAGCAATCTATAAAAAGGGTAGAAAATGGGATCCACATAATTACCGGCCAGTTCCACTGACATCGATTTGTTGTAGAATCATGGTAACATGTTTTGTGTTCAGACATAATTACCTTTCTAGGCTCTGAGAAGCTCATCTGCAGAAACCAGCACGGTTTTAGGAAACAGGGGTCATGAGAGACACAGCTGGCCCTCTTTGTGCACGATATACAACAGGCTCTAGATACCGGCTCCCAGGTTGATGCCATATTTCTCGACTTTCGAAAGGCGTTCGACTCGGTTCCGCACTGTCGCTTGCTATAAAAAGTGCGCGCTTACTGTCCATCCAATGACATATGCGGTTGGATAGAAAGTTTTCTAGCAGGTATGTAGTCCTGAACGGGGTAACTTCAACAGAAACAAGAGTAAATTCAGGTGTACCCAGGGCAGCGTTATTGGTCCTCTGCTTTTTACGATTTACATAAACGATCTGGTTGATGGTATTGACAGCGGCCTTAGACTGTTTGCCGATGATGCTGTAGTCTACAGGAAAGTAGTATCACACGAAAGTTGTGAACAAATCAAGGAGAATTTGCAGAAAATAAATGTGTAGTGTAATGACTGGCAGTTATCTCTCAGCATTAGTAAGAGTAACCTACTGCGTATAACACGCCGAAGTTCCCCATTAATGTATGAGTACAAAATAAATGATCAATCTTTGGAAGCGGTAACATCCCGCAAGTATCTGGGTGTGACTATTCGAAATTATTTCAAATGGTATGATCAGATTACACAAGTAACGGGTAAGGCGAACTCTAGATTGCGGTTTGTTGGTAGACTCCTGAAGCGACGCAATCCTTCAACAACGGAAATAGCTTACAATGCGTTAGTTCGTCAGGTCTTGTTCGTCTTGTATTGTTCGTCTGTACGGGACCCTTACCAGTTGGGTCTGGTTCAAGAGATTGAGAAGGTCCAAAGAAGTGCGGCAAGATTCGTGACTGGTACATTTAGCCATCGCGAGAGCGTTACAAATCTCATAGAAAGTTTGAAGTGGGACACACTTGCAGATAGAAGACGCGCTAAACGGAAGGGGCTGCTCACTAAATTCCGAAATCCAATCTTCTTCACCGAGGATGTAGAGTATATATTGTTATCACCAACTTTCAAATCGCTTAATGATCATTATGATCATTATTCAAAGATAAGGGAAATAAGAGCTCGTACTGAGACGTTGAGACAGTCGTTTTTCCCTCGCGCGATCCGTGTGCGGAACAGTAAAGAGGGGGGGGGGGGGGATATGACTTTGGCGCGAATTGCGCCCTCCGTCACACACCGCTTGGTGGCTAGCGGAGTATATATGTAGATGTAGATGACGTGCTGAACCGCCACGTCCGACGTGCTGTCCCTCTCTCATCCGCAGAGCTCAATTCGTATCGTTATTGGTTGGGGTATCCGAAATCGAAATTCTACCGCGATCGTTCGATCTCATTAGGGATGCTAAGAGATATCCGGCGGCGATTTCTCACACTACCTACTCACATGCCGCTCACTGCTGCTCACATTGCCCCTCTACTGTCCGTGTATTGATGAATTACGGCCGACATCGTCAGATTTTATTTTTTCGTTCCAATGAAACCTATGGTCACTTCATGCATGTGAGACAATTTGTACCTCGCTCCCTGCTTGCAGTCGCAGGTTCGAATCCTGCCTCGGGCATGGATGTGTGTGATGTCCTTAGGTTAGGTTTAAGTAGTTCTAAGTTCTAGGGGACTGATGACCGCAGATGTTAAGTCCCATAGTGCTCAGAGCCATTTGAAGCATTTTCAACCCTGCTTGCATGAAGAATTTAATTTTGAAATGTTAATGGACCTTTGGGGCACCATGTATGTCCGTATTGAATTTGCTGTGGATACAAATGTCTTTCATTTGAGATGTGCCAACTTAATCGGGTATTCGTTCATTTCTAAACGCTCTGTGACCAAATATTGGCTTGCCTTATGTTGAAGACGTGAAACGGGCGTCTGACGTTATTGTCTCTTCTGGACTTTTGCGATCCTCGAGATACGCCGGTGGCTCCGCGCGGTTTGGCCGGCTCTACAGCGAGCCGAGGAATGCGCGGCTGCATCAGGAGCTGCAGGCAAGGCAGGCGGGCGGGCAGGCATTCGTCCCAAGGCTGGCCGCGTCTGGAAGGGGCAGGGCCCAGTCTGGTAGGGGCGTGACGTCACGCGACAGGTAGAGAGAGCGCCACACGTGGGCCGCAGTCAGTAGGCAAGCCGCCTTCCGCTCGCGAGGCAAGGCGAGCTGCACCCCGGGCACAGTGGCCGCGTGACGTCACGCAGATAGCCCGCCGCGCGTTATCTGCGGCCGCGGAGCCGGGGCTACCCAACAGGTGTCAGTGGCGAGTGCGAGTGCAGTGTGTGTGAGTGCCGCGTGGAGCGCGCCGGCGCCAGCAGCGGCGTGGGGTGAGTGAACGCTGCGCCCCGTGTCAACACGACACTCCGCCGAGCGCTCTGCTGGCCTGCGTGCGGGTGTTCTCGCAAGGTGACTGCGACGAAATGGAGAACGACAGTGTTTCCTCTTGGTACAAGGGCGGTAATTCTGTCCAAACGTCAGTTTTACACGAGCCTTTTCTTGTCTCGGTCGACTGCTCGTGGCAAGTGAGCTGGTAAAACTATGATGTGCGCGCTTACCTCGACTTATGTTAACACCTGTCGCGAGCGGGTCGTGGAAAGTAACGATGGCGAAGCAGCTGATTTGACTTGGAGGTCTGCTTGGTCGAAAAAGAATGCTGCACGCATCGCATGCGCAGGAGCCTTATCCGCCTCCACGGAAATTAAAAGTTTTGTCTGGCAGTTTAAGCCGGCCAGAGTGGCCGAGCAGTTCTAGGCGCTACAGTCCGGAACCGCGTGTGTGATGTCCTTAGGTTAGTTAGGTCTAAGTTCTAGGGGACTGATGACCTCAGAAGTTATGTCCCATAGTGCTCAGAGCCATTTCAACCAAGCAATTTAACAATAGAACCGTTGACGAGACATGTTTGTCCGACAGCAAAATTTTAATCGTTCTCCCTCTTATAACAGGCTTAGGAGTTGGACTTTTAACTCTAGAAGTATACAGCAATGTCACTCTGACCCTGGAGCGTCCTTTGTTCGCTACTGTGCATGTGGCAGTGCACATGCACGTCCTGCTGCCACTAATGTAAATTCGGCATTGACGGAGACCTAGCAGTGTACGGGATTTCGAAATTGTGAGACGATGTTGCTTTATTAATTTGACAGAAATATTTTTTGAAGGGGCTCTGCGATCCTGGAGTACACAATGTGTAAATGTTCTGTTGCTGAGTGTTAAGTTCGTTTATGTGGAAACAGCACCTAGCAATGACATTTCACCAACGGAAGATGATATGCGGGAAGCATTGTTAGAAGTACTCAGTCGTGAAAGTAGCGTAGGTGGTGCGCCTGCAGCAGATACGGACAATGGCGAAACCGATCAGTCTGCGGAATCTTCAGACTGCGAGAAAGAACGTACAGTCGCCCACGGTCATTGTTGGCTCACAGCTGTCGTTACTAGTAGAGGGCCGCCAGCTGCCTATAACATTGTCGTCCATTTTGCAAGAATGTGGAAGTAATGAATGAACGGATTTCTGAATGATGTAGAACACCACAAAATATTTTAGTAATATCTGAACTTCATAGCATGAATCTTCGTCTAATTAAATTGCAAATAAGGTCTTTAGATCCTGATCACTTTCAAGTTCCTCTCGTGATGGCCTCTACTTCGTCTCGAATTTTCGGTGCATTAATATTGACTGAAAAAGTACATGAGGAAACTGAAATAAAGTGAGTTTAGTACATGAGAATATATATATATATATATATATATATATATATATATATATATATATATATATATATATATATATATTTTCAGGCAACTTCTCCAGAAAATAATTGAGTCACTTTGACCCAGTTGTACACTTTCGTGTGACGTTTTCAGAGGTGTGCGCTACAAGGGTTCAAATTTCTTGCTTAGTTCATTTTGAATTAAATGTAAACGCCGTCAGTTGCATACTTTTCGAGGAAAAAACACGAAACAAGTAGACATTTTCGGCCCGTTGAATAAACAGCTACACATTGTTGGTAGCCTTTATTCGGTCTGCTGCTGCAAAGCGAATGTCATCAGACTGTAAGTGCGGCGCCTTTGACGGCAGAGAACTTCACGTAACACACAGGCGCTGTGAAGTAGTGCTGCATCACTAGTCGGCGCCTCACGGATGAGCAGAGGTTAGGTTTGATAAGTGACAGTGAAGAATCCGAATTCGAAGAAGAGTATTTAGACGTATTTCAGCTGATTCTGGTGTAAAACTAAGTACAGCACGGAGCTCCGATGAATCAGAGGGCAGCGACAAAGAAACTGGTGGATGTTCATGTATACTGTACACAGTAGTTGAGAGCATATTGTTGTTTCCCCAGGTTTTGCTAAAAGGCGTCGTAATTCAGGTAAAAAATGCTCAGTGGTTCGATTGCCGGTACAAATATTGTAGCTTCTGATAGACCAAAGTGGGAAGTATTTCCTGTTAGTACTGGTACTCCTAAAGGAGCGGAAAGCAAGATAGTTCTGATCCTTCTCCATATGCTTAATGTCGAGTCTTTAGTAATGTACCGTGTGATGCTTGGCACTTGTTTATTGACAAATCGGTTTTCAAATACACCTTTTTTTTAAAAAAAAAAGCACTGAAAGAGAGGCCCATAGACCGTTAGAAGGTGCAGAATGGTCATTACCATTAGAAGAGTCCGCCCCGACAGCTGATTGGTCAGCGTGACGGACTGCCGTCCTAACGGGCCTTGGTTCGACTCCCAGCTTGGTCGACGATTTTCTCCGCTCAGGGACTGGATGTTGTCTTCATCATCATTTCTTCCCCATACTGCGCGCAGGTCGCCAATTGTCGAATGTAATAAGACCTACACCAAGGCGGCCGGACCTGCCCCGTTACGGGCCTCCCGACCAATGACGCCAGACGCTCATTTCCATTAACCATTAGAAGAGATGTATGTATTTCTTGCTATTCTACATGCTGGTGGTGCCACTGAATCCAAAGGAGTGTAAGTGGACGTTCTTTGGTCAGAGAAAAGAATCTTTAGGGAAATCGTGATATTCCTCACGTCTAATTTAGGATCGATGTGGGTGGAGTGACAAGAAAATGAAAGTTGCTCTCATGTCTCACATATGCGGGAGAAGAACAACAAACTGTCTAAGTATCCTTTCATTGCTACCTAATAGATATCGCTGTCCTTTAAAATTATCAGTATATGTTGAATGCTTTACCATATTTTGATGAATATGAAAGTCACCCTGGTGGCGAACGTAAGTATCTAGCATGAATGTAAGTAATGTTTAGAAGTAAAAGAAAACAACTGACCATTAGAGTGATTATCTATTATAAAACAACTCATTCCCTCAAATTAAGAGAAAAGGTGGACGAGCTGTAAACGTATCAACTAGAGCTCTGCTATTTTTGTCCCAGCAGTTTTAGGAGGTTCAAAAAATCCAGCGGTTCTAGTGTGCTCTGACCAAAGGCTTGTGCCCCGTCAGAATTTTTGTCTGCGTTGATGTGAATTAGTGCTGGGCATTTTTTAGTGACTGTCATATCAAATATAAACTTATTTCTTCTGCGTAGTGGAGTAGCACAAAAGCTGCTTGGTCTGTTTTTTATGTAGAAAGGCATTTGAAGAGGACAAATTTTTAAAACAATTTATGCCCTAGAATGGTAATGTAAATACTCATTTTTTGATACAGCATGGCCTGCCGTATTCTTGATACGATCGGCAAATAATAACGTACAGTCGTAATTACTGAAACGTATTCTGCGGATTTCTCTGTGGCTCATGTGGCAGTTCGAGGAAGTCGTGGCACAAGCTGTCAGATGTGTATTGTCAAAGTCACGTAGTTGTGACCCCTGTCCGTAGTCTGGAAAAAATTGGCTCTGAGCGCTATGGGACTTAACATATGAGGTCATCAGTCTCCTAGCCTTAGAACTTCTTCTTCTGTAGTGGTCAATCCAAGGATTGGTTTGCAACAGCTACAATGGCAGTTGACTCCATTCTGGGCGTCATTCAGCTTTTCTCTTCATTTCTTTATACGATTTGATCCGTGTACCTCAGTCGCGGTATTCCTCTTGGTCTTTTTCCCTCGACATATCCCTCTATGATTGTATTCAGGAGTCCTTTATGTCTGAATAGATGGCCTGTAAATTGCACTCTTCTTTTAGCAATAAAACTCCAGAAGCTTCTGTTCTCACCTGATCTTTCCATAACCACTTCGTTTGTGACTTTGTCGATACATTTTATTTTGAGAATGCGTCTATAGCACCACATTTCAAAAGAATTTAGCTTCTGGTCTTCCTCTTTCCCGAGAGTCGATGTTTCACACCCATAGCATGCCAAACTCCACACATATGATTTCAAAAATCTTTTCATGAATTCAAGGCTGATGCTCTTAGATGTTAATATGTTTTTCTTCTTGTTAAAAGCAGCCTTTGCGTGAGCTATTCTACTTCTCACTTGTGCCTTGCTCCTTCCATCCCTGGTAATATTACTGCCCAGATAAGTAAATTTATCAACTTGTTCAAGCAGTTCATTGCCTACATGAACTTGGACTTTCGCTTGATCTTCTTTGTCGCGTGCCATTACTTTTGTTTTTGCTTTATTAATTTTCATATTATATTCTTCACCCATAACTTTATCCATTCTATTCAGTAGGACTACAAGATCTTCACTTTCCGCCAGGACAACTATATCATCGGCATATCTTATCATATCTATTCGTTGGCCATGAATTACTACACCTTTCTGTGAATTTTCCCGTACTTTTTTCAGCGCCTCTTCAATGTATACGTTAAAGATAACAGGGAATAGTGCGCAAACTTGTCGGACACCTTTCTGTATCTGCACCTCTTCTTGTTTTGTCCGTCCACGGATAACTGCTGTCTCGTTTTTGTACAGGTTCCATATCATTTTTCTATCCTTATCGTCTATTCCTACTTTTTTGAGTACCTCCAACATCTTATCCCATTTAACATTATCAAAGGCTTTCTCTACATCTACGAAAGCTATGTATGTTTTCAGGTTCTTATCTAGTCGTTTCTCTATTATTAGTTTTACAGAAAATATTGCTTCTCTGGTTCCTCTATCTTACCGGAATCCAAAGTGGTCCTCGGAGAGAGTAGCTTCGACTTTTTGTTCTATGCGTTTTAGGATAATTGAGGTTAATATTTTAGAGGCGTGAGTAACTAGGCTGAGCGCCCTATAATTTTCATATCTTGTAGCATTTGCCTTCTTTGGAATGGGGATCATAATGTTTTTCTCAAAGTCTGTAGGAATTTTACCTTGCTCGTACAGGTTGAAAACAAGACTATACAACTCCTGATTCAGTTTTGCTCCCCCAGATTTCAGAAGTTCGGCTGGGATATTGTCTACACCAGGCGATTTGTTGTTTTTCAATTTTTTCAGAGCTAGTTCAAACTCTTCCTTTAATATAGGTTCACCTATGTTGTGTGCATCTATTTCTGTTTCTTCTTCCGTGATGTTTTCAGACAGGTTTGGTCCGCTGTACAGTTTTCCTATATATTGTTTCCATCTTCTTGCAACTTCATCATCGTCATCCAACATATTGTCATTTTCATCCATCACAGCCCTACACTTGTTTCTTCTTTCTCCAAAGCAATGTCTCACACATTTATAGGCCTTGTCGATATTTCCCTTGCTCATGTTGTCCTCAACTGAAATACAGAGATCATCAAGGTATTTTTCTCTTGCTTGTTTTGCCTCTCTGTTAATTCTATTTTTCAGACTCTTGTCCTTCTCTTGGTCTTCCTTCTTCACAGAATTTTTTAATTTCCTTCTTTCTTCCATCATATTTAGTAGGTCATTAGGGATCCATTCCTTCCTTTTCTCTGTCCTTTCTTTTCCTATTACTTGTTCTGCTGCTTCTAAAATACCAGTTTTTATTTTTTCCCAGCTGCTTTGGATGTCATTGCAGCCCTGTGTATTTGTTTTCTTGTCTGTTTCTAGTTGATATTGCTTTAGTGTATTTTCGTTTTTCAGGTTTGTCAAATCCCATTTACATGTACTTCTTTTTTTAATGTTCTTAAATTTTAGTTCAGCCTTCATCATAACGAGTATGTGGTCACTTTCCACATCACAGCCTGGATATGATCTGCTGTCCTTAACTTGGATTTTAAATCTTACCCGGAGGACATCACACGCATCCATGCCCGAGGCAGTATTCGAACCTGCGACCATGGCAGCAGCGCGGTTCTGGACTGAAGCGCCTAGAACCGCTCGGCCACACCGGCCGGCTGGACGCCGGATCGAACGTTCGTTGGTTCAGTAGCTATTTGTCGTGTATCTTAGAACGGATGAGTATTTAAGTTTTCGAGACATCCACAAATGCCGCTAAGAATGTTCTATTGATCGGTGTCGTTCTTTAATGTGTGTAGAGCGTCTTCAGAGACAATGAAATTTACAGTTTGAAGTACAGTAATCGGCTGTTACAGAGCGAAACCAGTCAGTAAAACATAATGAGTGTGATTTGTGGGTCTCCTGAAAAACTTAATTTCAACAGCCGCTGTTCCCTGCAGGCTAAAGGGTTTCTGTTTATTGTGTTTAAAAACACTGGAATACGAAGAGAGCTTTAAAGTTGATAGTTTTATCGTGAACGGCGCTGTTTATGGGCCCCTGCGAACTGCGATTATAAAACCAAACTGAAAAGACCGGACGCTTGGAGGGAAATATTCCAGCTATTAGAAGTGAAAAAGAAAACGTTGGCTTTATTGACATCTTCCCCCCCATGAACCATGGACCTTGCCGTTCGTGGGGAGGCTTGCGTGCCTCAGCGATACAGATAGCCGTACCGTAGGTGCAACCACAACAGAGAGGTATCTGTTTAGAGGCCAGACAAACGTCTGGTTCCTGAAGAGGGGCAGCAGCCTTTTCAGTAGTTGCAGAGGCAACAGTCTGGATGATTGACTGATCTGGCCTTGCAACACTAACCAAAACGGCCTTGCTGTGCTGGTACTGCGAACGGCTGAAAGCAAGGGGAAACTACAGCTGTAATTTTTTCCGAGGGCGTGCAGCTTTACTGTATGATTAAATGACGATGGCATCCTCTTGGATAAAATATTCCGGAGGTAAAATGGTCCCCCATTCAGATCTCTGGGCGGGGACTACTCAAGAGGATGTCGTTATCTGGAGCAAGAAAACTGGCGTTCTACGGATCGGAGCGTGCAATGTCAGATCCCTTAATCGAGCAGGTAGGTTAGAAAATTTAAAAAGCGAAATGGATAGGTTAAAGTTAGATATAGTGGGAATTAGTGAAGTTCGGTGGCAAGAGGAACAAGACTTCTGGTCAGGTGACTACAGGGTTATAAACACAAAATCAAATAGAGGTAATGCAGGAGTAGGTTTAATAATGAATAGGAAAATAGGAATGCGGATAAGCTACTACAAACAGCATAGTGAACGCATAATTGTAGCCAAGGTAGATACGAAGCCCACACCAACTACAGTAGTACAAGTTTATATGCCAACTAGCTCTGCAGATGACGAAGAAATTGAAGAAATGTATGATGAAATAAAAGACATTATTCAGATAGTGAAGGGTGACGAAAATTTAATAGTCAAGGGTGACTGGAATTCGGTAGTAGGAAAAGGGAGAGAAGGAAACGTAGTAGGTGAATATGGATTGAGGCTAAGAAATGAAAGAGGAAGCCGATTGGCAGAATTTTGCACAGAGCACAACTTAATCATAGCTAACACTTGGTTCAAGAATCATAAAAAAAAGGCTGTATACTTGGATGAAGCCTGGAGATACTGACAGGTTTCAGATAGATTATATAATGGTAAGACAGAGATTTAGGAATTAGGTTTTAAATTGTAAGACATTTCCAGGGGCAGATTTGGACTCTCACCAAAATCTATTGGTTATGACCTGTAGATTAAAACTGAAAAAACTGCAAAAAGGTGGGAATTTAAGGAGGGGGACCTGGATAAACTGAAAGAACCAGAGGTTGTACAGAGTTTCAGGGAGAGCTTAAGGGAACAATTGACAAGAATGGGGCAAAGAAATACAGTAGAAGAAGAATGGGTAGCTTTGAGGGTTGGAGTAGTGAAGGCAACAGAGGATCAAGTAGGTAAAAAGACGAGGGCTAATAGAAATCATTGGGTAACAGAAGAAATGTTGAATTTAATTGATGAAAGGAGGAAATATAAAAATGCAGTAAATGAAGCAGGCAAAAAGGAATACTAACGTCTCAAAAATGAGATCAACAGGAAGTGCAAAATGGCTAAGCAGTAATGGCGAGAGGGAAAATGTAAGGATGTAGAGGCTTATCTCATTAGGGGTAAGATAGATATTGCTACAGGAAGATTAAAGAGACCTTTGGAGAAAAGTGAACCACTTGAATGAATATCAAGAGCTCAGATGGAAACCCAGTTCTAAGCAAAGAAGGGAAAGCAGAAAGGTGGAAGGAGTATATAGAGGGTCTATAGAAGGGCGATGTACTTGAGGACAATATTATGGAAATGGAAAAGGATGTATGTGAAGATGAAATGGGAGATACGATGCTGCGTGAAGAATTTGACAGAGCACTGAAAGACCTGAGTCGAAACTAGGCCCCCGGAGTAGACAACATTCCATTGGAACTACTGACGGCCTTGGGAGAGCCAGTCCTGACAAAACTCTACCATCTGGTGAGCAAGATGTATGAGACAGTCGAAATACCCACAGACTTCAAGAAGAATATAATAATTCCAATCCGAAAGAAAGTAGGTGTTGACAGATGTGAAAATTATCGAACTATCAGTTTAATAGGTCACACCTGCAAAATACTAACGCGAATTCTTTACAGACGAATGGAAAAACTAGTAGAAGTCGACATCGGGAAAGATCAGTTTGGATTCCGTAGAAATGTTTGACCACGTGAGACAATTCTGAACCTACCACTTATCTTAGAAGCTGGATTAAGGAAGGGCAAACCTACGGTTCTAGCATTTGTAGACTTAGAGAAAACGTTTGACAATGTTGACTGGAATACTCTCCAATTCTGAAGGTGGCAGGGGTAAAATACAGGAAGCGAAAGGCTATTTACAATTTGTTCAGAAACCAGATGGCAGTTATAAGAGTCGAGGGGCATGAAAGGGAAGCAGTGGTTGGGAAGGGAGTGAGACATGGTTGTAGTCTCTCCCCGATGTTATTCTTGTAGTCTCTCCCCGATGTTATTCAATCTGTATATTGAGCAAGCAGTGAAGGAAACAAAAGAAAATTTTGGAGTTGGTATTAAAATCCATGGTGTAGAAATAAAAACTTTGAGGTTCGCCGATGACATTGTAATTCTGTCAGAGACAGCAACGGACTTGGAAGAGCAGTTGAATGGAATAGACAGTGTCTTGAAAGGAGGATATAAGATGAACATCAACAAAAGCAAAACGAGGATAATGAAATGTAGTCGAATTAAGTCAGGTGATGCTGAAGGAATTAGATTAGGAAATGAGACACTGAAAGTAGTAAAGGAGTTTTGCTATTTGGGGAGCAAAAGAAGTGATGATGGTCGAAGTAGAGAGGATATAAAATGTAGACTGGCAATGGCAGAGAAAGCGTTTCTGAAGAAGAGAGTATAGATTTTGTGTCAGGAAGTCGATTCTCAAAGTATATGTATGGAGTGTAGCCATGTATGGAAGTGAAACATGGACGATAAATAGCTTGGACAAGAAGAGAATAGAAGCTTTCGAAATGTGGTGTTACAGAAGAATGCTGAAGATTAGATGGGTAGATCACATAACTAATGAGGAAGTATTGAATAGGATTGGGGAGAAGAGAAGTTTGTGGCACATCTTGACTAGAAGAAGGGATCGGTTGGTAGGACATGTTCTGAGGCATCAAGGGGTCACCAATTGAGTATTGGAGGGCAGCGTGGAGGGTAAAAATCGTAGAGGGAGACCAAGAGATGAGTACACTAAGCAGATTCAGAAGGATGTAGATTGCAGTAGGTACTGGGAGACTATGAAGTTTGCACAGGATAGAGTAGCATGGAGAGCTGCATCAAACCAGTCTCAGGACAGAAGACCACAACAACAACAACAACATCTGATATTGCTGCAGTTTTGCACTCTCTGTTGATCTGTTAGTCAATTAACTTGGGTGAACACACGCCAAAACCAGATAAGCGACAGGTGGGGTGTTACACAGTTGCGAACTTTGTTGTATTGGGGCCTTCATAATTGAACAACAGATCACCAACCCCAACGCTTTGACGTTACCGCCAGCAGCGGACCCGCAACCAGGGTTGGGTGCGAGTCGCCGCCCCGAGACACTCAGCATCTCTCGGGGGACGAAGCGCTTAGCTGTCGTTGCTGATGTGTAAGCATACACACGTTGACATGTTCACAGATTTTATAGCGAACGTTATTTATGGCGTATGTGAATAACAAACAGGACTGTCAAGGGGAGGCCGCCAATTGTGAAATTCAGATTCGATTCATACTGCGCGTAATAAAAGCTCATGTCCAGAGGTGTAATTGTGGCAAAGCAGCAAGATGCACTTCTCAGCCGTTGTCGAGAAAATCGACAGTTAAAAGAAACCGTTGCGGTGAAATACTCTCTACGATTTGTTCTTTCCTACAGCGTCGTGGCGCAGCGGTAAGCGCTCGGGTTCGTAATTCGAAGGTCGCCGAATCGAATCTCGCGCCATGCAACTTTTTTTAGTAGTTGTTTTTTGTAATTCATACTGTAATTCGAACATTTGACTTACACTATACGTATCGGAATATCGTTTCTACGTCTTCCGTTAACTACACGTGTAAACATTATGAAGACAATTAATAACATTTGTAAAATACAACTTTGTTTGCGGAAAACATAACCGCCAGTTTTTCCATGACAAACGACTTTCAACAACTTATTATATGCATAATTGTTGCAAACTGATTGCCGGGAATTATATATAAACGAATACGTATAGAGTAAGTCAAACGTTCGAATTAGAGACCCCACGAAACAAATACTAAAAAAAAAGTTGCATGGCGCGAGATTCGATCCGACGACCTTTGTATTACGAACCCGAGCACTTACCGCTGCCTCACGACGCTGTACGAAATAGTAAATCGTAGAGAGTATTTCACCGCAACGGTTTCTTTTAACTGTCGATTTTCTCGACAATGGCTGAGAAGTGCATCTTGGTGCTTTACCACATTGCACCTCTGGCATGAGCTTTTATTATGCGCAGTATGAATCGAATCTGAATTTCACAATTGGCGGCCTCCCCTTGTGAGAGTTATGTGCGTTATGAAACGAAGAAATCCAAATAGCAGCTTGGCCTAGAAGATCCTATTTATCACGTAAATGCTTAAAAGCTGCGTAATTGAATTGTGTTGCTGCAAAAGAAACAGGAATTACTTAGATTTAAGTCAGCAAGCCCATAGCCAAAGGGGGGGGGGGGGGAGGGACCAGGTAGTCCAGTTCCCCCCCTCCCCAAAAAAATCACCTAAATGAAATTACACACGGCATAAGAGGGAAAAGGGTTACGCACTATCGGCAGTCAGCAAGGCCAACGATGGACTTAAACTATCTATACAACAGTAGGATTATCGGTTATCGCCCATCCGTATGTTAGTCAAGACCAGTTATTGGTTTTGTTCGAGCTCATCCGTAGTAGTGATAATCAGTTCAGCTCTTACCTGCAGCTGAATTTAATGTAAGTGGTACCGTTTATTGTTTTCGTGCTGTGTGCTGTTGTGGTAGTTTCCAGTTGTAGAAAACTTTGTAACAGGGAAGAAGAGAAAAATTAATTTTAAATCATCTGCTAGAGTTATGCTAAGTTAAAAATTAGTACGCACTACTACAATAGCCTAATTACATAGCTATGGCAGTTTTATGGTAGAACTGAGTTCGTTATTTAAGAGTCCAAAAATTGGCTCTGAGTACTATGGGACTTAACATCTATGGTCATCACTCCCCTACAACTTAGAACTACTTAAACCTAAATAACCTAGGACATCACATACATCCATGCCCGAGGAAGGATTCGAACCTGCGACCGTAGCGGTCGCGCGGTTCCAGACTGAAGCGCCTAGAACCGCTCGGCCGCCAAAGGCCGGCCCATTCGCCTATAATCTATTTACGCTCTCACAGCGCGGTAACAACTGAAGACAGCAATTTCACACACAATTAAATCTTAAAATATGCATGCGTCCTAGGGCTATCAATTGAATAAACATGCAGAAGTAAAGGAAAAAATGGAGTGTCAGAATTCAGTCTTCCGTTTTACTGCAATTTGTTTTATTTTGAAACAATATACAACAACCAGTTCTTCCATATTCTTCACCGATTTTGGGTAGCTCTCGGTATTGGGCCACCGAGATAGCAATTCCTGGATTCGGGAAGCGAAATGGTTTGAATCCATCCGCCAGCAGCGTTAAAAATTGTTGTGTATTGTTTCCCATTTTCAGTTTATGTAAATGCCGGGGTTGATTCCTTCCTATAGGCCACAACCAATTCCTTCCAAATGCCTTTCTTTCTTGAAAGGTTCTAATTCCCATAAACTTGCAGCCCCTCTACTTTGATGAAAAGAGCTGCATCGAAAGTGAACCTGGCACATCTATGGAGACTCCCAGCTCTAAACGCCATATGATAAATAAATAATAATCCAAATTCTCCTCATTTAGGCTCACACATTTGCCTGCCTGGACATTCTTTAATACAGAAAATGTTCTTTCTTACACTGCAAGAAGATAGAGATGCGTACCTAAATGTGGAACTTCGGGAAAGTGTAAATCTGAGTAAGTCCGGATCCTTTGCATTTTCGCCACCAAAAATTGTTGTTTCTCCTCTGTCGAACGTTTATCTCCTTAATCCAAAAGCCTTGTCGCTAATTATCAAAGTGTCCACAAAAATTAGCGCTCTGCCTTGTCTGATCACTTCCTAAACTCAAATTGAGACTGGAAGAAGAAGAAGAGAAGTGTAAAATTACCACGGAGGGTGGAGGGAGACTGCAGCATCACTGCCTTTTTAGTGATTTGCCAAAATACAGCACTCATAAGTATACTGCTTCGTCCTTGAAGGCAGCTGGAAATAGAATGCACGTTTAAGAGTGTGGAAAACCGGGAAGAAGACAACGTTGCCGTTTTTAGCTCTAGAGCAGATGTTAAGAACGCATGTAGTCATCTCTATGCTGGTACCCGTTCTCAGCGGCTTTCAGCCCATGTGGTGCGGGACTCTTAAGTCGGCGATCATGAAAGACGCGGCAGGCAGATCACAAGGCTCTGCAAGGCCCGCGCATTTGATTGTTTGCAGCAAGCGACAATCCTCGGAAGTGTTCGTGCCCATTTCATCGTCCACAAAGAGCAACAATGCTCCACGATCAGAAACAGTCTGGTCTAGAATAGTTTTATTGTCATACATATTAAGAGTTTAGGTAGGTAAATAACAAATTTAGTTTTATAATATAGCAAAAGTCCGATTTTGAAATTAAATGTTCTTCTAGGTAATAGTAAAAAGTTTGACAATATTTTGAGGGAGTTCTTAAATGTAAAAATGCTGCAGCAAACTTTAAAAAGGAGGTATCAAATAAAGAGGAGCTGTACAGGTACCTTTTTAGTTTGGAAGATTACTATTCAGGAAGATGAATACCTTCAATCGTCTGTGGCTTCAAATAAATGCGTTGGCCAGAATTAATCGTCCCGCAGTAGAGAAGCTCCTCTCGGATTGCGCGCTGGATGCTGGAATGCAGTGTATAAATTATGCCAGTTCGGAAACGTGAGTACACGCTTTCACGTCCGCGCCACCAGGCTATTTGATCCGAAAATTGGAGTTTGTCGTTGATGTATTTGGAAAATTCATTTGCTGCGACGCCGATGTCACTTGTAGATTCATCCTCCGACGGCTCTTCAATTTTTTTAAATTTTTTTTGTTTATTCAAGTACAGCCCAGATTTCGGCCTTTTATGCCATTTTCGGGTATTTCATTTTATGGGGTTAACATGTATTGCACAATACTTAACATGTTGTCAAGCTCGAAAGTTGGCCATAAATTAAGAAAAAATATTGATTCCTATCGAAATGGCGGATGTAAAATCCCAATGTTGTAACAGATCGGTAAATAATCGTGGGTGTACGATGATTCCCTGAGGTATAACAAGATAGTGATTTCACATCTGGCATTTCGCGGAGAGCCAGTATTTTACTTAATTTATGGCCAACGTGGAGACTGACATGTTAGGTGTCCTGCAGTATATGTTAAAGGCATAAAATAAAATACCTTAAAATGCATAAGAGGCCGAATCCTGGGTCGTACTTAGATAAACAATAAACGAGTCAAATGACGGTGTGTTCCTTTAGAAAATATTGTATGATTGTTGCTCAGCAACTTCAAAAATGTTCAAATTTGTTGAAAAATCCATCAGCTTCATGTTTATTTAAATGATCTTCAGATGTGTTTTTTTTTCATTAGTTTTGAGCTGTGGACAATTTCTTGCATTTTAATTCCTAACTTCTTTTATAACTTCATCTTCCTCTGCACTGTAATATTAAGCTTTTTTATTTAGGATTTAAAGACGCTGCAAGTTCGTGCGTTCTTATTTCTCACCTATTGATTAGAAGTGATTTTCCTTTAGTCTTTTGATATGTTAGAAATTCTCATCAGCCTTAGTCTTGTTCTTAGACAGGAGAATAGTTTCAAAACTCCGTAATACACATGGATACTGCGTTGGTTATTTTGGAGGCCTCGAGATCGCTGTGGCGTTAATAAACGGTGTCAGGGAGCTTGTTACACCTTCCATCTTCTTTATGTCAGAACAGTAAATCAAATTACCTTGATTTTTCTCAGATGAATTTGCTAGAACTTTGAACCACTGACAGTTAACTGACTCAACAAGGGTGTCTAGTTTTCTGTCTCATCGTGTGTTCGCATCTCTTTCCAGCGATTTCCGCACTTCCTTCAGTAGGCCACACCTTTGTAGAAAGTTTTGACGTCTCGACAAGACTGATTAGTCGCTTACGTCACTCTTATCGTCATCGGTATCTCCTCGAGTTATGTGCTCCAGCAGAGTATCTGTTGTCCACTAGTCTCTCATACTGTTTCAATGTTTTGGACCTCTGTCGGCGACAAACACGTTTTGTACAGCACTGAATAAGTTGGCAACCGTACCATCTTCATTAGTTCATTTTTTTTTCAGTCACTTTCTTTTGAAAACTTTCGAACCTCCGGTTTTCCTTATTTATTAACTTTTAATTTAATGGCAATCCCACGTAGTCTATTTTACGATACGAATCACTCCTTAGATCGACTGTTAGTGCCTCTTCTACATCTCTGAAAACATTCCTCACCTCTGGAGAAATATATCTTCATGCAGATGATCGGTAGTTTGCATTAAATTTCTCGAAATGGTACTTGGACGATGTAACAATTCCTTGGTACTCATTGCACTGTACTAGGTCCCAAATCAATCGGGAACTTTGCTGTTTCGAGAAATCCCTTTCCACGAGCAACTTCGAAAGGTAAAATGTCATTGCTGACAAGGTCGATGAGTTTTTTTTTTGTGTCGGCTACCTGTAGTCTGTGGCACTTAAGGAACTTCTGCGTCTCAGTATTTAAAGAAAGTAATTATAGCACCTGGTCTGGTCTCACACGCAAATTTGAAGACCCAGTTTTGTGTCGTGTGTAAGAATACACCTTTTTTCACGAAAAACACGCCAATATCTCATTTACTCCTTGCCATTAAATACATAACCATATTTCTTCCAAATCGAAGTTTTCAGTTTGGATCCTCGCAGTAATTTGAAATCAACTTGTTTCACATTATATGAGATTACGACCGTGGTGTTCATTTTATTAAAGCAGTCTCACTAATGTTTACTCCGAGGCACGTGAACGTTTCGTCACTACAAAGGCTGAAGGCTGCAGAAACTTGGCAACTCTCTCCTCTCAGGTAGTCAGTACCCAGGGTTGTCACCTAGAACGTGTTTCACACAAAGAACATGAAAGATAAGGTCAGGGCAACGCAAAGTCACTGTGTATTAGTTCCCTGGATGCAGATAAAGCGATCGTAGTCGGAAGGTAAGAAAGGAAACCGATTTTCTCTGTACAAGGGTGTTGCAGACATTCCAAGAATGGCCACAGACGTGAGGTTTTCAGCTAACGCTACAACAGACTTGCGGTGCGGATTCATGCGATCTAGTTCATTGAACGCAGGTAACACAACTTGGGGGAAAGCCTGTAATAACTCCGATATTGCAGATATCTGTAGATAACCTTTCGGTATTCGCAACCGCACGCGCTTGTAAAAACACTTAGTTTGCTGAGGCAAATACACGCACGATAAATAATTTAACCCTGCGGTTTCATATTCTGCTTTTGCCGCATTTTGGTTATTCCGAAATTTATATGTGTACTGCTGGGCGCTGACCGTAAGTACAGAGAAATTAGTGGAAAATGGAACTGTCAGTCTGCAAAAACAATAGACCCTCCGGCGATGCCACAGATCACTCTTTCATCACAACTGAGATTTATTTAGTTTTTCCATGTCCATCCTTGTGAGTGAAGGTTTGAGGGACTTACGCCGTTCGCTAATGCAATAAAATGGAACACCTAGCTTTCGATGTAATGTATTATATGGATATCAGTTTCGGTGACTCAGTACACCATCTACAGGTATTAACTAACTCTGAGAGATAACTCCAATCGTATATACGAATCTGTCAGTGGCCAACATGTACGAACTCGTTTTCTTACACTGTAACAACGTTGTTGTGTCTCCAACATCGTTGTTACCATCTACGGAAACCAGTACTTAGATATTGGCGTCTGATGAATCGCGTATATGACTGGAGTTAACTCCTCAGCGTCAATGGAAGCCTGAGGATGGTATACTGAATCAGCGAAACTGGTAGCCATATGATGCATAACATCGAAAGGACGGCTGTAGGTGCCCTATTTTCTTGCATAGATTTATTTTCGTATGTTTTGGATTCACAAACACCAACCAAATTGTAACCCACCACAGTAGCCTAGACCAGGCTGCACTACATACAACTAATCATTGTATCACAACGTAACAACGACCTTAAAACGAAATAATTTATACACTACTGGCCATTAAAACTGCTACACCAAGAAGAATTGCAGATGATAAACGGGTATTCATTTGACAAATATATTATACTAGAACTGACATGTGATTACATTTTCACGCAATTTGGGTGCATAGATCCTGACAAATCAGTACCCAGAACAACCACCGCTGGCCGTAATAACGGCTTTGATACGCCTGGCCATTGAGTCGAACAGAGCTTGCAGCTTCAACACGATACCGCAATTCATCAAGAGACGTGAGTGGCATATTGTGACGAGCCAGTTGCTCGGCCACCATTGACTAGTCGTTTTCAATTGGTGACAGATGTGAAGAATGCGCTGGCCAGGGCAGCAGTCGACCATTCCTATATCCAGAAAGCCCCGTACAGGACCTGCAACATGCGGTCATGCATTATCCTGCTGAAATGTAGGGTTTCGCAGGGATCGAATGAAGGATTGAACCACGGGTCGTATCACATCTGAAACGTAACGTCCACTGTTGAAAGTGCCGTCAATGCGATCAAGAGGTGACCGACACGTGTAACCAATGGGACCCCATACCATCACGCCGGGTGATATGCCAGTATGGCGATGACGAATACACCCTTCCAGTGTGCGTTCACCGCAATGTCGCCAAACACGTATGCGACCATCATGATTCTGTAAGCAGAACCTCGATTCATCCGAAAAAATGACGTTTCGCCATTCGTGCACCCAGGTTTGTCGTTGAGTACACCATCGCAGGCACTCCTGTCTGTGATGCAGCGTCAAGGGTAACCGCAGCCATGGTCTCCAAGCTGATAGTCCATGCTGCTGCAAACGTCGTCGAAATGTTCGTGCAGATGGTTGTTGTGTTGCAAATATCCCCATCTGTTGACTCAGGGATCGAGATGTGGCTGCACTATCCGTTACAGCCATGAGGATAAGATGCCTGTCATCTCGGCTGCTAGTTGAGATCCAGCACAGCGTTCCGTATTACCCTCCTGAACCACCGATTGCATATTCTGCTAACAGTCATTGGTTCTCGACCAACGCAGCGACAATGTCGCAATACGATAAACCGCAATCACGATAGGCTACAATCCGACCTTTATCAAAGTCGGAAACGTGATGGTACGCATTTCTCCTTCTTACACGAGGCATCACAACAACGTTTCACCAGTTAACCCGGTCAACTGCTGTTTGTGTATGAGAAATCGGTTGGAAACTTTCCTCATGTCAGCACGTTGTAGGTGTCGCCACCGGCGCCAACCTTGTGTGAATGCTCTGAAAAGCTAGTCATTTGCATATGACAGCATCTTCTTCCTGTCGGTTAAATTTCGCGTCTGTAGCACGTCATCTTCGTGGTGTAGCAATTTTAATGGCCAGTAGTGTAGTATTTCTACCAGATAGAGAGAGCGAGAGAATGTGAAGGAAAGGCAGTACACAAAATGCGATTAATTCATATATTAGCGGCATAAAGACGTATGTGGCTAACACATACGGGGGCGTAGCGAAAGGTAATGGCTCTGTATTTTTTTATGTGAAAACTCGTAAAGCTCCTCAAATAAAAAAAAAACGTTATTAACATTCTACACCAATACTCTTCGTGGCT
The DNA here is from genome assembly GCF_023897955.1 of Schistocerca gregaria. NCBI lineage: Eukaryota > Metazoa > Arthropoda > Insecta > Orthoptera > Acrididae > Schistocerca > Schistocerca gregaria. Next base: position 1,204,009,523 of record NC_064920.1, on the reverse strand, counting down.
ATTTATTTGTAGTCCTCTCCCATTGGAGAGCTTCAAATTGTAGCGTGTAGTATCGGTGACTAATGTATGTCGGTACGTGAGAAACGGCGTACTCTAGTTGAGTTAGGCGCTACAGTCTGGAGCCGAGCGACCGCCACGGTTGCAGGTTCGAATCCTGCCTCGGGCATGGATGTGTGTGATGTCCTTAGGTTAGTTAGGTTTAAGTGGTTCTAAGTTCTAGGCGACTGATGACCTCAGAAGTTAAGTCGCATAGTGAGTGCTCTGAGCCATTTGAACCATCTAGTTTAGTTGCTAATCGCATACGAGTTCGTCCAGACCTGGAGTACCCTCTCTTTCAGAATTACAATGTCTGAAGACTGACGAGCGCTGCGACATCTGCAACAGTTCGACGCATTGTGTTCACATTCATCGATCATCGTCCGTACACTTACGACTTAGCTCCATCCGAATTTCATCTGTCTGCAAAATTTGAAAAAAACTCCTTCGAGGACTTAAATTTGACAGTGATCGAGTGGTACAGCCACAGGTAAGGGTGTGACTCCTACAAACGCAAACATTCTACACTGAGCTCTCGTTGGTAGAAATGTGTTCAGTCACCAGGGTGACCTCGTTGGGAGAAATGTGTTCAGTCACTAGGGTGACTATGTTGCGAAGTAAATATGAAGGCAAAAAGAATAAAGCTGTCGAATGTTAGTAAGGTTTGTTTTACTTAAAAAGATTCGAGAGTTTTCACGTAAAAAAACTCGGAGGTATTACTTTTAAGCTCGCCCTTGTACTATCCGCCTCTTAGCTGCCTCCAACTTGTTATGGAGATGCATTGTCAACATTTACTTTATGCCACAAACAAACTCAGAGTCGACTGCAGCGCCTCTGGCGTGTTATTCCTGTACTGAGACTTGTCTGTGTCGAGTGGTCGCTTTTAATTACGTATCTGCGTCAGAACTGTGTGTGTTAACGAGAGTTGCTGCTACGCAGTTTCCCGCCTGGAAGTGAGGTACGAGAGGCGATCCATCTTACGAAACCTGTGACTATAGTAACATCATTACCAAACTAGCCTTGCTACTAGAGTTTGCTAATAAATACAGCAATATTCATTGTGGATATTCTTGACGAACGTGGTTTAGTAAATTCTCCACACCGCCGAGAAGTGAAAGAACAGGTATGGAGTCGTCTAAATATTTCAGAACATCAACATTTATTTGCTAGAGGGAATACATGCACGAAAACACACCAGACGGTTTGAAGAATCCATTATATAGCGCATTTTCACGTCATCCACTACATCTCGTTTCATTTGTAGTCAATAAATAGTACCGAATATAATTTTTCTTGTTCAGGAGGTCTCTTTTTGCCTGTTAAGTTTTCCTTAACAGACGTTTATCTCCGTCGTTATGTACGGCCATTGTAGGCTTTTTCTTTGCTTTCAGTTATTCGCTCTGTTTTGTGGGAAATACAAAAAATGGTTCAAATGGCTCTGAGCACTATGGGACACAACATCTGAGGTCATCAGTCCCCTAGAACTTAGAACTACTTAACCTAACTAACCCAAGGACATCACACACATTCATGCCCGAGGCAGGATTCGAACCTGCGACCGTAGCGGTCGCGCGGTTCCAGACTGAAGCGTCTAGAACAGCACGGCCACCGCGGACGGCCTGGGAAATATAGCGAAAGTCTTCATGCAAAATTTGCAGTGTCACGGAAAAGAGGAAAAAAGATGAAGCAGACACGGAAACACACAGTATTGTTGCTGTGAGTGGCAGCTTTGAGTTGTTAGCCGGCGACGCCCAGTGCGAATGAGCAGTCTGCTTCAAACTCAGGGCCCGCATCTCGTGGTCGTGCGGTGGCGTTCTCGCTTCCCGCGCCCGGGTTCCCGGGTTCGATTCCCGGCGGGGTCAGGGATTTTCTCTGCCTCGTGATGGCTGGGTGTTGTGTTGTCCTTAGGTTAGTTAGGTTTAAGTAGTTCTAAGTTCTAGGGGACTGATGACCATAGCTGTTAAGTCCCATAGTGCTCAGAGCCATTTGAACCATTTTTTTTCAAACTCAGGACTTCCGAAGTCACGCTCAACCGACCTTTGACCTCATTGACCTGCCTGCAACGCGAATTACATGTCGGTACAACCTACCACGGGCCTGTACACATGTTGCCAAGGTTGTTTCGAATATGCTGCAGGAGTTTTGCTGGGAAACCCTAACACGACCTCCATAAAGTCCCTACCTTCCCCATGCAATTCCGATATTTTTTGGAGCTCTGAAGAACGACATTCGTGGCTGTGGATTTGCCAACCACGAAGACGGTACAGGCATGGTTCCGTAGACAACCTTAGTTTTCCATGAAAGTGTCGGTCGCCTTGCCTCACAGTGGAATAAATGTATTGCCAAAATTTTAGAAAACCGTCAGAGTTACACAAACGTTTGTCTTTATTAACTGCTGTCTGGTTCCAGACCATTTCAGTCCAGTTTCAAGTCACCCTCGTAAATCATACAACACCCACTGACTTAATGTTGAGCACATGGCGCGTGTGTGTGTAGCCGAGTGCAACATTTTGAGCACATGGCGCGCGTGTGTGTAGCTGAGTGCAACATTTTATTTACAAAAAGATAGTATTGTGCTGCATGCAGCAAAGTAATGCTCATTATTTCACTGCATGTAGCACACTATGGTCGTTTTGTAAATAAAATGTTGCACTCACCAACACACTCACGCAGCCTAGCGTTCGCACGTCATGGATATTATTGTATGACTTATGTGGATGATTTGAAAGTAAACTGTAAAGGTCCGAAACTAGTCGTCAGTTAATGAAGACACTCTTATATGCAACTTTGATGGTGTTCTGCAATTTTGTTGAATCATTTCGAGTTGCTGCCTTGTTGCTATCCAGCATGTTGGAAATAAGTGAGTGTATTAACAGATATGGCGATTACTTTCGGTATAATAAACAGTTTACTTGCGTGAATCAGTGAAAACAAAACCCTAGCGCGTCTGTTTGTACGATTGTTAAAACCTTTTTTCTCAAGAATGGATAGACGTATCACGTTATGTCACACACTAAGGAGTATAGTTTCTTCGCGGTGTAGTAACAGGCAAAACTCTTTAGCTTCTAGATTCGCGGAATGGACGAAATGTATACATGCATAATCAAGTATGTACAGAACATACAGTGCGGGAGTCCCCTGTTCTCACCTGACCAATTTTGTCTCCATTGGACTCATTTTCTCTTGACAGCCGCTTATACATTTTTTTAATCGGATACCAGTTTCTCCTAGATAACCTCATGATCGTCGTAATGTCTGAGATTTCTGTTGATAGTGATTGATATTGTGAAATGGCAGGAACAGTAATTGTCTTGCCAAATTTCTCTGCATCATAATGAAGTCAGCAGGAATCAATACTTGCTTGGAAACAGAACACAAAAGATTACTCTTAACAGGGTGAAATCGGGAGATATAAGAGCAACTTGTGGTGCGTAACATGGGAAATTGATAAGTAGTCCACAGTGCGTGGCAAAAACACACTGCTTTTGAAGGGCATATATCGACAGATCTAAAAGCAGTTACAAAACACTAGTTGGACCTGTTCTTATGTACTGTTCGTCAGTGTGGGACTGTTAGTAAATAGAATTAATAAATGTGATAGAGACGATCTAAAGGAAAATGCCGTGTTTCGTGACGAATTCGTTTGGTAAAGATGAAAGAATTTTACGGTGATTTCCATCAAACTCCTGAGTTAAAATTATGAACAGAGGCATTGTGCATGACAGACGTGTACTTCTATAGAAAGTGAACATCCCAAGAGCAGACAAGAAACATTTTGCCTCGTCCCACTTTCGTCTCGCGAAATAACCACGACGGGGAAAATCAGGGGAAGTAGAGCCCACACCGAGATAAGAGGGGCAGATAAGTGCAAGAACTATCGCACAATCAGTTTAACGGCTCATGCATCCAAGTCGAATCAGCTTAACGGCTCATGCATACAAGTTGCTGATATGGACAGCATACAGAGGAACGGGAAAGAAAATTGAGGATCTGATAGATGATGATGTTCAGTTTTCGGGAAAGGAAAAGCATCAGCACGCAATTCCGATGCTGCGACTGATGAATAAAATGAAGACACGTTCATAGCATTTGTCGACCTATCAAATGTGCCGGCAACGTCATCTACACAATTCCGAAGACAGGAAGGGCCGACAAACGCCAGAATTATCGCACAGTCTGCTTAAGCAGCTCATGCATCCAAGTCGCTGACAATAATAATGGGCAGAAGAGTGGAAAAGCAAATTGAGGATCTATTAGGAATTAGGTAACGATCAGTTTGGCTTTAGGGAAGGTAAAGACTCCCGAAATGCCAAGGTCTCACGTTGGGACTGACAATGGAAGCAAAACTGAAGAAGAATCAAGACACGTTCATAGAACCGGAAATGTAAAAAGGTGAAAGGTGTTTGAAATTCTGGGAAAAATTAGAAGTAGGCTTTATGGAAAGATAGGTAATATGCAACCAAAAGGGAACAATAAGAATTGAAGACCAAGAACGAAGTGCCGAATTGAAAAGGTTGGAAGACAGGAATTTATTCTTTCGCTCCTACTGTTCAGTCTATAAATTGGCTGAAGAAAGACGAAACTAATTAGGAATGCGTTACTTAAGATTAGAGATAAACATATCGAAAGTGGGGACAACAAAGCAGATGAAGTGGAGAATTTCTGCTACCTTCGACCTACGTGACAAATAACGATAAGGTCATAGAAATCGGACTATAACAAGCAAAGAAACCATATTTAGACAAAAAACTGAACTATTGTGAACATCGTCCTTAGTTTGAGAAAGAAATTTCCAAGAATGTACGTTTGCATCACATTCTGTGAGAGTAAGTCAAAGGGCACTGTTGAGGATAAAACCTATAGGTGAAGACAAGAGATTGGCACACCGAACAAAATAATTGAGTACCTATGTTGCAAGTGTTACTGAGATCAAGTGCTTGGCATAGGAGATTCATTCGTGTCCGTCCAAATCAAACCAGTCAGATGACTGATGGTTCGAAAATAAATAAATAAAAGGAAAAGTTACAGGGCGTTTAACGGTTGTCATTCTTCCCGCGCGGTATTGGCGAATGGAAAATGTTGTTGTTGTTGTTGAGGTCTTCAGTCCTGAAAGTGGTTTGATACAGCTCTCCATGCCACTCTATCCTGTGCAAGGTTCTTCATTTCCCAGTACTTACTGCAACCTACATCCCTCTGAATCTGCTTAGTGTATTCATCTCTTGGTCTCCCTCTACGATTTTTACCCTCCACGCTGCCCTCCTATGCTAAATTTGTGATCTCTTGATGCCTCAGAACATGACCTACCAAACGATCCCTTCTTGTCGAGTTGTGCCACAAACACCTCTTCTTCTCCCCAATTCTATTCAATACCTCCTCATTATTTATGTGATCTACTCATCTAATCTATAGCATTCTTCTGTACAACCACTTGTCGAAAGCTTCTTTTCTCTTCTTGTCCAAACTGTTAATCGACCATGTTTCACTTCCATGCACGGCTACACTCTATACAAATACTTTCAGAAACTGCATCCTGACAATTCTATACTCGATGTTAACAACTTTCTCTTCTTCAGCAACGCTTTCCTTGACATTGCTGGTCTACATTTTATATCCTTTCTACTTCGACCATCATCAGTTATTTTGCTCCCCAAATAGCAAAACTCGTTTACTACTTTAAGTGTCTCATTTCCTAATCTAATTCTGTCTGCATCACCGGCCTATTTCGACTACATTCGATTATCCTCGTTTTGCTTTTGTTCATGTTCATATTATATCTTCCTTTCAAGACACTGTCCATTCCATTCAACTGCTCTTCCAAGTCCTTTGCTGTCTCTGACAGAATTACAATGTCATCAGCGAACCTCAAAGCTTTTATTTCTTTCCATGGATTTTAATACCTACTCCGAACTTTTCTTTTGTTTCCTTTACTGCTTGCTCAATATACAGATTGAATAAAATTGGGGATAGTCTACAACCCTGTCTCACTTCCTTCCGAACCACTGCTTCCCTTTCATGCCCCTCGACTCTTACAACTGCCATCTGGTTTCTGAACAAATTGTAAATAGCCTTTCGGTCCCTGCATTTTACCCCTGCCACCTTCAGAATTTGAAAGAGAGTATTCCAGTCAACATTGTCAAAAGCTTTCTGTAAGTCTACAAATGCTAGAAACGTAGGCCGGCCGCGGTGGTCTCGCGGTTCTAGGCGCGCAGTCAGGAACCGTGCGACTGCTACGGTCGCAGGTTCGAATCCTGCCTCGGGCATGGATGTGTGTGATGTCCTTAGGTTAGTTAGGTTTAAGTAGTTCTAAGTTCTAGGGGAGTGATAACCATAGCAGTTGAGTCCCATAGTGCTCAGAGCCATTTTTAGAAACGTAGGTTTGCCTTCCCTTAATCTTTCTTCTAAGATAAGTCGTAGGGTCAGTATTGCCTCACGTGTTCCAACATTTCTGCGGAATCCAAACTGATCTTCCTCGAGGTTGGATTCTACCAGTTTTTCCATTCGTCTGTAAAGAATTCGCGTTAGTATTTTGCAGCTCTGAATAATTAAACTGATAGTTCGGTAATTTTCACATCTGTCAACACCTGCTTTCTTTGGGATTGGAATTATTATATTCTTCTTGAAGTCTGAGGGTCTTTGGCCTGTCTCATACATCTTGCTCACCAGATGGTGGAGTTTAGTCAGGACTGACTTTCCCAAGGCCGTCAATAATTCTAATGGAATGTTGTCTACTCCCGGGGCCTTGTTTCGAATTAGGTTTTTTAGCGCTCTGCAAACTCTTCACGCAGTATCATATCTCCCATATCATCTACATCTACATCCTCTTCCATTTCCACGATATTGTCCTCAAGAACACCGCCCCTGTATAGACCCTCTGTATACTCCTTCCACCTTTCTGCTTTCCCTGGGTATCCATCTGAGCTCTTGATATTCATACAAGTGGCTCTCTTTTCTCCAAAGGTCTATGGAAGAAAATGTATAAGGCTGAAAATCACAGTGGTGCCGTAGTATCCACCGGATGCCGTAAGCTGTAGACGCAACGCAGATGTAATGATCCTCAAGAAACTCTTTTTCAAAATCCGCTGGACCGGAATCGCTATGAGTCGCTGGATATGGCGATAAGCGTATGTCTGTCCGTCGCGGAATGAAAGCTTCAAGCGCGCTATGTGAGGTCCCAGCGTACCTTAATGTAGCCTGGGGGACAGGAATAGCACGGCTTCAGCACGAGGCACAATCCGTCCGCTGTTTGCGTATTTAGCTTGCGGAAGAGCTGCGGCCAAGTACAACTTGTAAACTGCGACGTCCGCCCCTGTCGCAGGCCTGGAGGCCTCTGCCACATACACAGCAGGCTGCAGAACTGAAAAGGACGCAGGAACACCTGGAGGCGGCCAGGAAGGAAGCCATGCCGTGTCACCGCTGCCACTGGAAAACATTGTGCACTTGCGGATTCCTGCCACGTGAGTCCTACAAGTGGCGAAGTTCGCTCAGCTAGGGTGTTGGGCGGTCGGAATTTTCATGTGTGGCAGACCCTTTTCACAAGCCTCCTAGTAGTAGCCCAGATCACGTACACTACTGGCCATAGAAATTGTTACACCAAGAAGAAATGCAGATGATAAACCGGTATTCATTGGACAAATATGTTATACTTGAACTGACATGTGATTACATTTTCACGCAATTTGGGTGCATAGATCCTGAGAAATCAGTACCCAGAACAACCACCTCTGGGCGTAATAACGGCCTTGATACGGCTGGACACTGAATCAAACAGAGCTTGAATGGCTTGTACAGGTATAGCTGCCCATGCAGCTTCAACATGGTACTACAGTTTATCAAGAGTAGTGACTGGCGTATTGTGACGAGCCAGTTGCTCGGCTACCATTGACCACACCTTCTCAGTTGGTGAGAGATCTGGAGAATGTGCTGGCCAGGGCAGCAGTCGAACATTTTCTGTATCCAGAAAGCCCGTACAACACGTCCGTGCAACATGCGGTCGTGCATTATCCTGCTGAAATGTAGTGTTTTCTTAAGGATCGAATGAACGGTAGAGCCACGGTCGTAACACATCTGAAATGTAACGTCCAGTGTTCAAAGCGCCGTCAATGCGAACAAGAGGTGACCGATACGTGAAACCAATGGCACCCCATACCATCACGCCGGGTGATATGCCACTATGGCGATGACGAATACACGCTTCCATTGTGCGTTCACCGCGATGTCGCCAAACACGGATGCGACCATCATGATGCTCTAAACATAACCTGGATTTATCCGTAAAAATTACGTTTCGCCATTCGTACACCCAGGTTTGTCGTTGAGTACATCATCGCAGGCACTTCTGTCTGCGATGCAGCGTCAAAGGTAACCGCAGCTATGGTCTCCGAGCTGATAGCCCATGCAGCTGCAAAGTCGTCGAACTGTTCGTACAGATGGTTGCTGTCTAGCAGACGTCCCCATCTGTTGACTCAGGGATCGAGACGTGGCTGCACGATCCGTTACTGCCATGCGGATAACATGCCTGTTATCTTGACCGATAGTGATACGTGGCCTTTGGGATCCGACACGGCGTTGCGTTTTCCCCCACCTGAACTCACCGATACCATATTCTGCTAACATTCATTGGATCTCGATCGACGCGACCAGCAATGTCGCGATACGATAAACCGCAATCGCTATAGGCCACAATCCGACTTTTATCAAAGTCGGAAACTAGATGGTACGCATTTCTCCTCCTTACACGAGGCATCACAACAACGTTCTCCAGGCAACGCCAGTCGACTATTGTTTGTGTATGAGAAATCGGTTGGAAACTTTCCTCATGTCAGCACGTTGTAGGTGTCGCCACAGGCGAATTTAAGAACAACAAAATAGCAATATCAAACAATGGAAAATCCAGGATGGAATAACAACAATGTTATGAAAACCACAGATTGCTGCTCAGCAAATAGCGAAGATGCTGAGTCACAGACAGGAACAGTAGAAAGACTACTAAACGCGTAAGCTTTTGGCCAGAAGACTTTCTTCTGAAATAGACAACACACATACACATTCTCGGCAGCCAGAGACTGTGGTCATGTGTGAGTGTGTGAGGTGCGTTTGTACGACTCTGTGTGTATGTGTGTGTTGTGTTGCCCATTTCAGAAGAAGGCCTCCAGGCCTAAAGTTTATGTGTTTAGTAGTCTTTTTGTTGTGCCTTGTGTGCAAGACAGTATCTGGGCGGTGTGACAGTAACAATGTTCGTATGTACACTCATTTGCATACTTGCCGGTCTAGTTTAACAAGAATGCGACAGGAAGTTGGCCGCGGTGTCGAACAAGTTGTTCAACAGGTACGTACTAAATGCCTTTTTAAATAAGCTCGTTTTAGTAGCCTCGTTAATCTCTTCAGACACTTTCTTTAATGTTTTATTTCTTGGCAGAAAATGCTGTTTTAGAGTTTTACCTTTATTTTTTTCTTGTTAAATGTAAGTTCAATTCAGATCTTGTTCCATGGTCGTGGTCAGAGCTGTGTATGCAAGAATTATCAGTGCGTTTCTTATGTCCACAACTAATCGATAAATATACTGACACGGTGCAATTAAGTCTCCAGTCTTCTAAGCATTTCTTTACAATGAGCTGGACTACTATTTTTGATTGTTATTGCTATGGCCCGTTTCAGTAATTGAAAAACAGTTCACATATTTTGTCTCACAGACAACAATCCAATAGCTAAAGATCGAGTGGACCTACGCTTGACCGATTTGATGCGTTCCTTAGTTTTTTTCTTTGGTCTTGACCTAATTACTACAACTACATCTACATACATACTCCGCAATCCACCGTACGGTGCGTGGCGAAGGGTACCTCGTACCACAACTAGCATCTTCTCTCCTTGTTCCACTCCCAAACAGAACGAGGGAAAAATGACTGCCTATATGCCTCTTTACGACCCCTAATCTCTCTTATCTTATCTTTGTGCTCTTTCCGCGAATTATAAGTTGGCGGCAGTAAAATTGTACTGCAGTCAGCCTCAAATTATGGTTCTCTAAATTTCCTCAGTAGCGATTCACGAAAAGAACGCCTCCTTTCTTCCAGACACTCCCGCCCGAGTTCCTGAAGCATTTCCGTAACACCCCCGTGATGATCAAACCTACCAGTAACAAATCTAGCAGCCCGCCTGTGAATTGCTTCTATGTCCTCCCTCAATCCGACCTGACAGGGATCCCAAACGCTCGAGCAGTAGTCAAGAATAGGTCGTATTAGTGTTTTATAAGCGGTCTCCTTTACAGATGAACCACATCTTCCCAAAATTCTACCAACGAACCGAAGACGACTATCCGCCTTCCCCACAACTGCTATTACACGCTTGTCCCACTTCATATCGCTCTGCAGTGTTACACCCAAATATTTAATCTACGTGACTGTGTCAAGCGCTACATCACTAATGGAGTATTCAAACATTACAGGATTCTTTTTCCTGTTCATCTGCATTAATTTACATTTATCTATATTTAGAGTTAGCTGCCATTCTTTACACCAATCACAAATCGTGTCCAAGTCATCATGTATCTTGCTACAGTCACTCAACGACGACACCTTCCCGTACACCACAGCATCATCAGCAAACAGCCGCACATTGCTATACACCTTATCCATAATATCATTTGTGTAGATAGAAAACAACAGCGGACCTACCACACTTCCCTGGGGCACTCCAGATGATACCTTCACCTCCGATGATCACTACACCGAACATACTCTATAACCAGTTTGGCACATTCTGTTCTTTGTATGTTCCTCCTATTTTTCTCTCTGCTGCCCCTTCAGCTGCCAAGTTCATCTTTCCTGGATGCCATTACCTTACCCTTCTTCCGTTAAATGTCTTCTGCAAACATTTGTCTTTACGACTACTCCATTTCGTACCTTACCTGTCCACTTAATTAGTCACTTCGAGTTCCTTCTACTTCCCCATTGTACTCCTTCTCTGTATTGGAGTACGTCTCACTTCCTCATAATGCCGTGTCCCGATATTAAGCTTTCACCCCCTTTCACTATATTTCATAGACATAAGTGGTCGCCAGTTTAAGTGGAGGCAAACAGTTACTTTTTTTTTTTCGTGAAGAGATCACATACAAATAAACAAGGAGAGGTTAAGCTATGTGACTATGTGCCTGGAATTAGTACCATAGGACGGTCTCTTCTTTTTTTTCCTTTTAGTGGGCAGCGTTGTAGTGTTGAATCAAAAGTTTTTCGAAAATCTACAAATACCATACTGTTTCTGTCATGTGTGACGCTGAGAATATCATGAGTGAAGAGTACGAGTTGGGATTCGCATGGTCCATCTTGTCGAAATCAGTAATAATCCACATCGAGGTCGTTTTGCTCTAGGTAGGCCACATTATGTTCACATTCTGTTCAGGTCTCTTTGTGGTTACGGCCACGTGGCAGTCACTCGGTGTCGCTTCCCGGCGTTTCGACTTGCTCTGCACAACGTAGGGGTGTGGCGGCGAGCATGACACCCGTGGGCGGCAGGTGCAGCTGGTGAAGGCTCCCGTATGCAGATGAAGATTGCCACACTCCGTAATTACGTACCAGCGCCAATGCATATGTGCCACTACGCGGAAACGCCTCCTGACGCAACCTTATTTCGATAGTTTCTGGACCGGATTTTCTCTGCAGCGGAACGTGTTGTCGGTATATGTGACATCCTTTCTGGCATATAATACTCGTTTAGCAGCCTTCTGTAATTCATACTGCTACGTCTTTAGCTCTGTAGCAGACATTGCATCTTTTGAAATCTTATGGCGAACTTAAACATTGTGGCACACCTGTACTCGAACCAGAATCCTTAGCTTTTGAGAGCAATCAAGTCACGACTCACTCCCTACCCTCAGTGATTCACAACTGCCAGTACCCCTATCCTACTTTTCAAACTTCACAAAAATTCTCCTGCATACCTTGTGGGACTACCCCTTTTGGAAGAAATGGCCTAGCTGTAGCCTAGGATTCTTTCCAGAATGACTCTTTCACTCTACAGCAGTGTGTACACCATTTTGCCGGCGCCTCACACAGTTTTAATTTGCCAGTAAGCGTTGGAAGGTTTAATCGACGAGTAAGTTTCAGAAGTATATCTAGTAGATGTCATTCGTGTCTTTAAATAATTTTCTGGACATCGTTTCACTGTATGATGATAAAAAAAATTACCGGGGAAGAAAAAGGTGGCCAGCTCCTCAGTATCTATTCAGTTTGAGTGCCGTTTCACCAGCACTAAAAAGTCTTCTGGTACCTGCACATAATGAAAACGACTGCGGTTTAATAAACTTCCAGTTATGAAACACATACTAAAAGCCTGCAACGGCAGGAACACTTATTAAAATGGAATTTTCCGCTCTGTTCCCGTGTACCCAGAAAGTATTAATGAATTGAAGAGGAACCATCCTCTTGCAAGAACATACTTTTTGTCTCGATTGGTTACCAGACATGCTTCACCATAGTTGTGGTTACTCGCGTGTCTCGGACAGCCATGCAGAAATTTCGATTCAGGTACTCTGAACATTTAGAAGCAGAGAAAAGCGACAGTACGCATTACGCATTTTCAGACTACCTGATAAAAACCGCCATCATCCTATTGACATACAAACACAGCTCAAGATCTTAAAAGATTGTAACTATCAGCACCAGTTCCTTATAAGAGAAGAAAATTGTTAACAACAGATGGAAATTATCGCACCCAAAAAGCTATCACACAGTGCAAAACAGTCGTCCATGATGAAACAGTACTCTGCAACAGAAAGTTATTCAACAACAGGTGAACTACCAAACAACGCCAAAAAAACTTTCCCCGCTACCCCCCGCCCCCCCCCCCCCCCCGCCCCCCCCCCCCCACACACAAACAAATAAATACACACAAATGAAGACACATCGGAACAAATTCAGACGTCGCAGCTGCCACTCTGAAAACAGCGAAACAAACGACAATCAACAACATATCTGAAATGTAAATGGTAAATGTGCAGTGATAACATAGAAACATCCACATTTCACTAATGACTTCGGGAAAACGTAAGTAAAAGCTGTTAAAGATCAGCAACGCGATCTAGAAGTAGAATAACTGCACAAAATAGTTTTTAAAAATAAAAATCGCGAAATTTTACCGGTGGCTACAGGTCGTTTCAACCACTTCAGACCCTATGACTACAGTTGTGTATATTAACCTTTACTTTGCCTTTGCTTCAAAAGAAGTATTTTTTTCGAAATAGAGATCTGATGCACACAAGTGTGAGTGTTCAATCTCTTCATCATGCGCACGTACTGCCAACTGTTGGGCATCACTATGAAAATATCAGGCAACTTATCAGTGTGCAGCTATGTCCTGCAGCTCGTGACTAACAGAACACACGTACGTGGTTGGTTCGCTATATTCCACTGTGTAACTGAATATTGTTATTTTGCATGGAAATTACTGAAGGATCATTTTACTATTTATTACAATAAAGAATATTTCGTACTTAGTAATTTTAGTTCTTAATATGAAGCCAAGTGTACAAAGTATGTTTCTATTTTTGTATAATTCTTGCATGAATATTTCGCCCATAAGGGACGGTATTATGAGGGGTGCGACTTCTGATCAATGCAAATAAAACTGTTTCTGCGTGAGTCACTTGTTTAGTTTGCCACTACACGCGTAGAAGGTTCACACATAATTTTCAGGTAGAAAACTGTTTATTTACATGGCTGGTATTGGTGAAGAGTAGTAGACCAAGGACAGTGTAGGTTATTTTGCGTCTCTTGCTAATGATACGAATTGTTGTTTTAGAATAGGCAATTTTAGAGGTTAAAAAACATGAGACTACTTATAGCTCTACCGCTCATGTAAGTGCAATTCACTATTTCGAGCGGCTTTAACGACCAGTTTAAACTGGCGTGAAAAAAACAAAAAAAAAGATATAAACGAAAATCGGTTGTTTCAGCGTTAAATATCATCCATAGTATGTGAGTGTTCCTTGTGAATTTAATTTGATGTGTGATGTCTTTGGTTTGTAATTTTATAGGTTCAAAATGGTTCAAATGGCTCTGAGCACTATGGGACTTAACTTCCGAGGTCATCAGTCCCCTATAACTTAGAACTACTTAAACTTAACTAACCCAAAGACAGCCGCCCTGTGTGGCCAAGCGGTTCTAGGCGCTTCAGTCTGTAACCTCGCGACCGCTACAGTCGCAGGTTCGAATCCAGCCTCGGGCATGGATGTGTGTGATGCCCGAGGCAGGATTCGAACCTGTGACCGTAGCGGTCGCGTGGTTCCAGACTGTAGCGCCGAGAACCGCTCGGCGCAATTTTATAGGCCTGAAGATGATTATTACAAACCGAAGTTTATTACTGGGTATTTTGAAAAGCTTTTTTAGTGATCCATGCCTAGAATAAAATAATAAACAACTATAAACAGGTGTTTGCGTATCTCCATACTGCTCCTGTAATGTCCTAAAAGACCATTCTCAACGGCGCTTGCGGAGCTCCTTGCAGACGGCTTGGCCTTCAGGTCGCGTCCTCAGAAGCAAACACGCAAGCTCTCTGTCCAGCGAGCGGAAAACCTCTGCTTCCTCGTGCCTCGGCTGAGTGCCCGCCGACCTGGTTCACACATCTCGTTCCGTTCCGCCTGCCTCAACACGGCCCCTCCCTCTCTCCCCTTGTACGACACTCCGTTTACTGGCTTGTTTACTCCCCGCCAGTGCGCGACACCGGTGACTGCAGTAACCTGGTTTCCCCCAAGTATCGCTTGTTCTTTCCGCTCAGGAGATCAAGAAAACAGTATATAGAGAATCTCTACTAGATGACGTGTTCTTCAATTTCCGAAGCTATTAGACACGCGTCTGCACCAAGCCCCTGCCGCGTCGTAGCGGAGAAGCGAGGCAACTGTCCCGCAAATGAAGCAGCTGATCGCCGCCATTTGCAGGGATGAATCCTAGTACTGGGCTTGTGATTTGAAGTATTCGAGACGTAACAAGAGCAAATTGAGGCACAAATTAAATACTGAGTATTCGAGTCTATTTTAAAAGTATACTGAAATGAATGAAGTTTCCTAATTTCCGAAATACGTCTGTATAGAGACGCGAAATTTAAAGAGTGTAAGGCTCTTTCCTAACAGGGTGGAGAGAGTTTACATCGAGTTATTTGCATTAGATAATTACATGAAACTTTTAAAGTAGCAGACAGTACGATTATATAAGCCCCTAACTCCTTTGCCATTGCAATATTAGTGGAAAGTCCATCAGAAGTAATAGCTAGCACCCTGACATTTACGTCATACAACATTGTAATGGCCATCTCCAATAACATGTCACTGTGAGTACCGTTAATAAGCGAGATTACTTTATCATTTACTAAGTTTTTAGCTTTCAGTTGTTCTAAAGTATTTGCTAATTTGCAAATCTTCTGCGTCCGTCCATTGCACTTTTTGTTCACTGTATTTAACTTAGTCTTACATTGAACGATTTTTGCTTCCTACCTTTCTTCAATTTTTTCGAACTTTTCCTTCAGCTTACTTGGACTTGACGGAAATAATAATTGTGGTCTCCAGTGTAACCAGAAACGTGCACATCCACATACACGTTTTCTGCTGTCTCAATATTTCTTGCCTTTGGCTTTGGGGTTTTCCTTACCTTAGTAACATGGAAAAGGAACGTTCAAAATTATACACACTGACAGTATTTCGACACTATTAAACCTAGGCCTATATTACACGATTTCCAGGACACTATACATTTTGCAAATGAGTTGGAAATCCAAATACTGTCGGTATAGCATCGTCCTTCAATTGACGTCTGTTTACATAATTTTTCATGTAACAATTCTCTTCAAAATGAAGAGAACACAGCAGATGACTTGCTGTCGGTTGGAAAGGTAGCATACAGTCTCGCACAGCACACTATAGAGCAATGGGACTGCTGGATCTGATCTCCACCGTTAAAATTTCAGTGATTATTTAGGAATGTTTGTAAGTATTTCGATATAAGGGACGAGTGAACAGGCTGGTCGTTACGGGTCAATAATACATTTATGATTTATTCAGTTTGTTCTTCCTCATATTTATTCCTGATCCTTCGCTAAAGCGAAAAAGCGTGTCATACGCAATCACTGTCATCATAACACGGAAGGACCCGGTTTCTACGTTCAGATGCAAATGTACCGTGGTGGGGGTGCCCCCACTCCGACAACACCTCAGCATAGCGCGTTCTGCCGCTGTCCCATTGCATTCAGTGAATTCATACACGAGGTGCATATTCTACATCTACCTCTTCATCATTACTTTGTAATACACAATTGAGTGCCTGGCAGAGGGTTCATCGAAGTAACCTTCAAGCTATTTCTCTGCCGTTACACTCTCTCCCGGCGAACGGGAAAAAGACACTCAAATATTTTTTACGAGCTCTCATTTCTTCTATTGCGTTAACGATGATGATATCTCCCTCCGTAGGAGTGCGCCAAGAAAATATTTTTGCTGGCCGCGGTGGCCGAGCGGTCGTAGGCGCTTCAGTCCGGAACCACGCGGCTGTTACGGTCGCAGGTTCGAATCCTGCCTCAGACATGGATGTGTGTGATGTCCTTAGGTTAGTTAGGTTTATGTAGTTCTAAGTCTCTGGGAATGATGACCACAGATGTTAAGTCCCATAGTGCTTAGAGCCATTTGAACCATTTGAACAAAATACTTTCACAATCGGAGGAGAAAGTTGGCGACTGCAGTTTCGCCGGTAGATCCTGCCGCAACGAAAGTGCCACCCCAATTCACGTATGATGTCTGTGGCACTTTCTTCACTATTTTGCAAAATGCAAAACGAACTGGCGTTCTTTGAACTATTTCGACGCCCTCCGTCAATTCTGTCCGATGCGGATCCCAGTATTCCAGAAGAGGGCGGATAAGAGTAGTGCAAGAAATCTATTTAGTAGCCCTCTTTAATTTTCTATGCGTTTTGCCAATAAATCGCAGTCTTAGGTTTGCTTTCCTCACAATGGTATCTGTGTGATCGTTCCAATTTAAGTTGTTCGTAATAATAACGCCTAGGTATTTAATTAAACTTGTCAGTCTTTAGGTTTGTGTAATATTTCATGTAAGTGAAATTAAGCGGATTTCTTTTAGTACTTATGTGCATGACTTCATACGTTTCATTACTTAGAGTCAATTGCCACTTTTCGCACCATATAGATGTCTGTCTAAATTATTCTAAATTAGTTTTGTTCGTCTGATGACTGTACAAGGCTGTAAGTGACAGCATCATCTGCAGACAATCTAAGAGAGCTGTTGTGATTTTCTCTAATGTTGTTTAAGCATATAAAGAGTAACAGAGATACCATAACACTTCCTTCGAGGACGCCCGTTGATTTAGTCTATGACTTTTCCGTCAATTATTACGAACTGTGACCTTTCTGACAGGAACTCACGAATCCACTCGCACAAATGAGGGGATACTCCATAGGCATGCAATTCGATTAGAAGTCGCCTTTGAGCAACGTTGTCAAAAGCCTTCTGGAAATTTAAAAATATGGAATCGATTTGATATTGCCTGTCGATAGCACTATTTACTTCGTGAGAATAAAGAGCAACTTGCGTTTCATAAAAAAAGATATTTTCTGAACCGTGCTCACTATTTGCCAATAAATCTTTTTCTTTGAGATATTAGTATTGGCCAAGTTGTCATCACTAAGCCTATCCGTGTCACTACCTATCTGCGATAAAGTACCACCAGCAATACCAGGAAAATGAACCCGAGATGTAAGTGGACAGTACTGAAGGCAAGCGTGAGGGCGAACGGTAGAGTAAGCGTTCCTCTGTTACGAGTCGCTGGAGACCTAGTATCAAAATCTTCAGAAAATATCACTGCACGAATTTCCAAATTTTGTCCTTGCGTTTTGGATCATTCTGTACAAATTCCCTACGAGGTACAGGCTGTAGTCCAATGACACTGTTTGGAGAGCTCAGGACAGTGAAAGCGTTATAAACTTGTTTGTTGAATGCGAGAAGCCTTGCGAATAAATACAAGGTATGATCCGGTGTAGTTTAGCTGTTAGGACCGGATAGATCATTGGTGTCAGTCATAAACTTTCAAGTATCGAGGAGGTTCTATTCAAACTGATTTAAGGCGAAAAGATGTAGGTATGGCGAATGCAGACGACATCTTTATTGAAAGAATCCTAAGGAAGTATAAATCATATATGGAAGATACCTTATAATAACTCGCTGAACAAATTATTGAGCACTATTCGTCGGTTTTGGATCCTCATCAAGTTAGATCAACGCAAGAGGTAGAAAAGTTTCAAAGAGAAAGCGCACGGCTCGTCACGGGTTCGCTTACTCAGCGTGAGAACGAGATACAAATGCTCGACGGACTGTAGTTTCAGGCGTGAAAAGACGTAGAGTGTGCTCACACAAAATCTCACTAGTACAATTTCAAGAGCCCATTTCTACAATGTATGCCTCGAGCCTGTCACAGTGACTACAGCTCAAAAATTTGGGAAATTCTGTTACTGATTTTACAGGAAACGCAGGGAGACGGCGGACCATCAATGTGTGAGTGGGTCTGCGAACAAAAGTAACTCACATTCTATAACATGGACAATAATTAAAAACAGATTACTTAAAACACACTTGCATGACATAACGTGAATCAAGAAAATCTCTTAATTAACATTGGTCTGTAACATTTGTGGAGGACTAATGTTAACAGTCTTTATCCTTAACATCAGCATGTCAGCCTTATAGGAAGAAATACGAAGTGAGGATACATTAGGAAGCGAATAACTCTTGAGTGTCACAACACGCGATTATTCTTGTGACCGGAAACTACTGGAGAAATTACACAATGTATTCATATCAGCATACACTATAATCATAAGAGGAGGTTTCAACGGAGAGCAACCCAAAAAAAAACTATATCTGATAATTAGGTGAGACTGCGGTGGGTGGACAATAAATACAGGATTAAGTCATAACACGACAATAAAATCGATTAAATTGCATGCCCACCAATCTCAATACACTATATGGGTGATTTGACGACTGTTCGGTTCGCCAGTCTCGAAGTAGGAATCCACTAGTCAAACTTACGTGGTGCTCGGTACAACGCAGAAATACAGCTTCAAACTGAATGGACACACAGGAACTTGAATCACGATTAGTAGCTAAAATTTAAAACAGAAGTTACAAATAACTCGCCGAAAGCGGTTAATAAACTGGCAGACTTGATAACGTTACAAAAATGGTTCAAATGGCTCTGAGCACTATGGGACTTCACTCCTGAGGTCATCAGTCCCCTAGAACTTAGAAATACTTAAACTTAACCAACCTAAGGACATCACACACATCCATGCCCGAGGCAGGATTCGAACCTGCGATCGTAGCGGTCGCGCGGTTCCAGATTGTAGAGCCTACAACCGCTCGGCCACCTCAGCCGGCGATAACGTTACACATTGCTAATGTACATTTAACGAATTCCGTAACTGAAACTTGTGAGGAGCAAGATGCCTCACGACGGCGTCCCCAGGAAGAGAGTGACCACAAATATTCATAACCGCCTTCTGCAAACACGGGAGGATTGCTGCACCAGTCGAAAAACGGTAAAAGGAGCGCCAAGTGTGTGTGGACGGGTTTCAAGGAAAATTTCTGCCGATACATTTGAATACTCAGATACTCACACATCCACACTGTACAGAGGTTATTCATGATGTGGATTAAGAAATGGAAAGATACTGCTCGTGTGAGACACAAACAAAACGAATTTGTTCCGACGAAGTCTCTCTCCAGTCGCAGCATAAAAAGCATTATATTGTAGAAAAGTAAGATGCTAGGCTGATTGCAAAACAGACATTTATATTACATTTGTATGACAGGTGGCTGAAACAGGCCCCTTTTACACTGAATAACGCTGCACAATATCTTGCTTTCCTAGCTCACATTTATCGATAATTCCTCTTGTGAATGGGAAAGAGAAACTTAGATCATGCTTGTTTACATAAAGGGTAAAAAATCTGAAGCACGCACTTATAGACAAATATCCTTCGCGTCCCTATGTTGCAGGGTTGTAAAGGGTTTTCCAAACTCAAACAAAATTTGGTTCTCTGAAATATTGAACACGGATGTACGGAAAACCACTTGTGTGAAATAGAGCTCGCTTTGACATTCTTGTCGAAGTCTGCAGTTAGACCATACACTTCCCGCTGAAGTAATACACTTCACATTATACCGGATAATTGTTAAAATCAACGAAAAATTCGTTGGAAGGCTTCTCAGAAAGGCTAATGCTTTCTTCTCCGATTCTGCGCAGAACCTGCTCATTCCTTACCTTATCAACCCAGCTAATTTTCAACATTCTCGTTTAACACTACATCTCAAATGCTTTGATTCTCTTCTGTTCCGGTTTTCCCACAGTCCATGTTTCACTACCACACAATGCTGTACTTCAGACCCACATTCTCAGAAATTTCTTCCTCAAATGAAGGCAGATATTTATATTAGTAGACTTCTCTTGGCCAGGAATGCCCTTTTTGCTAGTCTGCGTTTGGTGTCCTCCTTGCTCCATCACTGGTTATTTTACTGCCTAGGACCAGAATTCCTTAACTTCATCTATTTCGTGGCCATCGGTTCTGGATGTTAAGTTTCTCGCTGTTCTCATTTCTACTACTTCCCATTACCTTCGTCTTTCTTCGATTTACTCTCAATCCATACTCTATACTCATTAGACTTCATTCCGTTTAGCAGATCATGTAAGTCTTCTTCACTTTCACTCAGGATAGCAGTGTCATCAACGAATTGTATCATTGATATCCTTTCACCTTTAATTTTAATTCCGAGCTAGGTGGTGCAGTGGTTACCACACTGGGAGGTCGACGGTTCAATCCCGCGTCTGGCCGTCCTGATTTAGGTTTTCCGTGATTTCCCTAAATCGTCTCAGGCAAATACCGGGATGGTTCCTTTGAAAGGGTACGGACGACTTCCTTCCCTATTCGATGGGACCGATGACCTCGTAGATTGGTCTCCTCTCCCCATATCATTTCAACCCAACTTATATTAGATTTTAATTCCACTCTTGAACCTTTCTTCTATTTCCATCATTGCTCCCTCGATGTACAGATTGAACAGTAGGAGCGAAAGGCTACATCCTTGTCTTACACCCTTTTTAATACGAGCACTTCGTTCTTGGTCGCCCACTCTTATTGTTCGCTCTTGGTTGTTGTACGTATTGTATATGACCCGTCTCTCCCTGCAGCTTACCCCTACTTTTCTCAGAATGTCGAACTTCTTGGATCATTTTATATTCTCGAGCACTTTTTCCAGGTCGACGAACCCTATGAACGTGTCTTGATCTTACTTTCGTCTTGCTTCCATTATTAACTGCAACGTCAGAATTGCCTCTGTCGTGCCTTTACTTTTCCTAGAGCATCCTAGAGCATCCTCAGTCTTATTTGCCCTTCTTCTGTACATTATTCCTGTAAGCAACTTCGATGTATGAGCTGTTAAGCTGATTGTGTGGTAATTCTCGCACTTGTCTGATCTTGCCGTCTTCCAAATTAAATGGATGATGCTTTTCCGTAAGTCAGATGGTATGTCGCCAGACTCATACATTCTACACTCCAACGTGAAGAGTCGTTTTGTTGCCACTTCCCTCAATGAGTATGTAAGTTCTGATGGAATGCTATCTATCCCTTCTGCCTTGTTTGATGTTAAGTCCTCCAAAGCTGATGAAGTAGATATGACATTATACACTTTCCGATTAAAAATATCAGGACAACCCAATAAATTGAGCAGTAGGCGTCGCGAGATGCAGACCCGCCAGTATAAAAGGAGGCTCGGAGTTTTGTTTTGTTAGCGGAGAAGCTGATAATAGCAGAATGTGTCCGTCAGGAGAGCTCATTGACTTCGAACGTGGGATGGTGATTGGATGACACCTGAGTAAAAAATACACCAGAGATATTACTACCCTTCTAAAGCTGCCAGGGTCCACTGTTGATGATGTGATTATGAAGCAGAAACGCGAAGGGACAACCACTGCTAAACAAAGTCCAGGGAGATCTAATGTACTGACAGACAGGGCCGTGGACCATTGTGGAGGGTGGTTGCAAAAAAAATAAAATCGCATTAGTTCGGAAGTGCTATAGGAGTGAGGTTAGTACAATGATTGTACGTAGGGACTTAAACTATAGGTAAGCAAAGGTCCTGCAATTCTTAATAAGGCACATATTTTTGGAGTCACTACCAAGCGACGATTGAGGTGGTCTAAAGAGCAATGCCACTGGAACTGCTGTACACTGTGGTTATTCGGTGGAAGGGTTTGGCTTTGAGGAATACAGAATAAGTACCTGAAGAAAATCGTCTGCCATCATTTGTAGTGTCAACAATGAAGTACGGAGTAGGTGGTGTTACGGTACAGGGGTGTTTTTCGTGCCTCTCTTGTGGTCTCCTTACTGCGCTAAATGTGGAAGGGTGTTGACAGACTTCACAGAACTGCGCACTACGTACAGCAGGGGTACACTTGGAGACGACGACTGTTGGAGCAGCGTCAGGTTGTAGCGTGTCGTTAACGAGCATTTGTGAGGCAGTGGTTGGTGGCCGGAAATATTCCTGACGTGAACTGGCCTGCCGAGCGTCCCGACGCGAAACTGGCGGAAGACGCTTGGGAGGAGACAGGAGGTCGGCTCCAGACACCGGCGCCCACCAATATTACCTTCTCTAGTTTCGGCTCTCGAGGAAGAATGGACTGCTACTTCTCCACAGACTTGAGAAACCTCAGTGAAACCTTCCCCAGCACAGTTCAAGCCGTCATGAAGGCGAAGGGTAGACACACTGAATCAATGTCCACTAACAAGTGTTCGGATACTTTTGATCAGGTGTTGTATATCGAATTCAGAGACGCGAGTCTAGAACCGTTACAGGACAGCATAGTCCTTCTGTAAATGTAACAGAAATGCTCTGGAAGCTTAAATGTGACTCATTGTAAGAAAAAAAGGAGTTTTCACCGAACACAGTGGTAAAAATTAGACGGTTCGTTGGTTGGTTGATTTGGGGGAACGGGACCAAAGAGCGACGACCTCGGTCCCATCGGATTAGGTAAGGATGGTGAAGCCACTCGGCCGTGCCATTTCAAACGAACTGTCCCGGTCATTTGCCTGAAGCGATTTTAGGGAAATTACGGAAGCCACAAATCAAGATGGTTGGACGCGGATTCGAACCGTCGTCCTCCCGAACGGGAGTTCAGTGTGCTAACCATTGCGCCACCTCAATCGGTTTAAATGTAGAGTATCTGTATTCCAGGAAGGGTACGACACTGTTCTGTTGCCATCGTCGTGTATCTTGTGTAAGGATCGTGAGAATAGCGTTTCGTTTATCTTGTAACTGAGGTAAACGGCAAGAGCGACGTCGGTAGCGAAGCGGCTGCGAGTGTAAACAGTCTTTCTGTAGCAGTGTTTATATTGGGGCCCCGCCACCGGCCACGCTGAGCTGCAGCAAGGGCGTCGATAATCCCTGCTTAAGGTTGAGTTTCCTTCGCTAGTGTGGAGCGTGGATGTCGGACGTTTGAGTGATTAAATTCTAGGTAGTCCTCCACTGTGGGGTCAGACAACCGAAAAGATTCATTCTAATTTCGTTTTGGACAAATTTTGGAATGTAAAGTGAAAATGCGGTTTAAAAAATTAAAATAAGGAATGGATTCGAACTTGAGACATCGTGCTAGCAGTGTGTGACGTGTGCTATTGGAATGTGAGCTGCTGCAGTACTATAACAGGTGGAATGGAAGACAATACTTCCGCATTCTACAGTGTTGGCATATCGTGCAGATGGCCGTACTTAAAATTCTGAGGAGCAGCCAGTTTTAATGGTACCTGAAGTAAACAACGCGAACTTAGTCTCTGGCACGGTTAGCTGGTGGCCAGGTTTTATGCCAAAAACTGTACAAAGAGAACTATTCCTTGCTGGTTGGTGGTTTCTTCCCTTTTTTCTATGAACCTGAAGTGGCTGATTAATTAAATACTAGCCAGAACTACATTTTGGACAAATTTCGGAAGTGACATAATTAAAGATGATTTTGATACCTTTAAACCTGTAGCTGATGTTATTTCAGAAAAAAAGGAAGGTTTAGCTATAGCCAACAGACACTACAGCAGAGACGAGTAAGGCCTGTATATGATCCTAGGGAACGTGAGCGTAGCCCGATAGCTCTACGACCACAAATTTACCCGAGAAGACTGAGAGGAATCAGTGAAATATAAGTGATCCGTCGCAGTGCTCTGTGGAGGCAGCAAAATATTGTTGGACCCGACAGGGTTGCCAGTCTCGTACAGAACATAGAAAGAAAGTACAGACTTATCGACAGTACTAAACTGACTTATCGACAGTACTAAACTGTATGACAATCTCAGACTACAATAAACATTAATAGTGATGATAGTAGAAATAATGAAATATTAGAGACAGTACCCTAAATAAATAAAAATCTAGGTGGTGGTAGCAGTATTAGTGACTTTTTTTGTATTTGTTGTAGCAGTAGTACATCTACATGTACTTTTATACTTCGCAAGCCACCCAGCGGTGTGTGGCGGAGGGCTCTTTACGTGCCACTGTCATTACCTCCCTTTCCTGTTCCAATCGCGGATGGTTCTCGGGAAGAACGACTGCCGGAAAGCCTCCGTGCGCTCCGTAATCTCTCTTATTTTACATTCTTGATCTCCTCAGGAGGTATAAGTGGGGGGAAGCAATATATTCGATACCTCATCCAGAAACGCATCCTCTCGAAACCTGGGCAGCAAGCTACACCGCGGAGGTTCGAGTCCTCCCTCGTGCATGGGTGAGTGTGTGTGTTTGTCCTTAGGATAATTTAGATTAAGTAGTGTGTTAGCTTAGGGACTGATGACCTTAGTAGTTAGGTCCCATAAGATTTCACACACATATGAACATTTTTGAGCTACACCGGATGCAGAGCGCCTCTCTTGTAGAGTCTGCACTTGAGTTTGCTAAACATCTCCGTAATGCAATCACGCGTACCAAATAACCCTGTGACGAAACGCGCCGCTCTTCTTTGGATCTTCTCTATCTCCTCTGTCAATCCGACCTGGTACGGATCCCTCACTGATGAGAAATACTCAAGTATAGGTCGAACAAGTGTTGTGTAAGCCTCCTCCTTTGTTGATGGCCTACATTTCCTAAGGACCCTGCCGATGAATCTCAACCTGGCACCCGCCTTACCAGCAAGTAATTTTATATGATGATTCCACTTCAAATTGTTCCGCACGCATAGTCCCAGATATTTTACAAAAGTAACTGCTAATAGTGTTTTTTCCGCCATCATATAATCGTACAATAAAGGATCCTTCTTACTATGTTTTCGCAATACATTATAGCAGTAGCTGTAAGCTGAGCTGACAAAAGTCGTGGGATAGCGATATGCACGTACAGAGACGGTGGTAGTATCGCGTGCGCATGGTGTAAAAGAGAAGTGCTCTGTCGGAGCTGTCATTTGTATTCAGGTGGTTCACGTCAAACGTTTTCCGACGTGATTATGGCCGCACGACGGAAATTGACAGAATTATCAACCGGAATGGTAGTTGGAACTGGACGCATGGACAACAGTGCGTTAGCCGCAGATTCAATGTGCGACGTACGACGCCCGTTTCGGTTAGGACAGAGCGGCGAAATTTGGCACAAGGGGCTGCGTCAGTGCCTCGGCTAACAGCACGTCGCCTGCAGTGCCTCTCTTGGCCTCAAGAACGTATCATTTGGCTACAGACGAGTGGGAAATGGAGGCCAGGTCAGATGAGCCCCGATTTCAGTTGGTAGGGTTCGAGTGAGTCGCGAACCCCACGAAGCCGTGGACCCAGATTGTGAGGAAACCACTGTGCACGCTGGTGGCTCGCATAGTGGGTTGCGTTTACGTGGAACGGGCTGGTCCTCAGGTCCAGCTGAACCGATCGTCGACTGGAAATGGTTATGTTCGACTATACTGAGACCATTTGCAGCCATTCTTAGACTTCATGTTCCCAGACAACAGTGGAATTTTTATGACTGCCGATGCGCCATGTGACCGGCCGTCAATTGTTCACGATTACTTTGAAGAACGTTCTGAACACTTCGAACGAATATTTTGGCCACCTATCGCACATTTATGGGACATAGTCGAGAGGTCAGTTCGTGAACAAAATCCTACAAGGACAACACTTTCGCAATTACGGACGGCTATAGAGGCAGCATAGCTTCATACTTATGCAGGGGACTTCTAACGACTTGTTGAGTTCCTGCCGAGTCGCGTTGCTGCACTACAACGGGCAAAAGGACTTCCAACGCGATATTAGAAGGTGTCCCGTGACTTTTGTTATTTCTGTGTAATGAAAACCGTAAATTAGTGAAGATAATTTGAAATAACGAAAACCTATGGCTGTCTTTATGTAACAGTAAATGAAGACCTGATTGCGGGTTAATGATATGGACCGGCCAAATGGCCAGTGAGCAGGGCATTTATAAATGTGCATTTTCTCTAGAATTTTTCCAAAGCAGTCTTAAATGCCCAAAACCTGAGGATTTATAAAGAAAGTACTTCTTACAGGTTTTACTTCTAGAATGCATAATTTACCAGTTAGAATAAGGAATGGAGCGATGCTCTAGATATTAGAAGTTACTAAATGTTTGCATTTAAACATACGAATCTCATTCATTGCATTTATTGGAAAGAAAGGAGAATATTTTTTTTCTAGCATCCCAACTTTGTGTGTGTGTGTGTGTGTGTGTGTGTGTGTGTGTGTGTGTGTGTGTGTGTGTGTATGTATGTATGAGAGGGGAGGGGACGCACAATAAAGAGATAGAGAATAGAACTGTTAAAATAAAAAGAGCATTGTAAATGAGAAGCAGCTGTCAGTAACACACGCCCTTCAGTGGCACAACATGCTGGAATGCTAGAACAACAAATTCTTCTTTGTTCTTTCGAATAAATGCAATGAATGAGAGTCGTATGTTTTAATATAAACGTTTACTAACTTCTAATATTTGGAGCATCGCTCCATCCCTTATTCTAACTGGTAAATTATGCATTCTAGCAGTAAAATCTGTAAAAAGTACTTTCTTCATAAATCCTCAGGTATATACCGTTGAACAGCTGTGTAATGATAAGCCGGTATAAAAAACACATCGTGCTTAGATCATCGCTTTTTAATGTAACACCCTCATAATCCGTGTTGAAATCTCTGAATATTACTGAAGCACGATTGCTGGTAGCAAAATTATTGCTGAATGTATTAAACAGCTGGCATGTGTTTCTTGATGATAAATGTATTCTTAAACGTTAAGTTGTTTTCAGTGAAAAACATTCTTTTTTGTCAGGGGGAAAATAGTATTATAGACAGTGTAAAATTAATTCATGGTCAGAACAGAAAGAAGGGTCCAGAAAATGAGTAGGTTATCAGATATGTCAATGTCCGTTGTTGTTGTAATCAAGAAAGTGGACTACGATAAATAAAAAAGGTTCTAAATGCCCTTTTGACTCAGAGAGTGACAGTCTTTTGTGGTGTTCGATGCTCTGATAAGAGTCACGGGTACGAATGCTGTGCGCTGAGTAAGGTTCCAGCGTGACCGCCAGAATCCCTCAGAACAGACACGGGACTAGGGGCAACTCTCTGGCCCGCTGCCAGCTCGACACGGGAAGCGAGATCCGGCGGCGGGGTGTTCCGGCCTGCTGTGCAAAACGTAACGGTCTGGGGAGGAGGCGAAACCCGCCCTTCCATTCTTCGGGGAGAGCAGCTGCTGCAGGCAGGAAAGGGGAGTACACAGCACCTCTCACCTGGCCGCCTGTAGCAGCTCAGCCTGACACAGCGACAAGAAAAGAATTTGACTCACAATGGAATATTCCCAAATGTCAATAAACGATCTTTAAGAAACTTGGAGGGTGTGTAGAGGGGGCAAACTAGTGCAATATGTATTTTTTTCCTTGTGCCCAGTTTCACTTTTAAGGGGTAAAACGCGGCCCCAAAACGTAAATTCGCATTTCAAGTTTAGAGGGAATATCTACGAAACGATTATATAAAAAGAAGATTTTTCACACAAAAGTTGATAGGTAATTAATGCTTTTGAAAAGTGTATAATCAACTTACGTAATAATTTAAAAAATGGTTCAAATGGCTCTGAGCACTATGGTACTCAACATCTGAGGTCATCAGTCCCCTAGAACTTAGAACTACTTAAACCTCACTAACCTAAGGATATCACACACATCCATGCGCGAGGCAGGAGTCGAACCTGCGATCGTAGCGGTCGCGCAGTTCCAGACTGAAGCGCCTAGAACCAATCGGTCACTTCGGCCGGCAATAATTTAAAATTTTGGCAAATACCTCACCACCAGTTATTACTTTTGAAAAAAGAAAACTTGTGTTACAACATGGTAACACACCCGAGGGCACAAATGGTGGGGACACTTAAACTGGTTGTCGCTTCTTGACCGTGCGCTACACTGTCCTACGTCTGGCTTGAACAACTATATTCTGAGACGATAAGAAAATCGGATGTTGCACAGTTTACATTCTAAGTCATAAGTGCTTATGCCAATTAACATTCTTGATGATTATATGTCCACAGTATCACTTAGACGAGGGTACACGTAAGCGACACGATGGGGTTGATTGTTGATTAAGCGGAAGCCGAATGATTGATCGAAGGTTCTTACGCTCGTCACTTATACACACATACCTGGTACCCATCCTTCTTGACATTTTTAATAATATAACACTGTTCATAAAAGTTAGTTTACAGTTCACACTTCTCATTTGTAGGAGCGTACGCTTAACCGTCGCGGCGCGGCTGATTGTTGATGATGAGGAAACGCGATGACCGAACGCACGTTCTCACTGCCACTTGAACGCTCTCCCTTGTGGTGAACTATATTGCTGATTGACATTAGTTCATTCTGGGAGGCCGAACATGGCGCTGGTGATTAATGTACGGTATGGACACGCAAACGGTCGGATACTCAAAAACGTTTTCGACGGCACAGCTCATATTTAATTACTTCTTTACGTGCTTTTCGCTGAATCCACTTCCATATCTTATTACTTCACAACCTAACACCTCCGTGTCCCTTGCTCGACTCCGCAAAATGCGGATGCTCGCAAGGATACTCCGCAACCAAAACCAGCGATAACTCAAGACGCTTACAAGCATAAATTAAACAAGTCGTCACGTCACATACAGGGGATAGGCAAAAGAATGTATACAGTAATAGTAATGGGATGGCTGAGTTTGACTGTCAACAACGCAGGTAAGGCACGTTTCGCGCTGAACTTAGAGTGTTCAGCATGGGCTAGACATCAGTGCCGGTTGTTTACGAGTATTGCACACTTCGTATTGGCATTCAGAGGACCAGGTTGACGTGTAATGAAGGACCTACCAGAGTTACAAAGAGGGCAGATTGTGGGGGCCCGATTAACTGCAGCATCAGTAACCAAGACGGCCAACTTACTGAATGGTTCAAGAACAACTGTTTCAACAGTCATGACAGCCTACACAAAGCAGGGAAAGATATCATTTCGAAATGTAATAGTGGGCCCAAATCCAAATTATATGATAGAGATTGTCACATGCTAACACGAACTGTGTCAAAACAACACAAAACTACGGTGGCTAAAGTGACTGCAGAGCTCAATAACTATCTTTGAGACTGTATATGTCGTCACTGTCCGCTGAGAACTCCATAAAGTGAATATTCATAGACGAGTTGCTATACCGAAACCATTAGTGATGACAACCAACACAAAGAAGAGTAAAACATTGTCTCAGGAGCATATATCCTGGACGGCTGATCAGTGGAAACACTTCATATGATCCGACGAGTCGACGTTTTCGTTATTTCCAAAAGGAGCCTACAATCCTGATTGCCCGATTCCAACGGTTAAGAATGGAGGTGGAAGTGTGATGTGGGCAGCCATATCATGGTATTCTACTTGTCCCATGGTTACTCTCAAATAGCGTGTTACAGCCAACGATTATGTGAACTTTTTAGGTGATAAGATGCACATCTTGATTCAATTATTGTTCCCCAACAATGATGCCATATTTCAGAACGACAATGCACCCAGTCACACCGCCAGGATAGCACAGTCGTGGTGTGAAGAACATGCAACTGGATTCCAGCGTGATCCCTGGCCAGCACAGTCCCCGGACTTGAACGCTATCGAACTCTTGTGGGTGATATTGGAGCGCAGACTTTGGAGTAGATTTCCACCTCGTAAAGGAGTTAGTAGAGGTTATGATCGATTGGTGACAAATATTCCTCTGGAGACTATGCAATCAATATATGCCAGTATTCCAAGAAGAATTACAACTGTATCACTGTGGAATGCGGGTTCCAACCCCTTATTAATGAACCATTTCCAAGTAAGTACATGTTGGTTTCTGAAATACCAGTTTTGGAAAATAAGTTTTACACACTGTGCCGTCGGAGTATTTTCAACATATCCAATTAAAATAGCTAACTATTCATTAATATTCTAATTACTTATTTTAATTATATTTGTTTTATGTTTTAAATACTTATTTTACGTTTTACATTTGTGTTCTTATTTGTTTTTTAGTGAACTACATCACATAGTCTCCGTGTATTTTGTTAAATGAAAATAATAAGTAACTCATTTTTTATAACAGAAAATAATTATAATAATGATAATCTGTAAGGAAATGTTTAAAAATTCAGTTTTTTACATGGTGTACATAAAATGAACGAAATATCTTCATGTAATATACATTAGGGAGAAGACAATATAAAACAAAATTCAGCAGGATTTCAAACTCTCACAGGTGATACCCTAAATATCCTGGCTTGTATCAGGCATATTTCAGTGCACTGGTAAGCCTTGGCGAAGAGAATTGATTACGTACTAGCGACTGCAGCTTGATTATATTGTTTCTCAAGTGGAGATTGACAACATTATCATTTAACAGAACTGCGAAGAAATTTTGTTCCTTTTATGTGCATGGTGTAAAAAAACGTTGCGTTTTAAGCATTTCTTTACAGATTAACCATGAATGTAAAACATAAAATAACAATTTCAAACTTAAAACAAACATAAGTAATTAATTAGAATAGTAATGAATGTTTACATATTTTAATTAAGTATGGCAAATATTCTGACAGCACATTGTGAATTTTCCAGAAATTCTATTTCAGAAACCAGCTTTTTTACACACAGATGTGTGTCTTGAAAATTTCTTCAATTTATGTTATAAAATAAGTTCCCGTTTTTCAAAATTAATTAGTCGCTGTGGGGTATTTGATAAAATTTCAAAATTATTGCAGAACTTAATATACAGTTTTCAAGAACAGTGATTACATATCATCTTTTACAAGAAAAAACATTTTTTATGTATCACCGTTTCGAAGATATTCCATCTAAACCAAAATGCCGAATTACTTTTCGGTATGTGTTTTACCCCTTAAACGTGAAACCTGACGCAGATAAAAAAATAATTGTTGCACTGTTTTGTCCCAACTATACACACCCCAAGTTTCATCAAAATCTTTTATTGACGTTGTCAGTATCACAACTACGCTTATTATCTAACACAGGATCGTGCGGAGAATCAAGTGAAACTTGTGACGACTAAAGATTTCTAGTTAGAGAGGACGCAAAGTGCCATTTGCTTGGTGGGTCACCGATAGGCCTACAACTAAATTCAGGGGGATCCCAGGGAACTATATTAGAAGACGTGTTGTTCAGTTGGTATACAAAGTACTTGCTGAACACTACTGACAGTAACCTCAGACGTTTCGGAGATGATACACTTCTGTATCGAGGTAAAGACCAAACAAAACTGCACAAATATTCAGTCAGGTCTTGCTACGTTCTGAAAATGGTGCAAAGATTTGCAGATCACTTTGAATGTTAGCAAAACAAAACAAAGAAGGTTTTATCCTGTGGCTGCAATATTAATGAGCCACAACTGGAATCGCTCAGCTACAAAAACTTTGGTGTAACAGTGGTGAAAAAGAACAATCGAATTGACTCAGTCGTAGGTAGGTAGGTAAAGCAGATGGTAAACAGCGGTTTGTTGGTAGAATACTAGGGAAATTCAGTCTACGAAAGAGATTGCCTACAAAACATTCTTACGACCCAATCGAGGATATTTCTCAAGTGAGTGGAATCCATGCCAAGTAGAACAGAAGATATTGAACGTATGCGAAGAATAGCTGCACATACGGTTACAGAGTTCTTAGACACATAGGAGAGCGCCGCGGAGATGCCGAAAAGACTGAACTACCAACGCTTGAAGGCAGATGGTAACTAGCCGTCGAAAGCGTACTTCAAAATTTTCAGCATTAAGTGAGCAACCTACGTATCCCCGTAGGTACCGCAAGGACAAGATTAGACCAACGTCGTTCCCGCGCTTCATTAGTAAATGTAACAGAGAGAACCCTAATGAGTGATACAACAGGAAGTACTCCCCGCCACGCACTTCACAATCGTTTTCAGGGTATAGTTGTAGATGACATTCTAAGTGTGGGAGGGTGGAACTACTCTGCCAGAAAAAAAATGCACAAGGACTGTCTTAAGTGGTACATTCAAGGACAGTCTTCAGTGACACATGTGCATAGTCTACTGAGAGGTTGTTGTGCTTAGTGAATCAGTTTTTCACAGTAATTGCCGATCATATGGTGTTCAGGAGGCCTGTCTGTGCACCCTTTATTTTTCACTCTCAAGGCAGTAACTATGGTGAGTTTAGAGGTGCAAAGTGTTTGCAACTAGAGAACAACCGTGCCTCACCGACGAATACGTACTCGTGTTGAACAGCTCCAGCCATTTGAACGGGGTCGCGTTGTCTACCCACGGGAAGCCGGATGAACGAATCCACGGACTGCTGCACACATTGTATCAGTGGTGTGTCGCTGCTTTCGACAGCGGCCTGTGGAACATTCCCACACCTGTAGACCAGCGTAGCACAGACGGACGTCAAGATGGACTCATTAATGCGACGAGGGGTGGCCGGCCGAACTTCGTCCAGGGACGAAATGCGGGGACATGTTGCGCTTTTTGTGTCATCACACACCATTGTGCAGGATTAAGATCAGGTTTGCCTCTGGCCAGGCTACCACTGACACAACGAGACAGCCAAAGCATGGACACTGTAGCGTCGTAAAAAGAGGTGGTTGGAGAGTGGATTGGCTCTCTATTGTATTCAGTGACGACAGTAGGTTCTGTCTGTATGCGAA
This sequence comes from Schistocerca gregaria, assembly GCF_023897955.1. Classification (NCBI taxonomy): domain Eukaryota; kingdom Metazoa; phylum Arthropoda; class Insecta; order Orthoptera; family Acrididae; genus Schistocerca; species Schistocerca gregaria. The sequence goes on along the minus strand of NC_064920.1, from coordinate 1,203,976,293 downwards.
AGGTAGCCGTACACGTCTGTGGCGTAGACCTGGAGAGCTACCTGTTCCAGACTGCATTTGGCTACTGCACACAGGTCTCATCCCAGGCTTCACAGTGTGGAAAGGGGAGAGGAATGGAGTGCTTGTTGCAGATAGGTGTCGTATGTGGTCTTTCTGCGGGGTAAAGTAACCACAGCCCGGTGCATTGCACACGCTGACATCCCCATGTAAAGACAGGAAGGCGATGTGCTTTTTCAGCACGAAAATACACGTCCACATACTGCTACAGAAAGATCCGTACCTAAAGACTGAAAAATTGCTCAAGTCACACCAATACCCAAAAAAGGAAGTAGGAGTAATCCGCTCAATTACAGTCCTGTAACACTAACGTCAATTTTGCAGTAGGGTTTTGGAACATATACTGTATTGGAAAATTATGAAGTACCTCCAAGAAAGCGATTTATTGACTCATAGTCAGCAAGGATTCAAAAACTGTTCTTCTGAAACACAATTAGCTCTTAATACTTATGAAGTAATAAGTGCTATCGACAGGGGATATCAAATTGATTCCATATTTTTAGATTTCCAGAACGCTTTTGGCAGCGTTCCTCACAAGCGTCTTCTAAACAAACTGCGTCCCTACGGAGTATCGCCTCAGTTGTGCGACTTGATTCGTCATTTCCTGTCAGAAAGGTCACAGTTCATAGTAGTAGACGGAAAGTCATCGACTAAAACGGAAGTAATATCCGGCGTTTCCCTGGGAAGTGTTACAACCCCTCTGTTGTTCCTGATCTATATTAACGACATAGGAGACAATCTGAGTAGCCGTCTTAGATGGTTTGTAAATGATACTGTCATTTACCGTCTTGTTAAGTCATCAGATGATCAAAACGACTTGCAAAATGATTCAGATAAGATACCTGTATGGTGTGAAAAGTGGCAATTGACCCGGGATAAAGAAAAGTGTGAAGTTATTCACATGAGTACTAAAAGAAATCAGTTAAATTTCGATTACACAAATCTGAGGGCTGTAAATTCAACTAATAACTTAGGGATTACAATTACAAATAACCTAAATTGGAACTATCACATAGATAATATTGTGAGTAGAGCAAACCAAAGACTGCGATTCATTTGCAGAACACTTAGAAGGTGCACAGGTCTACCAAAGAGATAGCTTACACTACGTTTGTCCGCCCTATTCTGGAGTATTGCGGTATGGGATCCGCATCAGGTGGGACTAACGAATGACATCGAAAAAGTACAAAGAAGGGCAATTCGTTTTGTATCATCGCGAAATAGGGGAAATAGTGTCACAGACATGATATGTGAATTTGAGTGACAATCATTAAAAGGCGTTTTTCGTTGCAACGGGATCTTCTCATGAAATTTCAACCACCAGTTTTCTCCTCCGATTGCGAAAACATTCTGTTGGCACCTATCTACATAGGGAGAAATGATCATCACGATAAAATAAGAGAAATCAGGGCTCGCACAGAAAAATTTAAGTGCTCGGTTTTCCCGCGTGCCGTTCGAGAGTGGAACGGTAGAGAGACAGCTTGAAGGTGGTTTATTGAATCCTCTGCCAGGCACTTTATTGTGAATAGCAGAGTAATCACGTAGATGTAGATGTACTGCGACTCTTGGTGATGTACAACGATTGCACTGGCGAGCAAGGTCACCTGATCTCTCACCAATTGAACACAAGTGGGACGTGGTGAAATGGAGACTTGCTGATTCTCCAGGGCCTGCAAGAACCAGTGCCGAACTGCAAGATGCTTGGCATAATCTGTCGTAGGCTGCCACTCGGTACCTTTGTGATCGTTTGCATGCGACTATACACGCCTGCGTTGCCGCCAGAGGGGGTACACTGTGCATCGAAGCGACTGTTTCGCACTCTTTACTGTGACGTGCGTCTCATTTGTTCTAAAGGTGTATATACAGTACATCCACAATGACGAACTCGCTAGTCATCTCGCTTGTCAATAAAATTACCTTGTCCTTTAGAGTGTAGCATTTTTTCCGGCAGCGTATATGCTAAAAATAGGTGTCGATTTGGATGATTAGGAGGTCTAGTAGTGTCAGAGTTTAATGGAGGTTTGAGAAAAAAATTCTGTCAAGCAAGGCAGCAGGGGTGATAACATTATTTTACAGCCTTTAAAGTCATTTAGGAAAGGGGGAACCAATCGGTGAATAATTAATTTCCTGAAAACATAGGGGGTGATTTACATTTTACATATTATTCGATTCCCCGTTAGTGAAACTCGGGAAATGTGATGTAAACGATTTAGTAAATAGCCAAGTACATGACATTAGGTCGCGAGTTACAATTTTTTTATATTTTTTATTGATTATTTAGCCTCATCAGAACAGGGTCTTAAGGCCATTTCTGACATCTGGCCAGGAACAATATATACCAAAGATATTACACAAACATTCACAGGAATATAATAATAATAATAATAATAGAGATTAATAATGATAATAATTGACAGTAATAATAATAATGAAAATACCATAATAATAACATTAAAGTGATAGTAATTGACACTAATAATAATTATTATGATAGTAACAGTAAAGGACATTAAGAGTCATATAGGTGGTACTAGGGGAGTAAGTAGCTCTTCTCCTACTAACAGCTTTACCTCCGCCATTGCCTCCTCTCCTACCTTTCAAAACTCCCGTCCACACCTTCCTGCACTACCACTACTGGAAAGAATTCACAGCCTGTGGGATTGTTACCAGAATGAGGCATTTAGTCTGCAGCGGAATGTGTGTTGCTTTGAAACTTCCAGGCAGATTAAAACTGTTTGTCTGACCGGGACTCTTAATGCAAAGCTGATATTTAGCGTGCGGTGCGCGTACCGGCTGGTCTGTGGGTCGCGCCGGCACAGTTTTAGTGTAGCAGAGTGCCACCACCAACTTGGCTTTACGAAAGGTAGAGCTTGCGCAGACGTAGTTCCGGTTGCAATTTATTGTGGAAGAAAACCTTTAAAAAGGCAGTGCCATTCTGAAGCATTTTTCGACGCGCAATTCACATTCGTTAATTTGAAACGGTGCACAATAAAATCGGTATGCTTCATAATGATGTGCCAGAACCAGAACATAGCGATAACAAAGAAGAAGTACGCAAGGCCAGGATGCACTCTTTCTCCATTTACTGTTGAGCATACATATCAAAGAAACTTTGTACGAACTAAAGGAAAGATTCGGAAGTGGGACTAAACTTCACGCGGAAAGAATAGCAATGATAAGATTCGCTGGTGATATTGATGTCGTGCATGAAAATGACTGTTTCAGCGTGGTCAAAAATCGAGTCCATTGTCTGGTATCGTGCCAATTACCATAGGTGTAATAGTGCGTTTGTGGTTATTACTACCTCTGCATTTGAAACCAAGGACTGCTGATTTATTATCTGAGAACCCAGTAAGTGATCGACGTATCAAGTGGCGATTCTCGTGCAACGATTCACGCAAAGCCCTGATTTTATGACGCCATAAATTTTCACATGCGGTTCTGTGCAGCGACAGGTGCGCCGCCGCTAGTCTGTAGTTACGGAGCCGCTGTGTGTTACCGCAGCTTGGTCTTACTGCCGGTGGGGGTAAATCACAGTGGCAGCGCTGCTTACTATCTCACTATAATCATAGATTTCATCAGAACTTTACCTCTGTTTCCTACACGTGACGATATAACAACAACAGACAAAACTTATTCGCTACTGAAATTCGTTGCAAATGATCCATCACAATTTGAGAACAGTGACGTCAATTCCTACAACACTAGAGGGCAAAACGACCGTTATTACCGATTACTAAAGATGTCAACGACTCAGAAAGAGTTAAATATGCAGCAACAAAAATCTCTAATCATTTCCCCAACAACACAATGTCTGACAGGCAGCAAAGCAAGTGTTAAACCCAACTTATTAAAATAGTTTCTCCTGGACAACCCGTTATATCCTATCGACGAATTTCTACTTAAAAACTGGTGACCAGTAAACGAACGCTCACTCTCTCTCTCTCTCTCTCTCTCTCTCTCTCTCTCTCTCTCTCTCTCTCTCTCTCTCTCACACACACACACACACACACACACACAAACACAAACCATCATACATTTTACATTAGTGAATCATGATACAGCAAAAAATCAACTCTCGGTTTGGCGCTAGGTATCAGTGTGCAAGTCTCGTAATACCTCATGAAAACAACTGAACAACTACGCAATGAAACGAAACACCAGCAGCTGTCGTTTTGCTGTTGTTTTATTACATTAGTTTTGATGATGTTTTATTATACTAGGTGTTTCATTTTAATACGTAAGTGAACGCCCGATGTTCCACAGACCGTCAATTACAAGGTTGGACATACAAAAGCTGAGCGACTGTTCGACACATTCGGGTGGCGTGATAGAACAAGTAAACTTGCAACTTCCCTGTGATGTTTCAGAAGAGGAGGGACACCCACCGAATTTTAACACGAGCTTCGCCTATTACTTCAGCCGAAAGGAATGCTCTGCAAGTCTTGAGAGCAGAAAAAGAGCTCTCCATTTACCTGCCGACACAGAGAACGTCATCGTCCTTCTCTCAGACCCTGCGTGTCGAAAACAAAGGCAGAATCCGACTGTCAATAAGCTGAGATTAGCTCTTGATCTCCTCAAGAAGGGTTCTGCTTGAGCTAACGTCAGCAAGAGCCAGCGCCGACAAACTGCTTGTCGTTGAATTCTGTACGGCTTCCCAAAGTTTCCCCTCTTCTCCCCTTAGTAACATGTGTCTACCTGTTTTCAGGCTAAATATCTTCGTTTCCTGCTGGAACCTCTCATAGGCAAACACCAGCATATTTGGAATTCAGAGGATTGCATAGGGGGCCAGCAGCCGCTTAATCTACAGTCGTCGGATCTTTTGCCGAGCTTTGAAATATCCTTGTATACATATAATGAAATAATAAGGTACCGAACTTAGTGCTTATCTTCATAAGACTTATTAGCGATACATTCTTTATTAAAATAAGTGTGGTCGGAGGTCTTCAGAGTCTTTAATTTATCGGTTCGGTACAGGCAGATGGCTCTCTGCGTCTGGTTCGATCTCCAGTAACTGTGGTCGTATGTAATGAAAAAATGAGCAACCAGTTGCACGAAGTGCCCGAAACCGGTAAAAAAATTAAACTTCTTTTATGCAACTGGTTGCTTATTATTTCATTATATACGACTACAGTTGCTGAAGATGGTTAAAGTACTATATTTAACATCAAGCCAGACGCAAAGAGCCACCTACCTGTACCAGAAAAGTAAGCTGAGGATTTCCAATCACATTTATTTCAATAAAGAATGAATCGCTAATAAGCCTTCCGAAGAAGGGCACTAAGTACCCGAAACCGGTAAACAAATTAAACTTCTTTTGTGCAGCTGGTTGCTTATTATTTCATTACACACGACTAAAATTGCTGAATATGGATAAAATACTAAATCCTTGTGTACGTTGTGTACGAAAGTACCTCTACAGGACGCACTAGAGCTTGTTAGCAGCCGGTTCAGATAAGATATTGCAGAAGTGTTTAAACTGTGTGCTTATCTCAACCCATTTTCTGTTACATAATCAGTATTTTGAATAAGAGGAAGGTATCGCCACGGGAAGTCCCCTGTCTCTACGGTGGCCGACCGTTTTACCAAGGACTGAGGAGAAAGAACTGCGGCCGGCAACTCTTGGTGCTTCCTGGTTGTGGTGCTTTGCAACTCTAGTGTAACCTTACGGAATAGACACTGCCGGTGCATACGTGGACTTATTGTTGGTTTAATTCCCTTGCAAAATAACCAATTACTTTCTGTTTTGGGAAGGCAGCTGGACTTCAGATCCATAATTTATTTCTGAGGAGTCAGTACGGGTACCAGTGTAGTCTCAGTATTTCTTTAGTTTGTAATGTTTGCATCATACAAGAAAAACATTTATGATTTCACTTGTCACCAAGGAAACGTGTGTCAAATAGGATTAAGGACTTTTTCCAAATTGACAGTACCATATGTCTTGCGGTTTCTGGCTTTTATTAGCTCTGAGGCAGAAAATCAACAGAAGAGGTAGAATATGGTGTATCCAACAATGGAAATTTAGGCCACGGCTTGCCGAGATGGTACAACTGGGAAGACATCTGGACACCACCGCAATTGCGGCTACAAAAAGTAGATATACTCGCACATGCGGAAGTCAGTTAATTAGTAAATGAGTTCAAAATGAACAAGTAATGAGTGCAACATCGTCCAACCACCAGTCAGATCTCAAACATGAGGTATCAATGAAAGGTAGAAACATTGACACTGCATTTTCTGTGTTCGTATCTCCTGCCAACCTTTCGTTTCATCATAAGCGCTGCATCCTACACCAGTAACGGTCCGCATTCTACCATCACTTCAGTTTTCAGCATCGACTCTTGATCATAATGCGTCTCTTCCCATTCTGTTTCGTCGATTCATTATGTTCTTTATTACTCTTTTTTTTTCTTATCTATCCTAGTGCCCACCTTTTCCAGACTGTTTAACATTTAACCTTCCGACCTGCCGAACTGCTGTGTACACCTTTACTTTAGCGTTTTAAATGCTCATTCCGTGTTACGGCCATCAGCACCAGTTCCACTGCATCCATCAACCATCAGACTGATTACATTTAGACTTTCGGCGACCACTGCTACGCCATCAGTGAACCATGTCATGTTGACTTCTTGTCCGTAACCAACTGCTCCAACTGTCGTCATTGTTTCTTGACTATATGTGTTAAATCTGAGTCACCACACTGACTATGGCAGTCATTCACCTATCGCGATTTAGGACTCTTGCACCATTTCGTCAGCAGTGATTAATCCACTGAGTTTTGCATAAATAGAGCGTACGTAATGAGACAAAGCTCTAATTAACAGAAAGTAGCTGTTCATTAATTAAATGTAACAAATACGCATCAAAGCGCATCGGCATGTGGTTCACAGCAGCGAAATACGCCTCAGGGAGTAAACGCATCATTTGCATTAATCAAATTAATTAGTGTTAAAGTAAATTTAGGATACTTTGACTATTTACGCAGCTTATAGAAAAAGCAGTGAAATGTACAACAAATACGGATGCGTGATGGCGAATGAGATTCTAGTGGCTCCATGGACTACAGTATGTTGAGTGCTGGTTTTAAGGTCGTTTGATTTAAGTTAATATTACTGTGCAACACCCGTAACTTTCAATTGAGGGTTCCAGCTAAATCAGCTGCTTGAAGTATGGACTGTTTGGTACCATTGGATCCGTGCCGTGTACCTCTCCGTTCGCACCTAGTTTCCATCCCCGTGGCTAACTTCTTGATTCCAGGCTTCGCTAAACATCACGAATTGTGTGGTAATGTCACCAGCTGCAGTTTACCTTCAAAACACCGTGACACTTCTTAGGCCCCACTGCTTCAGTCTCGAAGATCTGCAATTCGTTCGTCAGCCGCTGTGGCCGAGCGGTTCTAGGCCCTTCAGTCCGGAACCGCGCTGCTGCTACGGTCGCAGGTTTGAATCGTGCCTCGGGCATCTATGTGTGTGACGTCCTCAGGTTAGTTAGGTTCAAATAGCTCTAAGTCTAGGGGACTGCTGACCTCCGATGTTAAGTCCTATAGTGCTTAGAGCCATTGGAACCATTTTTTTGCAATTCGTTTGTTGGGTTGGGGAAATGTAGCAAAGTTATCAATTGACCACAATACAACGTAACGAAAATGCTTAAAGGCGAGGCTCGTTGCTAGAAAGGCAGCGCAAGCATAGTAATCGGAGTCCGAAACAACAGTTATTCAGTATGCTTCAGTTCATTGGCTTCTGTGTCCAATTAGCAGTACATAGCCCATCACGTTTTCGCCACGTTTACAAATGTCACCCAATCACTAGAAACGAAAACACACGGGGCAGAAATTCAATCACCGCCAGGAGGCATTGCGCTAATAATGTCTAATACCTGTAGCCTATAGCCTTCTTTCGGCGTGGAAGACACTACAGGTTTCTACACATGAACCAGATCCAGCTGAAATCATTGATGATCAGTTTTATTGTGACATTACATTTTAGGAATTTTTAGCTGTCACACTTTTAACCGTACTCGACTCTAACTGTTTCAGCAAGGGCGCTACGATCACCGCTGTTGTGTGGCCTAAATCTCCAAATAAACACACACACACACACACACATGCGCGCACAAATACACACAAACATCGAGCACCAAAACTGGGCAACAATCAGGAAGACGTCGAAATATCGTGGGAAGAATGTGAAGCTCAACTGAATACCCAGAACTTTCAAACCAGCTCAGATCACTATTTCCACTGGTCTGCTATTCGACTCCTTTTCACTACATGCGCATCTACGTCGTAAAGTCTGAGCATTTTATACACAACCGGAGTAATGTAATACAGAGGTTCCATCGGGAGGCTGTGTGCTTCATGCCCAAACCTCGAGACATTCAATGCTATACGCACGCTATCTCCGTCCCCCCCCCCTCTCTCTCTCTCTCTTTCTCTCTCTCTGTCACTCTCTTATAAAGATAATTTTAAACCTCCCTGAATAGTCTAGTGCCTCCTTCTCCTTCGTTTGGAACACTCTGTTGGCTATCTCGGAACTGTTAAAACGGTTTTCTGTGACTGGTATACATGATCTCATGGTTTGCAAAACTTTGAAGACACCAGCCTTCAGCCACTCTCAGGTAATTCTCTTGTTTAAGTTCTCACATTGGCGGCTTTTCGCAGTTACGAAGAAATACATCTCTGTCCAAGAATTGTGATCCAGGCTATCTGTTATGTGTTAAAGCTCCCACGATTGATGAAGCCGCCACAACAAGGTCCCGCTTATCTGCGAGTTGCTGGGGACACAATAGCAACTAGTCCTACAAGCTGAAAATACCCGCTTCCCGTTTCCACTGCCCGCTAATGTTCTCCTCGGAATTCCAGAGGCACCAGTAGGTCGCTTTCCGTTTAGAGAAATAAGGTATTATAACGGCAGGAAACATTTCATACGCCTTTGGCGGACCAAATCTGTAAAACTACTAACACGCTCATAAATTAAGGATAATGCAGATACATGGTGAAGCAATACTCATGGTGGGCGGTTTGCACGTTTAAATCACCTCGGGGTATGAGCATGCGTTGCATTTGACCTGCGGTCGTTGGATGGTGGCTCATGGCAGCAGTCCACATATGCAGAGCATGTCAGAGTACGGTGCAGCGAGTAAGTGTGCAGATGTTTTCAATCGTGATTATGGTGACTGTGTCTTGAAAATGGCTCAAAGGACACATATTGCTGACGTTATGAGGGGTAGAATACTAGGACGACTGGAGGCTGGTCAACAGGTTGTAGAATGCGCCCTCCGTGTGCCACGAAGTGTGACCTCAAGATTGTGGCAATGACTCCAGCAGACAGGAAACGTGTCCAGGCGCTACAGGGCAGGACTTCCACAGTGTACAACACCACAAGAAGACCGATATCTCACCATCAGTGCCCGCAGACGGCCACGGAGTACTGCAGGTAGCCTCGCTCGGGACCTTACCGCAGCCACTGGAATAGTTGTCTCCAGACACACAGTCTACAGACGACTGAACAGACATGGTTTATTCGTCCGGAGACCTGCAAAGTGCATTCCACTGACCCCTGGTCACAGGACAGCCCGTAAAGACTGGTGAAAAGAACACGGTACATGGTCATTGGAACAGTGGTCCCAGGTTAGGTTCACAGACGAGTCCAGCTATAGTCTTAACAGTGATTCTCGCCCGGTTTTCATCTGTCGTGAACCATCAACCAGATACAAACCCCATAATGTCCTTGAAAGGTACCTGTATGGAGGTCGTGGTTTGATGGTGTGGGATAGTTTTATGATTGGTGCACGTACACCCCTGCATGTCTTTGACAGAGGAACTGTAACAGGTCAGGTGTATGGGACGTCATTTTGCACCAGTATGTCCGCCTTTTCACGGGTGCAGTGGGTCCCACCTTCCTCCTGTTGGATGATAACGCACGGCCCCACAGAGCTGCCATCGTGGAGGAATAGCTTGGAACAGAAGATGTCAAGCGAATGGAGTGGCCTGCCTGTTCTCCAGACCTAAACCCCATCGAGCACGTCTGGGATGCTATCGGTCAACGTATCGCTGCACGTCTTCAACCCCTACGACACTTCAGGAGCCCCGACTGGCACTGGTGCAAGAATGGGAGGCTATACACCAGCAGCTGCTCGACAACCTGATCCAGAGTATGCTAAGCTGTTGTGTGGCCTGTGTACGTGTGCATGGTGATCATATCCCGTATTGATGTCGAGGTACATGCGCAGGAAACAGTGGCGATTTGTAGCAAATGTGTTTCCGGACGGTTTTCTCAACTTAATCACCAATACCGTGGATTTACAGATCTGTGTCTTGCGTTTTCCCTATGTGCCTTTGCTACAGTTTTGTGTAGTGCCACGTTGTGTGGCACCACATTCTTCAATTATCCTCCAATTATCCTTAATTTATGAACATGAGTGTACTTCCTGGTGGCGAAAGAGCACTTGTGAAGAACGAGTGGTGTAATTGATCCAAGGACAATATTATCGTCGCTATTTCATACTATCGTCTGAGGGGTAGCTAAGTCTCTGTAGTATTCAGACCCTGCGGTGCAGTGGGTGACGAGTTGACTTCACCTTTTGTTATTCTTTGAATGCATAGGAGAGAAAGAAAGAAACATATGGTGTTCGCTGTTGGCTCAGAGTTCAGAATGACTCTGGGCACTATGGGACTTAACTGCTGAGGTCGTCAGTCCCCTAGAACTCAGAACTACTTAAACCTAACTAACCTAAGGGCATCACACATATCCATGCCCGAGTCAGGATTCGAACCTGCGACCGTAGCGCACGCACGATTCCAGACTGAAGCGTCTAGAAGCGCTCGGCCACCGCGGCCGGCTGGCTCAGACTTTTCGAAAAGTTGTCAAGAACTTTCTTCCTCTGAGCACGTATTGTCTTTTTCCCCCATGTCACGTTTCTGTTGTGTGGTTATGACAGAAGGGAGATCGTGAAAACCGGTGCCACCAAGCAGCGTGCTCTTCACGAAAAGCATCAGGCAGGCCACCGGCATTAATTAATTACATCTCTCACAGAAAAGTCAGTCGGTGTATTGCTTCGTCCTACTTACATCTCGTGAAAACATTAAGGAAGTGGAAGTAGAGAGAGACTCGTGCTCACACAGAGGCTAAGGAACACTCGTCCTTCCTGCCTCGAACGGGAAATGCGAGCGAGTGACAGTGCTGGGCACGTTTGGAGGATAGACGCGGGTGTGGTTCGAGGTTTCAAATCTAGGTAAGTGAACAGAATATTTTGTACTGAGATCAGAGGAAAATTGTGTTGATTATCCAGAGTCCACTGGATAGCAAAGAATAAATTAAAAAAACAACAAGAAGTTGTCAGTATAATATCTTCTGGTATTTAGAATGGCACTGCATTGTTAAGACGAGACAGAGAGAACTGTCAGTAATAAGAACCGACAGAAGAACCTGCGGCGTTTGGTGGTGGCTAGAGTGTGGCAGGGATACCGGTTATCGTTAAAACAACCTCTTTTACGTTATATCGTCGTTTCCAGCGCCAGTTCTGGAATAACATACTTTCAGTTTTTTTTCGTATTATTTCCTGTAAGAAACGTAGAAATCGAACAATGTCTGAAAAATTTTGACTCCCTCAGTTTCAAGCTACGTGGAAGCAAAATAATGATTTAAACAGGCATAGAAAGTAAAACTTTATCAACTCCACACCATTCGCTACTTTTCTCAAAAAGTGGTAAGTGGTTGACTACTGCAAAATATCATTGATATTCTACCACTGGACCTAATTATTTTAAATTCCCCTCAAAAATGGTGTTGTAATCAGAGATCATACCGCTACTTGGACATTAAGAATAGTCAGTGCTAACTGAGGTTGAAGAACCCTGTTTATCGTGCTAATTTGTCCATATTCAGGCCGGCCGGTGTGGCCGTGCGGTTGTAGGCGCTACAGTCTGCAACCGCGTGACCGCTACGGTCGCAGGTTCGAATGCTGCCTCGGGCATGGATGTATGTGATGTCCTTAGGTTAGTTAGGTTTAAGTAGTTCTAAGTTCTAGGGGACTGATGACCACAGCAGTTGAGTCCCATAGTGCTCAGAGCCATTTGAACCATTTGTCCATTTTCAAAGGCTACAAACAGATACAAGCATGTTATGTAGACACAGGCAGTAAAACAGCTGCTTTCCATTTTCATTGGAAACTATGAATGAACTTTTGAGTTTTAAGTTTTCTCTTTATACTATATCGCAAGTTTGTTATGGGTCCTCCCGTTTTGAAGCTTTTAAATCAAATGGAGAATTGTACATCGTTGCTACCGCACTTCGTACAGTACTTCCATACTAGGGCTAGCGCCATTATGTAATGCAACTGATGAAATGAAACTATTGCTGACGATGCGGGTGATACGATGGTGAAGACAACACAACACCCAGCCCCCGAGTGGAGAAGGTCTCCGACCCAGCCGGAAATCGAACCCAAGCCCCTTGCATGGCCTTCTGCCGCGCTGACCACTCAGCTCCGACGACGACAGTGAGAAACCGCCATCTAGACCAGATTTGGCAAGTCTTACAAACTGCTGTACATGCGCACCATGTAACAGACCAAGCCACGTGGTACCACTTACATTATTGTTTCATCAATGCTGTATCAATTCGTATGCCATTTGTTTATGTCGGCACAGTAATTAAAATAGCCCTGATCGCTGTTCCCATTTTCTATAATAACTCAGTAATTGAAAGCAGTGCAAATTTTACACATAAAAACATGATTTTTTGAAAAATATTTAAAAACGAAAAATTTTAGTTCTGCTGCTATGGCTAATTGATATTTCGGTTTTTTTACTCGGTTGTTAGTAAAAAGAAAAAAAAACACCTGTTATACAACCTACAACAAACAAGTACCGAAAGTGTCGGCTTTAACCGGTCGGTTTTTCTCACCCGTGGTCTGTAGTGTAGACTGTATGCAGCATCTCGACGTGCCCCTGTAGAGAGGGTGTACCTCCTTGACGATGCATCTACAAGATAACCGCAGGTAAACACGTTAATCTCAGTGCCCGCTTTTCTCCAATTAATATTTTCTTTCTTAGTGATGAGTTACACCAGAAACTTATTCCGTATGACATTATTGAGTAAAATACAAAGAAACACGATCCGGAAGGCCTTGACAGCCCAACGGTACCTGCCGGCCGATGTGTCGTCCTCACCCGTAGGCGTCGCCGGTTACGGATATGGATGGTGGTGTGGCCAGCGCACCGCCCCCGTGACCTCTGTCAGCTTTCGTGACCGGTGCTGCTACTTCTCAGTCAAGTAGCTCCCCAACTGCCCTCACAACGGCTGAATGCACGCCACTTGCCAACAGCACTTGCCAGACAAACAGGGTGACCTATCTAAGCGTTAACCAAGCCCGAGAGCGCTTAACTTCGGTGATCTGACGGGAACCGGTTACCTCTGAGGCAACGCAGTTTGTTACATTATTGATTTGAAATATCTTAGGAAGATGAATCGTTTGTTTCCCAGACTAGTTACATGAAGAACAAAATGAGTTGAAGTTAACTGCTTGAGGAGCTCAGTAATACACTTCTTTCAGTTGAAGTTTTCGTCAATAGGTACATAAAAAAAATTTTGCGCTGTACTACGTTTACTGATTCCATGTGCTACAACAAACAGAAGTGACTGTGGTATGTTTTCACAAAGTTAAGGGCGTGTTCATTTTCAGAGAACTACTTAATAATCCTTGAAGAAACGTCACTAAAAATTTCTTCTGTTGCTTTCTTTCTAACGAGATTTGTTATAATACTAGTGTCGTCTGCAGTTTTGTTTGACGAATGTTAAGTGGAAAGTCATTTACATACAGGGTGTTAGTGTTACAAGTGTAGATTTTCTGCACGGTCTCAACTGCACCACTAAGTGGACTACGGCTGTCAGTACAGACTAACCGTTTTGTGTCCATACTTCAACAGCTAACTGCTGCCCAGGGAAAAGTAAGGGTTAATGGCTTGCTCTTGCCATGTGTACGTGGAGGTGCTAACCAATATTATAGGTGTAATTATTACTCTGCAAATGAAGTGAATATTGGTCTAATGTTGTTCAGTAGACTGTTCTCAGCCACCAATAAAAATATCACCCGTAACTTCCTGTATATAACGAATAGGTATGGACTTAAAATCAAACCCTGTGTGACTCCCTTTGTGATTACTCCATAGTCACTAAAATTTTATTCTCTTCGAACTTTGAATTATTTAGTACAACTTTCAGAGCTCTGTTTTTTAAGTATGATTCAAACGTGTTGTTTGTAAAGCCAGAAATTCCATAAATCTTACGTTTTTCATTGAGAGTAATGTGATCTACACAATCGTCTTGGACATATGACAAAAAATACCAAGAACAGTGAGTTTACTTACGCGTACCCTACATTTTCGTTGCTTGTTGTTGTTGTTGTTGTTGTTGTTGTCTGCAGTCCTGAGACTGGTTTGATGCAGCCCTCCGTGCTACTCTATCCTGCGCAAGCTCCTCCATTCTTCATCACCAAGTAACTATTGCTACCGAAACTTTTCCGAGTAACTCTGAAAAATACACAAAACTTCTTAATACTGAGACAGAAGTTTCTGAAAATATTTGAATGCCACCGATGACAGAGATTGAAAATAACTCTGGTGCCTTAATAAAACGAAAATCCTGTCTTCTAGATGATACGACTGATGGCATCGAAATAAAAAGTACGTTTTATAACTGATGTGGCTTCTGCTTTTAAAAACCATTTTTCAGTTTCTTTTACTGTGATGTAGTTTTCTCCCCAGCACCTGTTGTTCGTTTCATTTCATTTCTTTGAACGTTTTTCCACCGAATTACCCATACATATGTCATTACCATGAAGCCTGCTGCGTAATGTTATCGCAGCTGCGCACATTGCCGTAATTATGTGTCGCGGACAGCAACATCGAGACAACAAAAGCCGACGAGAAATGGAGGAGGGTTAAGGGGGTTGGTAGGGGTGGGGGGAGGGAGGAGGGAGGAGGGGTGGACACAAGTTTTATTCAGGGCGGAAGACCGGCGGCCTGTGATCTTTGTGTGGCCAGGAACAAAAGTTGCGTTGCGGCATAATTACACAGCACGGGGCAGGGCACGCGGGTAAGCTTTCGTTTATCTTCAAGTTTAAATTGTGGCAGTTAAGAATACCCTGCCTGCATAATACATTAGGCCACGCGCAATTTATAGCATCTCTTATGTTATGAAATAAAAGCCCTTCTGCCGCGGGCAGCCAGGAATAATCGAATTTTCCAGACGTCTCCCCTCGCGTCTCGGCGTAAAACTTGCGCCGGGATTGCGGCAGAAGGCTTAAGCGTGCGCCTCTCTCGTTTTCTTTACGGAGGAAACATTACCTGCGGCGTGGCCCCCTCGCCACTCGCACAGACAAGACCGCTCACGAGCCGTTTGTTAACGTAATTCCGGCCATTACGGCGTCGGCGTACCTGCTCTCGACTGCTCCTCGGCGAAACCCTTGGACGCCGCTCTGTACAGGCTCTGGAACACGACCACTGTATATGTTTGTAAGCAAAGTGTGTCGCTAGGAGCCACCGTCGACGGACACCCTCGCAACAGGTTTACATGCACTGACCAAACTGAAATTTGATCATTCAATAGAACGAAGATGGCTCTGATTACGAGGTCGACCTCAATACTGATGAACACGTCGTCCCACAGCCGAAATGTATATGTACACCAACACCTACAGCCACGTTCATAAATTAAGGATAATGCTGATACATGGTGAAACAGCCGGCCGGTGGGGCCGAGCGTTTCTAGGCGCTTCAGTCTCGAACCGCGCGACCGCTAAGGTCGCAGGTTCGAATCTTGCCTCGGGCATGGATGTGTGTGATGTCCTTAGTCAGGTTTAAGTAGTTCGGGACTGATGGCTTTAGATGTTAAGTCCCATAGTGCTCAGAGCCATGGTGAAACAACGCTCTGGTGGGCGGTTTGCGGGTTTAAATCACCTCGGGGTTTGACCATTCTGTGCATTTGACCTGCTGTCGTCGCACGGTGACGCTGGCAGCAGTCCACATACGCAGAGGAGTGTTGGTGTATGAGTACGGTGCAACGAGTAAGTGTACACACGTTTTCAGACGTGCTAATGGTGACTGTGGCTCAAAGAACACATATTCATTATGTTACGAGTTGTAGAATACTAGGGCTACTGGAGGCTGGTCAAACACAGCTGGTCGTAGCACGGGCCCTCCGTGTGCCACAAAGTGTGATCTCACGGTTACGACAACGATTCCAGCAGACAGGAAACTTCTCCAGGCGCCACAGTACGGGACATCCACAGTGTACAACACCAGAAGAAGATCGATATCTCACCATCAGTGCCGGCAGACGGCAACGGAGTACTGCAGGTAGCCTTGCTCGGGACCTTACCGCAGCAACTGGATCAGTTGTCTCCACACGCACACTCTACAGACGACTGAACAGACATGGTTTATTCGCCCGGAAACCTCAAAGATGCATTCCACTGACCCCTGGTCACAGAAGAGCCCGTAAAGCCTGGTGTCGAGAACACAGCACATGGTCATTCGAGCAGTGGTCCCGAGTTAAGTCCACGGACGAGTCCAGGTAGAGTCTGAACAGTGATTCTCGCCGGGTTTTCGTCTGCTCTTTTACATTGTCTTCCTTTCTCTGTAGGGTGTGAAAATGGTGCAAATGGCTCTGAGCACTATGGGGCTTAACATCAGAGGTCATCAGTCCCCTAGAACTTAGAACTACTTAAACCTAACTAACCTAAGGACAGCACAGACATCCATGCCCGAGGCAGGGTTCGAACCTGCGACGATAGCGGTCGCTCGGTTCTAGACTCTAGCGCCTAGAACCGCTCGGCCACAACGGCCGGCTGTAGGATGTCCTCATGATCTTTGGACACTACATTTTCGTCTTTACTGAAAATTTCCTGATCTTTTTTGATCCCATGTTGTAGCCTTCACTCTGTAGTACATTAAACCATATATTCCGTTGCTCTCCAGTTATCCAGTTGTCACATTTCTCTTTTAGCCATTTTGTCCTAGCCTGTTCTCTTTCTCTACGAAGTTCTTTATTCAGTCTTCGGTACATTTTTCTTGCCTCTTCACTGTTTTTATTTTTAAATTTTCTTCTCTCCTGTATCTTCGAAATCAGTTGTTGTGTAATCGACGGCTTTCTTGCCCTTTTTACCATTTACATACCCTATACTTTTCTTCCCTGCTCTTGTGATTTCTTCTTTCAACATATTCCAATACTCGCTGACATTGACAGGGGGTTCTTTCAGAAATGTTCAAATGTGTGTGAAGTCTTATGGGACCTAACTGCTATGGCCATCAGTCCCTAAGCTTACACACCACTTAACCTAAATTATCCTAAGGACAAACACACACACCCATACCCGAGGGAGGACTCGAACCTCCGCCGCCGGGATCAGCCGCACAGTCCCTGTTTGCAGCGCCTTAGACGCTCGGCGGGGTTCTTTGTCTCGTAAACTGGTAGTATTTTGAAATGAGAGCATTTCCATAGTCCTTCCTTTCCCAGATCTGATCTTATCTTATCTGGATCCAACTTCTACACCATGGCAGCCTTCGCAAGTTTTTCATTTTTATTTCTATATCTGCCTTAAGTAATTTATGGTCGCTATTAATGTGTACAATGGTTACCAAGTAAGTTAATAATTAATAGATGCTTATATCTAACATAACTAAGTTGTCCGTGATGTATTCGTTACGTACGGAATTATTTCTGTTTATGTTTAATTTTGCTGTAACTCCTTTGAGTTTATAACTGTGAGATTTCACCAAAATGACGTGTTCGTTGAACTTGTTCTATTGTATGAATAACGCCGCCATGGGCGCAAGAGTACATTTAGTGGGAGGTAGTTGGCGAAGTAATGGCTACATAGAATATCCGTATAGAGTTTCCTCAAAACTTGTTTGAATGGCTGACCTAGCTTTTTTCGTTAGGGCAACAACGGAAAACATTTGCTTCGTGCGGCGGCATCTTTAAATAGGACCCAGCAGGGGAGTAAGTGTCTCTTTTTGTCACTTTTACCCGCCACGAACGCCTGTGCGGTGGCGCTCGACCGGAAGGTAGCCGGTTCGAGTCCTGACGGTAGAGAAATTTTCATCACAAGCATTTAGCAGACAAAGGAAGAGTGTCTGGGGTGTTAAGTTCCTGATCACCGCTCTACGCCAATCCCCGAAACTCCCCGCAGTGTCTCATGGAATGAGTGGCTGTTACGCTGTTGGTGGTGATCGATCTGTCGGATGGGGGCCTTAGGCTCGCCGGTCCCCTCCGCGCTGTTTGAGAGGAGTGGCTGCGTGCCGGCACCAACTTCCACCCTCAGCCCTCTCTCATCGTTATGCAAGACAAAGGTGACACCACACTAGGCACACAGCCGCAAGTTACCTACAGTCAACGAGCTGCACTGAAGGCTCAACTCAGACAAGGCCAGGATACGGGCCATTACGGGCGGAGGAAGACCACCTCTTCCTGTTACGGTGTCGCATCTCTACCGTTGTCGGGCCGGCCAGGCAACACTGCCATACAACTTTTGTTTTCTCCCCTTACTCTAGCAGGCAACACATAACATTTGCGTCGGATAGTCGGCGTCTAATACAAAGGATCTCATGCTAGACGTCTGAAATGCATGATTTTTGGACTGAGGTTCCGATCACACACTGTGAGAGGCGCTGATATACGAAGGGGGTTCAGTAAGCAATGCAGAAGATTCTTTTCTGGCTTTATTAAGGATTCCAATCGATTATATTATTCCTCACTCTTTTGGATACAAAACCCTACTTTTCAACATTATGCCTGTTAAATCCTACACTTACGCCACCTTACATGGAGGACCTACATGTCCACATTGTACCACTCAGCTGGTCGACTTCGCAGCCGACGTCTCGCTGCATCAGTAACCTCCTCATCATCCACGTACTGCTCTCCCCGGAGTGCATTCTTAATTGGGGCAAACAGATGGAAATCGAAAGGTGTGCACGTGCCGGTGAAATCATTGGACACACGTCTTTGGATACTCCAATTGGTGGACGAGTGTGTCTGCACTACAAACAGAGAAGTCCACTTGTACAGTTAGATGTTTGATTTTGATCCGTCAGTCACATCGATTGAGAGTGTCACGTTCCACCATTGCAGGATTTGCAGCGGTCCGCATCCAGCCGGCACACGGGAAATCAGACGGGCTTGCGCGACCTTTCTGTTAAGATGACAGAAGCATCGCCCAACGGCTCACCGTGGTTTTGTTCACTGTCATGTATCCGCAGACATTCTGATAGCATCTGTGAATATCTGCAACGCTCTGATTTTCTACCAAAAGAAACTCGGTGACAGCTCTCCGCTTGTAATGTACCTCCGTTAAAGAAGCCATTTTGAAGACTACGTATTGCTGTTAGGCGTGGTCACCTTATAGCACTCGAGATATGCTATCTGCGGAAAGATGAGAAAATATTGTACAGCATTTTGTTCTGCGTGTAGTAGAGAAACAATTTGGATAGGTTGGCTGAATCGGCATAAGAACGCACCATGATATAAAGCGGCATCTGTGACGCAATGGTCGAGGTCTGGCGTTCCCAGAGGCCCGACCTAAACCTAGTGGAACATCTTTGGGACGAGTTAGAGCGTTCAGATATCCTTCACTGGTTGTGGCTCACGAGGAAGAATGGGCTGCCAATCCTCCACAGATATTCGGACACCTAACTGAAAGTGTCTTCAGGAGAGTGCAAGCCATCATAAAAGCGAAGGATGGACACACACCCTATCAATGTCCACCAGCAGGTGTTCGGTGCTCAGGTAGTGTGGTCATTGAGGTGATGAATTATACTCCAAACTATTTGTAAGCAACTTGGACAGGATGTGTGTTAAGTCCCATCGTCACCTCCTGGTTCCCCCTGTGTCGCCAGGTAGAAGCAATATACTGGTATACTGTCGCAGTAGCGTACGCTCTCGGAATTTTGACGGTAAATCACTCCGTGATGTTGAACGTATGTCGCGTATCACCTGCCGCTGAATTTAGCCGAGTATTTCCGTATCGCGTTCGCTCTTACTAAAAGAATTTGTAAGAAACTCTCTGTCCGTGTGTGTTTTCTCTCCTTCGTCTGCCGGTACTATCTGGAGCGGCTCCCAGTACTGGGGGTGGACTACAAATCCTGAGGATTCTCCCATTGAATGTCAGCACTGCACTCGCATTCGGGAGGACGACGGTTCAATCCCGCGTCCGGCCATCCTGATTTAGGTTTTCCGTTATTTGCGTAAATCGCTTTAGGCAAATACTGGGAGTTCGTTTGAAAGGACACTGCCGGCTTCCTTCCCCACCCTTCCCTAATCCGATGAGACCGATGACCTCGCTGGTCTCATCCCCCAAATCAACCCAATGAACCTCAGTCTGGTACCTAAACCGCATACGATTACTTTTGTCGCTCTACTTTAAATCGCCTCGTACGCATACTCATAGACCGTTAAAGGATGTGTCTGCTTCCACTGACCGCGCGGTTTGAGGTGCCATGTCACGGACTGTGCAGTCCCTTCCGCCGGAAGTTCCGAGTCCTCCCTCGGGCATGGGTGTGTCTCTTGTTCGTTAGTTTAAGTAATGTGTAAGTCTAGGGACCGGTGACCTCACCAGTTTGGTCCCTTAGAAATTCACACTCATTTGCTTCCACTGGCTGTTACGCACTCATGGAATCATAGAACAATACGTCATTCCGCCTATTTATGCGCAGGATCTAACATTTGTTTATGTTTAGGTTCAGCTGTTAATTCCTGCTCCGACAGTCGATCGTCTGCAGGTCTTCTTGCATTTCACTGCAGTACACAACAGCGTTTCAGTTATCGACTACAAATTTATTCTTCATGTATAAATATTTATTTCTCAACATAGTCAACGGGACGACGAACACACTTCTCCCAAGGAGAGGCTGGATTGTTGATACTGTCACTGTACAATGTTTGACTTTGTTGACGGATCCACAACCTCACATCTGCTTGCGACGCTTATCACTGTCAAAGTGAAGCCCTCGAAGGCATTCTTTAAGTTTTGGAAACAGGTGTGGCGAAATCGGTAATGTATGGAGGATGAACAATGAAAGTGACCCAAGGCGTCGTATTGTTGCAGATGTCGCAACGATAGTATCTGGTCTAGAATTGTCATGGCGAAGGAGATGGTGCTCCATGCGTGAATGAGCTCGTCGAATCCGAAATTTGATTACAGTACCCTGTTTCTCGCGGACCGACATAGTTACCGTACACTCCGCCATCTTACAAGCAACAATTCGGAGTCTTCTAGCGGCAGAGGGCTGCAAATATGTAGACATGAAGGATGAAGATGTAGAATGTTAGAAACGTTAGTTTTATTTTAAAAGCTCGAAGAGTTTTTACACAAAAATTCGGAGACATTACTTTTCAGCATAGCCCCGTACTAGGAGACATCAGGTCCGGGGGTACAAACAACATTATATTTGATACATTGAGTCAGTCGTTCGCGGTGTCAAATGCAGAATTCTCCTCCTGATCGCTTGTCTGGTGTAGTGGACGTCATCGACTGACGTTTATTGTTCCAGGTCTTTCGCCAGCGAGCGAATATCATTTTCTAGGATGTAAAAGGCACTATACGATCCAATTTGTATAGTCGAATTTATTAAACAACCTGTTATAGTCGAATACATTAAACGACCTGTTTCGCATGTCAAGCATCCATTTTATAGTTTCCTACAAGCCGAATCCTGAGGTTACTGTCATTAATATACAAACGTAACAGAAAATCTACTTACATAATCAAAACACTACAAATCCGACAATAACTGGTGAAGAACCGAATGGAAAACACACACATGCTGAAAGGAACATAGAAATGTGCTGCTAGAACGTCAGTGGATATTAACGGATTATCTCTGATAGTTTCACACGCTATTTCAACTCTACGTTTTTATGTTATGACTACCATTTTTTAGATGTTGGCTTACACAAGTATAGCTTTAGCACAAACTCATTTTAAAATCCTTGTGACGAAATGGTTCTTCACTGGTAATCGAAGCCAGTATATCAGTGTGATTACATAAATAGTGATTCTGTGCTGATGTTACGAACTTTCAGATATGATGGAGAAGAGCTAGAGGATAAATTTGAGGTGAGCAACCCTGATCCGGAAACGACAGAGCCGAAATAATAAGCAAAGGTGGAATGCATGTTGCTAAGGCTGTAAGGGTAGACAACTTTCAGAAGTGGTATTATCTACCAAAAGAAAAAGAAGTCTAGTAAACTTGGGTTCTAAAATGCATGCCTTAAGAACTATGGGAATTTGTTCAGTAGAAGAGATGTGTTTCACAGTAGCTAAGATGAACCAGTACTCATAGCTGTTGAGGTATGTATTTTAGAACCCATGTTTAATAGACTTTTTTCATGTTGTGGTCCATAATACCACAAAGTTGCCTATCCTTTAGTCTTAGCAACAACTATCAGGAGTATCAGAAAGATCTACACTTAAAACGTTCGACTCTATCGTTTCATGACAGGTGTCCCTTACCTTGGTACATTTTCCTTTCTCTATCTTCCCAGGAAGTCTGTAACATCATCACGTAATCACCCATCTAGATTAATAAACCATAGCCTTTGTCTTGTAGGAAAATTAAAAATGGCTACTTGACACCCGAAACAAATCGCTTCATAAATTTTACCGTAAAAGTGAGTCTGGATACTTAGTATATTGTCCGTGCCATCACATCACATATTTCAAAGGATTTTTCATCATTTATTACTCTGCTATCCTACTCTTCAATTGATATTCTCATTTTCGCGTCACGTGTTAGGGAGAATTGTCTGTCTTTCACCGGACCTGACCGGTTTGTTTAACTGCTGTGTGGTGCAACTCTACCTTGACGTTCAGCCACTGTTGTCTTCGCCAGTGGTGGAATCCACATATATGAAAATTTTTGGCGTTTTTTTCTTTCCTTGTCATACTTATGCATCCCAGTAGCTTGCTGAGTTTGATAAATGTAGACAACATTGTCCATGGAGCGCAGCGATCTTGTGCTATACTTTGCTTAGAACAATAGTTGAGGTCGCAAATAACATTTATTTATTATGACCGGTTTCGACTTATGTTAAAGCCGTTGTCAGATTTTTTGAGATCTCCAAAGGTAGGCACAGCAAAGTTACAAATTGTCCTGCTACATATGGCTTTAAAAGACAATAGAGGAATGCAGTAGCGTTTACCCCTTATGGCTGGTGATTCCAGTTCCTCGGTTTTTCACTTGATACCACGATAGTACACTGTCAATGACGGCCGTAGAGCCACGGGTTAAATAGTGTGCCATACCCGCGCCAACTATGGACTGCCGGCCGCGTTGGTCTTGCGGTTAACGCGCTCAGTCCGGAACCGCGCGACTGCTACGGTCGCAGGTTCGAATCCTGCCTCGGGCATGGATGTGTGTGATGTCCTTAGGTTACTTAGGTTTAAGTAGTTCTAAGTTTTAGGGGACTGATGACCACAGATGTTAAGTCCCATAGTGCTCAGAGCCATTTGAAGCAACTATGGACTACGTCAGAAGCAGCCAATGGCAAACGCTTCACAAAAAGTGAAATGTCGTTGGTGTATGAAATTTGCAAAGTATGTTGTCGTAGGCGAAGTACGAGTACATAAGACGTTAAAACGTTATAAACCGTCAGAAGAGGTTGGAAAATCAGCCTACCGGTTGGAAAAAAAAAACGATTTACTAGCCCTTGATCAAGGTTTAGATATTAAAAAAATATATATCTATTTCAGAAGGAGTGGAACGGGTTACATCACATGATGATGCGCTAGATTAGATGAAGCCGAGCGGCTCTTGTCGTGAACAAAATTGACAAAACAAGAATTATCCCAAGTGATGGCGTTAGATAGCAGCCAGATTACATAATCGCTCTTAAGAATGAATGAATGCTCAGTAGTAAATGCCCAAAGTAGATGCTCTCCCCAACATAAATTTGTTACAGAAGTCACAGGATAAAGTATTTGCAGAAGTTCCGTGTACACCATGCCACAGAGTAGGCCCAACCACTGTTGACTGTTCTCTAAAACTTCGGATAACTCCTGTTTTGTCAATCTGATACATGACAAGAGCCGCTCGGCTAATATAGCCTACCATCTTGTGATGTAACGAGGCCCACTCCTTCTGAAGAAGATATTTCTTAAAATATCGAAACCTGGGTCAAAGGCGAATAAACCGTCGTTTTACAACTGGTTGGCTGATTTTTCAGCTTCATTAGATATACATACTTGCTGTTTCGCAGCCATGTTTAAGATTTTTTTTGATAAATCATCCGGCAAGTAGTCATTTACGTTAAAATAAAAGAAACAGACGTACACAACGAGAGAAGCAGTGCCATATAGTGACATTGGTGTGAATGACAAACACGTCGTTCTTATAACTGTTTTGTCGATAAGCGAATAAACTGTAGTTAGTTTAAAATTATTTGCGACTTTTGACTGTTCAGTACGGACCGAGTGGACGAAAGCGTATGGCAGGGGAATTAAATTACAATAAAGAAAATAAAGCCATCGCCACAGAGTACGATCGTGTTGTCATGTGAAAAATCGATGAGTAGCCAGCAACAGCCATAGGGGTAAACGCTGCAGCATTTCTCTGCTTTCTTTTAACGCCATGTGTAATAGGATTGTTTGTAACTTTGCTGTTCCTACCTTCGCAGAGCCCAAAAAATCTGAGGGTAGCCTTAACATAAGCCGAAGCCGATCGTAATAAACAAATGTTACTGCGATCTCGACTTGACGTGCATAAAGACACCTTGTGTCAGGTGGATCCTAACTCTCGTTGAACTTGCTGTCAGTGTGTGTTATTAAAAATATGTTGCACCGTAGCTGACTTCTTCTGTCCTGTCAGTCTCCTGTAAACTGATGGTTTAAGGAAAATGGTAAGGAGCTGATGGTCTTCTGACCAAAAAACTTTGAATGCCATTAGGTGCGGCTGATTCTATCTCCGACTCGAGGCATAAACGTCACTTGAGTTACGTCTTTGTTTTCATTTCTGTTTTCCTAGGGTTCTGTCGTGTGAGTTATTTTCCCCTACTCAAGAGGTTCAAATGGCTCTGAGCACTATGGGACTTAACATCTGAGGTCATCAGTCGCCTAGAACTTAGAACTACTTAAACCTAAATATCCTAAGGACGTCACACACATCCATGCCCGAGACTGGATTAGACCCTGCGACCGTAGCAGCAGCGCGGTTCCAGACTGAAGCGCCTAGAATCGCTCGGCCACAGCGGCCGGGCCCTACGCAGTTAGGCTACCGTGTGGCCGATTCCTTTGAACGTGACCATCATGTTCTCCAGCTCTGCATACACTTGTTTACGTTTGGATATCCGTCTTGCCCGTACTGTAAAAGCGTGTACGACATTCGCAGTTTGACAGGAATTGTGATCAGACTGTTTACTCTGGTAGCGCGATATACGAGACGGTCTTCTGTACATAGAGTAGTCCAGACCCTACTCAGCCAGCGACGTGCTGTCAGTCACACAGAAAAAAAATTGCGCTTACCAAAAGGTGTCGTTGTTTCAAGATAATTGCGGCAGCCGTGCCGTGGTGCCGTTGCACGCAGAGTTTTTGCCGTGCGAAATGCGGCTCACCTTGTATTTGAACAGAGAGGCAAAGCTTTACTTCGCGCCGTATTCGCACGAGAGCACGGCTCGGAGATAAGGCTGGGGCGGCTTTAGCGTTGCACAAACAGGCAAACAAGCGCGAAGCCATGGCGCACTGGCTGCGGTCGTGTGTGTAATAGCCGTGCTGGCACGTCCAGACTTCACCGTGCGTCACCTCCAGCTCGTTAACGGGGTGCGAGGGTCTCTAATTGTGTTACCAGTAGGATTTTTATAGCCAACTGCCTCCGTGTATCCCGCGTTAAACTTTTGTCTTGTTCACTCGTTTCAGTGTACTGTGGTTGTAAAACTTGTTTTATGTCGGTAGAGTCCTTTGTTAAGCCTGTTGTGCTTCGTACCAGGTTACGACTTAAACTAATGTCTACTTTGAACTGTCACCACAAATTGTTATCTGTAACATAACATTTCCAGCGCAGAAATGGCTGTATGGGCACGCTTCGAAAACTAATTAATTTAAAAAAAGTACCTGAGAGATCCTTCTAAACTAAAAACTAAACTCCGCCCGAACAGGCCACGAAGGCCCAACAGTACCGACCGGACGCCGTATCATCCTCAGTCCACAGGCGTCAACGGATGCGAGTACGGAGGGGCGGTTGTTAGCACACCACTCTCCCGGCTTTAAGTCAGTTTACGAGACCGGAGCCGCTACTTCTCAATCGTGTAGCTCCTCAGTTTGCCTCACAAAGGCTGAGTGCATCCCGCTTGCCAACAGCACTCTGCAGACCTGATGGTCACCCACCCAAGTGGTACCCCCAGACCGACAGCGCTTAACTTCGGCGATCTGACGGGAACCGGTGGTACCGCTGCAACAAGGTCTTTGGCCTCTGCGAATATATACGGACACTACACGTCGCCTTATGGCTACTTTTTGTGTGGGTGAATCTATACGTTCCGACGTTAACGTTTTGTTGATAGCACTATTCTTGCTCGAAAGTGCGAAACACTACCGTTTTTAAGTGTCTTCTAAATGAAAGCGAAGGACCTATTATCTGTGAGGGGCGTTCAATAAGTAATGCAACACATTTTATTCTGAAAGCAGGTTGGTTTTATTCAGGATCCCAATACACCATATTACTCCCCTCGCTTTTAGCTACCAAACCCTATTTTTCAACACAATCTCCGTTCAGTGCAAAGGGCTTACGCCAACTGGGGACCTCTACGCCCGCATGGTACTGCTCTACTGTCTGACGTCGGAGCTACCGGCTTGCCCCATCAGTAACCCCCCCCCCCCCCCCATCATCCACGAGCTGCTTCTCGTGGAGTGCTTCCTTGATTGGACCCAACAGATGAAAGTCGGGAGATACGAGATTCGAGTTGAGGGTGGATGAGGGAGAACAGTCCAGTGAAGTTTAGTGAGCTCGTCTCGGGTGCGCAAAGTTATGTGTGAGACCTTCCGATCTCTTGAAGAAGAAGTTCGTTTGCTTCGTTGTGAGCCGCTCGGTCTAGGGCGTGCTGTCAAGGTCCGACCTCAGCAGTTTGACCCCATAAGACCTTACCATAAATTTCCAAATTTTGCTTTGTCGTGGCTATGAACACTCTGAAGTCGTTTCTTAAGTTCCTGAGGGTAGCACACTTCAGAGCTCATAGTTGCACCATGAGAGAGGACATCAAACAGAATAACCCCTTCAGAGTTATGCAGCGAGGTGTTTGATTGCGATCCGTCCTATCACCACGAATAACTGCAGACGCAGGTTCCAACATTGGGATTACAACTTGATAGCCGGCCGCGGTGGCCGTGCTGTTCTAGCGCTTCAGTCTGGAACCGCGTGACTGCTACGGTCGCAGGTTCGAATCCTGCCTCGGGCATGGGTGTGTGTGATGTCGTTAGGTTAGTTAGGTTTAAGTAGTTCTAAGTTCTAGGGGACTGATGACCTCAGCTGTTAAGTCCCATAGTGCTCAGAGCAATCTGAACCATTTTTTGAACAACTTGATAATAAATTCAGTTGGGAGGAGCACACCACAGAACTCCAGAAACGCCTTAACAAATCTGTATTCGCAATTCGAGTGTCAGCAGTCATAGGCTTCATAAAAATGAAAAAGCTTTCATACTTTGCCTACTTTCACTCCATAATGTCATGTGTTATAATATTATGGGGTAACTCTTCAAGTCAAACAAAAGTTTTCAGGGTCCAAAAGCGTGTAATACGTATTATTTGTGGAGTAAATTCACGGACGTCCTGTAGAAACCTCTTTAAAGAACTGGGTATACTAACTATTGCCTCTCAGTATATTTACTCCTTAATGATATTTGTCCTAAATAATATATATCTTTTTCCAACAAACAGCTCAGTTCATACATACAATACCAGGAACAAAAATGAGCTGCACAATGGCTTAAGAGCACTTACTTTAGTCCAAAAAGGGGTTCACTACTCAGGAACACTCATCTTCAATAATTTGCCAGCAAACATAAAACATTTAGTTACAAATAAAGATCAGTTTAAAAGGAGCCTGATAGACTTACTAGTGGTCAACTCCTTCTACTCCATTGACGAATTTGTTAATAGAAACAAATGATGTATTGTATTATTCATTAGTATTGTTATTTCAGCTTAAAAAAAGAAAAAGGAAAAAAAAGAAAATTGACATGTTCCACACCCACGAGTAAGTCCTCAGCACGGATCTATGGAAAGAAAAACTAATCTACTCTAATCATTGCAGGAGCTGTGTTTGGCCGGCAGGCAGGCATGCACGAGATCGGACAATCGGACAAGTTTTCGCGATCTTGTTGCGCTTTTCGCTTTTTTTTGGGGGGGGGGGGGGGGTCTGCAAAAATAACAGAGGTCATAAGCGCCAATGTCATAACTTTAGAACACTAATGAGTAAATGTTAAAAGCGACTACACGTTAACCCCAGTCAACGGAAGGAATGTAGGCTTGCAGAAAGGTCCAGAAAGTACGCAAAGATTAAATATCCTTCGCCACATTGCTACGACAGATAAAACATAAAGCGCGATCGACAGTCAGCGCGACGTTCGCAAAACCGGCCGATAATTCAGACTGCAAACAAACACTGGAACGTGAGCGGTTAAAAAAAGGGCATTCAGTCAGGAAATGGCGAACCGGCAGAGCGACCTAACTATGATTGACACACTTCGCCCAACAACACAGCGTGATCCTCTTCACTGCCAGGTCTCCGTAGATATTATGCAAGCGCCCATGAATATCTTAGATGCTCTGATTTTCAGCCAAAAGAAACTCAATGATAGCGTTCTGCTCGGAATGCTCCTCCGTTACAGACGCCACTCTGAAGTCTACGTGTAGCCTATCGGAACTCCATGAAACTATAGGGGGCTGAAGTGGGAATGATCCACGATGCCCCACAACAAATTCCGCTTTTTGAACCGAAATTGGCCGAGAAAAATAATGTGTTGCATTACTTATTGAGCGCTCCTCGTAGTCAGCATAAATGCTTAGACGTAAATGGAATGATGTAAATCATGAAGCAACAGTCCGATATTCATCAAAACTTTGTCCAGATGTACATAAACTAATGAGTACTGAATTATTAAACTTTATTTCCTTTAGGAATCAACGTCCATAATCAACAGCATTATGAGATAAGACGCCCACGATGACAAACACATTCCAGTTTCTGTTTGACACCCGCTTCCGTGGCCGAGGCTGTTAACGTATTCGGTGGCGCTCGAGCCGGAATTAAACCGGTTCGAATCCTGGTGGTGGAAAATTTTCGCAACCAGTATTTGGCTTGCAAGGAGAGGAGGAGAGCTGGTGGCGCAAAGTTTCTGATCACCAATCTATATCTACATCTACATGGATACTCTGCAAATCACATCTAAGTGCGTGGCAGAAGATTCATCGAACCACCTTCACAATTGTTTATTATTCCAATCTCGTGTAGCGCGCGTAAAGAACGAACACCTATATCTTTCCGTACGAGCTATGATTTTACTTATTTTATCGTGGTGATCGTTTCTCCGTATGTAGGTCGGTGACAACAAAATACTTTCGCATTTTGAGGAGAATGTTGGTGATTGAATATTCCGTCGCAATGAAAAACGCCTTTCTTTTAATGATGTCCAGCCCAAATCCTGTATCATTTTTGTGACACTCTCCCCCATATTTCGCGATAATACAAAACCTGATGCCCTTCTTTGCACTTTTTGGATGTACTCCGTCAGTCCTATCTGGTAAGGATCGCACACCGCGCAGCAGCATTCTAAAAGAGGACGGACAAGCGTAGTGTAGGTCTCCTTAGTAGGTCTGTTACGTCTTCTAAGTGTCTTGCCAATAAAACGCAATCTTTGGTTAGCCTTCACCACAACATTTTCTGTGTGTTCCTTCCAATCTAAGTTGTTCGTAATTGTAATACCTAGGTATTTAGCTGAATTTACGGGTTTTAGATTAGATTGATTTCTCGTGTAACGAATGTTAATGAATTCCTTTTAGCACTGACGTGGTTCATGATGTGAAGGTCGATGGCAGCACGTCATAACCTCACACAAATGCAGGATGCTTTTCGATCTGAGCCCCGGGGATTTGCAGTAGGATGATAGAGGCTAGCAGGAGTGGGGTGCTTGTAGGAATCTGGAACATTCTACAATAATTAGTACTGGAATAATTTCGTAAATAACTTTTTTTTACTTTGCCCTGCTACTGCACTCCAGGAACATACCTAATAACAACAATCTTTCTTGAATTCAGATGACTCATTAACAAACATTAACTGGACTATACAAAGAGCATGATAACACAATTCTGGTATCGCGTGCGTAATACATGCTCGAACTAGGCGCTGCGAACCTACCGAGCTGAAGGCTGTTCTAATCTGACTTCGCTCACGACCTGTAACTGACTGCCGTCCGGGATTGGCCGGGCGGTTCTAGGCGCTACAGTCTGAACCCCCTGACCGCTACGGTCGCAGGTTCGAATCCTACTTCGGGCATGGATGTATGTGACGTCCTCAGGTTAGTTAGGTTTAAGTAGTTCTAAGTTGTAGGGGACTGATGACCTCAGCAGTTAAGTCCCATAGTGCTCAGAGCCATTTGAACCATTTTTGTAGCTGACTCGGTCGGTGCGATCTGCAAGTCTGTATCCGTGCCATACGGCGGCTCTGCAAGTGCCATCGAGTCCAGAGAGATTGCAGGTGTTGGACCGCTATCGGTTATTGCAACCGGTAGCGTGGTGTCTAACGTTGGCACCACAGATGACCTCACACTTTTCGTTACTTAGAGTCAACTGCCAATTTTCGCACCATTCCGATATCTTTTCTCAAAATGGTTCAAATGACTCTGAGCACTATGGGACTTAACATCTATGGTCATCAGTCCCCTAGAACTTAGAACTGCTTAAACCTAATTAAACCTAAGGACATCACACAACACCCAGTCATCACGAGGTAGATATCTTTTCTAAATCGTTTTGATCTTCTGATGACTTTTTAGTCGATAAACGACAGCGTCATTTGCAAACAACCTAAGACGGCTGCTCAGATTGTCTACCAAATCGTTTATATACATAAGAAACAGCAACGGCCCTGTAACACTATCTTCGGGAACGCCAGAAATCACTTCTGTTTTACTCGATGATTTTCCGTTAATTACTATCTTTGCGACAATCTGGAGGTTAAATTACAAATCTCTTTGCAGTGTTTCATGAAGTGAGGACATGTGACACTACTGAAGATGATCCATACGTCAGATGAGGACGTTGAGCTCGGTGGCGTATCATGTGGTATTAGGGTGAAGTGGAGTGTGTGCCGGCATCAGGTTTCACACTCTTCCTTCCCCTCATCCATAATAACACTACACTGCACTGCACACGATCTTACCGCCATCATCCGCAGAGAGGCACACGTGGGAGAAGGCAACAGCAGACGATCACCACTTGGACCTCACCACCAGCGGCGATGCAGGCTTCTTGCTTACGCACCCTGGCGATCATTTCTTGAGCACGACACTACTTGGATTTTAATTTAGTGTGGTATGGAAGCAGACAGCCTGCGAATGTCATCTTGAGGAATTTCTTGTCATGTGTGAAATACACTACTGGCCATAAAAACTTCTGCACCAAGAAGAAATGCAGATGATAAACAGGTATTCATTGGACAAATGTACTATACTAGAACTGACATGTGATCACATTTTCACGCAATTTGGGTGCATAGATGCTGAGAACTCAGTGCCCAGAACAACCACCTCTGGCTGTAATAACAGCCTTGCTACGCCTGGACATTGAGTCAAACAGAGATTGGGTGACTTGTACAGGTACAGCAGCCCGTGCAGCATCAACACGATACCACAGTTCATCAAGAGTGATGATGATGACGAAGTCCCATACTCCGTGGCAGAGTGTAGGGGGACGATGCGGGAGACCCGCACCGCCGTCCTAGGCGAGGTCCCGGTGGAGGGGGTTTGCCATAATGGGGACGAATGATGATGATGAAGACGACACAACAACACCCAGTCATCTCGAGCAGGAAAAATCCCTGACCTCGCCGGGAATCGAACCGGGTACCCCGTGCTCGGGAAGCGAGAACGCTACCACGAGACCACGAGCAAGAGTAGTGACTGGCATCTTGTGACGAGCCAGTTGCTCGGCCACTATTGATCAGACGTTTTCAGTTGGTGAGAGATCTGGAGAATGTGCTGGCCAGGGCAGCAGTCGAACATTTTCTGTATCCAGAAAGACCCGTACAGGACCTGCAACATGCGGTAGTGCATTATCCTGCTGAAATGTAGGGTTTCGCAGGGATCGAATGAAGGGTAGACCCACGGGTCGTAATACATGTGAAATGTAACGTCCACTGCACTGTTGAAAGTGCCGTCAATGCGAACAAGAGGTGACAGAGACGTGTAACCAACGCCGCTCCATATCGTCACGCCAGGTGATACGCCAGTATGGCGATGACGAATATACGCTTCCAATGTGCGTTCACCACGATGTCGCCAAACACGGATGCGACCATCATGATGATGTAAACAGAAGCTGGATTCATCCGAAAAAATGATGTTTTGCCATTCGTGCACCCAGGTTCGTCGTTGAGTACACCATCGCAGGCGCTCCTGTCTGTGATGCAGCGTCAAGGGTAACCGCAGCCATGGTCTCCGAGATGATAGTCCGTGCTGCTGCAAACGTCGTCGAACTGTTCGTGCAGATGGTTGTTGTATTGCAAACGTTCCCATCTGTTGACTCAGGGATCGAGATATGGCTGCACTATCCGTTGCAACCATGAGGATAAGTTGTCTGTCATCTCGACTGCTAGTGATACGAGGCCGTTGCGATCCAGCACGGCGTTCCGTATTACCCTCCTGAACCCACCGATTCCATATTCTGCTAACAGTCATTGGGTCTGGACCAACGCGAGCAGCAATGTCGCGATACGATAAACCGCAATGCGATAGGCTACAATCCGACCTTAATCAAAGTTGGAAACGTGATGGTACGCATTTCTCCTCCTCACACGAGGCATCACAACAGCGTTTCAGCAGGCAACGCCGGTCAACTGCTGTTTGTGTATGAGAAATCGGTTGGAAACTTTCTTCATGTCAGCACGTTTTAGGTGTCGCCACCGGCGCCAACCTTGTGTGAATGCTCTGAAAAGCTAATCATTTGAATACCACAACATATTCTTCCTGTCGTTTAAATTTCGTGTCTGTACCAATTCATCTTCGTGGTGCAGCAATTTTAATGACCAGTAGTGTAAGAAATTTCTCCGTGGTAA
The DNA here is from genome assembly GCF_023897955.1 of Schistocerca gregaria. Classification (NCBI taxonomy): domain Eukaryota; kingdom Metazoa; phylum Arthropoda; class Insecta; order Orthoptera; family Acrididae; genus Schistocerca; species Schistocerca gregaria. Next base: position 1,203,942,916 of record NC_064920.1, on the reverse strand, counting down.
GTGCAATACTCTGGAACTGTGCAGGCATGTTATGATCAACTAATTTATACTTCTAGCTGCAGTGAAAAGGAGAAATTATGTATGTAATCAAGTCTAGAAACCGTATTTACGCTCTGAAAAATATGTGAGTAAACAAGACTATTGCTACAGTAGAGACAGTTCTCATAGTTTTCCTATCAAACATAAGGTGGACCTAAATAAGTAACCGAGCTGGTGTGAAATGATAAAGGAGTGTGATGTGGTAACTGCTGCGTAGACGAACGGCATCTGTGCTGGGTTAGTGTAGATACCTACCTGGTAAGGTGACTGTAACAGCCGATGAGTGGAAGCGCCTGAAATAGCTGGCGGACAATATGCACTCTCCTTCCAGAACTCCATTAATGCTAATCACCTAGCTACGGGTGACACGCTAAACGCTGACAAATGAACGACTCACCTGTTCACTTGTTACGTGCGTAGCCAGCAGGACACTGACCTCAGCACACACGTGACCAGTGCGTGGTTTGCTTTTTTTTTAGCCCTTGTCGTCAGTGAAGTGCAGCGAAAATCTGTAAATCATGGTATTCCGTAAGAAGTGCTGTGTTGTATTGGTACGGCAACAAAAGTTTATTTAACAAAAATATTGTGAATGCCCATAATTTTAGTTACTTAACCGGTGGAGGAGGAGGAGTAGGAGATTAGTCTTTAACGTCCCGTCGACAACGAGGTCATTAGAGACGGAGCGCAAGCTCGGGTGAGGGAAAGATTGGGAAGGAAATTGGCCGTGCCCTTTCAAAGGAACCATCCCGGCATTTGCCTGAAGTGATTTAGGGAAACCACGGAAAACCTAAATCAGGATGGCCGGAGACGGGATTGAACCGTCGTCCTCCCGAATGCGAGTCCAGTGTGCTAACCACTGCGCCACCTCGCTCGGTTTACTTAACCGGTTTATAAAATATTATAACTTGGTCTGAAGCCCCTTCCAGTGCGTGTTTCCTTTTACAGCCCTTAGCGGCGTTCTGTGGGCTACGTCACGTAGCTATAATTTTTACTGAAGAGAACCATTGCTATGTCACTCCCAATAGCCGTCATTTTCATGTGGTTGTAAATATGATTTTAAGAAGTTATTTTATGGGACGAGAAAATTTTGCACGTATATCTCTTTTAATCTGTCAGCACGTATAATTGTTTATGTTTTTTTCTGATGAAGGCACCCATAGCCGGTGTTAAAACCATGTCAAGTTAAATCTTGTTGTAACCTGTTGGTTGTATAATACAAATCATCTTCTTGTACGGTTGCTGAGCCACAGTCATGTTTAAAATTATATCGAATATTTTTAACACCCTATAAATTGAGAATCCCTGTCATATTCAGTCCTAAATGGGACGAATATCAACTCCTCTCGCACAGGAAAGGGTCTGAGAGTAACAACAGATGAAAACCGTAAATTGGGCTGATCACATAGCTGCAGTGTTCAAGAATGTATCAACATCTCTCCATGCCGTAGAAAAATATAAAAGGCCCGATTGAGCTGCAAAAAAAATTTATACAGACGTTTATACTTCCAGTTGTTGATTACAGAGATGTTATCCTGCTAAGTGTTTCTCTGGAGACCTCTCTCTACCTGGAACTGGCGATAAACGCCTCCTTTAGATATGTCTCTGACATGTGACTCGTTGATCACCTTTTACCATCTCATGCACAGATATCTAACCTAAGTGCAGAGATTTCCATACACTCTGTCTCCTCGACCGTCTTATCAACGTATACTATCCTTTGTATCTGTCCTCGACCTTTACGTACTTGTCTGATCGGCACAGCAGAAACATTCGTTCCCATCAGAGCAAAGTTATTTCTGTCCCACTAAATGGTCCACATTTGCAGCCGAGTGGGGGAGACCCGGGTTCGATTTCTGGTACTGCCAAGGACCATTTTTCGTGGCGGGAGGACGGGACTGGGATGCAGTCAGCCTTGTGATGCCAATTAAGTTGCTTTGCTGAGGGAGAGGAGTTGATATCCGTCTCATTTAGGATTACAGATGGCAGGGACTCCCAATATAAAGGGTGTTAAAATGTTCGATTTAATTGGATACCTGATTGAGAAGTAGCGGCTCCAAGGTCAGAATGTCGACAACGGTAGAGTGTGCAGTGTGCTGACTGCATACCTCTCCGTTCCGTATCCGATGAGGATGACACGGCGGTCAGTCGGCTATCGCTCCGTCTTCAGGGCCTAAGCGCGAGGTTTCCTTCTCTCCTTTCTCATCCCATCACTCACCCACTTTCTCAAAATACTGCCGGCCGGAGTGGCCGTGCGGTTCTAGGCGCTGCAGTCTGGAACCGAGCGACCGCTACGGTCGCAGGTTCGAATCCTGCCTCGGGCATGGATGTGTGTTATGTACTTAGGTTAGTTAGGTTTCATTAGTTCTAAGTTCTAGGCGACTGATGACCTCAGAAGTTAAGTCGCATAGTGCTCAGAGCCATTTGAACCATTTTTTTTTCTCAAAATACTTTTCCGTAAGAGGAACCCCACTCTGGAATGACCTCCCTCGTTGTACCCGACTACTGAATAACAGCTCCAGGTTCTAAACACAACAAATGACTTAATTACCAAAAAACAGTGATGCTTGCCTTTGTTCTTGCAGACACTCATTACAACTAAGTACTTCATTTGCCAAAGCTCGTAAATGGTGCAGTCTACCTAAGTTTCTTTCACTCAGACGTCACTATTTCAGTAAGTATCACTCTCTTACAATGTGTATCTACCACTATTATCATTATCATTATTATTATTATTTTGCTGTAGTAATGGAGAACCACGTTTTGTTACATTTGGCAGTGAAGTTTGCTTTCTTTGAAGCCTAGATTGCCTTCATTATTTGTGAGTGGACTTGCGACTTCTTTTCGATTACTCTTCTCGGCGTAACTCACTCGACACTTTCTGTTTGTGGAAGAGAACCCTGCTACAGGCGTCTTCGTCTTTGGTTTGTAGGAGTTGGAGGCCTTCTGTGGGTTTCCATTGGGGTTTTTGGGGTCTGAATAAAAATGTGGAAGAGCGTCCTGGTCAACAACGTCCTGTCAATACGTTCAAATTTACCGTAAAATTGTGCAGTCTGTGTGTCTGTATTTTTCTCTATTTTGTCATAGACTTCGTTGTCGTATCTCTTTGGTGGATGCCATTCTTGTCACTGGATCCAGTGACTGTCCTAATGATTCTGTGGTCGTTCTTCTCTAGTTATTCGAGGAGGCCTTTATTTGCATTTAGAGATACGGTATCGGCTGCTTACGTAACTAGCGGCTTCAGAACTGTTTCATAGTGATGTATCTCAGTCTTGGGTTCATGTATTCGTTCCTTGAATGTTACCTCGTTCTGTCTGTTTTTCATAATGATCTCACATCGGTATTTACAGTTTTCTAATCTGCTGATTTCTCCATATTTCGCCCGGATTTTTGGAGGGGCGAATTTGATGTCAGGAATTATTTCTGTATATTCAAATGATACCTGCAGGTTAGTTTGCTCGGCAGTTTCCTTTAGCAATTCGATTTTAATCCTAGTTGTTCATATGTCGTTTGACACAACCTCTATATATCGGCAAAAGCTAGACACTTTTCCACAATTTCCTTTGATTTAGTTCCCATTCTCATCTGGCTGTAGTCGTTTTTCGTGTCTCTTTTGCCATGTCGTGATGAGCTTTTGCATGAACATCGGAGACAGCCCATCGCCTTGTCGATGACTCCTGTTTTCATCTCAAAGGAATGCGAGAGATATTGTAGAACTTGATCTTAGTGTGGCTCTAATTACTGTTAGAATTGTAAAGTCGACCCCGGATTCGTTAAGGATGTTTAACAGAACTTGTGAGCACTTCAGTCGTAGGTTTTCTTAAAGTATTTTCTCTCCCTCGTGATGACTGGGTGTTGTGTGATGTCCTTAGGTTAGTTAGGTTTAAGTAGTTCTAAGTTCTAGGGGACTGATGACCATAGATGTTACGTCCCATAGTGCTCAGAGCCATTTGAACCATTTTTTTCTTGAAGTCCATAAAAACTGGCACGTTCTTTTTAGACGATACAGTATAATTATAACATTTTAGGGGCTATGGATCTGTCCAGCTGTTGAACAACTGGTAATCCCCTACTTGATGCTGGAGTTAGGCTCCTAAAAGGTCCAGGATGACAAGTAGGAGAGCAGTGCAGGTAACCTATACCGGGGATGCTCCACTGTAGGTAATAACGTTTTTCATACTGTCTCAATGTACGTATTATGGCAGTTTTTCAGTATTTGGATAGGGTTTCCTCGGTTCAGTTGTTTATCACTGTTGAGTAGTTTATTAACGGATCCACTAGATCGTTACAATGTTTTTCATTATTGTTGGCGACGGAAGTAGTAGTAACAGCAATAGTACACCCAGTATTAACTATTAGTCAGTGCTGTTAGTCGCATAGACTTTCATAGATTAAATAATTTTTAATCCTGTTAATATACGTTTGTTATTATTTATCACATTGTAATTATTGTCCCCTATTAGGAAACTGTGATGTATATGTGAAATCTTGGTCCGAAGTAAGAGAGAGCCTACAGGGCATAGTTTGATCAGTTCAAATGATTAAAAGTAAATATCTTTGCCTCATTTATTTCAGACTTCTGTGTTAGTAGCAGATCTTCGCAGAGCTGACAGTGGGAATGCTACAAAGGATTGATCCCGTCATCATAAACGCCTAGTAACAGTGTTAGACACATTGGCGGTGCGTGCTCTTTCATTCATTTCTCACAGTAACTTCATGTCCTTTCATTAAGTGCCAGTTTTCTGAAAATATGTTGCAATGGCTTGTTCACGTATCTATCGGAAGTAGTGTTTTGTTGGAAAAAGATTAGCTAACGATTCATGTTGCACTAATTACTCAGCACACTTAAGTTGTCACGCCATTCAGAGGCTGCTGATGTCGCTGATGACGATTTTGAGAATTCCAACATCGATTTTGCTGAGAGTTCAAGTACCGCGATCCATCTCTCGGCAGAGAAAAAGACTGATCTGAGGATCACACTCTCCATCAATCACAAACTGCTACAGCCAGCTGAAGTATTGAAGTCGAGCCATAGTATACGAAGTGGTCAGTCGATTTACTGACGTTACTTTGTGATGTCTCAGTATGAGTTTTTCTAAAGGTAACTGGCTAAAACCGATATGCCACCCGCTAATCCGAGCAACAATCCACACAATACGTAGAACAGCTTGTGCTTTTGCACATTTAATCTCTACAGCTGCCTTGGTGACAAGAGTCCCAGTGGATTAATGCGTGGTACAAAGCATGAGGACCATCTCTGACGTACCCTAATGTCAGATGTTTGGGCACTTTATTTTACCAGAATTTGAAGTTATTCACAAACAGGATGCCGAGGACTCACTTTTTAGCTAGTCTTATTGGGGAAACAGACGTGGAGTAGAAAAATACGGAGAAAGTCAGGACACTTTTAGAAATTTTACGCACGGTGAAGATACCCGCAAGCGACATTCTTGTAAGCTTCGACTGATATCTTTGTTTACCAACAACCACGTATCAGATACTATGGAGATCATGTTACAGACCTGTGTGACCTGATCTGATGATTGTAGGTATGAGTGGTGTCTGTTCAGTCGGCCATGTCAGACAGAACAAACACCACTCTAATCTGTAATTCAACACTGAATGTTTGATCAAAAAGTTCAGAACCAACATCCGGAATCCTACTGGAATCAGAAATCTGCGAGTTGGGGGGAATTTGGCGATTTGGATCTAACAGAAAGCGTGTCCGGATGGTCGAGCCAGTTAAGGCAACCGTTCTAGAGAAGGGGTCTTCCGGGTTCGAGTCCCGGTGGGGCACGAATTTTCAGCTCTACCGCAATGCTCTTGCAGCTAGAAGTCAGTACTCCTCTTTGGTTCAAATGGCTCTGACCACTATGTGACTGAACTTCCAAGGTCATCAGTCCCCTAGAACTTAGAACTACTTAAACCTAACTAACCGAAGGAGACAGTGTGTGTTTCGGAAGTTAACAGAAGCCACGAACCCCCTTGAAGATGTCCTCCGCAGATGGGGACGAAACGTTGGGTTACAATGCGAAATCCATCAGACCACGGCATAATAGCCCGGAAAAGAATTTTATTAATCATAACCTAAGGACATCACACACAGGATTCGAACCTGCGACCGTAGCAGTCGCGCGGCTCCAGACTGTAGCGCCTAGAACCGGTCGGCCACAGCTGCCGGGTGGGGAAGAAGTTCGTTTGCATTTTTGTGGCGAGAAACACGCTGCAGTGGTTTCTTCAATTTCCTAAGGGTAGCGCAATACCTACAGAGGTTATCGTTGCATCATGAGGGAGGACATTAAACAGAATAACTCCTTCAGAGTCCTAGAAGATCGTCAGCGTGTCTTTGCCGGCTGAGGGCGCGGCTTTGAACTGTTTTTTAGTAGAAGAGGTGATGCGGTCTCACTCCACCGTTTCGATGTGTGGCGTACCCTTGTTTCGTCACCTGTGACCATCTTCAACAAAATATTGTCACGGTCAGCCTCGTAACGCGCAGGCAATTCCGCACGGACGGTCCTTCGTTGCTCTTTGTGGTCTTCTGTTAGTAGGCGAGGAACCCAGCGGGCACCACCCTTGAGTACCCCAACTGATGATCGAATGTGTCAGCACTACAAACAGAGAGGTCCGTTTGTGCAGCGAGGTGTTTGACTGCGATCCGTCGATCATCTCGAATGAGACTGTCCCCAAGTTCCAGCATTGCAGGAGTCACAACTCTTTGCGGCCACCGAGCCAGGTGGCGCAGTGGTTAGCACACTGGACTCGCATTCGGGAGGACGACGGTTCAATCCCGTCCCCGGCCATCCTGATTTAGGTTTTCCGTGATTTCCCTAAATCGTTTCAGGCAAATGCCGGGATGGTTACTTTGAAAGGGCACGGCCGATTTCCTTCCCAATCCTTCCCTAACCCGTGCTTGCGCTCCGTCTCTAATGACCTCGTTGTCGACGGGATGTTAAACACTAACCACCACCACCACCATCTTTGCAGCCGGCGGGAAACGCGGCAGATCGAACAGGTTTGCGCGACCTAGTTGCGATGATGACGGACCCTCGCCCAACGACTCACCGTGCTTTTGCTCACTGCCAGATCTCCGTAGACGTTCTGCAAGCGGCTGTGAATACCTGCGATGCTCTGGTTTTCCGCCAAAAGGATACCAATTAACATCTTTCAGCTTGGAACACACCTCCGTTATTGAAGGCTACGTATAGCTCCGCGACCGACCAGAAGTTTATGAAAGTTTTGGGGGAATATACCACTAATTTCCATAACAATTTCCACATTTTTTTCAACCGATAACAGCCGACAAGAAACGGGTTGCATTGCTTATTGAACGATCCTCGTACAAGAAGGGTATAAAAAATCATCCACAAACCTGTTGTCCGGTATCATTGACATCCATGTTTTGTAGAATCTCAGACCCTATTTTGATTCCAACCGTCCTGTATATCTCGAACGGAATGATGTCACCATTCACAACCAACACGGATTTCTAATACATTGATGACGCGATACCGTTTCAGCTTCCCTCATATGATCTCCTGATAGCGATGTATCAAGGAAATCTGTTGGATGCAGTGTTCCGAAGATGTCCAACGTAGCCTTGGACGAAACGTCAGAGACTGAAGAGTTCCATGGACCACGGCCATACAACGCGGAAGAATTCTCAGCAGCTGAAACATCCGGTGGTGAAAGCCTTCATTGTATGATTAACTTAACTGTTTTGGCACCCTTGCTGCTGATGTTGTATGTTAGTGAACTGACAGACATTATTAACAGTAACGTCAGAATTTCTGTAGGCCATATAGTAATCTCTAAGGAAGTATTATCTGAAGGAAGCTGCACAAATAACCAACCAAGTTCGCTTCAAAATGGTTCAAATGGCCCTGAGCACAATGGGACTTAACAGGTGAGGTCGTGAATCGCCCAGAAATTAGAACTACTTAAACCTAACTAATCTAAGGACAATACACATCTCCATACCCGAGGCAGGATTCGAACCTGCGACTGTAGTGGTCGTGTGGCTCCAGACTGAAGCGCCTAGAGCCGCTCTGCCACCTTGGCCCGCCAACCAAGTATAAGTATGCCCAGACATAGAATAACGTAACTCAAAAATGCACCAATGAGCACTGTGGGAATCAGTCAGTTCATACAAATATCTCTGTGGTGGTATTAATGCGGAAGATCAGATGGCAAGTTGTAGTAATTGAGGCGACAGATTTTGTTTCATTGGTAGAAACTGGGAAACTGCAGTCAGTCTCCAAACGAGATTGCTTACAAAGAACTTCCTAGAATATTGATCAAGTGCGTCAGACACACACCAAACAAAATTAACAAGGAATATTGAACGTTCCAAAGAAGAACTGCAAGAATGGTTGCAGACTTGACTCACATGAGAGCATCACAAAAAAGCTTAATAATATAAACTTACAGACGACTGAAGAAACACGAGAACTATTCTGCTATAGCCTTCTTACAGAGTTTTGAGGAGCGGTGTTAAGCGAGGAATCTAAGAGCATATTACACCCCTTCGCTTCGATAGGGACTGCAAATGCGATATTAGACTAATTATAACGCACAGAGGCATTTAGGAAGTTGTGCTTTCTACGGCTCCACAAGCAAATGGGACATGAAGTCGTAATTTGTGATAGAGTGGGAAGTACTCGGTGACAAAAGTTTGCAGAGTATCGGCGTAGTGGTAAATAAAGCAAAGGAAAGCTCGTGGAAACGTGTGCAGAACCCTGATACGGTCGCAAAAAACCGGCCGCGCGGCAATGACAAACTCAATGGTGCCAACTTCCGTCAAACTGCACTCGAGGCAGGAGCAACCTCGCTGCAGCACTCGCGGCAGGTAAACAAACGCCGCTGCGAGAGCTGCGGGGCCCCACGGCTGCAGCGAGGGCGCTGGTCAAGCCCACGGTGGGTCCGGCAGCCAGCAGGCGATAGCAGAACCGGTTTCCGCTGGCAGCGCGGCCGATGGCGGACCGGGCGCCAGTCCAGCGCTTCAAGGCGACGCCTGTTGGCTGCCTGCGAGCGTTCACAGGGCCCCGGCAACGCAAACAAACCCAGGGGCTGTAGCTCGCGTACAACGCCACATCCACATCTACATAGATACTCCGCAATCCGCCGTCCCTCGTACCATGCATTACTAGTCATTTCCTTTCCTGTTCCAGTCACGCAAATACGGCGAGGGAAAGACGACTGCCTCTGTGTCTCCGTATGAGTCATAATTTATCGAATCTTATCGTCGTGGTCCTTAAGCGAAAAGCATATTGCAGACCGTAGCTTCAAATGCCACTTGTCTGAATTTTCTCAATAATGCTCCTCGAAAAGGCTATCGCCTTCCATCTGAGTATTCGCATTTCAGTTACTGAAGGATGTCCGTTAAACTTACGTGTTGTTCTAACCTACCAGTAACAAATCTAGCCGCCCGCCTCTGAATTGCTTCGATGTCTTCCTCGAATCCGACCTGGTATAGATCCCAAACATTCGAGCAGCACTCAAGAGTGGATCGCACTAGTGCCATACGTGCGGTCTCCTTTAGCGATGAACCATACTTTCCTAGATTTCTAGCGAAGTCGACCATTCGCCTTCCTTACCACAATTCTCACATACTCGTCCCATTTCATATTGCTTTGCAACGTTACGCCCAGATATTTAAAGGACGTGACTGTGTCAAGCTGTATCCTAAAATTATAGGTTTATTTTTCTTACTCTTCTACATTTAGAGCTAGCTACCATTCATCACACCAACTACAAATTTTGTCTAAATCACCTTGCAACGTCGTAGAGTCACTCAACTTCGGAACCTTACTGTGCACCTCAGCATCATGGGGAAACAAACACAGATTGCTGCCCAACCTGTCCGCCAAATTATTTACGTGTATAGAGGCTAATAGCAGCCCTTCGACACTTTCCAGAGATATTCCTGACGATACACTTGTCTGTGGTGGGTACTTGCCGTCGAGGACAACATACTCGGTTCTATAACTTACAAAGTCTTCGAGCCGTTTGCATATCTGTGAATCTATTAAATGTGCTTGTACCTTCTTTAACAGCCTGCAATAGGGCACACTGTAATAAGCTTACCGGAAATATAGAAAAATGGAATCTTCGTGTTGTTCTTTATCCACATTATGCAGTGTATCATGTGAGAAAAGGGCAAGCTGAGTTTCCCACGAGCGAAATTCAGCCATCTTGATTCGCGGACATCAGTTTCTCGGCCTCAAAGATATTTGTTATATTCTAACTGTGAGTATGTTGAGGGCTTCTGCAACAAACTCTACATTGAAACCTGCTACAGATAACTCATTACCCTTAGCCACGACTTAAATAACGATACAAACACGTCTGCAAAGCAATCAAAAAGCGTAACGAAACACACTCCGCATACTGCACTTTGGAGTGCTATTGTTCAGACACTTAAAAGATGATAAAAATAGGTGCTTTGAAATTAGACTGTCCGTAGTGTGTGCCCATTTTGAAATTTGTGTTACTTTACACAATAATGGAAACATGTGGGCACTGTTTCATTGCGTTGTCATAAGCAAAAGAAACCAATAAAATTCGCATTTGCGCTCTTCTGCCGTGTTGACATTGCAGTGAAAGCTCTTACGTAAGAAAAGAAGCAGTGATGATGAATGACGGACGTCGAGATGGACTTTGGCTCAGTAAAAACGGTATTGAAGTGACAAATGTAGTATCTTATCTTTACGTTTTAAGTACAATAGATTCCTCGAAAAGAAAAGGCAGCAACACTGTCTCCTAGTTCATGATGGTCAGTTATGATTTGAAAACAGCCGTTGCTTTCTCGTGTCCTCAGGTTGACTGACAAAGGCTTTAGAGGTTCATAACCATGGCCGGCTATTTTACAGCTTTTCATAAAGCCGTGTTTCGCACATGTCCTAAGACATGGCTACCAAAACTGGACCGTAACGGTGCTTTTACACCCTTGTGTTTGTAGAGCATGACTCTCGGAGCGAAAATAGTAAATCGATGGGTTTGGATATTCGCGCGCGTCCTGATGCCTAAAGTGGACAACGATGAATGAATACTCGATCCAAGCTTAGCTGGGCGTCGTCGCTATTAGTAAACACGCAGAGTCAAATATGTTACTTCATGCAATATAACAGATGACGCTTAGGTGTATGTTGTTGTTGTTGTGGTCTTCAGTCCTGAGACAGGTTTGATGCAGCTCTCCATGCTACCCTATACTGTGAAAGCTTCTTCATCTCCCAGTACCTACTGCAACCTACATCCTTCTTAATCTGCTTAGTATATTCATCTCTTGGTCTCCCTCTACGATTTTTACCCTCCATGCCCTCCAATGCTAAATTTGTGATCCCTTGATACCTCAGAACATGTCCTGCCAACTGGTCCCTTCTTCTTGTCAAGTTGTGCCATAAATTCCTCTTCTCCCCAATTCTATTCAATACCTCCTCATAAGTTATGTCATCTACCCATCTAATCTTCAGCATTCTTCTGTAGCACCACATTTCGGAGGCTTCCATTCTCTTCTTGTCTAAACTACACTCCTGGAAATGGAAAAAAGAACACATTGACACCGGTGTGTCAGACCCACCATACTTGCTCCGGACACTGCGAGAGGGCTATACAAGCAATGATCACACGCGCGACACAGCGGACACATCAGGAACCGCGGTGTTGGCCGTCGAATGGCGCCAGCTGCGCAGCATTTGTGCACCGCCGCCGTCAGTGTCAGCCAGTTTGCCGTGGCATACGGAGCTCCATCGCAGTCTTTAACACTGGTAGCATGCCGCGACAGCGTGGACGTGAACCGTATGTGCAGTTGACGGACTTTGAGCGAGGGCGTATACTGGGCATGCGGGAGGCAGGGTGGACGTACTGCCGAATTGCTCAACACGTGGGGCGTGAGGTCTCCACAGTCCATCGATGTTGTCGCCAGTGGTCGGCGGAAGGTGCACGTGCCCGTCGACCTGGGACCGGACCGCAGCGACGCACGGATGCACTCCAAGACCGTAGGATCCTACGCAGTGCCGTAGGGGACCGCACCGCCACTTCCCAGCAAATTAGGGACACTGTTGCTCCTGGGGTGTCGGCGAGGACCATTCGCAACCGTCCCCATGAAGCTGGGCTACGGTCCCGCACACCGTTAGGCCGTCTTCCGCTCACGCCCCAACATCGTGCAGCCCGAGTGCAGTGGTGTCGCGACAGGCGTGAATGGAGGGACAAATGGAGACGTGTCGTCTTCAGCGATGAGAGTCGCTTCTGCCTTGGTGCCAATGATGGTCGTATGTGTGTTTGGCGCCGTGCAGGTTAGCGCCACAATGAGGACTGCATACGACCGAGGCACACAGGGCCAAGACCCGGCATCATGGTGTGGGGAGCGATCTCCTACACTGGCCGTACACCTCTGGTGATCGTCGAGGGGACACTGAATAGTGCACGGTACATCCAAACCGTCATCGAACCCATCGTTCTACAATTCCTAGATCGGCAAGGGAACTTGCTATTCCAACAGGACAATGCACGTCCGCATGTATCCCGTGCCACCCAACGTGCTCTAGAAGGTGTAAGTCAACTACCCTGGCCAGCAAGATCTCCGGATCTGTCCCCCATTGAGCATGTTTGGGACTGGATGAAGCGTCGTCTCACGCGGTCTGCACGTCCAGCACGAACGCTGGTTCAACTGAGGCGCCAGGTGGAAATGGCATGGCAAGCCGTTCCACAGGACTACATCCAGCATCTCTACGATCGTCTCCATGGGAGAATAGCAGCCTGCATTGCTGCGAAAGTTGGATATACACTGTACTAGTGCCGACATTGTCCATGCTCTGTTGCCTGTGTCTATGTGCCTGTGGTTCTGTGAGTGTGATCATGTGATGTATCTGACCCCAGGAATGTGTCAATAAAGTTTCCCCTTCCTGGGACAATGAATTCACGGTGTTCTTATTTCAATTTCCAGGAGTGTAATTCGCGTTAGTATTTTGCAACTGTGACTTATTAAACTGCTCGGTAATTTTCACATCTGCCAACACCTGCTTTATTTGGGATTGGAATTATTATATCTTGTTGAAGTCTGAGGGTATTTCCCCTGTCTCATACATCTTACTCACCAGATGATAGAGGAAGGCCGTCAGTAGGTCTAACGGAATGTTGTCTACTCCAGGGGCCTTGTTTCGACTCAGGTCTTTCAGTGCTCTGTCAGACTCTTCACGCAGTATTGTATCGCCCATTTCCATAATATTGTCGTCAAGTACGTCGCCCTTGTATCGACATCCTATATACTCCTTCCACCTTTCTGCTTTCTCTTCTTTGCTTAGAACTGTGTTTCCATCTGAGCTCTTGATATTCATACAAGTGGTTCTTTTTTCTCCAAAGGTCTCTTTAATTTTTCTGTAGGCAGTACCTATCTTACCCCTAGTGAGATAAGTCTCTACATCCTTACATTTGTCCTCTAGCTATCTCTGCTTAGCCATTTTGCACCTTCATTTAGTGCATTTTTATATTTTCTCCTTTCATCAATTAAATTCAATATTTCTTCTGTTACCCATGGATTTCTAGTAGGCCTCGTCTTTCTACCGACTTGATCCTCTGCTGCCTTCACTACTTCATCCCTCAGAGTTACCCATTCTTCTTCTACTGTATTTCATTGCCCCACTTGTGACAATTGTTCCCTTGTGCTCTCCCTGAAACTCTGTACAGCCTCTGGTTTAATCAGTTTGTCCAGGTCTCATCTCCTTAAATTCCACCTTTCTGCAGTTTCTTCAGTTTTAATCTACAATAGCTTGTGGCCAGAATGAACATCTGTCCCAGGAAATGTTTTACAATTTAATACCTGGTTCCTAAATCTCTGTCTTACCATTATGTAATCTATCTGATACCTTTTAGTATCTCCGGGGTTCTTCCATGTATACAACCTTCTTTTATAATTCTTGTACCAAGTGTTAGCTATGATTAAGTTATGCTCTGTTCAAAATTCTACCAGACGGCTTCCTCTTTCATTTCTTAGCCCCAATCCATATTCACCTACTATGTTTCCTTCTCTCGCTTTTCCTACACTCGAATTCCAGTCACCCATAACTATCAAATTTTCGTCTACCTTCACTATCTGAATAATTTCTTTTATCTCATCATACATTTCATCAATTTCTTCATCATCTGCAGAGCTAGTTGGCACATAAACTTTTACTACTGTGGTAGGCGTGGGCTTCGTGTCTATCTTGGCCACAATAATGCGTTCGCTATGCTGTTTGTAGTAGCTTACCAACACGCTTATTTTCCTATTCATTATTAAACCTACTCCTGCATTACCCCTATTTGATTTTGTATTTTCTATTACAGGGACGTTATTGTCGTGTAACTACTCCGCCGCCGGCAGTGCATTATGAACAGGTGCTGGATCGTGTTGAAAGATGCAATCGGCATCCCCTAACTGCTCTTCAACAGTGGAAAGCGAGAAGGTGCTTAAAACATCAATGCTGGCCTGTGATATTGTCATGCAAAACAACAAGGGATGCAAGATTCGTCCATGAAAAACACGACCACAAGACCACCACGTCCGAATTTTGCTGTTGCCACTACACACGCCGGTCAATCGCCATACCCACACACACTGCCATCGGATCTCCACATTGTGTACCGTGATTCGTCACTCCACCCAACGTTTATCCACTGTTCAATCGTCGAATGTTTACGCTCCTTACACCAAGCTAGGCGTCTTTTGGCATTTACCGGCATGATGTGTGTGGGTTATGAATAGCCGCTCGTCCATAAAATCCAAGTTTTCTCACCTCCCGCCTAACTGTCATAGTACTTGCAGTGGATCCTGGTGCAGTTTGAAATTACTGTGTGACGGTCTGGACATATTACGACCCCCTTCAACTGTCGGTGGTCTCTATCAGTCAACAAACGAGGTTGGCCTGTAAGCGTTTGCGCTGTACGTGTCCCTTCACGATTCCAGTTCACTGTCACATCGGGAACCGTGCACAAAGGGACGCTTAGGAGTGTGGAACTCTCGCGTACAGACGTACGACACAGGTGACGCTCCATCGCCTCACAACGTTCGAAGTCCTCGAGTTCCGTGGTGCTCCCCATTCTGCTCTCTCAGGACGTCTAATGACTACTGAGGTCGCTGATGTGGAGTACCTGGCAGTAGGTGGCAGCACAACGGACCTTATTTGAAAAACGTATGTTTTTCGGGGTGTCCGGATACTTTTGATCACGTTGTGTAACACTGTCTTATTAGGTATTATGTATTGGAAGTCAGTCATTATCACCCAGTTGTAGTGTGTGGAAGATCGATTAGCTTAGCGTGAAAGCACAAACGCACAACGAACCGTAACAGGAATGAAATAAATTGCCCTGCCACAAACCACAGCAGTATAAACGAAGTGCTTGTACAGTTTTCTCTAGCTTCAGGTTACACAAAAGTTGCCCAGGAGAGCTCATGTGAAATTCTGGAAGGTAGGAAGGGTAGGAGACGAGGTACTGGCTTGTTTATGGCTGTGAGGATGCACCGCGACTCGTCCTTGGGTAGCTCCGGAGATAGAGCACTTGCACGTGAAAGGCAAAGGTCACGATTTTGAGTTTCGGTTCGCCACACAGTTTTAATCTGCCAGGAAGTTTCGTATCAGCTGAACTGTGTGTCAAGGAATAAAAGAGAGGAATAAGAAATAGTATTATTTCAGATTACAGAACAAATTCTTTATGCAGGTGCACGCGCTTGAATACTTTACCTAGAAAACAGTGTCAGTATTGCTCGCCAATTTATTTGTACTACGTACTTCGATTCACGATTCACATGATCCCAAGTCACTTGATTTGTCTCCATTTGCTCTGGCAAGTGCAACCCAAAGTAGGTGATGATGCTTCGTGTGGTCTTGGCAATGTCTGACTCGATTCTCGTTTCAGGCGAGGAACAAGCAGTCAGTCTGAACATCCATTGATCAAAGCTTATCAGAGGGGCTTAGGTACAGAGCAAGTCCCCTGCCACAATCATTGCTCTACAACTACAAACACACTCCACAAAGCACCGTATGCATGGTGGATGGTACTTTGTACAACTACTAACATTTCTCCTCCTTTTCCACTCGCATGTAGAGCGAGGGAAAAGCGACTGGCTATATGCCTCTGTACGAACCCTAATTTCTCTGATATTATTTTCTTTGTTCTTACGTGAAATGTATATTGGTGGCAGTAAAATCATTCTGCAGTTAGTTTTAAATGCCAGCTCTCTAAATTTTGTCAATAGCGTTCCACGAAGAAAGCATCGCATTCCCTTCAGGAATTCCCATTTGAGTTCCCGAAGCATCTCCCCAATACTCATGTGTTGATCAAACGTACCGGTAACAAATCTAGCCTCTGAATTGGTTCGACGTCTTCCTTTAATCCGTCGTGGTAGGGTCCCAAACCTCGAGCGATACTCAAGAATTGGCCGCACTGGTGTTCTAAATACTATCTCCATTACATATGAAGCACAAATTCGTATATGAAGCACAAATTGGTAAGATTCTCCCAGTATACCGAAATCGACCTTTCACCTTCCCGACTACAGTCCTTACGTGTTCGTTTCATTTACTATTAATCAGAAGTACCCAAACTTGAAACCTTAATTGAAGTGTATTTCACATTTAAGATTTATTTAAAAAAACATGAAAACGAATTTAACCTTTGAAATAGGAAGGAAAGAGCGCACTAGCATTCATTCTCAAGTTTCATGTGTGATGGAACATCAGTTAGAAATAAGTTACAAAATGAGCCAAGGAGGTCACTGTAGGGTTGAGACGAGCGAGAGAGAGGGAGAGGGAAACACTGGCGATGAGGAGCACCAGTGGAGCGCGATGACGCGGAATCTAGCCTGTGTTGTGCAGGGGGCCGCTGGCCGTGGATCACGTGGATCATTTACGTCTCGCGAACAGTAAATTTCATACACGATTTTCGAAGGCTTCCACTACTGCTTTAAGTGCCCTTAGAGTCAGACTTTCGCCAACAAGGCGCATACCACGAGGTTCTCTGCTGCGGACACAGAATACGTGGACTGCTCCAGAACACTGACAAAAGTGTGGTTGATTGACCCTGCCGGTTACCTTTTACAAGCACTGAATCTGCAAGGAAATAACAGTGTTTCGGGGTAAGCACTATTTTCTATTGCCGCCCTAAACGTCCGTTCACGCAAAAGAAATAGTTTCATTATAAAAGTGAGTTTCGAAGGAACTCTCTCAACGTATTTCGTTGTCGTTACCTGTCTGGTCTTAACCACGAGCCACCTCACAGGAAGGTAATCCTGCTGTCTAACGGTGACCACCAATAACTGCTGTTTGAAGCGCTGTGCATTAAAATTACTCCTGTAAACTAAACTAACGATGATAGATAATTTCCCAATAACACTGGTCTTCGGAACTTATAACAAATCGGGAGACAAGATTATTTTTAAATTTTAATTTATGACTTGAGTCCCTAACAAAATAAACGTACCCACCAGAACCTCATCTGTTAAATTTAAATACATCTGCAACATTTCAACATACGTTTAGGTTCAGTCACCTTCTGGCAGAGATATTTTCTCCACAACATTATTATTTGGACGGTTGAAGGCAACAGCGGGTTGTCTAGAGTTTCTCTCATTGCATCGGTCACGATTCTCATCTTCTGACTACGCAGAGTGCTACTTTTCTCGGATTACGCGCCGACGTTCCGCTGGGGAGCAATGTTTTCACACGAATTAACTGCAGAGCGGAGTAATACGGATGGGGAGCACTCCAGGGAGATCATGCGTTTTGAAGAGCTCATGTTTCCTGCGGATCCTCTCATTTTCCGTAACCTGAAATGACACACTGCTGACGATGTTTGCAACTTGTGCTGTCCCAGCCAAAGCGAAATGGTTGCACTAAAAACGGTTGTCGGAAGAGCGAGCACATAGTACGAGAAAAAGGAACTTCAGGGGAAATTAAAAGCAAACGTGTTAATACAGCGTGTCCCACATGAAACCGGTATGACTCAGGCGCTAGATTCAAGTAACAATGAGCTAACTAAAAAACGATATTCAAATTATTTGAATGCGTGGTGTCTGTTGCTTCGGACACCACGCAGATACCGCAGCTATGAAACACTGCACGTAAACTGCGAATGCTTAGATACGTCCGACCTGCCGTGGGAATCTGACTGCGGGTAGGTAGCAGCTCGGTGCGAGCGTGGATCGGCCGTCAGGCGTATCGAGATGGTCCGTGCAGCTGTGATAACGCTGTGTCCCGGATGGCGCGCGCACTGGTTATCTCTCCTGTCTAATATGCCGGAGGTCCTGGTCCGGTACACTTTTCGCTCGTAGCCGCTGATTCCGCTTTATGTCCCGTTGCAGCTGACAACAATGATCTCTCTTAAATTTACATCTAAGGAAGAACAGGTAGTAGTAACATTAAAAACATCTAGTTACCTGTTTATAAGATATGCTGGAAGTGGTGGCCATGGGCATCCAGACCACGAGCAATTCGAATAGAGATGATGAACCAGTACGTGAGATCGCTTTTACGTCTAAACCCTTCGTTAGAAATCAGAAACTCACTATCAAATACAGAGGGGAGAATGCATAAGTCGGAAGAGTATATTGATGGCCCCTGTAACTGTGGGATAACATGACGGATAAGAAATAGAGGCCGTTTGTGGATGGTCAGGAGCTCCAGTAGATCTGTATAGAACTTTATAAGCCTTGCAGTAAAACAAGGCATATAACATTCCTTCAGATTTTTTGTAATAATTGGCGAAGCGGCATACAAACGATTAATCAAATCACAGTGTAGAAGCCACAGGGCCGGAGATGTGTCATCGGACTTTCGGAAGAAAGCCATCCACACAGTCCGTAAGAGGCCGCTAGTGCCGCACGTGCAGTTTAATAACTCATTCGTCCAAGTTGCTGGCCAGACTACTATACAAAAAATGGAAAGTAAAAGTGAGAATCGGTTATATGATGATCAGTTAAACTTCAGAACAGCTGAAGGTACCGTGAGGGCGGTTCAGGTGACAAGCTTGATGATAAAAGGAAGAATAATGATAATGAAGGAACAATAAGAGTAGAGGACAAACAGACTAGTGACAGGAAGGATGAAATTTTTCTCCTCCAATGTGAAGCCCTCTTATTGAAGAAATGAAGGAAATACACTCCTGGAAATGGAAAAAAGAACACATTGACACCGGTGTGTCAGACCCACTATACTTGCTCCGGACACTGCGAGAGGGCTGTACAAGCAATGATCACACGCACGGGACAGCGGACACACCAGGAACCGCGGTGTTGGCTAGCTGCGCAGCATTTGTGCACCGCCGCCGTCAGTGTCAGCCAGTTTGCCGTGGCATACGGAGCTCCATCGCAGTCTTTAACACTGGTAGCATGCCACAACAGCGTGGACGTGAACCGTATGTGCAGTTGACGGACTTTGAGCGAGGGCGTATAGTGGGCATGCGGGAGGCCGGGTGGACGTACCGCCGAATTGCTCAACACGTGGGGCGTGAGGTCTCCACAGTACATCGATGTTGTCGCCAGTGGTCGGCGGAAGGTGCACGTGCCCGTCAACCTGGGACCGGACCGCAGTTACGCACGGATGCACGCCAAGACCGTAGGATCCTACGCAGTGCCGTAGGGGACCGCACCGCCACTTCCCAGCAAATTAGGGACACTGTTGCTCCTGGGGTATCGGCGAGGACCATTCGCAACCGTCTGCATGAAGCTGGGCTACGGTCCCGCACACCGTTAGGCCGTCTTCCGCTCACGCCCCAACATCGTGCAGCCCGCCTCCAGTGGTGTCGCGACAGGCGTGAATGGAGGGACGAATGGAGACGTGTCGTCTTCAGCGATGAAAGTCGCTTCTGCCTTGGTGCCAATGATGGTTGTATACGTGTTTGGCGCCGTGCAGGTGAGCGCCACAATCAGGACTGCATATGACCGAGGCACACAGGGCCAACACCCGGCATCATGGTGTGGGGAGCAATCTCCTACACTGGCCGTACACCTCTGGTGATCGTCGAGGGGACACTGAATAGTGGACGGTACATCCAAACCGTCATCGAACCCATCGTTCTACCATTCCTAGACCGGCAAGGGAACTTGCTGTTTCAACAGGACAATGCACGTCCGCATGTATCCCGTGCCACCCAACGTGCTCTAGAAGGTGTAAGTCAACTACCGTGGCCAGCAAGATCTCCGGATCTGTCCCCCATTGAGCATGTTTGGGACTGGATGAAGCGTCGTCTCACGCGGTCTGCACGTCCAGCACGAACGCTGGTTCAACTGAGGCGCCAGGTGGAAATGGCATGGCAAGCCGTTCCACAGGACTACATCCAGCATCTCTACGATCGTCTCCATGGGAGAATAGCAGCCTGCATTGCTGCGAAAGGTGGATATACACTGTACTAGTGCCGACATTGTGCATGCTCTGTTGCCTGTGTCTATGTGCCTGTGGCTCTGTCAGTGTGATCATGAGGTGTATCTGACCCCAGGAATGTGTCAATAAAGTTTCCCCTTCCTGGGACAATGAATTCACGGTGTTCTTATTTCAATTTCCAGGAGTGTAAAAGGAACGACCAGAAGCAGTATTACAACTCGGAGACAAACACTATCGACAGGCTTCTCATGGTTGGGATTCACAGCCATATAATATTTCTTAAACGACATCATTGTCGCCGTTGACTGTATAAAATATTTATTGTTACTATTGCAATTTCGGCCTGATGGCCATTTTCAAGTAACACTGCAAAGTTACATTCTGTCAGACTATAAAGCTATCTGACATGTTGTCAAAATGCAGCCTTTTGACTGTGAGAGTCCCACAAGATCTGATGAGTACGACACTTACTACATCGTAATATGTTGTTAAATATATATGCTGAACTGCCGATGTTACCATCTTTCTAGTAATCTATCACACATACAATTTCAGGTGCACTGACAACATGTGGAGCTGAGTCAGTTGGTATTTTGACGACGACGACATGTACTCATGTCAGATAGCTTTATATTCTGACAGAATGTAACTTTGCAGTGTTACTTGAAAATGGCCATAAGGCCTAAATTGCAATAGTAACAATAAGTATTTTATACTGTCAACGGCGACTATGATGTCTTTTAAGAACAGTTGACAGGATGTGCTGATGACATTTCTATCATTTATAAGACCGAAGAAGACTCACAGGACATTCTGAATGAAGTTAACAGCCTACTGAGCACAAAATGTGGATAGAAAGTAAATAGATAAAACTTGAAAGTTTTAAGCAGCAGAAAAAATGAGGTCAGCGAGAAGCTAATCATGACATCTGCGAATTGCCTAGTATACTAAGTGAAGGACTTATCCTTTTTTTTGAAGATAAATAGCGCGCAACGAAGCAACGAAGTTCTAAGGGCCAGACCAGAAAAGACGGCTCATTCCTCGCCTAAGGAAGTCTATTAATATCACGCAAGGGGCTTAGTTTGAGAAAGAAATTAAAAAAAAAATACGCGTCAAAACAGCATAGTACGAAAGTGAATCATGTACTATGAGAATCAGTCTGAAAAAAGAGAATCGAAGCTTTTGAGATGTAATGTTACTCAAGGAAACTCAAAACAAAAAGGCAGGAAACTCAAAAAAAAAGTGGAAAACACAGTCCCTAAGAAGGGACAATATAATAGGATGTGTGTCAAGACGTTAGGGAATAGCTTCTGTGACGCTAGAGGTAGCTGGAGAGGGAAAAAGTTGCCGAGGAAGAAAGAGATTGCGAAACGTGTGGCAGATAATGAAGGTCTCAAGTGCTGTTAGTAAATGAAAATTCTGGTACAAGTGAGGGAATCGCGGCGAGTTGTACCGAACCAGTCGGAAGATTGATGAATTAAAAGAAGTGTTGCAAAATTAACATCTGTCCTTCGAAATAATCGTAATTGAAACACAATGCGCGATTATTGGATTTAGGATATTTTAGATGTGAGTATTACACTCTTTACAGTGGGGTCACGGCTGGCTGTTGGACATCTACAAAGTTGACGCTGATCGAAGCGTTGTATGCAAAGCTGCTGGTGTTCGTAAACAACTTGTACGCTGGCAGTGAGCAGCTCTTGAGCGATTGCTCATCTTATCGAATGTCGGGCGATAGCAGGTGGTAGACAAACAGTCGAACAGCTATCTGACAGCAACACGAGAGCAGCCCGAAGGCTAATGATGCTGAGTAATAGGCGAAAATAAGCGTGTTACTCATGTACTGGTATCTGTCACGAAGAGGTACTGATGTGAATGTGCTCGTAGTTAAAAGCTGGACTGAACAATGCCCATGGTGAGTTATGTCTTCAACGCAGAATAGGAACAATTTAGTGTCTGTTTGTACGGGTGTGCAGGATCGTCTAACAGAAATATTTGGTGTCAGTGAACTGATAGAGGTAGGAAATACGATATGCACTGCTGGCCCTTTATCTAGCAACACCAGAGCGGGCAGGAAATAGCAAAATTTTACTTATTGTGTGTATACATTATTGTGCTTATACATTATTGTGAAGGTGGTTCGATGAACCATCTACCAGGCACTTAAATGTGATTTTCAGAGTATCCATGTAGATGTAGATATTGGAGGAAAACGTGAATAAATTTATTAATTATTTTAGTCATGTTGAGCTCAAAGGGGCGATGTGTAACGGTTAATCAGGACAAGAAGTAATTCTTCGCCGAGCTGGCCATAAAAAACTTTAGTGTAGATAAACTAAGTTAGCGTAAAGGTTATTACAAACATCTTGTGCCTGCTGGCGTTTTTGAAGCGTACTGAACAGAACTGGATCAACGCGGAAATGCATCGAGGCGAACTGAACGTACAAGAAAATGACAGATTCGTGCCGGCATTCCATGCTGTTTCTTCTCTATACCAAAGGTCATCAATGCTAGTGGCTGACGAGTTGTAACGTGCACCACTTTCTCAGCAACTCGTGAGTGAGTGATATTCGGAACGTGCAGGCCAGGTCTATAGTCGAACTCCCTCTGTATAGAGGTAGGTCAAGACATCATGAAGAACAATGAGTTTTGCGATATCTTGTTGATAGATAATGTCACGGAGACCTCGAAGTCATGGCACATCTACCGACCTTTCATGCGTCATAAATTTAACGCCTGGTTCCAAATTACCGGCTATACGAACCAGAGATGATCCTGTTGTGCACCCATTGGCACCCTGTACCTTCTCTCCAGGTATTGTTGCATCCATGTGACAAATACAATCTGGAAAAGTTCCTTCTGCTCGGAGCCTGTCGGCACAGATGTTCATGGTGGTTCTGTACATAGAACCGGGACTGGACTGAAAATACGACGCCATGCTTCTCCTGCGCCCATTGATGTTGGACGCAGCACTGTTGGCGGGTCTCCCTCTGTTTTGCGCGTAAAGGGGAACCTCAACAAAGGTTGCCAAGCTGACAGGCTGTGGTGCACTTAAAGTGTGGATACTTATGTTGTAGCAGACTAGCCTTTCCCTGGCACAAGATACGTGACGTGGATGTACGATCCTGCCGGCCGCGAAACAATCTGTCTGTCCTCAAGGACAGCAATGACAGAGTGCCGTTTAGAGCCTGCATGGCGTTGAGTGTGTTCCTTTTGAACCCATCGGTTTCATATTCGCATAACAGTATGGAATTCTGTTGAATGCGAGCAGTAGTATCGAAGAACCATGAACCGCAGTCTCGATGGACCACGATTCTGACGCTGTCGAATTCCAGCATGTGGTGATAATCCGAGAGTGTCCTGAGAAGTATTTTGAAACTGTCCTTAGCTGAGGGGTGCTGGCACGCTAGCTCAGCGTGTTCGATCAGGGGGCCGATTGTTCTCTGTAATAAAAAAGCTGAAACTTTTACAGAACTCCATTGACACTCTCTTGTTTTCAGGATCAAAAGGGTGAATCGAGCTTTCATCACCTGCCGCAAAGGTCTTCAGGAATCTATCGCCCTCGCGCTCAACACGTAAAAGAAATTGTTGGAAGACGGCCAATCTGCAATGTTTCATGTCGAGAGTGAGCATTCCAGGCACCCAACGTGCACACACTTTCTGTACTGCAGTTCCACAACAATGGCCTGTATATGTTCTCCTCATAAGGCACACTTGCCCGAGAGCTGTGTCGGGATCATCCGACGATTTTCTCTGATGACTTCATCATCTCGATTGCGACGAGTCTCGTCGGTTGCCGTAGGTGATCGTCCACCTTCTGTCATACACACTGTGGTCAGCACGCCATTTCATTCCATGACGAACAACCCATTGCCATACATTACTGGTGTCAATACGCTGTACACGGATTTCATTGTTCTGCGGATTTCAACTGGAGGCATGGTTCCTGCGGTTAGAAACTCGTTTACAGCACGCTGTTTGTCATGCACCACCATAGTTCCATTACGCACCACCATGTTAGCCGCTAGAATTCGGAGCCCTCTAGTGGCCTTTTGGAGAAAAGAGAACCACTTGTATGAATATCAAGAGCTCAGGTGGAAACTCAGTTCCAAGCAAAGAACGGAAAGCAGAAAGGTGGAAGGAGTATATAGAGGGTCTATACAAGGGCGATGTACTTAAGGACAATATTATGGAAATGGAAGAGGATGTAGATGAAGATGAAATGGGAGATACGATACTGAGTGAAGAGTTTGATCGAGTACTGAAAGACGTGAGTCGAGAGCCAGTCCTGACAAAACTCTACAATCTGGTGAGCAAGATGTATGAGACAGGCGAAATACCCTCAGACTTCAAGAAGAATATAATAATTCCAATCCCAAAGAAAGCAGGTGCTGACAGATGTGCAAATTATCGAACAATCAGTTTAAGAAGTCACGGATGCAAAATACTAACGCGAATTCTTTACAGACGGATGGAAAAACTGGTGGAAACCGACCTCGGAGAAGATCAGTTTGGATTCCGTAGAAATGTTGGAACACATGAGGCAATACTGACCCCACGACTTATCTTAGAAGATAGATTAAGAAAAGGCAAACCTACGTTTCTAGAATTTGTAAACTTAGAGAAAGCTTTTGACAATGTTGACTGCAATACTTTCTTTCAAATTCCGAAGTTGGCAAGGGTAAAATACAGTGAACCAAAGGCTATCTACAATATGTCCAGAAACCAGATGGCAGTTATAAGAGACAGCAAAGGACTTGGAAGAACAGTTGAACGGAATGGGCAGAGTCTTGAAAGGAGGATGTATGATGATCATGAACAAAAGCAAAACGAGGATAATGGAATGTAGTCGAATTAAGTCGGGTGATGCTGAGGGAATTAGATTAGGAAATGAGACACTTAACAGTAGTAAAGGAGTTTTGCTATTTGGGGAGCAAAATAACTGATGATGGTCGAAGGAGAGAGGATATAAAATGTAGACTGGCAATGGCGAGGAAAGCATTTCTGAAGAAGAGGATTTTGTTAAATGGAGTATTCATTTAAGTGCCAGGAAGTCGTTTCTGAAAGTATTTGTATGGAGTGTAGCCATGTATTGAAGTGAAACATGGACGATAAATAGTTTAGACAAGAAGAGAATAGAAGGTTTCGAAATGTAGTGCTACAGATGGATGGTGAACATTAGCTGGGTAAATCACATAACTAATGAGGAGGTATTGAATAAAATTGCGGACAAGAGCAGTTTGTGGCACAACTTGACAAGAAGAAGGGACCGGTTGGTAGGACGTGTTCTGAGGCATCAAGGCATCACCAATTTAGTATTGGAGGGCAGCGTGGAGGGTAAAAATCGTAGAGGGAAACCAAGAGATGAATATACTAAACAGATAGAGAAGGATGTAGGTTGCAGTAAGTACTGGGAGATGAAGAAGCTTGCACAGGATAGAGTAGCTTGGAGAGCCGCATCAAACCAGTCTCAGGACTGAAGACCACAACAGCAAATAGCGGCAGAGTGTTGTAACTTGCATCAGCGAAGCGGAAAAGTCGGCCGAGTAATATGCTTGAAATCAAATACCCTACCTGATATTGAGAACAGGAGGCATTACTTTCTACCACGCCCACGTAGTTTCTCTTTCCTACACTGCAGCGTTGTTTTCTTCGCCTCCAGAGATTCATTTTGGCGCATTGTCGCTCTGGAGCCGCGAGAGGACGGACGCCTCAGACGCGTAACTGTCAAGAGTGCCGTTGTGGCCTAACCGGTCGCAAGCACAGACGGCGGGGTGGTCAAGTCAGCTGCAGCGAACGAGACCAACAATATCAGCTGGAGGCCAGTACATCCGGATTGGCGCAGCGTCCGAGGTGTCAGTAACGCCGGGCTGGACATGAATGTGTTGGGGTAGCGACCGGTTTCACGGAGACAGAAGAGCGAGTTCTGGACTAGCCGAGAGCGAGGGCCTGTGGTACTCTCAGTCGGACACCGGTACGGGTTGCGTGTGGTGTGGCTGCTGCGTGGACACAACAGCCTTGTGTCTTTTCCCGGTGCAGGCAGAGAAAGGGGCCTCTGCACCTCAAGAGAATCAGTATCCATGTGTTTTTGCAGCTGACAGTTTCGCACCGGCAGTTTGTGGTTCGTACAGTGCAGTGTATGTTGTATGCGAGCTGCGTGTTTGGTGTCAGTCGTCCTGCACGGATGTCTGCGGATATCTCGTGACAAGTTGTGTTTATTTATTGAAGGCACACGTGAGGCCTTGTATACGATCTCATTGACAGTAGTTCTATTTCTTTACCATAATGTGTTATTAATTGTGCTAATACTAAAGTCTTTTGTTTAAACTACACCGTGAGACACCAAGATAAGTTTAAGGACATAAATGCTTATCCTGTTGAGAATGGTCTTTCAGATCATAGTGCACAGCTTGTTACAGTACATGACATAGCTCCATGCAGTATAATAAATCAGACTTTCAAAGCAGTGCGTTCAATTAACAATATAAATATTGCAAACTTTAGGGAAAGCCTACAGCAGCTAGACTGGGATGAAGTGTATAAGGAACCCGATGCAAACTTGAAATATAACTTATTTCACAATACATTTTTAAGGGTATTTGAAAATTGTTTTCCCAAGAAAATAGTTAAACATAATTCCAAGAAAACATATAAAAAACCTTGGCTAACTAAAGGAATAAGAATATCTTGCAACCGCAAAAGAGAACTGTATCTAACAGCAAGAGGGAGTACTGACCCCGAAATTGTTCAATATTATAAAAACTATTGTGCGGTACTAAGAAAAGTTATTAAAAAGTCCAGAAGCATGTGTATCATGTCTGAGATCAGTAACTCTGATAATAAAATTAAAGCAATTTGGAATATTATTGAAAGGGAAACAGGGCAACCAAGAGCACAGGAAGACTTTAGTGCAATAAAACTGAATGACAAGTGCACTAACAAACAATCAGAAATTGAAAATATTTTGAATAATCATTTTTTAAATGTTGTGGAGAAAATAGGATCTAGATCTTCACTAGAAGAGGCAAGGCTATTAATAGAAGAGGCCATACCTGCGCAGTTTTAAACAACTGTAATTCCACCATCCTCTCCCTCTGAAATCAGTAAAATAATAAACTCACTGAAAAGTAAAAGCTCTTACGGAATTGATGGCATTTCCAGCAAAGTACTTAAAGCTTGTTCTCCACAGATAAGTAGGATTCTCAGCCACGTATGTAATAGCTCTTTGGAGCAGGGTGTTTTCCCTGATAGACTGAAATATGCCATTGTAAAACCATTGCATAAAAAGGGGGATACGTCGGATGTCAACAACTACCGCCTAATCTCTCTTCTGACAGCTCTATGAAAAATTTTTGAGAAAGTAATGTATTCAAGAGTAGGCTCCCATATTTGTAAAAATAAAGTACTAACAAAATGTCAGTTTGGTTTTCAGAAAGGCTTTTCAACAGAAAATGCTATATATGCTTTCACTGATCAAATATTAAATGCTCTGAATAACCGGACATCACCCACTGGTATTTTTTGTGATCTCTCAAAGGCCTTTGATTGTGTAAATCATGGAATTCTTTTAGATAAGCTAAATCATTATGGTTTGAGGGGGGCAGTGCACAAATGGTTTAATTCATACTTAACTGGAAGAATGCAGAAAGTTGAAATAAGTGGTTCGTGTAATGTTAAAACAACAGCTGATTCCTCAAACTGGGGTGCTATCAAGCACGGGGTCCCACAGGGTTCGGTCTTAGGTCCTTGACTGTTCTTGATATACATTAATGACTTACCATTCCACATTGATGAAGATGCAAAGTTAGTTCTTTTTGCTGATGATACAAGTATAGTAATAACATCCAAAAACCAAGAACTAAGTGATGTAATTGTAAATGATGTTTTTCACAAAATTATTAAGTGGTTCTCAGCAAACGGACTCTCTTTAAATTTTGATAAAACACAGTATATACAGTTCCGTACAGTAAATGGCAAAACTCCAGTAATAAATATAGAATTTGAACAGAAGTCTGTAGCTAAGGTAGAATTTTCAAAATTTTTAGGTGTGTCCATTGATGAGAGGTTAAACTGGAAGTTTGTCTGCTGAAACGTCTGAGTTCAGCTACGTATGCTATTAGGGTTATTGCAAATTTTGGTGATAAGAATCTCAGTAAATTAGCTTACTATGCCTACTTTCATTCACTGCTTTCGTATGGCATCATATTCTGGGGTAATTCATCGTTGAGTAGAAAAGTATTCATTGCACAAAAACGTGTAATCAGAATAATTGCTGGAGCCCACCCACAGTCATCCTGCACATATCTATTTAAGGATCTAGGGATCCTCACAGTAACCTCACAGTATATATATTCCCTTATGAAATTTGTTGATAATAATCCAACCCAATTCAAAAGTAATAGCAGTGTGCATACCTATAACACCAGGAGAAAGGATGATCTTCACTATGCAGGGTTAAATCTGACTTTGGCACAGAAAGGGGTAAATTATGCTGCCCCAAAAGTCTTTGGGCACCTACCAAACAGCATCAAAAGCCTGACAGATAGGCAACTAACATTTAAAAATAAATTAAAAGAATTTCTAGGTGACAACTCCTTCTACTCATTGGCTGAATTTTTAGATATAAACTAAGTAAAAAAAACCCTTAATCATTAATGTAATTTCTTGTACAGACATCTTTTATTAACCTGACACGTTCCACATCATTACGAAGTGTCGTATTCATGATCTATGGAACAAGTATTAATCTAATCTAATCTAGACCGACTACTGATCATTCATCTTGTTAGTTGTTCTATGGGAATGAACTGGTTTTACTATCACATATTATGGGTAGGCAGTCTGGTAGAGAATAGTCTTAACTAGATGTGATAACCATCTTTTGGTGGTAGTAGTAGTAGTAGTAGTAGTAGTAGTAGTAGTTGACTCAACAGCTTACCAAATACATCGATATTCTGCAGTAGTATGTAAAATACTCGCAATTGGCTAATGTCATAAATTACACTAGCAGGTTAAACTCCAAAATACTAAAGGTCGCATAAACACTATTGATAGTCGTCGAAGACGTATGCAACAGAAGATCACCGAAGAGCGTGATATTAAAGATCAAAATACATGAAAATCTACACTATAGTCAGCGGAAGAAGTGAGAGAGTACAATTAATACAAGAATGATTTGTTGTTGCTTACGTCTGTGGTTCCAAACAGTCAAACTACTTTGCATATAGGAGGAGGAGAATTAGCCTAGATGACATTACGTTATAAAGACATGGCCGTCCTGTAAATGTTTTAGGCCTATCTTAAAAGTGGTGCCTTCTAACATAGCTCTTTGTAGCATAAAACTAATATTACATAAAAGACATTCGTATGTAGTATTTACTTGTCGTACTATTGACATAACTCCATGTTTACCGTACAATATAAAGCGCCATTCTTATCACAAGTAATGAAATACATTGGTAATTGCGATTATATATAGGTCAGAATAATAAGCGTATTAGAACCTACGTTTCGGGTTGCACAAGGCAAACAAAATTCAGTCAACAATTATAAACAGCAGTAAATGGCGTAGACCTATATATTGATTACGACAAACAACATACATTACAAAAGCCGGGTTAGAATGCTTGGGACAGCGAACAGTGAGGTCAGACAATATGTATGTAACCAAATCTCTTTTTATATAGTCGGCCGAGGTGGCCGAGCATATCTAGGCGCTACAGTCTGGAACCGCGCGACCGTTACGGTCGCAAGTTCGAATCCTGCCTCGGGCATGGATGTGTGTGATGTCCTTAGGTTTGAGTAGTTCTACGTTCCAGGGGACTGATGACCACAGAAGTTAACTCCAATAGTGCTCTGAGCCATTTGAACCATTTTTTTCTTTTTATATATTTACAAAAACTGTGTAAGAAACAGAGACATACAACGATGGGAAAAAATCGCAGCACCAAAAAATAATTAATGTAGAGTAACGAAACTTCTGGATACATTAGTCTAGGCAAAAATTTAAGTAATTAATAGTGCAAGATAACAGGTTAATAAAAGTGCGAGATAGCCGTTGAAAATGTAAAATACTGGTACACTAATAGCCGATGTCGCCGCCCAGAATATCGAATGCAGGGTTGGAAACCCACATGCGTTGTGTTATACAGGTGCCGGATGTCAGTTTATGGGTAGGAGTTCCATGCCTGTTAACTCAGTCTGTCGATCCAGGGAGGGTTAATGCTGTTTGTGGATGACGCTGGAGTTTTCGTGCGATGATGACTAATATGTGTTCGATTTGAAACACATCTGGTGATCGACCAGGCAAAGGCAACATGCCGACACTCTGTAGAGTGTGTTGAGTTACAACAGCTCTATGTGGGTGAGCGTTATCCTGTTGGAAAACATCCCCTGGAATTCTGCCCATGAGTGGCAGCAGAACAGGTCGAATGACCAGACTGACGTTCGGATTTGCAGTCAAGGTGCGTGGCATAACCACGAGAGTGCCCCCGCTGTCATACGAAATTGCAACACAGACCATAACTCCAGGTTTCAGTGCAGTATGTCCAGCACTCATACAGGTTGTTTGCAGGCTATAAACTGGAATCCTCCTAACCAACACAATGGCGTTACTGGCACCGATGTAGAACCAGCGAACGTCAGAAACTTCAACAGAAATTGATCCTGCCCTCCAGTTAGCTCTCGCTTGACACCATAACGTCGCGAATGTCGGTGGTTTGGGATCAGTGGAATGCACGCCACAGGGCGACTGGCTGGGAGTTGTCCTTGAATGAATCGATTTGTAGCAGTTCGTTGTGTCACTGTGGTGCCAACTGCTGCTCTAATTGCTGCTGCTGATGCAGTACATAAAAAAAGTGGCTCTGAGCACTATGGGACTTCTGAGGTCGCCAGTTCCCTAGAACTTACACTCCTGGAAATTGAAATAAGAAAACCGTGAATTCATTGTCCCAGGAAGGGGAAACTTTATTCACACATTCCTGGGGTCAGATACATCTCATGATCACACTGACAGAACCACAGGCACATAGACACAGGCAACAGAATATGCACAATGTCGGCAATAGTACAGTGTATATCCACCTTTCGCAGCAATTCAGGCTGCTATTCTCCCATGGAGACGATCGTAGAGATGCTGGATGTAGTCCTGTGGAACGGCTTGCCATGCCATTTCCACCTGGCGCCGCAGTTGGACCAGCGTTCGTGCTGGACGTGCAGACCGCGTGAGACGACGCTTCATCCAGTCCCAAACATGCTCAATAGGGGACAGATCCGGAGATCTTGCTGGCCAGGGTAGTTGACTTACACCTTCTAGAGCACGTTGGATGGCACGGGATACATTCGGACGTGCATTGTCCTGTTTGAGCAGCAAGTTCCCTTGCCGGTCTAGGAATGGTAGAACGATAGGTTCGATGACGGTTTGGATGTACCGTTCACTATTCAGTGTCCCCTCGACGATCACCAGAGGTGTACGGCCAGTGTAGGAGATCGCTCCCCACACCATGATGCCGGGTGTTGGCCCTGTGTGCCTCGGTCGTATGCAGTCCTGATTGTGGCGCTCACCTGCACGGCGCCAAACACGCATACGACCATCATTGGCACCAAGGCAGAAGCGACTCTCATCGCTGAAGACGACACGTCTCCATTCGTCCCTCCATTCACGCCTGTCGCGACATCACTGGAGGCGGGCTGCACGATGTTGGGGCGTGAGCGGAAGACGGCCTAACGGTGTGCGGGACCGTCGCCCAGCTTCATGGAGACGGTTGCGAATGGTCCTCGCCGATACCCCAGGAGCAACAGTGTCCCTAATTTGCTGGAAAGTGGCGGTGCGGTCCCCTACGGCACTGCGTCGGATCCTACGGTCTTGGCGTGCATCCGTGCGTCGCTGCGGTCCGTTCCCAGGTCGACGGGCACGTGCACCTTCCGCCGACCACTGGCGACAACATCGATGTACTGTGGAGACCTCACGCCCCACGTGTTGAGCAATTCGGCGGTACGTCCACCCGGCCTCCCGCATGCCCACTATACGCCCTCGCTCAAAGTCCGTCAACTGCACATACGGTTCACGTCCAAGCTGTCGCGGCATGCTGCCAGTGTTAAAGACTGCGATGGAGCTCCGTATGCCACGGCAAACTGGCTGACACTGACGGCGGCGGTGCACAAATGCTGCGCAGCTAGCGCCATTCGACGGCCAACACCGCGGTTCCTGGTGTGTCCGCTGTGCCGTGAGTGTGATCATTGCTTGTACAGCCCTCTCGCAGTGTCCGGAGCAAGTATGGTGGGTCTGACACACCGGTGTCAATGTGTTCTTTTTTCCATTTCCAGGAGTGTAGAACTACGTAAACCTAACTAACCTAAGGACATCACACACATCCATGCCCGAGGCAGGATTCGAAACTGCGAGCGTAGCGGCCGCGCGGTCCCACACTGAAGCGCCTAGAACCGCTTGGCCACAGCGGCAGGCGCAGTAGGTCAGAGCCATACGCCGAACACGATGGTTTTCCCCTTTGTAGTGCCACGTGGCCGTCCGGAGTCTGGTCTTCTTGCGACCGTACATTCTCGTGACCACCGCTGCCAGCAATAATGTACAGTGGCTACATCTACATCCATACACCGCAAGCCACCTGACGGTGTGTGACGGAGGGTACCCTGAGTACCTCTGTCGGTTCTCCCTTCTATTCCAGTCTCGTATTGTTCGTGGAAAGAAGGATTGTCGGTATGCTTCTGCGTGGCTCTAATCTCTCTGATTTTATCCTCATGGTCTCTTCGCGAGATATACGTGGGAGGAAGGAGCAATATACTGCTTGACTCTTCGGTGAAGGTGTGTGCTCGAAACTTTAACAAAAGCTCGTACCGAGCTACTGAGCGTTCTGTCCTGCAGACTCTTCCACTGGAGTTTATCTATCATCTCCGTAACGCTTTCGCAATTACTAAATGATCCTGTAATGAAGCGCGCTGCTCTCCGTTGGATCTTCTCTCTCTCTTCTATCAACCCTATCTGGTACGGATCCCACACTGCTGAGCAGTATTCAAGCAGTGGGCGAACAAGCGTACTGTAACCTACTTCCTTTGTTTTTGGATTGCATTTCCTTAGGATTCTTCCAATGAATCTCAGTCTGGTATCTGCTTTACCGACGATTAATTTTATATGGTCATTCCATTTTAAATCACTCCTAATGCCTACTCCCACATAATTTATGGAATTAACTGCTTCCAGTTGCTGACCTGCAATATTGCAGCTAACTGATAAAGGATCTTTCTTTCTATGTATTCGCAGCACATTACACTTGTCTACATTGAGACTGAATTGCAATTCCCTGCACCATGCGTCAATTCGCTGCAGATCCTCCTGCATTTCAGTGCAATTTTCCACTTTGTTACAACCTCTCGATACACCACAGCATCATCTGCAAAAAGCCTCAGTGAAGTTCCGATGTCATCCACAAGGTCATTTATGTGTATTGTGAATAGCAACGGTCCTATGACACTCCCCTGCGGCTCACCTGAAATCACTCTCACTTCGGAAGACTTCTCTCCATTGAGAATGACACGCTGCGTTCTATTATCTAGGAACTCTTCAATCCAATCACACAATTGGTCTGATAGTCCATATGCTCTTACTTTGTTCATTAAACGACTGTGGGGAACTGTATTCTGCCAAGTCTTTCTGCAGTATATGGGCCTACATCGTTCGGTTTCAGAGGTGTTGACAGTGGCGTCTTTTTCGGCATAAAGTAATTCTTGACTACCAGCAAGTCAGCACGTCCAGTCTGAAAGGTAACTAACACTCAGTGCCGTTACAGGACGTACTTGAAGCAAGCGTGATTTGTATCCTCACAGTAGCGCAAGTGCTGCCACTCGTATGCGACTGGTGCGATATCTGAACAGGAGTCGCCTGTAACGTGTAGAAACACACCTACCCACTTTCGTTTGTCTCGCACAATTCCATTTTGTCTTGCACAATTCCATCTTGGTCTTGCGATTTTTTCATTGATTATTTGTATTGAAAAAAACTGTTTGAGACTGAAGTAAATGATTTAGAATCAAAAATTAATAATGATAAATAGGCTTTCGTTATAAAAACCGTGTTACAATTTAACTTAAACGTCGAATGCTATAGACAGTGAGCACTCATGTCAAACAATGTGTATGTAACCAAAAATTTTGTACAATTACAAAAACGATGAAAATATACCATGAAGTATGTAAGATTTAGACACAACTTACTAGTCAACAATAAAACATGAACATAACAAAACTTAGGCCTGGAGCCGTGGAATTGGAGCTGCATAGACTGTTTCGAATCACGTTTTTTCCATGTGGTGACAGCAGTAGGTGACGTCATCTTGTCTGTTTCTCCCTCGTCACCCCTGCCTCTGCGTCAGCCCAAAAGAGCAAGTTTTTCAAGCTGTCAGACTGCGTATTCCTCCGCTCAGATTTGCACCCCAACCGTCGGCAAGCCGAGGACAGCTATGCAAGAATAAAGACTGCCTTTATTTCTGGCATACTCAACTGACACGTTACATTTCGTACATGTTGTAACTTCAGAAGGATTTTTTTTATTTTTAGCTGTGCATATGTGCTAACGTCACTGTGTCATGCATAATACGAAAGAAACGCGACAGCTATCTCTTTGGGCTTGCGTTATTTTTCCATAACTTACTTAAACATTTCAGCCAGAGCAGCGAATTCACACCGTGAATGTTTAGAAACTTACTGATGCCCGTTCACGTGACGTCAAATGGCGCTGTGTGAAGTTGCTTTTCTAACGTGTTTTTTCTACCCCAAGTTTCAAGGTAGAGGGAGAGAACTTCGTACCAGCATTCCACGGTCTTTTAAAATGTATGTTGCCTTTAACAGTTACTCAAAAACATAATTCACAGCAGGTTGACAAGGAAATCTAGAAATCAAAGGAAGACTACGATAAGCAGAACAAAACTCAGTAAGAGATTCCTGAAGGCCGGAAGAGAGCCTTGATCCACCCACGCACGAATGAGGTCAAAAAACCGATGTGAACAACTGTGGGGGCATCGCCTCTTACCGGTTACCTACAAAATCTTACAATTGCATTATTCGCTGGGATAGAACAACAACAGCATGACGCTCAGATTGATAACTGTTAATGTGCTTCAAAAATTCAGAGCAGATTCTCAACTAAATCTCACTAACAGTGTACATGGAAAGAATATGTCAAAATTCGGTATGCATTTTTTTTTCACTGAAAAAAAGCCTATGACTCGGTAGATAGGAAGCCATTGAAATTCTCTGCACTACCAAACACACAGTCTAAAAACCAATTCAAATTTCTGGAGAGTAAATCTGGAGTCAGACAGTCAGACAGGAATATGGTCTCTCCCTGCTACTCCTTAGCTATGTTCTACACGTACATCTACATTATTACTCTACAATTCGCAATTAAGAGCCTGGGAGAGAGTTCATCGAACCACCTTCAAGCTATTTCTCTACTGTTCCACTCTCGAACACCGGGAAAAACGAACACTTAAACTTTTCCGTGCGAGCTTTGATTTCTCTTATTTTATTATTATGGTTATTTCTCCGTATGTAGGTGGGCACCAAAAAAATATTTTCACCTTCTGAGGAGAAACTTGGTGATTGAAGTGTCATGAGAAGATCCTGCCGCATCGAAAAACGCCTTTGTTGCAACGATTGCCACCCCAGTTCACGTATTACATCCGTGGCGCTCTCTCCCCTATTTGGCGGGAGCATGAAATGAGCTGCCCTTCTTTGAACTTTTCCGATTTCTCCCGTCAATGCTGTCTGACGCGAATCTCATATCCCACGGCAATACTCCAGAAGAGGACGTGCAAGCGTATTGTAGGCAGTCTCTTTAGTAGACCTGTTGCATTTTTCGGCGTTCTGGCAATAAATCGTAGTCTTTGGTATGCTTTACCCACAACATTGTCTATGTGATAGTTCCAGTTTAAGTCATTCGTAATTGTAACCCTAAATACTTAGTCGAATTTGTGTGATCCATCGTGTTACCGAAATATAGCGGATACATTTTGGTACTCTTATCGATGACTTCAAACATTTCATTATTTAGAGTCAATTGCCACTTTTCGCTCCATACAGATATCTTCTCTAAATTGTTTTACAATTCGTTTTGATCATCTGATGACTTTATTAGACGGTAAATGACAGCATCCATGTGCAAACAGCCTAAGAGTGCTAATCAGACTGTCACCTAAATCGTCCATGTAGATAAGGAGCAGGTCTAGAAGAAATCAAAATGGAATGGAGAATGTCATTAGCAGAAAGCCAAATGAATGAGGTAATTGGATTAGGTCACAAAACGGACAGCCTATAAACGTAATTTTTGCAGAAGACGTTGCTTTTTTTAATACTCGATAGGAACAGTCACTAGATGGACAGAACTGCTGCGAGAACAAGCTGAAAAAAATGCTTATAAACCTCACGAGAAAACCGGTTTATAGCAGCTGTGAAGGCAATGAAAACTAATGGAGAGAACTAACAAACTCAAGAAATTCCTGAGAAAGAAAACATGAAAGTAGCGCTAATAAGATGCCGCCACACACCATTAGGTGGCTTGAGGAGTATGATGTGCATGAAAACAGTGTACTGCCGCACTAAGGAGCTATATGGTAATAAATATCCCCTCAATCGTAAACTTAGACACTACTCTACAGTAAATCAGCGAGAAGCACTTTATGCAGCAGAATGTTAATTCTAAAGAAGAAGGCGATGATGTAACCAACTGAAGTCACAGAAAGGAAAGTACTGGGGAACATTTTGGGATAACTGAAGAGCAAACACAATACAGAAGACGCCATAATAGTGATACATCCAAATGAGAACCCAGCAGACTGGGTAAATTAAAAATAAATAAGGTGCTGAGAAATTAAAAGGAACGTAGACGAACTCCGAATTACTGCACAAGATTTGGAAGAAAGACTGCCACTCGGCAGGAAAGTGTAACACACCAGAGTTTTCCATGAAAACCCAAGAAAACTGAAGCTGCCTTGACAGGAGCAGAAGAAAGAAACATCGAGAAATAACGACAGAAATATGAAAGAAAAGAAGGAATAAACATTTGAAACAAACGTAGTCCTTAGTGGTTCATACATGGAAGGAAAAAAATGCAATAGCAATTTACAGTATGGCGTGTAATAAATAATACGTCACAGTGCCAGGCTGTAAACCTCTATCAAGAAGTCTTGTTCAGAACGAAACGAATGTTCCGCAAGGAAGCTCTAAAGCGTAGATTCGACAATCTATCGCTTACCGCCCAAGTTTTACAGTTATACTCCAGAAATATTCAAACTGAAACCTTCTGAAAAGTGCACACCTTTCTGTTTAGTAGTTAACAAATTGTTAGCCAAGTACAAATCGTCTTCCCATGTACTTCTCGCTGAGCGAATGTTGCCGCAGCTATCGAATGAGTATACATTATAAACTACAAACCCCTTCATGAATACGTGTAACGGAGTTACAGTTACTGTGTGTTTGACGAACGAACAACGCAGTTCGCGAACTGACACCGTAGATCTTTCGGAGATCTTTTGCCTAACCTGTGAATATTCTCTGTGAATGCACAGTCAGCCCAAAACACGATATCAAAGCATACAATAGAACGAAAGTGTGCAAAGCAGACTCACTTTTGCGTTTCTATGTCAGTAGTAGTGGAGATTATTCTCGCAGCAAATTATCTGAATGAGAATAATCCGCCGCACTGGCTGCCGTTAATTTGAGTAAAATGTCATTTTATTTTATAACATTCACTAATATGTAATTTCAGCCGTGTAGTCATATTTTTAAGTGTCTCAAATAAATACCAGATGTGACATCGATAGAATAAAAATACACTGCCTGATATAAAAAGTGAAACGCCCAGAGGAGACGACCGGATATCACTGTAGCACCGGTGCAAATGATTCGAGTTGTAGTTCAGTGTGACACGGAGAATGGACGCCATAATGCTTGTTCGTGGTTAGCATTGCCACCAACCCCGCTGGGATATATAATGTAAGGAGCCAGAACTGAGTCAAATGCTGAGTCATCACTGTGAAGGACGCGGGATCCATCATTATCAGCACCTAACACGAGTTTGGAAGGAAACTAACTGCGTATCTGGATTGCGACAGCTGGTGTAATCGTGCAATATCCAGATTTGCGGGGCATTCGGTTGTGAAAATGGCTCAATATTGGACTGCAAAGGAACGTGCTGCTTTTTATACAGAATCATTCTTGTCCACATATGGCACATGTCTCTATGAAATGATTGCGTGGCTAACAAGATCCCCAGACTGTTCCCGATACAACACAAGTAGGACAATCTCAAATGTCAACTCCACGCCACTATCCACTCAGTTACAGCAATCGTGGCCCTATGACAGAACAATTGCGTTCACCAACGGTAGAGCGGGCGCAGTCTCTTATAGGTGGGTGCATCCTGCCAAGTTCTTTGCAAATTTGACTCGACATTGTAATCACTGAAGAAACGTCACATACTCGCTCCACATGTAAAGTGTCATTAAGTTTCCTTCTTCCCTTCTGTCTGCTTTACTTATTTTTAGGCGGCATATAAAACAGCAATTACTTTCTTAGTTGACGGAATAGAATTTAAAAGTTAAATAGTAATAAAAGAGAAATTAAATTGAATAACCCGTCAAATGGATATATTTGTGTTAACAGTCAAAATCGGCTTCTGTCATACATTGAGAAAAAAAGTAGTGTGGTTGACTAGTATGACTGTTTTGTTTTCGTTAAGCATCAATCGGTTTTTAGTGAAGCACGATCTAACTTTATCTACTAACCTAGCTATTGAGACATTTTCATTGTATTTCACGTATTTCGCAATAACCGTGGCTTATCAGAATATCCATTTTCTGAATATGATTAGTACCATCGATCAGCTGTTGCCTTAATTCCATGACATTCTAATCTATGCTAAGGCTTAGTAAGATTCAGTCAAATGCTTCTTTTCAAACGAAATAATATACTTATCATCGGCTTATCACTTAGCCTTATGAATGTCTCACATAGAAAACAACACGTTCCAATATTTGCTGACACTTTTGATCCTAAAACTAAACTGCAAGTGTAACAAAGAATTACGTTCAGTAACATGTATTGCGGATTCAACATTTCGGCAGAGTTTTTCAGGATGTTACGAGAATCTCTATCTACATCTGCACTAAGCAAGCCACTTTGTGGTATGTGGCGGAGTGTACTCTGTGTGTCGCTTACCCCCTTTCCAGTCGCGAATTGTTCGCGGAAAGCACGATTGTTGGTAACACTGTGTGTTGGCTCGAATGTCCTCAATTTTATCTCGATGGTCTTTTCGCGAGATATACTTAAGCGGCTCTAGGCGCTTCAGTCTGCAACCGCGCAACTGATACGGTCGCAGGTTCGAATCCTGCCTCGGGCATGGATTTGTGTGATGTCCTTGGGTTATTTAGCTTTAAGTAGTTCTAAGTTCTAGGGAACTGATGACCTCATATGTTAAGTCCCATGTTGCTCAGAGCCATTTGAACCATTTTATACTTAAGAGGAAGCAATACATTTGTCGCCTCTTCTAGGAACGTACGCTCTCGTAACTATAACAGCAAACCAGACTAACGTAGAACGCCTCTCTTGCAGCGCCTGCCACTGAAGTTCGTTGAACTTCTCTGTGACGCTTTCGTGCATACTAAATGAAACTGTAGCGAAACTCGTTTCTCTCTTTTGATCTTTTCGATTTCCTCTTTCATTTCAAATGGTTCAAATGGCTCTAAACACTATGGGACTAAACTTCTGAGGTCATCAGTCCCCAAGAACTGGGAACTACTTAAACCTAACTAACCTAAGGACATCACACACATCAATGCCCGAGGCAGGATTCGAACCTGCGACCGTCGCGGTCGCGCGGTTCCAGGCTGAAGCGACTAGAACCGCTTGGCGACAACGGCCGGCCCTCTATCAGTCCTATCTGGAATGGATCCCATACTGAAGAGCAGTATTCAATTACTGGTCGAAGGAGCGTTTCGTAAGCTACTTTCTTTGTTGATGGACTACATTTCCTGAGGTTTCTTAGTCATTCTCGGCCTGGCATCTGTCTTACTCGCAAATAACTTCAAGCAGTTGCTCCACATCAGATCTCTCCCTGTTCATACTCCTAGACATTTTACGTAAGTGACTCCTTTCAGTAATTGGTCTACAATTTTGTATGCATACAATGTAAAGGAACTTCGTGGTTTCGCAGTAAATTAAATTTGTTTCTGTTGAGGGTCAATGGCCGCTCCGTGCACCACGGTTCGATCCTCTGCGGGTTTTCCTGCATTTCGCTTCAACTTTCTAGCGCCGCGAGTTCTATACAGGTTTGTTACAAACAGATACGGCCGAACTTTCAGGAAACATTCCTCACTCACAATTAAAGAAAAGATGTTATGTGGACATGTGTGCGGAAGCGCTTACTTTCCATGTTAGAGCTCATTTTATTACTTCTCTTCAAATCACATTAATCATGGATTGGAAACACACAGCAACAGAACGTACCAGCGTGACTTCAAACACTTTGTTACAGGATATGTTCAAAATGTCCTCCGTTAGCGAGGATACGTGCATCCACCCTCTGTAGTATGGAATCCCTGAAGCGCTGATGTAGCCCTGGAGAAAGGCGTATTGTATCACAGCCGTCCACAATACGAGCACGAAGAGTCTCTAAATTTGGTACCGGGATTGTGTAGACAAGAGCTCTCAAATGACCCCACAAATGAAAGTCAAGAGGGTTGAGGTCAGGAGAGCGTGGAGGCCATGGAATTGGTCCGCCTCTGCCAATCCATCGGTCAACGAATCTGTTGTTGAGAAGCGTACGAACACTTCGATTGAAATGTGCAGGAGCTCCATCGTGCACGAACCACATGTTGTGTCGTACTTGTAAAGGAACATGTTCTAGCAGCACAGGTAGAGTATCCCGTATGAAATCATGATAACGTGCTCCATTGAGCATAGGTGGAAGAACATTGGGCCCAATCAAGACATCACCACCAATGCCTGCCCAAACGTTCACATAAAATCTGTGTTGATGACGTGATTGCACAATTGCGTGCGGATTCTCGTCAGCCCGCACATGTTGAGTGTGAAAATTTACAATTTGATCACGTTGGAATGAAGCCTCATCCGTAAAGAGAACATTTGCACTGAAATTAGGATTGATACATTGATGGATGAACCATTCGCAGAAGTGTACCTGTGGAGGCAAATCAGCTGCTGATAGTGCCTGCACACGCTGTACACGGTACGGAAACAACTGGTTCTCCCGTAGCACTCTCATACAGTGACGTGGTCAACGTTGCCTCATACAGCAGCAACTTCTCTGACTCTGACATTAGGGTTATCGTCAACTGCACGAAGCATTGCCTCGTCCATTGCAGGCAGGTGTCCACGTCGTTCCAGGTCTTCCCCAGTCGCGAGTCATAGGCTGGAATGTTCCGTGCTCCCTAAGACGCCGATCAATTGCTTCGAACGTCTTCCTGTCGGGAAACCTTCGTTCTGGAAATCTGTCTCGATACAAACGTACCACGCCACGGCTATTGCCCCGTGCTAATCCATACATCAAATGGGCATCAGCCAACTCCGCATTTGAAAACATTGCA
Source organism: Schistocerca gregaria (assembly GCF_023897955.1). Taxonomy (NCBI): domain Eukaryota; kingdom Metazoa; phylum Arthropoda; class Insecta; order Orthoptera; family Acrididae; genus Schistocerca; species Schistocerca gregaria. Next base: position 1,203,900,918 of record NC_064920.1, on the reverse strand, counting down.
CTGACTGCCAAACCACGTTCGTGATGAACACTAACGTGTTGATGCTACGTACTGATGTGCTCGATGCTAGTACTGTAGAGCAATGAGTCGCATGTCGACACAAGATCCGAAGTCAACATTACCTTCCTTCAATTGGGCCAACTGGTGGTGAATCGAGGAAGTACAGTACATACTGACGAAACTAAAATGAGCTCTAACATGGCAATTAAGCGTTTCCTGACACATGTCCAAATAACATCTTTTCTTTATTTGTGTGTGAGGAATGTTTCCTGAAAGTTTGGCCGTACCTTTTAGTAACACCCTGTATACACAATACCATCACCTGCGCAGATCTTCATGGAACTCCCGGCGTTATCCAGTTGGCAATTTATATATATTGTGGAAAGTAATGGTCCTATAACACCCCTCTGGGACGCGCCCGAAGTTACTTTTACGTCTGAGGACATTTCTCAGTTCAGAATGACAAGCAGAGCAAAGCATGAAGGCTGAAAGCACGAGAAGAGCGGGAAGCTGCAATTTTTTGCAAGACGCCACTGCCGTCTAAGTGCTGTGCGCTGTCGCCGTGGAAGAGAGAGTCGACTCACGGTTGGTGACTGTGTGGCTCTGCAGAGCAGGGACCGGCCGTGACATTCGCCCAGCTCAGGTCTCTACAACGCCGTGTCCGAGATTACCTGAATGCTGGCTTGTCGACGAACTGAAACGCATATCCGTTTAAAGTCACTGTTTTGGCTTCGTGCTGTTTCCACCTTGGGCTCCTCTCTCCAGTACCATAAAAGTTATTCCCTGACGTCTTAGCAAATGTTATCAAATCCCTTCTTCTTGTCAGGGCTTTCCAAATGTTGCTTTCTTCACAGATTCTGCGGAGAACCTCTTCGTTCCTTATTTCCATCTACATCTACATGGATAGTCTGCAAACCACATTTAAGTGCCTGGCAGAGGGGTAATCGAACCACCTTCACAATTCTCTGTTATTCCAATCTCGTATAGCGTGCGGAAAGAATGAACTCCTATATCTTTCCGCACGAGCTCTGTATCCCCTTATTTTATCGTGATGATCCTTTCTCCCTATGTAGGTCGGTTTCAACAAAATATTTTCGCATTCGGAGGAGAAAGCTGGTGATGGAATTTCGTGAGAATATTCTGTCGCAATGAAAAACACCTTTCTTTTAACGATTTCCAGCCCAAATCCTGTATCATTACTGTGGTGTCCTGCCAATAAAACGCAGTCTTTGGTTGGCCTTCCCGACAACATTATCTATGTGTTTCTTTCAATTTAAGTTGTTCGTAATTGAAATGCCTAGGTAATTAGTTGAATTTACGGTTTTTAGGTTTGACTGATTTATCGTGTAACCCGACGTCTAATGAGTTCCATTTAGCGCTCATGTGGATGACCTCAGACTTTTCGTTATTTAGGGTCAACTGCCACTTTTCGCACCATTCAGATATTTTTTTCTAAATCGTTTTGCAGCTTGTTTTGATCTTCTGATGACTTTATTAGTCGATAAACGACAGCGGCATCTGGAAATAGCCGAAGACGGCTGCTCAGATTGTCTCCCAAATCGTTTATGTAGATAAGGAACAGCAAAGGGCCTATAACACTACCTCGAGGAACGCTAGAAATTACTTTTGCTTCACTCGATGACTTTCCGTCAGTTACTACCTCTCTGATAGGAAATCGCAAATCCAGTCACATAACTGAGACGAAATTCCATAAGCACGCAATTTCACTATGAGCCGCTTGTGTGATAGATACATTGTCAAAAGTACTCCGGAAATCCAGAAATACGGAATCGATCTGAAATCCCTTGTTGATAGCACTCAGCACTTCATGTGAATAAATAGCTAGTTGTGTTTCAAAAAAATGTCTCTAAGCACTATGGAACTTAACATCGGTGCTCATCAGTCCCCTGGAACTTAGAACTACTTAAACCTGACTAATATAAGGACATCACCCACATCCATGCCCGAGGCAGGATTCGAACCTGCGACCGTAGCGGTCACGCGGTTCCAGACTGAAGCGCCTAGAACCGCACGGCCACACCGGCCGGCTGTGTTTCACAGGAACGATGTTTTTTAAACCCATGTTGACTGTGTGTCAACAGACCGTTTCCTTCGAGGTAATTCATAATGTTCGAACACATTATATGTTCTAAAATCCTGTTGCATATCGACGTTAACGATATGGGCCTGTAATTTTTGCAGCTAATCTTCAGAACCCTACTATAGCACCACGAATGTCATGATTTTTTTTTCGTGGATTTCCCACAGTCCATGTTCCACTTCCACACAATGCTGTGCTCCATACGTACTTTCTCAGAAATTTCTTCCTCAGAATAAAGCTGATGTTTGATACTAGCACACTTCTCTTGGTAAGGAATGCCATCTGTGCCCGCGCTAATCTCTTTGTGTCCTCCTTGCTTCGTGCATAATTTTCGTTTCAGGATAGCAGAAGTCCTTCACTTCATCTACTTAAATGACCCCCAGTTCAGATACTGCGTTTGTCGGTTCGCCTATACGCGTAAGCACAATGCGGCTCCTTGTAAAAACGGCTGAGCAGTTCCGTACTCAGTGCATTCATATGCTTCCTGTTAACGTTCTGTATTAAGTTCATATTGCAGGAGTAATGTTCTTATGACCCTCCTAACCAGTTTAACAGTTAGCTTCGGAAACTACGGGCTCAGATACACAACAGTTATGTTATAGACCGCAGTTGACTGAACTGGCCACTGAGAAAGCACAGCGGTATGACAGCTGTACAAAGGGCAGCAGCAGTAAACGGACTCCTGTTCTAGGTAGTTGTTACTTTGCTACCTATCCTGTAAACAACTAGCTGTCAGTAACTTTCCTATTCTGGTCCAGGTATGTCCAAGGAATTGGGAAATGTGGTTTGTTCAGAATTAGGAAGCTAATGTCTTGTTAATGCGGTCATAGCAGTGATAAAGCAGAAGAGATGGAGAAAATGTTATCCATATTCTGTATTCGTTACACCGTATATTCCACTTAATATGTCCTGTATTTCTTCTTCGCCTTCACTGAGGATAGCAGTGACATCAGCGAATCTTATCAAGGATCCCCTTCCGCTTAATTTTAACCCCACTCTGGGTCCTTCCTCTTATTTCCCTGAGTCCTTATCGATGTATAGATTGAACAGCAAGGGCCAAAGACTACAGTCCTGTATTGCACCCTTTTTAATGCGAGCTGTCAGTTCCTGTTTTTCCGTTCTTATAATTATCGTATATTGTCTGTTTTCACCTATGGCTTCCTCCTATTTTTATCAGAGAATCGAAGATCTTGCACCATTTTACGTAATTGAACGCTTTTTTATGTCGACATGTCTTATGAAATTGCCTTGATTTTTCTTAAATCGTGCTTCCATTATCAGTCGCAACGTCAGAATGTCCTCTCTTGTGGTCTTACCTTTCCGAATAGCCAGCGACCTTGCCAAGTTTAATACACCAGTTCTCGTCAGATTACCGACGTCAATCAAAGATCGGCGTGGCTGGTACTTGGATGGGTGCCCGCTTGGGTACGCCACGAGCTACTGTCTCCTTTCCACCATTTCCTTGTCATCAGACTCTGCACCAGTGTCCTGGACTAATGGCAAACAAATCGGCGGTGTCTCGTGAAGTGAGAGCGTCGGCCATTGTTGGTCCGTCAGGCTGCAGCTTTGGCGTTATGCGACAGTAGCCGTCTATGAGATGGAAATGGATTTCACCCTCTTCTTCTCTCATCATCGTCCAGTACAAACATGACACCACACACACACACACACACACACACACACACACACACACACACACCTACACTTTCAGATTCGCTTAACCACACAACGCTCACACTTCGCGAAGGAAAGTTGCCGTTGTGCGAGAAGGACATAAGGAGCCTCCCTAGTCAGACGGCTGTACATGTCCTTCTGGGTCTCCCGGCCTACACCGCCATACTATTCGTGTATAATAATTTATCACGTCACGATCGCTTACTTGTTGTTGTTGTTGTTGTTGTTGTGGTCTTCAGTCCTGAGACTGTTTTGATGCAGCTCTCCATGATACTCTATCCTGAGCAAGCTGCTTCATCTCCCAGTACCTACTGTAGCCTACATCCTTCTGAATCTGCTTAGTGTATTCATCTCTTGGTCTCCCTCTACGATTTTTACCCCCCCACGATGCCCTCCATTACTAAATTGGTGATCCCTTGATGCCTCAGAACATGTCCTACCAACATATCCCTTCTTCTAGTCAAGTTGTGCCACAAACTCCTCTTCCCCCACAATCCTATTCAATACCTCCTCATTAGTTGTGTGATCTACCCATCTAATCTTTAGCATTCTTCTGTAGCACCACATTTCGAAAGCTTCTATTCTCTTCTTGTCCAAACTATTTATCGCCCATGTTTCACTTCCATACATGGCTACACTCCATACAAATACTTTCAGAAACGACTTCCTGACACTTAAATCTATTCCAGATGTTAACAAATTTCTCTTCTTCAGAAACGCTTTCCTTGCCATTGCCAGTCTACATTTTATATGCTCTCTACTTCGACCATCATCAGTTAAATTCAGTATTTCTTCTGTCACCCAAGGATTTAGCACTCGTCTTTTTACCTACGTGATCCTCTGCTGCCTTCACTACTTCATCCCTCAAAGCTACCCATTCTTCTTCTACTGCATTTCTTTCCCCCGTTCTTGTCAGTTGTTTCCTTATGCTCTCCCTGAAACTCTGTACAACCTCTGGTTTAGCCAGTTTATCCAGGCCCCATCTCCTAAAATTCCCACCTTTTTACAATTTCTTCAGTTCTAATCTACAGTTCATAACCAATAGATTGTGGTCAGTCTACATCTGCCCCTGGAAATGTCTTACAATTTAAAACCTGGTTCCGAAATCTGTGTCTTACCATTATATAATCTATCTGAAACCCATAAGTATCTCCTGGCTTCTTCCATGTATACAACCTGTATTCACCTGACCAAAAGTCTTGTTCCTCCTGCCACCGAACTTCTCTAATTCCCACTATATCTAACTTTAACCTATCCATATCCCTTTTTAAATTTTCTAATCTATCTGCCCGATTAAGGGATCTGACATTCCACGCTCCGGTCCGTAGAACGCCAGTTTTCTTTCTCCTGATAAGGACGTCTCTTGAGTAGTCCCCGCCCGGAGATCCGAATTGGGGACTATTTTACCTCCGGAATGTTTTACCCAATAGGATGCCATCATCATTTATCCATACAGTAAAGCTGCATGCCCTCGGGAAAAATTACGGCCGTAGTTTCCCCTTGCTTTCAGCCGTTCGTAGTACCAGCACAGCAAGGCAGTTTTGGTTAGTGTTACAAGGCCAGATCAGTCAATCATCCAAACTGTTGCCCCTGCAACTACTGAAAAGGCTGATGCCCCTCTTCTGGAACTACATGTTTGTCTGGCCTCTAACTGATACCCCTCCGTTGTGGTTGCACCTACGGTACGGCTATCTGTATCGCTGAGGCACGCAAGCCTCCACACCAACGGCAAGGTCTACGGTTCATGGGGGGAGGATCGCTTACTTATATAAAAATATTGACGTTTGTGCAAACAGTTGCCAACTTAAGATGTGCTTAGCTCACATGTATGAGCGTATAACGTATCGTCACATGATAAAAAGACGTGCTTTTGACAAATGCTAAACGACCTCGGATGTTCCAAATGCCTAACTGTATTTCTTTATATATATCTGTACGAAGCCTTTTAGTGAATTTTGCACATTCTGAAGGTGACAACTACTTCCTTAACCGATAATGTGAATATGTGTTACATATCTAAGCGATCCTGGTGTAATGAAGTATACAGACATTTACAAAAATGAAGAGGTTGAAAAATCAGCCAACCAGTTGCAAACAAAGGTTTATTATGCCTCGACCTATGTTTCGAAATTTGTAAAAATATCTTCTTCAGAAGCAGTGGGCCTTGTTACATCACATTATGGTACATTAGATTAGATAAAGCTGAGCGGCTCTTGTCACATATTTGCAAACAAAAGATTACATTGTTACAGGTGTGTAAACGTATGAACTGAAGAAGTACGAGGCTCTAATATGTATTTTGTTGAACGGAGCTCCTCACAATGCCTGTTGCAAGTCTGCTGGCGGCAGAAGTCACCGTGAAACTTTCACTTGTGTGGGTAGGCGTACAAACAGAACAGATGTGCCGTGTGTGCAGATGTTTCGCAACCTGAAGAAACGCCAAGCAGACTGGGTCGCGCGCCTAGATGTACACAAAAAGGCTTGCTGGAGATATGTCGCTGGTGAGTGTGCAGATTCGTAAAGTTGCAGCAGTACGTCCTTTCATAATATAACAATGAGCCGTGAGAGGTCAATGCGGAAAATGCAGGTTAAAATACCCGAGGCGTCTGTGACGTCACTGGAGGCCAGCCAGTGGGGGTCGCTCGACAGAGCTGATGTTGGAGCGCTGCTGACAAGGGAGAAAACCAATAGCACACCTCTCAGATTTAGTGTAAAGACGGCGCAGTGAACAGCGCGTCAAAACCTGAACACAAATCAGGCATAAAAACAGAGAGATGGTGCACTGAACTGTGAAAAACGAAGGAAAACATGAACACTGAACGGTTCATCCTCAAGATGTGCAACATTGAGCGAATTTGAATTGACACGTCGTTATGGTTACGTGGTCACGGTGTCGGGCAGAGATCTGTGTTCAAATTCCATCATGGCGCATATTGTTTTCTTCACAAAATTACGAACTGCCCCTCCGGTCACTGGTGTATCTGTTCACTCTATTCACATTTTTGTCTCGCTGCATTGAAATTTGTGTTTGTGTCGTGTAGCGTCCGTTTGCAACAGTTAGGTGTAGGGAAGGGACATCCAGACATACGTACCTCCTTTCTGTTCTACTCAAGCAACACGTGTTACGACTCTTGCGTTCCGTTTTGAAAGTTTTGACTCTTGAATTCCTTTGTTGTAACTAGTGTATTTGTTGTTTTCATGTCTGTGAGAAGTCTGTGCGCCTGCTCTCACTGTTCACCACATTTACTTGCGACGGTAGTATTTTCATACCAAGTACCTCATATTCTTTAATCAATGAATAGTACGAAAATTGTCAAAACTACTGAAGGAGAATCGACACGTCAATATACGCTTGAAAAGTTTATAATTTTATGAAAAAATGGTGTAGGAGGGAGTTTTGAACACGGATCTTAATGGCTCTGAGAACTATGGGACTTAACATCTTAGAACTACTTAAAACTAAGTAACGTAAGGACGTCACACAACACCCAGTCATCACCAGGCAGAGAAAATCCCGACCCCGCCGGAAATCGAACCCGGGAACCCGGACGTGGGAAGCGAGAACGCTACCGCACGACCACGAGCTGCGGACAACACGGATCCCCCCTTGGCAGTCCAACAGCGTCACCACACAACCACGACCCCGGGATTCTTGCATCGCCCGCTGGATGTTGCACAGCTGCAGCTTGGACTGTTCATAGTTTTTATTTGGCTTCTTTTTCTCACAGTTCAGTATACTTTCTTCCTGATTTCATGCTTGATCTGTGCTCAGTTTTGACGGGGTATCCACTGAGCCATCTTACCATTACATGTGAGTGGTGTGTGTTGGGGAGTTTCCCTTGTGAGCGTAAAAGCCCAATTGTGTCCCACATATGCGGGAACTGTTGCACTGGCACAACCGTCATCGTTATAATTGACGGAAGTGCAGGGTTGCAGGGAAGTGCGCGCACTTGCAGCACTATGTGCAGTATAGCAGTTCGATTACGCAGGTTTCATTAAGTCTTGTCAGATAATAGCTACATCCGAAGACTTTTGGAGCAGCGAATTCATACGTGACCTTTCTATTATGTGTCATGTACAGTCACAGTGTGACAGAGAATGTCACGTTGTTGTTGGGATCTTCTCTACGAAGACTGGTTTGGTGCTTATCTCCACGTTCTTCTGTTCTGCGCATGTCTCTTTGTCTCTGCAAAAGTGCTGCAACCTACATCAATTATAACCTGCGTATTGTAATTAAGGGTAGGTCCCATTTTGCAATTTTCACTCCTCCCACTTCCTTCCATGACTAACGTGACTATTCCTTGATAGCTCAAGATTTCCCAGTCAAACGGTCCCTTCTGTTAATCAAGTTGTGCTATAAATTTGTACAGGGCGTCTCAAAAGAAACTTAATATTTGAAGAGCTCTCTGCGAATGCGCAACACATCGTAGGGGAGGGGCGGTACGGTTCATCGCTTGGTTGGCCCTTAGTTTTCTAAGTCTTCTTCCAGCTAATATCAGTTTCCAGAGGCTGGTTTCAAATGTGCAAAAAATTTTAGTTCTCTTTCCATTTAATTAGTCTTAAAAATTATTATTTTTTTCGTTATTACATACTTTTTACCCAAGCTGTTCAGGAAGCAAAGTAAATTCTATACCTTACTAGATATCCATTTTCTCTTGGAATAAGACTAAACGGCGGCTTCAATTAAACTTTTGCCACTTGAGAGGGCCTCCACGGAAAACGAGTGTTGTAGGATAATGTAACTTTGTGGAAACATTTGTAAGGCCACGCAGAAAAAAAGAAACTACGAGTAAACCATAGAAAGAAACACATTTCAGTTCCCACGTGACAGAATTGCGTGCCATGTTTAAGTTCCAGGGGGGGGATCGCCTGCATCGACGACAGTCTAGCGAATGCTCTACTGCTCCCAGAAACATCGCTGGAGCGTGGAATGTTCCGGTGTCGTGACACAGCTCGCGCACTGCTTGAAGACACATTGCGTCCAGCATTATTAACCGTGACAACAGTCAGTTCTTCAACAATCTGTAGCGCAGTTAGCCGCCAATTACTTCGAACTTCCGAATCACGTTCTCCAACCTCGGCGCAGGAAGAGGGCTTTTTCGTTTCCCTTTAATGCGTCGCGAAGAGCAGCAGTGCTGTCGCTGTTTTGCCACAGCAAGCCCTGTTCAGCTTGGCCGCCCTCGTTGACTGTCTGCAGCTGACTGCACTCTGGTACTTGCGATTCAACCCTACGTCGTTGCACCAGTACCGGCGCCTGACTGCGAGACATGATATTAACACCACTAACAACGTACATAATGCAGCGCAGAATCTGAACAACATTCCTACAAAGTTTTCTGTCTGCACAGGCTCAAGTTGCGACAGTTTACATATCAACACCTTGGACATATTAACTAATTATTTGTGACACGCATATGAAAATTACGTTTCACACTGTCATCAGTGTTAGATTACTTACATAGATCTTTAGTTTCAGGAAAAGTGCAAATTTACATCAGCATATAAACGATGAGATGCCCCGCTTTTCACCTAAAGTAAATTTTGTTTTCTTAACGATGTGTGCAACCTGTTTTCACCTAGACGAGCAGTTTATTAATTACCGATTAAGTGCAACTATTATAATTTTCTGCATCAGCATAGCAGATCTCTACGAGAAAAATTTAGTGAAACAACTGTTTCGTAAATTTGACTAGAAGTTACACTTTGACAATACATTAGGTATTGGGTTTTTTGTGCTGTTGTTTCGGCCGTTGAATAGGCGCCCAGCCTGGAAATTTTCCCTGCCAAGGTAAGCAGTGGACCTCTGTGACTCCAAAACTGTTCAAATGTATGTGAAATCTTATGGGACTTAACTGCTAAGGTCATCAGTCCCTAAGATTACACACTACTGAACCTAAATTATCCTAAGGACAATCACACTCACCCATGCCCGAGGGAGGACTCGAACCTCCGCCGGGACGAGCCGCACAGTCCATGACTGAAGCGCCTCAGACCGCCTGGCTAATCAAATGGTCCAAATGGCTCTGAGCATTATGCGACTTAACTGATAAGGTCATCAGTCGCCTGGAACTTAGAACTACTTAAAGCTAACTAACCTAAGGACATCACACGCGTCGTCTGTGGTAGGGTAATAGAACTGCCTTTACTGGTGCACGGTACTATGACGACATAGCTTAAGTGATCATCCCATTTCATACTGTTTCTTAGTGCTATTGTTGTGTAATTAAACGGAGGCTCCAGTTATTCACCAATAATCTTCAAAAACGATCGAGTGCTTTCTTTGTGGTATAGACACATCTCACGTTAATCCACGTTCCAATATAATGAGGTGACAGAAGTGATAGGATAGCGATATAAACGTATACAGATGGCGGTAGTATCGCGTACACAAGGTATAAAAGCACAATGCAGTGGCAGAATCTGTCACTTTTACTCAGGTGACTCGTGTGAAAAGGTTTCCGATGTGATAATGGCCTATGTGGTTATCACCGCTCGACGGTAATTAACAGACTTTGAACGTGGAATGCTAGTTGGAGCTAGACGCATGGAACATCCAATTTGGGAAAACGTTAGGGAATTAAGAATTCCGAGATCCACAGTGTCAAGAGTATGCCGGGAATCGGAAATTTGTCAACGTAGTGGCTGACGGCCTACACTTAACGACCAACAGCAGCAGCGTGTGCGTAGAGTTGTCAGTGCTAACAGACAAGCAACACTGCGTAGATAACTGCATAAATCAGTGGCAGCAGACGACCGACGCCAGTGCCTTTGCTAATAGCACGACGCCGCCTGCGGCGCCTCTCTGGGCTCGTGACCACGGAGGTTGGATCCTAGACGACTGGAAAACCGTGGCCCGGTCATGTGGGTTCCGATTTCCTTTGGAAAGAGCTGATGGTAGGGTTCGGGTATGTTGTAGACCCCACGAAGCCGTGGACACAAGTCGTCAACAAGGCACTGTGGAAGTTGGTGGTGGCTCCATAATGGTGTCGATTGTGTTTACATGGAATGGACTGGCTCCTCTGGTTCAACTGAACCTATCACTGACTGACAATGGTTATCTTCGACTACTTGGAAACCATAGCCAGTCATGGACTTTATGTTCCAAATCAACGATGGAGTTTTTCTGGATAGTCGTGCGGCATGTCACCGGGGAAGAGTTGTTCGCGACGGGGTGGAACGACATTCTGGACAGTTAGACCGAATGAGTTGGCCACTCAGACCGCCCGACATAATCGAGAGGTCAGTTCGTGCGCAAAATGCTGCACCGGCAGTACTTTCGCAGTTGGGGACGTCTGTAGAGGCAGCGTCGCTCATTGTTCTGTAGGAGACTTCCTGCGGGATGTTTTTGAGTGAATGCCAACACTACGCCTGGCCCGACGAGGTCCGATCAGACATTAGGAGACCTCAGTGTAGTATTGCCTTTGATTATAAAAAAATGTTTAAATGTGTGTTAAATCTTAGGGACTTAACTGTAAGGTCATCAGTCCCTGACTTTACACACTACTTAACCTAAATTATCCTAAGGACAAACACACACACACCCATGCCCGGGGGAGGACTCGAACCTCCGCCGGGATCAGCCGCATACTCCATGACTGCTGCGCCCCAGACCGCTCGGCTAATCCCGCGCGGCATTGATTATACAAAGTCGACATTTTGTCCTAATCTTTCTGCGTTGCACAAAATTATTTTCACTGTTTTTCATTCTCAAACGTCACACAAATGATACTATAAGCGATTTAGAGTACTTGGGAAGTATCACCAGAAGATCTGATTACGGTACAAAATAAATTGTCTTATTTTGTAGTTTCACGAATTACATTGTGTTTGTTGTTCAGTATTTCTGTAGCACCACTTTTCAAAAGCATATATTCTCTTCTTGCCTGAACTTCTTGTCGCCCTGCGGTCAGCCAGTCACATACGTCTTATACTGTTTTAGCTCCTTACACCACTTTCTTCCTGTCTCGTTAATGTTTTATTACTCTCGCAATGTCGTGCTTCTGTGCGGGTACGCACATAGTTTCCCAACTTTTGTTACCTGTGTTTCACGTGCTGTTTTATCTTCCTATATTGTGTATTTTACTGATACTTGTCTCAATCTGATTTCGCACGGGCGCTGAAGACCTTGCTGTCGTGCACCAATACAAACATCTCCGTCCATCCATTCTTGTCGTCTTACGTTTCAGTTCTGTACAAGGCCCTAACATTTATTTTAGATTTTAATAAAACATCTTTTTTTGCAAATACTTTTCTTGACATTAGTCTGCATTTAGTATCGTGTCTACTTCTTCTGTCATCAGATATTTTGCTAATAGCAAAATGTATCCATTGCTTTAATGTCCGATTGCCTAATCTAATTCTGTCAGCATCGCCTGCCTGCACCATTACCCATGTTTCACTTTTGTTGATTTTCATCTTAATACACGTTTTCAAGTCATGTTCAACTCTCTTCCAAGTCCTTTGCCTCCTCTGACGGAAGTAAAAATTCATCGGCAAACCCCAAAGTCCTTATTTCTTCTCCATGAACTTAAATTCCCTTTCCCTGTTTTTCCTTAATTTCCTTTATTGCTTGCTTAATATACGAACTGAATAACATAGGGGATAGCATACAACCATGTGTGTCTGTCTCCCTTCTCAACTACTACTTTCAGGTCCTTCGACTCTTTAACTGCACTCTGACTTCTGGTCAAGTTGTAAGTAATCTTTCTCTGCCTATATCTTATTCAAGAGTATAGTCCACTGAACACTGTCAAATCTTGTTCTAAATAGAAATATGCTAGAATGCATATGAGTCTTACGACCAGTTTTGCCTCATGTGTTCCTACATTTCTCCAGAGCCCAAACTGACCTTCTTCGATGTCGGATTCTAAGACTTTTTTCCATTATTTTGCAAATAATTCTTTTCATTTTGGAATTAAACTGATGATCCGGTAGAATTCACATCTATCAGTACCTGCCTTCTTCGGAAATGGGATTGTTACATTCTTATGGAAATCAGAGATGGTTTTTTCAGACTCTCGTAAGCATCTCATTAATTTTTAGGAAATTTTTTTCCACATCAGTCTATTAGTGCTCTGTCAAATACTTCTTTCTTTATCATGTCTCCCAACTCTTTCGTGTTTTCACGTATAGGGCTCTCTTTGCTCCTAATTTCAGGAGAACCTGGTCGCATATGTGAAGCCGTGTAACCTTGCTACAACCGTGCGTTCCATTGCATGTAAAAATAAAGTACTAACAAAATGTCAGTTTGGATTTCAGAAAGGCTTTTCAACAGAAAATGCTATATACGCTTTCGCTGATCAAATATTAAATGCTCTGAATAACCGGACATCACCCATTGGTATTTTTTCTGATCTCTCAAAGGCCTTTGACTGTGTAAATCATGGAATTCTTTTACATAAGCTAAATCATTATGGTTTGAGGGGGGCAGTGCACAAATGGTTTAATTCATACTTAAGTGGAAGAATGCAGAAAGTTGAAATAAGTGGTTCATGTAATGTTAATACAACAGCTGATTCCTCAAACTGGGGGGCTATCAAGCACGGGGTCCCACAGTGTTCGGTCTTAGGTCCTTTACTGTTCTTGATATACATTAATGACTTACTATTCCATATTGATGAAGATGCAAAGTTAGTTCTTTTTGCTGATGATACAAGTATAGTAATAACATCCAAAAACCAAGAACTAAGTGATGTAATTGTAAATGATGTTTTTCACAAAATTATTAAGTGGTTCTCAGCAAACGGCCTCTCATTAAATTTTGATGAAACACAGTATATACAGTTCCGTACAGTAAATGGCACAACTCCAGTAATAAATATAGACTTTGAACAGAAGTCTGTAGCTAAGGTAGAATTCTCAAAATTTTTAGGTGTGTCCATTGATGAGAGGTTAAACTGGAAGTAACAAATTGATGGTCTCCTGAAACGTCTGAGTTCGGCTACGTATGCTATTAGGGTTATTGCAAATTTTGGTTATAAGAATCTCAGTAATTTAGCTTACTATGCCTACTTTCATTCACTGCTTTCGTATGGTATCATATTCTGGGGTAATTCATCGTTGAGTAGAAAAGTATTCATTGCTCAAAAACGTGTAATCAGAATAATTGCTGGAGCCCACCCACGGTAATCCTGCAGACATCTATTTAAGGATCTAGGAATCCTCACAGTAACCTCACAGTATATATATTCACTTATGAAATTTGTTGTTAATAATCCAGCCCAGTTCAAAAGTAATAGCAGTGTGCATAGCTATAACACCAGGAGAAAGAATGATCTTCACTATGCAGGGTTAAATCTGACTTTGGCACAGAAGGGGGTAAATTATGCTGCCACAAAAGTCTTTGGTCACCTACCAAACAGCATCAAAAGCCTGACAGATAGTCAACCAACATTTAAAAATAAATTAAAAGAATTTCTAGATGGCAACTCCTTCTACTCATTGGCTGAATTTTTAGATATAAATTAAGGGAGGGAAAAAAACTAACTTAGGCATTAGTGTCATGCAATATTTTGTGTAATGTAATATCTTGTACAGACATCTTTCATTAACCTGACACGTTCCACATCATTACGAAGTGTCGTATTCATGATCTATGGAACAAGTATTAATCTAATCTAATCTAATCTAATCTAATTGCGTCCAGTTTCGGCCTACGAACCGAAACAACAACATAAACACTTTAAACACTACATTAATTTATCATGCACTCTTTGATCAATATTTGGCCACCTGTTTAACTAAATTTCAGTCTGGGTCTCGAACTTTTTCTGAAGAGCTTCATAGTCAAACTCTTGGGCCGCTGTACTTAGCAACCCACCAAACATAGAGACTGAATTCACCACTGGTACATCAACTGTGACTGTACGCACTTTGAAAACTTCCTCGTGACATTTAAGTAGACTATCTGCTATTTCGGTCGCCAAGTTCTGAAGAATCGAATTTTCTGAGTCTAAATCTGTTCAGTCAGCTTGAAACATTTATTTAAATTATGTGTTACAAAAATTAAAACTTGCCTTTTAAAACAGGAATGTAACTGTCAAGATATTCATCGATTACCTGTCGTTACTTTAATAATTCCCAAGGAATCTTTAAAGCTAATATTTGTCATTTGAATGAAGATAATTTAGTCTTGAAATTGTAAGCAAATGATTTGACGTAAGTAGTGTAATGGAAACAAATATTACTCAAGTGCTGCAGTCGGCCGCTGTAGCCGAGCGGTTGTAGGAGCTTCAGTCCGGAACCACGCGGCTGCTACGGTCGCAGGTTCGAATCCTGCCTCGGGCATGGATGTGTGTGATGTCCTTAAGTTAGTTAGGTTTAAGTAGTTCTAAGTTCTAGGGGCCTGATGATCTCAAATGTTAAATCCCATAGTGCTCAGAGCCATTTGAACCATTTTTTTGAACCAAGTACTGCAACAAAGCAACGCATGAAAGATATGCGAGACTCTCTCTGATTAAATTGAGTTATAACATTGCAATTATTGCTGTTTCTGTTACACACAGAAATGATAACTTTGAAGATAGGAATTAAGTAAAATGAAGTAGGTACTTGAAATTAAACAAACTTTAGATGTAGTGTCACTGACGATCAAAAACCACATTTGCTCACAGTAAGTGTTAAATTAATTCTGGCTCTCCTTTTACAAGAATAACAAATAAGTAGTCTGCAACTTGCCTTTCTAGAGGATGTGGTGTCACAGTGGTGCAGTCGCCACAACACCACAATTCAACCTTGCAACTGGGGTTAATAGTTACAAGAGGCGACTTCTTAATGCAGAATCGTTAGTAAACGATTTCTTCCAATAACACGTGCACATGTTTTTTTTTTTTGGGGGGGGGGGGGGGGGGTCATCAGTCTACTGACTGGTTTGATGCGGCCCGTCACGAATTCCTCCCCTGTGCTAACCTCTTCATCTCAGAGTAGCACTTGCAACCTACGTTTTCAATTATCTGCTTGACGTATTCCAATCTCTGTCTTCCTCTACACTTTTTGCCCTCTACAGCTCCCTCCAGTACCATGGAAGTCGTTCCCTCATGTCTTAGCAGATGTCCTGTCATCCTGTCCCTTCTCCTTATCAGTGTTTTCCACATATTCCTTTCCTCTCCGATTCAGCGTAGAACCTCCTCATTCCTTACCTTATCAATCCACCTAATTTTCAACATTCGTCTATAGCACCACATCTCAAATGCTTCGATTGTCTTCTGTTCCAGTTTTCCCACAGTCCATGTTTCACTACCATACAATGCTCTACTCCAGACGTACATCCTCAGAAATTTCTTCCTCAAATTAAGGCCGGTATTTGATATTAGTAGACTTCTCTTGGCCAGAAATGCCTTTTTTGCCATAGCGAGTCTGCTTTTGATGTCCTCTTTGCTCCGTCCGTCATTGGTTATTTTACTGCCTAGGTAACAGAATTCCTTAACTTCATTGACTTCGTGACCATGAATCCTGATGTTAAGTTTCTCGCTGTTCTCATTTCTACTACTTCTCATTACCTTCGTCTTTCTCCGATTTACTCTCAAACCATACTGTGTACTCATTAGACTGTTCATTCCGTTCAGCTGATCATTTAATTCTTCTTCACTTTCACTTAGGATAGCAATGTCGTCAGCGAATCGTATCATTGATATCCTTTCACCTTGTATTTTAATTCCACTCCTGAACCTTTCTTTTATTTCCAACATCGCTTCCTCGATGTACAGATTGAAGAGTAGGGGCGAAAGGCTACAGCCTTGTCTTACTCCCTTCTTTACACGAGTACTTCGTTCTTGATCGTCCACTCTTATTATTCCCTCTTGGTTGTTGTACATATTGTATATGACCCGTCTCTCCCTATAGCTTACCCCTACTTTTTTCAGAATCTTGAACAGCTTGCACCATTTTATAATGTCGAACGCTTTTTCCAGGTCGACAAATCCTATGAACGTGTCTTGATTTTTCTTTAGCCTTGCTTCCATTATTAGCCGTAACGTCAGAATTGCCTCTCTCGTGCCTTTACTTTTCCTAAAGCCAAACTGATCGTCACCTAGCGCATTCTCAATTTTCTTTTCCATTCTTCTGTATATTATTCTTGTAAGTAGCTTCGATGCATGAGCTATTAATCTGATTGTGCGATAATTCTCGCACTTGTCAGCTCTTGCCGCCTTCGGAGTTGTTTGGATGATACTTTTCCGAAAGTCAGATGGTATGTCGCCAGACTCATATATTCTACACACCAACATGAATAGTCGTTTTGTTGCCACTTCCCCTAATGATTTTAGAAATTCTGATGGAATGTTATCTACCCCTTCTGCCTTATTTGACCGTATGTCCTCCAAATCTCTTTTAAATTCCGATTCTACTACTGGATCCCCTATCTCTTCTAAATCGACGCCTGTTTCTTCTTCTATCACATCAGACAAATGTTCAACCTCATAGAGGCTTTCAATGTATTCTTTCCACCTATCTGCTCTCTCCTCTGCATTTAACAGTGGAATTCCCGTTGCACTCTTAATATTACCAACGTTGCTTTTAATGTCACCAAAGGTTGTTTTGACTTTCCTGTATGCTGAGTCTGTCTTTCCGACAATCATATCTTTTTCGATGTCTTCACATTTTTCCTGCAGCCATTTCGTCTTAGCTTCCCTGCACTTCCTCTTTATTTCATTCTTCAGCGACTTGTATTTCTGTATTCCTGATTTTCCGGGAACGTGTTTGTACTTCCTCCTTTCATCAATCAACTTAAGTATTTTTTCTGTTACCCCTGGTTTCTTCGCAGCTACCTTCTTTGTACCTATGTTTTCCTTCCCAACTTCTATGATGGCCCTTTTTAGTGACGTCCATTCCTCTTCAACTGTGTTGCCTACTGCGCTATTCCTTAGTCCTGTAACCTTTTCTTCTACTCCTTCCCATACAACTGCATTCCAGTCGCCCATGACTATTAGATTTTCGTCCCCCTTTACATACTGCATTACCCTTTCAATATCCTCATACACTTTCTCTATCTGTTCATCTTCAGCTTGCGTTGTCGGTGTTGGTCTGCTGTCGATTCTGATTAGAACAACCCGGTCACTGAACTGTTCATAGTAACACACCCTCTGCCCTACCTTCCTATTCATAACGAATCCTACACCTGTTATACCATTTTCTGCTGCTGTTGATATTACCCGATACTCATCTGACCAGAAATCCTTGTCTTCCTCTCACTTCATTTCACTGATCCCTACTATATCTAGATTGAGCCTTTGCATTTCCCTTTTCATATTTTCTAGTTTCCCTGCCACGTTCAAGCTTCTGACACTCCACGCCCCGACTCGTAGAACATTATCCTTTCGTTGATTATTCAATCTTTTTCTCATGGTAACCTCCTCCTTGGCAGTCCCCTCCCGGAGATCCGAATGCGGGAATATTCCGGAATCTTTTGCCAATGGAGAGATCATCATGACACTTCTTCAACTACAGGCCACATGTCTTGTGGATACACGTTACGTGTCTATAATGCAGTGGTTTCCATTGCTTTCTACATCCTCATGTCGTTGATCATTGCTGATTCTTCCGCCTTTAGGGGCAATTTCCCACCCCTAGGACAAGAGAGTGCCCTGAACCTCTATCCGCTCCTCCGCCCTCTTTGACAAGGCCGTTGGCAGAATGAGGCTGACTTCTTATGCCGGAAGTCTTCGGCCGCCAATGCTGATTATTTTTCAAAATTTAGGCAGTGGCGGGGATCGAATCCGAGACCGAAGACGTTTTGATTATGTATCATAGACGCTACCCCTAGAACAAGGGTACTCCCCACAAAATAGTAATGTCGTGCGTACTGCACCAAAACACGACCTCTCACTATCGCTGCTGGTAGTCCACTCTTCGTTGCTCAGAGCGTATGCGGTTAACGTTTGCCTGCATAAAAAGTGTTCCCCAAAATGAAGCGCGCCAAGACTAGCTTTTACTCCTGTCTCAACGCCGTCCGCCGGGTCTGCCTACTGCACCTTTCGCTTGTACAAAAGGCGTTCGCCAAATGGAACGACAGGTGCAAAAACTTTGCCTTCCTTGGGCGTAATGGCTTCCTTCTTTCTTTGAAAGAAATTTTATCGTTTTCGTAATAATAAAAATAATATCAAGTTAAGGATGAGCCTATACCACACAGAAATGTGGCTCAGTATGGTTCAATGGAAAAGAAAGGAGAGAGAAAGCATACGTTTCTAACATGTACTTCCCGTATATAAGTAATAATGTCGTTCTCCCATCTCTACCTGTTCATCTCCTTCTGCCCCTCTCTTTCTCCATCTCCTCTTCCTTCCCCCTCTCCTCTCCTCTCCTCCTCCCTCTATCGCTGTCCATCCTCTTCTCCCTTCTCTCTCTACACGTTCTCCTCCCCCCTCAGTCTGTTCATCACCTCCTCCCCCCTAACTCTATGCCCATCGTCTTCACCCCCCTGTCTCCATCTCCTTCTGGGCCCTCTCTCTGTCCACCACTTCCTTCCTCGCTTCTGTGTACATGTTCTCCTCTCTCTATTACCTCTTTTCCGTTTTCTACATCAAGTTCCTCCTACGCCTATTTCCACCTCCTACCCCTCCCCCTCTCTGACCTTAAGCCATGTTTATTGTTATTGCAAATTTAGATCCTGTCGTAGTATTCTAATCATTAGCCTATAAGCCACAAATACAACTGTCTTGTTAAATAACAACGTTTCTATATTATACATATATTAAAAATACATTGGCGGTAAGTGTCCATAAGATTATTGCAGTAACGTGTAAAATTTGAATTAAATTGGTGGAGTGCGCTTTTGAGATTTTTGGTAATGGTACATATCTATTTATATGTTACATATATTAACAATAGATATACATACATTAACAACAGATATGTAAAAACACGTACGTTTCCGAATGCAACTGTGTGTCAAAATTTCGAAGAGACTTATGAAGGTAGATGCGGTGTTTTTTGATTTCCTCAAGGCCTTTGATACAGTTCCCCACAGTCGTTTAATGAACAAAGTAAGAGCATATGGACTATCAGATCAATTGTGTGATTGGATTGAAGAGTTCCTAGATAAGAAGAGAAGTCTTCCGCAGTAAGAGTGATTTCAGGTGTGCCGCAGAGGAGTGTCGTAGGACCGTTGCTATTCACAATATATATAAATGACCTTGTGGACAACATCGGAAGGCTTTTAGCGGATGTGCTGTAGTACATCGAGAGGTTGTAACAATGGAAAATTGTACTGAAATGCAGGATCCTTAACGAATTGACGCATGGTGCAGTGAATGGCAATTGAATCTCAATCTAGACAAGAGTAACGTGCTGCGAATACATAGAAAGAAAGATCCTTTATCATTTAGCTACCATATAGCAGGTCAGCAATTGGAAGCAGTTAATTCCGTAAATTATCTGGGAGTAGGCATTAGGAGTGATTTGCAATAGAATGATCATACAAAATTAATCGTCGGTAAAGCAGATGCCAGACAGATGTTTTGGAAGAATCCTATGGAAATTCAGTCCCAAAAAAAGGGAAGTAGGTTACAGTACACTTGAATACTGCTCACCGGTGTGGGATCCGTACCAGATAGGGTTGATAGAAGAGATAGATCCAACGTATAGACGTTACTGGATCATTTAGTAATCGCGAAAGCGTTACGGAGATGAAAGATAGACTCCAGTGGAAGACTCTGCAAGAGAGATGTTCAGTAGCTCGGTACGGGCTTTTGTTGAAGTTTCGAAAACATACCTTCACCGAGGAGTCAATCGGTATATTACTCCCTCCTACGTATATCTCGCGAAAAAACTATTAGGATAGAATCAGAGAGATTAGAGCCCACACAGAGGCATACCGACAATCTTTCTTTCCACGAACAATTCGAGACTGGAATCGAAGGGAGAACCGATAGAGGTACTCAAGGTACTCTCCGCCACATACCGTCAGGTGGCTTGCGGAGTATAGATGTAGCTGTAGATGTAGAAGATCTATCGACGATTTAAAATTTTGAATAAACGAACATTTACATTTATATTTGTATAGATTCTGTAACATTAAAATAACTGTACTTTTTACATTCTAATAGACTTTCTCAGGATCATTAAATAAGCACGTCAGACCCCGACAGCATGCTATGTGCGTGGAATTTAACGCTGTTCTATTGTATCTTTGTAGAGAAAGTAGATGAAAATTAGGTGGTAGATATGGTTTTCGGAGAACAATTTGAGCATGTAATGAACTCGACTCATCTGATGATGTTTTGCAAAGATATCGAAGCTTGTTACGGTACTGTTTATGTGACCTGAAGCTGAAAAATAAAGAAATCAATTTTGTTTGCAGGAGTGTGACTGTGTTACCCTAAGTTAGTAACCCTAGTCTGAGCGTCTTATCGTATTTCCTTACAATCGCCCAACGCCATCCAATAATACAGGGTGGGCAGAATGTAAAAACTGGAGCGGATAACGTTTCATGCACCCTAAGGTAGGCAGCCAAACTTACGTCATCCCCACCTCGGTTATAAGATGTAAGTTCGGTTGCCTACCTGAAAGTGCACGAAATGTTTCCGCGCCAGTTTCACGTT
Source organism: Schistocerca gregaria (assembly GCF_023897955.1). Taxonomy (NCBI): domain Eukaryota; kingdom Metazoa; phylum Arthropoda; class Insecta; order Orthoptera; family Acrididae; genus Schistocerca; species Schistocerca gregaria. The sequence goes on along the minus strand of NC_064920.1, from coordinate 1,203,879,609 downwards.
CCGCCCACGATGTACAAAGGAGTGCTGCGCGTTGCAATATGTACTTGCTCCAGAGGCCGTGTGTGACGTGGCGGTTGTCTCTCGTGTTCGGCAGGAGCGGCCATGGACGGCGCGGAGACGGCGCTGGAGCAGCTGGTGACGGAGCGCGCGCAGCGCCTCTTCCTGCTGTCCGACGCCGAGCGCAAGGGCTTCATCGTCCGCAGGGACATGCAGGTAGCGTGCAACAGTCATTGAAGTAATTATTGGACCCGCGAGACCAAGGCAACCGTGGCTATTCTGCGTGTTTAGTGGTGATTAGTTTGTGTATAGAGTATAAAAAAAAAAACGATATCATAGACTACGAGGGATTGTACAGGGTGTGTTGATTAAGATGGGCGTAGTACGCTTAAGAGCGTAGAAGTTACAGGGAGGGGATTGTGTTTGCCGCTAGGCAATTCTTGGGACAGCATACTTCAATTGTAGTACTGACTCTGCGGGGGCGGGGTTCTTTCCGTCCCTTTACGACGAACCTGCACCTACCTGTAAACATTGTCTCAGCAGATCATCAGTAGGACAGCCGAGCGAAACCCACTGTACTTCTACGTGAACCAGGCTGCAATTAAAGTCACTAATCTACAGTTCAGGAGAAAGTTTTCACACGAAATGAAAGGTTGGAAATTTTGTCCTCAGTTAATATATTCTGAAACTTAGGTGAATAAGTATCAATGCCAAGCCCTTGCTAGCCTTAACACAGTTACTCACAACCCATTTCACTCACGTTATCAAGTTTATGGTGTCGCATTTCCCGAAACGTAATAGCTACAAAAATACTGATTGTTTTTGATTGAGAATGCTCGCCAAATATTAAGTCAGTCGGTACCTAACGCAGTCACAGTTTATAGCCACCGACCTGCTAAATACGCCACGCGGAATGTATGTCTTTTCTCGTCACAAAATTCACTTAGAAATTTCGAAATTTCTACACGTCCATTGTAATAGTTATGCCTTCACTTTACCACACTTTTGATGTATGAAACACTGCTAGATTGGGCAACTTATCGCTTCCGTCGGAACTACTACTACACACTTCCGAATTGTTTCATGGCTAAGCTTCCACTCATTTTTAGAATACTCTAAGTCTTCTCTGCCAACAGTGAAAGGCGCGCGAAGAATACTGCTTTCCCATTGGTCAGTTTACTCAACAGCCAATACAAAAACAACATTCTCCCGCGTCAGTCCGCGTTTTTCATCAATAATCAGTCGCAAAATAGTAAACCTAACGATTGCACTTTTTACCGACGTAATTATCTAATATGCTGACGTTTTGCTTACGCATAAACTTATTTATTATTGTTATTTATACCTGAATTAACTTTCCCTTTACCATAAACTTACTTTACAAATCAATTCAACGAAATCTATTCTTCGAAATGTTCCCACACTAAATCTCACTACATAACTCGTTAAACAATTATCTTAATATTAACCTTAAACCACACTCACGCATCATTAATACTGCTAAAACACATTTATAACATTTTACATACACAAAAAGACATAATAACACTTTATGAAAATGCTAGAACAGTTTATGAAAAATATTCTATTACTTTAGTACACTCTAGTGGGCACGATCGAAATTACAATCACAGTGCCCCTATCCAATACTGTCCTCTATCGGCTGATACGTAAACTAGGTGTGCGTCCAGTCTCGCGTCGCCATCTGTCACTATCCAGCTCTGAGACACCTCCCACTTAACCGCCTCCAAGGCAGGATCGCCTCAACTCAACTGACGTCACTGAACTCAGGACTTCAATAGTGTGCAAACCACTAAGCCTACCGTCAGCGTCTAAAACTCAGTTTTTATGCGAAAGGGATGGTCTTGTGGCAGGTGTTATTTCCTACAACATACTTTATTTCAAATGGCTGCCCATACAACCAAGAACAAAACGGGGAACTAGAGGCTGGCGTGCACTGTCACTCTGCCTATACAGGCTGTCCCAAGAGGAATGGTTAATATTAAGGGATATGACATGAGCGATCATTGGAAGCAAAAATGTCTTCGTCTACGATAATATGAATCAAATCTCTTCTGTTGCAAGCTCTTTGCTTTCCATATTTGAGAGGTGATACTGTGGATCAAAACAATAAAAAGTGTTCAGTAGACATGAGTTATAAAGTGCATCCCTTATGAGCTATGAGCAGTTGTTCATCTTCGCTGCCGTAAAACACATCTGTTATTTTGAATAAGTGCTGATAGCTCTTAAGATACGTATTTCAGAGCCCATGTTTAGACAATTTCTTATTGTTTTGGCCCATACTACCTCCTGCCAAAATGTGGAAAGCAAAGCGCTTACTGTAAAAGAGATTTATTTCACAGTATCGGAAACGTGCTCATCGCCCTTAATGTATGCGTTTTAAAGTCAATTTTGTGTAGTCTTTTTTGCTTCACATGATCGTTCCTGTGATATCGCTGAACACTGACCAGTCGTCCTAGGACACTCTTTGTAGAACGTGGAATCATTCAACACGACTCATTATGTTGACAATTTTCAGGCCAGATCCGGTTATACCGCACCTGAAAATCAACTTTATCATGGCATATACGATTTTTCTAAAGGGATCGTAAAGTGACATAGTTTGTATTTACTTTTAGTCGCTGTTCCAATTGCGTTCTTACTTTGCTGGCATCAAAACTATTCCTCCGCTCCGTCTTTCGAATTTTCACCAGCGCAGTGAGCAGGTGTCGAAGGGAACCAGAGAAAGGGATTTTTATAATTGAGTGAGTTCATTTAAAACTAATGAAACCAGTGTATTCAGGTGCACGGAATACGAATGGCCACATCCAGGTCTATCTATGAGGCTATTAACCAGTTTTGGCAGCCACAAGATAATGTTAATTTCCTGCCGGAACTAAGTACGAAGGAAACTGAAGGAGAGGATGTGCGTCATGGCTAGCTACTTGGAGAAGCAGGTGCCAGAGGTCCGACATTCCCAGCTGACATCACGTGACTTCCCTCCCACACACACTGTTTGCTACCCACCATGGGTGCAGGCTATCAACATATCACGTTCCGCAGGAACAAACAACTTCCACTGAAGCGACTTTTATACTTGGCAGGTATGCGACACTGAATTATACTCGAATATTACAATATATAAAAAAAGTTAGGAAAAGTTTTAAATAAAAGTAAGATGGGCTAGGTGATCTGCAAAATGCCGGTGAGAACATGAACACAAATTTTCATCATCATATATGTTCATATTCACAATACTGTGCTACTGAGAATGAGCAACACTCAAAGTAGAAGAACAGTAAGTAAGTAATTACACAACTACAACAGCATCCACACAGCTTGCCTATCGTAACACTTTTTGATTAACTGAAAAGACACAATAAAATTGACTTACTCAGATCTAACCAAAAAGTATGAGCATAACATTACAGGACAAAGAAAGTTAAAGATGATCCATTTAATTTAAACTTTTCCATAAAGTAACAAAGTAAGGTATCTGTCAGATGATGAGAACTTAATCATTGAAGAACCCTTTTAGATCTCTAATGAGTTGATAAACACATTAAAAACTTTGACAAGTTAAAGAACTCTCTCCCCCTGTAAGCAAGCTTTTATAGCATCGTTGAATCACGTTTCTGAACACTTGTTCCTATCCTCGATTTGTTTCTCTACAACCTCTCGAAGGTAAAATTTCTTCCATCCCATGTTCACGGCTGATACAGCCAACCAGTGTAACATTTCTTCCATCCCATGATCACGGCTGATACGGCCAACCAGTGTAAAATTTCTTCCATCCCATGATCACGGCTGATACGGCCAACCAGTGTAAAATTTCTTCCATCCCATGATCACGGCTGATACGGCCAACCAGTGTAACATTTCTTCCATCCCATGATCACGGCTGATATGGCCAACCAGTGTACAATTTCTGTCATCCCATGATCACGGCTGATACGGCCAACCAGTGTAAAATTTCTTCCATCCCATGATCACGGCTGATACGGCCAACCAGTGTATAATTTCTTCCATGCCATGATCACGGCTGATACGGCCAACCAGTGTCAAATTTCTTCCATCCCATGATCACGGCTGATACGGCCAACCAGTGTATAATTTCTTCCATGCCATGATCACGGCTGATACGGCCAACCAGTGTCAAATTTCTTCCATCCCATGATCACAGCTGATACGGCCAACCAGTGTAAAATTTCTTCCATCCCATGATCACGGCTGACACGGCCAACCAGTGTAAAATTTCTTCCATCCCATGATCAGGGCTGATACGGCCAACCAGTGTAAAATTTCTTCCATGCCATGATCACGGCTGATACGGCCAACCAGTGTAAAATTTCTTCCATCCCATGATCACGGCTGATACGGCTAACCAGTGTAAAATTTCTTCCATCCCATGATCACGGCTGATACGGCCAACCAGTGTAAAATTTCTTCCATCCCATGATCACGGCTGATACGGCCAACCAGTGTAAAATTTCTGTCATCCCATGATCACGGCTGACACGGCCAACCAGTGTAAAATTTCTTCCATCCCATGATCACGGCTGATACGGCCAACCAGTGTAAAATTTCTTCCATCCCATGATCACGGCTGATATGGCCAACCAGTGTAAAATTTCTTCCATCCCATGATCACGGCTGATACGGCCAACCAGTGTAAAATTTGAGACAAACATACAGTCGTGGTTGCGGTAGTCAGTATCGTGTTGCTACGCGTTGCGTATTGACAAAAACAACAGACCCAGAAAAGAAACCTGGAGTATCTTCTTCTGCCCTCCCCTCCTTTCTCCCTCTCTTAAGTTTCACAACATTCACAGGATCCCACTCACATTCAAATCTGTTCGCCGATAGTTGACTGCAGTACAGCTTTTTGTTTCCTGCATATGAAATAAACCATTGTTGAAATCCATCCCCCCCCCCCCCCCCCCCCTAATTTTTCAGTGTTCCAAGTTACACAGAAGTGTAAATGCGTTTTTCTTGCATGTAGCTGCCAAAAATGTTGGTGAGAGGGAGGCGGTAAGGCATGGAGCGGGGAAACAGTCTTTCTCTCGCTTCCTTCTTCCCCATGGCTTCTCTTGACCTGTGTTGTTGGCCATCTCATAAATATTGCCGTACTGATACAGTTATTAGTGAACTTCGCTATTCTGTGTTTCTTTGATCATCGTTTAACGTGTCCGATTTTCGTTATTTCGTAATTAGAGTGCCGATGTGTAATTTGAAAATTGTTTTGAAACTTGCATGTAAACTTCAGATCCGTGTCCGGAAACGGACTTGAAAAATCCTACCATTGTCGATATTTTCACTGAACAAAACGAAACGTGTGTTGTGATGAAACCATGTGTCAGTGGCTGCAAAGCGCTAGTATTGACTCATGAAATATTTATACCGTCGCTGCTAATACCGCATGTATCATTACACAGAAAAAATGTGACGCTCTTATGTGTTTACATCGCTCGACCATAGTCAAGTCTTTTACTGTTAGGATCTTAATGTAATTTCACTCCTAAAAATGTTTTTGAATGTTACATATTATGTTGCTCTGGACCAGGTCTCAATGTACACCGAACGCGCTGTCAAACTAATGTTGTGTGGGTACTTCCCAGCAGCAGACGCTACTATTATTGAATGTGCCTCTCCATAATTCATGCAAAGGCGTCAAAAAATTAAAAAAAGAAAGATTAATAAACAGAAAAACACGATAGCATACTCTCACAGTATTCGAGACACTCTGCTAAAAGCTAACGAACTCACACTTCAAATAGTTCCAATTGGTATTTTCTGGGTGAAGAATATTGCTTGCAAAGCCACAGACGGAGCTGTTCCAAAACATGGTATAGGATATAAGAGAAGGATAGTACGCGGAGTAAACAAGCTTTCAAGTGAAAGTTCAGAGCAATGACAGGTTTCCATCCTAAACATGAATGTTTATACTGATATTGTATCAGTAACCAATTTTTTAAATTATGAAAATAGTGTTTTTTGTAATGCACTACTATTAATGAGTTGGACGTAAGACAGCTTTAGCGATATCTGCCCGTTCATGTAGAGAGGATCGGCGCTGAACGCAAAGTGTAAAAATATAGTGCCAGGTGTGGGGTTCGAACCCACGCTCCCTATTGGGAACCAGAACTTAAGTCTGGCGCCTTAACCGCTCGGCCAACCTGGCTACGTTGTGATTTTGGCACATATTATGCTTTTCCCGTTCTGCAGCTCTTGCTGGCCGTACGGACAGCTACGGATATTTTAGTGTACGTTACGTATAGGCGCTCGCCGCCGACGCACTCACCAAACATTGGCCTGCGTCTCGTATTCTCCGGTAGACTATTTGCTCAGCGATCGGAAATTTCTGCCGAGGAGTGATCGTTGCTGAATACCTGTTTGCTCACCTTGTGAGTAACTTACAGCAATAGAAAATGAAGCAAGACGTGGACATGATGTAGTTGTGATGGAAATGAGCTGCAGAGATAAAGGCAGGCATTCGTACACTTTTCCTACATCCATTAAGTAATGTAGAAGTATTTTTGTGAACGTGGATCATAGAGACCTTTTGAACCTACAGATACGTGATTAAAAAGACACACACTATAGACATCAGAATGTGTTAGTTGTCACTAAAGGTAAAAATACAAGCATGTTGCCGAAGTGTCTGTTTCTGTTTCTGAATCATTGTTTTGATTCTTGTTACACAGTGTTGCGAAAATGTCCATAGGTGTTATACTTTTCCCATTCTTCTATGAACTTCTCGGCGTGTGTTTTAAGCGTATATTACGCGAAGTTTTGCTGCGCGGCCGAGCGCGGTCAGCGTTGATAATAGAAATGACTGCAACGACTTCGCTATGTACTCTGTGGAACGAACGACACTTACTACGTGGGATAGCTCAATGAACATAAAGAGATTTTCTTCGGATTATTTCTATTTAAAGGAAAATTACGTCCAATACGGGACGGGAATCTACACACTGTATTGAAGGATGCTGAAGTTGTGAATTGTGAAAATTCTGAAAATATATAATTATCTATTTAATTAAGATACTTTCAGTGAATTCCTCGATAATTATTGAGTCCTACTTCATATACCAGGAATTTTCTCGACGTAAGACACAGGGAAGCGGGTAGGATGACGGGCTTGGTCGAATCATGCAACGCGGTCTTTGCGATTCACGTAAATTTTTAAGAAACGGAACTGCCTGTTAATGCACTACATAGCGAGAATACCCCGATCATACTACACGCTGAGCTTCGTCATAGCGCATCAGACGAATTCCCTGACTCTTAAATCAGACGCAGTATTTCACGGCAGATACATTTCGAAAAATTCTTTCAGGTTTCTTTTTATCTGTAATACAGAGATTCAACACCTGGTGACGATGAAGACATTAAGTTCCTTTCTACAAAAAGAGAAACCTAAACACAGTCAACAGACATCTCATAGACTACGAGTATAAACATAAATGCCAACTAGACCTTTTTACAGACATTCAGTTAATTGTTTATCTTGGCCATCAGAATTCAATTTTATAAATATTGTTTGAATATTATGGTTATGTAAAATATATTGTCTTCTTCAGATGTGGAGCTCACGTACCGTTCCTTATTGTTTGGAGTCCATCCAAACTATGAATGGGACACGGTGCAACACGCTAACGATTGTTTCCTGTCGCCATCAATAAAAGAGTCTCACAGAAATTTAGGACTATCCAGAATGCTATTCCAGTGCATAAAAAGTTATCAGTGAGTAGAATTTTCGAAATGATATTATCGCCATTTGACTATATGGAATATGTTTATTTCACGATCTAGATTACGGCCTTAGTCATACGATTCTCAACATGAAAATGGTCTAAGGCCGAAATATAGATCGGGAAATAAATATACTCCTTACTGTCGTACTGTCAAATGCCGGTAATAACATTCCGAAAATTCTACATGACTTTAGCCCCACAAAAAGAAAGAAATCAGCAATGAGGAAATGTCATAATATTATATCCTCACCGGCAAAGGCCGTAAAACACACTTTACTGAGCTTTGAGATGTTTCCCGACGTGATTTAACCAAACCCGAGGCGGATCCTTCGATTTACTTAAACATCTTTTCCTGCTAATTCAGTTATACTCCACTACAGTCTCCAAATCCTTCTTCACACCATTGTCCCAAAAATTTGTTGCCGCGATGAGATTTCAAGCTCAAGGATGAGGCCGCGTTTAACTAGCGCATAGGGTTAACCAAAAATACACGCTTGACGAAAGAAGTGAAGTACGCAGCAGATGTGGCCGCATGTCATCGTAACTTTGTACACGTATACACCATCGGTAGGTTTGTTAAAAGCTTCGAGCTGTAATTCTCTCTGATGGGTGAACGGCCACCAGAGCGCAGTACTTTTGTACGAGTTTAGTGAAATTACCATGCCTGGTAGGGTATGCAGGAGGGGTGAACAGCATCACATGGTGAATGATCACTGTGAAAGACACGGTGATTCCGAGTACTGATGTGAGAAAGCGTTGTCAGTGTCTGACAATGTTTGAATCGGGTCTCGTTGCTGGACTTCATTCAGCTTGCTGGTCCAATCTAGATTTGTACTCGCGTGACATTGGTCTGATGATGGACTGCATTGAAACGTGACGCAGACATATCTGTCGTCAAGGTTACGATCGACCAAGTTTACCATCACAAGGGAGGGTCGGTTTACTGTGCACTAGGCACCCCGACACGTCTGCACCTGCTACGGTCTGTGTTATGAGTCATAACACACCACAGGTCGGAGACTAACAGCAGCCAGACCGAGGAATGCGTTGTCTGCCAGTGACACAAACGGATGCGTTTGCAGAGGTGCCGTGACGGGGAGGCATCGATTGTTGATGAATGGCGTCACACTTTCTGTATTCAGCGCTGAACAGCGGTTCTGCACTGTCCCGGACAACTTCTTCAGCGAGTTTGGGCGGCGACTTGGGAGTGGCCTCATTTTTCCAAAGTGTTGGAGAGACACAGCGATGCTACCCCTAGCTGATAGTGTTGAAGAGAACACCGAAGGCAAAACGCTACGTGACGGACGTACTGCTTCTTCATGTGTTACCTCTCATGTGACAGGATAGCGCTCGTCCACACATCGCACGTGTTTGTGTGAATTGTCCGCGTGATGCTGAGGTACTATCCCTATCATCAACTACTTCTATTTGGCAGTATCTAGGATATTAAGCACCAGTTTCAACAGCTCTTGCCCCTGGAGATGATGCAACGGGTACATGACACCGTTCTCAATCGAAGGAGCGGACTCATTCAGGCCAGAGGGTAGTAGGCACATACTGCCAAGAGCCTTGTACACTTGCACCTGACTCGATTTTGTAATCACTCAGATAGCTTTAGTTTTAGTTGTGTCATGTTCTGTAGATCATTTTCCCGATTATTTTGTCGATATGATGTTAAACAAGTCAGATTACAAGATATACATACACACATGAATAGTGCTAATATTAATATTACTGAAATTTTTAGTTCTACTCATGCAACTACATTTAGAGGTACATTTTTTTTACCATTTCTAAAACAGAAACTCGTCCATGCAGTAGAAGATGTTGTCCAAAAGAAATGATTTTAAGCTAGATTTAAGACTTGATCTGCTACCTGCTAGACGCTTTATGTTGTTGGGCGAAAGATCACATATTTTTGTTGCTAAATAATGAAGTCCTTTTTGAGCAACTGACAGCTTCAATAACGGATAATAAAGGTCATTTTTCCCTCTAGTGTTGTATACACTTTCTACCCGTCAAGTTGGTATCCTCCTCTCCTTCTGAGTTCTCAGCTCTTTTTGTTAGGCAGTATTTGTCAATCCAGCTAACCAGGAGGGGTAGTGAAAGGCTGGGATTGGTTGTGTCGAAGTGCACTTGCTGAACCACTCAGTTCACATTAGTCGCGGAGTCAGGAACTGAGCTTAAGGGCGCAATTGCAGGAGTCTTACGTCGCTATCAAATGTCAGGTTTGTATCTGTGTCGTGCGGACGTCTATGATACTGCTTCTACAGTGTGGTGTAGTGTTGTGTTGCGTTTGTGCTGTTGTGGATGAAAGGAAGGGAGAGGGTGGAAAGCCGGTGCTGGCAAATAGCCTCCGAACTAAACGTCACTGTTCCACGTACGGATCACCATCAGCGGTGTCAAATTTCCTCACTTCATGAGGCACTGCAGACAGGTTTGGAATTTAAACTAGGACATTGGCGCAAAGACTGGTGTTCAGGAAGTTTCCCCTTCCCCCACCAGCGTCAGAACTGGCTTACCTCTCTGTCGAGCCCCACCGCACAGAAGTGCGTTGGCGACTTGTGTACGGCGGCGGGTGATGAACCACAAAACTTTAACAGTTCAGAAGGCAGACGATTTAAAGGGACTTCATAACAACTAATTAATTAAACTTAAAGCCGTGCGGGGTAGCCGACGGTCTAGGGCGTCTTGTCACGGTCCGCGCGGCTTCCCTCGTCGGAGGTTCGAGCCCTCCCTCGGACAGGGGCGTCTGTGTTGTCCTTAGCGTAAGTTAGGTTAAGTAGTGTGTAAGCTTACGGACCGATGACCTCTTCAGTTTGGTCCCTTAAGGCCTTACCAAAAATTTCCAAAATTTCCAAACTTAATCTGTCTTGGAGCAGATGAGCCACAATAATGTCTGCCAAGTTCTGAGATTGGCAGCACTTGGGGTGGCGATAAATTAAGTGGCGCCAGGGTGGATCTCGAAAGAACACCAAACCCGAGCTATAAAAAGCCATACTAGCAGACGGATAGTGTCACTCTATACAACCGCCGTAACGATTTATCTGCTGACCAGGAATGGCCCGGATGCACTCATCACGTCCGCCCACAGCACGGTCCATTCGTCCACCGCCGACACGACCAAGAGAACCGGCCATCGCCAAGCTGCTGTAGCTGCGATCAGCGCGCGGTTTGCTCTCCACTCATCAAGGAACAAGGCAGCGCCCTCTTCCTAACTCTCAAATGCAGCCCAACTGGAGTAGGAGCACAGGGGGCAGTTGAACGTCTCCGATTCACTAATTTAGTAGAATGCATGAGTACTACTTTAGAATGTTTCTACAGCTACAGACATACTCTGCCAGCCAGTGTACGGTGCTCGGCTTAGAGCAGCCTGTACCAGGACTAGCCGTCCCCGTTGCAGTTGCACTCGCAAGACTTTCTGCATGCTTCCCCACGACCCCAAGTTTCCCTTGTCTTCGTGGTCCTTAATACCTTGGAGGGAACGGAGTCGATCTGCAGTGAGCCGCAAAAGAGAGTTCTCTTAAATTTTCGCAATAGTTTTTTTTTTTTTCGAAACAGAAAGTCACCTTTTTATCTGAGCTCACGTAGCATCTGCATGTTCCTCGTGCGGTGATCGGATCTACGGGTAACAAATCAAACAGCCCGACCCTGAATTGCTTCTATGTCTTCGTTTAATCAGACCTGACGGAGATCCGAAACACTAGAGCAATAATGAAAAATTGATCGCACTTGTGATGCATACGGTATCACTCCCAGTCATCCGAAGCCGACAATTCGCCTTCTGCACAGGTTTGTTCAACAGTTCTTATAGTACATCCTATATACATCCGGCGACATTCGCACAACGTCCGCTGCACAACCCGTTTTGAAGCCCTAGATTATCTTTCACAAAGCATAGTAAAGCGAAAAAATTTAATTTTGTGTACGTCCACAGCCTGAATGTGTATTGAGAACCAAAATACGGTCCAAGTAGGCTTTATTCTTTTTATTGTCTTTGCATTCGTCCAGTTTCAAATTTGAATCATTTTTTAGCCGAAACCTTAAGATACGTGCTTGAAAATGACCCAAGGTTGAAACCGGACCATCGCACAGCTGTTGTTGTTGTGGTGGTAGTCTTCAGTCCAGAGACTGGTTTGATGCAGCTCTCCGTGCTAACCGTCAGCATTCTTCTGTAGCACCACAATCGCACACATAATAAAAGGAGTACAGACTGCAGAACCTTGCTTTCACTCTCAAAGCATATTACAGCTTTTAGTTTCTTTCGATGTATCGATACACATTGCTATTTTTGAAGTTCAGCCAATCACAGCGTGTAAGCAAGTGCGCTGGGACTGTGTTGTACAATTATTTGCAAATGCTGGAATCATGTACTCTGGAATTCGTTCTATAACTCCTTTGCAGGATGCGAGTGAGCGTTATCGTCCTGGAAGGTCTCTTTCTGTACATCCGAGATACCACCGCATAAAACGAATGTCTGCAGAACCTTCAGTGATTCCTGTTTAAAGTGATGTGAAAAAATTTGCACCTTGTGCATATCTGCGAACGTAAACGGACGTTAGTCTCAGGTTCAAGAGGAGCAGGGAAAGAAAGCCTAAGCCTTCTGAAACAATTTCCTTTACTCGAAAAATCATGTCTAACGTGTAGAGAGATGCACATCTGTGAAATCACAATCTGGTGCGGGGTAACATTCACTACCGTGTTGCTCCACGCCGAACATTGTAGCATGTAATCCGTGAGAGACGAAGGCTCGAAGGCTCGGTATTGACAGTTCAGGCGGCAGGCTGCAATGTTGCCGAACATGGCTTAACGGCATCCGCGCGCCATCGCTGCAACACGTGTTCTCTAGCAGCAGGAACAAAAGCGTCTACGACGTGCAGGTTGTATTTGTATGTGTGAATTTATAACGCGGTTGTTACTTGCCATATATAACCTTGAAAAACTGAAAAGAGCTATTTAGTATGTAATATGATGAAGTATTATAAGTTACTTATTAAATTTCACAATATAAATGAAAATTAATTTCGCAAATCGTCCAACAACAACAGTTTTTTGTTTCCTTTGTTAAATACTAGCATTATTAATTAGTTCCATAATGAGCTAAAGAATAATTTATCAATAAATTACCATTTATAACCTGAAGAAGATACTCAATGTTCCTTACATTCCTGAGGGTGTTGAAGTTATGCTAATGGCGAAGCACCACTCACGTTACTGTCAGAATCGCATTTAGAATAGTGTTCTTCAGCACTACTCGAACTACCACTGCCTCTCAGACGAATAATTAAATTTTCTACGCTTTCTTCCACAAAGCCTTCGTTTTTGGCTGTCTCTCTGATTACATGTGCAGTGCTTTTCACAATTTTAGACCAGGTTGCGCTTGTCACTTGATTGAAGGCTGCTAAGGAGATTTTCAACATCAGAGATGGGGAATTTTTTATTGCCTAGAGCCGGCTGCTGTGGCCGAGCGGTTCTAGGTGCTTCAGTCTGGAACCGCGCTGCTGCTACGGTCGCAGGTTCGAATCCTGCCTCGGGCATGGATGTGTTTGATGTCCTTAGGTTAGTTAGGTTTAAGTAGTTCTAAGTCTAGGCGACTGATGACCTCAGATGTTAAGTCCCATAGTGCTTAGAGTCATTTCAACCATTTTATTGCCTGGAGCAACGTAATTTTTGTTGGCGCCCATATCTCTTAAGTGACAATGGAATGGCAGTAGCCGAACGATTTCATAACTGTTTTAAAAGTCTCGTCAGTTATGTATGCTGGAAATTGTGGTCTCTTTGCATCACAATTTTGAGCATTTTAGCCTTCTTCAAATCTTCTCTGAAATACAATTATCATCCTTTCGTTCTGTGAATGATATGGTATTTTTTGCTGCCAAAGTTGATGTCTTATCTTGAACAACGGACTGATATGTGGCATTATCCATAACGATCACTGATTCACATAGGCGATGTCTCGAACCCGTTTCGAAAAACTACATTGTTCGTGATAATCACCGGAGTTTTTGGAACGAAACATTAACAACCATTTTATGAGAAAACTGTCGTATGTACTTGCTTGTAAAAAAATAATCCACCCCTTGTTCCTATAGGCCATGGTCCCCTCTGGTGTTCCATCACTCCAGCCTCTACGTAATCAATGGCTGGCATTAATCCAGCTTTCAACTATCTCCATAATATATTTTCGAATCTTACTTCCATGAGCCTGCGCAGGAATGTGTAACGTTATGAAACTATATCTGTCCTTACCATTAATGTTTTGCTTTCGTTAAACACTGAATAACTTTCAGCACAGTTTGCAATGAAAATTTGCTTCCTCGAAAAAGATTGTCATTTTGAAGCGCCTCGACTAATTTTCCCTTCTTTCATAATAGCTGTATATATGACAACGAAAAGCGTTATTCTCGAAATCGTCCAAAGCTGCCGCTTGCTTCTTTCTCTGTCAAGCCGGCCGGCGTGACCGATCGGTTCTAGGCGCTTCAGTCTGGAACCGCACGACCACTACGGTCGCAGGTTCAAATCCTGCCTCGGGCATGGATGTGTGTGATATCCTTAGGCTAGTTAGGTTTAAGTAGTTCTAAGTTCTAGGGGACTGATGACCTCAGCAGTTAAGTCCCATAGTGCTCAGAGCCATTTGAACCATTTTTTCTCTGCCAGACCAAAGCTCGTTGGTGCGTTGACCACAGAATGGTCTTGCTGTCGCTGTTCAAGGCTCACCCTGTCCTCGTCGGTGGAATTGAGGGTCATCAAGTGTGTCAAGAATCGTTCTTGTGACGACACACTGCAAGTTTCAACTGATCACAAACATGCTCATTGGGATGATTCCTTCCTCCTGAAGTAAAGTGTTCCCGAGATGGACACCACAATGTTGGCTGTAGGGCCAGACTTTAGGATAGAAGCTCCAGTCGTGGTATTGCACCGAGCTCAAATACCTTGAGCAGTGATGAGAGGCGCCTGACTCTCTTACACGATACTGGGCCAAAACGTAACTGACCCACCTGACTGCTCAACCCTTGGAACTGCGTCGTACAGTGCTATCTGGCCGTCTCCACACTCTCCTAAGAGCTTTATCATCATCACTATATTCCGTGTTATCCAAATAGGCACGTATGTTCACATTCTGAGGTCGACATTGTGCTGCCTAGGATAGCTCTTTGGCCTGAAGCGAGGCATAGCACTGTAGCAAAACAACTCTGTGGACTACCAAAAATTTTCCCTGCAGTTTTGATTTTCGATGTATTTTTCTACGAATCAACGTTTGTAAATGAACTTACTAATTCCAGAAACAGATTTTCACTCTGCAGCGGAGTTCGAGTCTCGGCCGGCACACAGTTTTAATCTGCCAAGTAGTTTCAAACTTACTAATACTTGTTTGATGAAAGGAAATGTTTCCTCTTTATAAAGTTAAATAAACGTTAGTTGTAAGCTAGTGCAAGTAGGCAATTAGCAATACTACAATTAACAGAAGTGCTGAAGTTCGGTAAACAGTAATTTGAAAGACGGAACTTAATACAGCGAGATTCAGTAAAAGATATTTTTTGTATACTTTTCATGAATAAATAAGTTTTCCATTTTATGCAATCAGTTTTTTTTTTTTTTTTTTTTTTTTTTTTTTTTTTTTTTTTTTTTTTTGCTATCGACGTTTTGACTTACGTATTGTTACAGTAAAGTGGTTATAGAAAGACGCTATATCATTACAATAGCATTCAGTAATGAAGAAATATAAAAGACTTTTTGAGTTAAATTAAAGGCAGCAAGCTTTACAGTGCGTGACTTCACGAATTTTTGCATTTACATAACCGTTTACTAGTGATGAGATTTTGTTGTTCTTTGATTACTACTAAATGATTTCCAAGAGCTGCTACCCAATTGGAAGGTATTTGTTCACTGTAACATATCCGTTTGAAATCTCTATGGACTAACATTTACCAATTTTGTGCTGTTTTAGTCTTGCAACAACATCAAACATTGTTACGTACGTTTGTCCCATTAACAGACAGTGATTATAATGACAGTGATTTTGATCACATAGTGAGCTGATAACGGTTGATTTTCTTTAATTCTTTAACTAACCTTATAACATTTTACAAATTTAACTAATTACTTTGATTCCATCCAGCCAAATTTTACCTTCATTTATTTTAACCGAGAGTTTACTTCTTGTCGTCACCGCTGCAAGTACAGTTGTAAGCTACTGCCTCACTTCATGCTTATGCTAATCTAAGGATAAGATCTACGGAGATCATTGCAGGTGTAAACGGCTGCATTCACGTAGTACGAGCTTGTTTTCCGACGTCACGTTTAGGCAGTGAAAATCCCTTCGAATTACTCGGTTTTCAGATTTGAAAATGGAACTTATTTTCTTTCTGCACTTATCATACATCTACGCAAATACTTCGCAGGCCACCATATGAAGCATGTTGGAGGGTACCTTGTATCACTGCTAGTCATTTCATTTCCTGTTTCACTCAAAAATAGAAGGGAGGGAAAACTACTATCTATATGCCTCTATGCGAGCCCTAATTTCTCTTATCGTATCTTCGTGGAGCTCAGCAGAAATATACGTGGTATGCCAGTTCTCTAAATTTTCTGAGTGGTGTTCCGCAGAAAGAACGTCATCTCGCCTCCACGGATTCCCATTTGAGTTTCAGAAGCATCTTCCTTATACTCGTCTTCGTTGAACATTGGTTTTCTAATAGGGCCAATTACCAACAAATCCGGTGCTTATGCGCTCGTTCATTTCAAAATCATGCTTGTTACTAACACAATCAAATGGTTATGTAAGCTCACGGACTACAGTAGGCCACATAATGATTGCATCCCCTGTTTAACTGCTCTAGCATTCATAAATATATGTTACATTTCACTACACCACTAACGTTGTTTTGTATTATGTGAGTTTTAACCATTTACTCTAAGAGAGAAGAAAAAAAAGAAAAAGAATTTGCACCACGAAGGAATTATCCAAATGGGACGGAAATCGGTAGATGTGACGTACATGTAAGGGCAAATAAGTTATCACAATTTGAAAAAAAATGGATGTTTATTCAAGAGCTTCAAAAATTGAGCACGTTAGTGATGCGTTGGGCCCCCTGGGACTCTTATGCAAGTACTTGGCACTGACTGATGTTGTTGTGTCCTCCTGAGGCATGTTGTACCAAATTCTGCCCAGTTGGTGCGTCAGAGCTCGTTGGGAGGGCCCTGTCCCCAATGCTCCAAACGCTCTCAGTTGGGGAGAGATTCCGCGACTTTGCTGGCTGAGGTAAGGAGATTTAACAAGCATAGAAACTGGTGCCGTGTGCAAAGGGGCACTATCTCGCTGAAACATAAGCTCAGGATGGCTTGCCATAAAGGGCAACAAAGCGGGGAGGAGTATATCGTCTGTCAGTGTGTGAGTGTTATGTTGACGAGTTGCGCAACGGGTTGATCTGACAAGTACCCTTTGGTTCCTGGACGAAGCAATTTCCACCCCACACTACTACAGAAGCCAGACAGACGCTACTAACGTACCAAAAAGAAATGGCTGAAAAACTGCAGACTTCTGGAGTCGTCCACTTTAAGGAAAAGACACAAAAACATTCTATATTCTTACCTAACTAGTGTTATACTTGGGTACTGGAGTATTGCTAGTTAGTGTAAGAAAAACATTAAACGAACGGAAAATATTATTTATTGCAAAATTTAAGAAAACCAAGTGAAACTTTTATTTATAAACTGACACACAAATTTCCGGGTTCTTTTCGGGATAGGAGGTCACCTCTTATGGATAGGAATCCTGTTAATGACATTTATATACAAAGTGTGGGAAAGCTGTTTTATCCCTTTTCTTTAAGAATGTTATGTACTCCGCAGAATGGCTGAGATCTGCACCTCCTCAACTTGAATAATTATGCAATTGAATTTTTCTAAGTACTGTCGAGGACGTCGCGTAAAATGTAATGGAGTGAACGTGAATGAAGTATGTTATTTCTAAAGGACGACAGATCGGGCTCGCCTACGCTGTAGCGCACAGTACCGTGAGCTGTGACAACTGCTGCCTGCGTCGCTCGCCGCTGAAAAATAACAAAACTATCTTCACTAGGCTCTGATGAAGTCAAGGACTCCTATCTGCCCCTTGTCTAACTATTGGCGTGGTACACCAGTCAGATAACCAGTCCACTGCGATGCCACTCAATGTACGCTCACAGGTGCTAACTAATACTGTGTTCACACCGCACATTAAGTGTCGCGGCCAACACAGTGAACAAACGCTTAATCGCGAGCGACTCTATAGAGTATCACTCCGATTCGCTCTCCCAGTGACGTACTGAGTAGAGACTTTGTTCCTCGCTCTCTGTGTACACGAACGAGCGCACTCGCTCCCACTATGTGTTCCCGCTACAAGAGCGTCACCGGAACGACTTCCCTCCATGCAAATAGCGAAATGGTATATCATCCGCTGTCGTTTCCTCTCTCCTCCAGCTCATTGCGTCAGAAATAGTCCACCAATCATTGTTACTCTTACAAACGGAAGAATGGCTAAGCTGACAAATCCGGAAGTATAAAGCATTTGCGTTAAGCGTTTACTGTCCACTTGTGAGAACTCTGAAACTGCACACTAGGTCCGTCAAAAATGCATATGCTGGGGCTCTCCCAAACATTACCGCGGGTTTTGCTTCTAAGGTGAACATGCAGGCCATTATCCCTTTTCTCTGGCAAAAAGTGTTTTCGTCCGTGGGCGGTCGGCCAGCCGGCACAGATGCGTGCCAACTCACCCTCCTACGGACTTTCCTGTGGGCTGATTGCCTCCGCCAAACAAAAACTACTGTGGCTGTCGCGTCTTGAATGTTTGCGTATGCCAACCTCGACTTGTTAATCTCGGTGCACACTTGCGATTTATTAATTGGATTTGCACATCGACTAAATGTAAATATGTAAAACTGACTCTACCCATCGAGTTTGGGCACAAATGAAACGTCTTGATATGCAGAATACGATGGTGAGGTCGAAATATGTAAGAAATGAAGATGAGGAGACCACGCAACTTTACACGTCGACATACCGCTGTGCAAGAAGGATGCTGCGGATGAAAACCAAAGGGTCCTGCTATGAAAAGAAGAGACAGCCCAGATCATCCCTCCTGGTTGTCGGGCTGTGTGGTGCGCGACAATCAGGTTGGTATCCCACTGCTGTCTGGGGTGTCTCCAGACACGACTTCAGCCTGGAAACTCATTGACTGGAATATAATTATTTACAGTGGTGAGTCCATGTAGAATTGGGCTCCGACGACCATTGAAGACATTTCAGCAAGATAATGCCTGCCCCTACATTGTGAAAGTTTCTACTGCTTGTCTTACCGCTTGTCAAACCTCACCTCGGCGAGCACGGTCGCTGGATCACTTCCCAATTAAGAACATATGGAGCGTTATGGGCAGGGCTCCCCAGACAGCTCGGCATTTTGACGATCTAACGTTCCAGTTGGACTGAATTTAGCGCGATATTCCTAAGAAGGACATCCAACAACTGTATCACTCAATGCCAAGCCAAATAGCTGCTTATACAAGGGTCAAAAGTAAACAAACGCAATGCGTTGTTGCTCAGTTTGTGAAGCTTTTTCTATTGGATAAATGATCCAGTTTTTTCTGAAGTTGTGGTCATTTGTTTATCTGTACACGTACGTCACATATTCCGGTTTCCGACCTATCCAGATAATTTCTTCATGCTGCGTCATGGTTTTTTTTCCCCTCAGAATGTACTTCAACATCAGACTGACAACAAATGCAGTAGTGGAGCGAGCCTAAGCCTCGGTTAACTTTCACCAAATGCTCAGAGAAAAAGTCTGTTTTGTGTAATGTTCGAACTTGTTTCAGACTATACAAACAGCATAAACCCCTTATGCCCTGCACAGGACGTCGTCCATAAGGCGAATTCCATTTCATTCAAGAATTTAATAATCGTTGCACTCCACTTAATTCTTTTTACTCCCATTACAGGAATCAATAATTATTTCTTTCTGAGACACATGAGGCCTTTTTTCCGTTTCGATTGCGAAGTTGTTGGCCTCACGTAATTTGTAATCGGATGCGTTTTTCACTAGACATTCTGGATAAGCAATGCTATCAGTTGTATGTGATTCACATACTTAAGTTCCTTTTTTTCCGTTTCGAATGGGAAATTGTTGGCCTCACGTAATTTGTAATCAGATGCGTTTTTCACTTGACATCCTGGATAAACAGTGCTATCAGTTGTATGTGATCCACATACTTAAATTGACATTTTATTTTGAGAAAAGAAAATAATAGCTGCATTTGTCACTGAAGATTGGAGGCATCAAGGAAAATTGTAATTGGATGTAACACCAACACTCACGTGTCAAGATAATAGTTCATAGGTTTGAAAGGAAAAATTCGATCTATTGTCCATACGTTTTGGCTGTGCTCCTTAATATGTCTTTCGTAGAACTACACACATCTTTGAAATAAACACATCAAAGAGAGTTTTGCATTACCCCGGTTCCCAGAACTTCTGAAGATAGACGCTGACTATGGATATTGTATCACAGACACAGTCCCTTTGACTGTTCAGAGATGTCACTAACCCCGCACAAATATGTGAACAACCATGCATGAGCAGCGCCAATTATACGAAGAGGGTCCGACATCAGTTCCAGTCATTCAACCATACCTAGACGGTCAGTACAGCGATTCGATAGCGTCCGCATTACTTTGTGCCAGGAAGGGCTCTCAACAAGGGAAGTGTGCAGGCGTCTCGGAGTGAACCAAAGCGATGTTTTTCAGACATGGAGGAGATACAGAGAGGCAGGAACAGGAACTGTCACTGACATGTCTCGCTCAGGCCGCCCAAGGGCTACTACTAAAGTGGATGATCGCTGCCTGCGGATTATGGCTCGGAGGAACCCTGAGTAATGCTTTTCGTGCAGCCACAGGACATCGTGTTACGACACAAACTGTGCACTATAAGCTGCATGATGTGCAACTTCTCTCTCGACGTCCATGGCGACGTCCATCTTTGCAACTACGACCCCATGCTTCGCGGTGCAGATGGACGCTACAACATGCCGAATGGACCGCTCAGGATTTGCCATCACGTTCTCTTCACCCCGTTTTCAAGAAGGGACGTCGAACAGATGTGCAGAACTATAGACCTGTATGTCTAACGTCGATCAGTTGTAGAATTTTGGAACACGCATTATGTTCGAGTATAATGACTTTTCTGGAGAGTAGAAATCTACTCTGCAGGAATCAGCATGGGTTTCGAAAAAGACGGTCCTGTGAAACCCAGCTCGTGCTATTCGTCCACGAGACTCATAGGCACGGGTGCACAGGTAGATGCCGTGTTTCTTGACTTCCGCAAGGCGTTCGATACAGTTCCCCACAGTCATTTAATGAACAAAGTAAGAGCATATGGACTATCAGAGTGATTGGATTGAAGAGTTCCTAGGTAACAGAACGCAGCATGTCATTCTCAATGGAGAGAAGTCTTCCGAAGTAAGAGTGATTTCAGGTGTGCAACTGGGGAGTGTTATAGGACCGTTGCTATTCACAATATACATAAATGACCTGGTGGATGACATCGGAAGTTCACTGAGGCTTTTTGCAGATGATGCTGTGGTGTATCGAGAGGCTGTAACAATGGAAAATTGTACTGAAATGCAAGAGGATCTGCAGCGAATTGACGCATGGTGCAGGGAATGGCAATTGAATCTCAATGTAGACAAGTGTAATGTGCTGCGAATACATACAAAGATAGATCTTTTATCATTTAGCTACAAAATAGGAGGTCAGGAACTGGAAGCAGTTAATTCCATAAATTATCTGGGAGTACGCATTAGGAGTGATTTAAATTGGAATGATCATATAAAGTTGATCGTCGGTAAAGCAGATGCCAGACTGAGATTCATTGGAAGAATCCTAAGGAAATACAATCCGAAAACAAAGGAAGTAGGTTACGGTACGCTTGTTCGCCCACTGCTTGAATACTGCTCAGCAGTGTGGGATCCGTACCAGATAGGGTTGATAGAAGAGATAGAGAAGATCCAACGGAGAGCAGCGCGCTTCATTACAGGATCATTTAGTAATCGCGAAAGCGTTACGGAGATGATAGATAAACTCCAGTGGAAGAGTCTGCAGGAGAGACGCTCAGTAGCTCGGTAGGGGCTTTTGTTAAAGTTTCGAGAACATATCTTCACCCAAGAGTCAAGCAATATATTGCTCCCTGCTACGTTTATCTCGCGAAGAGACCATGAGGATAAAATCAGAGAGATTAGAGCCCACACAGAAGCATACCGACAATCCTTCTTTCCACGAACAATACGAGACTGGAATAGAAGGGAGAACCGATAGTGGTACTAAGGGTACCCTCCGCCACACACCGTCAGGTGGCTTGCGGACTATGGATGCAGATGTAGATGTAGAGTGTCGCATATGCCTTCAACCACACAGTCGACGGAGACTTGTTTGAAGGCAACGCGGTCAGGTTGAAAAGGCCACATGGACGACGATTCACACGTCTTGACTTCCTTCAGGATAAGGACACCGGTCGACTAGAGGGGCCAGCATGTTCTCGAGACATGAGCCCTAGCGAACATGCCTGGGATAGTTTGTAAAGGTCTGTTTATGGACGACGTGACCCACCAACCACGCTGAGGGATCTACGCCGAATCGGTGTTGAGGAGTGGGACAATCTGGACATGCCTTGATGAACTTGTGGATAATATGCCACGACGAATGCAGGCATACATCAACGCAAGAGGACGTGCTACTGTATATTATAGGTACCGATGTGTACAGCAATCTAGACCACCTGCTCTGAAGGTCTCGCTGTATGGTGGTACATAATGCTATGTGTGGTTCTCATGAGCAATAAAAAGGGCGGAAGTGATGGTTATGTTGATCTCTATTCCAGTTTTCTGGAAACTGAGGTGATGGAAAACTTTTTTTCCGGTGTGTATTTCAAAGAAAAGGTTTCGCGTAACAGTTGGAGGCAGTAAGAGATGCTACAAATTGATGTTGATTTTATAGGTTGGGTACTGGGAGGGCAAAGAGAGTAATTGTATTTACCACGAGGGGAAACAGAATAACGTACCAAAAATTACGGTCCATGCATAGCCAGCTGGGAACATTTCGCACCTGCTAACACGCTGTTTGCCTTGCACCGAATATGAATAATGCCCCACGAATTATAATTTGTGAAGCATTCCAGCGGCTGCCGATGAAACGAATACACGATGCATAACAGCTGCATTATTACACACAGGGAGAGATTACGGCTCTAATCGAATTACGTTTCGAGGTCGCAGCGACTGACTGTCGGGAGGAATCACTAAGACGAGGAATATTTAAAACATATAAAAAGAAAAGAAGAACAAAACAAAAAATACGAAAGCACTAGAAAGTACATTCAAATTAAAATACAGTCGTCATTTCAGTTACGTTGCTTCATCTAGAGCTGAAATAAGTCTGCACTCAACGTACGTGTATTGTCTGCGGGCCTTAATACACTGCACTTACTATTCCAGTTGTCATTTCACCAGCTTCGTATTAGATTCTCTGATAGTACGTTGTGCACGACTACCTACCGCTACCGCCGTGTATGGAGCCTAATATTAATTTCGTATTAACTGCACCAGAAGTATATGTTTTATGACTCATCATGGGATGCGCTACGTAGGTGGGAATCGTCTGCGACCTTTAGAGGTGACCATTCCAGAATTCACATTCAATAACTGCTTCGGGAAAACGTCTTTCTCTTCTGTTTGGAGCCATCAGCCTTCTGACTGATTTGATGCGGCCCGCGACGCGTTCCTCTCACACCACCTGAGAGCACCGCTGCCGACCCGAGTCCTCAGTTACTTGCGGGCTGCTTCCCTGTCTCCGTCTTCGTCTGCACTTTTTGCCCTTCACAGCTCCCTCAAGCAGCATGGTAGTTGCTCCCTGATGTTCTAACAGCTGTCCAACCATGTCAGTGTTTTCCATTTATGCCTTTCCTCTCCGTTTCTCTGGAGAACCTTCTCATTGCTTATCTTATCAGTCCACCTAATTTTCAGCATTCTTCTATAGCATCACATCTCAAATGCTTCTATTCCCTTCTTTTCCGGTTTTCCCACAGTCCATGTTTCACTACCATACAGTGCTGTGTTCCAAACGTAACTTGTCAGGAATTTCTTTCTCAAAGTAGAACCTATGTTTGATAGCAGTAGACTTCTCCTGTACTGACGGGTCATTCCATTCAGCAGATCATGTAATTCACCTTCTTTTTCACGGACGATAGCAGTGTCATCAGGGAATCTCACGATTGATGTCCTTTCGTCTTGAACTTTAATTCCATTTTTGAACCATTCTTTTATTTCCGTCATTGTTTCTACAGTAGATTCAACATTAGGGGCGGAAGAGTACATACATGTCTTACACCCTTTGTAATCCGAGCACTTCGTTCTGGATTTTTCACTCTTATTATTCCCTGTTGGTTGTTGTACACATTTTGTATGTTAACCGTCTTTGCTGTAATTTACACCTATTTTTTTTCAAAATTTCGAACATCTTGCATCATTCTGCATTATCGACCGCCTTTTTCAGGTCTTGCTTTCGTTATCAGCCACCAAACTGATCTTAAGCTAACAGATACTCAATTTTCTTTTCCATTCTTCTGTATATTATTGTTGTCAGCAGCTTCGATGCATGAGTTGTTAAGCTGATTGTGCGATAATTCTCGCAATTGTTGGCTCTTCAAATCTTCGGAGTTGTGTGGATGATATTTTCCTGAAAGTCAGACGGTATATCGCCGACTTCATACACTCTACACACCAACGTGAGTAGTAGTTTTGTTGCCACTTCCCCCAATAATTTTATAAATTCTGATGGAATGTTCCTAAATGTTCCAAAACCCTTTCAAATTCTCATTCTAATACTGAATCCCGTATCTTTTCTATATCGACTGCTGCTTCTTCTTCCATCACGTTATCAGACAAGTCTGCGCCCTCACAGAGGCCTTCAACGCACTATTTCCACCTGTCCGCTTTCTCCTCAGCATTCGACGGGAGATTATCGTTGGACTCTTAATGCTACCACCTTTGCTTCTAATTCACCGAAGATTGTTTTGACTTTTCTATATGCTGAGTCAGTCCTTTCGATAATCATTTCCTGTTCCGATTTCTTCACATTTCTCATGCAGTCATTTCGCCTTAGCTTTCCTGAACTTCCTGTTTATATAATTCCTAAGTGACTTGTATTTCTGTATTCCTGAATTTCCCTGATCATTTTTGTACTTCCTTCTATCATCGATAAGGTGAAGTATCTCCCCTGTTACCCATGGTTTCTTCGCAGTTACCGTCTTTGAGTGTATGTTTTTCTTTCGAACGTCTGTGATTGCCCTTTATAGAGATGTCAATTCGTCTTGAACTGAATTACATATTGATCTATTCATTATCGCAGTATCTACAGCTTCAGATAACTGCTAGCGTATCTCTTCATTTGTTAGTACTTCTGTATCGCACTTATTTGCACAATGATTCTTCCTGACTAGTCTCTCAAATTTCAGCCTATTCTTCATCGCGATTAAATTGTCATCCGGGTCTGTATCTGGTTCTGGGTGCGACGTACAATCTTGTATATGATATCTGGATCTCTGTCTGACAGTGATGTAATCTAACTCAAATCGTCCCGTATCTCCCGGCCTTTTCCAAGCATACCTCCACCTCTTGTGATTCTTGATCAGAGTATTCGCTAGTATTAGCTGAAATTTATTGCAAAACCCAATTCATCTTTCTTCTCTCTCATTCGTAGTATCAAGTCCATATTCTTCGTAAGCTATTCTTTCACTGCTTCACCGACATTCCAATGACTATTACATTTTCATCTCCCTTTACGTTCATAATTACCCGTTCGGCATCCTCATACACTTTCTCTATCTCAGGAAAATTACTAGAAGTCTAAATCAGAATCCTCGGGCCAGGGGGAGGACGCTCAATGTGTGTTCCTCTATCTGATAGGACGGATAGGATCATGTTACGTAGTGATACATATAAACAACTTTCCATCTCACACAGACGAAGCAGGAAGTCTGTTAAAAGGTGCGAATAAAAATCCTGTTAATTATTAGTTTTAGCTCATTGACAAGCCGTCTTCGGAGCATTAAAATTAGTACTAAATTCAGTATATATATCTCCCACCAGGCATAATCTACTGAGCTGAATCGCTCTTGCTGTCACACACACTAAAGTAGGTCGTCAGGGTAACATACTGTGAGGCGACAAAAAAAGTCATGGGGGGTGGCGTTTGCACATATATAGATATGGCGGTAGTATCGCGTACACAAAGTGGAGCTCTCATTTGCACTTAGTGATTTATGTGAAAAGGTTTTCGAAGACGTTATGGCCGCACAGCGGGAGTTGACAGACTTTGAACGGAGAATGGTAATTGGACCTAAACGCTTGGGACATCCCGTTTCGTACGTCGTTAGTGACATTAGGGAATTCAGTATTCCGAGACCACAGAGTCAAGAATGTCCCGAGAATTGCAAATTTCACGTACAATGCAGTGGTGGAAGGCCTTCTCTTAACGACCAAGAGTTGCAGTGTTTGCGTAGAGTTGTCAGCGCTAACAGACAAGCAACACTTCGTTAAATAATCGCGGAAATAAATGTGGGGCATCTACGACGTTGGGACAGTGCGGCGAAATTCGGCGTTAAAGGGCTGTGGCAGCAGAAGACAGACGCGTGTGCCTTTGCTAACAGCACGACATCACCTGCAGAGCCTCTCCTGGACTCTGGACGCTAGACGACTGGAAAACCATAGCCTGGTCAGATGAGGCGGCCATGCGAGACAAGCTGGCCTCCTTCTGCATGATACACAACAGGCTATAGATACCGGCTCCCAGGTTGATGCCCTATTTCCCATCTTTCGAAAGGCGTTCGACTCAGTTCTGCATTGACGCTTTCTCCAAAAAGTACGCGCTTACGGTCTATCCGATGACATGTGCGGTTGGACAGAATGTTTTCCAACAAGCATAGAGCAGTATGTCGTCCTGAATGGGGTGACTTGAACAGAAACCGGCGTAACTTCAGGTGTTCCCCAGGGCCCGCTGCTTTTTACGATTTACATAAACGGTCTGGATGATGATATTGACAGCGGGATTAGACTTTTTATTCCGATGATGCTGTAGTCTACAGAAAAGTAGTATCACACGAAAAATGTGAACAAATCAATGAGGATTTGCAGAAAATGAATGCGTGGTATAATGACTGGCTGTTATCTCTCAGTATTAGTAAGTGTAACCTACTACGTATAACGAAGCGAAAATCACCATCAATGTACGAGTACAAAATAAATGCCCAGTCTTTGGAAGTGGTAACTTCCGTCAAGTATCTGGGTGTGACTATTCGAAATGATCTCACATGGAACGATCAGATTAAACAAGTAATGGGCGAGGCGAACTCTAGATTCTGGTTTATTGGTAGAATCCTGAAGCAATGCAGTCCTTCAACAAAAGATATTGCTTACATTTCGTAAGTTCGTCCAGTCTTAAGAGTATTGTTCGTCTGGTTGGGACCCTTACCAGTTGGGTCTGATTCAGGAGATTGAGAAGGTCCAAAGAAGAGCGGCAAGATTCGTGACTGGTACATGTAGCTAGCGCGAGAGCGTTACAAATCTCATAGAACGTTTGAAGTGGGATACAGTTTCAGATAGACGGAGCGCTAGACGGAAGGGGCTGCTCAGTGAACTCCACAATCCGATCTTCGTCGAAGATGTACAGCATAAATTATTACCACAAACTTTCAAATCCCACAATGATCACCATTCAAAGATAAGGGAAATTACAGCTCGTACTGAGGCGTACAGACAGTCGGATGGGGATGGGGAGGGGGGGGGGATATGACTTTGGCGCGAATTGTGCCCTCCGCCACACACCGCTTGGTGACTAACGGAGTATATATGTAGATGAGCCCTGAATTTCAGTTGGTGAGACCTGATGGTAGGATTGGAGCGTGGCGCAGACCCCCACGAAACCGTGGACCCAAGTTGTCAACAAGGCACCGTGGAAGCTTGTAATGACTTCATAATGGTGTGGCCTGTGTTTGTATGGAATGAGCCAGGCCCTGGTTTCGTTTGGTTACTAGGAGACCGTTGCAGCCCCCATTCATGGGCTTCCTGTTCCCAAATAACGATGGAATTTTTATGGATGACGGTGCTCCATATCACGGGACGACAGTTGTTCACGATTGGTCTGGAGAACATTCCGGACGATTCCAGCGAGTGTTTTGGCCACCCACATCAGCCGACATTAATCCTATCTATCGTTTACGGGGCGTAATCGAGACGTCACTGCCTGCACAAAACCGTGCCGCAGTTATGGACGGCTAGAGACGCAGCTTAGCTAAGTCTCCCTGCAACGGCCTTCCAACGAGTCTGTACCACGTCGATCTGCTGTAGTACGTCAGGCAGGAGAAGGTCCAACGTGATATTAGGAGGTATCGCGACATTTTTTATCACCTCAGTGTAATTTACAACGTTAGCCGTCTACATCTCCAGTGCTCATATTGCTGTAATGCGTGGCCGTCAGTACTTTAAGCCCTTCTGTCGGTGATGTACGAGCCGCCGCCCTTTCTGACCGACGCGGAGAATGCCTCACAAACTGTTCTATGACTTTCTGCAAGTGTCCTCGAGCTAGGGAACAGGCCATATTTCTTTTTATTATTGCGCTGTCGATTACATTTTTACTCTCACTGGCACGGAAAATACATCCTTTCAGTGATCTAAACAAAACATTGCCCGTGAAATGTGTAGCATTCCATAACAGAGGACTCCTCCCTCTGCAGTATTTGGTCGTGCTTCATTGTGTTCCGTTTTTCCCTCTTCAGATGGTATCCGCACGACTTGTCAAATGAAGCACCGCCTTTCGCAATCCACAAGTGATGGTCAGGCAGCCGCGGCTCTCGTGTTTCTGACTAGCGGTGTGTAGCGGTTAGCGTCAGCTTAATGGTGGAGGTTTCTTTGACCCCTCCTCTCCCCCCTGGAAGCAAACGGCGCTGGGGACAAGGTCTTAGCTGACGACAATAGCAAGAAGCGGCAGGGCGCTGGCTTGCTCGTGATGTACGGTAGTCAAAACAATAAATTGTGAACGGGTTTTTCATCATATATCTTTGGAATTATTTGGTACTCTCCTGCATCTTTTCCGATCTTGTGCTAATCTTTTCATCCAGATGTGATTGCTATGTCCAAGCTCGTTTATAACTAGTTTAGCATGTTCTAGTCTTTGGTTGCCACTGCTATTTCCCTTCTCTATTCCTCTTTTCAGCGCCAGGTCAAAAATGGCTGGATGCCGTGGCAGGTGTCCTTAAATGTCCTTCCTTCTGTTGAGGCTCTTTTTAGACCACTTTCCTCACCTGTTCTGTTTAATACTTTTTAATTTCGTACTGTTCTGACATTGCGCTTGTAATTGGAATCAAGACTTCAGAAAAATCAAGACACGTTCACAGGGTTTGACGACCTGGAAAAAGCCTTCGACAAATTAAATTGGTACATGCTGTTCGAAATTCTGAGAAAAATAGTAGTAAGATATAGACAAAGACCGAAATTCTGAGAAAAATAGTAGTAGGATATATGGAAATACGTGTAATATAGAATATGCACAAGAACCAAGAGGGAACAATAAGAATGGTAGGCCAAGAATGAAATTCTTGTATTAAAAACGGTGCACCGTAAGTCAAGACTGCAGTGCTTCGTCCTTACTGTTCTATATCTGGAGAGAAGACGCAGTGATTGAAATGAAAGAAAGGTTCAAGACTGTGATCAAAATTCAAGATGAAAGGATGTCACTGATAAGATTCGCTGATGGACTTGTTATCCAAGAGAAAGTGAAGAAGAACAGTAGCACATGTTGAATGGAATTAACAGTGTAAGGAGTGCAGAATACGAATTGACAGTAAACCAAAGAAACGCAAAAATAGGGAGGAATAGCACCAATGAGATTAGTGATAAACTTAACATTAAAACTGGTGAGTGCATGAGTGCAAAATAGATGTTGTTAAGGAATTCTACTTCTTTGGAAGCAAAGCAACCCTGGTGACTGAAGCAACGTGATCATAAAAAGCAGACTAGTACAGTCGAAGAAGGCATACCTGGCCAAGAGAAGTCTGGTAGCACTAAACATCGGCCTTAGTCTCGGGAAGAAATTTATGAAAATGTAATTTCCGTGTACAGCATTGTGCGATAGTGAATAATGGATTGTGGAAGATCTGGAAAAAGAATCGGTGTTTGAGACGTGGTGCTTTAGAACAGTAAAACATAGGCAAGTAGAAGTGGTGCTTTAGAACAGTAAAACATAGGCAAGTAGAAGTGACAGGATGATAGGACATGGACGACTTCAGGGAATAACTTCCCTGGTACTAGAAGGCGCTGTAGAGAGCAAAAACTGCTGGGGATGGCGGAGATTGGAGTACATCCAACGTAGATGTGCTACTCTGAGACAAGTTTGCTTATGAGAGGAAGACCGATGAATAGGAAAGAACTACATAAATGGTATTGTAATGTCCACGTAATTTATAACATTCGTTAGTAACACCACATTTAAAATACTTTCAGTTCGTTTCTTTTCAATTTTGGCTGCCCAGTAGAGCTGATTTAGTGAAGAGAACCTCTCTCCGCCTGAGTCGTCGTACTACGTTGCTACTTTGCTTTGGAAAATGCTGTGTAAGCCTGCTTCCGATGTAGGAGAATTCCTTCTCTTCTTACAGTGTTACGTAGTTCCTAATTTCAAATTCAGCTAGTTGTTTAGCCACTGTCTATTGAAGTCTCTGAATTAGCTCAGTCGAAGCAGAAGCTAAAACCGCCTCGTTTCAGAAACCAAGATTTCTAAACCAGATCATACTTTAATTAATATAAATAAATTAAAACATAAACACAAAAATAAAGATTACTCTTCGTAAATGCTGCTTTGATAATATCTCATGGCTATATATCTATATAACTTTATCATTCTTGCACCGCTAAAATGACAAACGTTATTTGCATGCATGGTGTATTAGACTCCCATTTATATTATGTATAAGTGGACGCCAAACAAAACTGATTTTCAGCACAAATTAAAAATGTGTTCAGTAATAATTTAGGTAAGAGTCATGTCGCCATTATGACGTATAGCTCGCACAACTATCGAACAGTAGCGTAAGGAGACAACTGTTATAAAGAAGCTGTCTCATCTACAGACGGTCAGCGTGTAACAGTTATAGATGGAGACACTATGTGTGTGAGACATACGTAGCTGTCGGTTTTATCATCTTCCATAGATTTTATGTTGGCAACACTGGTATCAGACATATTTAAATCTTCAGCCTATGTCAGGAGCTACGAGAAATCGATGAGAAGACCAGGAAAGTCTGCTTGCGGCCCCCGTCCATCCCTATAGTTGACTGTTGCAACGAAGCCGCCGAGATCCTGCACCTGATGGGGAGCCACGTCAAACTCCCGAAGACGGTGGACATCCTGAACGATCCTGAGCAATAGATACTACCCTTTCTCCTAGTAGTCCGGCCGTTGTTCCTGACCGTTCGCCATCAAACGATCGATGTCCCCAACTTGCTAGCTCTGCCTAGCAAGCCTCGAAAAAAATTAACCTTCGCCTCCAGGGGAAAATCTCGTAATTTACCATTTAGATCTCAAATCCTGATATCCTTAAAACGGGCTTAAAACCACCAAGATACTGTGGAAGTCAGACAGGCAAAGCTCTGTGGTGCTTCCAAAATACACTCCTGGAAATGGAAAAAAGAACACATTGACACCGGTGTGTCAAACCCACCATACTTGCTCCGGACACTGCGAGAGGGCTGTACAAGCAATGATCACACGCACGGCACAGCGGACACACCAGGAACCGCGGAGGAACCGCGGTGTTGGCCGTCGAATGGCGCTAGCTGCGCAGCATTTGTGCACCGCCGCCGTCAGTGTCAGCCAGTTTGCCGTGGCATAAGAAGCTCCATCGCAGTCTTTAACACTGGTAGCATGCCGCGACAGCGTGGACGTGAACCGTATGTGCAGTTGACGGACTTTGAGCGAAGGCGTATAGTGGGCATGCGGGAGGCCGGGTGGACGTACCGCCGAATTGCTCAACACGTGGGGCGTGAGGTCTCCGCAGTACATCGATGTTGTCGCCAGTGGTCGGCGGAAGGTGCACGTGCCCGTCGACCTGGGACCGGACCGCAGCGACGCAAGGATGCACGCCAAGACCGTAGGATCCTACGCAGTGCCGTAGGGGACCGCACCGCCACTTCCCAGCAAATTAGGGACACTGTTGCTCCTGGGGTATCGGCGAGGACCATTCGCAACCGTCTCCATGAAGCTGGGCTACGGTCCCGCACACCGTTAGGCCGTCTTCCGCTCACGCCCCAACATCGCGTAGCCCGCCTCCAGTGGTGTCGCGAAAGGCGTGAATGGAGGGACGAATGGAGACCTGTCATCTTCAGCGATGAGAGTCGCTTCTGCCTTGGTGCCAATGATGGTCGTATGCGTGTTTGGCGCCGTGCAGGTGAGCGCCACAATCAGGACTGCATACGACCGAGGCACACAGGGCCAACACCCGGCATCATGGTGTGGGGAGCGATCTCCTACACCGGCCGTACACCTCTGGTGATCGTCGAGGGGACACTGAATAGTGCACGGTACATCCAAACCGTCATCGAACCCATCGTTCTACCATTCCTAGACCGGCAAGGGGACTTGCTGTTCCAACAGGACAATGCACGTCCGCATGTATCCCTTGCCACCCAACGTGCTCTAGAAGGTGTAAGTCAACTACGCTGGCCAGCAAGATCTCCGGGTCTGTCCCCCATTGAGCATGTTTGGGACTGGATGAAGCGTCGTGTAACGCGGTCTGCACGTCCAGCACGAACGCTGGTCCAACTGAGGCGCCAGGTGGAAATGGCATGGCAAGCCGTTCCACAGGACTACATCCAGCATCTCTACGATCGTCTCCATGGGAGAATAGCAGCCTGCATTGCTGCGAAAGGTGGATATACACTGTACTAGTGCCGACATTGTGCATGCTCTGTTGCCTGTGTCTATGTGCCTGTGGTTCTGTCAGTGTGATCATGTGATGTACCTGACCCCAGGAATGTGTCAATAAAGTTTCCCCTTCCTGGGACAATGAATTCACGGTGTTCTTATTTCAATTTCCAGGAGTGTATTATATACAGATAACATCAACACGGGGATAGTGCTAAGGTCTGTTTTTTTTTTTTTTTTACGGGTGGGAAACGAACAATCATATAACAAGAAGTGCATCATTTTTCTTATATTTGTTCGCCATACGACTAAGAAAGAACCACTTTTTACGTATATATAAAGTGCTTATCAGTAATCGTTAGACAGATTGCACAGAGTTTCAAAATTCTATTCAAAGTAATAGAAGGCAGTCACACTTGGAAGTGGTCGTATTATGAAGTTTGGAAGAAAGGCTGTTATGCCAAAGTGGTGTTGCCCATGTAACATGAGCGCAAAAACAACGAAGTCTTAACAGTCACCATTTAGGTCGAGTTTGATAACGGGAACTAACTGGTATGGTGTGGTATTTTAGGTTATCTTCAGAACGTACGACGTCCTAGACACGGAAAGGTAATCGTATGGATAACAGGTGGGTGAGAAAAGAGGTCACACAGCCGAGAGCAGAGCTTTAATGCGGTCGGTACACAATATATTTTTCTGAAATGTCCGATTACTTATTTTATTTCCGTAGGTTCAACATTTATTGCTGTTTCTCTGGCAGTATGCGTTTCCCTACTTCTCATCATTGCCTTAACTTACGGAAAGTATTTACGTCTCCCAAGGGTGTAAATTATGTTCTACGTAGATTTAGAAGAAACTTTGGACAGCGTGGACTGGGGTACAGTCTTTGAAATTCTGGACAACGTAGACTGGAACACAACGTTTGAAATTCTGTAGTTGTTGTGGAAAAAACATATTTGGACTAAAACTCGTACAGAAATCGGACTGCAGTTACCAGAGTAGAGTAACATCAAAGGGAAGCAGCACATACTTGAGAAGGGAGTGAGGCAGAAGGGAGAGAGGAAGAGCTGTAGTCTGTCCGCCATGTTGTTCCATATATACATTAATGAAGCTGGAAAGGAAACTAGGGTGGAAGTTAGAAAAGGAATTAAAGTTCAGGTATGAAAACAAAAACTTTAAGGTTTGCTGATGACATTGTAATTCGATCAAAAACAACATATTGAATACACAGTTACCTGAAATGAATATCTACGTATGTAAAACAAGGGTAATGAAATTTAGTCATTCTAAATCAGGCGGTGCTGAGGGAGCTACTTTGGGAAATAAGACATTAGAGGTAATACACGAATTTTGCTATTTGGGGAGAAAAATAACGGGTGACGAAAGAATAAATAAGACACTGTAGCAACAGTAAATAAGGCTTATTTGGAAAGAAAATTACGTTAAAATTATATTCAAATTTAGCGTCTTAGGAAGTTCTTTCTGAAGGTGTTTTTCTAAAGTGTACTTCTGACCTACTGTTTTCCAATCGGGTAAAAGTAATGTTTAAAACTGTGAGCAAATCTCTATGATGAAAATCGGTAGAGTCTGCTCAATGAGCCATGAGACCAAAGAAAAAGAGTGTGAAAGATTGCTGTTCACTTGTAAAATTGTTTATTACCTGTTCTGGTCTCTCCTTCATAGTTCTCTCGATCTTTTTATCGTCTAGAAGTATGCTTCTGTTTGCAGAGAAGAGTTCCAGGAATGGTAAGTTTGTTATGCATTAGCGTTAGAAGATTTGTTGCGAAGTTTTGTCTCGTGATCATTTGCAATGTTTAATACTATTTTTGAAGACTGTGCCATACAACACAAAATCTTGAGTTACAAGAAAAACAACATTTCAGTTCTAATGACTGTCGTGATATCTCTTGCCAATATAATGCTTAAAAAGGCGCCTAAAAAAACTAAGGTATCAGCGATGTATTTTTCTATAAGAAGCTGTTGTTTCATCTCGATCCACACAAGCAAAGATAATTTTACATGTAATTAATACTTTGGATAACTGACATTATAATTTTTATAAGTGAACATTGATTTTTATTTGTGAACATAAAAAATTTATTGTAGAATAATAATAACAAAATAATGTTTGCTTTCCAAAATTATGAAATATATTCGATTTATACAACTTTTCATAACTTCTTTTGAATATTACCAAATTATATTTTACCATCTGTTTGGATGTAAATGAGAGTCAAAATTTTGTTTTGTGTAAAAAGTGTTATTGAATCAGGTGATGAGTTTATTGAATGTATATTAAAAATAAAAGTTTATACCCGTGATCACTCCTGTTGTAAGCTTTATATGAAAACGAACTGTGGACGAGACACACTATGGGCAAAAATACACTAGAAGCTATTGAAATGTTGAATGATAAAAACGTAGATCAGCAACTTTTAAAGGGGCTCTGAATATAATCACTAGAAAAGAGCTTTATGGCGGAAGCTCATTAGAAGATACGTTGTGTTGACTGGACAACTGAACAACACACAGGCAGCAAGGAATGAGTAATTTGGTAATAATCGAAGACTAGGGGTAAAAACTGTAAAGGTTTCACTGCGTTACACAGGTTCAGGTTCGCTATAGATTGCAGAAGCTGCACACAGTTGGAAAGAATTGCGCAGTATCGAATAACACGCAGAATTGTATCATATATGTCTTCGAAATGAATATTAGAATAATGCGTAGCTACAGGGTGTTTCGCGATTCCTATTACTGACTTCTGGTGGTTGTAGAGCGGTCTTAGTAGATGAAGTTTTGGTAAGGAACTCATGTCCAGAAATGTGTCATTTGGACGTAAAATACATCTGAAGAACGAGTCACTTTCGGATCTCCCACTAGACGAGAACACACACACACACACACACACACACACACACACACACACACACACACTGAAAACAGTTTCGTCCGACTACAACAGCTGCAACGAACTGATACTTACGCAGCTAGGAAGTGACGTGTGCTGAACTTTTCATTAAGGAAAGAAGTTGCAAAAGTGGAAAACATTTTTGTTTGTGATACTAACTTATATGTAATGAAACTGGATCCTTCGTCCCTTTTGGGGGAATTCGTTGCACTCAGTTTCAGCCCTCAGCTGCTGCAGGAAATCCTTTCCATTGGTAATAGAGTTAAGTCTGTAAGACGCTCTTGAGTTTGTGAACTGCTTACATAGTTCTTTATTTTGTTACGTGCTGAAAAGCGTCTCTCAAATGAGGCGCTGGTTACAGGAATAGCGGAAATAAGTTCAGATACTGCTCCAATTCGGCAGTATGCTGATTGGAATTTATTTGACTTTATTTATTTGACATTTCTCCTGAAATATTCGTAGCAGCTAGCTGTGATCTTAAGCCGACAAAGAAAAAATAATCCACAATACTCGTTTAGTGATAAATTTCAACAAAACACCAACAGTTTTGTGTTACATTTCTCCTGAAATATTCGTAGCAGCTAGCTGTGATCTTAAGTCGACAAAGGAAAAATAATCCACAATACTCGTTTAGTGATTCTAATACATATTACGGGATCTATCATGTAACTTTCCAATCATTTTGTCCTAAATTTCGGTTTCGATTATTTTGAAGATTGTTTAAGAATTGAGTGCGGCATCATACCTAGACTGACTTAGCCCCATATATTTTCAAATACGTCACGTTTGGCGTTCAACGGTTCTTTGAATTGATTCATTTTTGTTACAAAGCAGCCAGTGTCGTAAGCTCTGGTTTCCATACAACAAATTATGAGTCAGTGAAAGGGGAGTCTTAGCATAAGAATATATAAGAAAACTGAAACTGACGTCTTGCAACATATTTCAAATCCATGAGTGGCAATATAGGCACCTTCGTCCCATGTCTCATCTGGAAATAATTAATTCTTGAAAAGTGAAATTCGTATACGGTTTTAAGCGAACTAGACGCAGAACTCCACCACTTTCCTTATGTCTTGAACTAGAGCCTTGATTCTTTTGGATGACACGTGAGGAAAAGTAGCCGGACCATTGGGAAAATTTGTGCAATTTTTAATTTTTCACGTGGTCTCCGAAAGCACTACACGCAGTCCATGAGCGAACAGTGAACGTGTTTTACACAGAAAAACCGAGGTAAAATTCGATTAGCCTTTATTATTTGATATTTTATTCGTGAGAGTATTTGAACGGGAAGCAATCAAGTCATTCACGATTAGATTTAACACTCATGTAAACACAGAAGAATATACCAACTAAGGTTGCAACTTTTCGTCAGATTCATTGAGAAATACCAGTTCAACATAATTGTCTTTCAGTACAACAAAAACCAACTATAGCTGCGAATTTCTCTATTTTTTAATTGTTTGATGGGTACTTTCGGGATGTGACAATGCGTCCCGGCACGAAACTAGTCATTAAGAAATGAAAAATGTGATATTTGCAACTTTGTCTGGTTTTCCTTCGTACTAATTAAGAAAAATTGCTCACCTATAATTATTCCACTTGCTGGAAGTTCGTAAATAACTGTATTTACTCAGAGACCAGTGTCATTCACAACGTCCACTGAACGCTATATCCGGCGATGAAAAAAAACAAAATAAGTTACGCGTTTGCGCCTGTCCTTTCGTACCGTATTATCATGTAAGATACGAAATGTACTCCGCCCAGCAAATATGCAATCATTTCATATCTTCCGGGACGTATTTCCATTGAATACGGAGAACGATGGTCCTAAGACTTGTTTTTAATGGCTTTGTGAACATTATTTGTGCCACAGATTTATCATTCATAAACTAATGACATGCCGAACAATTATGCTTTTGCATATTAGGGCATCCTGTCAGCTACTCGTTGCTTTTGCAAAGTTGCGTGGCAAAACGTCGCATTCACGTTTTCACGTTAGTTGTGATGCGTACATAATTCACAGGAAGGTCTGACCTATTGTAATACGTTCCTCTTGTCTTGGAAACTGCGGGCGGCAAAGTTATGAAGCGGAATCTCAGACTGCACAGTCACACCGCCGCTGCCGGCGTTTCTATGCTTTCTCCGCTCAGCACTGCGCTATGATACGCAGCGAGCGAGGTTGCTCACCTTCTCGCTTGTTACGCGATGCTTGTTATAAAATGTTATAGCCGTTTATGGCGTTGAGATAATGTCGAATTATGCCACACACGTGAACTTAGTCATTAAGCTTTGTTAGGAGGACATTTCCGTAGTTACAGAAAGGAAATAGTCATTGTAGCATCACAGCAAGGCCCACGTCACCCGAGTGTGGGCATGGTAACTTGGGGTAACAGCTAGCAGCTATGCATCCCGGAGCCCCAGCGACCGCTTGTACAGACCGCTCGGAAAACATCGGTCCCAGCAGAATCGTAATGCACAGTGAGCCCGAAATCGTCTGCACTAATGCAAAATGGTTCAAATGGCTCTGAGCACTACGGGACTTAACAGCGGAGGTCATCAGTCCCCTAGAACTTAGAACTACTTAAACCTAACTAACCTATGGACACCATACACATCCAGCGCGCTAAAGCAAAAGTATTCCAGAGTATCGTATTTGTCAGCCGAAGTAAAGAATGCATTGACATAACAGCTCATTGTCTTTGCTGTATTTTTTGTGCTAGCAGAAGAGCCAACACCGCGTTACGAGTGGAGGCCGAAATGCACGCGTTTTAGCTCACGCAGGCTGGCGTGAGGAGGGAAGAACTATACCGACGTCAGGTCTGAAACATGACAAGGAATGAGAATTCAGAAAGCGGGCGTAATTAGTTTGATACTTAACTTTAATCCATTAATGATGAATGTTGCTCTTGACGGTACATGATTGACAATATTATCTGTTCAATATGCATTCTGGAAGATAATACTTATAGTAACTGAATATTGCGCCTTCCTAGGTCGTAGCAAATGAAGCAGCTGAAGGCTATGCTAAACTGTCGTCTGTGCAAATGAGAGCGTATGTAGGCAGTGAACCATCGCCAGCAAAGTCGGCTGTACAACTGGTGCGAATGCTAGGGAGTGTTTCTAGGCTAGACCCTCCGTGTGGCGGCGCTCGGTCTGCAATCACTGATAGTGGCGACACGCGGGTCCGACGTATACCAACGGACCGCGGCCGATTTAAAGGCTACCACCTAGCAAGTGTGGTGTGTGGCGGTGACACCACAGTATTCGTACGGTGGAGCGGGAGATTTGAACGGTATCCGGTCTTCAAAGTTATTATACATCCAAACGGTACATATCTGGACATGGGTTTCTAATAAACTTGGTCTACTAAGTCCCCTCTGCAGACCCCTAGACGCATGTAATATCAGTTGCAAATCACCCGGTATAGAGCGATCAGGATTATTGAGTCTCACTGGTGCTGGAAGACTTACTTAGCTCAGCAGCTGCAGGAGCAGATGACAGAGGTTAGATTTCTGTACCTCAGGAATGCTCGGATCCAACAAATACAGTGGTTGCGACGAAATCGATTTAGCGGAGGAAGCTTTCCATTCTACAACAGGCAGTCGAAAAGTTACTGCAGCGTAGTCAGTGCCCGCAAGCAGCGAGGAATTGTAATCCGTGACGTCACAACGCAATGTCCTATCACGAGACTGTGACGTCGGCAGAAAACGTAACGATACGGCAGCGGTGTCTCAGCAACGTGTATTTGTTGTATTCGAAAGGTTGCCCCTGGTCTTTTCGTATTAGCTGCCTGTCACAGCATATCTGAAACGCATGCACACGCTGTGTTACGCACATTTCTTTATCGATGGACGCAAGCCGGCCGCTGGTGGCCGAGCGGTTCTGGCGCTACAGTCTAGAACCGCGCGACCGCTACGGTCGCAGGTTCGAATCCTGCCTCGGGCATGGATGTGTGTGTTGTCCTTAGGTTAGTTAGGTTTAAGTAGTTCTAAGTTCTAGGGGACTTA
Source organism: Schistocerca gregaria (assembly GCF_023897955.1). Lineage (NCBI taxonomy): Eukaryota > Metazoa > Arthropoda > Insecta > Orthoptera > Acrididae > Schistocerca > Schistocerca gregaria. Next base: position 1,203,839,949 of record NC_064920.1, on the reverse strand, counting down.
TGACCTCAGCAGTTGAGTCCCATAGTGCTCAGAGCCATTTGAACCATTTGATGGACGCAAAACTTCATGGACAAGAGGAGTTAAGTAAGTAATGCAACACATTTTTCTCGTCACGTTTCGGTTGAAAAAAATGCGAAATTTGTTGTGCTTCAGCCCCTATAGTTTCATGGAGTTCCAATTGGTGGCGGTGCTATACGTAGCCTTCAAAATGACATCTGTAACAGAGAGCCGTAATTGAGTTTCCTTTGGCGGAAAACCAGACAGCATTGCAGATATTCATAGGCGCTGGCAGAACGTCTGCGGAGAGCTGGCAGTGAGTCGTTGGGTGCCACGTCTGACATCATCACAAGCTCCGCAAACTTACCCGATCTCCCGCACACAGCTGTGACTCCTGCAGTGTTGGAACATGCGGACAGTCTCATTCGAGGTGAACGACGGATCACAATCAAAACACTCTCGCTACACAACTGGTCGTCTCTGTCGGTAGTGTTGACACACTCTTCCACCAATTGGGGTAGTCAAAGATGTCTGCCCTCTAGGTTTCTCGGAGCCTACCAGAATACCATAAAGAGCAACGAAGGGCCATCTGTGCGGAATTGCTTTTGCGTTGCGAGGTTGACGGTGACAATTTTTTGTCCAACAGTACGTGGATGATGGGTAAGTTATTGATGCAGCAAGACGCTGGCCCTGACCAGTAGAGTGGCCTCCCCAGTAAGTCAGCGTTAAGGCCACTACACTGAACGAAGATCATACTGAAAAATAGGGTTTTTTAGCCAAAAGAGTGGCGAATAATACGGCGTATTGGAATCCTGAATAAGACTAACCTGCTTTCAGAAACAAAATGTGTTCCATTACTCCCCTCGTATCATACAGAATCAGTTATTTACATGTTTCTTAGATCATAATTCGCGGTGCTTCGGTGTGATATACGGTAGTGCACAAATTGATTGGGACAAGGTCGTATTTGACAAGGAATTGAAGTTGTTTTGATTTTAACCAATTTTATCCGCCCAGCTGTTAGACTCATGGCGGCCTATTGTTGGCTTGACTATGAACAACAATTACAGGTCCCTCCAGTTCAGTTGGGTGTCTGTGTGCTTAGCAACGGTGTGTGTTATTTCTGTTTTCCCTGTCCGCAGCTCGTGGTCTAGTGGCTAGCGTTGCTGCCACTGGATCACGCGGTCCCGAGTGAGATTCCCGGCCGGGTTGAGGATTTTTTTCTGCCCGGGAATTGGGTGTTTGTGTTGTCCTCATCATTTCATCATCATTATCATTCGTGATAGTGGCTAGATTGGACTGCATAAAAAATTGGAGTGTGAAAAAATTGGGACTTCGTACGGCACTGATGACCGCGCAGTTTAGGCCCCTACAAACCAAACATCATCTTCAACATCAACATCATCATCATCATCATCATCATCATCATCTGTGTTCCAGACAGGAAAACTTTGTGTTTGTGTTAGAATGAACATTTCGACTAGTCGGCCGGTATTAGCCGAGCGGTTCTAGGCGCTTCAGTCTGGAACCGCGCGACCGTTACGGTCGCAGGTTCGAATCCTGCCTCGGGCATGGATGTGTGTGTTGTCCTTAGGTTAGTTAGGTTTAAGTAGTTCTAAGTTCGACTGATGACCTGAAATGTTAAGTCCCATAGTGCTCAGAGCCAATTGAGCCATTTCGACTAAGAAGCGGGAAAAGTAGTTGCTCTTCATGAATACACATCTCTAAGAGACATTACCTCTGTTGTTGTTACTGTGGGAAATTCTAGTGCTTGAAGATTTATTAGAACATATAGTGATACTACCTCATCCTCCTCAAAGGGAAAAGGCAGATGTGGAAAAAACGAGAAACCACCCGTAGCACTGACAAAAGTCTACTTAGAAACAGAAGCGTTCATCCTCAGAAGTAAGTCCCTGTAGACAGACCTACTTGCTACTGGGATCGAAATTGGCTCTTCAACTGTACGGAGTAGTCTTCTTGATTGTAGCTGGAAGGTATGAAAACTAATAAAGAAGCAGTTGTTAATACCTGCCGTGATGAAAAAACTGTTAGCCTGAGCCAAAATATACAAATCTTGGACCTCCAGTGATTGGAAAAGTGTTATTTTTTTGTTCGAGGTTACAGAGCGAGGGTTGTCATGCGAACTACTCATGACGGAGTGAGAGCTGGGCATCTTGCAAAAATATGTTTTGGGGTTTCTTCACTTCAAGTGGGCTTGGGACACAAGTTACAGTTAAAGGTGTAATGAATTCAACCAAAAACATGGAAATCCTTAGACGCCGAATTGTGCCATTCCTCAAGACCTTTGCAGATGGTGGAGGATTTATCTCAGCATGAACAGACCATATGTCACAATTCTGAAGCATGTGCTTCAGTGGCCTAGTAATTCATCGGACTCAAATCCTATCGAGAATCTGTGGAGTATTGTGAAAAGGCGTCTTGGTAAAATGGACCATTCAGAATGCACATTAGTAAATAATGGTAAAAATGCGGTTTCATGATGAACTACGGGACAATTGCTCTAACCAGGTCGAATCTATGCAACGAAGAGTGTATATATGAACTAATGCTCACAATCTACAGTAGTGTACATGCAAATTATTCAGGACAAGAGAATGAAACAAACAAATGGAATACACTGTCTTACAGAACAGTAAGGCAACATGACTACGATTTACATAGTTATCTTTCTAATTTATCTTTCAGCTGTAAATGATGAAAAATGTCGATAAATATTACTATAAATATCTGAGTTAAGCATTTTAGTTGAAGTGAACACAGGAGAAAAACCGCAGTTGAACCTCATGGTGCAACACGACAGGAAAACAATATGTAAATTCGGTAAAACTATGAATCAAAGCAGATTGCTGTTACGAGGATACAGCATATTTTCGGCCAAAAGATATAACTATTAACTTCAAAGAAACTACTTGAACGTGTCTCTGTGCCTGTTGGCTAGTGACTAGGCAACTTGCAGCTGCCTTTGTGCCAAGGGCGTGGGATTTGTCTGTCAGGGTCCACCTGGCCTTCCACATCATGTGTTTAGCCTCAACATCCGATTTAATGTGAAGCTTCCTCGCCAAGTGTGGGAATCATTGCGTCACGCAGGCGATGCGTTTCCTAAGGTACAACAGGAAGAGTTCAGGTATGCGGAATCTCCATCACGCTGTCAAATCTTGGCCCAACAGCAAGGTGATTTTCAGCAGCGTTCTCAAATTTATCTATCCTAAATGTCCTACCATGCGTCCCATTAAGGCAGTCTTCTTTATAAAAAAAAAATGTTCGACATTTCGTATTGTCTTCACTTGATTTTTATGTCTCGCTTAATTCCCACCAATCTCGTGGAGAAAACATTAATCAGGAGAAGGAATAAGCTGGCTTTCGGAATGGAAGTAGCACAGTGGACCACTCACACCGCTGACCATATACTAGTGATGAGCAAAAATGTAAATAAACCAAGGAGTATGAATTACAACTTTGTCTGCGATGCGTACGTCTTTGAGAAATCTTTTGAATCCGTTTCGATAAAACCTGCTTTCACACGTCTTGAGAAACAAGGCCTGTGTGGATATGAAAAGCATGTACAAGTCAACGCTTCAAATTGCGTTACACGTCACCAGGTTAATGAGAAGTTCAGAACTAACGAGCAGGTGGGAACGCGGTTACGTATCACCGAGACTGTTTTCAGCAGTCCTAGAGGAACCTTCCCCAACCCTACATTTGGGAAGTGTAGAATGAATACGTTTCAATGGACGACATCATAACTGTCTCAATTTTACTGATGACAGTATTGTTGCCTTCTAGTACAGATAAACTAGTACAATTAAACAGATGGATGCAACGAATGAGAGTACTCCAATTATTCCACTAAAGCCCACGCAAAAAATTTCGAGAACCGGTATTAGTAAGTAATCAAGAGAAATTCAGCTGAAACTGGAAGAAATCCTAACATGTGGTACCTTCTATCACACACATGACAATGGTTTGCAGAGTATGTATGTAGACGTATATAGGCAACCTGCAATCGTTATTGTGCACCGTTGTAGGCTTTTGATTAACACATAATCAACAAATATAAAGAAGATCGTACTAATGGTCAGTGAAGTCATATAAACCTAGGATAAGTTTATTATTTCCAAAGCTGGTAACGACAACGAAAGTATTGGCAGAGAAACAAACAAACAGAAGAATAACAATGATCTTGAGTGTTTTTGATAAACCAAACAGAGTTTTCAGATCTTCCTGTATGTTTGAAAATGTTACACTCAGTTATTAGGTGTGTCGCGCTATGAGAGACGAGAAAATGCACAGATGGATTGGGGAACACATTTAAGTGGAAGACGATATTGTCACCTGAGTGAATATGAAATGGAATTTGCGAGGGACATGAAGACAGACGAATGGATGACACATGGACCAAGAAGGTTCGTTCTTTGCCGAAAAAAAAAGAGCTGAGAAAAGAATGGGACGATGAAGTAATATTAAAAATCAATAAATACAGTTCTTTTATTTGCTGGAAACGGGTTCCGACCGTTCTCTCTGACCTTCAGGCTTACACCACCATTATGAGTGCTGAGGGCGGTAGACGAAGCGAGATCTGTAGAAATACGGTAAGATCCGTAACAGAATGTGTGTAGATAACATGCATGAGCGACATGCTGAAAACTGTAACGGATGAAAAATTCTAGAGAAATGGCTGACAGCAACATGTCTTTGTCATTGTGTCCTGAGGTATGTCGATTGCCACATGGTCTCAAATGCACTATGACTTCATTTTATGTCACACCGTACGAATTCCTGGACGTACATATGCTTTTAAATAGACGAGAAGTTTTGTGCATCTCTATGAGTGTACAACGAAAGTCAGATATGTGAAATTCGAACACTGCGTTGGCGTAAAGGACCAGAAGCTATATTTATTTATTATTTGTTTAGTTTTCCATTACAGTTACGTATAATTTTGGTGGTGACTGAATTAAAATGCTTGCGCTCATTTTAAACCATTACCGACATCAGAGGGCACAGAATTAGTGTAAATATGTTAAAATACCTAAATCGGTTTCCAACGTTGTGTTTGCAAGAATTACAGTAGGTACAATACGTCGGTTATGACATACCTGAATCTCAGATGTTTCATTATGATTCCAAGTAACATTCAAAATACTTTTTCATACATCAGGTCAATTAAAAAACACCTTACTTTGCAATAACACAATGTTTTAAAATCTATGGTCGCTTGACACCGCTTTCTCTATTTTTTGTGAGAAAGTGTAGTGCAATCGATCGCAGGTCACGAAATCAGCTTTACCTCGCCAACAACATATGAGAAAGCACTACAGCATCAAAGCCATTAGAAGTTGTAGATTGTGTAGCAGACTAGCTACCAAAATAAATATCCAATAGCATCATGTAAGTAAGAAAATAAAAAAATAACAAATTGAAGATTGAAAAAAGTGCTGAAACATGCCCGAGTAAAACAAAACTGAAAAGGTGTCTTGCATAAGGCGGAATACCTCGTCCTATGTGTTCAAATAAATAGGAAGTGCAGGGAAGACAAAGCAAAATCGTTACGTTAGAAACGAGAAGATACCGAAAAAGGTCTTGTCGTGGAAGAACTGATACAAAAGTCAAAACAATCTTCCTTGAAATTAAAAGCAAACATTATTCAAATAAATAGGAAGTGCAGGGAAGACAAAGCAAAATCGTTACGTTAGAAACGCGAAGATACCGAAAAAGGTCTTGTCGTGGAAGATTGATACAAAAGTCAAAACAATCTTCCTTGAAATTAAAAGCAAACATGTGTGCTGCGGAACTTTAGTTACTCACATTAAACTCGGAAAATGAGTGCAGAGTGACAATTTATTAAAACACTAATATTACATTTATCTAGTACAATACCAGCTCATCATAACAAAATCTTCATAGAAAAGATAATACCATTAAGTTCAGGAGCAGAAACAGTTTACGAACAATAAGCCGTTTCAGAAAGATAAAGCTGATGATGCTTCAGCTGTACACAAATTCGAAAGCATTGCCACACGGGTTCCCTAAGACGTATTTCTAGACGTATGTTATCCCATGTTCCACAGTGATAAAAACTCTGTAATACTAATAGGACATGCTTAGCTCCAAAACGAACGAACTCAGAATTATTTCAACACAGATTTTAGTGTGAACCTCTCATGAACTCCCATTCGTTCTACATCCACATATCTCTATTTTTCTCGAGAGAGGGTCCCCCTGCATTGTAGCTTCAAAATATTCACGTAATACCAACAATAGGATTACTAAAATCTGAAACAATAGCAATACTAAAATCTAAAACAACAATCTAATTCATTCGTTAATAAGTTTAAAAGCGTATTAGTATGGGACATTAAAATACAAAACAAACTTTTATGTAACTTGCAATCATCGGAGAAATGGCTCATGCATCTTCTGTCGCCAGCATGGTACATCTAATCGCCGTTACTTGTTCGGGCCTTTCTGTTTACTTGCTTGTTAGAGGCACGCTGCCGCGGGATAGTAGGTCCGCGCCTGTTCAGTTCTGGGGAAATTGGATAATTTGTTATTATTTTTTATTTCGTTCGTCTAACTTGCTTTGATACAAAATTCAAATTGGTTGTGTCAAGTAGTAGCAACAGATGCATAGGCTAAGATCAGTGAGTGTACTTGTTGCTCACTGTATACTGTGCGGTGCTTTTTAGCAGCTTATTGTATGGATAATTACGGTTAATAGCAAGGCATTTGCCTTGAAAATGGGCACGTCAGGCCGAAACCGGTAACCACTACAGTTGTATTTTACACCAATGCAACTGAGACGGGCGAAATAAAGAAATTCTGTTTCCTCACATTGTGTTAACTGTCCGCACAGATAACAGGTAGTTACCATACCTAAGGTTAATGTGAAGCAGAGATATTGTACGATAGAGCGCCTACTGCCCAGCAAGATAAAGGGAAATCAACGTGAGGTTCGGTGACACAGTGTGCACTCCACAGGTAAATGAACACTTTTTGATATAAACAATGAAGTATAACCCAGTTCCCACATCGCCGTACTGTGAGCTGTGTTCTCACACCACTGCATACGCACTAATCCGATAATCAAACGACCACTAATAACGTCTGTTGCGTTATGAGACAAAAAACCACCGATAACGTCTGTTGCGTTGTATGAGTTGCTTAGAGTGCCACAAGGCGAAGACCAACTATACCGCCCATGAGTCTGTGGAAAAACACAATGATACCAAGCAATTAATGATGTCATATTAGAGCAGCAGATTCCCTTCCATACAGAATTACCCTAGAGGCGTATCACACAGCCATCCCTTGACTCGGTCCATCCGTTCTACACAGCAGGAAGCTTCACCCGTCTACCAAGTTCCATTAAAAGCAACATACCAGCAAGTCCATACTTTACGGGCCTCCTTCCTCACTGAAGGCAGTGACCCAAAATCTCCACAGACTTGACCACAGTAATTACTGCAAGTTTCAACGTCATTTACAGAAGAACGACTGCCGTAGCCCTACTTGGAACCTATACATTCCGTGTCGTACTGCCCATACACAGCCCGCACTTACTTGTTGTCCGCTGTGTGACGACCGCTCTCATTGCTGGCCCGTCCTAGCGATGCACGACACGTGTCTAATTGACCGCCACACACCTGTAGGTAGGCAAAGACGTGCCAACTGGCACACTTACGAACATTGAAATGCAAGAGGAGTTCCACTGTTATACACAGAGGAGAGAGCGGGTTGGTGAAAATGGGACGCAGAAGGCGTCTGAGAGGGGGAAAAACGGTATAATGACATTCCCGTGTTTTACGGACTATAAGATGCACTTCTGTATTCTAAAAATTGTCGCCAAAATTCAGGAGCATCTTATACTCGAATTTAATATAATACTTCCATTGTTTGATTTAAAATTCCCGCCAGTCTTAAAAATGGCCAAATATTCGATGCCGCGGGAAACCTATCTCTATCTGGCAACATTGGATTCAACTGGCAGCAGCAATGCACCGATGCGACGAACCTGAGTTGCCCCGCCAAACACTTTCTAGCCTATGATGTGTCATTCCAGTCTACGGTGTCAGGGAACTTGAATTGAAACTGAGTGTTAACGGTAACAGTACAATAGTTTTGTGAGTAGCTAGTGTCGAAACAGAAAAACGGTATTCATGTGATGCGGACCATAAATTGGAAGTAACAGCATATGCAGAAGAACACTGGGGCAGAGCCGCTGAGTGGCATTTGGGCCCTCCGCCAACAAAAAAGAACCATTCGCGATTGGCGGGCTAGTAAAGAAGAGCTGAAAGAAAAAGAGGAAGACTAAGGGTACAAATAGAGAACTGAATGCAAAATGGCCAAAACTAGAAGGTGATATATTGAAATAGATTCCAGGACACTATATTGAAATAGATTCCAGGACACAAAAGAAATCCGTTGGAATTCGATTACTCGATAAATAGTACAATTCTCAAGGCTGTCAATTCAACTGAGTACCTGGGTCTTAAAATTACGAACAACTTCAGTTGGAAGGACCACATACATAATATTGTCGGGAAGGCGAGCCAAAGGTTGCGTTTCATTGGCAGGACACTTAGAAGATGCAACAAGTCCACTAAAGAGACAGCTTACACTACACTCGTTCGTCCTCTGTTAGAATATTGCTGCGCGGTGTGGGATCCTTACCAGGTGGGATTGACGGAGGACATCGAAAGGGTGCAAAAAAGGGCAGCTCGTTTTGTATTATCACGTTATAGGGGAGAGAGTGTGGCAGATATAATACACGAGTTGGAATGGAAGTCATTACAGCATAGACGTTTTTCGTCGCGGCGAGACCTTTTTTCGAAATTTCAGTCACCAACTTTCTCTTCCGAATGCGAAAATATTTTGTTGAGCCCAACCTACATAGGTAGGAATGATCATCAAAATAAAATAAGAGAAATCAGAGCTCGAACAGAAAGGTTTAGCTGTTCGTTTTTCCCGCTCGCTGTTCGGGAGTGGAATAGTAGAGAGATAGTATGATTGTGGTTCGATGAACCCTCTGCCAAGCACTTAAATGTGAATTGCAGAGTAGTCATGTAGATGTAGATGTGGACACCTTCAAAAGGCATTGGAATTAATACAAATATTATTGAAATACACACCAATAAGCTAGCGATACCGTGGAACTTAACAGACTTTAAGTGTGGAGTTGGTTGGTGCTACAGGTTTATGAAGCGTCATGGACGTAGCATGTGACCCAAAACCAAAATATCTCAGAAGACTGTGAAGAGAAAATATTATCTTTATAATTCATCATCGACAGAAAACCAGTGTGGAACTGAGCCAAATAGCGAATGTGGATTAAATAACCGTTAATGACACGTCAATGTGTAAAAGCCTTCGTAAGACGAAAGATAACATCGGAAGTTGGACGAGTTCACCGTATCGTAAGGAACAGAGGCATGGGGTTACGGAGTCGATGAAAGTAGGTTCCCATACTGCTATATGCCACTTCTTTCCCATTAATTTGTACCAGATTCAGGGACATTGTTATTAATGTATTACAAGTATGTTCTGCAATATTTGATGTTATTTATATATAAGAGGGCGCTCTTCCAGAAATGAGTTTCTTCGATTATGTGACTTAAGTCTGAACAAAAAAAGGAAAGATGAAATTTCACTAGTGAAACGACCATCAGTGGCATTTTGTATTCTGGGTGTTTTTCCGAACATGTCTCTTTTCCCAGATCGTGGCTAGGCAGGAACCTAACAGGACAGTTTAAATCAGCAACCAACCAATTTTCTGGCTGCCACGAGAGACAGCTTGGTTCGCGTATTCGGTAATTTGGACAGCAGTCGTTAATCTCTGACGAGTTAAGGCCAGTTGCTAAGCCTTATCTTGTTGGTCTCTGTTAAGTTACCTTTCAACAAGGTTACGTAAGTCCGCATGTTGTCCGTGTTGTTCTCATCTACTTCAGTACACGGGGTGTAGTACTGTCCAGCAAGTTCTCCACACCTCTCACAGATTGGAAACATCTTGTGGTGGTGGTGGTGGTGGTGGTGGTGGGGGGGGGGGGGGGTGCCAAGGTCTCGAACTCCACCACTCGTTAGCAAATGTGATCGATGGACGGTGCTGGTGAAAGAAGCAGGTAATGACGTACCCTCAAGCGCCATCTAAGTTCACCCTGACCACCATACCTGTTAATCACGGATTTTGACGACTCTTAGATAAGTTGTTGAGGGACCTATCCTGAGCGTCTGGCTAACGGCTTTTCATGAGACGCCCTAGTTCCCGAGAAAACAGACGTCGAAGTTTTATGAGCTCTTCCTGTACCCGTAATGATATTCGCATTTCGACCAAGCCAACGTAGCGCAGCGGCTAAAGTTCGCAGCGAACACACCAGCGACGCAGATTCCTGTCGTGCCTCTGTAATACTTTTTTTTTTTTCAGTTTCATGTACAAAGTTTTATTAAATAGAAGATTAGTCATCCCTTCACAGCACAGCCTGGAAAGATATTCCCTTACCTTTTCCGGGATATTTGCTCAGGTTGTTCAAAAAGGAGTCGACGAGTTGATTCATAAATAAAAAATGTAATCGTGACCAGCACGAAATCAGGGAATCTCACGAAAGTGCTGTAAAGTCGAGTTTTTAGAATCATTCATTCTTTCTTATGCGGGACAAAGAAAGTTAATTCACATTTTATATATATGGGAAGGACAGACGAATCATGTGCCATTCCTGTGATGTTTATTTTTCAAGGCAGGATAGAATTTTCTCGAAAAAAAATTCAAAATTTCTGAAGACTAATAGAGAAATAGCTTCGAGAGAAGTCCCCGTAAGAATTTATTTTTTAATTCTTCAGCAACTTTGTAGACTGGCAATAGCAAGGAAAGCGTTTCTAAAGAAGAGAAATTTGTTAACATCGAGTATAGATTTAAGTGTCAGGAAGTCGTTTCTGAAAGGATTTGTTTGGAGTGTAGCCATGTATGAAAGTGAAACATGGATGATAAATAGTTTAGACAAGAAGAGAATAGAAGCTTTCGAAATGTGGTGGTACAGTAGAATGCTGAAGATTAGATGGGTACGTCACATAACTAACGAGGAGGTATTGAACAGAATTGGGGAGATGAGGAGTTTGCAGCACAACTTGACTAGAGAAAGGGATCGGTTGGTAGAACATGTTCTGAGGCAGCAAGGGATCACCAATTGGAGGGCAGCGTGGAGGGTAAAAATCGTAGAGGGAGACCAAGAGATGAATACACTAAGCAGATTCAGAAGGATGTAGGCTGCAGTAGGTGCTGGGAGATGAAGAAGCTTGCACAGGCTAGAGTAGCATGTAGAACTGTATCAAACCAGTCTCAGGACTGAAGACCACAACAAAAACAATAACAATAGATTTTGTGCACCTGCTTTCAGAGGAATGGTCAAATACCCATGATTCGAATTTAAGCCGATTGAAGAAACAGTGACATCTTTTAATTTAAACGAACTGTGTTTTCCGGCATCGCTTCTGAAAAATGGGCGAGCCTGCTAGCCACTAGTTTTCACAAAATTTACACCGTGCTCTACAGTTTGTGTGTTTTGGTTCAACGACAAATACCAGCTGCATGCAAGATGCAAGAAGATTTTGTAATTTAAAGAAAGGATGGTGTGATGCTTCATTTTTTTAATGAAATTACCACGGCGAAAATGACTATTTTTGAGTAATATTGCATAACAGATACAATTTAATGATACTGTATACGATAAAATTGAAAAAAAAGAAAAAGAAAAAAATGGACCCACATGGTCCGAAATGCACCGTGTACTGAATAAAACACGAAAAGTTGTGACTTAAGGCGTTTTTTAATTCATTCCTCGAGTGAAAGAAAAAGAACTCAAACAGAACTGGAGACCGTACCGCCGGAGGGGTTGCGCTACTATCACTTGGTCGAAATATGAATAACTTTAGGGGTACAGAAGACACACTTGAAACTTCTAGATTTTCTCTGGAAGTAGGTGCCGTCGCATGAAAAGCCACTAACCAGGTACTCAGGAGAGGTCCTTGTACAACATACCTAAGACTCATCAAAGTTCGCGATTAACAGGTCTGGTGGTCCCCTCTGTCAGTTTGACACTTTGAGCAGACGAGTTTAAAGACTTGTCGTTATCAGAGGTGACAGTTCTTTGTACTAAATTTCGCTACTTCATACACCCAAATCATATACAGACACAGCGTGCAAAAAAGAGATATGGCCGAACTTTCAGGAAACATTCCTCACATGAAGAGGAAGGAACGCTTTACTCCCATGTTCGAGCTCACATTTCTAAAATTCTTAAACATATTAATCATCTACCCTGAAATGAAGTTTCATCCATGAACAGCACATTTGCTCTAATGTGGGGGTTGACACATTATTGAATAAACCATTTGCTGAAGTGTACCCGTGCACGAAGTCGACTGTTGATAGAGGTGCTCACACTGTACATGATCCTGATACAGACAGTTTTCACGTAGCACTTGCTGTCTTGCGCTGACTCTAGGGTTAGTGTCAACTGCACGAAAATTTCCTCTTTCCGTTGTGTCCTCGTCATTCTAGGCCTCCTCTAGTCGTGAGTAGTAAACTGAGACGTCCCACATTCCCTAAGATGACGATCAGTTCCTTCAAATGTCTCCCTGTGGTGCACTGTCGTCCTGGAAGTCTCTCTAGAGACATACGTTGAGCGCTGCGCACTTTACCAACTGGTAATCTGTACAGCAAATGAGCATCTGCCAACTCCGCATTTGATTACGCATCCGTTCAACTATACCGGAAACCAAGTCCGTGATGAGCACTAAACAATATGATGCGTGCCTACGTGCTTTATGCCATTAGAGCAGTTAACTGAGTTATATGTCAACATATACAGGATGATTCGCGAAGACATGGAAATATTTTAATACGTTATTCCACAAGTAAAGGTAAAGAAAAAAGTTCGTATAAACATAGGTCCTCAAATGTTTAGTTACGGAGTTACGGCTAATAAAAGATTTTGCCTCAAAATTAGCAGTTTCGCTAATATGAAGCCATCGCAAAGCTGTACGAGGTTAAAGTAAAGCACGATTTCAATTTACATTGTTGTTACTGATCTGGTGAATCTTATAGCACGTGCAAAAGACGTGTATCTGCAGTAGTTTTCCAGAACATCTAGAGAAGCAAAAAAGACGTAATTTAGTAAAAATTTTAATTTATTAACTACTTGGCACAATTTGTTTTTTAAATTCCACACAACTGCACAAAGTTTTCAACACAAGTTGTAGAAAATTTAATTCTGGAAAAATTATGGTAATAACATTAACTGAAACTGTATGAATTTATCAAGTAATCTGCTTTTATTAATACCACAGCACACGTGACTTCATGTTAAACCGGCAAAAATTAAAGCTTAGTGTTAAGGAAGTTGTACAGTGTATGTACAATTTCACAATACATTCACAATAAATGTTCAAAAATGTCTCCACTGAGTTCAATGCATTTAGCTGCGCGTGTATCAACAGATTTTGTTGCTCGTTTCAGTTTCACAGGGTTATTCTTAATTTCGTCTATAGCATCCATCATGCGAGCAAGTAATGCCTCACGTGTATTGACTTTGTCCTCATAAACTATGTCTTTCCTCCATCCTCACACACAAAAATCCATTGGTGTTAAATAGGGCGATCTGGGTGGCCACAGACGTGTAGCACCACAACCAATCCATTTCTGGGGAAGATGTTCATTTAAATGTGTAGTAACGGTGTTGGTGGAATGTGGAGGCGCGGCGTCATGTTGAAAATACATTTGCAATCGCGTAAAAAATGCAACATCTTCGAGCAAGCGGTTCATTTCTTTTTGAAGGAATTGTAAGTACGTCTCCCCAGTTAGACGTCCTGGGAAAATGAATGGTGCAGTAAAGTAGGTGTTGATTATACCACAGCAAACATTTATGCTAAATTGCTGCTGGAAATTGCGTTGCACTGTTGCACGTGGGTTTGCTTCAGACCATACGTGTTCGTTATGTAAATTGTTAATACCATCTCGAGTAAACTGTGTTTCATTAGTAAATAAAATGTGTTTGTATAACTGCCGGTTAGTATTTAAGCTGTTGCACAACTCCAACCGAAGGGCAGGATCTCTCGGATGTAAATTTGTTTATAGTAAGGATAGAGATTATTGTACTTCAGTGTACGCCATACCTTAGATTGTGAAATACCTAGTCGTTGAGAGATAACGTCCTGTACTGGTACCCGGGTTACGTAGAACAGGATCCATAATATTCTCGTCATTGTCTTCGTGTATCGAGCGCTCGTACTGATTTGAACCTGTCTCCCGTGACATTGGAAATACTCCACTAATGGTTCGTCCATTCGGAATCCTCAGAGTTGGAAATCGTACGCGATATTTGTTAACTGCAACAGTAGCATTACCATCACATTTGTCGTAACTAAACACCATATCGGCGTATTCCTCTGTCGTAAGTTTGAAAGGCATCCGTGTTTCTTAAATAATCTATAAACTGCAACAGTTACTATGTGGTTTCACTTAAATATCTTCTTGATGTTATGGTCTTTCACTGAACAATACAGAAAACAAACGCGTTTCAAGGTTAGGAAACAACTGAAACAACTCACTAACGGTTGTCAACAATGACATAAACTTTTCTACATTTTTAATGGAAAGTAAACAAATTTACTTGTATAATAGACTTTGCTTCTCTGGATGTTCTGGATTTTCTCTGCCTCGTGATGACTGGGTGTTGTGTGATGTCCTTAGGTTAGTTAGGTTTAAGTAGTTCTAAGTTCCAGAGGACTGATGACCGATCTTCGTGAATCACCTTGAATACCTCTGTTCTGTTGGAACAAGGAACATTGACGCTGAACCCAGGAATTACGTGCTCCACATTCAAACCAAATGGAACCAAGAGTGTATTTTGACCATTTCATGTATGAAAATTTTTCATGTAACATTAATACGTTCTGTTTCCATAGTGAGTTTTTCGTGATTAATGTGGTTATTAAGAGGAGAGGAAAATGAGTTCTAACGTGGATACAAAGAGTTTCCAAACCCGTTGTCTATATAATCATTTAATTCTTCCATGTACAAGGAATGTTTCCTAAACGTTTAGCTGTATCTTTTTGTTACACCCTGTATAATCGTGTGTTCTTAATGCTGCTATGTACACGCACAGTAAGTTAAATTTCATAGTTTGCTCTCCTCCCTGCTGGTGCATTTTTAGTGGTCGGAAGCATAGCGTTTTTGTCTAGCTATATGGCTTTTGTGGAACTGATGTTGTTAAAGAAATACCTGTTCGCTGCAAGGATCGATGTTGAATAGATTTATTGTGCTCTCTCCTTGCATCTGCTTCGTTAGCCGAGTCCGTGACGTAAGGTTGTGCGAATCATTCGCGCGAGCTTCCTTGGCTTCAATAGCTGGTATGTGTGTGTGTGTGTGTGTATCGCCCAAGAATTCCGTGGCTCGTGTGAATGGCTCCTCCCTGGGCGGTTCGTTAACGAAGCGAATCGCCGCTGAATAGCCGGCATAGGCGAGGAGGAAGCTAGTAGGTAGGCCCCGTTAGACCGAAGGCCGGGGCACTGTGCCCTCACAGGGGGCGCAGGCTATTCATGCCGCAGTGTCGGGGTCAAACGGGGTTGGCCAGCGCTGGCTGCGTCAGAGGCGAGTCAGGGAGGCGCCAGGCGTACGTAGGGGGGGGGGGGGGGGGCAATGGTTGAAGCAAGTGTAAATCTGTTTACTGCCTGATTAACACTACCTGTGCCAGTTCATACTTCACTCCTGGGAGCTCGGCTCCCCGTATCAGAGCGTGCAACCTCACACGTGGAACGACTGCCGCTGCTAATGCTGCCCAACAAAGGGTCACTTCAGTTTAGGTATGGGGAAACGCTGTTTCGAAACAGTGAAACAGTTTGTGTATCGCAATTGCATAGGCCTACACATTTTATCCTATTGAGTGCCTACTGTATAAATATTGTCATGCCAACACAAATGAGGTGCGACTGCGCCAGTCATATCGTAGAAAGTATGAAAAATTCACTTAGGTGTTTTGGCAGTGTCGTATTTCCTGCATCAAGTGCGCTGCTTTCATGTCACGTGACTTTCATATTTTTAATTGGCTAAGGTCAGAGTTTGTCTGTTTGACATAACAGATTTTGCCAAAGTCGTTTCCCTGTATTCTAGTGCCTAATTTTGATAGGTTGTATGAGTGATAATCTGTATGTGCTCTTGAAAACGTATATCATGGGATATAATTTATTGAGATAGCATTCTGGGAAGCGAGGCCCTCAATTAACATTTATCTGTGTGCCACTTTTCTTACTCACAGTTAAATTTTCCATTGTTTTCGGTATGTTTCCTTGAAGTATAAAACGCAGACTAAAATTTAAGGCAATTCATACAGTGCAATGCCTTTGTGATACCTATATCATGGCAGATCTGGATCTACACCAGTTACAATTCTTGTTAAGGAAGTTTGTTCGATGTACAGGTATATGGAGTTCCCTCACAGGAAGGAGATATATTATCATTTTACTACAAAGTTCCCCAGGAAATCAGTGATAAAGTTAAGTTGCTGTTGAAATGTAATTTTTGTCACAGTACCTGAAAGCCAAAAACAAAAGTATCAAATTACGGTACCATTATTGATCTGCCTGATAATTATCTATGATACACAAGTATTAAGATGCTTTTATTGTGTAATAACCAAACATAGCACATTTACAACACTCAAACATATACATACATAAATCAGATAATTATTCACGACCACATAAATAAACATACTCAAAAAATTAAAGTCACTGAATGGTGAGAAAAAACGTAAGTGTCTTCTGCGTGCAACAAATCTGAGATAAATGTTCTTGTAAGGTAGGTACATGTAAGATTTAGTGGACTAAACAAAATACAGTGAAATAAAAATTCAGTGCACATTGGCCAGAGAATAACAAAATCATATGAAATTTTACTGTTTCATTTCTGAGTAGATCTACTGTACCTATTCTAATTTGCAGTTTGTTGTTGTGATCTTCAGTCCTGAGACTGGTTTGATGCAGCTCTCCACGCTACTCTATCCTGTGCAAGCCTCTTCATCTCCCAGTACCTACTGCAACCCACATCCTTCTGAATCTGTTTGGTGTATTCATGTCTTGGTCTCCCTCTACGATTTTTACCCACCACGCTGCCCTCCAATACTAAATTGATGCTCCCTCGATGTCTCAGAACATGTCCTACCAAGCGATCCCTTCTTCTAGTCAAGTTGTGCCACAAGCTCCTCTTCTCCCCAATTCTATTCAATACCTCCTCATTAGTTATGTGATCAACCTATCTAATCTTCAGCATTCTTCTGTAGCACCACATTTCGAAAGGTTCTATTCTCTTCTTGTCTAAGCTATTTCGCTTCCACGTTTCACTTCCATTTGCAGTTTAGAAATATCATTTTTGATACTTTTTAGCTTGAAAGACGGGATCGTCTATGTGTTATGTTTGCCCCTGATTTGAAAATATGCGGTCACATGGAACAGAGATGGCCATAATTCAAAGACGTCGTTTCATTATTTCAAACAGCGTAGGAAACAACACATGATTTTCTTTCCACAATAGCAATGATCTGTGCATCAGTGGCATCTTCATATATGTATCAAGCTCGACTATAGTTGCAGCACGTGTATGTTATAAGAGATGTGTAATTTGACAGAGCGTTTTTCGCACTTTTATTATTTTGAATGCGAATAGTGTGCGTTATTTTCTTTTTTGTTGGTGTTTATAAAAAAAATATTACTTCATTTCGGAATAGGGCAGTCAATTAGTAACGAAGCTTTATTTTCGGAAACCTTAAGCTTCGTGCTGTTGTGTGTCAAAAATATTTCTACGCACTTTAAAGTGTTTGATGAAGTGAGATGTTACATGTGTTTCAGTATCTGTACCGTACCCAAATCTCGTCCGAGACAGAGCGGAATGAAACGTCACTGTTTCGATACAATTAGTCCGTTGCAAGCATAAGTGGACTGAAACAGCGTTATTTTGAAACAGCGATACGGTTTCTGTGTCTGGCAAGAGATCGAATCTGGTCCCGGTATCCGAGACACCACTGTTTCGAAACAGTGGAACATAGCCGTTTCGAAACACTGAAACAGGTCCACGTATCGATACAATGTATCGAAACATAAACAGTGGACAAGTCTACTTCAGTTACACTGCACGGGAGGTGCGCTGTACTGCCTAATGCGTTGTCGGGCACTGCCGGCAGACCACATAACAGTTGCCTAAATTAGTCACGGGCAACCTATGGTGACCCGCGGGCTTGCCTAAATTAGTCACGGGCAACCTATGGTGACCCGCGGGCTTGATTCGCATACTCACTCAAGCTCGAGGGACGAATCGTTGATGCAGTGTGTAGCTCGGATGTCGGAGCGTTCGCGGTTTGGAAGACAATGAAGACACAGAAAAAAATGGTTCAGATGGCTCTGAGCACTATGGAACTTAACATCTTAGGTCATCAGTCCCCTAGAACTTAGAACTACTTAAACCTAACTAACCAAAGGACATCACACACGTCCATGCTCGAGGCAGGATTCGAACCTGCGACCGTAGCAGTCTCGCGGTTCCGGACTGAGCGCCTAGAACCGCTAGACCACCGCGGCCGGCAAAACACAGAAAAGAATAAAAATAAACAACGCAAATGCAATTCATGCATACAAAAGAAAATGTTGCTTGAATGGCTCCCCTTGCGAACAAAATGTAACTCCTTTTTGACTTTATATTACGTCTCCACACAATCAAAGTACCAGATGCTATTTGGGATACGATCACAAAAGTCGATAGATGCTGCCAGCGGTCGAAACTGGGCACAGGCGCGTCAGAGTTACATTATCGGGAAGTATCACAGCGGTGAACCAAGGAATATATGCAGTGAACCTATTGTTTTGGGCTACGTAAGAGGCGGACGTCACTTTCAGGTTTGTGACGTAGCGACAACATCCTTCTTTTTTTACCTCCATGGATATCATAGATGCATTTAACGTTCTATCTTTCACACTTGTTAGCTACAGTAAGTTTTCTCCAAACAACAAATTTTACGGTTGTCACTATGCCTCAAACGGAATAGAAATCTTTCAGTCAGATTTTCCGGAAAGAAAAGAAAGCGAAACTATTGCCAATAAATGGAATGATTTAATAGACGACACCGTATACCTCAGACTACGCGGGAACGTGTCAACTTGAAAGTCGCCTACAACGAACAACAACTGAGCTAGCCAGCACACACCAGGGGCCGGTGAATCTCGGGTACATCGTGTACGTCGCCCACACGTCTCCCAAAGTGAAATCATTGTCCACGACTCCCAGTTGGTCGCTGTCTCGGTTTAGGCGACCTGTCAGTGGGAAGAGAGTTCCCAACTGTGAATATTTTTAGGAGGCGATATCCGGTCGTAGCACTTCTCTATAAACTTGATTTCCCTAAATCACTCCAGGCAAATGCCGGGATGGGCATGGCCGACTTCGTTCCCCATCCTTCTCTAATCCGATGAGACCGATGACCACGCTGTCTGGTCTCTCTCCCCAAAACAACCAACCGACCTTCTCTATAAACAAAAAATGTCGCAGACAAAAACTATGAAATGCTCTTGTATGCGTAAAGGTACGAGTACTAGTTTCTGTGTATTCAGAGTAAAGTCGATGAGTTTCTCCACATACGCAATGTGCTCGATGCCTCTGCCGGTCGGAAGCAGTAGTGTGCTTTATTCTCAGCTCAAGTTGCGTAACCTAAGTACCAGCCTGTTGTGTGTGACTGGTTCACATATTGGCGTGTGTTCAAGTGCGGATATGTTTGACCACTGTTAGTAATGAGTATTGTGCTATGCCCCCGGCCCGACAGATGTATCTACTTCGGCACTGCTTATCGATATTTACCCTAGAACTCCCGAACATACACTTTTCTGCGGGATTCATACACAGTTTTTCCGCGTATTCTTGAATAATACATCTGACAGGCGTGTAAACAAATTTGTAAGCATCGTTTCTGGCTGACCATTCCTAGTTTCTACAATGACAGGTTATCAAGATTTGAATGAGTTTCAGCGTGGTGTTATAATAGCGCACGAGCGATAGGACACAGCATCTTCGAGGTAGGAACGAAATGGGGATATTCCCGTACAAGTGTACCGTGAATATCAGGAATCCGGTAAAACATCAAATCTCCGACATCACTGTGGCCGCAATAAGATCCTGCAAGAACGGGACTGAAGAGAGTCGTTCAACGAGACAGAAGTGCAACCCTTCCGCAATTTACTGCAGATTTCAGTGCTGGGCCATCAACAAGTGTCAGCGTGCGAACCATTCAACGACACATCATCGATATGGGCTTTAGGAGCTGAAGACCCACTCATGTACCCTTGATGACTCCACGACACAAAGCTTTACGCCTCGCCTAGGCCCGTCAACACCAACACTGGACTGATGATGACTGGAAACATGTTATCTGGTCACCGAGTCTCGTTCCAAATTGTGTCGAGCGGATGGATGAGTACGAGTATGGAGACAATCTCGTGAATCCAGAGCCTTCATATCAGCAGCGGAGTTTTCAAGCTGGTGGAGGCTCTGTAATTATGTGGCGTGTGTGCAGTTGGAGTGAAGTCGGACCCGTGATATATATATAGAGACGACGCTGACAGGTGACACGTAAGTGTCCTGTCTGATCACCTGCATCCATTCATGTCCATTGTGCATTCCCACGGCCTTGGGCAAGTCCGGCAGGACAGTGCGACACACCACACGTCCAGAATTGTACAGGATGGATCCAGGAACACTCTCCTGGGTGCAAACGCTTCTACTAGCCCCGAAACTCTCCAGACACGAACATTATTGAGAATATCTGGGATGCGTTGCAACGTGCTGTTCGGAAGATATCTCTAGCCCCTCTTAGTCTTACGTATTTATGGACAGCCCTGCAGGATTCATGGTGTCAGTTAACTCGAGCACTGCTTCCGTCATTAGTCAAGTCCATGCCCTATCGTGTTGCGGCACTTGTGCGTGTTCGCGGGGCCATACACGATATTAGGCAGGTGTACCAGTTTCTTTGGCTCTTCCCAAGTGCATAGGGGTATATGATTTCAGCCGACAAAAGAAGCTGGTACCGATTTGGAAGTAAGAAAGAAGCATCTGAAAGAATACGTCTGAAGCACACCATTGGATAGCGGAGAGGAAACTGGAGGTGTCATGAATGTGGTTCTACCTAAGAATTTAAAAAATGAAGTTCACAGATAAGGTACAAAACGACGAGGTGTTAAAAAGTATTTGTAGGGAAAGGAATCCATAGAATACACTTACCATAAGAAAGGTAAGTTATCGAGACATCTGCTACGACATCGAAACAGTTAACTTGACTCTGGAAGCAGGAGAAGTGCGCAAAATTGGCAACGGCATAGAGGGAACACAATAGAATACACAGTACAGATTATAAAGAATGAAAATCACCTGCAACGGCGGCCAAAGACTTACAGCATAAGAAGTTTTACTCGTTCTGCCAAAGAATATGTCTACGGGAGCGGTACAAAGGACAGAGGTTCAGAGCACTCTTTCGACCCTGGGGTGGGAAGCTGCTCCTAAAAGACGGAAGACTCAGCAATGCGCAATGGCAATACGATGCAGCAGGAAACGAAAACCACTGCATTAAAGACACGTAACGTGTATCTCATGAAAATCGTGAGGGGGGGGGGGGGGGGGGGCTACACGATATTAGGCAGCAGTACCAATTTCTTTGGCTCTTCAGTGTATATAGGGGTATATGACCATCGTGCCACAACAAGCCACCCTCAGCCTGCGAACGGCCTGGGGCGTGAAACTGCTCCCAAAATACGGAAAAATCAGTAATGATCAACGGCATGAGAATACAGAAGGCAACGGAATCCAGTGCATTAAAAACACATAACGTGCGTCCATAGGACATGTGGAGTGTCAAGATGATTTCTCTATTGCCAAAAGATTCCGCACTAGTCCCCCACTCGAATCTCCAGGAGGGGACTGCCAAGAGGAAGGTGACCACGAGTAGGAGATTGTAGAACCAGGGAAAGGCTAACGTTCTGCGAGTCGGGTCGTGGAACGTCACAAGTTTGAAAGCGGCAGAGAAGCTAGAAAATCTGAGAACGGAGATGCAGAGCCTCAGTCTGGATATAGTGCCGGTTTGTCAAGTGGAATGGAAAGAGGACAAGGAGTTGTCAGACGAGTGTGGGGTAACATCAACAGCAGCACAAAATGCTATAACGGGAGTAGAATGCGTTATGAGTAGGAAGGTAGGGCAGGAACTGAATTACTCTGAAAACTCCAGTCATCACAATGGACAGCAAATCAACACCGGCAACAATAGTTCAGACATCGTAAGCAGAAGATGAAGAGATAGACAAAGTGTATGAGGACACTGAATGAGTAATTCAGTACGTAAAGAGAAATAAAAATCTAACAGTGATTGGGGATGGGAATGCGACTTGTAGGGGAAGGAAGAGAAGAATGGTTTACGAGAAAATAGAGGCTTGATAGTAGTTACGAGACAGGAAGAAGACTAACCGAGATCGGCAATAAATTTCTGATAATAATGGCTAATTCTCTGTTCAAGAATCACAAAAGGAGGTGGTAGACTTGGAAAAAGCTGGGAGGTACAGGAAGATTACAGTTAGATTGCACCAGGATTGGGCCGAGACTCTGAAATCATGTAGTGGATTGTAAGGCGTACCCAGCAGCAAATATCGACTCAGATCACAATTCGGAAATGATGAAAAGTAGGCGGAAGTGTACAGGATCAGTCGGCAAGCGTCAAAAAGAAGTGGGATTAAAAGCAAGGGCGCTAACATTAATAGTGAAATGGGTGTTCTACAGGTGAACGCAAAGGAGAGAACAGATGGGTGGAAGGAGTACATTGAGGACCCCTATGAGGCTCCGTGAGGGGAGAATTTACCTGACGACGTGATAGAAGAAATAGTATAAGGAAGAGGTAGGAGATCCAGTATGAGAAACAGAATTTAGAAGAGCTTTGGAAGACTTAAAATCAGATTAGATACACTCCTGGAAATTGAAATAAGAACACCGTGAATTAATTGTCCCAGGAAGGGGAAACTTTATTGACACATTCCTGGGGTCAGATACATCACATGATCACACTGACAGAACCACAGGCACATAGACACAGGCAACAGAGCATGCACAATGTCGGCACTAGTACAGTGTATATCCACCTTTCGCAGCGATGCAGGCTGCTATTCTCCCATGGAGACGATCGTAAAGATGCTGGATGTAGTCCTGTGGAACGGCGTGCCATGCCATTTCCACCTGGCGCCTCAGTTGGACCAGCGTTCGTGCTGGACGTGCAGACCGCGTGAGACGACGCTTCATCCAGTCGCAAACATGCTCAATGGGGGACAGATCCGGAGATCTTGCTGGCCAGGGTAGTTGACTTACACCTCCTAGAGCACGTTGGGTGGCACGGGATACATACGGACGTGCATTGTCCTGTTGGAATAGCAAGTTCCCTTGCCGGTCTAGGAATGGTAGAACGATGGGTTCGATGACGGTTTGGATGTACCTTGCACTATTCAGTGTCTCCTCGACGATCACCAGAGGTGTACGGCCAGTGTAGGAGATCGCTCCCCACACCATGATGCCGGGTGTTGGCCCTGTGTGCCTCGGTCGTATGCAGTCCTGATTGTGGCGCTCACCTGCACGGCGCCAAACACGCATACGACCATCATTGGCACCAAGGCAGAAGCGACTCTCATCGCTGAAGACGACCCGTCTCCATTCGTCCCTCCATTCACGCCTGCCGCGACACCACTGGAGGCGGGCTGCACGATGTTGGGGCGTGAGTGGAAGACGGCCTAACGGTGTGCGGGACCGTAGCCCAGCTTCATGGAGACGGTTGCGAATGGTCCTCGCCGATACCCCAGGAGCAACAGTGTCCCTAATTTGCTGGGAAGTGGCGGTGCGGTCCCCTACGGCACTGCGTAGGATCCTACGGTCTTGACGTGCATCCGTGCGTCGCTGCGGTCCGGTCCCAGGTCGACGGGCACGTGCACCTTCCGCCGACCACTGGCGACAACATCGATGTACTGTGGAGACCTCACGCCCCACGTGTTGAGCAATTCGGCGGTACGTCCACCCGGCCTCCCGCACGCAAACTATACGCCCTCGCTCAAAGTCCGTCAACTGCACATACGGTTCACGTCCACGCTGTCGCGGCATGCTACCAGTGTTAAAGACTGCGATGGAGCTCCGTATGCCACGGCAAACTGGCTGACACTGACGGCGGCGGTGCACAAATGCTGCGCAGCTAGCGCCATTCGACGGCCAACACCGCGGTTCCTGGTGTGTCCGCTGTGCCGTGCGTGTGATCATTGCTTGTACAGCCCTCTCGCAGTGTCCGGAGCAAGTATGGTGGGTCTGACACACCGGTATCAATGTGTTCTTTTTTCCATTTCCAGGAGTGTAGAAGGCATGGATAACGTCTCAGCAGAATTTCTAAAATCATTGGAGGAAGAGGCAACAAAACGATTATTCGCGTTCTTGTGTGGAACGTATTACACTGGCAAACTGTCATCAGACTTTCGGAGAAACATTGTCCACGCAGTTTCCAAGATTGAGAGAGCAGACAAATTCAACCATTGTCGGGCAGTCAGCTAAACATCTCATGCATCCTAGCTACTGGCAAGAATAATATACAGATGAATGGAAAAGAATATTCAGGATCTGCCAGGTGGTGATCAGATTGGCTTTATGAAAGGTAAAGGTATCAGGGAGGCAGGTCCGACGCTTCGGTTGATAATGGAAGCAAGACTGAAGAAAAAACAAAACACATTCATAGTATCTGTCGACCTGGAGAAAACGTTCGACAATGTGAAATGGTGCAAGACGTTCGAAATCCTGACAAAAATAGGGCTGAGGTGTAGGGAAAGACGAGTATTATACAGTGATATAGAACATGTACAAGAACAGTAAGAGAGCAGTAAGAGTGGAAGACCGAGTACGAAGTGCACGGATTAAAAATATGAAGATGGCAGCTGTTCTTTCGGACATGTCCGAAACAACAATCCACCAAGTCCCGTAAGCGTTCAGGCAAATCGTGTGCATCTGCACTGAATAAGGTCATCAGCCGGTTAGCCTTTAACGATATGAAGATGGCATCTATTCTTTCGGACATTTACGGAACTCGATGGATTGTCTGCAGCGGACATGTCCGAAAGAACACATGCCATTGGTGACCGTGCAGTTCTCTAGAATGAAATTACAATTAAATCAATACCATTAGCTGCTGACGGGCGTTGATGTACATCAACGGGGATAGTTGAAAATATGTGTCCCGACCGGAACTTGAACCCGGGATCTCCTGCTTACATGGCAGAAGCTCTATCGATCCTTTTTTTTATCGTTGTGTGTGGTCGTTGCGGACGTCACATGACATCCGTTCACGTTAATTTGTTGATCCAATCAGTTTTTTTTTTCCCTCGAAGGCCAACCACCTCTCAGTCCGAACACGCTGAGCTACCGTGCCGGCATCCATTTGACCCACCGGGGGCACAGAGGATAGTGCGACTGCAGGGATTAATCGCTGGCACGCTCCCCGTGAGACCCACATTCTAAACTTATAGTCCACACACTACATTCGTAGAGCCCCTGCCATTATACCCATTGCTCGCGGCAGACAATCCATCGAGTCCCGTAAGAGTCCGAAAGAATAGAAGCCATGTTCATATCGTTTAAGGCTAACCGGCTGATGACCTTCTTCAGTGCAGACGCACACGATTTGCCTGAACTCTTACGGGACTCTGTGGAGTGTCAGCCGCGCGTAATGGGTATAATTGCAGGGGCACTACGAATGTAGTGTGTGGACTATAAGTTGAGAATGTTGGTCTCACGGGGAGCGTGCCAGCGATAAATTCCTTCAGTCACACTATCCTCTGTGCCCTCGGTGACTCAGAAGGATAGAGCGTCTGTCATGTAAGCAGGAGGTCCCGGGTTCGAGTCCCGCTCGGGGCAAACATTTTCAACTGTCCCCGTTGATGTATATCACCGCCCGTTAGCAGCTGATGGTATTGATTTAATTGTAATTTCGGATTAAAAATGGTGTAAGGGAGGGTTGTAGTCTACCGTTCCTGCTGCGCAATCTGCACGTCGAAGAAAGAATGACGAACGTAAAATAAAGGTTCAAGGGGGATTAAAATTTGACATGAAATGATATCAGTGGTAAGATTCGCTGATAACATTGCCATCCTCTGTGAAAGTAAAGAAGAACTATAGCGTCTGTTGAGCGGAATGAGCGGTCTAATGAGTACAGAATATTTTGAGAGCGAATCGAAGAAAGACGAAAGTGGTGAGACGTAGCAGAAATGAGGACGAGAAACTGAACATCGGAACTGGTTATTACGAAGTAGGTGGAGTTACAGAATTCTGCTACCGAGGCAGCAAAATAACACATGACGGAGGAGCAAGGAGGACACAAAAAGCAGACGAGCGCCAGCAAAAGGGGCATTCCTGGCCAGTAGAAGTCTACTAGCGTCGAACGTCTTATTTTTGAGGAAGTAAGTTGTGAGAATACACTTTTGGTGCACGGCATTGTATGGCAGTGAGACACGGACTGTGAGAAAACCAGAACAGAAGGGAACAGAAGCATTTGATAAGTGGTGCTAATGAAGAATGTTGAGTATTAGTTGGCCTAAAGTAAGGAATGAAGAGGTTCTCCACAGAATCGGCGAGAAACAGAAGATATAGAAAACAATGACAAGAAGAAGGAACAAGAGGATAGGACAGCTGCTAAGACATGAGGGAATGACTTCCATGGTACTAGAGGGAGCTGTAGAGGGCAAAAACTGTAGAGGAAGACAGAGATTGGAATACCTCAAGCAAATAATTGAAGACGTAGGTTGCAAGTGCTAGCACAGGAAAGGAATTCGTGGCGGGCCGCATCAAACCAGTCAGAAGACCAATGACTCAAAAATGCTGGATATGCTGATGTGTCTCCCAGGTTTGATAGTGTGTTTTTAATAAGGAGTCACGATGGGCAAGCGACTGAGCATAGGTTTCGTTACACCCAAGAGTGTCGTCACTCTTCACTGACGTCCGAGTCGATTTCTGGATTTTGGTGGGAGAAAGAGGGGTGGGGGAGGGAGGCTGAGCTCATAGAAAATTTGTATCAACGTGCCGACTACAAATGTTCTCGATTGATCGAAGGTGTTTTCATAATCTGTTACAATAACAACTACAAAAGCAAGAAAATTTACGAGGCTGTTAAGTGTTAAAGCTATGCTGGAAGGGTAATGCGGCCCAACGTCCTCCCCCATCCACCGCCGGCCGGTGTGGCCGAGCGGTTCTAGGCGCTTCATTAACCGGGCGACCGCTACGGTCGCAGGTTCGGATCCTGCGTCGGGCATGGATGTGTGTGATGTCCTTAGGTCAGTTAGGTATAAGTAGTTCTAAGTTCTAGGGGTCTGATGACCTCAGATGTTAAGTCTCATAGTGCAGAGAGCCATTTGAACCGACCCCATCCACTCCACCCCTAGATTCGTCTCTGACTGATTTCATAGCTCTTTCATACTCCTCCTATCTTGTTTACTGTAGTTGTGACGATGAGTGTCTGCAGAAATTTTTCCAAGATTCAGAATTTGCCATTTTCAGTATGACTAATTCATTGGGCCGTGCTACAGGAACTAAATTTGACAAGAACTACACAAAACGGTGGGCTTTCGTCCGCAGAAGTTTATGCGAGAGGGGGAAATATTGCAGAAC
Source organism: Schistocerca gregaria (assembly GCF_023897955.1). Lineage (NCBI taxonomy): Eukaryota > Metazoa > Arthropoda > Insecta > Orthoptera > Acrididae > Schistocerca > Schistocerca gregaria. The sequence continues at coordinate 1,203,812,195 of NC_064920.1, read as the reverse complement.
TGGCGTTTTTTGTGTAACTGATTATGTGAACTTAAGAACTAAATTTGAGATTATATGTAGTGAACGTATTGTCTATCAAACGATTGATAGTTTCACCTTAATATTTTTTCAAGGTGGCTTACTTTGATAAGGTGAGTATACTTAATTAATATATACAGACTTTATATATCATCAGTATGAATAGAGATTGCACGTGTCACTGACCTTCCATCCCGCATGTGATTAAATCCAGTGCCTTCAACAAGTTAGAAAATTTAGCTAGAAATATTTACATCATATATTTTTGTTCCTATAGCGATAGTGTTGGTTTGGCCCTGAAAACTAAAAACCTCAAATACAAATAAAGGCTGAAAACTTGCGGAAACACTCTTGGTTACTGACAATGGCAGCTTACAGAGATATCATTGATTAATCCTCTTCAAATTGCAAAAATAGGATACAAACTTTAGTAATGGTTTTTCAACGTTGATGCCATCTTAACACCTCCTTTGTTTACAAAGCTTCACGTCACATCATTTTAATGGATTTATCGAGTTGTGTTTATTTTGAAGCGCAGACATTCGCACGCTAGTGTGTTGGAATGGTTCCTTTCTGCAGCTCGATAAAGCCAGTACGCGTAAGTGGTAGAGAATGTCTTGGGGACTGTTTTGGGAATGTTCTGTTTATCTTCAGATTAGCCTTAACAGTAGATCAGCGGGGCGGATCCACTTCAGCGCAAAGGAAGACGTGTGATTCCCCCTGAAGAGCCTAACAACCAAAAAACTAGCTAGTTAAAGTTCTTAGTGGGATACGTTTTCGTATAGAGACCGCAGTTTCCGGCTTACTAAGAGCAAAAAGAAAGAAAAAAGTGACCACTAAACGCAACTCCATTTCCGCACTCATCCCCCATCTGCCAGGATTCCTAGTATGTTTTTCACGGCACTCCCTCCTACCACTGCACAAAAGGTTCCAGCTACACATTCGACCTTTTTAGTCCCTACTGATTGGGCTATTACGCCACCAGCGTGGCCGGCTACTTCGTTAACGTTATTAATTTAAACGTGCCCGCGAGGGTAATGAGTAAAAAACAGCTTTTGCAAATGTTCCCTCGAAACTAATTAACGTTGAAAATTTGATCCGAACTTAATCCGTACAACCACAGTACTTTCGTAGTCAGAAAGTGGTTGTGTTTTTTTGTGTTTTTTTATTTTTTAATATATTTTGATCAAATTATTAGTCTCTTGTGAAGATTCAGAATCAGTTGTGAGTGTTGCACCACTTGTTACCGGGAAGAGCAAAGACTTTTCAAAAAACTTAAGTACTGTAAGCTGTAGTTTACCTATATTTTACCTGAAATCGTTTGCAGAAGGCGTAGCGTTCTCAAAATTAAGAATAGAGTTCGCATTGCCACTTAATATATTTGTGTCGTGATCATGGTTCAAATAAGTGAAATGGCTCTGAGCAGTATGGGACTTAACATCTGTGGTCATCAGTCCCGTTTCGACCGGATATGAGACATAGCAACTACGAACATAGAAACCTAAGGGACCAGACAGAGCTGGAAATTTTCTTTGCTATCCTACACCACACATTAAAAGAAGTTGGATTTAAATCACAAACAAGGTAAATAGCAATGCGCCTTCTGCCTTAACTATTACGTTTGTCGACATGCAGTCGGTCCCTGGTAGCTGTATGAAAACTATAAAAACACCGTTATTTCTGTTACCATTACTAGGAGATGGATAGTATATTAATACTTTAAGTAATAAGCAGTCATTACAGCATTTGAGAGCACAATAACCAGTCAGTATTTCTAACAATAGGCTCCGGACATTTCAATTTTATACCTTGCTGGCTGTTTCTTTAAATGAAGTCCTTAAATATTTTCGACATTTCATCTTAGCTGCACACATAAATTCTTACATAGCACTGCACAATAGTAATATTTTATAATAACTAATTAGTGATTGCGGACTTCGCCATATACGCGTCTGCCGTCTTAAAAAAATATCACGACTGTGTTAACAGAAGAGGAGTACAACTCTATCGATAAAAATTATGAATAATTCGTATTCCGCGCAGTGGTGCGTAAGGTATTGTTTGAAATGTCAGGTAGTCGCTGCTCAGCGACGATCTAAGAAATGTTTACACAGATGGGTTTTATGAACCTGCATGGTTAGGTTATCGAATGTAAGTTTATTTAAGCTATCGAAACATATACTAATATTACAAGGTCTGCCATATACAACGATGTAATTGTTTACGTTACGCTGTCAAAATTCACAAAATTGTTAGATAACATTTACACAAACGTCAGTTTCCCAGTTTGTAAATACTCGACTTAGCAGGTGGGGTAATAAAGCTAGTCAGTGAGGACCACAATAGGTAGAGAGTGGGAAATAATTCTTGCAGGCGCAAATATGTATATAGAGGTAGGAGAGAGTGTCACGAACAACAGACTAGAAATTGAGACCGGTGGAGGGTGGGAGTGCGTTAGAAGATCGCTTTTGTACGTTCTCCGTGAATAACTCGTAAACTGCGGCCTCTAGCGAAAACATATCCCAATGCCAAATTTAACTACACTACTGGTCATTAAAATAGCTACACCACTAAGATGACGTGCTACAGACGAGAAATTTAACTGACAGGAAGAAGATGCTGTGATATGCAAATGATCAACTTTTCAGAGTACTCACACAAGGTTGCGCCGGTGGCGACACCTATAACGTGCGGACATGAGGAAAGTTTCCGACCGATTTCTCATACACAAACAGCAGTTCACCGGCATTGCCTGGTGAAACGTTGTTGTGGTGCCTCGTGTAAGGACGAGAACTGCGTACTATCACGTTTCCGACTCTGATAAAAGTCGGATAATAACCTATCGCGATTGCGGTTTATCGTATCGCGACACTGCTGCTCTCGTTGATCGAGATCCAATGGCTGTTAGCAGAATATGGAATCAGAGGGTTCTGGGGGGTATTATGGAACGCCGTGCTGGATCGAAACGGCCTTGTATCACTAGCAGTTGAGATGACAAGCATCTTATCCGCATGGCTGTAACGGATCATGCAGCCACGTCTCGATCCCTGAGTCAACAGATGGGGACGTTTGCAAGACAACAACCATCTGCACGAACAGTTCGACGACGTTTGCAGCAGCATGGACTATCAGCTCGGAGACCATGGCTGCGGTTACCCTTGACGCTGCATCACAGACAGGAGCGCCTGCGATGGTGTACTCATCGACGAACCTGGGTGCTGGAATGGCAAAACGTCATTTTTTCGGATGAATCAATGTTCTGTTTACAGCATCATGATGGTCGCATCCGTGTTTGGCGACATCGCGGTGAACGCACATTGGAAGCGTTTATTCGTCATCGCAATACTGGCGTATCGCTGGCGTGAAAGTATGGGGTGTCATTGGTTACACGTGTCGGTCACCTCTTGTTCGCATTGACGACACTTTGAGCAGTGGACGTTACATTTCATATGTGTTACGACCCGTGGCTCTACCCTTAGTTCGATACCTGCGAAGCTCTCCATTTCAGTAGGATAATGCAGGCCTTTCTGGATACAGAAAATGTTCGGCTGCTGCCCTGGCCACCACATTCTCCAGATCTCTCACCAACTGAAAAAGTGTGGTCAATGGTGGCTGAGGAGCTGGCTCGTCACAATACTCTAGTCACTACTCTTGATGAACTGTGGTATCGTGTTGAAGCTGCGTGCGCAAGTACACGCCATCCAAGCTCTGTTTGACTCAACGCCCAGGCGTATTAAGGCCGTTATTACGGTGAGAGGTGGTTGTTCTGGATACTGATTTCTCAGGAACTATGCACCTAAATTGCGTGAAAATGTAATCACATGTCAGTTCTAGTATAATATATTCGCCTAATGAATACCCGTTTATCATCTGCATTTCTTCTTGGTGTAGCAATTTTAATGACCAGTAGTGTATGTAGTGGTAGGAGAGAGTGTCACGAACAACACACTAGAAATTGAGACCAGTGGAGGGCTGAATGTGGATGTGGGGCTGCTTTTGGAGATCACTTTTGTATGTTTTCCCTGAATAACTCGCGAAGTGTGCCTTCGAAAACATATCCCAATGTAAAATTTTACTACATTAAATTTCCTACAAAAACCTCCTTCCAGTTTTTTCTTAAAACTCACGCGCTTGTTTTATGGTCAGATGTAACATTGCAGGTTGCATAAACGACAGCCGTAGGGGGTGCTTAGTCACCATGCGGCGCAATATTTAGAGTTACGGTGTAGTACAAACATAGATAATAATTTCTAGCTATGCGTCGGAGAAATCTGTAATTGATAAAAAGAGTTCGTACTCCAGATTCTAGCAGCGGGTAACTACCCTCTCTGGCCTCTCCTTGTGGAAGCATACGTTTGTGACATAATGTGTAATTGTGACGAAACTGCACTGATATGTACGCCATATTTATGAGCCAAGCCACTGACTGGAACAAATGCGCCTTACTACGTAACGTGTTTCTGTTAACCCTTTCTGCGTGACTCGAGGCTGCACCTCACGGGCAGTGCAGTGTTCCGGGTTGGACGGGCGCGCCATTCCGCACGGCGAGCGCCCGCTACCTGCTGGCTGCCAGCGAGCCCACGGCTGTTACGTGCAGCGGCCGGTGACGGAAGCGACGCGAAAGTCCGCCGGCGCAATCCCACTTTCTCCTCCTCCCTCTCCCCTCTCCCCTCTTTCTCTCGCCGTGCGATGCGGCTGGCTGGACGCGAGTTGTCACCCGAGGCCGTCTGCAAGGCTGACAGGGCGGCAGCCAACTCACCCCACACGCTAGTTCAGAAATGACACCAATTTGTGCCCGACCTGTTATTCAGTGCATGTATTCACAATCACTCTCAAGTCACAAGCTTACTGTGAAGTGTATTAATATCCAGTCGATGCTTTTAAGGGGGGGGACTTTGAAATTGACCCCAAACGCCAATTTTCAATTTTTTATTTATTTGTTAGTTTCAAAGATGAAATCGCATCCAAAGTCATACAATGAAGGCTTTCACGACCGGATGGTACTGTTGTTGACAATTCTTCCGGGTTATATGGCAGTGATCCATGCAATTGTTCTATTCCTAACGTTTCGTTCAATACTACGTTGGACATCTTGAGAGGTATGGCTGGTCCTGCTGAGTCCTACCTCTGAAAATCTCCAACGTAGTATTGGACGAAACGTTAGGAATAGAAGAATTCCATGGACCACGGCCATATAACCCGGAAGAATTATCAACAACCGCGTCCAAAGTGCCTGAAAAATAATGACATGTGTAATGCTACATTCCTGCCACGCCCTCTTTTTGAAGCAACTCTTCAATACTAGCATAGTGAACAACGGATTCCGTAGATTACTTTCAAGCACACTTGAGCGAGACACATCTAGAAGTCTGCGATATGCATACGCGCATCAGAAAGACGGCCGATATGCCCATGTATGAACCACAATTTCACTAGTACTAATATCGTGGCCATTAGATGAGTTGTATTATGGAGGAATTTATATGTTTCCTCACTTGTCTCAGAAAGTGATCTCCGAAATTTTTGCAAATGAGGCTCTGTGACGCACGACGTTTTGCACTTAGCGTCTCACAGTGAAGTTTTGTGGAGCGTTTGGGTAACACTCATACGGTGACTCAGCAAACCCGTGAGGAATCGTGCAGCCCTTCTTTGAATCGTTCTTATCTGCTCCGGTAATCCTTAGTGATCATAAGGCCATTTCAACATCCCTGAATATGGACGTTAATAGGAATATAAAAAAAGGGAGGAAGGTTTATCTGTTTAGCAAGAGTAATAGAGGGCAGATTTCAGACTACCTAACAGATCAAAACGAAAATTTCTGTCCCGACACTGACAATGTTGAGTGTTTATGGAAAAAGTTCAAGGCAATCGTAAAATGCGTTTAGACAGGTACGTGCCGAGTAAAACTGTGAGGGACGGGAAAAACCCACCGTGGTTCAACAACAAAGTTAGGAAACTACTGCGAAAGCAAACAGAGCTTCACTCAAATTGTAAACGCAGCCAAAACCTCTCAGACAAACAGAAGCTAAACGATGTCAAACCTAGCGTAAGGAAGGCTATGCGTGAAGCGTTCAGTTAATTCGAAAGTAAAATTCTATGTACCGACTTGACAGAAAATTCTAGGAAGTTCTGGTCCTACGTTAAATCAGTAAGTGGATCGAAACAGCATATCCAGACACTCTGGGATGGTTATGCCACTGAAACAGAGGATGACACGCGTAAAGCTGAAATACTAAACACCTTTTTCCAAAGCTGTTTCACAGAGGAAGACCGCACTGCAGTTCCTTCTCTGAATCCTCGCTCGAACAAAAAAATGGCTGACATCGAAATAAGTGTTCAAGGAATAGAAAAGCAACTGAAGTCACTCAACAGAGGAAAGTCCAATGGACCAGAGGGGATACAAATTCGATTCTACACAGAATACGCGAAAGAACTTGCCCCCTTCTAACAGCCGTGTACCGCAAGTCTCTAGACGAACGGAAGGTTCAAAATGATTGAAAACGAGCACAAGTAGTCCCAGTCTTCAAGAAGGGTCGTCGAGCAGATGGGCAAAACTATAGACCTATATCTCTGGCGTCGATCGGTTGTATAATTTTAGAACATGTTTTTTGCTCGCGTATCTTGTCGTTTTCTGGAAACTCAGAATCTGCTCTGTTGGAATCAACATGGATTTCGGAAACACCGATCGTGTGAGACCCAACTCGCTTTATTTCTTCATGAGACCCAGAAAATATTAGATACAGGCTCCCAGGTAGATGCTATTTTCCTTGACTTCCGGACGGCGTTCGATACCGTTCCGCAATGTCGCCTGATAAAGTAAGAGCCTACAGAATATCAGACCAGCTGTGTGGCTGGATTGAAGAGCTTTTAGCAAACAAAACACAGCATGTTGTTCACAATGGAGAGACGTGTACAGACGTTAAAGTAACCTTTGGCGTGCCACAGGGGAGTGTTATGAGACCATTGCTTTTCACAATATTTATAAATGACCTAGTAGATAGTGTCGGAAGTTCCATGCGGCTTTTCGCGGATGATGCTGTGTTATACAGAGAAGTAGCAGCTTTAGAAAATTGTAGCGAAATGCAGAAAGATCTGCAGCGGTTAGGCACTTGGTGCAGGTAGTGGCAACTGACCCTTAACATAGACAAATGTAATGTATTGCGAATACACAGAAAGAAGGATCCTTTACTGTATGATTATATGATAGCGGAACAAACACTGGTAGCAGTTACTTCTGTAAAATATCTGGGAGTATGCGTGCAGAACGATTTGAAGTGGAACGATCATACAAAATTAATTGTTGGTAAGGTGGGTACCAGGTTGAGATTCACTGGGAGAGTCCTTAGAAAATTTAATCCATCAACAAAGGACGTGGCTTACAAAACACTCGTTCGACCTATTCTTGAGTATTGCTCATCAGTGTGGGATCCGTACCACATTGGGATGACAGAGGAGATAGAGAAGATCCAAAGAAGAGTGGCGCGTTTCGTCACAGGGTTATTTGGTAAGCGTAATAGCGTTACGGAGATGTTTAGCAAACTCAAGTGGCAGACTCTGCAAGGGACGCACTCTCCATCGCGGTGTAGCTTGCTGTCCAGGTTTCGAGAGGGTGCGTTTCTGGTTGAGGTATCGAATATATTGCTTCGCCCTACTTATACCTCCCGAGGAGATAACGAATGTAAAATTAGAGAGATTCGAGCGCGCACGGAGGTTTACCGGCAATCGTTCTTCGCGCTGACCATACGCAACTGGAACAGAGAAGGGAGGTAATGACAGTGGCACGTAAAGTGCCCTCCGCCACACACCGTTGGGTGGCTTGCGGAGTATGAATGTAGATGTAGATGTAGATTACTTTCAAGCAAACTTGCGCGAGACACATCTAGAAGTCTGTGATATACATACGCGTATCAGAAAGACGGTCGATTTGCCCGTGCATGAACCAGAATTTCACTAGTGCTAATGTCGTGGCCATTAGATGAGTTGTATTATGGAGGAGTTTATATGTTTCCTCGTTTGTCTCAGAAAGTGATCTCTGGAATTTCTGCAAATGAGGCTCTGTGGTGCACGACGTTTTGCACTTAGCGTCTCACAGTGAAGTTTTGTGGAGTGTTTGCGTAACACTCTTACGCTGACTCAGCAAACCCATGACGAATCGCGCAGCTCTTCTTTGAAGCGTTCTTATCTTCTCCGGTAATCCCGCTTTAGCGTCCCAGTCCGACGAATAGTAATAAAAAAGACTCGTTGATCGTTGATTTTTAAGCATTCTCTTTTGGGCGCGAATTACTCTTCCTTACTGTTCATTCAATATTGATCTGGCATACGCCTTCCCCATGACTAGTTCTACGTAGTCGTTGCATTTTAAATTAATCCGGATAGACACATGTGACATTTGAAGTTTGTCACTGATTCAAATGTCTAATCACGGTTCGCATTGTAAGACGATATCTAATCTTTTCGACTGTTTACGCGCATCATGTTAAATTTATTTGTGTTTGGAATGAGCTGCTAATCTTTGCGCCAGGGACTGATATTCAGCTGTCGTAACAGCTTTCTAACAAAGTAACACGTGGTGTTGAGTAACTTACCTGTGCAGAACTGCATCGACTGCGAACAACCTTCTACGGTTACAGATTTCATCTGCTGCGCCATTTACGTTGCGTGTTTAAAAAAAGTGTCACGTGTGCCTACAGGAGGTGGTACTGGTCAAAACTAGAAGAAAAATTCATAGAATTAGATGTCCGGAAAACAATACCTGTTAGATACGGACCAATCTGTTCTCTCATACCTGTCTGTCTGTTACGTGCAAGTAGACACATTAGGCACTGCTACATGCAGTTCGATGTTAATTCGCTGACTGGGAATTCCGATATTAGGTACAGCCCTAGAGCACCAACAGTGACATACGAAAATTTGTGCCAGATTGGTACTCGGACCCAGATTTCCCACTTAAACACGAGCGGTCGCATTACCCACTTTACGTTAACCGTGTACGCTCCCTAGACCGACTGAAACTTCCACATGTCACACGGTCTACACTCTTATGTCGTACTGTGCTGAATTCATCACCTAACGTTCGCAACATTATTTGAATTCCCCGCAAGAGGGAGAATGAGACAACGAGGAATTCTCCCTTTTGCGAGAATGTTTGGTTATGAATTCAGTGGACTGGGGAGCGTGCACGGATAGCTAAACTGGGTAAGGCGATCGCTCGTGGTAACTGGGATCCGGGTTCGAGTCTCGATCTGGTAAAAATTTCTATAATTGAGTATTGGCTAGTAGATTGATTCCTATTATATCTGATGTCATGGAATTCGCATTCAGCGAATTAATTACGAATTATTTCGTACAGTTGTGGATCGTCAACGATGTGTGTGCTTTCATTCATGTAGGTACTGCTGCATGTGGTTACCGCGCATACTGACACTCTTTGAAGTACAGCTATAAACCTCTTTGACCATAAATACATGACAGAAGAAGTGTTTTGAAATGACTAAAAATGTTCCTGCTTAACGTCTCTTCGTGTAGAACGGGGGAATTCTCGCGTAGAGGTAGTCATTTACAAAAAATGCTGGTAGTCATTTACAAAAATGCTGTAAATAGCCAGCATGTAACCATATAAATGCAGGGTGTTTATAAATGAATATAGGGGTTTTAACGCGTTATAATATTTATTATATTAAACTTACAGTTATAAATGATATTTCAAATGAAAGAGCAACTCAAACAGTTTTACCAAGATCCTTATAAATGTTCAGTGTGAGCACCATTTGTCACACGGCACACATCAAGTCCACAGCCGAACGCTGGATAGGCGGCAAGGGGCCCAATGACGCGGCTTGTTTGCGTGGCCTCCACGTTCACGCGACCTGACGCCAGGCGACTTTTTCCTGTGGAGCAACTATGTGCTCTGTATATACTTTGACAAAATTGTTACAATCGCCAAATGTACTGCCAGTGATGCTGCCAGTCCCAAATACGGATAAAAAGAAATAAAAAGCATATTAGATTTTTTTACAAGTTTGTATGAGTCCTTCAACTTTATGAACCGTCGTTCTTTTATTTGTAACTGATTTCGGTACTACAAGCCACCAACCTGAGGTTCCTCTATGACAACCCGGGCAATCATGCAGATAGCCTGTCTTAATACCTATTCATAGTACACACTATGAAATCTATTTGTGCGACGATGAATTCCTTCCTTTCTGCTTATTGCATTAACGGCGCCACACTAGATCCATGTCAGAATTGTAAATTTACGGTTAACCACTTATCGGCATGATTACCCAGGTTAACACAGAGGTGTCTCAAGAGGGGTGCGTTGTAGCGCCCAGATCCATAGCAAATGAACACTACATCTAAATAGAGCTGAAGTATTGTTCCATACTCAGAGAAAATACAGTTAGCATCTCCCAAAGTAGCTGAAGATGGATATACGAAGATTAAATTTTGAGTGTGTTGCTGGTATCACTCTGGTTTATTATACGAGGGCCTTTCAGTAAGTAAAACAAGACATTTTTTTCTGAAAGCAGTGTTATTGAGGATTCCTGTAAACCATATTATTACCTATTGATGATTCCAGTAAACCATAATATTCCCCACTCTTTTGGCTACAAAATCCATCAATAGGCAAAACAGATGGAAGTGCGCGAGATCCGGGTTGTAGTGGGGGGTCAAAAAGAACAAACAGTCCAGCGAAGTTTTGTGAGCTCCTCTCTGGTGCGCGGCCGTGCCGTTGCCATGGAGAAGGAGAAGTTGGTTTGAATTTCATGGTGACGAATACGCTGAAATCGTTCCTTCAGTTTGTGCCAGAAGACCCTCCTAATGGCTTTTCCGGCTGGTGGCTCCAACGATGAACTGTTTCTTCGGAGTAGAAGTAGTGGGCGCCACTCCACAGAATGCCCTTCTGTTTCTGGTTCGAAGTGATCAATCTATGTTTCACCGCTTGTGACGACAAATAACTGTCACGAACAGCCACGTGAGGCGCCAGCAGTTCTGCACAGATGGTCCTCCGTAGGTCTTTATGGTCTTCTGCTAGGCAGCGAGGAACCCAACGGGGTACCCCCACTGGTGGACGAGTGTGTCAGCAATGCCAACAGAGAAGTCCACTTGTGCAGCGAGTATTTGTGATCCATTGATCACCTCGAATGGGAGTACCCTACGGAGCAGGAATCATAGAAGTGTGCGGCCGGCTGGCACGGCGGAGGTCGGCCAGGTTTGGTCGACCTTGTTGCGATGATGGCAGACGCCTCGCCCAACGACTCAGCGTGCTTCTGTTCACTGCCAGTTCAGCATAGACATTCTGCAAGCGCCTATGAATATCTGCGGTGCTCTGGTTGTCCGCCAGAAGATTCTTAGTGAAAGCTGTCTGTTTTGAACCCAACTCAGTTACAGATGCCATTTTGAAGGCTGCGTGTTGGAACTAACTATAGGAGCTGAAGCGGGATTATTCCACGATGTCCCATGATAAGTTATACATTTTTTCAAACAGAATTGGCCAAGAAGAGAATTGCATTACTTCTTAAACACCCCTCGTAGAACCTGTTGCAGTTTGACCATCAGCTTCCATAAAGATCCTGCACACAGTTGTTTATTAACTTTCATGGAGTTTATAACACTGTACAAAATTGGCAGACTACCGAATGTTATTGATAGCGGGAATCGTGCTCAGCTGATGGAAAGTGGTGGTGATGCTGTTATTCGAGACGCATTAGTATTCAGTGGCAATAGGGCTGTGAACATCTCAGTAGCGCGCATACGCTGTCTTAGCTTTTCACCGAAACTCATATGCCGGAGGCTATGCTGCAGTGGTAACACTGTTCCTGTCAGATCACCGAAGTTAACCGCTGTCGGGCTGTGCTAGCACTTGTGACCATCCGGTCTGCACTCAGCCCTTGTGAGGTAAACTGAGGAGCTACTTGATTGAGAAGTAGCGGCTCCGGTCTCGAAAGATGACAACGTTCGGGAGGGCAGTGTGCTCACCACATGCCCATCCATATCCGCATCCAGGGCCGCCTATCGGCTGAGGGTGACACGGCAGTCGGTCGGTACGCCTGGGTCTTCCGCGGCCTGTTCGGACGGAGTTTTGACTTTGTGTTCTCACGTCGTGTTTTTTTCTGACTGAGCAGACTCCACGAGTTCCTCGGTGCGAAGTAAATTAGGAATCTCTTTGAGACAAAATGGAGCAGCCACCTACGTGGCTAGAGTGAGGATGAATGTTTTAGTGCTTCATTTCCAAGTCACGTGATCTCTCTGAATGGGCATATCGCTTAGTCTCCCCTTTCACAGGACTTAACGACATGCAACTTGTTTGGTTACTGGGACAGAAAAGCGTATCAGGGTAACCCACCCGAACAGATGAGGCAGTGAAAGAACGGATCCGACAGGAGGTGGTTCAAATCCGCCACACACCGTCAGGTGGCTTGTGGAGTACAGATGTAGATGTAGATGTAGACAGCGCTGCGGAATGTGATGAATAACTTCAAGGCTCACTTAAAAGAATGCCTGCTCCGGGAGGGACGTCAATTTCATGGAGTTATTTAAAAACTTAGCCACATTTACTTAAGTTTCTTAAATGATTTTTTGTAATTTATGTTGGTGAAATAACAATTTGGAAAAAAATTATAACCTTTTCAAATCTCATTTTACTCTGACCCTCTCCCGTCTCAGTAGCACCCTACCCTTATATGCCTCAAACTCCATCACCATCGTACCCATGTATGCCTGATACTGCCTATTAGCTTGTTATAGCCACCCTTGTCAAGAGTACCGAGCAACCTGTAGAGTTTACGTATGTTTTCGGGTAGGGACCGCCTTTAGAAAAACACAACTTAGTTTTTTAAGCCAAACATGTTTCACTGCAGTTGCAGCATCTTCAGTGGGCTTTCATTTTTCATCTATTAAAGATAAAGAGTTTCCTTTGCTGTTTGTATACATGTAGTTATTTGTTTATAAACATAATGACAGATATTTGATAAAACACATAAATTACAAATTCATATCTTTTTACGACATGGTATGAATTAGTAATTTATGTGTTTTTTCAAATATCTGTATTTACTATTTAAAAACTCATAGCTACATGTATACAGACAACAAAGAACACTCTTTAACGGATGGAAAATAAAAGCCCACTGAAGATGCTGCAATTGCAGTGAAACATGTTTGGGTTAAAAAACTAAACTGTGTTTTGTTAAAGGCGGACCCTATCCACAAACATACGTATTATTAAAACAAACACGGAAGAAAAGAGCTTCAACCCCAAGATGTTTAATGTAAAGTTTAGTTGAGTATGTCGGGTCTGTATGTGAGCTGACAGAGGTCGATTACGGTCTGAAACTGGTCGCATAACAGAGATTATTTGTTCTGAACAACAGACGGATACAATCGTGGCATTACAAAGTATTTAACAGCTGCTAAGCACTGATGGTTAAAATTATTAAAAAACAAACAATGTGGTACTGGTGAAGCATGTACCATCATCACACACCGTACCGGAGCTCGCGAGTGCAGATGGATGCATTGAGACGAGGCCAGGGGCTGTGATTCTTCAGCTGACTCGCTGTTTCGCACTTCAGACGTGCTTGTAGTCATGTATTTCCACCAGTGACGTCTGTGTGACTCACCCTTGACTCGCCCGTCCCTGCGCCGCTTTAAACACTGACGGCGTCGCCTCCCACCTCTGACGTCACTCGCGTGTTCCTGCGTCGAAATTTTTCTCGGCCCACGCGTGCGATCAAGTTGGAAACGAAATGATCATTATGCTCACTGCCAGACTGATCTATTCGAATTTTATCAACACGTCTCTCAAATCCTTCGATGTATTTCATGAATTTCGTCAAATCCACTTGCCAAGGACTCAGATAACTGGAAGGTTACGCAGTCTGTAATACGTTGCACTAAACGCATGCCTGTAGTTTCTTTAACAGGGTCTACCCAGAATAGCCCGACGAAAGATTCACAAATACCTCTATCCGCACTCGCAACTTGCCCGACAGGTAGAAGAGCGGAAGGCTTTTACTTGTTGTACTGAGGAAGAATATTGCAAATTCTACAACAAGAATTCTAATGACAAAATTTTTACTAGCGAAAGTGGCGATAATTTGTTTTGTTTACTGCGTGGCCCAATTACAGAACTTTCAGTTATGACTTAGTATCTTCAGAGAACATAGTGGAAAACTTGAAAACCTGATTACAAACACAGCATTTACAAACCGTGCATCTTCTACCTGACAAAGCATACTTTAAAATGAACATCAAATATACTGAAATTGCTTGACAGATTAAAACTGTTTGCCAGACCGAGACTCGAACTCGGGACCTTTGCCTTTAGCGGGCAAGTGGCCTACCATCTGAGCTACCCAAGCACGACTCACGCCTCCTCACCACAGTTTCACTTCAGCTAGTACCTCTCTTCTAACTTCCAAACTTCACAGAAGCTGTCCTGCGTGAATCGTGCTTGGGTAGCTCAGGTGGTAGAGCACTTGACCGCGAAAGGCAAATGTCCCGAGTTCGAGTCTCGGTCTGGCACAAAGTTTTAATCTGCCAGGAAATTTCATATCAGCACACACTCCGCTGCAGAGTGAAAATATCGTTCATCAAATATATAACGTGGAACAGTGTATGGTACGTGTAACGGACACGAGCACTGTACAGTGTCTCCTCTCACATCCAGCGGTACACGGGCGCGTGATCAACATGTGACTTAGGAACCTGGAAACAATTTTGTATATGAAACTTCCTGGCGGCTTCAAACACTGTGTGCCTTAATCTGCCAGCAAGTTCCATGTCGGCGTACGCTCCGCTGCAGAGTGAAAATTTCACTCTGGAAACATACCCAGGACTGTGTCTAAGCCACGTCTCCGTAGTATTCTTTCTTCCAGGTGTGTTAGTCCTGCAAGTTTCGCAGGAGGGCTTCTTTGGAGTTTGGGAAGTTAGGAGATGAGGTACTCGTGGAAGCGGAACTCTGACGAGGAGCTGTGAGTCTTCTTGGGTAGTTCAGTTGACAGAGCACTTGTCCGGAAAAGGCAAAGGTCCCGCGTCCGAGTCTCGACCTGGCACACAGTTTCAATCTGGCAGGCAGTTTCATTTCAGTGCGGAATTCACTGCAGAGCGAATATTTAATTCTGGAATTTACTTTATACGGCCGGACGATTTGTATGACGTAGCGGTAATGAATTACATACGTAAACCTTCCTGGTGAATCAGTCTATCTGCCAGTGAAAAATACTTACAGTAGTCCCTCAGATTAATCTTCACATACAGTTTACAACATATTTATATTCCTAGTTTTCAGTATTTCCTGCCCGCATCTCGTCGTCGTGCGGTAGCGTTCTCGTTTCCCACGCCCGGGTTCCCGGGTTCGATTCCCGGCGGGGTCAGGGATTTTCTCAGCCTCGTGATGGCTGGGTGTTGTTTGTTGTCCTTAGGTTAGTTAGGTTTAAGCTCTAAGCTCTAAGCTCTAGGGGACTGATGACCATAGATGTTAAGTCCCATAGTGCTCAGAGCCATTTTTTTCAGTATTGCCAAGTGGAAGAGGTGCGAGTGCAGGTAGTTTCCGCTTGAATTTTATAGATTTTTGTACGGGCGCAAATTTTACTAGGCGCAGTTTCTATACGCCCTTCTAATGTGTAGCCGATGCCGTGGAATTTGCCATAATCCTCCAAATCATTCTAACTCGTCCGTTTACTTCCTCTGGTACTTTTTTCACATTGTGCATTTCCATTTCATATCGCTTAGTAACGTCTTTCAAATCCTTCGATGTATTTCGTTAAATCCAGTTGCCAAGGACTCAAATAACTGGAAGGTTACGCAGTCTACAATACGTTGCACTAGACTCATACCTGTGGTTTCTTTAACCGGGTGCATCCAGAATATTGAAGTTTTCTCGTAAATTTTCTTCTTACTGTCTGACCTTTTTATTTTTTATGTGCGTTACTTTTTAATGATCACCGTTAAAGGGACTGACATTCAGTAGTAGATTGGTAAACATTGCTTAGTAGTCCCACAGACACAGAAATAACGTCGATGTGTCTGAGAGTGTGTGATGCTATACTCGAAAAGAGTGGAAACATCATGTTAGTGTTCAGTAAACACCTAGAAAGAAGCATAAAAAATTGAGACTAAAAATAAACTGGAAAACGTTATAAATATTTAGTTAGGGATGTTTTAATATAAATTTCATGTTTGTTTCCTACTCGACTGAGAGATGAGACAACAATATTGTTTAAGTTTAACTGTATTTTTCCATGATATTTGTGTCTTAGCAAATATTGACCTTACGTTACCAGTTATCATTAAAATTGCAATTTCTGATGGAACATAGTTTTGTGAGCAACATTCCGCCTTCATGTAAAGAGGTGTTCTTGCACGGTGAAACTTGCGCTAAAAATAAGCCATAACCAGGCCACCTAACATCCCAAAGTTACGTTGCAAACACGCCCATTTCGTTGGTCGCAAAACTTAGTTCCTATCGGGGCTAGATGCCATACTTACTTTTTAGCTGGACTTGGAGGAGACAACATCGGTATATACCGAGCGAGGTGGTGCTATGGTTAACACACTGGACTTGCATTCGGGGGGACGACGATTCAAACCCACGTCCGGCCATTGTGATTTAAGTTTTCCGTGATTTCCCTAAATCGCTTCAGGTAAATGCCGCGATGGTTCCCTCTCAGTCCTTCCCTGATTCGAGAGGACCGATGACCTCGCTGTTTGTTCCCCTCCCCCGAGTCAACAACTCAACCAACCAACATCGGTACAGTCTACGGCAAGACCACATTGAACCTCTGGCTTGGGTGCCATGTTGGTAGAAGTGTTTACCGAGCGCCGAAGTCTGAGAAAATAAGGGAAAACAACCACTACGACGAGTAATCTTTTCTCTCGCTGACGTCATCCTCTATTGCTTTTGTTTATCCAATCAATGGCTGATGGATTTGTTCTTTTATTCTTGGTGAAGATTTAAGGTCACATTTTTACCTAGTTATATGGAAATGTTTGAGGTCTGCGACTGTATTGCAAGTTTATGAAATAATTTCTACTGCTTCACTCACTTTTTACTAATATTTAACTAGCGCGACGGTGTCTTACAGTTACACGTGTATTATATTAATCTGAATTGTGATGAGGTTCATTTGCTGTGTATCCCAGTGAGATTATGTATCGAATATAACCCTGCACAGGGAGACAAGTTTATTTCAGTGTGTGCTGTAGGTGGGAGTATGTTTTAAATCATTTCATCACTGTACTTACTTATATTATTGCTGTAAATATAGTTGCCTGACATCCAGAGCGAAGTAACAAACACATCACAATATAATATTTTCAAATTCTGATGTTAACATCATTCCAGAGACTCCTATTTGCTGCGATAAAATCTTTCAGTTGCGGAGGTAGCACATACAATGTAGATGGTACTTTCAGTTGCTCAGATAGCACATACAATGAAGATGATACCTTTTCTATGTAAATGTTTTTATGTAATGGCAGATATCAAAGGATATTATTATTACGTTACGACTTTTTTTAATTAGTCACACGATGTACTCTGATTGTACAAGCACCCAAGTATAAATTTTTTATTTGATTCTAAATACGCCCGCCATATCACTAGCGATAAAGAAGATCACATCCATTCCCTTGATTTACATGTAACAGTATCGTATCAAATGTGACTTATCAAATGGTGTTGGCTTAATTTCACCCCTTAAGTAGAGGAAAAAAAGTCTAATTCTTCGGTGTCACAGTCCGACCAGGACGTGTGCAAGTATATTCGAACAGAACTAAGTCAACGGCAGTCCCACCAGAAGCCAAGAGGAACTGAGGAGGGAGAGGGGCACTTTACAAAGCTGCTACCTCGTAAATCGTTTAAGTGTATTTAGAATGGGCAGCGTACTTGACACAGAATATGGTTTAAGGATAATTTAAGGCAAAACGAAGGTGATGGAGAGTGGTAGAAGAAACAATAATGACTCGCTTGCCACCATATTCGGATACAGCGCAGTAATCAGAGGAGAAAAAGGAATCACTTAGATAGGATGAAAAATTTCCCACGATAACTGGAGAAAGGAAGATACCAGAAGCAGATCGGGGGATGCGAAAAAACATTTCAGTAAAACAGCTCTATTTGCCCCAGAAAGTAGGGAACTGAGAAGTATTAAAAGAACAACATGTATTCAATATGCTTCTCTTTTTTATTACTTCTTAATTTCTTACTTTGTGTGTCCATTTGATATAAAACATTCTTAGATAACAGCTTTACCAGAAGAAGAGTCAGGTTAGGTTGACACGTGCGACGAAATCCATCAATAGTTTGGCATGGGAAGGAGCAGTTTGGAATACGAACAGCAGTATGGGCAAAGACGATAATATGGAGAAAAGGGGTATAGAGGGTGTCGAATGTAGTAGCTACTTAAAATGTTAGAAGTTCGGCACAAGATAGGACAAAATGGGAGACAGCGGCAAATCTGTCGAAGTACCGGTTTCTTAAAATAACTTTTTTATGAAAAAAATTGACATTAAATTTTTATGTAACTAAACTAGTGGTATGGATCGAAACAGACAGCTCTTGTATTTAAAAAAGAAAATGAACTGTTCAGATTTCAAGTTTAAATTGACGACTTTGTAGTTTTGATCTTTTAATTCTGCCCAAACTGGTGGTAATAGTTAAAAACGTGAGTAGTGTAACAAAAACATTGGCATCTCTTACAACAGAATGCTATGTTTCTCCTTAAAGCAATATTTCGAAGACTAACGGCAGTAACATGCTGACTTAGGGGACAGTGCTCGATTATAAAAAATCAAAATTAATCAAATGTTTCGGGCTATTATTTCGTGCTCGAATGGATTTCACTTTAAAACCCAACGTTTCGCTCCGTCTGTGAAGGACATTTTCAAGGGGAGCGCAGATTTTTTTGAATGTCCGATTCACACCCTGGCTCGCTACTGACTCAGTAGTGTGAATGGGACATTCAAAAAGGTACGATCCCCCATGAAAGTGTCCTCGGCAGACTACGATGAAACGTTCGGTTTTCAGGTGAGATCCATTCGACCACGGCATAGTACCCCCGAACATGTTATTAACTTTCGCAGATACTCGCCGTACTTCGGGCTCGAAGTAAGAACGCCGTCTTAGATTCCAGAGGCGCGCAGCGCCACGGGCGTGGGCGGTGGGTTTCCGCGCAGGTCCCAGCGCTCTGCAAGTTCAAGGCCAAGGTCTGCGGCTGAGCAGCGAACTGGCGACCGTGCCAGGGCGTTTCTCCCCGCCGCCTGGCCGCTCCTCTGCGTTTGTCGCCGATTCTCTCAACTTCAGGCCGCTCTGACCAAACTTACAAACTACCTCTGGGTCTATGCGAAACTTATAAATAAGATAATAGGGCGGCGGAGGGGGAGGGAGGGGCGCCAGAACATGGTTTATTTTCTAGTTGGACAGTTTGCTATTTCCCGACTAAAGAATTGCTAAGCCAGCCACAAACACCGACTGACACACTATCGTGACGCCATAGCGGTGACTGGAAGTAGGTCGTGAAGCTTAAGCTGTCCTGCGTTGCAAGTGACGACCCTTCGTGCACAACTTCGGTCTCGAAGACAGCGAGAGCGAGTGAGTGAGACAGAGAGAGAGAGAGAGAGAGAGAGAGAGAGAGAGACAGAGAGCGAGTGAGTGAGAGGGTGAGGCAGCATTGGAGACGATTGTAGTTACTCCACCTATCGCTGGTTTCTCTTGGGACACACCGGACTTGTAATCTACTGCAGCAGAAGAACCATTGGAACTGTGAATGGTACATTCTTACGAGAAAACCAACCCCATGTTTGCATAAGCCAAACGTTTCTATTTGGAAACCTGGAACTAATTGTTAACGGAATCTTTATTAAATGTAAAGCAGTTTTAAGAGGCTAACGCTATGAATTCTAGGTTATTTTCACAACACTCATCGTCCTACACATGGAAAGCTAACTGTCTACATAATGTTGTTGTTGTAGTCTTCAGTCCTGTGAGTGGTTTGATGCATCTCGCCATGTTACTCTATCCTGTGCATGCTTCTTCATCTCCCAGTACCTACTGCAACCTACATCCTTCTGAATCTGCTTAGTGTATTCATCTCTTGTTCTCCCTCTACGATTTTTACCCTCCACACTCCCCTCCAATACTAAACTGGTGATCCCTTGATGCCTCAGAAAATGTCCTGCCAACCGATCTCTTCTTCTAGTCAAGTTGTGTCACAAACTTCTCTTCTCCACACTCCTGTTCAGTACCTCCTCATTACTTATGTGATATACTCATCTAATCTTCAGCAGCATTCTTCTGTAGCACAATATTTCGAAAACTTCTATTGTCTTCTTGTCCAAACTATTTATCGTCCACGTTTCACTTCCATACATGGTTGCACTCCATACAAATACTTTCAGAAATGACTGCCTGACATTTAAATCTATACTCGATGTTAACAAATTTCTCTTCTTCAGAAACGCTTTCCTTGCCATTGCCAGTCTACATTTTATATCTTCTCTACTTCGACCATCATCAGTTATTTTGCTCCCCAAATATTAAAACTCATTTACTACTTTAAGCGTCTCATTTCTTAATCTAATTCTCGCAGCATCACCCCATGTAATTCGACTACATTGATGTTCATCTTACATCCGCCTTTCAAGACACTGTCCATTCCGTTCAACTGCTCTTCCAAGTCCTTTGCTGTCTCTGACAGAATTACCATGTCAGCGGCGAACTTTAAAGTTTTTATTTCTTCTCCATGGATTTTAATACCTACTCCAAATTTTTCTTTTGTTTCTTTTTCTGCTTGCTCAGTATACAGATTGAATAACATCGGAGAGGGGCTACAACGCTGTCTCACTCCCTTCCCAACCACTGCTTCCCTTTCATGCCCCTCGACTCATATCTGCCATCTGGTTTCTGTACAAAGTGTAAATAGCTTTTCGCTCCCTGTATTTTACCAAAAGGTAGTCATCAGGCAAGTGAAACGTACTCCTTCCAGGCCAGTTATTTTTTGGTGAAATCTGACCGTCCGTTGTTTCTGTGGGTTTTGCATGTTTTGATATCTCTCTGGCCTCCTCATTGTAACTTTAACTTACATCTCCATCAGTATTCCGCAATCCACTTGACGTTGTGTGGCGGAGGATACTTATTGTACTAACTGGTCCCCCCTTCCCTGTGCCATTCGCGAACGAGGCGTGGGAAGAATGATCGTTGGTAAGTTTCTGTATTAGCTCGAATTTTATCGTCGTCGTCATTTCACGAGATGTATGTGGAACAGGAAGTTGTATGTTGCCCAACTCTTCAGTCGTGAATCTCTCCGTGAAGCACAACCCCTCTCTTTTGTCGCCTGCCACTGGAGTTCATTCAGCATCTCCGCAGCGCTCTGGTATCGACTTGTATGTAGGCTGTTTAAGTTTTTTTATTGGTAACTCCACGTAGCGCTCTGTAAGAAAATCACTGGCTGTGCTGTGTGCAGTCTGTGGCTGGTTTGCATTGTTGTGTGTCATTGTAGTGTTGGGCAGCGGCAGCTGGATGTTAACAGCGCGTAGCTTTGCGCAGTTTTGAAATTTGTAAGACTGGATGTCATGAACTGCTATATATATTATGACTATTAAGGTAAATACATCGTGTGTTCTGTATTAAAATCTTTCATTTGCTAACTGTACCTATCGGTAGTTAGTGCCTTCAGTAGTTTGAATCTGTTTTTACTATAGTTTGGTTTAGCCGGTCATTCCACTTAAGTTCGCACTAGACAGTTAGTCACAGATATTTTATGATAGACACTGATTCCACCAAGCAGTGGATTTCTTCGTACGTATGCGCTATATGTTAGGGTCAACTTCCAGAGCGTGCACCATTCATCCATCATCTGCAGGTCATTCTAAAAATCAACATTGCTTTCTGGCGTTGCTAACATCTCGTAGAAAACTGCATCAACCGCGTATAGCCTCATGCAGCTTGCGAAATTTTCTATTAGATCTTTCACATGTGGTATGAACAGTAACTTTGGGGTACCGGAAATTGTCTTTACATCTGTCGATTTATTTCTGTTAAGAGCGAAAAGTTGAGTCCTGTCTGCAAAGATATCTTGAATCCAGTCGCAAAAAAATCTGGTGCTACATCGGTAGGCTCGAATTTTTTCGCTAAACGTCAGTGCAGGAAGTCAAAAACACGGCTTCAACCTGAGCGCCGTTGTCTACAGCGCTATGGCTATCATAGAGGAATACATTGACCTGAGTTTCGCAAGATCGCTGTTTGCTGAATACATATCGATTTTTACAGAGGAGATTTTAGTTCTCCGTAAACGTCAGAATTCTTGAGCACAGAACGTGTTCCACAATTCTATAACAGACTGACGTCAACGATACAGGCCTGTAATTAAGTTCATTGGTCCAACGACCCTTCTTGAGACGGGATTGACGTCCGCTTTTTTCAACTCGCTTCAGGTACCCTTCGTTACTCTAGCGAACTATGATAAACTGCTGATAGAAGTGGGCAAGTTCTTTCGCATAATCTTTGTACGTTCTTGCAGGTATCTCATCCAGTCCTGAAGCTCTACCAGGAGACGAGGTACTGGCAGAATTGAAGCTGTGAGGGGGGGGGGGGGGGTCGTTTTTGGGTAGCTCAGTTGGTAGAGCACGCCCGCGAAAGGCATAAGTCCTGAGTTCGAGTCTCTGTCCGGCACACAGTTTTAATCTTGCAGGAAGTTTCATAACAGTGCAAACTCCGCTGCAGAATGAAAATCTCATTCTATGTACAACTTGTTCAGACTTTACTTAAATATACAAAAGTGCTGTACAAAAGGAATAAACGTGATGGCAATATTGTGGAAAGAGAACAGGAAGACAGGACGGAAGATAAGATATTATGAGAAGCTTTTTACGGAGCACTGAGACGCCCAAGTCGAAACAATGCCCCTAGAGTAGCCGACAATCCTTCGGAATTACTGAGATCGTTGACAGGCGAAATTATTCCACCAGGTGAGCAAGATGTTTGACACTGGCAAAGTATTCCCCGACTTCAAGAAGAACGTAACAGTTCCAAATTCTAAAGAAGGCAAATACTGACAGGTGTGAATATTACCTGCCCACCAGTTCAGTAAGTCATGGGTGCAAAATACTGACACGAATTACGTACAGAAGAATGGAAAACGACATGATAGAGACCACTTTGGGTTTTGGAACAATGTAGCAACACTTGAGGCAATGCTGACACTACGACTTGTCTTGGAAGAAACTCTGAAGAAAGACAAATCTAAATTTATAGTGTTTGTAGGTTAAAAATCAAACTTTTGACAAGGTAGAGCGAAATACACTCTTTGAAACGCCTAGATGAAATACGTGGAGTGAAATGTTATCTACCATTTTTACATAAACCAAACTGTAGTAACAACAGTCGAAAGAGATGAAAGAGGGGCATTAGTTGAGAGGACAATGAGATGGGGTTGTAGCCTCTGACCCATGCTATTCAGTCTAAACGTAGAACAAGATGTGACCAGTCAGAAATTCGGAAGGGGAATTGAAGTTCACGAAGAAAACATAAAACTTGCCGGTGACATTGTAAGGTCACTTACCGACTACGTTGAACCCGCACTAACAGTATTGTTGTTAAACCAGTACATATGGTAACACAGCCTGTGAATTTGCAGCCACAAATCATCACGAATGGTGAATTTTCTGCCATTTTCATGTGGAAGACGCCTTGCTCTGGATAAACACTCCAAAAAAGGCTTTTTATACCGAAGCTAGTAGGTTTAAGACAGTGGTGCACACTATGAAGAATGAAACTAACGGAGTTTATTCGATCTAAGACAGGCGATATCAAGGAAATTAGATTAGTAACTAAGCAGTACTCGACAAGTTTTGGTATTTGTGCCGCAAAATAAATGACGCCGGCAAAAATAAACAGGACATAAAATGCAGACTGCCAATAACAAGAATTTTTTTTAAATTTTATTCTGTGCAAATTGTTTCTTCAAAGCCTACGACAGTAAAAACAATGTTTTTTTGTTACAACGTATCGTTTGCTGCTCTACTTAGAATTTTCTTTACTTCTCGTGTGGCACGTTTCGGAAAATCGTCCCCATTATCAACTGTATTTATCGGGTACTGTCACGCTGTTAAACGTCATGTTTGCGGTATGAGAGCTGCTGTAGTGCACGGATGACTTTCGAATTCCTTTTTGTCCTATGTTGAAACTGACACATATACATCGTTTACGTGGCTCTCAGTCCTCAGTATAGGTCAAAACATAAACTGCTATTAAGTGGTGGTGGTGGTTAGTGTTTAACGTCCCGTCGACAACGAGGTCATTAGAGACGGAGCGCAAGCTCGGGTTAGGGAAGGATTGGGAAGGAAATCCGCCGTGCCCTTTCAAAGGAACCATCCCGGCATTTGCCTGAAACTATTTAGGGAAATCACGGAAAACCTAAATCAGGATGGCCGGAGACGGATTAGGATGGCCGGAGACGGGATTGAACCGTCGTCCTCCCGAATGCGAGTCCAGTGTGCTAAACCACTGCGCTGCTATTAAGCATAAAGACTGAAGCGAAGAGTGAAAATTTTTAACAAGGCCGGGATTCGGATCCACGTCTCCTGATTACTGGACATTTGCATTTGCCACTAAGCTATTTTGGCACAGCGATTCAGAAAACTGCACAGATTATCCTGGCACACCTCCCTCGTAGATCCAAATCCTCACTGCCGCCCCATCCTACTTTAAATTTCCCCTTACACCTGAAGGGAACTTCCGGGGCTGTCCGTGTTCTGCAACTGGGTTCCAGGCTGGATCCCCCATTTACGGTCGATGTTGAGGTGCTATTCCAGAACATGGAGAGACTAGGCGATTCTGTTCATGTGTGAGGGGGAGTTTAAAGTAGGCTGGGGCGGCAGTGAGAATTTGGAACGTGGAGGAAGGTGTGCCAGGGTAATCAGTGCAGTTCTATGAACCGTTGCCCAGGTGGCTTAGTGGCAAATGCAGCTGCCTATTAAGCAGAAGACCCAGGTTCGATTCCCGATATTGGTACAAATTTTCACACACTGTTTCAGTCAATATACATAAAATCATATCTGTATGAGACCAGTAAAGTTTCTCAAGGTGTGTCATTCGTATGAACTGTTATGTCCCATGTGTAATTACTCCTTTCGCACAGTCGAACGGTAGGATCACCATCAACGGTGTGACATGCACCCACTTCAGGAGACCTAGCCCCAGACACGTGTGCACCTTGTCATTACCAGACCACATAAGTGCTCAGGATTTACATCTGGTCGCGAAAGCCATCATTGTTCCATTACTGTCGACCATATTTTCCTACCTTGCGGCTTTTCGTTTTTCTCATTACTGTCGACCATCTTTCCCTACCTTGTGGCCCTTTTTTTTTTTAGTCGTCAGTCTTCTGACTGGTTTGATGCGCCCGGCCACGAACTACTCATCTCAGAGTAGCCTGCGTCCTCAGTTATTTACGCGGTGTGTACCCCCTGGTATAATGGAACTAATTTCCAAACACATATTCTCAGAAATTTCATACTCTCTTGGAGAGCAATGACGTGTGTTCCAGTGCTAGTTGGCTTTTTATATCCTTCTTGCTCTATACACCATTGGTTATTTTGCTGCCTGGATAGTAAAATTCCTTGATCTGCTTCGTGACGACCAGTCCTGATGTTTAGTTTGTCACTGTTCTCATTCCTACTACTTCTCTTCTTCGATGTAGTGTCAATCCATGTTTTGTGCTCATTAGGCTGTTCTGTTGACTGCATTCAGCAGATCCTGCAATTATTCTTCATTTTCACGGAGGATAGCTATATCATCAACGAATCTTATCATTGATATCCATTCACTCTGAATTTTAATCCCGTCCTTGAACCTTTTATTTTCGTTACCATACAGATTGAACAGTAGGGTCGAAAGACTACAAATCTTTCTCATACCCTTTTTAATCCGACCAGTTCGTTCTTCCATTATTTTAGTACAAACTGAATATTACCCGTCTTTCCCCATGGCTTACCCATATTTTCTCAGAACTGCGAACATCTTGCACCACTTTGAATCATCGAACGCTTATTCCACATCGACAAATACTACGTGGGTTTCTTGATTTTTCTTCAGTCTTGCTTCCATTATCAACCCTGAAGTCAGACCTGCCTCTCTGGTGCCTTTTTCCCTCCCCTAAAGCAAAATTATTCGTCATTTAACACAACCTCGATTTCCTTTTCCATTCTTCTGTGTATCATTCTTTTCAGCAACTTTTATGCATGAGCTTTAAGCTGATCGTGCAATAATCCTCGCACTTCTCGGCTCTTACAATCTTCGTAATTGTGTGGTTGATGTTTTTCCGAAAGTCAGCAGGTAGATCTGCAGTCTTATACATTTAACATACAAACGTGAATAGTGGTTTAGTTGCCACATTCCACAGTGAATTTAGAAATTTCGATGGAATGTTATCTATCCCTTCTGCCTTATTTGCGCGTAAGTCACCCAAAGCTCTTTTAGATTCTGATTCTAATACAGTATCCCCTATCTCCGTCCTGTCGACTCCTGCTTTTTCTTCTGTCATCACGCAAGTCTTCTCCGTCATACACGCCGTTAATGTTCTCTTTCCACCTAACAACGCTCTCCTCTGTCGAATTAGAATTGCACACTTAATGTTACCGCCGTTGCTTCTGAATTCACCGAACGATCTTCTGACTTTTCTATGTGCTGTCCTTCCGACAATCATTTCCTTTTCGATTTCTTCATATTTTTCTTGCAGCCATTTCGCCTTAGCGTTTCTGCACTCCCTATTTATGTCATTCGTGTGCAACTTGTGTTCCTGTATTCACTGAGTATATCTGTATTCGCTGAATTTCCCTGAACATTTTTGTATTTCCTTCTTTCGTCGATCAACTGAATATTTTCTTCTATTATCCATGGTTTCTTCACACTTACCTTCTTTGTACCTACCTATTTCATTCCAACTTCCGTGATTGCCTTTGTTAGAGATGTCCATTCATGTTCAACAGAACTGCCTACTGAGCTATTCCTCATCGTAGTGTCTATAGCTTCAGAGAACTTTATGCGCATCTCTTCATTCCTCAATACATCCGTATCGCACTTCTTTGCGCGTTGATAATTTTTGATTAGTCTCTTAAACTTCGGCCTACTCATCATCACTACTACATTGTGATCTGAGTGTGTATCTGCTCCTTGGTATGTCTTATAATCCAATATCTGATTTAGGTAGCTCTGCCTGACCATGATGTAATCTAACGGAAATCTTCCTGTACCGCCCGGCCTTTTCCAAATATACGTCCTCCTTTTGCGATTCTCGAACGGAGTATTCGCTGTTACTTGCTGAAATTTATTACAGGACTCAGTTAGTTTTTCTGCTTTCTCATTCCTAGTACCAAGCCCATATTTTCCCTTCTCCCTCTGTTCTACTTCTTTCAATACAACCGAACTCCTGTCCCCCAAGACTATTAGATTTTCATCTCCATTTATATGCTGCATTACGCATTCAGTGACCAAATATCCTTTCATTGTCTCTTCATCTTCGGCTTGCGACATCCGCATGTGAATCTGAGCTATAGTTGTCGGTATTGGTTTGCTGTCGATTCTAATGAGCTATGTACCTTTAATTCAGTAATTTCCATTCCCTTCTGTATCCTCATCTCGTTGATCAATGCTGATTCTTCCGTCTGTTAGAGACAGCTTTGCACCCCAAGATCAAGAGAGTGCCATGAACCTCTGTCTGCTACTCTGCTCTCATAGCTCACGGGGTTCCGGGTTCGATTCCCGGCGGGCTCAGGGATTTTCACCTGTCTGGAGATGAATGGGTGTTTGGGTTGTCCTCTACATTTCATCATCATTCGTGAATATGGTGAGACTGGACTAAGCAAAGTTTGAGAATTTGTACGGGCGTTGATAATCGCACAGTTGAGCGCCGCACCAACCAAACATCATCATCATCATCATCATCCGCTCTCGTAGCAAGACCATTGACATAAAGAGTATGACCTTTACGCCGAAAGACTTCGGTCGCCGTTGCTGGAGAGTTTAATTCTGCGTAATCTGTATTACCTATATGTTGTGCTTCCTGTCTGCCGCTGCCAGTTTTATCCACTTCTGCTGCTTCCACCATGAAGTTAACTATTTCGGACTATATAATCTGCCGCTAGTTGGCTGCGCTCGATCTTCACCTGAGTTAAGCATAAACAACTTTTCCTCCTTATTAACTTAAGCGTACATTTATTTACAGTAGGTGCTCAAAATGATGTCCCTCTTAGGTGAGAGCAGCCTGACATCTCCTGAACACATTAGCAAACACTCGACGAATTTCGGCTGCTGAAATCTGGGAAATGGCTAGCGAAATCTTGTCTTCCAACTCTTCAAGCGTTTGGGGATTGGTTGTATACAGCTTGTCTTTTAACGTTCCTCAAAGACAAAAATCACACGGATTTAGATCTGGAGAACGAGGAGGCCAGTCAGGTATCCTATCATCAAAAACACTTGTTATTGGTGTCACAGAAGCATTGGCGATGTTTGTCTTGCACTGTCCTGCCTGAAATAACCGTTCATCTAACCGTTCATCTTTTCGTTAGGTGTTAGTTCTCGAAAAACAGGATGCAGTATGTTGTTCACGTACGTGTCAGAGCGTATTCTTTCGTGGAAAAAGACAGGTCCTGTAATTCGTCTTGCACTACTTGAACAACACACTCATGTTTTCACATCATGCAAAGGTTGTTCATGTAATTCGTCAGGAGTTTCGGAGCTACAGTGTCGATTGTGCAGAGAACTCACTACCCCAAAAAAAGCAGCTATGCTTCATCAGAAAAAAGCATCTCAGGGTAAAGTTCCCCATCGTGCACAGCCTGTAACAGCCAGCTGCGGTAACGACATCGAGCGATAGTAACTGAGTTCCTTAGTTGATGCACCACATTATTTTGTATGGTTTCGGGTTCGGTTTGTGCACATCTCTGTGAGCGGATGCTCTTGACACGCCAGTTTCAAGTGCCAAAAGACGGAGAGATTTTCTCGGACGTCTTTCCGAGACCAACCCTATCTCCTCTAATTTGTTTTCGGTTAAAACACCAGGTTCTCTAGGCTTTCGTTTGTGTGAGACAGATCCAATCTCTTGAAATTTTTTCACTACTTTGTGTATCGTCGAATCATTGGTAACATGCACACCGGGGGTCTTCGTATTCAAGTCGACATTAAACATATGATTCTGTTTTCGTATAGTTCAACACAAGGAGCACTCGTTGATCCTTAGTGTATACCATACTGATTGTAAAATCGACAGGAAACTGAAAGCAGAACAAGCGAACTCTGAGTCGCACAGACACACATGCACGGTGTTTCTGTCTGAGTACCGTGCCCAGCAAAACACGGGCAGGGAAAGCCCCGAACTCGGCGCATTTGCTGTAATGACGTCTAGCAAGAATATCTATATAACAAGACAAAAATCTCTAAAGAAAACACCAGTACACTCAGTAGCGCGGTGTCCGAGAACTTTTTCTCACTTCCACATCAGTGTCAGCGTCTTTTGTCAGCCAACATCTGGTGTGCAACAATAATTGACTAATTTTATGGTCCTTCATTTCATTCATCATAATCGATGTTTTTCAATGCCTGAAACTGTACCAAGAATGATTTAGATCCTATTCAGTACCTCCTCATTAGATACGTGATCTACCCACCCAATCTTCAACATTCTTCTGTAGCACCACATTTCGAAAGCTTCTATTCTCTTCTTGTCCAAACTATTTATTGTCCATGTTTCACTTCCATACATGGATACACTGCATACAAATACTTTCAGAAACGACTTCCTGACACTTAAATCTATACTCGATGTTCACAAATTTCTCTTCTTCAGAAACGCTTTCCTTGTCATTGCCAGTCTACATTTTATATCCTGTCTACTTCGACCATCATCAGTTATTTTGCTCCCCGAACAGCAAAACTCCTTCACTACTTCAAGTGTCTCATCTCCTAATCTAATTCCCTCAGCATAACCCGACTTAATTCAACTACATTCCATTATCCTTGTTTTGCTTTTGTTGATGTTCATCTTATATCCTCCTTTCAAGACACTATACATTCCATTCAACTGTTCTTCCAAGTCCTTTGCTGTCTCTGACAGATTTACAATGTGTTCGGCGAACCTCAAAGTTTTTATCTCTTCTTTGTGGATTTTAATACCTACTCCAAATTTTTCTTTTGTTTCCTAAACTGTTTGCTCAATATACAGATTGAATAACATCGGGGAGAGGCTACAACCCTGTCTCACTCCCTTCCTAAACACTGTTTCCCTTTCATGCCCCTCGACTCTTATAACTGCCATCTTGTTTCTGTACAAATTGTAAATAGCCTTTCGCTCCCTGTATTTTACCCCTGCCACCTTTAGAATTTACAGTTTTCCAGTCAACATTGTCAAAAGCTTTCTCTAAGTCTACAAATTCTAGAAACGTACATTTGACTTTCCTTAATCTTTCTTCTAAGATAAGTCTTAAGGTCAGTATTGCCTCACGTGTTCCAACATTTCTACGGAATCCAAACTGATCTTCCCCGAAGTCGGCTTCTATCAGTTTTTCCATTCGCCTGTAAATAATTCGTGTTAGAATTTGGAACTGTGACTTTTTAAACTGATAGGTCAGTAATTTTCACATCTGTCAACACCTGCTTTCTTTGTGATTGGAATTATAATATTCTTCTTGAAGTCTGAGGGTCTTTCGCCTGTCTCGTACATCTTGCTCACCAGATGGAAGAGTTTTGTCAGGACTGCCTCTCCCAAGGCCGTCAGTAGTTCCAATGGAATGTTGTCTACTCTCGGGGCCTTGTTCCGAGTCAGGTCTTTCAGTGATCTGTCAAACTCTTCACGCAGTATCGTATCTCCCATTTCATCTTCATCTACATCCTTTTCCATTTCCATAATATTGTCCGCAAGTACATCGCCCTTGTATAGACCCTCTATACACTCCTTCCATCTTTCTGCTTTCCCCTCTTTGCTTAGAACTGGGTTTCCATCCGAGCTCTTGATATTCATACAAGTGGCTCTCTTTTCTCCAAAGGTCTCTTTAATTTTCCTGTAGGCTGTATATATCTTAGCCCTTGTGAGATAAGCCTCCACATCCTTACATATGTCCTCTAGCCATGCCTGCTTAGCCATTTTTGAGACGTTTGTATTCCTTTTTGCCTGCTTCATTTACTGCATTTTTATATTTTCTCATTTCATCAATTAAATTCAATATTTCTTCTGTTACCCAAGGTTTTCTACTAGCCCTTGTCTTTTTACCTACTTGATCCTCTGCTGCCTTCAGTACTTCATCCCTCAGAGCTATCCATTCGTCTTCTACTGTATTTCTTTCCCCCGTTCCTGTCAATTGTTCCTTTATGCTCTCCCTGAAACTCTGTACAACTTCTGGTTTAGTCAGTTTATCCAGGTCTCATCTCTTTAAATTCCCACCTTTTTGCAGTTTCTTCAGTGCATAACCAATAGATTGGGGTCAGAGACCACATCTGCCCCTGGAAATGTCCTACAATTTATAACCTGGTTCCTAAATCTCTGTCTTACCATTATATAATCTATCTGATACCTTTTAGTATCTCCAGGATTCTTCCATGTATACAACCTTCTTGTATGATTCTTGAAGCAAGTGTTAGCTATGATTAAGTTATGCTCTGTGCAAATTTCTTTGCCCCAATCCGTATTGACCTACTATGTTTCCTTCTCTCCATTTTCCTACTGTCGAATTCCAGTCACCCATGACTATTAAATTTTCGTCTCCCTTCACTACCTGAATAATTTCTTTTATCTCATCAAACATTTCATCAATTTCTTCGTCATCTGCAGAGCTAGTTGGCATATAAACTTGTACTACTCTAGTAGGCATGGGCTTCGTGTCTATCTTGGCCACTATAATACATTCACTATGCTGTTTGTAGTAGCTTACCCGCACTCCAATTTTTTTATTCATTATTAAACCTTCTCCTGCATTACCCCTATTTGATTTTGTATTTATAACCCTGTATTCACCTGACCAAAAGCCTTGTTTCTCCTGCCACCGAACTTCACAAATTCCCACTCTATCTATCTTTAACCTATCCATTTCCCTTTCTAAAGTTTCTAACCTACCTGCCCGATTAAGGGATCTGACATTCCACCTCCGGAATATTTTACCCAAGAGGATGCCATCATCATTAAATGATACAGTAAAGCTGCATGCCCTCGGGAAAAATTACGGCTGTAGTTTCCCCTTGCTTTCAGCCGTTCGCAGTACCAGAACAGCAAGGCCATTTTGGTTATTGTTACAAGGCCAGATCAGTCAATCATCCGGACTGTTGCCCCTGCAACTATTGAAAAGGCTGCTGCCCCTCTTCAGGAACCACACGTTTGTCTGGCCTCTCAACAGATACCCCTCCGTTCTGGTTGCACGTAAGGTACAGCTGTCTGTATCGTTGAGCACGAAAGCCTCCTCACCAACGGCAAGGTCCATGGTTCATGGGGGGGGGGGGGGGGGGAGGACTGATAAATTATTAACAATAATTTCAGAAACTCTCAACTCATATTCTGAAGCTAATTGGAAATTAATAATAATTGGTAGATAAGATAAACGAGTGACAACCGCGCCGTGAGCAGACAGCACTAAACTGTTAAGAAAGCTGGGTAGAGTTTAAGATTAGTTTTCCGAGAGAACGTACGTGACTCTAACCCAAGGACATCACACACATCCATGCCGGAGGCAGGAGTCTAACCTACGACCGTAGCAGTCCTGCGGTTCCAGACTGCAGCGCCTAGAAATGCTCGGCCCCTCTGGCCGGCCGTGACTCTGTATACGCAGTGCGATCTTTTCTAAAATGGTACAATTTCTTGAATAATAGTAGTAAGCTTCCTGATGTTCAACTGAGCTATTCTTTCCATTTTACGCAAAACATTTCGACGACCGACCTATCCATCTTCTTTAGGAGGTGCGAGTTACGCTTTTACGTTTGCTCGTGGCCAGCACAACCGGACTGAGCTATTGTTTCGTCTCGCTAAAATCACGGACATCATCTGTCCGGAGATGGGGGAGGCTAAGCAGCAGCGCTGCTGTTCCTCCTTTATCAGCTCTGTTGTCATATGTGTGGCCTCTCGTTGGAATGGGCCTCTGGCTACACAGCTGGTAGGTCTTCTGTGGCAGGCTCGCGCCTGCCTGAGCGCCACTCTTCCTTCACCCACTTCTCTCTGGCCTGGTATGTCTCGCGCCGCTATTTATACCCGAATTCGATTCCCGACGTCCACTGCGTCTTTGATGCTCTTCTGTTTTACAGAGCCCTCACTCATACTCCGTGAAACGCAAATTCCCTCAGCGTTTCCCAACTCTGATGGATGTGACGGCCGGAGAGATTTTAATAAATCGAGTTTGAGGCCCAAAGCGTTATTTAAATTGAAGCCTCCATCCATAATTATGAGGTTTTCTGACAAATTTATTCCGATCATCTCGTTACTTATACTGTGCCAGAAACTTGGCGTTTGCAGGACGATATTGGTCTCACCGTATTTCATTTCATGATTATATTCTAGGCGGTGCTCGGCGACAGCTGATCTACTTGGTTGTTTTAGTCGGCTGTGTCGCTTATGTTCCTTGCATCTCTCCTTCACTGTTCTGATAGGCTCCCTAACGTAAGACATGCCACATTCGCGTGGAATACGATACACAACCGGCTTTCAGAGACCTAGAACGTCTTTAACCGAACTCGGAGAAGATCAGTTTTCATTCCGTAGAAATGTTGAACACTCGAGGCAACACTGACCCTACGACTTATCTTAGGAGATAAATTAAGGAAAGGCAAACCTAGCATCTGTAGACTTAGAGAAAGCTTTTGACAATGTTGATTGGAATACTCTTTTTCAAATTCTGAAGGTCGCAGGGGTCAAGTATAGGGAGCAAAAGAGTATTTACAATTAGTACAGAAACCACATGCCAGTTATAACAGTCGCGTGGCATGGAAGGGATGTAGTAGTTGGGAGGGGAGTGAGACAGGGTTGTAGGCTACCCCCGACGATGTTATTCAATCTGTATATTGAGCAAGCAGGGTTTTTTTTTTTTTTCATCAGTCTACTGACTGGTTTGATGCGGCCCGCCACGAATTCCTTTCCTGTGCTAACCTCTTCATCTCAGAGTAGCACTTGCAACCTACGTCCTCAATTATTTGCTTGACGTTTTCCAATCTCTGTCTTCCTCTACACTTTTTGCCCTCTACAGCTCCCTCCAGTACCATGGAAGTCATTCCCTCATGTCTTAGCAGATGTCCTGTCATCCTGTCCCTTCTCCTTATCAGTGTTTTCCACATGTTCCTTTCCTCTCCGATTCTGCGTAGAACCTCCTCATTCCTTACCTTATCAGTCCACCTAATTTTCAACATTCGTCTATAGCACCACATCTCAAATGCTTCGATTCTCTTCTGTTCCGGTTTTCCCACAGTCCATGTTTCACTACCATGCAATACTGTACTCCATATGTACATCCTGAGAAATTTCTTCCTCAAATTAAGGCCGGTATTTGATATTAGTAGACTTCTCTTGGCCAGAAATGCCTTTTTTGCCATAGCGAGTTTGCTTTTGATGTCCTCCTGGCTCCGTCCGTGATTGGTTATTTTACTGCCTAGGTAGCAGAATACCTTAACTTCATTGACTTCGTGACCATGAATCCTGATGTTAAGTTTCTCGCTGTTCTCATTTCTACTACTTCCCATTACCTTTCGTCTTTCTCCGCTTTACTCTCAAACCATACTGTGTACTCATTAGACTGTTCATTCCGCACAGCAGATCATTTAATTCTTCTTCACTTTCACTCTGGATAGCAATGTCATCAGCGAATCGTATCATTGATATCCTTTCACCTTGTATTTTAATTCCACTCCTGAACCTTTCTTTTATTTCCAACATTGCTTCCTCGATGTACAGATTGAAGAGTAGTGGCGAAAGGCTACAGCCTTGTCTTACTCCCTTCTTAATACGAGCACTTCGTTCTTGATCGTCCACTCTTATTATTGCCTCTTGGTTGTTGTACATATTGTATATGACCCATCTCTCCCTATAGCTTACCCCTACTTTTTTCAGAATCTTGAACAGCTTGCACCATTTTATATTGTCGAACGCTTTTTCCAGGTCGACAAATCCTATGAACTTGTCTTGATTTTTCTTTAGCCTTGCTTCCATTATTAGCCGTAACGTCAGAATTGCCTCTCTCGTGCCTTTACTTTTCCTAAAGCCAAACTGGTCGTCACCTAGCGCATTCTCAGTTTTCTTTTCCATTCTACTGTATATTATTCTTGTAAGCAACTTCGATGCATGAGCTGTTAAGGTGATTGTGCGATAATTCTCGCTCTTGTCAGCTCTTACCGTCTTCGGAATTGTGTGGATGATGCTTTTCCGAAAGTCAGATGGTATGTCGCCAGATTCATATATTCTACATACCAACGTGAATAGTCGTTTTGTTGCCACTTCCCCTAATGATTTTAGAAATTCTGATGGATTGTTATCTATCCCTTCTGCCTTATTTGACCGTAAGTCCTCCAAAGCTCTTTTAAATTCTGATTCTAATACTGGATCCCCTATCGCTTCTAAATCGACTCCTGTTTCTTCTTCTATCACATCAGGCAAATCTTCACCTTCATAGAGGCTTTCCATGTATTCTTTCCACCTATCTGCTCTCTCCTCTGCATTTAACAGTGGAATTCCCGTTGCACTCTTAATGTTACCACCTTTGCTTTTAATGTCACCAAAGATTGTTTTGACTTTCCTGTATGCTGAGCCTGTCCTTCCGACAATCATATCTTTTTCGATGTCTTCACATTTTTCCTGCAGCCATTTCGTCTTAGCTTCCCTGCACTTCCTATTTATTTCATTCCTCAGCGACTTGTATTTCTGTATTCCTGATTTTACCGGAACATGTTTGTACTTCCTCCTTTCATCAATCAGCTGAAGTATTTCTTCTGTTACCCATGGTTTCTTCGCAGCTACCTTCTTTGTACCTATGTTTTCCTTCCCAACTTCTGTGATGGCCCTTTTTAGAGACGTCCATTCCTCTTCAACTTTGTTGCCTACTGCGCTATTCCTTATTGCTGTATCTATAGCGCTAGAGAACTTCAAACGTATCTCGTCATTGCTTAGAACTTTCGTATCCCACTTCTTAGCGTATTGATTCTTCCTGACTAATGTCTTGAACTTCAGCCTACTCTTCATCACTACTATATTGTGATCTGAGTCTATATCTGCTCCTGGGTACGCCTTACAATCCAGTATCTGATATCGGAATCTCTGTCTGACCATGATGTAATCTAATTGAAATCTTCCCGTATCTTCCGGCCTTTTCCAAGTATACCTCCTCCTCTTGTGATTCTTGAACAGGGTATTCGCTATTGCTAGCTGAAACTTGTTACAGAACTCAATTAGTCTTTCTCCTCTTTCATTCCTTGTCCCAAGCCCATATTCTCCTGTAACCTTTTCTTCTACTCCTTCCCCTACAACTGCATTCCAGTCGCCCATGACTATTAGATTTTCGTCCCCCTTTACATACTGCATTACCCTTTCAATATACCCATACACTTTCTCTATCTGTTCATCTTCAGCTTGCGACGTCGGCACGTATACCTGAACTATCGTTGTCGGTTATGGTCTGCTGTCGATTCTGATTAGAACAATCCGGTCACTGAACTGTTCACAGTAACAGACCCTCTGCCCTACCTTCCTATTCATAACGAATCCTACACCTGTTATACCATTTTCTGCTGCTGTTGATATTACCCGATACTCATCTGACCAGAAATCCTTGTCTTCCTTCCACTTCACTTCACTGACCCCTACTATATCTAGATTGAGCCTTTGCATTTCCCTTTTCAGATTTTAGAGTTTCCCTACCACGTTCAAGCATACATTCCTCGCCCCGACTCGTAGTACATTATTCTTTCGTTGATTATTCAATATTTTTCTCATGGTAACCTCCCCCTTGGCAGTCCCCTCCCGGAGATCCGAATGGGGGACTATTCCGGAATCTTTTGCCAATGGAGAGATCATCATGACACTTCTTCAACTACAGGCCACATGTCCTGTGGATACACGTTACGTGTCTTTAATGCAGTGGTTTCCATTGCCTTCTGCATCCTCATGTCGTTGATCATTGCTGATTCCTCCGCGTTTAGGGGCAATTTCCCACCCCTAGGACAGTAAAGCAGTAAAGGAAACAAAAGAAAAATTCGGAGTAGGAATTAAAATCCATGGAGAAGAAATCAAAACTTCGAGGTTTGCCGATGACATGGTAATTATGCCAGAGACAGCAAAGAACCTGAAAGAGCAGTTGAACGGAATGGCCAGTGTCTTGGAAGGAGGATGGATATAAGATGAACGTCAACAAAAGCAAAACGAGTATATTAGAATGTGGTCGAAGTAAGTCGGGTGATGCTGAGGGAATTAGATTCGGAAATGAGACACTTGAAGTAGTGAAGGAGTTTTGTTATTTGGGGAGCAAATTAACTGACGACGGTCAAAGTAGAGAGCATGTAAGATGTAGACTGGCAATGGCAAGGAAAGCGTTTCTGAAGAAGTGAAACGTGGACGATAAATAGTTTATACAAGAAGAGAATAGAAGCTTTCGAAACTTGGTGCTTCAGAATATGCTGAAGGTTAGCTGGGTAGATCACATAACTAATGAGGAGGTATTGAATAGAATTGGGGAGATGAGGAGTTTGTGGCACAACTTGACAAGAAGAAGGGATCGGTTGGTACGACATGTTTTGAGGCATCAAGGGATCACCACTTTAGTGTCGGAAGGCAGAGTGGAGGGTGAAAATCGTAGATGGAGATTGAGAGACGAATACACTAAACAGACTCATAAAGATGAAGACTGCAGTAGGTGCTGGGGGATGAAGAAGCCTGCACAGGATAGAGTAGCATGGAGAGCTGCATCAAACCAGTCTCCTGACTGAAGACCATAACAACAACATTTTTAGTGGCGTTGAGGTTTTCCCATTTGCTGCTCGTGCCCTGTTTATTGTAAACACGTTAGAATCGGCTGCGGTGAAGATGAAACCAATCGAAATGACGACTAGGAGTCATCCTTACACCCCACGAGATAATTAAATTGCCTCTAGTTGCGCTACGAGAAGTGAGCGGTGGTGTTACGTTCAGAAATCGACCGCGTATGTTTCATATCTTTTTGGTGGAAAGTATTACATTCAGGAATCAACGGTGTAATATATAAGGGTTGCAGTTTATATCTTTTGGGAAATCTCCCCTGCGTTAGGAAATAGTTTGAACAAGTGCAGCCCTCATAAATATTACACTTGGCATCCCTTTGCGTTGATGTTCATAAATGTTACACTTGGCATATGATCATACATATTACACATTGTCAGGGACCCTAAAGTCCAGGAATAAGGTTAAAGGTCGGAACTCAGAGGATGTACTGAATTAAATCTTTTTAGACCATTATTCCAGCTCTCGTTAATACAGAGTTCTAACAAAACAAGTAGAAAAACAGAATATTTACCTCAAATATTGGCACTTATTTGCAAGGCAGAACGATTCTGTTAAGTATAGCTGTAACCATTTTTTAAATTTGAGGTTTTTTTTATTACAGGAAACTGAACCAACCAGTAAGAAATGGTTAGTACTACTTTGTGAGCTACTATCACTCATTCCAATTTGATTTTCACTGTTTACTTTTGGCATGTACGGGTCGCTAGATATTATGACGCCTCAGTTTAAATTACTGACACATAGTTAACTTTGTGAGTTAAATAAACTGGCAGTAATTGACATACGTTCAGACCAAGTTTTGAACAGTGATATATATGTCATGTCACTAAGTGAGTACACATTATCATCTTTGTGAAGTTGTTAAGAACTTTGAAGTTAATACCAAGAAATATGAGAAATATTCTCTTTGATTACTGTTCAAAACTTGGTCCAAACGTGTCCACTATAGATACGTTGTTGTAGTGTTTAAGCTGCCAGTAGTTGTAGTTGGTGAGCGAAGGTCGGCGTTGGCTGGCGTTAGAAGTGCATGGACGGTGTTATATTTAGTATTCGTGGTTAGCGATAGGTCACGGTTTTCTCAGACTCACTATGGAGACGAGTTTGGAAAAGCATAACTATGGGGCAAGAATGGGAGGAAGTGAATTTATCGTGGTTAAATATTCTGTGTGAAAGTCCAGACAACAATCGTGGCTCGTAGTCGGCTGTTTCGTGTGATCAGTACAGCGTAATCTATCTTGGAATGATAAGTAATCACTCCTTTTTACGTTTTCTCAACATTATCAAACAGAATCTTGGACCTAGTTCCCACTAAGCTATTCCAAAGAAAAGAAAGAAATCCGAGTGATAAAAGGCAGCATTTTTTGGTAACCACAAGTAACGATCAGTAGTAAGAAGTCAAAGCAATAATCAAATTCAATCATTTAACTTAATGGATACCTTATAAGGCATATGTGACGATGGAATATAGGATAGTGGAACAGCTAGGGGAAAAGGAAGT
This sequence comes from Schistocerca gregaria, assembly GCF_023897955.1. Classification (NCBI taxonomy): domain Eukaryota; kingdom Metazoa; phylum Arthropoda; class Insecta; order Orthoptera; family Acrididae; genus Schistocerca; species Schistocerca gregaria. Next base: position 1,203,772,694 of record NC_064920.1, on the reverse strand, counting down.
GAGCGACGCCTTATACCGATTACCAACGAATGCTTCTGGGAGATCTATGTTTTACTTATTCCGTTTGTTGCGTATGCTAATAAAGGAAGGCTAGGGTCTTAACGTCCCGTCGACAACAGAGTTGTTAGAGATGGAGAACAGGCTTGTATTGGGAAAGGATGGGGAAGAAAATTTGTCGTCTCGACTGTCATAGTAATTCTACGTCACTCGGTTCCCGTACTGCAATCGTTACCTATAATACGATAAACAAATGCTGTAGTCTCGTATATAGCAGCTATTCCCAATTTCATGTGTTACGTAAGACAGCCTTTTAAGTTTATGCTATCACACCACTTCACGATTACTGCAGTACTTGGGAAACTGCTTCACCAATATTGTATATACACACACAAAAGCACAAAGCGGGTGCTTATGCGGAAGTAAACTTGTAGCACATCGAAGAAAGACGTCCTGAAACGCTGGAGGCGATGTTTACAAACGACGTCAAAACTTTTCTCGTTGCATAAAAAGCTCCTTGCCAACGGAAGTTTGCATCATAATCTCTCTCCGAGCGTCTCTGAAGATGCGGAGTACCACTAGGGATCGTCCAAAGCTTTATTATCACTCTTGGAGCTGTGGAACTTCTCCACGAGGCTGTGCGCTAAATTTTTCAGTGCCAAGCGTGGCAGGTTATATATCCGAGACATTAAAGTCATCCGACGTGTGTATAGTCAGATTCGTCTTCACTGACCATAGGGGTCAAAGCGGGACTCAACACTGAAGACAATTCTACTCCTCTCAATGAGATTCCAGGGCGAAGACGCGTCTCCAGACGCCCCAGACAGCGGTGGGGTACGGCCGATAGCCAGGCGTGGTGCCCTGGGGGTCATTTCTTTTCGTAGCAGGACGCCTTTCATAGGCAACCGCGACAACCGTACAGTACATCGGTAAGTTGACGATATTCTACCCCCGTTTTGCTAGCCTTCATAGCAAGCCATCCTGGGCTTACATTTCAGCAAGATAATGCCCACCCGCACGCGGCGAGAATTTCTGCTGATTGTCTTCTTGCCAAAATGTACCGTGGCTTGCAACGTTGTCGGATCTCTCCTGTAACGTTCCCTGGCAGCACACACACTGTTAATAAACAGAAATGACGTTTAATTGTACTATGTACGCCGCTATGAAGCAATTCGTATGTACTGTAATTGTTTAACAAAAAATATTATTTAATTTTGTATAAAGGACGTTGGTTATTATTGTAATATTTTCTCTAATAATATTCTCGATGTATTTATGATTGTAATATTTCTATACTCATAATGTAATTACGAAATATCTTAATATCTGCGATAAAAATGTAAAATATAGCCACAGAGGAAAATAATATTGTAAGATTACAAAGAGATATTAATAATCATCAATCTGTCTTTAGCCGCCATTAGAGGAGAAATTATAAAGGTGTGTAATTTTAATTATTATTGTGGTCTAAATACATTATAATTTATCAAAATTGTGTATTACTAATGTAAATTAGCTTGCCCATGTCATCTATAATATTTCTTTAAAGAATTTTCAGCACTTTTAGCGATTGTCGTTGGTGTTGCTGGGCTGTTCCGCGATCGAACGATTTGCAGCGGCGGCACATTTAAAAAATTATTCCGCTATAAAATTAACCAAACCCGTAAATCGGGAGCAGGTAAAATTAGCAGTATATTACGAAATATTTTTCTTTTACAGCGATCCTGAGGCTGACTGAATTTATTACTGGTTTTACATTTGTCCATTCATAGGCGGATAATTAACGTTGAAGTTGTTAATCTGTTGGTTCTTTCAATTTCTAAAGCAATTAACTTAAACGTATAGTGAAATGTGCTTTGTCAATGATAATTAAACGTTCAGATCGGCTTGGCGATATTTAACCATTTTATGCTAACAGAGACAGTCTTGTGTTCCATAGCTAACGCCGGGAAAGAATTCAGTAAATATTTAAAAAACCACTGCATTTAGAAAATGTATGCCAAGGCCGAAATACGTCAAAAATTTAATTTAAATAATTTTCAAAGTCATAAATGTTATTAATCAGTTAGTTTGAATTTATCAGCATGAGAGGGTTGCTAAAGTTCACGTAATTTTAAATGTGCTTTATTCTGCCTGAATGAATTTTTATTACCACACGTAAAAAAAGGGTTCTACAACAAAGTTCGTACTGAGAGAGTAAATAACAAAAATATTTAAAGCCATTTCGTCCCCATTTTCATCCATTCATTTTACATAATAAATATTTTATATATATATTTTTCATTAAACTCCCCAACTGAGAACATTTAGTGCATTATGAGCAGGGTGCTCCAGACAGCTTAGGGATTTTGACTATCCAATGAACAACTGCTTTCATAAGAATGGATTAGTGAGTCGCTCAATCTGTGAAGCTGTTTCTCTTGAATAAATCGTCCAATATTTCTTAAATTGTAATTATTTGTTTGCCTGTACATGTTCATCTACCAATTTCCGTCCCATTCTGGTAATTCCTTCGCATTGCATCGTGTTTTTTATTTATTTGTTCATTTTTTGAGTGCATTAGTGGCTTATATAGGTATAATATACAACCAGTTGCCTACTAATTTTCAGTCCGCAGCCCGTGGTCGTGCGGTAGCGTTCTCGCTTCCCGCGCCCGGGTTCGATTCCCGGCGGGGTCAGGGATTTTCTCTGCCTCGTGATGACTGGGTGTTGTGTGATGTCCTTAGGTTAGTTAGGTATAAATAATTCTACGTTCTAGGGGACTGATGACCATAGACGTTAAGTCCCATAGTGCTCAGAGCCATTTGAACCATTTTGAGCCTACTAATTTTCATGTGATATATTGTACAATTAATCAGTTTTTGAGGCACTGCAAGCTTATCATCAGATGTATGTGTTACCATGAATATCACGCAGCAGTGGAAATTAAGTACCCTAAATATAACTACGTTAAATTTCCGTTATTTCTGCCAACACTTGAACCCTAGCACCAGTTGCACGTGGTCTAGAATAAAATGTTTCTGTAACGTCTCCTGCTGATGAGCTTGCAATAGCTCGAAATGGTGGAGTGGTAAAATAAATCGTATCAAATTCAAAGATCAACTCGTTGCGTATCATAAATACACAAACAGCCAATTTAAATCACTTTTGCAGTTCATCGTCCACTATTGGTATAGTGAGACAAAATATATACAAATCGCAAATGTTCTCAGAATATCCAAACGATGTATTACTTAAGTGCAACAGTCCTGCCAGGATGTTCGTAGTCCACGGTCTCATCTAAAGAAAGATATGGTTGTTCGGCGACCGTTAGTGCCGGCCGGTGTGGCCGAGCGGTTCTAGGCGCTACAGTCTGGAACTGCGCGACCGCTACGGTCGCAGGTTAAAATCCTGCCTCGGGCGTGGATGTGTGTGCTATCCTTAGGTTAGTTAGCTTTAAGTAGTTCTAAGTTCTAGGGGACTGATGACCTCAGATGTCAAGACCCATAGTGCTCAGAGCCATGTGAACCATTTTTGCGACCGTTAGTCTCTGCGCAAACATTTGGACGGAATATCCACGTCGTGTAATAAATGTAGCGCTCATAAAATGTGGAAAAGTAGAGTGCGTGCAGAGAGTTAGGAGAGGCGTAGTTCCAGAGATGAAACCGTCACACAAACACACATCACGCGGAACATGTAAGCTACGGATAGCGAGCCTGAAAACGATCATATTAACATGTTGCGCCAGTACGACCACTGATTCAACGAATCAACCGTTTGTTATTAAAAACACGGGTACAGGATTACGCCGAATCAGCAGCAGCGGGGGTGATTCATTTTCACTGCCTCGTACAGCTTTTTTTTCTTTCTGTTGTTGCCATGTTAAAATTAGCTTCTTTTCCCAAAACACAGCGGAGATTATCCAATTTCATTTCGCTAGTATGGTGACGCAAGTGCAATTTTGACAGTCTCTTGAAGCAGTCTCAAATGAATGAAACAACTGAGCACAAATAAAGACAACAGTTGGAAAATTATATATTACTGTGCTGGTAACCTTCTACGTTATCTGATTTTCAAACAGGTGAGGAACACTCAACGCACTCAAACTGTTTTCTCTTTACTTATTCTGATCATCAGTAAACTGACACACAATATTTTTTTAGTCCAACGCTATCTATATTTTTTTTTAGAGGAACGCTGTCTGACTTTCAATAATCCCTACAAAAGAATGGCCCTGACTAACAATAATCTATACCTTAGTGAATCACTTACCTCACAAAAAACTTCGTTACTCGAACCACTGCAATACAGCGTTAAAATAGAAGATTCTAAATACTGAAGGCACTAACTACTTTTAGGCATAGTTAGCAAATGAAAGATTTTGATAGAGATCAAACAACTTATTTACCTTATATATATCAGTTCATGCCATCCAGTCTTACAAATTTCATTTTTCTGACGGACACATGTCTGGATCGCCCGCTCTCAAAACTCTGGCATCTCTCTCCCCACATCCACCACTACTGGCGGCTCACCCCCAACTGAACAACGCTACACGCGCTGTTCACATCCAACTGCCCAACACTACACCAGCGAATATGCCAAGAATGCGAACCAGCAACAGACTGTCCATAGCACAGTCAGTGATTTTCATACAGTGCGGTACGGGGCGTTACCAACATAAAAACCTAAACAGCCTACTAAAACATTTCAAAAATGAAGATATTATTGCTTCACTTATACTATTACAATCCAATAATAATATTCTCATTTCCCCAGCTATGGAGGGCTCTTCAAATAATTACAATGTTTCATTCAAAAAAAAATCTGTAGTCACTCGTGTATACCAGCAGATAGAACGTTCTGAATGTTAGCTTATATAGAAAAATACTCTCAGTTGTCCGTGTTATCATTTACAAAAATTTCGTTACGGTATTTCGACCTGCGTAAGAGATGTGAGGGATGTTTTGAATATTTCGCTTGCACTATGTCGTTTGCGCATATGATCGGAAGTGAGTGCATTACATAAAAAGTATTTTCTCTAGATTGGTGACAGATATAAATGTCGTTCCAAGTTTAAAGAAATCTTCAACGTGTTAGCTGACTCGTTTAGTCACTCGTGCATACTAGAGGATAGAACGTTCAGAATGTTAGCTGTATAAGCCGGCTGCTGTGGCCGTGCGGTTCTGGCGCTGCAGTCCGGAACCCCGAGACTGATACGGTCGCAGGTTCGAATCCTGCCTCGGATATGGTTTTAATTCTGTCATTCGACTTCACATTTCCTTTCACCCCAACTCTAAAAGCTCTCTGGGTGTACGGTCTGAGAAGGAAAGATTGGAAACCCGCCAAACGTAGCAAAATATTTTCTTAGTATTCTTGGGAAGAGGACATGCACCGGGTATCACGACTGTCAGTCCGTGTTAAGGAAAATGCTGGCTTACAAAAGAAGCCTTCTCACATATGTACTTCTTGTTTACTCGAAACGTGTAACAGAAAGAGCGTTACATTAATGACGCTAAATGCGTCGAGAAAAATGTCTGAAAATGCCTTCCTGGTACTGTCATTCACGAAAGCACTGTAACAATTACTATTTGACACCCCTTTTAGGGTAGACACCACAGAAATTAAGGACAAGAAGAAATCGTGAACAGCAGTCTGCTAATGTTTCGGGCCATCCAATACGGCGGCGCGCGTTCTCGCTTCCGGCGCCCGGGTTCCCGTATTCGATTCCCGGCGGGGTCAGGGATTTTCTCTGCCTCGTGATGGCTGGGTGTTGTGTGATGTCCTTAGGTTAGTTAGGTTTAAGTAGTTCTAAGTTCTAGGGGACTGATGACCACAGCAGTTAAGTCCCGTAGTGCTCAGAGCCATTTTTTTTTATGGCGGCGCCAGTTTTAAAACAACGTACCGCGTAAGTCAGTAGCGTAATCTCCCCGTGTTATAGTTTCATGAAAAGCGCTCTCGATAGGCCAAGATCCTGCCACTGACGAACTGTGACTCGGGGTGACAGTTTGTCCTTCATACAATGGACACAACACGTTCTTCCGACGACGTAAGAACATTGAACTTCAACTTCTGCATGAGAATCCATTTCTTTATCTTTCCTGACATGCAGACATACACTACTGCTACCTGTCTCGTGTAGCTCCGTGGAAATACTAATCATTCGCTTATGTACTATACTTGTCATGAAATTTATGCCGCCTACAACATGCGCCTATTGCAACGGCCGAGAGGTTCAAATGGTTCAAATGGCTCTGAGCATTATGGGACTTAACATCTGAGGTCATCAGTTCCCTAGACTTAGAACTGCTTAAACTTAACTAACCTAAGGAGATCACACACATCCTTGCCCGAGGCAGGATTCGAACCTGCGACCGTAGCAGCAGCGCGGTTCCGGACTGAAGCGCCTAGAACCGCTCGGCCACAACGGCCGGCTATCGCCCGAGAGGACAGACATGTTGCTCGCTCGGCCGTGCACGATCGTTCAGCTACATCACACGTCTTTAGTCAGGAAATGGAGCTAGAAAATAATTCAGTCAGACGCAGGGACACATCTGGATCACGACGGACCGTTGTTGTGACTTGCCTTTGAGTTGGCAGTAGAGAGAGGCGCGCCCGCAGCGTTGAGACAAGCGACATCACGGCACTCTGGATTACACCGCCCCTCTCCATTGACTGAACACGCCATCCCACTGGTCGCATTAGCGTGTGTGATTCAGGAAACAAGAAACATTGCGCCGCCCGGGGTAGCCGCGCGGTCTGGGGCTCCTTGTCACGGTCCACGCGGCTCCCCCCGTCGGAGGTTCGAGTTCTCCCTCGGGCAGGGGCGTCTGTGTTGTCCTTAGCGTCAGTTTTTTTAAGTTAGATTAAATAGTGTGTAAGCTTAGGGACCAATTACCTCAGCAGTTCCGTCTCATAAGATCCTACCACGAATTTCCAAAAGGAAACATTGCCAGATTGCATTTGTCACCCTCATTACGGCCCAGCATATGGCGTTAGGCTACGCAGTACCGCTCGGTGCACTAAACGATCAACTCTTTTCCGAATAGCCAACAATTGACAGAGCAGCCCTTACTAACCTGATGGAGGTCACTGTGACGTCATCTTTTCCTCGATATGAAGCAATTAAACCTGCTGCGCCGCTGTGAAGACCTGCCTCGGTACAGAGTGTTCAGCTGCTCCCCTGGCCAGGAAGATCTCCAGAGTCATCGAAATCATCTTGTTAGGATTGTCAAGAATTTGGCACACCGCAAGCAGCAGCCAATACGACTGATAAACTCAAGGCCTAGAGCTGAATCACCGTAGAATGTAGGAGCTGTATCCGTGTTCCGAGCTTAGTTTGACTCCGTACACAATCTGATTAGAGCCACAATAAGTAAAAGGTCGTTGTTCCTTCAGTTAAAACTTCCGGGCTGACAGGCCGTGGTCGACGTATAAAATTTCCACCTAACGTTTCGTATCGTCTCCATCTGCGGGAGACATCTTCTGAGGTCGTCCGGCTACTGCCCGGAAGTTTTAACTGCAGACAACACTGTCCGTGAAACCCTACACCGTCGTTATTTGCTATCCTTTGCGGAGACATAGACTTGCCTTCAGCTCCGCGAAACACACGGACGCTGCGAGGCGGTAGCTAGTTTAGGCGGCTACGCAACTCAGCGGCCTTTCGTCCAGTAGTAAATGGGACGTGTTAACTGGCAGCTCAGCTGGTGTTTTGGTGGGAGGTGGCAACGGCATACCTGGACGCAACCAGAGCGTGTCTCTCTGCAGTCTGACCCACTTGGTTCCTTTCCATCGGATCCGTGCCGTCAATAGCAGACGCAGTGCAGTGCTTACACCCATATGTGTAGTGCTTAGAGTACATTTACATCTACACTCTGGAAACCACCGTAAGTTGCTTGGTAGAGGATACGTCTCATTGGACCAGTCACTAGGGTTTCTTGCTGTTCCATTCACGTATGGAGTGCGGCAAGAATGATTGTTTGAATGCCTGTGTGCATGCACTAATTATTCTAATCTTATCCTCGCGATACCTATGTGAGCGATACGTAGGGGGCTGTAGTATACCCCTAGAGTAATCATTTAAAGCCGGTTCTGCAAACCTTCTTAATACACTGCCTCGGATAATTTACGTCTGTATTCAAGAGTGCGCCAGTTCAGTTCATTCAGTATCTCCGTGACTCTCTTCTACGGATTAAACAAACCTCTCACCATTCGTGCTGCTCTTCTCTGTCTATATTCAATATCCACTGTTAGTCCTCTCTGGTACGGCTCCCACACACTTGACCAATATTCTAGAACCCGTCGCGCGAGTGATTTGTAAGCAATCTCTTTTGTAGACTGATGGCACTTCCCCAGTATTCTACCAACAAACCGAAGTTTGCCACCTGTTTCACCCAACACTGAACCTATATGATCATTCCATTTCACATCCCTAAAAAGTGTTACACTCAAGTATTTGTACGAATTGACCAATTCCAACAGTGACTTTCGGATATTATAGGCATGGGACACTATATGTTTTCAATTTGTGAAGTGCAAAATTTTACATTTCAGAACATTTAGAGCAAGCTCGCAATCTGTGCACCACTTTGAAATCTTATCAAAATGCAACCGAGTATTTATGCATCTTCTGTCAGATAATACTTCATTGTAGATAACTGCATCATTTGCAAGAACCCTGGTTTTACTATTAATATTATCTGCAAGGTGATTAACATACAACATGAACATCTGACGATTATTCTCCATCCAAGATAAGATGCTACGTCGTCCGTACCAAAAAGTCCTCAACCCAGTCACAAATTTCACTTGATACACGATATGATCGTACTTTTGACAATAAGCGTGGGTGCGGTACTGTACCAAATGGTTTTCGGGAATCAAGATACACTGCTTTTACCTGGTTGCCTTGATCCAAACCTTTCAGTACTGAAAGAGAAAAGTGCGAGTTGGATTTCACATGATCTATGATTTCGAAATCCATGCTGGTTGGCACTGAGAAGGTCATTCTGTTCAAGACATCTCATTATGTTTGAGCTCCGAATATGTTCTAAAATTATGCAACAAATCGGTGTCAAGGATATTGGACGATGGTTTTGTGGATCACTTCTACTATCTGTCTTGTAGACGGGTGTGAGATGTGCCTTTTTCCGAGATATGAACACTTCTTTATTCGAGATGTCTACGATAAATTGTAGTTAGAAGAGGGCCTAACTCAGTAGCTCAGCCGCAAATGCAGTATAGATTCTGAGAGGGATTCCATCAGGGCCTGGAGCTTAACGATTTCAGTTGTTCTCAACTCCACTGACACTAAATCTTATTTCATTCATCTTTTCAATGGTATGAGGATAAAAATGGGGCGATTCTCCTGGGTTTTCCTTTGTAAAGGAACATTTGAAAACAGAGTTACGCATTTCAGATTTTGCTTTCCTACCCTCAATTTCAGTTCCTGTCTGATTCGCTAGGGACTGTACACTAACTTTGGTGCCACCAACAGCCTTCACATACGACGAGAATTTCTTAGGAATTTGTGAAATGTCATTTGACAAAGTTCTGCTACGATAGTCATTTGCTCGCTTGACAGCCAAACGCGTTTCATTCAGCATCTGTCTATCTAAAGCCCTACGGTTTCTTTTCAACCTGTCACGCATTAATCTCTGTTCCTCTGGGAGTCTCTTTACACGAAACGACACACTAGTTTCTGCTGAACCGTTCTGTTGCAGTAACAGTGAAGTTACTTTTTAGTTGTCCAAAACACCCCAATGACGTATAATATTCACGCACGGTGTAAAGGTAGCTTTCCTGTGGTCCAAATAAGGCAACTTTAACGTCAACCAGCTACGCAGCAATCGCACCCACCTCGTATGCATTGATATGCGCCAGCGCACCATCTGTGGCCAGCGTTGTTGGGACCCTAACAATGGGGAATATTGTTGTTACGGATATCGCTGGTGAATCGGTATTGCCGAGCACTACGTCTGCTCAATATTAAAGGTAAAGCAATAAATAGATCTAGAAAATGTGTCATTATATATTTTTGACGTAATCTGCCCTACAGAGATTACTTTTATGTATTTATTATCGGACCAGTATCGGCAGAATTCCATCATTACCGGCATTTGCATTACTGAAGAAAAAGTATCTTTTACAAAACATTTATTTCTTGTGTACATTGGAGCTAAAAACAGCTCTGACCCTATCAACAGTGCCATTATAGAGAGAGGGATTAGTGATCATTATTTCACCATAGCGCCGATGGTTAGTATGACAAAAAGAAGTTAGTAAATGCAACAAGAAGGCTAGGAGAGTATTTTTGCTAGAAAGAGTAGGTAAGTAGTTGCTACACTATGTGACGAAAAGTATCTGGACACCTGGATTCAAATGACTTACAAGTTCGTGGCGCTATCCATCGGTAACGTTGGAATTCAGTATGGTGTCGGTCCACCCTTAGCCTTCATGACAGCTTCCACTCTCGCAGGTATACTTTCAAACCAGGTGATGGAAGGTTTCTTGGGGAATGGCAGACCATTCTTCACGGAGTGCTGCACTGAGTTATCGATGTCGGTCGGTGACACCTGGAACTAAGGCGGCGTTCCAAAATATCTCAAAGGTGCTCTGTAGGATTCAGGCCAGTCCATTACAGGGGCGTTATTGTCGTGTAACCACTCCGCCATAGGCCGTGCATTATGAACAGGTGCTCGATCGTGTTGAAAGATGCAATCGCCATCTCCAACTGCTCTTCAACGGTAGGAAGCAAGAAGGTGCCTAAAACATCAATGTAGACCTGTACTTTGATAGTACCACGCACAACAACAAGGGGTGGAAGCCCTCACCACGAAAATCAAGACCTCACCATAACACCAGCGCCTCCCAATTTTACTATTGGCACTACACACGCTGGCAGATGACGTTCACCGGGCATTCGCCATACCTACACCCTGCCATCAGATCGCCACATTGTGTACCGTGATTCGTCACTCCAAGCAACGTTTTTCCACTGTTCAATCGTCCAAAGTTTACGCTCCTTACACGAAACGAGGCGCTGTTAGGCATTTACCGGCGTGACGTGTGGCTCATGAGCAGCCGCTCGACCATGAAATCCAAGTTTTCTCACCTCCCGCCTAACTGTCATAGTACTTGCAGTGGATCCTGATGTAGCTTGGAATTCTTGTGTGATGGTGTAGACAGTTGTCTGCCTATTGGACATTACGAACCTCTTCAATTGTCGGCTGTCTGTGGCAGTCAACAGACGAGGTCGGTGTATACGCTTATGTGCTGTATGTGTCCCTTCACGTTTCCACTTCACTATCACACCGGAACCAGTGGACCTCTGGATGTTGAGAATGTGGATATCTCGCGTGCAAACGTATGACACAAGTGACACTCAGTCACAAGCCACAAGCTACTGGAAATGTGCGGGTGACTCCGGTATATAAAAATGGCAGAAGAACGGACCCGCAAAACTAAAGAGCGAGACCTTTAACATATGTTTGCTGCAGAATTCTTGAACATGTTCTGTGTTGGGATATAGTAAATTTTCTTGAGACAGAAACGATTCCTCCCACGTATCACTATTGTGGTGTTGTGCTGCTTGATGCAGCCACGTCGATTAAATAGCCGAGGCGTAACGCTGCAAAGTGATATGACACGTAACGATCACTTGAAGCGAAGAGGAATGGTCGACTTCGGAGATTTTTAATGATGCGTACCTCCTTTATACAAGAGACCGCGTATAGATCTCTAATCGATCCATTCTTGAGTACTGTGTTTGGGGTTCCCACCACGCCTGATTGAAGGAGGACATCGAGGTAATTCAAGCAATTCAGAGACGTGCTCCGACATTTCTTATCGGTAGCATCGATCAACACGAAAGTGTAGGAGAGATGCTTCGTGATCTCAGTTCGGAATATCTGGAGGGAAGATGACGTTCTTGTCGCAAAAGACTGTTGAGAAAATTTAGAGAACGGGCATCTGAAGCTGGCTCCAGATCGATTCTGCTGCCACCAACATACGTTTTGTAGCAGTACCGCGAAGAGAAGAGAAATTACGTCCTGTACGGAGACATATAGATAGTAGTTTCTGCCTCACTCAGTTTGCTAGTTGAACAAGAACGGAAATGACTAGTAGTGGAACAAGGTAACATCCCCCCCCCCCCCCCCCGGTACAAGGTAACCCCTCTCCCCCAACACGTACCATACGGCAGGTTGCGGAGCATCTAATGTATAATTAGATGCAAATTGTGTCTCCCATTATTAAACGTGACTACTACTTCTCGCACAGATTAGGTTCCCTTGTGTCCTGTTTTGTTTGCACATACCATAGGTGTTTGCCAATAACAATTATATAATTACCTAATTATACGACAGTTTTAATCAGAGTATTAAAATTGGATATTATATAATTGTCAATTGCGATGTGCTTGATATCCCAAGATACTGAGTTGTTTATTTCATGGATTATATAATTTCATTTCTAAATTACATAGCGTGTTTAACGGAATTTCTAAACAGAGCGGTGGGCTGGGTGTGCTAAGAAGTTTGCTCGGAAAGCAGGTCTGGAACTTCGGTTACCAAAGACGACACTCTGGAAGGTTTCGAGACAACGTTTATACATGCGTCCATAGTTTTAAATAAGCGCATACCTCTAGTACTGCATTTTGCCTCTTTGTTTTCCCATTTGCAGTTCCAAGTACGTCACTTATGCAAAATGGCGTCCCCTGAGGGTAAAACGGTTTGCTAAGAGTAAGTTTGCTGGAAGCAAGAGATGACTAGACGTCGGTTATAACCTTGGAACTGAGTGCTGCAGTGGAAAGCTGACTTCCTTCATCGCGTTGTTTTCGATGATGAGGCAACTTTTAATCTAAATCGGAAGGCAAATATTGATAATGTTCGTATCTGGTGGTCAGAAACCGTCATGAACTTGTGAAGTATCGAAGACATTCATCAAAATTAAATGTCTTCAGCTCTGTGTCGCTTCGTCAGTTGTGCGGACTGTCTATTTATTTATTTACTTTTCGCTGAAGCTACTGTCCAGGAATGGCTTATCTGGATATGTTGCAAGAGTGGTTCTTTACCCAGTTAGAAGTTGAATGTGAAAACTTTATCTGGCAAGACGGAGCCCTTCCCCACTGGCATTTCTTAGTAGAGGAGTGGTCAAGCGCCGAGGTCCCTGACTGTTGGACTGGTCGTGATGGTCAGTACGGCAGAGCTCTTTCCGCTGGCTTTCACATTCACCTTACCTCACGCCATACGATTTCTCCTTTAGGGGTTTATGTAAGATAGCGTCTACGTTCCCTCATCACATACACTTAAATACCTCTTCAAAATATCTTTTGCGATCTGCAAATAATTGAAGAAACAAACCATAAATAGCTCAATTATTAACTATGCAACAATAAACGTACGAACTGACGGAACAACACAACAGTAACTTTCTAGTTACTACTCCGCTTATTGTTATTGTTATTGGCAGCGTTCAGACACAAAGCATTGGACGACTACAGTCTTTGAATTTTTGCCAGTGCGGAAGTAAGGAGTCTAGCAATCGAGCGATATACAGACAGTGGTCCTAAGTACAGCGCACACGTTTTTAAATTGAGTGATTTTAAATGGGCGTGCAGGGTGTGAGTGCAGAAAGTGTCGTTAGAAAGAGGGGTTGTGCAGAAAAAGCTTGATTTGTAACAAGCGCCCATCCTCAATGTAGATAATTATCTTTCTTTTCCGAAGAGAAATTATAGGAAACACTTGCATTCCATAAAATTTATCCATGTTGGATTTTGTGAACTCCGCGGCCGTTAATGATAGTTGGTTAATGACGCAACCAGCCACGAACACTTTGTGCCATAACCGGTTCGGGCAACCATGCCCGTCTTCAGATGGCTAATAGTTTTCATTACATAGATGGTTTGATCAACAGCATGTCGTATGCTCCAGAATACGTTCCAGTAGACAGTGAATCGATCTTACTTGGAAATAACACTAGTCAAAGAATTTAAAATTTTTTCCGCCATCTATGATGTAAATGGGTGGATTATCCTAATTTTTGGGTACTGAATTCACTGGTAAAATCAAGTTTTCACCATCACATCATATATCCTCGATACACAGCAGAATCAAAAACTGTACGCGTGGACGCTGACAGAATTAAAATATACAAGAAATACATATTCGCAACCTTAGAACTTAATACTGTTTAATGTGTATATGTGGACATCATGCCAGTAGCAAGTCTAAACTAGTTTTTAAGATACATTCAGTTTAATTCTTCTTTTATATTCGAAAAATTTGCTCTTGTTTTGCTCGCCATTTCTTTGTGACACCACACCTGTCACCTAGCGAACATTTGTAGATCTTCTAGCACTCATGTAAAAAAAAAAGACATCTGAACATAAGAACAGCAAACAACAAAGTACGGCAAATAAACTAGAAAGGCCCTTAAAAACTCAAAAATCTTACTTGCTAGATTATTTTGAAAGGTAGATTCCAATTCTATACACCAAAATCTATCGTAATTGGTGTAGCACATCCCAGATGCAAAATAGTTGTTGAGAACTATAAGCTGCTGTCCACATTTTAGTAAAAGAGAGTTAATAAATGTAGAACATTCGAAACTATGGTGTTCCAGTGGACTTAAGAACCGAAACAGAAATGTCTTTATGTCTTACTTAAATACCTAATGATGTGGTTTTCACTTGAACGACACTTTTTACACCTATCTTGTAAGTGATGGAAATCGCAAGAAAAATTGAGAATATCAATGAGACGATTGAATATGTTTTTCTTCAAGCAGATGCAGAATGTTTGGTTTCAAACTAGTTAAAGTACATCTAAGATTACTGCCCATGTTCAGGCGACTGCGGTGTTTTATTTTCATGATGGTTAGTGAAGAGAATCTGGTCTCACATGGGTATGTATTTGAAAACTGTATGAGGACTTTCAAGGCTTCCTTTGCCAGTCTTGGATAAAAAGAAAGGAAAATGGGCCAAAATTCTTTCAACAGCATGTGTTGAAACAATTCTTAAGCACTCAAAACGCATTTCATTTCAGTTGCATCCTCTTGTATTTCATCAGTAAGTGCATGCACAGTAATTGTGACGGATGATTTTGCTAATTTGCACTGCCGGTCTTTCGAAGACAAATAAGGAAAATGAAGTTTGAACTCGTCTTCTTGAAGCCATTCAACGTGTCACTGATAACTCCCCGCTTGTTGATACCGGCACTGCAGCCTGCCTAGAAGTTCATTTAATCGAGAAAACGACGAAAAGTTAGCAAGGGGCGCATCAAGGCGACGCTTCCATTGTTGTGTCCAGCAAGATCATCCGGCCACCCCGTAACATTAACCTTGCCAAACCCGATACTAACCATGCAGACCCTGTGAGTCCGCGGGATAAAGGCACAAGCAAAAGAAGGTAGTTGTGTTCCTACCTTCTAGTTTCAAATTCAGATTATTCATGGTTTCAAAGAACTCCGTAAGGTATGCTAGCGAAAATGGTGGTGGTGGTGGTTAGTGTTTAATGTCCCGTCGACAACGAGGTCATTAGAGACGGAGCGCAAGCTCGGGTTATGGAAGGATTGGGAAGGAAATCGGCCGTGCCCTTTCAAAGGAACCATCCCGGCATTTGCCTGAAACGATTTAGGGAAATCACGGAAAACCTAAATCAGGATGGCTGGAGACGGGATTGAACCGTCCTCCTCCCGAATGCGAGTCCAGTATGCTAACCACTGCGCCACCTCGCTCAGTGCTAGCGAAAAGTTGTAAAGCAGTCATCAGTGAATAATACTGAAGCTCAGGTTTACATTGCATCAAAAGAAATAGCTTTACCTCTGATTTCAATGCGTACAGCCTGCTAAGCATATTGCCCTTCGAAATCCAGGGGACTTTTGCATGAAAGATTAAAGATTGTTGTTGAGCACTGAGACCATTATACAGAACTCTGAAAGAAAGCGAGTATTCGCAACACTTGGCTGAATTTTATTAAGCACGCTGACAGCCACTTTCAGTGCAGAGTTCAGTTTCCAAAGTGAAGCTAGGGCTTGTCTCTGGATCACACAGCGAGAGCCAGTAAAATTAGTATTCTTGGCAATACTTAGGAAGGCGGAACCTGAACATAACATGGCTTGTGCTCTGTCGATACAAATCCCAGTAACTGTGGCGCAAGACAAAAACTGTTTTCAACCAAAAATTCATTAATGACAGAAAATGCATCAGAACATTTTGACGTTTCCAAGATTTTAGAAACAGTAGTGAATTATTTTTTCTCGTCCACTAATGTGCTAAATACTATTAAGTGGCATTGTTGAGCTATATCAGGGGATTTGTCACACTTCAAGGCCAAAAAAATGGGGACATATTCAAAGAGCTATATCAGGAGATTCAACAAACTACAAGGCAAAAAAATGTAGACATATCACTCTTTCAGTTAGCTGTTCTTTGAAATTCAGAATCATTTCCTTATTTCTACGTTGCACACTGTTGTGTGAAAGAGGTATGTCGTCCATTTTTCGCTGTCTGTCTGCTCGAAAAATAATTCTGATTGCATTAAGAATGGAAGATTGGAGTAAAGTCTCACCAATAGTATGAGGTGTTTTTGATTTTTTGCTGTTAAGAGAGAAATTTTACACGGTGTGTCAGTAACATGCTCATTTTCCTGCTGAAAGATCATAGTGGAGCCCAATTTCATGCGATGTAAACAATATCTTTCTCTAACAAAAAAACTCTTTTCGTTCATTCTTCAACGCCGGGTGATCGGGTGATCCGTTGTTAACTGACGTTCCAGAAGCATAGGTCGCAACGAGTCAAATCACTTGGGACATTATGATAAACGCAGGGTCAAAATTTGTTGTCTTTGTCAAGAAAGATGAATCCGAAATTAATATATTCATTATACAATCTCCTTTTAGCAGACAGCCACGCTCTGCTACCAAATGAGCTCCAGCAAGACAGGTTAACAGGAATGTATGGAAGAGGAAGGCCCCAGGTTATGACATCATTCATTTTTTGCCAAATGATTCACATTTATAAGCATTATTTTTTAAAAAAGCAACACGAATAAATAATCTCTTAGAAATCAGCAGTTCTTAAAATAATGACTGGAATTCTTTAAATTTAATGGAGCAGAATGGCTTAGTCAATTTAACAACGACAGAAAAATGTTTAAACAAATATGATACCTTAAATTTTCTAGGCTAACGCATCGGTTTTAAATTATAAACACGAGATTTAACACAGTCCTGTAAGAGATCTGACAAATTTAAAGCAAAATTTTTGAAGGTCAAATGTAACAACGATTAGCACAGACTTAGTAAAAGATAAAACGATTAAAAATTTTTTAATATCCAAGCTAACGTAATGGTTTTAAATTAAAGACTAAAATTTAACACAGCTTTTTAAGAGATGTGGCAAAATTCAAAGCAAAGTTTAAAAAGTCAAACGTGATAGAGCAAACTTAGTAAAAACGTTTAAATGTCCCGAGCTACCAGAATGTTTTTAAATTACAGACCATTATTTAGCAAAGTCCTTTGAGAGAGCTGACAAATTTAAGCAAATACAAGGGCCAGCAAAAGACCGAGCTGACAAAGGAAAATTAGATGCAGAAAGGGCACGGCACCAAAAGGTATGCAAGCCAAAAGGCAGAAAATACGCGATCTCTGAAAAGATACAGGCCCACGCGAACCAGAGAAGACAAAACCTAAGCAGCAGTCACCTTGCTGCAGATCAGCTTCACACGATAGAACGGCAGCGGCGAATCGCAAGCGCCGGCCAGTAACATCGCGTTGCCGGTGCTGTCACCCCTGTCAGGCCGGGCCAGTTGCACGCATAGACTGAAAAAAACAGTAGCAACAGCAGGTGCGGCGGCGAGGTTCTTTCCGTCCCTTTTACCACGAACCTGCACCTACCTGTGAACATTGTCTCAGCAGATCATCAGTAGGAAAGCCGAGTGAAACCTACTGTACTTCGACGTGAACCAGGCTGCAATTAAAGTCACTAATCTACGTTTCCGGAGAAAGTATTCACACGTTATGAAAGTTAGGAAATTTTGTCCTTAATTAATATATTCTGAAACGTAGGTGAACAAGTATCACTCCCAAACCCGTGCTAGTCTTAACACAGTCACTCACAATCCCTTTCACTCACTTTAGCAAGTTTATGGTGTTGCATTTCCCGAAAACGTAATAGCTACAAACATACTGACTTTTTGATTGATAATTCTCGCCAAATATTAAGTGTTTCGGTACCAAATGTAGTCACAGTTTTTAGCCACCGACCAGCTCAATACGCCACGCGCAATATATGTCTTTTCTCGTCACAAAGTTCATTTAAAAATTCCGAAATTTCTACACGCCCATCGGAATAATTTTGCCGTCATTTTACCACACTTTTGATGTATGAAACACTGCTAGATCCGGCAACTTATCGTTTCCATCGGAACTATTACTATACACGTCAGAACTGTTTCATAGCTAGGCTCCCACTCCTCTCTAGAATACTCAAAGTCTTCTCTACCAGGCCGGCCGTTGGACCGAGCGGTTCTAGGCACTTCAGTCTGGAACCGCGCGAACGCTACGGTCGCAGGTTCGAATTCTACCTCGGGCATGGATGTTTGTGATGTCCTTAGGTTAGTTAGTTTTAAGTAGTTCTATGTTCTAGGGCACTGATGACCTCAGAAGTTAAGTCCCTTAGTGCTCAGAGCCATTCTTCTCTACCAGCAGAGAAAGGCTCGCGAAGAATATTGCTTTACCATTAGTCAGTTTACTCAACAGCCAATAGCGAAACAACATTCTCCCGCGTCAATCCGCGCGTTTCATCAATAACCAATCGCAAAATAGTAAACCTAACGACTGCACTTTTTAACGATTATCTAATATGCTGAAGTTTTGCTTACGCATAAAGTTATTTACTATTGTTATTTATACCTGAATTAACTTTCCCTTTACCATAAACTTACTTTACAAACCTATTCCACAAAAATCCCCTTTGTTCATATCCATACTTTCGAAATGTTTCGACACTAAATCCTATTACATAACTCGTTAAACAATTATCTTTATGTTGACCTTAAACCACACTCACGCGTAATTAATACAGCTGAAAGACATTTAGAGCATTTTACATACACAAAAAGACATAATAACACATAATAACAGTGGGCAATATCGAAACTAAACTCACAGCCCCCCTATCCAATGTTGTCCTTTATCGGCTGATACAAAAACTACGTGCGTGGTCAGTCTCGCGTCACCACCTATCACTATCCAGCTCTGAGACACATCTCCCAGTTAACCGCCTCCAAGGCAGGATCGTTATACGGCGCTACGTCTCACAGGGCGCTCGTAAGCTTCATGCGGTAAGAAGATGCCGAAAAACACCAACGGTTCAATTATTATGATAACAGACTTTCAGCAAATAGCTGCCTGAACAAGCAATCCATAACAAGGTACAACAACAGCCGGCAAACGGCGATCAACAGGCAAAATTAAGAATTTAAAGAACAGTGCAAGTTACACACTGGCGAGAACCAAGAACAAGTCTATTAACATAATGGAACTACAAAAATAGTTTAAGTAGATTTTAATTAACAATTTTGAACCTCCCTTTCGGTTTGAAATCCTGCTACTATTAATAACGTAACGGTCATATACTAATACAAGACGGCCCGCAGACCTAATCAGGCTCCAAGAACCAGGAAAGTGATCTCGCCTTACAACACAGAAAATTTTACATCTCTTCGGCAGCATACCCGGTATACTAATTGATGTGGCCACAGCAGAATCTAACACATAATAAAAAGAGTGAATTTATCATAAATGTTCATGACAGCACCAGTAACACATGCGATCGCCGTCACATTCCCACAGCCTTTTCATACGGTGACAGTAATAATGTTAGGCCTAAAAAAAAAAATGTTCAAATGAGTGTGATTTCCTAAGGGACCAAACTGCTGAGGCCATCGGTCCCTAGACTTACATACTACTTAAACTAACTTATGCCAAGAACAACACACACACACACACACACACACACATACACACACACACTCGCGCGCGCGCCCATGTGCGAGGGAGGATTAGAACATCTGGCGGGACGGAGCACGCAATCCGTGACACAGCACCTCAAACCGCGCGGCCATTCCGCGCGGTTAGGGATCATTTGGCAAGGAGAAACGCTATTAAGGGAGAAGGTCCGCCACGGCAAAAATAAATCCGCTGCCGGAGGTATCTTAAACCAAACAGCATATCCAGGGATCACAACTAAGCTACTTTTGAGGAAAGCAACGCAGGGAGTTCACCTAATATTGAGATGAGCGGACTCTAACAGTTTCTCTATAACCGAAGCAGACCACACTTGAATCCAAACATCGCGAAAAGCACAAATTCTCAGTTCAGGAAAGAATCACATAGGTCAGGGCGTTAACAACAGAGTCCGATAAAGCCCCCATAAAACGGCTCGCCAACAGGAAAGAGGTGCCATTTCAGCGCACCGGAATCAGCTAATCATTGTCATTACCGTTGTAGTGGTTCCGTCAGGGCGAATCGCTCAAGACACAGACCTCCCGCGCGCTACGACACACGTTTCCTCCAACCGATTTCCTTCCTCCTCCGTTCCGCTCACTGTTCGCCCCGCACTCCACGGTCTCACAAACTTTTCAAACCGGAAGACGCTCCGCAAGACCGCCGCCCGGCGACCAGAGTGAAAACGAACCAGAGATTCGATCTACAGACCTCGATCAATACGAGCCAACACGACTCAACACTCAGCGTACAACACTTATAAAAAATAATATTTACTAAGCACAACAGTTGTAGTACTGAGTTAAGAACGCAGACTGAAGAATGTGTTGTCGGAACTAAATTGTTGTCGCGCGGGAAAAAGCTGATGCTGCTAGCTGTACCAAAAATTCATTGGTTGACTGAAACAAGTACATAAAATTATTGACATGCCCCCCCTCTCAGGGGGGCGCCTCCATGCTCCCATGGTGAGAACCACTGCTATAAAAAAGGGAAGTTATGAGGATTATACCAATTGTTTCATTGACTCATTAGTTACTTATTGTCAAAATAACATTTATCGTTCGTCATTTTGAAAACGGAAGTGCTGAAAATTCTTTTCATTCTAAAGTTTAGTTAGGCGCTAACGTTGGTACGGAGGAAAGGGGGCTACTAACTAATAACTAATTGCACACACCCATAAACCTCTCAATAGGCTGGGTGCCTCTGTTCTACGGGTTGACAAGTTCATGAACGTATTGGGTTGGTTATTGGCTAAGGTCTTTGCATGTGCTAAGAAATCGGCGTATAAGACAAGTTAAAATATAAGCAAATGTAGCATGCGCATTAGTTAAAACGAAACGCTATACAGTAGAGATAAATGTATTTTGAAAGGCATTTTGTCTTCTGCTATGCAGATGCCGCTGGTGATGACCTTGTTCCCGATACGACCTCGCCAGTAAATAAAAAAAAAGTCATCTTTGTTGGGCAGCTCATATTTGAAGTTTCTGCAAGCTACCGTGCGCGTCATTTGTTCAAGATCTGTTTGCAGTGTCAGAAAAGTATCATGTTCTATACATTCATATGTTCTATACATTCATATGTTCTATACATTCATATTTCTGAACAATCTTCTGCAATTTCCGTGAAAATGATGGGAGCTAGCAATGCTCTGGGAGGCAAGCCAACAGTGGGCAGTTTAAAGCGCAAACAGCGGATGCCACAAAACTCATTTTGTGGACGTAAAAAAATATAACACCTGCAGCATTGATTTGATGTAATTTTATTATATTGCAACCAGATTCGGTGACTCAATACACCATCTTTAGGCCTTAAATGCTGAGGGGGTGAAATCCAAGCGTGTATACCGTCCCTTCAGTGGCCAAAATCTATGAACTGGCGTCTTTAGAATACTGTAAAAGCAAGGTTGGAAACACAACGTCGCTTCCGTAGAATACTGTATAAGCGATGTTACAGACACAACATCGCCTTTACAGTATTCTACGGAAGCCAGTTTGTAGATGTTGGCCACTGAAGAGATCGTGTACGCGATTCGATTTCACATCAAAAGGACGGCTGTAGGTGTTTAATTTTATTAAGTAAGTGAACTTCCGAAGTTCCGCAGGCGATCAGTCAGAAAGAGGGAAGAAAAAGCACTGTACAAAGATGGCACAACTTGTCGAGCTCAGTGTGTCTCGAGTATTAAGTGAAAATGGTCGTTACGCCACAACAACACCCTAAGTGTGCCGAATGGTAAGCGAAATCTTCGAGTGACATATGTACCCAACGAGCGTTTGGACATCAGTACAACTTTATCGCCCCCTACTTTTATTTTTTCTTTTTTTTCCAGAGGTGACTGTTTGTGTGATCAGCTACCTTGAAATGATCGAGCAGTACGTGGTCCTGCAAATACAGCTCACTACACTCAGCTTTCGGCTACACGGGTAGCGGAGGCTGTGTGGTGTGGACTGGCCGGTTTTTTAGGTTAGAAGGCCTTGGGAAAGTATGGGGTGGGCTGCAATCTCAAAGGGTGCATGGCAAATACAGGACGTGCTTGGATCAAGGAACAGTCGGAATTGTAGTTGTAAATTGTTGTAGTTGTGCTGGGAAAGTCCCTGAGCTTCAAACGCTAATAGAAAGCTCAGAAGCTGAAATCTTTATAGGTACAGAAAGCTGGCTAAAGCCTGAAATAAGTTCTGCAGAAATTTTTACGAAGTCTCAGACGGTGTCCAGGAAAGATAGATTAGGCAGAATTGATGGTGGAGTGTTTGTGTTTGTCAGTAGTGGTTTATCTTGTAGTGAAGTCGAAGTAGATACTCCATGCGAATTGGTATGGGTGGAGGTTATACTTAACAGCCGACCTAAGTTAATAATTGGCTCCTTCTGCCGACCCCCAGACTCCTATGATATAGTTCCTGAACAGTTCAGAGAAAATTTGTGTCTCGTAACAAATAAATATCCCACTCAAACGGTTATAGTTGGTGAGGAATTCAACCTTCCCTCATAAGTTGGCAAAAATACTTGTTCAAAACCTGTGGTAGGCAGAAAACACCTTCCGTGATTGTCCTAAATGCTTCCTCCGAAAATTATTTCGAGCAGTTAGTCCACGAACCCACGCGAATTGTAAGTGGTTGCGAAAACACACTTGACCTCTTAGCCACAAAGAATCCAGAGCTAATAGAGAGTATCATGACTGATACAGGGATTAGTGATCACAAGGTCGTTGTAGCTAGGCTCAATACGGTTTCTTCCAAATCCACCAGAAACAAACGCAAAATAATTTTATTTAAAAAAGCGGATAAAGTGTTACTAGAAGCCTCCCTAAGAGACAATCTCCATTCCTTCCGAACTGACTATGGAAATGTAGACGAGAAGTGGCTCAAATTCAAAGATATAGTAGCAACAGCAATTGAGAGATTCATACCTCATAAACATGGTACACAAAACAGGTCCGAACGCTGTTACAGAGGCAACGGAAAGAGCATGCAAAGTTCGGAAGAACGCGAAATCCCTAAGATTGGCTCAAATTTAGAGACGCGCGAAATTTAGCACGGACTTCAATGCGAGATGCCTTTAATAGGTTCCAAAATGAAACATTGTCTCGAAATTTGGTAGAAAATCCGAAGAAATCCTGGTCGTATGTAAAGTACACAAGCGGCAAGACGCAGTCAATACCTTCGCTGCACAGTGCCGATGGTACTGTTACCGACGACTGTGCCGCTAAAGCGGAGTTATTGAACGCAGTTTTCAAAAATTCCTTCACCAGGGAAGACGAATGGAATATTCCAGAATTTGAAACACGAACAGCTGCTAGCATGAGTTTCTTAGAAGTACATATCTAAGGGGTTGCGAAGCAACTCAAATCGCTTGATACGGGCAAGTCTTCAGGTCCAGATTGTATATCGATTAGGTTCCTTTCTGATTATGCTGATACAATAGCTCCCTACTTAGCAATCATATACAACCGCTCGCTCATCGATAGATCTGTACCTACAGATTGGAAAATTGAGCAGGTCTCACCAGTGGTTAAGAGGGTGGTAGGAGTAATCCATCGAACTACAGACCTTTATCATTGACGTCGGTTAGCAGTAGGGTTTTGGAGCATATATCGTATTCAAACATTATGAATCACCTCGAAGGGAACGATCTATTGATACGTAATTAGCATGGTTTCAGAAAACATCGTTCTTGTACAACACAGCTCTTTATTCACACGAAGTAATGGACGCTATCGACAGGGGATCTCAAGCTGGTTCCGTATTTCTAGATTTCCGGAAAGCTTTTGACACCGTTCCTCACAAGCGACTTCTAATCAAGCTGCGGGCCTATGGGGTATCGTCTCAGTTGTGTGACTGGATTCGTGATTTCCTATCAGGAAGGTCGAAGTTCGTAGTAATAGACGGCAAATCATCGAGTAAAATTGAAGTGATATCAGGTGGTCCCTAGGGAAGCGTCCTGGGACCTCTGCTGTTCCTGATCTATATAAATGATCTGGGTGCCGGCCTCGGTGGTCTCGCGGTTAAGGCGCTCAGTCCGGAACCGCGTGACTGCTACGGTCGCAGGTTCGAATCCTGCCTCGGGCATGGATGTGTGTGATGTCCTTAGGTTAGTTAGGTTTAAGTAGTTCTAAGTTCAAGGGGACTGATGACCACAGATGTTAAGTCCCATAGTGCTCAGAGCCATTTTTTTGACCTGGTAACAATCTGAGCAGTTTTCTTAGGTTGTTCGCAGATTATGCTGTAATTTACCGTCTAATAAGGTCATCCGATGACCAGTATCAGTTGCAAAGCGATTTAGAAAAGATTGCTGTATGGTGTGGCAGGTGGCAGTTGACGCTAAATAATAAAAGTGTGAGGTGATCCACAAGAGTTCCAAAAGAAATCCGTTGGAATTCGATTGCTCGATAAATAGTACAATTCTCAAGGCTGTCAATTCAACTTAGTAACTGGGTGTTAAAATTACGAACAACTTCAGTTGGAAAGACCACATAGATAATATTGTGGGGAAGGCGAGCCAAAGGTTGCGTTTCATTGGCAGGACACTTAGAAGATGCAACAAGTCCACTAAAGAGACAGCTTCACTACATTCGTTCGTCCTCTGTTAGAATATTGCTGCGCGGTGTGGGATCCTTACCAGCTGGGATTGACGGAGGACATCGAAAGGGTGCAAAAAAGGGCTGCTCGTTTTGTTTTATCACGCAATAGGGGAGAGAGTGTGGTAGATATGATACGCGAGATGGGATGGAAGTCATTAAAGCAAAGACGTTTTTCGTCGCGGCGACATCTATTTACAAAATTTCAGTCACCAACTTTCTCTTCCGAATGCGAAAATATTTTGTTGAGCCCAACCTACATAGGTAGGAATGATCATCAAAATAAAATAAGAGAAATCAGAGCTCAAACAGAAAGGTTTAGGTGTTCGTTTTTCCCGCGCGCTGTTCGGGAGTGGAATGGTAGAGACATAGTATGATTGTGGTTCGATGAACCCTCTGCCAAGCACTTGAATGTGAATTGCAGAGTAATCATGTAGATGTACATGTAAGTACGGGATGCTGGACACCATTATCTATCAACAGAACGGTGCCCTCTTAGTGCGGGAACAACGAAACCAGATATTCAACGATCGCTGTGGGGGACCTACCCGTTGCCTGCTAACAGCCCTGACCTAATGGCTACAGACTTTTTTTGTGTGGGGCTACGTCAAGACACCAGTGTACGCACGAATACTACAGAATATGGCCGACCTACGTAGGCAGATTACGGCGACCTTTCAGCAAATCACTCCAGAAATGCTGCTCGCCGCGTCGCGCAACATAGACACGAGGTACATGTGCCGTACCCGCAGAGGCGTATATGTTTACTGCTAAAATTTACGAAGTTCAGCCACAAAATCCAGACTTCGCTACACATCTATGTACGGTATAATAGTTGTAAACTGGCATAGTAGCGTTTTACTTTTCTGATATCTTAAACGGATCACCCTGTGACCCTACGGTGAGCGTGATATACTCTCATCCAGCATAGCTTCTCTAAAAAAAATAAAAATAGAAAAAGTCGGAAACCTCCAATACCGTTTTGATCATAGGAAGCAACTACATAAATCCACCTGTGTATGGAGATGACAGTAATGGTGCCTCCTCAATAGTGTAGAATACAGCGCGCATTGTAAACGGAGCAAGTAGACGCGTTAAAGACAGACATAGCACGCTTTGTAGCTTAACGACAAGAAAGCGTTGTGAGCACGGAAACTCACTCTCCGAATCGGTGCACGTTACGACGAGAACGCAACAAAACTGAGTTCAGCCTTTTTCGAGTTTGCTGGGAGGGCCGAGTCCACACAAACAGAAAGCAACTGTGACCACACCATCAGGTTGACCTCCAAACACCTATTCCCAACAACAGTACAAACCACGAGGATGGTGGGCTAGGGAGCAAGTGGAATGGAGAGTACAGCTATGGCATTTCGTTTTACTAGCGAGTGTCTGCCAAGGAAGGTCCTAGTGTTACGATAAATGGGGCTTTGAATATTGCCCAGCAGAAGTTTCTCAGTCTCTTAAGGCACACTTTCGAATATAATGCTTTTATATGGAGTATTGTTTTGTTATTATTTAGTCAGACAGTTACTCTTACAGTTTCATACAGCTTTTCCTTTCACTCCCTGCTCCACTTGCATCTAATCTCTCATTCTTTCGTTGATATGCAGGTGGTGCCAGTCTTTTTTACCCTAAAATTAGCACCCAATTTTCAGAGTTATTTTTTGCACATATCTCTGACCACGGCTTAAGAGGAAGTAACGAAATTTGGGGTTTCACGTCCCATCGACGACCGTAGCACAAGCTCGTACCAGGAGATGATGAGAAAGGAAATCAGCCGTGTTCTTTTCAAAGGAGCAACTTCGACCTATGCCTAAAGCTACATAACGAAACCGCGGAAAACTTAAATCTGGATTGGCGCACGTGTTTTGAACCACTGACCTCCTTCGAGTCCAGTGTCATACCACTGTGGCACCTTGATAGGTACGTATAAGAGGCATAAGCGAAACATGACAGATTTGCGGGATATACGAGTGTTTCCATCTTAAACAAAACATTTCCAGACATGTGGCTGCGTCGTCATGTTATTCCACGCATTAATGTTTTGGCGGCGTTAAGTGGTCTTCATCAAGTTAAGAGTATGTAGAAAGTCATTCTTAAGAAGGCCATTTCTCACAATTGGCACAACTTTCATCTATAAAGAATGTATCAAGAGAATTTTTTATTTAGGATTGAAGATAATTTACAGAAGTAAGCTACTGTGGGTCTTTCCATGCAGCTTGTACTGGAGGGCAAAAGGAAGGAACGATGGTAGGAAGTAACCTTTGACCGGCTGATGTGGCCAAGCGGTTCTAGGCACTTCATTCTGGAACCGTGCTGGTGCTACGGTCGCAGGTTCGAATCCTGCCTCGGTCACGGATGTGTGTGATGTCTTTAGGTTAGTTAGGTTTAAGTAGTTATGAGTCTAGGGGACTGATGACCTCAGATATTTTGGCCCATTGTGCTTAGAGCCATTTGAACCAAGGAACCTCTGCTATGCACTTAGTACCTAGGTCCGGGAATGCGTGGAGAGCCCGTCCGACAGCCTGAGGAGGTTTGAGGGACAGGCGCGTCCACACAGGCGACGCTGCCCGCCAGCCGCTGCGGTCGACCGCCCACTTTCGCCAGCGCGGAATTCCAGGTTTCTACGCGCTGCCGTCTCACGTAACAGTGCACTGTCCGCGCCAGCGAAGCGTTGTGTGCCCACGATGACAGGTCGCTGGTCGGAGTCAGTTCAAACACTTTTCACACGGTGAACTGTAACTCTGAAAAAAAACACGGCATTTTGTCCATGGAGTGAGAGTGATTGATTATTTTGTAGACATTTTGTTTACTTATAGACGCAGTCATATTCTTATGACACAGTCATAACTGGTTTCGGCCATACAATGACCATCTTCAGATTCTAAAGGCCGCATACACTGAACACAGGTTCATGCGTGTGCTCAGTGAATGCCGCCTTTAGAATCTGAAGATGGTCATTGTATGTTGAACCAGTTATGACTGTGTCATAAGAATGTGACTGCGTCTATAAGTAAACAAAAAAATGCTTACACAAGAACTGTAACTATGCTGACAAATATTCAAAGGTTTTTCATGGATATTTTCTGAATATTTGGCTTATTAGCTACCCGTGACTGCCGGTGTGTCTTTACAGAGTTGGTAAGATTTATTCGATTTGTTAGCCCAGTTGCATTTGTTTCTGTGGAAATCGCGCAGCTGCGGAAAACCTGACAGCTGGAAACAACCATCAAGCGGGCCCGTGCTCTAGTAGCGCCACTAAGAGAATGCAAACCAGGTTTGCTTTTAATACACGCTGTAACGGCCATGGACGTTTGTTATCTGCGAGATTGGACGTGTTGAGTTGAGGCGGTGTTAGTCAAGAATACCTCTAAGGCGGCAAAGACGCCATTATCAACACCTCACTGAGTTCGAACGAGGTCGTCTAATTAGGGCTGCGGGAAGCTGGGTGCTGCGATACTGCAGAAAGACTTGGTAGGAATGCACCAGTGGCCACTTGGCACTACCGAGAGAGGAGAGTACCGTGTTCGACGTATGGCTCTTGTGTTGGCTGCGCCCTCTTGTCATGTTTTGTGGCTCTTGGCTGGATGAGGACAGGGTTATACGATAGGTGGGTGGCCGGTTTCCTCTCATTGCAACACAAAATGCACACGTGGTTAAAATACACTGAATCATTTGAGTACTTAACTTCAGTGATGTCCAATCTGAACAGATATTAACTAACATGTACTAGTTCTTGAATCTTGTCCGCGCCCGTATCACAACTACGTACAATGACTAACGTTCCCTCCGAACTATCTGAGCTGCTAGGCGACGGAACAGTGTGGAGGACTAGAGCACAGTGTGACTTAGTGAGGTGCAGTGACTGAGAGACTGAGCCAGCTCGGTCGGTGGCGGCGGCCTATATGCACGCTGCCTGGTCTCCTCACAGGCGCGCCTAGTTCGCAGCCTGCTATACAATGTTTCCTACGTCTACATCTACATCTACATACATACTCCGCAATCCACCATACGGTGCATGGCGGAGGGTACCTCGTACCACAACTAGCATCTTCTCTCCCTGTTCCACTCCCAAACAGAACGAGGGAAAAATGACTGCATATATACCTCTGTACGAGCCCTAATCTCTCTTATCTTTGTGATCTTTCCTCGAAATATAAGTTGGCGGCAGTAAAATTGTACTGCAGTCAGCCTCAAATGCAGGTTCTCCGAAGTTCCTCAGTAGCGATTCACGAAAAGAACACCTCCTTTCCTCTAGAGACTCCCACCCGAGATCCTGAAGCATTTCCGTGACACTCGTGTGACGATCAAACCTACCAGTAAAAAATCTAGGATCCCGCCTCTGAATTGCTTCTATGTCCTCCCTCAATCCGACCTGACAGGGATCCCAAACGCTCGAGCAGTAGTCAAGAATAGGTCGTATTAGTGTTTTATAAGCGGTCTCCTTTACAGATGAACCACATCTTTCCAAAATTCTACCAATGAACCGAAGAAGACTATCCGCCTTCCCCACAACTGCCATTACATGCTTGTCCCACTTCATGTCGCTCTGCAATGTTACGCCCAAATATTTAATCGACGTCACTGTGTCAAGCGCTACACTACTAATGGAGTATTCAAACATTACGGGATTCTTTTTCCTATTCACCTGCATTAATTTACATTTATCTATATTTAGAGTTAGCTGCCATTCTTTACACGAATCACAAATGCTGTCCAAGTCATCTTGTATCCTAGTACAGTAACTCAACGACGATACCTCCCGTACACTACAGCATCATCAGCAAACAGTCGCACATTGCTATCCACCTTATCCAAAAGATCATTTATGTAGATAGAAAACAACAGCGGTCCTACCACATTTCCCTGGGGCACTCCAGATAATACCCTTACCTCCGATGAACGCTCACCATCGAGGACAACGTACTGGATTCTATTACTTAAGAAGTCTTCGCGCCACTCACGTACTTGGGAACCAATCCCATATGCTCGTACCTTAGTTCGGAGTCTGCAGTGGGGCACCGAGTCAAACGCTTTCCGTAAGTCAAAGAATATGGCATCCGTCTGATACCCTTCATCCACGGTTCGCAAGATATCATGTGAACAAAGGGCGAGTTGCGTTTCACAGGAGCGATGCTTTCTAAAGTCGTGCTGATGCATGGACAGCAACTTCTCTGTCTCTAGGAAATTCATTATATTCGAACTGAAAATATGTTCGAGAATCCTGCAACAAACCGATGTTAAGGATATTGGTCTGTAATTTTGAGGATCCAACCGGTGTGCTGACGAAGGCCTACGCCAGCACTGCTCTCGGTGCGTTGTACTGCATCTGCAGCTGTAGTCTGAGCGGTAGCTGGCACCAGAAGAAATACTTCAGTTGATTGATGAAAGGAGGAAGTACAAACATGTTCCGGGAAAATCAGGAATACAGAAATACAAGTCGCTGAGGAATGAAATAAATACGAAGTGCAGGGA
The DNA here is from genome assembly GCF_023897955.1 of Schistocerca gregaria. Taxonomy (NCBI): domain Eukaryota; kingdom Metazoa; phylum Arthropoda; class Insecta; order Orthoptera; family Acrididae; genus Schistocerca; species Schistocerca gregaria. The sequence goes on along the minus strand of NC_064920.1, from coordinate 1,203,742,169 downwards.
AGCTAAGACGAAATGGCTGCAGGAAAAATGTGAAGACATCGAAAAAGATATGATTGTCGGAAGGACAGACTCAGCATACAGGAAAGTCAAAACAATCTTTGGTGACATTAAAAGCAAAGGTGGTAACATTAAGAGTGCAACGGGAATTCCACTGTTAAATGCAGAGGAGAGAGCAGATAGGTGGAAAGAATACATGGAAAGCCTCTATGAAGGTGAAGATTTGCCTGATGTGATAGAAGAAGAAACAGGAGTCGATTTAGAAGAGATAGGGGATCCAGTATTAAAATCGGAATTTAAAAGAGCTTTGGAGGACTTACGGTCAAATAAGGCAGAAGGGATTCTGACGTTACGGCTAATAATGGAAGCAAGGCTACAGAAAAATCAAGACACGTTCATAGGATTTGTCGACCTGGAAAAAGCGTTCGACAATATAATATGGTGCAAGCTGTTCAAGTTTCTGAAAAAAGTAGGGGTAAGCAATAGTGAGAGACGGGTCATATACAATATGTACAACAACCAAGAGAGAATAAGAAGAGTGGACGATCAAGAACGAAGTGCTCGTATTAAGAAGGGAGTAAGACAAGGCTGTAGCCTTTCACCCCTACTCTTCAATCTGTACATCGAGGAAGCAATGATGGAAATGAAAGAGAGGGTCAGGAGTGGAATTAAAATACAAAGTGAAATGATATCAATGATACGATTCGCTGATGACATTACTATCCTGAGTGAAAGTGAAGAAGAATTAAATGATTTGCTGAACGGAATGAACAGTCTAATGAGTATACAGTATGGTTTGAGAGTAAATCGAAGGTAATGAGAAGTAGTAGAAATGAGAACAGAGAGAAACTTAACATCAGGATTGATGGTCACGAAGTCAATGAAGTTAAGGAATTCTGCTACCTAGGCAGTAAAATAACCAATGACGGACGGAGCAAGGGCATCAAAAGCAGACTCGCTATGGCAGAAAAGGCATTTCTGGCCAAGAGAAGTCTACTAATATCAAATACCGGCCTTAACTTGAGGAAGAAATTTCTGAGGATGTACGTCTGGAGTACAGCAAAAGCAGACTCGCTATGGCAGACAGTCTACAAAACTATCGAGAATATTGAATTTGCCACAACAGCCAGAGACAAGAAGAACCGTATACCAGTGAAGTCTGTCGCTGCTCAAGCCTTGCTGGACGGACCTTCTGTTTTCTGTGGTTGTCGTCTTAATTTCAGTTTAGATATTAATGATTCCTTTGGTCATGGTAACGGATGGTTTACTGTAGCTATTGTACGTGGAGGTACAGGAGTACCTAGTGTTGGTGGACTTGAAAGTTTTGTTGACAGAGACATTATTGCATTCCGCACCTACCATATGGCTGAACTTGCTAATAAAGACTTTGGTAAATCTGCTTATATGTCGACTTCTGCTTTGTCTTTGTACACTCGTAATAGGAGGAAAATATCTGTAAACGAGTCTGTATTCTTTTGGGTAAAAGGTAAAGGAGTGTGTGAATATGTATGTATGGTAGTGAAACATGGACTGTGGGAAAACCAGAACAGAAGAGAATCGAAGCATTTGAGATGTGGTGCTATAGACGAATGTTGAAAATTAGGTGGACTGATAAGGTAAGGAATGAGGAGGTTCTACGCAGAATCGGAGAGGAGAGGAATATGTGGAAAACACTGATAAGGAGAAGGGGCAGGATGATAGGACATCTGCTAAGACATGAGGGAATGACTTCCATGGTACTAGACTGAGCTGTAGAGGGCAAAAAGTGTAGAGAAAGACAGACATTGGAATACGCCAAGCAAATAATTGAGGACGTAGGTTGCAAGTGCTACTCTGAGATGAAGAGGTTAGCACAGGGGAGGAATTCGTGGCGGGCCGCATCAAATCAGTCAGTAGACTGATGACCAAAAAAAAGCTGGCATCACAGTGTCACTGCGAACTGTTAAAAATCGGGTACTTCAAAGACATTTCCGAGCCAGTCGCCTTCTAATATGCATTCCAGTGGCCCCAGACCATCGATCTTTGCGACTTCAGTGGAGGGTAGGGTGCAGGTCTGTTGTATTTTCTGATGAGTGCTTGTTCTGCCTCGGTGCCAGTAATGGGCAGATGTTGGTTACGAGGTCAGTTGACGGCCAGAAACCAACCTGTGTGCTTGCTACACAACTGGATTTACAGCTGGAGTTATGGCGTGGGGTGGGATTTCGTATGGCAGCAGGAGCACTCTCGTCGTTATCCCACGCACCTAGACTGGGAATTTGTACATCGTGATTCGACCTGATGTGCCGCTGTTCGTGAGCAGCGTTCCAGGGGATGGCTCACATAGCGCTCTTGTAACCCAACGTGCTCTCCACAGTGTCGAATGCTGTCTGGGCCTGCTCGATCACCAGGTCTTTCTCCAGTCAAGCACATATGGGACATCATCGGACGATAAACAGTATTAACCCGTATTGGCGGAGCAAGTGCAACAAGCCGTAACGCCGGAAATGCATATCCTGCTATTTACATCTATTGTACTTTTTTTTGTTACCTGAAGATATGACATGTCTGTGTCTTTATATATTGTAATTGTTGTACTATATATGCGTTTATTTCGATGTATAATTGATTTGTTTTTTAAATATTATTTGTATTTTTACGCTGGGTCTGGCCCACAGAAACTATGTTATCGAACGATTACATCGATAGGTCGTGTGGAGAACCAAAGTGTTTAGGATGTTTGGTAGTGTTAACTCTGCCGCGGGCTGAGGGTGTCTGGCTGGAGTGGGGCGGTGGAGCAGGTGTGTTGAGTGACGCTCCCGTGAGTTGCCGCGCTGTCGGTGTTTGGCAGCATGTAATTGCGCTCGACTTGCTCTGATAATTTCTGGCACGGTGTCGCGGACGGGAAGCATTAGCTGGCGCACATCAAGAGCCCGTTTCGTCTGGTGACAGTGTCGAGAAGAAGGCGCGCCAACATCCAGCTTCTGCAACAGCGACGGCTGACAATGAGTGACTGTCGCCACTTCCCCGATCGACGGCTTGAAACCTTCAATCAACCAACAAGGAAGACTGGAAGCATGTAAAGTCTTAGAACTGTATGGCAGACCTCAGCTTTTAAAATTGTTGCATCACAAAATTACAGCAACTTAGCATGAACCTTTGTTGCTCATTGTCCCAATTGCATTACCAAGCAGGGTCCCTTCCTTTTCCGAAATGAACCCGTTTCGTTGAAATTCAAACTCCAGCATTAAAATAATATCATTCCATTTCACTGCTTTAATTTCAAAGTTCAGTTAAGGTATTCATAGCTGGCTACAATATTTAGATTACTGAAGCACAAATTAAGAGTGCGAGTTTTGTTACCATATTTTAGCTTACCTGTGACTACAGCTCAGCTTGGTATGTACTAAATTTTACTATTGCTTATTGTTCAGAATCATTTAATTCAAATTCAAAGTTAAATCTCTTATTTCTAAATTGCGTAGATTCAAGTAGCTTTTGAAATTATTGTTGAGGTAGCCCAAGACTAACCTTATTTTACTGAATTTCGTAGTGATTCAGAAACAAAGTTCGCTATTAATTTCAGTCACTAAATTAACTTTCAGTTCTCCGGTTTTATTAATTCTTTTGCTAAATTAAGGCAGAGCGTAGCGAAATTTATTACTTCTGACAAACATTCAGTTTTCAGACTACACGTGTCAACCTTCAGTTGCCACGCTTCCAGTGCTAATTATATGTGCATTAATCTTTCATCTTCAGTTATTATAGTAGTTGTCCATAGGACTGGCAACCGTAATTTTCCCCAAATCTCAAATATCTAATTACCTCTAGTTAATTATTAACGTAACGGCCTCTTACATCCGGCACCTGTGCAACTCAAGACATGCACATCAGCGCGCTTACATTCTGGTTATTATTGTAGCACCATTTCACATTTGCAGCGGCTTATCGTGCGCTAACAGTAATCTATGATCTTGCAATAGCAATCATTTCAATGCATTACTTATACAAAGGTATTTCCGGAATTTCATTACTCTACATCAAACATTTTTGGTGTCTCGCTGTTTTCAGCAAACAAGATAAACAGGCTGTAGAGTCGTATCTCAATAAGGAACTGTAAATATTTAGCTTTGCAATAAGTACTGCGTAAAAGGGGAAAAAAGCATACAGATAGAGATAGCGAGGGGCTGAATGAAACGCTTTTGGCTGTGAAATAGGCCAATCGTGAAGCTTTCAATGGCTGCTGTAGTAGAATATTATGCTCTCACATAACCCCCCCCCCCCCCCCAAAAAAAAAAAAAAAAAAATGGTCATATTAAAGGCTGTTAGTGGTACCAAAGTTAGTGTCCGCCATATAAAGGGCAGTAAAGCTAAAGCATAAATGAGGAACTCGTTTTTCAATTGTTACTTTACACCTGAAAATCAAAGAGTATTGCTCCAATTTAGTTCTCTCCCCACTGCAGCAACGAGCGGTACAGATATTAGTTCCAGAATGCTGGAGCACAACAGTCAGTCGTCCTTTTCTTTCAGGCTTTATTAAAGCAAATACAAATTTCGGCTAGTGCCTAGCCATTATCAACGCACTATTTCACAGTTGCAATACATGTCCTAGTCTAGTCAGGGCCTGTTGTATGGGCTTCGCTCACAGTTCGATTAAGTCTTGAATGTACTGTGTCAGAAGCCTGAACAACGGGGGACTGAGCCGGCCGCGCTGACCGAGCGGTTCTAGGTGCTTCAGTCGGAACGGCGCGACTGCTACGGTCGCAGTTTCGAATCCTGCCTAGAGCAGGATGTGATGTCCTTAGTTTGGTTAGGTTTAAGTAGTTCTAAGCTCTAGAGAACTGATGACATGTGATGTTAAGTCCCATAGTGCTCAGAGCCATTCGAACAGGGGACTGACAGACTAGGACACGTATTGAAACTGTGAAATAGTGCGATAATGGCCAGGCACTAGCCGAAATCTAGATTTACTTTAACGAAGCCTGAAAGGAAAGCACACCTGATTGCTGTGCTCCGCCGTTTTGGAAGTCATATCACAGTCGTCGGGTGCATCCCACATTCCTAATGGAAGGTATACTGACGAAAGGTGGTCGTGTCAGTATTGTTGAGATACAGGTGAAATCTCTAGTAGAATAAAGTCCCAGGCCACGATGGAAGCACGATGGAATCCCCATCAATTTCTATACCCAATTCCTGGCTGAGTCGCCCATCTTTTAACTGTAGGCGACAATCAGAAGTTCCTTTCGCAGGCCATACAATCCCGAACCGATAAATCAATCAGGCATAATGTCAGTGTGCATTGAGGCAATCGTTCCACCGACGCACCAGATTGAATATATTCGTTTGCTTAAACATTGTGCCCTGCTGCGCATAGAAATCAGCCACTGCCTGGTGCACATCCTCGTCCGTCGGGAATCGTTGTCCCTTCAAGACATTTTGAAAGCGACCGAAGATGTGATAATCGCATGGGTACTGTTCCCCAGTGATGGAGACATCAGGTTGTTTGAAATCTGTAAGCAATGGGTACCAATAATCAGAGAACGGGGTAAGCTCTTGAACTTCTTGGGACGGGTGGGCGATGGATGTAGTCAGTGCTCCATACATATTCTTCATTATCCCATAGATGTCCATCGGTGTTCGTCCATTGGCAGACAAAAAAAGGATAACCGAACATTGGTCCTGTATGAACGCATTTGATAATAACGTCGCCATAGTTCAGTATTACGTATTTAACCACTCGCATGTCGGAGGGACACAAATGCCAAACTGTTCCCTTCCTACATGTCGGTGCTTATATACCCGCATTGAAGTCGCGCTACGTTGCATATACGCTGCATCAACGCTATCAGACAGAAACTTTCTGACCACCTCTTAAATAATCTAACGACGTTTGCTCGAACAATAATAAATAAAATAATTGAGAATCATGTTTCATTCGAGTAGGTTTTACGAGGTTCATCACTGGAAACAAACAAGTAATCGAACAACAGATTAACACTGTGAAATAACCATTTAGAAAATAAGTGGAGATAGGTTTTTCTTATGGCATCAGTTGCTCCTGTGCACCTGTGGAATAATGAGCTTGCTGTGGCTCAATGTCTTCACATTTTGCCGGCCGGAGTGGCCGTGCGGTTCTAGGCGCTACAGTCTGGAGTCGAGCGACCGCTACGGTCGCAGGTTCGAATCCTGCCTCGGGCATGGGTGTGTGTGATGTCCTTAGATTAGTTCGGTTCAATAAGTTCTAGGCGACTAATGACCTCAGCAGTTACGTCGCATAGTGCTCAGAGCCATTTGCACCATCTTCACATTATGGAATTTAGAGATGAGCGTCCGTCTCCTGAAATTGTCTTGTAGTGCGGACACCGATTTTTGGCTGTCGGATAAGGTGTGTGATACTTGTGGGTAGGGGAGTTCCCAGTTTGACAACATTTCCTTAGTGAATTAGGCGTGCTACCTTCGCTTCTGTAGGCTAGTGCAGGATAACACCTGCGTTTGTTTCGTGTTCTTGCGACTGATATTATAGGACTTTGTAAAAGTATTAGCTTCGAATTCCATGTCCTTCTAGGACGTAACGGTTGAATATTCGTAAATATTTGACCTCTAGTCTTCTGAGAAGTTTCCCAGATTACGCAGCATTCATTGTAGTCCCTTTCCTCATAGTGGTTAGGCAGCCATAGAGACAGGAAGATTAGTTACCGGGGATGACATCATGGATATGGAGTGGGATTTACTTCATCAACGAGGAATCTAATGGCAGCACAGTGTATTCTGTGCTTTGCCAGAGTTTCAACACCAAGTGCTGGACGCTGCAGCCAGCGAGTTAAGTTTCTTGGCTGTTATGTCCCTGCCGGCAGCAGGCCAGTGATCAACTGGCTGAACTTGTTAGCTGCTGCTCTCCAGAAAGGCGGAGTCTGTTGAGAAGAACGTGCCTCAGAACTCCGGCTCAGAACTTCTGGTTCCGTAGCGACCTCTCGCCGCTGCCGACAGTGTGCTGTGGTGTGGTGTGGGGTAATTAAGGGCCAAACCGAGGCACACAATGGCCGCTGCGGCAACGCCTGTGTCCGCAATTAATCCTCTGCTTTCAATGGCGGCCGAGTCGGGTTCCTTACGTCCGAATGCCTTCGACACAGCGTAAGCCAACCCCGACACGCCGCGCTATCGGCGGTAGCATTTGGGTTGGTGTTGAGTTCGTTACTAGTGGAGTCCCACTTCTGTCACAAGGCGTATCCATTGAGTTTGTCGTCCCATTCCATACTGATTGTCAGGTCTCTTGTGCAGCGGTTCAAAGTGCCTAGTATACAGTTTTTAGAAGCTGACTGGGAAATTATACATCGTATGTTGCGCTGCATGATCGATGTTTGAGCAACTGAAGTTAACTTTCTTGGTGTCATGGTATATATATATATATATATATATATATATATATATATATATATATATATATATATATATATATATATAACTTCATATCGTCATCCTTTATCGTGTGGAGTAAACTGTTTTTGTTCCAATTCTTGAAGATAGAGGTTTTAATTCTCGTAGTAGGAAGCATTGTTGAGGGAATTTTATTTCTTGGGTTTATGAGGAGGCATTAACATTTGTTTGGCGTTTCTCGATTTGTAATCTTCACATTCCCAAAACAAGGTGTAATATATTTTATGAATAAAGTACGTTCTCAATATTTGTAGGCAAGTATGCTGATCACTTTGCGTCCTCGTTCACAGTAAAATTTATTTTATTGAAATAACAATATGTAAGTTAGCCAAGCCTTTCATTCTCTTGCTTATTAGAGAGATAGAAAACGAAAACTCGTAAGCTGACACGTTGCCTGTGGTTTGAACACATGTTCTATGCCGCTTGTCCACCATTAAAGTTAGCAAAACCTTTTGTCTTGAAAGACATATGCTACAGATGGATTTAAGTAATTCTTATGTCATGGAAACTGTTAAATTGCGGGTACTATACTTATGAATACAACTGCCTTATTTTTGAGGGTTTTAATGATTAATCTGGTCCAAAATGGATCCTGCGTCATGACGCTTGCCATCCACTGTTTTTTCAAAATTGTTAGCGCAGAACACAAATCCTTCCACAGGTTTATTTCCGAGTGAACCTACACTAACGTGTCGAATTCATTAAATTTCTTCTGAATATACTACCGCGCCATCTTATAATGTACTTCGAATGAGAAACTGGTAAATTAACTGGAGTTTCTGCTTGTTGCAGCGACCGTCGTCAGGGTATAGATCTATGTATTTACACACAGCGTCGGAGGTTGTCGAAACCGGTGGGTTGCAGGCTGCATCCTCTCCTCGTCAGACAACCACAACATTTGAGTTGTAATTGCCAGATTTTTACTATACTATCTTCGCCGGCCGCTGTGGTCGAGCGGTTCTAGGCGCTTCAGTCCAGAACCGCGCTGCTGCTACAGTCGCAGGTTCGCATCCTACCTCGGGAATGAATGTATGTCCTTAGGTTAGTTAGGTTTAAGTAATTCCAAGTCTAGGGTACTGATGACGTCAGATGTTAAGTCCCATAGTGCTTAGAGCCACTTGAACCATTTGCACTGGAGAGATACGTTCGATGCTGAACAACAATCGCTGTTTATACCCTGAAAGTAGGTTCCTGTGAATACGCAAATAGCTTGTAGTAGGGCAACAGCTCAGTTGCACATGTTACACCAGTACGTAAGGCACGAAGTAGAGTATAAACCCATCTGTCAGTAGTAGGATTTTGGAACATGTACTGTGTTCCAGCGTTATTAATTACCTTCAAGCAAAGCGATCCGTCGACACATAATCAGCGCAGAACCAGAAAATATCCTTCGCGAAGTACTGATTGCTATCGAGAAGGGATCTCAGGTTTGTTCCACTTACTTAAATTTGCAGAGCCGGCCAGAGTGGCAGTGCGGTTCTAGGTCCTACAGTCTGGAACCGCGCGACCGCTACGATCGCAAGTTCGAATCCTGCCTCGGGCTTGGATGTGTGTGATGTCCTTAGGTTACAAAGGTTTAAGTAGTTCTACGTTCTAACGGACTGATGACCTCAGAAGTTAAGTCCCATAGTACTCAGAGCCATTTGAGCCAAATTTGCAGATGGATTTTTGACTCCGTTCCTCACAATCAGCTTATGGAGTATCATTGTAGCTGTGGCACTTAAGTTAACTCTTGTTTTCCTGTCAGGAAGGTCGCAATTCGTAGTAACTGAAGGGATGTCGTCGAGTGAAACCAAGATATATGTAATGTTCCCCGCAGAAGGCCCCGTACTGTCCTTAATCCACACACAGCATCCCATTTCAGTCTTCACGGATATGTCACGAAAGATCATTCGAAGCAAAATAGTCTGCTAAACGTGGACGTTGAAATGCGTACCTTAAGAGCTATGAGCATTTCTTCATCTTCTCTACTGTGAAATAAATCTCTTCTTGCCGCAAGGTGTTTGCTTTCTATACTTTGGGCGGTGATAGTATATACCAAAACACGGAAAACATGGCCATTAAACATGGGCTTTATAGTGCATACCTTTAAGACCTATGTCTTACGTCTCTTGATGCCTTTCACAGCGGCGAAGATAAACAAGTGCTGATAGCTCTTCAGATATGCACTATAGAAAGCACGTGTACCGGATATTTTTTGCGTATTTTGGTCCATACGACCAGCTCCCAAATATGGAAAAGAAACAGCTTGCAGTAGAGGAGATTCGTTTCGCAGTATCGAAGATGAAGTAGTGTTCATAGCTCTTAAGATGTGCGTTTTAGAGCGAACGTTTACTAGAATTCTTTTCTACAAATGATCATTATTGTAATATACCTGAATAATGACCGTTGGGGCGCATGTAGGCTATCATGTAATTAATCTGAATTTGATGTCAATAAACACAGACATCAAAAAAAGTTTTGCATCACCTCTGTTTCGAGCGTTTCGGAATCTGTACAGAAAATTGGAACAGAGATCAACATAAACATCATTTCAGTCCTTTTTATTGCCCTTGAAAATCACACATTGCATGTTATACCACCATACAGCGAGACTTTCAGAAGAGGTGGCCCAGATTTCTGTACACACCGGTACCTCTGTTACCCAGTAGCACGTCCTCTTGCACTGATGCATGCCTGTGCTCGTCGTGGTATACTATTCAGAAGTTCATAAAGGCACTGTTGGTTCACATTGTCCCACTCCTCAACGACGTTTCGGCGTAGATCCCTCAGAGTTGTTGGTGGGTTACGTTGTCCGTAAACAGCCCTTTTCAGTCTTTGTCAGGCATGGTCGATTGGGTTCATGTCTCCAGAACACGCTGGACACTCTAGTCTAGCGATGTCGTTTCCTGAATGAAGTCATTCACAATGGGCACGTTGGGTCGCGAATTGGCGTCCATGAAGACGAATGCCTCGAAATATGCTGCTGACATGGTTGCACTATCGTTCGGAGGATGGCATTCACGTATCGTACAGCCGTTACGGCACCTTCTATGACTATCAGTGGCGTACGTCGGCTCCACATAATGCCTCTCCAAACCAGCAGGGAATCTCCACCTTGATGAACTCGCTGGACAGTGTGTCTAAGGCGTTCTTCCTGACCGGGGTGCCTCCAAACACATATCCGACGATTGGTTGAATGCATATGCGACACTCATCGGTGAAGAGAAAGTGATGCCAATCCCGAGTGGTAAATTCGGCATATTGTTGGGTCCATCTGTATAGCGCTGCATGGTGTCGTGGTTACAAAGTTTGACCTCGCCATGGACATCGGGTGTGAAGTTGGACATCATACAGCGTATTGCTCAGAGTTTGAGTCGTAACACGACGTCCTGTGGCTGCACGAAAAGCATTATTCAACATGGTGGCGTTGCTGTAAGTGCTCCTCCAAGCCATAATCCTTAGGTAGCGGTTATCCACTGCAGTAGTATCCCTTGGGCGTCGTGAACGAGGCATGTCATCGACAGTTTCTGTATCTCGTCCATGTCCGAACAGCACCGCTTTGGTTCACTCCGAGACGCCTGGACACTTAATTTGCTAGGAGCCCTTCCTGGAACAAAGTAACAATGCGGACGCGATCGAACTGCGGTTTTTACCGTCATCTAGTCATGGTTGAACTACAGACAACACGAGCCGTGTACCTCCTTCCTGATGGAATGACTGGAACTGATCGGCTGTCGGACCCCCTCCGTCTAATGGGCGCTGTACATGCATGGTTTTTTACATCTTGGTGGGCAGGTTTAGTAACATCTCTGAACGGTCAAAGGGACTGTGTCTGTGATACAGTATCCACAGTGTACGTCCAACGTGCCCACACTGAGACCTTAATGTGAGTTAAAAACTTGGAGAAATATTCTATCCACTGATATGTATTATTTTTCTATATGTCTTCTAGTTTTTGCGAATTAATCTTCTGAAACCCTGGAGGTACTTACGAGTATCCTGTATGTCTATGCCTCCCCACTTTGGTAAACGAAACAGCAGGGAACATTTTTTTTTTCGTTCTGACTACAATATTAATTAAGATAACAATACAACAATGCCTTTCACTCAGAAAATAATTGATAGTCAAAGTGGTGGTCAAACTGTGTGTTCATGCGCCCCGTCTTTCTCAGCCGTATACTGTAATAATAATAATAATAATAATAATAATAATAATATGCATCTATTAGCTAACAGACGTAGAAAAAATGTCACCTACTGCTAAGAGCTTCTGTGTGTAGTTTTCCTGCTCAGTAAGAAACAAAAATACTTACAGAGACATCTTTAAGATGTGTGTGATTTTAATAGGCTTTGATGAATTTGGCTTTGAGATAACAGTTAGTTAAGTTGGTGGCTTTCTCAGTGGCAGAGGGGTAAGTAGCGCTACCACTTTGGGGTTAGGGATGTGAGACGGGGAATGTTTTATTCTTGGTCTTTCTGTACTGACAACTCAGGGCATGCACGACTCGTACCGATATGCTGCTATGGTATAAATTTCAGACCGTAGTAACATGGATTCGTGAGTGCGCGTTATAGAGACGGTGATCTTCAAATGCGCTACATATTTGTAACAAGGAATATGAAATTAAATTAGGGCTGTTGTAATACAACGCATTGAGCAGGAAAAAACTGACATTGAGAACATATGTGTGATCTGGACTCACACTGCATAATGCATTCAAATAAAAGTGCGGTTACTGTTATTATCCAATTAAGCATCCACTTACGCAGAGAACACAGCAACAACAACAGCGCAACAGGTAATTACAGTGTTAAAACTTCCGGGCCGTTGAGGGTCGCAGCAACCTCAAACGAAAATCTGTCAGCATGAATAGTTCCGAATGGTACCTACTTTTAACGATCAGTTCTTTAGAGGGGGGGGGGGGGGGGCGATGGCCGACGTATGACCTTCGTAGTACAGCCACTCTATTGGGGGCTCATACGTACAAGGGAGTGCTGGAAAGTAATACCTTTTTTTTATGAAAGCTCTTATGGCTTTTTTAAATGAAATAAACGGTATTCACATTTTTCGTGTTTATTGTTCATGTCTACATACGTATTTCAAAACATAGTCACCCCGACGAAGAAACATTTCTCCCAGGGGGAGACCAGTTTGTTCGTACCATCACTGTAGAATGTTTTGACTTTGTTGACGGAGCCACAACCTCTCTTTTGTTTCGGCGCTTCATTACTACTATGAAAGTGAAGTCTTCTGAAGTCGTCTTTAAGTTTTGGAAACAGATGAAATTCGGATGGGTCAAGTTGGAACTGTATGGAGGATGATCTGTGACAGTGAAACCAAGACGTTGAACTGTTGCAGGTGCCTTAGGCAGCAGAGGGCTGCAAATATTTAGACATGATCGTCATATTTTTCAGTTTTCCGCATTTCTTTACTTGCTTTAAATATGTGGAGGTGTGTTCCGTCTATGCAACTAATCGAAGGCAGGTAGTGTATTGCCATACGCGTTCGCTGCTTTTATTTGGGAAGCATCTTCTGTGGCCTGTAATACGTGTTTCTTTTTACACATACAATAAAAAAATTATTTGCTAGATACAAAGTGCTGAAATGTTACATTTTGTCGTGTTCTGCTCCTTTTTTTTTAGGTTTGTGCTACGAAAGTTGAGTCTAACCTACAAACAAGAGCAAAACACGAAAAAATGTATCATAGCAGCACATTTTATCTACCGCATAATACGTTTATTGTATGTGTAAAGAGAAACATGTAATACACGCCATTGAAGGTGATTCCCGAATAAAAGAAGCGAAACGCTTATGGCAATAAAAAAACTGGCTTCAATTAGGTGCATAGATGGAACATATGTACGCGAATTTAGACATGAAGAATAAAGATGTAGAATACGATATTACAGCGCCAGTGTTATCTGATTACGAGTCAAAGATCCTTTGTACTGCGGCGATTACAGCCGTTATAAAATAAATTAAAGTTATTTGCAACTGCGAATAATGACAACTATCAGCTGTAGAATGGAATGATGACAATGGAAATTTGTGTCAAAAATGGTTCAAATGGCTCTAAGCACTATGGGACTTAACATCTGAGGTCATCAGTCCTCTAGACTTGGGAACTACTTAAACCTAACTAACCTAAGGTCATCCATGCCTGAGGCAGGATTCGAACCTGCGACCGTAGCAGCAGCGCGGTTCCGGACTGAAGTGCCTAGAACCGCTCGATCACATCGGCCGGCGAAATTTGTGTCGGGCCGGGACTCGAACCCGTATTCCCCTACTATCGCGAGGGGAACTTCGTATCGTAATCAGAATAACACTGACGCTGGAATATTGTATTTATCTGCCGATACCGTGCAAGCGACTTTCACGTACGACGTCTGGCCTGTATGGGACTATACTAGTGGATGTACGAGTGCAGGCCGTAGACTCATGGTGGACGTGGAAGGTTAGGTCTGGTAGTGAGTAGTGCTCGGATAGCCAAACGGTAAGGCGACCACTGGCGATAAGCAGGAAATCCGGGTTAGAGTCCCGGTCTGGCTCAAATTTTCATTGTTGTCATGCCATTCTACTGCTGACGGTTGTCATTATTCGCAATTGTGAATATATTTAATGTAAAGGTGTAGAATGTTTATAACGTTCGTTTTATACAAAGAGCTTTGGAAACTAGTCGCATGCTTGCTGTTGTGGAACCCTTAATTTGTGTGCAAGTTAGAGGTCAGAATCACGATGTTACGCGTATCACACTCGACTGGGTTTGTATTAAATCTGCACGAGGTGTGTAACGCAAGCTTATGATGGACCTAATACAAATCCTAGGAAATGAGACACTTAAAGTAGTAAAGGACGATACATAGTTTGGACAAAAAGAGAATAGAAGCTTTCGAAATGTGTTGCTACAGAAGAATGCTGAAGATTAGATGGGTAGATCACATAACTAATGAGGAGGTATTGAATAGAATTGGGAAGAAGAGGAGTTTGTGGCACATCTTGACTAGAAGAAGGGACCGGTTGGTAGGGCATCTTTTGAGGCATCAAGGGATCACAAATTTAGCATTGGAGGGCAGCGTGGAGGGTAGAAATCATAGAGGGGACCAAGAGATGAATACACTAAGCAGATTCAGAAGGATGTAGGTTGCAGTAAGTACTGGGAGCTGAAGAAGCTTGCACAGGATAGAGTAGCATGGAGAGCTGCATCAAACCAGTCTCAGGACTGAAGACCACAACAACAACAACAATACAAATCCTACTTGGGGTGACTAGCCTATCATGTAATTTATTCATTAAATTTATTGCTCCAAGTTCCCCTCCAGAAAAGGACGATAGGAAAGGATTCTGATGAGCGTGACTGCTTAACAGATGAATGCTGTCGGTCGCCTACTTTGCCGCCGGTGCTGCAGAGTAATTTCATTCGCAGTTTCAGTTGTCCAGCTATCCGAACAAACAAGAGTTTTTTTCGCACTAGCCCTTCGATTTATCTGTCAGATAGTTGCACTAATCAGAATCCCTTCCTATCATCAGTTTTGGAGATGAAGTTTGATCAGTTAATTTAATGAATAAATTGTAGCGAGGCTAGTAAACCCCTCATAGGATTTACATCAGGACTATTATAAGATTGCCGGCCGCTGTGACTGAGCGGTTTTAGGCGTTTCAGTCCGGAACCGCGCGACTGCTATGGTCGCAGGATCGAATCATGCCTCGGTCATTGGATGTGTGTGATGTCCTTAGTAAATTATGAATAATTCGCCTCGATTGCGAAAATTCCAGGTGTTTACCCAGGTTTCAACGTGGATAACCACGCCTTCTTCTATGCCCATTTAGGCAAGCTGTTTTTTATTTTGTTCTGAAGAAGGCGTGGTTATCCACGTTGAAACCTGGGTAAACACCGGGAATTTTCGCAATCGAGGCGGATTATTCATAATTTATTTAGATAATTACGATTGCTGACGCGCTGCAATGCTGAAAGTTCTTGATGTCCCTAGGTTAGTCAGGTTTAAGCCGTTCTAATCTACGGGACTGATGTTCTCATAAGTTAAGTCCCATAGTGCTTAGAGCCACTTTTTTATTATAAGATTGCGATACACACCTAAGGCAGATGCAATATAAACCAAATTGGGTGTGGTTTGGGTAACATCGTGATACTCTTCACTAAATTGCTCATCAGTTAGGGGTCTCACGGCGACGTACCCGCCGCTAGTTTCCAGTTTTAAGAGTTTTCACATAAAAAATTCGGAGGCATTACGTTTCAATACGCCCACGTACTACATTATATAGGTTAGCAAGGGACAGATCAACACATAAGCTTCCTGAGGTGCTGGCCCACTACGTCCGTACTGGCTCTTGAACAAAAAAGTTTGACGACAAATGGTTTAACTTACAGCCATCTCATGAAAAACGTTGCGGGTAAACCGAACCAAAGACTGCGTTTCATCGACAGAACGCTTGGAAGATGCAACAAATCTGCTAAAGATACAGCCTACACAACGCTTATCCGACCTCTTCTGGATTATTGGTGACAAGTGTGAGATCCTTACCAGGTATAATTGACGGATGACAACCGAGAAAGAAAAAAACAGACACAATTCGTTTCGTCTTATCACGGAGTAGGGCAGAACGTGTGACGGACCTGATGCGAGATGGGTGGCATTCACTAAAACAAAGGCTATTTTCGTTGCGGTGATATCTTCATACAGAATTTTAACCAATATCTTTCTCCTTCTAATGCACAAATATTTTGTTGACTTCCACCTAGATGGGGAGAAAAGACATTCACGCCGGCCGGGGTGGCTGAGCGTTTCTGGGCGCTACAGTCTGGAACCTCGGGGCCGCTACGGTCGCAGGATCGAATCCTGCCTTGGCATGGATATGTGTGATATCCTTAGGTTAGTTAGCTTTAAGCAGTTCTAAGTTCTAGGGGACTGATGACCTCAGAAGTTGATTCCCATAGTGCTCAGAGTCATTTCAAAAAACAATCGTGATAAAATAAGAGAAATCAGGACTCTGACGGTAAGATTTAGATTTTCACTTTTTCCCCCCATGTTGTTCGCGAGTGGAACGATAGAGTAATAGCATTTTATCCGTCCTCAGCAACTGTAGTCTCATATAATGAAATAATAAGCAACCAATTTCATAATATAAATTTAATTTCTTTACCGGTTTCGGGCACTTTGTGCTCTTCCTCATAAGTCTGTATAGGAAAATACACCACAAATAAATGTAGGACCGTGGCATTTTGCTGTATGCGTCCTCTACATCTACATCTACATCGTTACTCTGTAATTCACACTTAAGTGCTTGCCAGAGGGTTCATCGAACCATTTCATACTACTTCTCTATCATTCCACGTGGGAAAAAGGAAGAGCTAAATCTTTCCTTTCGACCTCTGATTTCTCTTATTTCATTAAGATGATCATTTCTCGTTAGGTAGGCGGGTTTCAACAAAATATTTACGCATTCGGAAGAGACCCTCGCAAATAAAGCCATAGGTATAAGTATGACCCATTTTATTACCTTAAGATTTTTAGACTTCTCTTCCTTAATTGTAATGTCCTTGTATGACTTCTACTTATTTATGGTGTATTTTGCTGCACAGCATTCTGAAGAAGGGCACTAAGTGCCCGAAACCGGTATAGAAATTGAATTTCTTTTACGCAACTGGTTGCTTATGATTTCGATAGAGGAATCGTTATGCGCCCCGTCTGCAAAGTTAGTATTTGTGGAAGGCGCCCTGGAGGGGCTACCGCGCCCAGGCTCCCTGCAGACGGCGATGCGCCGCGGCCCCTGCAGTCCAGGCGGTGCGACCCCAGCCCCCAGCCCCCAGCTTCCAGACGCCGCGACCTACTTGCCGCCACGCAGCAGGTACTCGCGGTCTGTTATTTCGGATTTCCCGCTGTGCAGTCGGTACGTGACTGCCTTAGGCTGATCTACTCTGGCCCCCTGCGTAGTCAGTACGTTGTGTAGTACCTCGATACGCCTTCACCTGGACCAGTTTTGCTCTCGCCGCTGCGGCGTGTCAAAACGCTTTCGGCTGAGGCGCAATTACCGAGCTAGCACTGAGTCAACGCCACAACTAGGTAAATATTTGTGTGATCGTGCCGTCGGTCGCAAAATATATCTTTCTTTATCAGGAAACACATACCTACGTGCGACATAATGCGGAAACACTGTGAAGTGTTGTGTGTACCATAAATAGTTATTTTATCTGTGCTGAACTTATAACACTACAGTCCGCTACTGCAGTACAATAACCTTCAAGTTGGAGGCAGGTCGTGAAATAAAACTACCTTATTAAAGCAATTATGATATATCGCAACAGAGCAGTGTTACCCTCTGAGAGGAATTTTATTATGTTGACCGTGTTGTACCGAACGGAGGTGGCTTATCGGAAGGTGAAAGTCAGAATTACGTAAATATTTAAACAGTAACAAACAATATTTTACCTATCTACACTGTTCAAAGAACAAGGAAAACGGTCGCCAGCCTAATTAGGCATGAGAATGATTAACATTCTTGTTTAAGAAAATAGGTATGAGTAACTTTAACGGACAAACACAACCTATATTTTGCCACACGCGAGTGCAATGAACTCTGGCACCTGAACACAGTATGTTGGAGTTGACATAGTAGAACAAATTATTTGCATATTACAACAGATAACATTACACACTTTACTTTGCACACATTTTCCTAGCTGACATAAAATCGTAAACGTAGTTCACTGCAAAATTATGAACTGATCACAGATTAAGTCTCTCTTAGCTAAATACTATTTTATTTAGAATGGAAGTTAATTGGAATTCACTAACAGGCTACTTCTCACTGTCTTTTGAATAAAGAATTTATTGTTTTCATAAATAGTGGTCTTTCCATTTAATTGTTGTTTCTCATGAGCATAAAGGATAACCTGTGGATCCTATTACACTATTAACATGCACTTTCATTACCCAAAAGAAACAAGTACTTAGGAAGCATGAGTTTATAACTTTCCACTATTGCAGTTTTCCACTTTTACTACAGTGAGACACAATGTTGACAAATTTGCAAGGAACTGACTCACCTATTAAAATTTACTACAGGCAACACTATGATCATTAACTAAACAAAACTTTATAAGCCTCAGTTTTAAGAACTTCTAATCTTTAAAATAAACAGCAAATTGTCTTTATTACCACAGTCTTCTACTTTCAAGTTGTTGTTGTTGTTGTCTTCAGTCCTGAGACTGGTTTGATGCAGCTCTCCATGCTACTCTATCCTGTGCAAGCTGCTTCATCTCCCAGTACCTACTGCAACCTACATCCTTCTGAATCTGCTTAGTGTATTCATCTCTCGGTCTCCCTCTACGATTTTTACCCTCCACGCTGCCCTCCAACGCTAAATTTGTAATCCCTTGATGCCTCAAAACATGTCCTACCAACCGATCCCTTCTTCTAGTCAAGTTGTGCCACAAACTTCTCTTCTCCCCAATCCTATTCAATACCTCCTCTTTAGTTACGTGATCTATCCACCTTATCTTCAGTATTCTTCTGTAGCACCACATTTCGAAAGCTTCTATTCTCTTCTTGTCCAAACTAGTTATCGTCCATGTTTCACTTCCATACATGGCTACACTCCAAACAAATACTTTCAGAAACGACTTCCTGATACATAAATCTATATTCGATGTTAACAAATTTCTCTTCTTCAGAAACGCTTTCCTTGCCATTGGCAGTCTAAATTTTATATCCTCTCTACTTCGACCATCATCAGTTATTTTACTTCCTAAATAGCAAAACTCCTTTACTACTTTAAGTGTCTCATTTCCTAATCTAATTCCCTCAGCATCACCCGATTTAATTTGACTACATTCCATTATCCTCGTTTTGCTTTTGTTAATGTTCATCTTATATCCTCCTTTCAAGACACTGTCCATTCCGTTCAACTGCTCTTCCAAGTCCTTTGCCGTCTCTGACAGAATTACAATGTCATCGGCGAACCTCAAAGTTTTTACTTCGTCTCCATGAATTTTAATACCTACTCCAAATTTTTCTTTTGTTTCCTTTACTGCTTGCTCAATATACAGATTGAATAACATCGGGGAGAGGCTACAACCCTGTCTCACTCCTTTCCCAACCACTGCTTCCCTTTCATGCCCCTCGACTCTTATTACTGCCATCTGGTTTCTGTACAAATTATAAATAGCCTTTCGCTCCCTGTATTTTAGTAAATAATTAAATAGGTAACTTTGAAACTCCACAAAACTTTAACTTGGACTGTTTCCATCACATGGAGGTTTTCACAAAACTTCGTTTACTACCTGCCACAATTTCACTAAATCCACGGTAAATCTGAATACACCCTTCTTACCAAAGATCAAACAACATTATTTAATCAACTATTTGGCTTTGAGGCTTTCAGTTTTTCCGCAAACTAGGACACTCGGTAATCATAGTTCAAATGCAGAGGAACCTGAGCGGTGTTGTGATAGGAAAAAAATCAAGGTAGGTACATAAATACAGTTATAATTTAGCTTATATTTGTGCACACTAAAACATCCTTCACTGTACATTATTATAGTGTTCCATTACAGTGACTGCGCCATGCGGTGGCGATTGCATGTTGGTGGGTGGAATTGCAGGTAGAATTGCTGGCGTCTGTCACTTCTAGGTGGCGATGATAGACATCAATTTCAGAATATCTCCAGTTCTTTATTCATCCATCCGAGGCACTGAAAAACGTCAGGAAAAGCCTCTCTCAGAACCAACACAATATACAACTTTGACATGGCCAGTTCACAGTTTGGTAGCGCGTCCCCGATTGACTCTCTGTTCCACTTTTCTACATATGCCAACCACAACTTGCGCGCGCTACTGAGTTCCGTTCCCGAGGGGAATCGTACTACCTTTTACAAACAGGATAACTAAGAACCCTAAGTGAAGGTCAGCAGCAAACAAACATTTTAATTAAAACAGAACATTTGCATATATTGTCAGTTCTACACAAAATTATTTAAATAAAATTATTTAATTTTAAAGATAACCAAAGAGACTATATGACAAAGACAAAACATATAATTTGCTCATATTGTACATATTACCGAGATTACACTTCTTACAATATAAAACACATCAAAGTTTTTAACAGAGAAAGGAATAAACACTCTCATGGTATCTATTCAATCAAACACATTTACAGAAGCTCAACAATGTAACATTACATAAAATAAAAGGCAAAATAAATCACTAGAGCATTTGAGCTATGGTGTTACAAACTGTGTTGGCTCTGAGGCTATTATTCTATTAAGAGTTGTTGACGGAGATCGCAGTCTTTAGATTTTTTGTTAGTTTGTTTATTCTTCTGTGCTGCGCGCCATGAATTCCTTTTCTGTGTCAACTTTTTATCTCGACGTATCTCTTGCACCAAACGCCCTCAGTTATTTGTTGTATGAATTACAGTCTCTGCCTTGTTCTACAAGTTTTACTCTTTACAGCCCCTTTTGGTAGCGATGAATCTATTTCCTGATCTCTTAAAGTATCTCATATCACCCAGTCCATTCTTCTCCTCAGTGTTTTCCATATGTTATCATCTTCACTGATTCCGGGAGAACCTCATTCGTGGTCTTATCAGTCCACATAACTTTCAACATTCTTCTGTAGCAGCATGTCGCAACCTCTTCGATTCTCTGCTACTTTCTCTTAGATTTTTTCGCTGGCCATGATTCACTGCCAAACAGAGCTGTGCTCCAAACGTATTGTCTCAGAAATTTATTCCTCTTATTACGGCCTATCATTGACACCAGTAGACTGCTCTTTTCTTTGCCTGTGCTGGTCTGTTTTTTATTTCCTTCTTGCTTCATGGGTTTTTGCTTCCATGGTTGCAGATTACTTAACTTCGTCTACTTAGTGAGCACAAATTTTAATGTTAATTTTTTTCGCTATTTTCGTTTCTGCAGCCTCTTATTACTTTTGCCTTTTGCCGGGTTCCTCCCGATCCATATTCCTTTAGACCATTTCATTCAAGGATCCTGTAATTCTTCTTCACTTTCACTTTCACTGAGGCTAGCAATGTCATCAGCGAACCTTATCGTTGAAGTCTTTACACCCTGCATTTTAACTCCACGCTTCAAACTTTCTTTTATTTCCTTCATTCCTTCTTGGGTTTATAGACTGAACATTACGGGCGAAAGACGGCATCCCTGCCTGTTCTTAGATATCTGCACTTGTTTTATGACAGTATCAGTATCTTTAAGATTATTTGTATCCCTCACTGCATAAAAATAGTACCGTATCATCACTTTAGATGTTGCGTGGATAGTTTGTGTGATAGTGAAAAATATCCTGGTGTAAACGAAATTGAGATATGTGCTTAGTTTTGTTGTACTGAACAATGTTTTACTTTGTTTTGTCTCATGTATTTCTGGGAGGAAGCACGGAGTGTTCAATCGTATCCCTCGCATACATATTACACAATCAATTTTCTGCTTCCTCCCATAACTCCAAAAACACAAATTCCGACCAAATCAGGATGACTGCCTGAATTAAAAAGAAGAGTTTCACTCGAAAGTGCGAACTGAATCATCGAAGGTACAACGACTAGATTATCTCCGCCTGACAACCATAGAAAAGCATTTTACTCAATACATTTTACTCAGTACCACTACTAAGCCTCTTAGGAGAGTAAGATCATACGTCATGTGAAGCGACATTTGCGACTGGATCGAGGATTTCATGGTAGGGAGATGCAGCATGTTATCGTGGATGAAGAGTCATCGTAGATAAAGAAGTAACCTCAGGTGTGCCCTACAGAAGTGTGTTTGGACCGTTGCTGTTCATATATATTAATGACATTATAGACATTGTTAACAGTATCTTCAGACTTTCTGCAGGTGATGCAATTGATTATAGTGAAGCACTGTGTGAAAGGGAGCTGCACAGATGTTCGGGCAGATCTTGTTAACATTTCAAAGTAGTGTACAGGTTATCAACTTAAATGTTCAGTAATGAAACATTTTCACGGTGTGGTATAATTGGTAGTTTCCTATAAGTACAAAATAGCATATTTTATCAGTAAGTCACATTTGTAATCAGTACCCATACAGTTACCTTAATGCAATAAGTTGTAGGGCTAATGGAACGAACACACTGAGTCAGCCGTACGTAAGACAGGCGGTAGAGTTTGATTCTCTCGTAGCGTGCAAGGAAAATGCAATCTATGTACAAAAGAAATTGCATGTAAAACAGCTGTACGACCCATCGTAGAATATGAGTAAGACACATACCAAAAGGCGCTAACAAGTTTCATTGAACATATATATTGTGAGGAGCACCGCGCGTTCCTGCAGGTTTGTTTGTTGCTCGGGGGAGTGTCACAGAGAATCTGAACAAAATGAACTGTCAGGCGCTTGAAGTTAGACACTAAGTATCCCCTGAAAGCCTACGTAGTTAAGTTTCAAGAAGCAGCTTAAAATGTGTTATGTAAATAATCTTGTCTCGCCTTCGTGACCTCTACATATCTAGGAATACATGACATCGCGCTGTGTACCACTATCGTAGATATCCTAAAGACAAAATTAATAAAACCCACACAGAGGCGTTTTAACAGTCATTCTTTCCGTGCTTCATAAGTGCATGGATGGGAAAGAAGCGCTAGTGACTGATACAATCTAAAGTACCCTCTGTTATACACATTGCAATGGTTTGCAGAGCATAGCTGCAGATGGAGAATTTGGTCATACAGGCTGATTCACCTGGCCCTACGTAAGTGTTTTATGCAACGTGCTACGCCTTCAAACACTACGCACAAGTTTTCATCTTTCACTCGCCACACGCAAACTATTAGTCTTTCAGAATAAATGAACAGGACTTTTTGTAGGAAATTAATGTAGTTAAATTTTGTACTGTCGTACGTTTTCGCTGGAGACCGTAGTTTTCGACTTGTTCAAGAGAAACATGCAAAACTGACCTTCAAACGTGTTTTTCTTGAATAAATGGAAAGCTGTGGCTTCCAGCGGAAAAGCCATCGCAGAACAAAAATTAACTACATTAAATTTCCTAAAAAATTCTCATTTTTCCTGTAGGACTCATAGTATGCACATAGCGAGCGAGATAATATGAAACTCTTCCACATGGTTTTTGAAGGTGTTACAGGTTGTATAAAACCCTGAGGTGGGGGCGGCTGAACCACCGTTATGTATGGCGTGTTTACTGAACGGTTCGTCAGCCATTTACATTTGTCCCAATACCCTTCTTGAACATGCATCCAACGATGCCGTATTATTGAGATGAAGCCCTGAATATGTAAGTCACAACATGGAGTCCTGTGGTCCACAAACTGTGCAGTGTGTGCGAGGCGAGAGCGCGTAATCACACAGGTAAGAGCTTGCTGCTCGTCACGGAGGGGGGGGGGGGGGGGGGGGGAGGGTATGGACAGCATGCAGTATGCAGCGAGCAAAGGGCGCAGATTGCGTGCATTATTGAGTCGCCCCCGGCGCTAGGGACTCGAGACAGGGCCACGGGGTCACGTATAGTCACTCACGCCGTGGGATGGCGCCAGGGGGAGGGGGGGGGGGGGGGGGGGAGGGAGGGCAAGGACCACAGACGTGCTGCCGGCTCATCATAGTCACCTGCAGCGAGGTCAGTAACCTCGTATGTTGTATATACTTTGCACTGCATCTGCGAACATCGATGAAAACCTCAGCTGCGGTCATAAAGAACACCGCAGATTTAGGAGAAAAGCTGAATAATAATTTTATTCGAGGAACAGGAGGCTGCCCTCTACTGGCAACAAATTTAGGGGCTACCACAGGGTTCCCAATGTACAGGGTCAATAAGCTGCGACAGGCTATCCAAATTAATGTTTATCTAGAAGAACAAAAATATACTTTAAGGGGGAAAAAGACGCACCTCGAACGGATTATCCGAATGCGACGGAAATCGGTAGATTAATGGACAAAGTAAAAGCATACGGACTAGCAGACCAATTGTGTGATTGAGTGAAGGGTTCCTAGATAACAGAATGCACCGTGTCATTCTCAATGAAGAGAAGCCTTCCGAAATAAGAGTGATTTCAGGTGTGCCGCAGAGGAGTGTCGTAGGACCGTTGCTATTCACAATATATGGAAATGACCTTGTGCATAACATCGGAAGTTCAGTGAGGCTTTTTGCGGATGATGCTGTAGTATATCGAGAGGTTGTAACAATGAAAAATTGTACTGAATTGACGCTTGGTGCAGGGAATGGTAATTGAATCTCAATCTAGACAGGTGTAATGTGCTGCGAATACATAGAAAGAAAGATCCTTTATCATTAAGCTACAGTATAGCAGGTCAGCAACTGGAAGCAGTTAATTCCATAAATTTTCTGGGAGTAGGCATTAGGAGTGGTTTAAAATGGAATTACCATATAAAATTAACCGTCGGTAAAGCACATGCCGCATTGACATTCATTGGAAGAATCCTCAGGAAATGCAATCCGAAAACAAAGGAAGTAGGTTACAGTACACTTGTTCGCCCACTGCTTGAATATTGCTCACCGGTGTGGGATCCGTACCAGATGGGGTTGATAGAAGAGATAGAGAAGATGTAACAGAGAGCAGCGCGCTTCGTTACAGGATCATTTAGGAATCTCGAGATGATAGATAAACTCCAGTGGAAGACTATGCAAGAGAGACGCTCAGTAGCTCGGTACGGGCTTCTGTTGAAGAGTCGAGAACATACCTTCACCGAGGAGTCAAGCAGTATATTGCTCCCTCCTACGTATATCTCGCGAAGAGACCATGAGGATAAAATCAGAGAGATTAGAGCCCACGCAGAGGGATGCCGACAATCTTTCTTTCTACGAACAATACGAGACTGGAATAGAAGGGAGAACCGATAAAGGTACTAAAGGTACCCTCCGCCACAAACCCTCAGGTGGCTTGCGGAGTATGGATGTAGATGTAGATGTAAATATGATGTACATGTACACAAACAAATGATTACAATTTCAAAATACCTCGGTGATTTATTCGAGAGAAATAACTTCACAAGTTGAGCATGTTAACTCTGGTCCAACTCGCAAGTTTATCTGCTTGCTATTGATTGACGGAGTTGTTGAATGTCCTCCTGAGGGACACTATGCCAAAGTCTGTCCAGTTGGCGCGCTATATCGTCAAAGTCCCGAGATGGTTGCAGGGCCCCGCCCATAATGCGCCAAATATTCTCAGTTGCGGACATATGCGGTGACCTTGCTGTTCAAGGTAGAGTTTGACAAGCACGAAGACAAGTATAGTCCGACTGAAATTGTTTGATACTTTATGTCGACAGTGTTGCCACTTTGCCTTCGGCTGCCGCTCGGTTATAGGCGGCACACAAACACGGCGGGTCACTTAACAAATGGCTCAAATGGCTCTGAGCACTATGCGACTTAACTTCTGAGGTCGTCAGTCACCTAGAACTTAGAACTAATTGAACCTAACTAACCTAAGGACATCACACACATCCATGCCCGGGGCAGGATTCGAACCTGCGACCGTAGCGGTCGCTCGGTTCCAGACTGTAGCGCCTAGAATCGCACGGCCACTCCGGCCGGCTGCTTAACAAATACTGTTGCCCATAACGTGGAACAAATTTGGAAGCGGCCACTGCGAGGTATGACGGAAATGTGAGCTTCTCTGATTTTAAGTGAACGCTGTCCCAACTGCGTCAGTCGACGCGTTTTGTATCCGTGAATTGCGCCAAGCAAAAGTAAAATGATTTTGTGCGGTTCGATTTTTGTTTCACAACTGCAAATCTATACCCATTACTCCAGTGTTGCTTCAGGTAACACAGCGATAAATTGTGTTGTGCTACGCCCAAGTGAGGAGCAATAGTGTAAAATACAAAGCGAGCTAGGTGAAGAAATTTACGATCAGTTAAAAAAAAATGATTCCAGTTAGGAACCAGCAGCATAATCCCACACTGAGGCAGTTGTCTACGAGATAATTAGTGATCGAATAAGTAGCTGACCGAGATATGATGCAAATTCACTGCTTAATGCTTCGAATGCATCATTACTCTATGTTTAACATCTGTCATTGCCAAAAGAGAATTAGAGCGAAAATTTGTTTCTTTATTGTTTAATAAAACGGTAGTTTAGGTCATATTAAGTAAGTCTGTTTTCCCCTTGTTTAAATAAACTAAGATTAAACTGTGATTGTGATCATACGTGGCTTACCTTGGTAACATAAGGAAACCTATTCCGTTCACGCGTACAACATGCGCCGCGCGCCCGCTCGATGATTAAACTAATGTCCTGACGTAACTACAAACTCGTGGCGTGCAGTGTATCCGAGAAAACGGCGATCGATAACGATAAAAGCAAACTATTAACCTCGTTGAGGATGAGCAATCCTGGTTGGCACTTGGTTGCAAATTATAGACAACACAAGCAGTTTCCAGACGGAAAAAGAATGATAGTAAGAGAAATAAGAGCAAAAAAAGCTCAATGCGTTTTGAAAATGACGCTGTAAAGTATTAGAAATAAAAAATCATTTAAATCAATTAATTGAATGTGAAACATAATCAATGTCTTTTGATCAGATTTAGGGAAAAAAATCGGTTGCATTTGATTTATTTCGAACTCATGACCTTCTTCACATCAGGTTAATATGCTAACCTCTAGACTATAACGTTCGATATGTGAGGTTTATCAAAGAAAACAGATATCTGTGATAAATAATAATCGTGTAAATGACGCTGAAACCAGTCTTGTGCGGAAGGATCCATTCGGTTAGTGCAGTGTGCAGAACAACTGTATTTCGTTAGAATTGTTGTGTGTATGTGTGTGAGTATTATGCATGATGAAATACGAAATAGTTGTATAAGGGCCAGAAATAGGTTTCGGGATCCAAACACATCAAGAAAGAAAACCAGACAGGGATCCAAACACGTCAAGAAATAAAGCCAGACAAGAACTGAAAGTGAAGTGACTAATTTTTATGACAGTTTGGCAACGACGAACGGTTGGGGCGTAACGTTGAGCGCTCTGATAGGAGGAAACCAGATACAACGCGTGAAATGTCAACTCTCAAGTAATTTTGATCGGACTAAAGTAGAACACAGAGCGCTTTGCTCACGCGTGGTACCTTGAAATCCCTAGGTACAGACCACGTTGTTGACAAGTAACCAACAGCCACGCGGGGTGGCCGCGCGGTTTGAGGCGCCATGACACGGGACTTGCCCCCCCCCCCCCCCTCCCCCCGCCGGAGGTTCGAGGCCTTCCCCGGGCAGCGGAGAGTGTGTTGTACTTAGCATAGGGCAGTTTAAGTAGTGTGTAAGTCTAGGGACCGATGACTTCAGAAGTTTGGTCCCTTAATTTAAAAGGAAAATAAAAAGTAACCAAGATACTAGCACACAGGCTACTTCGCAGACACACAACTGCCTCGCTGAATTTTTGATTAATGTAACATAGTACATTGTAATGTTGAATATAAACGAAAGCAGCATCAGGTGTGCCAATACGAAAACGTAGTAGGACCACTCAAGTTCTCAGTGTACGTGAAAGACTTATTAGGTTAGTGAAATGATCCAGCAATTCGCTGATAATATTGTCGTCTTCAGAAAAAGTCGTGGTTCGGCGATCACAAGGAACTAGTATCATGAAGAACGGAAGCTCTCATTTTTAAATGTAATCGCGTACGAGGCGCCCATGTGGCTAGTGCGACTAGCTCTTGAGTGCTGCTCCAGTGTTTGGAGTCCGCACCAGACATACATCAGAGAAGGGTTGATAGGATCGTAACATGTCGGTATAGTCCTATAAGGAAGAGCAACAGAGACTCTCCGTACACTTAAATTGGACTCAAGTAAATCACGGGAATGCAGCCGGGTGAAGTCGCTAAGAGCCGCCGTTATTTTGACAGCTGATCACCGTGTCATTTTCAAGGCGAAAGTGAAATTGTGGTCACCTGTCGAAATAGCGGCGGCTCTCAACGACTTCACCCGGCTGCATTCCCGTGAGTTATCAGAGCACTGTGTACGCCTGCAGGAACTCACATTAAATCGGAATATCCGCAACACAGGCCCCCTTGTTATTGGGGAACACTGTGGTGTCAATTTACAGAGCCTGTGTTGGAGTTCTGTACGACAATTCTACTGTCAGCATAGCATACCTCGCCTAGGGATAACGAGAATAAAATGAGAGAGATGACTGTGCGTGGGAAGGCACATAAGTCATTTCAAGATCAACAAATGTGTGGAATGGGGTAGAAGTTCGCTGATGATAGTAGAGAGTACACTCCTCGTTCACTGCTTTTATCCGCTCATACAGAAGCACTCTCAAATGAACTAGAGGAAATTACAAAGTGCATCCGTCGCAGAGCTATTAACGACCGTAAAACATAAGCTACAGAGATTCCCAAAAGTGACAGAAACACCACATTCATCTTGGTTTACCTCGTTATCACCTGAGGCTCTTCTGACACGCAACGTGGTCCAGCTAAACAACGCCACTTGCTTTGCCTGTGCCGTACTGTAGACAACGTCGCCAGTGACGAGCTATGTGTCCACTTGTGACCTCCCACCTGTGTGCCCTTCATCACAGAGGTAACCCACGTGATCTGCAGTATGCAAACGCAATCTCCAAGCAGCAGGCTCCAC
This sequence comes from Schistocerca gregaria, assembly GCF_023897955.1. NCBI lineage: Eukaryota > Metazoa > Arthropoda > Insecta > Orthoptera > Acrididae > Schistocerca > Schistocerca gregaria. The sequence goes on along the minus strand of NC_064920.1, from coordinate 1,203,713,187 downwards.
CGCGCACCATCCCAATATCCATATTCCCCTGACGCGTCAGCATTAGTTGTGCCAACGTCGTTTACCACAGGAAACAACGATGAACAACGTAAAAGATTAACTCCTATAAATTACCGACTATCGTATAAGACGGCTTTTGCGACGAAACAAAATTTACGCGTACACGAGAGTGGAGCATGAGAAAACGGCACGAGAACCACACCCGCTTTGGCTATATCCACTCCCGCCGTGATACTCGTACGTGTGTTTTGGCTGTTACCACTGTTACCAGACAATACGATTTCAGGTACTTGATCGAGTTTTATTTCATTTGCATCACTCTCATAGAAAGAGGATGAAATTCAGAAAGAAGCCTTATCTAATACTTATCTGGGGGCATAGAGAGAGTAACATATAGATGCTTAGCACGCAAGTAAATACATAATACGCTGTTATTATATGTGTAGATATACTGGTGGTAAAGTGTAAATGTAAATCTTGCTGTCCGAGATATCCAAGACGGTAGCTTAGCCGCCTGCTGTCGGCGAACGTTGGTTACTTACTTTGCGCGTATATGTGAGTTGTGTCGTATGTGTATTTGTAGAGAGTAGATGAATGCATGCATACATGTAGTCTACAGTGTGGTGTTATGTTTGAAATGACAGAAGGGTGAAGGTGAAACGTGGTACCGGCACATGCCTTACTCCTCTCGAATAGAACCAAGGGGCTTGTCAAGCTTCCGATGGACGGATTGCAAATCACCATCAAAAATGTCAGTGCCTTCGATTCGTAAGAGACTGTGGAGACTTCTGGAATTTACTTCGAAACACTGGCGCAAAACATGCTGACCAGGAACGTTACACCACCTCCTGAAATATTTTAGTAATAAAATAAATAAAAAATTCCTTAAGCGATGTAGATGGTATTATTCGTAAAAAAAAAAATCATCATCATTGCAGACATATTGGCTCAACAAGATATTAGAGCAAGTAGATAGATACAGGTTTCTAGGAAGCATGCTGTCGTACAGGGGAGACCTAGATCAAAATGACAAAATTGAGAAATTTAACTACTTAAATGGCACTATCAGAAGAGCTCTCTGACGTAAATTAAGAACAGAAACATATCTAAAATTTTATAAAGTTATGTCAGTATCAACATGACTTCACTACTGGCAATTAAAACTGCTAAACCAGGAAGATGACGCCAACAGACGCGAAATTTAACCGACAGGAAGAAGATGCTGTGATACGCAAATGATTAGCTTTTCAGAGCATTTACACAAGGTTGGAGCCGGTGGCGACACCTACAACGTGCTGACATGAGGAAAGGATTTCTCATATACAAACAGCAGTTGACCGGCGTTGCCTGGTGAAACGTTGTTGTGATGCCTCGTGTAAGGAGGAGAAATGCGTACCATCACGTTTTCGACTTTGATAAGGGTCGGATTGTAGCCAATCGCGATTGCGGTTTATCGTATCGCGACATTGCTCCTCGCGTTGGTCGAGATCCAATGACTGTTAGCAGATTATGGAATCGGTGGGTTCAGAAGGGTAATACGGAACGCCGTGCTGGATCCCAACGGCCTCGTATCACTAGCAGTCGAGATGACAGGCATCTTATGTGCATGGCTGCAACGGATCGTGCAGCCACGTCTCGATCCCTGAGTCAACAGATGGGGACGTTTGCAAGACAAGAACCATCTGCACGAACAGTTCGACGACGTTTGCAGCAGCATGGACCATCAGCTCGGAGACCATGGCTGCGGTTACCCTTGACGCTGCATCACAGAAAGTAGCGCCTGCGATGGTATACTCAACGACGAACCTGGGTGCACGAATGGCAAAACGTCATTTTTTCGGATGAATGCAGGTTCTGTTTACAGCACCACGATGGTCACATCCGTGTTTGGCGACATCGCGGTGAACGCACATTGGAAGCGTGTATTCGTCATCGCCATACTGGCGTATCACCCGGCGTGGAGGTATGGGGCGTCATTGGTTACGCTTCTCGGTCACCTCTTGTTCGCACTGACGGCACTTTGAACAGTGTACGTTACATTTCAGATGTTTTACGACCCGTGGCTCTACCCTTCATTCGATCCATGCGAAACCCTACATTTCAGCAGGATAATGCACGATCGTATGTTGGAATTGTGTACGGCAGAAAATGTTCGACTGCCTGCCCTGGCCAGCACATTCTCCAGATCTCTCACCAGTTGAAAACGTCTGGTCAATGGTGGCCAAGCAGCTGGCTCGTCACAATACGCCAGTCACTACTTTTGATGAACAGTGGTGTCGTGTTAAAGACGCATGGGCAGCTGTACCTGTACACGCCATCCAAGCTCTGTTTGATTCAATGCCCATGCCAGAGGTGGTTGTTTTGGCTACTGATGTCTCAGGATCTATGCATCCAAAATGCGTGAAACCGTAATCACATGTCAGTTCTGGTATAATATATTTGTCCAATGAATACCCGCCTATCATCTGCATTTCTTCTTGGTATAGCAATTTTAATAGCCAATAGTTTATATGGAAGTGAATCTTGGGCAATGAAAAAGAAAGATAAAATATGATTGCAACCCAATGAAATGAAATTCCTCAGGTACATATCAGGATACACCAAGCTAGACTACAAAAGAAATGCAGATATCAGTAAGGAAATCAATACTTTCGATGTAAACAATAAGGTTGACGAATACCGATAAAAATAGATATCCCATCTGTTACGAATGGACAAATCAGTATCAACACGACATTTTTGGCGATGTACTCCGCAAGGTAAAAGATGCATTGTTAGACTTGCAAAACGATGGAAGGGCCAGGTGTAGCTGCAACAGGCTGAGGGAAAGCCTAATGCATTACGGAAAAAGGAAAGAAGATTGGCTCAAAAACTGTGACACCTTGCCGGCAAAATACAGCAGTGAGAATTTCACCCACAACCAGAATTCGAACCGCGTCGAGCGCTACCGCACGTAGGCGGATTATACTGATGTGATACACCAAGACATGTGATGGAGCATAATGACCCCTAAAATAAAAAAAGGTCGACTGATACGGAAATATGGGAGCTATCTGTATCGGAATATTAAAATAAAACTGGTAGGAATTATGTTTTCACAAAACACCAAGCCAAACGACGTGCAATCTTTAGGCAGTAAAATATTTTGAAATCTGATTCTATCTCTCTGTTACATGGCCGACCAGAGAAATACCAAGTCTGCCGTCCTAAAATTCTAGCTCGTTCAAATGAATACATTTTTCGAAACGGCAGATACCATGAGAAACAAATAATAGCGCAGGTAACACCAGTAATCAATATGAATCTTGGCAAATCGGTAAACCCCCATATACGTCATGTTGCTGTAATCTGAAAGCAGCTCACAATGCCCTGCTAGTTGCGAACTTGGTTGGGCACTCGCCTCAGTAAAACAACTGAAGGTTGCGGCATCACAACGAGACTCTGTGGCTGTAAAAATCTTCATACGTTAGTGTTCGTTATGTACGAGCTCAGAGAGAGGTAATGAAACTATTTGTGTGTGTGTGATGAGAGGACTTCAGAGGTGATTAGAAGAGACGAAATAGCCGCCTGCCAGTGCGTCACATCACTCCTCCTCTCTTTCTTTTTATAAGTAAAAAATGTGTCTTTTTATTCTTTTTAACTCATCAGACTGCTCCTTCTAACTATTCCTCGACGTCATAGCAGATGTCCTACTAGTCTGCCACTTCTTCTGATGAGAGCCTTCCATTGATTTAATTCCTCGTGTAGATTGTTTAGAAGTTCTCCACTTTATAAATTACCTGCCCAGTTTATTTTTAATACTCCTTGATAGCTCATCCTGAACGGCAGTGGCGCGGTAAAATAGCCTAATTCTATTAAGCCATGAGCTACCTTTTCCAAGAAGCCCATAAACTCACAATTATTATCAGCCAAGCAGACAATGGTCGTAATTTAAATTGTTGGTAAATGGTTTTCGCCTGTCCGACTAAGAATATCCTGTGTAGCTTTCCAGTTTTTCTACTGTTTCCATTCCTAAGACCAGCAATGATATAGCCACAAATATACATAATGTGAAGTAAAGCCTGAAGACTAAATTACATTGGAGTAACGTAGTCATATGTTAGGTAACTGTGCCCTCTATTGCAAGTATTTGGGCAAAATACAACTGTTCCCATCGTTTGATACGACAGTCCCAAAAATCTCATATCGGAAACTGAAATTGTGTCTCACTACCTATTCTATTTGCTCAATTAAGCGAATATCAGGTAAGAGAGTAATGAAACTACCTATACGAAAAATAACAGATACCAATATAACACTAATTGACAATAGTAACGAATTTATTACGTGAAGGAAATATTTGATCACAGCTTGGAAATTGACAGATTTAGGCTACCAACTAGCATTTAACTATTTCCGTAATTTATCACCAAACTATGTTAAATAGCAGACTTATTCAGAGAGACAGATGTGTTTTCTTCTTGTTGGGGTGTAATCACCACCGAAGAATAACGGCTGCAATCGTGTTGTTTCATACTTGTGTACGTTCACTATTATTCTTTTAGTTCTTCTTTTTATAAATTTCGTTAATCCTTTTTCCTTTCCAGTGTTGGTAGTACTTCAGGTTAAATATAATCGAATTCGGGCAATGTTCACACTGAATTTCCTGTTCTAATATATCCCTTAACAAGTGTATTTACTTACATCCAACATTTCTTTCGTTGTGCTAATCTTTTAATCTCTACTTAACTACTGGATCCGAAATCCTCTATAAACACTTTTTCATTTCTGTCTCTACGCTGTTCATTTTGGAACACAGCCTTCGACCAGTTTAGAGACAGAAGTGGTGACCGTTTCTGCAGGACCTGACCATCATTTTGCAGGACAATGCTCAAGCACGTACAGTACAAGCTGTTACTTATTTTTTGACGGATGGGGCTGCTAAGTGCTATACCACCTGCTGCACTCCCCTGACTTAAGCCCTCGTAAGTTCAACTCGATTTCTAAACTGAAGGAAACACATTTCTAAACTGAAGGAAACACTTCACGCCATTGTCTACAGAACTGCTACAAATTCGTCGGGCAGTAGACTGCGCCGCTCGAACTGTCAACACAACTGCCACTGCTAGGAGTATCCTACAACTTCTACATCGCTCGCAACGGGTTGTACACCTGGCGACTACTTTGAAGCTCAGTAAAACTTTAAAACGCGTATCTATTTTGTACGAGCTGTAAATAAATAGTTGCCACTATTAAAGCTCCAACCCATGTATATGTTAAAAATCTGATTTGCAAATAACATAAGGAATTAGGAGATTGTCTGCAGAATCATCGAAGAAAGAAATGTATGGAAAGCACTGACAAGAGGTAGGGAGGAGATGATAGCACATGTGTTACGACGTCGGGGAACATCCATGGTTCTAGAAGGGGCTGTAGAGGATAAAAACTGTAGGGAAGACGGAGGTTTGGGTACATCGAACAAATAATTGAACTCGTAGGGTGCAAGGGCCGTTCTGAGATGAAAAGGCTGGCCCAAAGAGAAACTTTGTGGTAGGCCGAAACGAGTCAGTCAGAAGACTGACGACTTCAAAAAGAAAATAATCCATTCGAGCATAGAACGTGAACCACAGGACAGTCGCTAATGAACCCGATTTTCTCATCATCGTTACTGGAAGAGTTTGTTCCTCAATTCGTTTTCTAACGTGATTTATTTGAACGGAAATCAACGTGGTTTGGACACAATGAAATAAATTACTGTTAAGTTACGGCTGCTGACTACTTTTCCTGCAGACATAAAAATGGTTCAAAGGGCTCAGAGTACTATGGGACTTAGCTGCTAAGGTCATCAGTCCCCTAGAACTTAGACCTACTTAAACCTAACTAACCTAAGGACATAACACACATCCATGCCCGAGGCAGGCAGGATTCGAACCTGCAACCGTAGCGGTCGCGCGGTTCCAAAGTGTAGCGCCTAGAGCCGCTCGGCCACTCTGGCCGGCTCCTGCAGACGTAGTGAGTAATCGTATTTGGTTGCTTTTTGATAGCAGTTACCAAATATTTATTATTCTGTCTTAGCTGCAGTATCTGTTCATTTATTAGCCTATTTTGTGTTACAGACTTCATCTGCTGTATCTGTGTACTCGAAAATTAGATGACAACATGGAATAGGCAGTGAAATAAATGTTTACATTGAAAGCAGCTGAAGTGACTGGTTAACTCGTCGTTTCTTGGTAGAGTACTACAGCCGCAGCACGGATATAAGATTTTAAACAAATTTTTTCTTACGACGCTCTGCATTTTTTTTTGCCCACATTTTGCCCTGTACCCGCTTGTTTCCTAATTAGAAACTGGAATTCTAATTACGAAAATCTGTTGTTTTGCGAATTTGTTTGCTCTAATATCCAGTTTCGTAGCGGATATTAATTTATGCTTTTTCACCCTATGCGGCATCTTCAGATATTCAGTTTCGGAGACGACACAAACATTAGAGAGAGCTGTTTATTGTACATCTGCGTAACAACACCGACAACTGTTGGGACGCTTTGAAGGTCATACTGTTAGGCTAATGGACGCTCAGGAAGACATTGCGAATTTTTTTGGAAGAGTCAAATAGGAATATCCTCAATGAAAAGTGTATCTTGGAAATTAAATATTTTCAGATTGTTTTAGGCATTTATTTTAATGTACTGAAAGTACACACTTTTAGCTGTCTAGTGAAGAAGGTACAAAAAATGGAGTACCACGATCTGTTAATTTCCTGTCGACTAGTTAGTTTTTGATGAATGTACTACTTACGCTGTCATCTCTTCCCAATTTGACTGACTTTAACCTGTCTGTATTAACATACCTCTGCTCATGTCGCCGATAGCAACCGCTGGCTTTGTTATCATCAGGAGCGGTGCAGCCAAACTAAAGCGTTATTTTAAACGTATTTCCTTGTCGTAATATGACATGAAATCTTATAAGTATGTAAGTGTTAAGAGACCACGAATTTGTTGCGCATAGTGTTATTCTTATGCAATGTTTTTCTAGTGCTTCGTATTACTTCATTTTAGGTGTTTGAAAATGGCACAAAAGCCGAAATTGTAATACTTCAAATAAACTGTTACACTTAAAATCGCCGGCCGCTGTGGCCGAGTGGTTCTAGGCGCTTCAGTCCGGAACCGCGCTGCCGCTGCGGTCGCACGTTAGAATCCTGCCTCGGGCGTGGATGTGTGTGATGTCTTTAGTTTAGTTAGGTTTAAGTAGTTGTAAGTCTAGGGGACTGATGACTTCCGATGTTAAGTCCCATAGTGCTTATAGCCACTTGAACCCTTTGAACTTAAAAACGAAAGTGTTGTCAAAGAGTTTATGTCGATATGTCTTTGTAGGTATTTGAAAATGACACAGAAGCCGCAATCGCTTACTATAATAAAACTGTTACACCTAAAAGCGAACATGGCATCGAAGACTTTATGTAGGTATGACGTAATACCGTGAATACCAGTTGTTACAGTGGCCAGTCACAGGTGGCTCTTACCTACACATTATACTCCATGCTTATGCTAGTATCGGTGTTGTCGCCTTATCCTATGCTATTTGTGTGGCATTATGGTCGCAGCTGACTCTTTGATCAGCATTCGTCTAAAAAAAAATGGCTCTGGGCACTATGGGACTTCACTTTGGAGGTCATCAGTCCCCTAGAACTTAGAACTACTTAAACCTAACTAACCTAAAGACATCATACACATCCATGTCCGAGGCAGGATTCGAGCCTGCGACCGTAGTGGTAGCGTGGTTCCAGACTGAAGCTCCTAGAACCGCTCAGCCACTTCCGCTGGCTCATTCGTCTCGGTTGAAGGGCTGTACTACTGTATCTGGCGAGCTGCAGCACAGACGGAAAAGCTGAAGTGGCCCATTGTCGGCGTGCGGCGTCGACGCCGTGTTACGAGCGCCGCGCTACCCGTAATGAAATAGCATGGGCGCCGGTTAATGCGCCTGTCGATCAATAACTGGCGACTGGGCGTGGCGGACTGAGGGTCCCAGGTGACCCGCCTGGGCGCTCCAGTGGGACACAAGCAAAGGCGTGCAGCTCCGGGACAGGGGGGAGCGGAGCGTAGCGTAGCTGGCCGTGTGAGGCGACTGCGCACAGCGTGTGCATTCCCAGGGATATCTGCGCTAGGTGCAGCGAGCACTTGCGACGGCGGAGGTGTCTGCTGGAACACCAGAGATGTTTCCCACGACATAATGGTCCTCTCACTGCCCTCTGGTTAGCCTTTGGTACTCCTAAAGCTTACATTGCGTGGCTGAAAAAGTAGGTAATATCAATCGTCGCAGTAAAATGAACGGGGACAGATGAAAATGTGTGCCCAGACCGGGACTCGAACCCGGGATCTCCTGCTTACATGACAGACGCTCCATCCATCTTTTTTCCATTTTTTGTTCGTTATTGGTCGTTGTGTTTGGTCGTTGCGGACGTCGCAAGACATCCTGTTCAAGTGCGGTGGTTGATCCTTCCACTCAGTTTTTTATTACAGAGGCCAACCGGCTCTCTGACTGAACACGCTGAGCTACCGTGCCGGCGTCCATCTGAGCCACCGAGGGCACAGAGGATAGAGCGACTGCAGGGATTTACCTCTGGCACGCCTCCCGCGAAACCCACATTCTCAACGTATTGTCCCGCACTACATTCGTAGTGCCTCCGCCCATTATACTCATTACTCGCGGCGCGTTGCCGAATCCCGTAAGAGTTCGGGCGCTGTTTGTGCATTCGCACAAGAAGAAGATGGTCAAGCGGCCGAAAGAACAGATACGATCTTAGTATATATATCTTAGTGTATAAATAGCAATTGTTTCTCCAGAGATGTTCAAATATTGTGGTATCAGAGTTCATACTTGTAACTGGTTTTGATCTCAACTAAAAGACTGTGTACTCATCGTAACAGCATCTTGAGAAAGGGGGATAATTACGACAGGTATAGCACAGGTATCTATGTAGAGTCCACACTTCTTGTTTTATAAATGTAATGATCTCCCAATGTTTACACAAGACTCAGAAAAATCCTCTTTGCTGAATGTGCAGACCTAATAGATTAACTACAACAAGTGAAAACGTAAATAGCATTTTCTTGAAAATTTATTACTGATTGTTAGATAAAAACAAATTATATTCAGTTCAGTACTGCACAAGGCCTGACCTCATCTACGTCTACATCTATATCTACGTGAATACTCTGCTATTCACAATAAAGTGCCTGGCAGAGGGTTCAATGAACCACCTTCAAGCAGTCTCTCTATCGTTCCACTCTCGAACGCCACGCGGGAAAAACGAGCACTTAAATTTTACCGTGCGAGTCCTGATTTCCCTTATTTTATCGTGATGATCATTTCTCCTTATGTAGGTGGGTGCCAGAATGTTTTCGCTATCTGAGGAGAAAACTGGTGGTTGAAATTTCATGAGAAGAACCCGTCGCAACGAATGACGCCTTTGTTTTAATAATTTCAACTCCAACTTACGTATCATTTCTGTGACACTGTCTCCCCTATTTCGCGATAATACAAAACGAGCTGCCCTTCTTTGTACTTTTTCGATGTCATCCATCAGTCCCACCTGATGCGGAACTCACACCGCACAGCAGTACTCCAGAATAGGGCGGACAGGCGTAATGTAAGCAGTCTCTTTGGTAGACCTGTTGCACCTTCTAAGTGTTCTGGCAATGGATCGCAGTCTTTGGTTTTCCCTACCCACAATATTATCTATGTGATCGTTCCAATTTAGGTTATTTGTAATTGTAACCCTAAGTATTTAGTTGAATTTGCAGCCCTCAGATTTGTGTGACTTATCGCGTAATCGAAATTTAGCAGATTTATTTTAGTACTCATGTGAATAACTTCGCACTTTTCTGTATTCAGGGTCAATTGACACTTTTCGCACGATACAGATATCTTGTGTAAATTATTTTGCAATTTGTTTTCGTCATCTGATGACTTTACAAGACGGTAAATGACAGCATCATCTGCAAACAATCTAAGACGGCAACTCAGGTTGTCTCCTATGTCGTTAATGTAGATAAGGAACAACAGAGGGCGTACAACACTTCCTTGGGGGACGCCAGATATTACTTCTGTTTTACTCGATGACTTTCCGTCTATTACTACGAACTGCGAACTTTCTTCAGCAGAAATTATTCGGCTGCGTAATTGAATAAATCAAACAGAACATTCTACATTCTTACGTGTTTGTATTGATAAGAAGCTTAACTGTAAGTCACATTTTACAGATCTTCTTGCACGTCTAATCTCTGAAACCTTTGCATTACGGATAATACCGAATTTTCTAGGGTACATTGTCAAAAAATAAATCAATATCATCCAGGCCTTTTGAGTTAGGATCTGACGGAAACTCTAAAGCTACAAAGAATAAGAAAACCACTGGTTTAGATGGTCTCAATATGGAACGTGGAAATATGGAAGGTTATTCCTACAGTGAAAACTTCTTCAAATATTTAATCCGTGTTGGAGAAATAAGAAGGTACCAATAGATTGGCTGAGAGTTAAATTAAAAATCGTGGTATAAGACTCCTAGACCCAGTCTAAAAACTGTATGCCAAACACGTGAATACAAGACTTAAAAATTACATGGGAAAGCTAGTATCTGAAGAACAATCAGCTGTTAGAAAAGGACACTCAACTATGTACCATGTTTTTACGCTGCAACAAGTTGTAGAAAGACGGGGAATCCACCTTTCTTTTGTGGATTTTGAGGAAGTATTCGATAATGCGAATCGAGGATTGCAATGGAATATCACGGCTGAACAAGTTACCCGTCTCACCTCTTTAATGCTGTTAAGAGTCTATACACAAACACCGAAATTGTCACAGATATGGGAAGTATCACAACAAAGCCAATGAACGCAGACAAAGTAAAAATAGAAAGAAAGTGGAATACAGAGTCAGGAAATGGGACTCTTAAGAAGAGTAGAAGTGTGTGCAAGGGAAGATCGAAAAAGAAGAAGCTAACAGGAGAGATTTAAGAATATGTAACCTAAGAGAAAAAATTGAAGGAATACCGGATAAAATGGAAGGAACATGTAGACCATATGGTTGGAGAAAAATTCCCAGTAAAGCTGTCAATTGTAAATGCACTGGAAGAAAAAATGTAGGAAGACCGTACAAGAGATGGAGTACCGTAACGGTCAGTTTGCCTAATACGTCAAATGAAGAAGAAGAAGAATTTTCCTATTTTTATTCAGTAATGTCTCATGGAATATTCTGCGTTAGCTCGTCTTTGATAAAAAGAATTTCGTTGCACGGAAGCATGCAATAAGGATAATACATGGTGTCCATTGCATAGATACTTCTAGACACTTCTTTAAACACTGTGGCACACCGAACTCCTCGCACTCCTTTCTGAAGTTTCTTGCCAGCAACCAGTTGCAGTTTGAAAACAATATTAACATTGGTCCATGTAAGACCAGAGGGAGGAATAAATTACGTTATTCATCATTGAGATTTGGTGTTGCACAGAAAGAGAAATATTCGTCCTTAAAAATCTTTGAGAAACGTAGATGATTTGAAAGACTATAAAATTAACTAGAAAAACAAACTGAAATCATATGCTCTTGACAAGTGTTACTTCATAGAAGAATTACAGAATATATGGTAGTGTGATGTGTGTGTGTGTGTGTGTGTGTGTGTGTGTGTGTGTGTGTGTGTGTGTGTATGTGTGTGTGTGTGTGTATACGTGTGTATTTAAGAGAGTTCGACAGGATATACACTGGCGGAAAAAAATCGCAACACAAAAAATTAATTAATGTACAATAATTTTCTAGTCGGCATATTTAAGTGATTAACTTTGCAAGATCTCAGGTTAACCTAAGCGGCCGGCCGGAGTGGCCGTGCGGTTCTAGGCGCTACAGTCTGGAGCCGCGTGACAGCTTCGGTTGCAGGTTCGAATCCTGCCTCGGGCATGGATGTGTGTGATGTCCTTAGGTTAGTTCGGTTTAAGTTGTTCTAAGTTCTAGGGGACTGATGACCACAGCAGTTAAGTCCCATAGTGCTCAGAGCCATTTGAACCATTTAATGTAAGCGTGAGACATAACCAGTGTAACAACCAGAATGTTGAATGCATACAAGCAAGCGTGCTTGTAGTGTGTTGTACGTGTGCCGGATGTCGGTTTGTGAGATGGAGTTCCATGCATGTTGTATTTGGTCGGTCAATAGAGGAACGGTTAATGCTTTCCGTGGGTGACTCTGGAGTTGTCCGATGTTGTCCCGTATGTGCTGGATTGGAGACCAATCTGGTGACTGAGCAGGCCGAGGCTACCTGTCGACACTCTGTAGAACATGTTGGGTTAAAATGGTTCAAATGGCTCTGAGCACTATGGGACTTAACACCCGAGGTCATCAGTCCCCTAAACCTTACAACTACTTAAAACCTGACTAACCTAAGGACAGCACACACATCCATCCATAGGCAGGCTTCGAACCTTCGACCGTTGAAGCAGCGCGGTTCCGGACTGAAGTGGCTAGAACCGCTGGGTCACAGCGGCCGACCGTGTTGGGTTACAACAGCGGTATGTGGGCGAGCGTTGTCCTGTTGGGAAACACGCAGGGAGTGTTGTTCATATACGGTGGCACATCTGGTCGAGTTACTAGATTGACATACGATGCACAGGGTGCGTGTGATGACCACGGTATTGCTCCTGCTGTTATACGAAATCGCACTCCAGACCATAACTCCAGGTGTAGGTCCAGTGTGTCTATCACGCAGACAGGCTGGCTGCAGCCCTCAACTGGGCTCCTTCCATCCAACGCACGGCCATCACTGGCACCGACACAGCACTAGCTCTCATCAGAAAACACAACAGACGTCAACCCTGCCTTCTAATCAGCTCTCGCTTGACACCACAGAAACAGTAAATGGCGTTGGTTTGGGTTCAGTGGAATGGACTTGACACCACTGAAATGTCAAATGGCGGTGATTTGAGCTGAGCGGAATGCACGCTACAGCGCGTTGGGCCGGAGCTGTCCTTGAAGTAAACGATTTGCAACACTTCGTCGTGTCACTGTGGTGCCAACAGGTAATCAGATTGCTGGTGCTTCACAGCCATACGCTGAACACGTTAGTCTTCCCTCCCGGTAGTGCCGCTCGGGTCACCGGAGCTCCTTCTTGGGGTCGTACATTGTCGCCACAACCGCAGCCAGCAATCACTTACAGTGGCTGCATCCCTGCAGTATCGCAGAAGGCACATACAGCTTGTCGTAGCCGTATTACATGGACTCGTCCAAACTCAATGAGGTGTTGATAATGTCGTCTTCGTCGCCTCAAAGGCGTTCTTGACCAACGACAAATCACGACGTCGGATCTCTCGACGCTCGCGACCGCTACAGCATGGATCTGGGGCGTACCTCAGTGGCGCCACTACCGCCAGGCTTATGCGACTGGTGCGAAAATTGAATAAACATCAGCTTTTGAAAGTTTTCCGTCTAACCTCCTTGCCTACGAACGCCAGACGAAAATTGATGTCGTCAAGCCCTGAATGAAAATTGCGCAACGGATAACTGGGGAGGGGAGCTTGAGAGCGCTACCAAGAGAGCGTGCCCTTTCTGTACGGTACTAGGCAAGGGGCTGGAGAGCTCACACGCTGATGTGTGGGTCCCTGTATTCTGTATCTTTTATTTTAAATGAATTCCTTTAACTTGACTTCTTTCTGATTTGTAAGGTATGTTAAAGATTGATGACAGTTGATTACCTATTTATTTTAAACATTATCACTCGACTTTACAGCGATTGCAGCAATTTTTCCAGTTTACAGGTATTACAATTTTACAACTTATAGCTCGGGTATATTATATACTAATTTGCACGCACACTTCTACGGGCAAGACGGAATTGCGTTGGCCAAATGTATACCACCAAAGTCTCCCAATATTTTACATGGGACATCCACTACGTGAGGAGGATAACGGGCAAACTGGGGACCAGATACGTTAACACAGGGGGTCAAATTTCCGAAATTAAACGGGAACATTCATTTCCTTACACAGTCCAAAGCTGAAAATAAAAGAATTAGTAAAAACATTCAAATACCTCTCTTCCATGCGTGAACATTGAGACAGACGCACTGAGGGCACGTCTGCTCACTTACCCGTCTTCTGTAACCTCCTAGAATATAGCGGGCACCCGGAGGTATTCCTGGGCCCCGGTGGAGGGGGTAGTCGAACCACTTGGCCGTGACCAACCTCTCCACCCCAAATCTTGTGACACTGGAACGTCTTTGACTTTTACCTGCCTGTGGTGTCTCTCTGGTCCCCTACCCAGAAATAAGGTTGGTACTGCTATACTACAGAACTACTTCCCACGCTTTATGGAAAGGTGTGAGGAGCATTAGGAAAGTTGATGTGAGATTCACATTCACCTACAAGAAATGCATTATACACGTCACATATAAATACGTATTATGAAGCCTCACACATTTCTTTCCACCGTCCACATGGGTTCTGTTGCACCCGCGGCCGGCCGCGTCGGACAATAAAAATAGCGGCAGAGCCTCCTCTGTATTTCTCGGTCCGAGCGAGCAGCGAAATCTGCTGCTTATGGAGCGGAAACTACTGTACCGTCTCACTTTCACATGTAGAAATTGGAAATTTGTGGTAAGGTCTTATGCGACCAAACTGCTGAGGTCATCGGTCCCTAAGGTAATACACTACTTAATCTAATTATCTAACTTACGCACAGACACACACACACACACATACATACACACATATTCCCGAGGGATGACTCGAACCTGCGAAGGGAGAGCCGCGCGAACAGTCACAAGGCGCCCTGCACCGCTCGGCTAAACCGCGCGGCTTTCAGATGTAGAAACGTGCCTGACAACTTACGTTTATGTCGCAGAACTTCTTCCTGGAGTTGAGATTTTTTTCCTTCAGTAAAATTAAGTATAAATTGCTGTATGAGGACAAATAATGTGAATGGTCAGCATGTTGGCATATGTTTTGCTCATTATGAGTAGGGGAAAGTGTTATGCATTGGGACACTTCTCAGACTCACTTCTAGCCAGCTATAGCAAGTCTGTCACACTGCTTAATTTCAAGACTGCACGTTTTTATCAACAAATGTTTCTTTTTCAGGTATGTGTTTTCAACTGAAGCGCAGCCAATTCTGAAACGCTAAGACGTCAGTCGAAACAAAAGAGTGGAGACAGCAGAGTATGGAGCGTAAGTATGTCTGGTTTTACAAGTGAATAAACACAATGCAGCATTTGGAGAGGGCCTAACGAAATTTTGGCACTCGGCGATGACTGTGAATTGTCACCTTACCTAGAAATTTTATATTTTGATAAACTTTTGACTAAATTTAAGCAAAATTTGACCTAATAGACTTCGAAACATTTTCCCGGTTTCCACCTATAGCCATCCCTGTGACACATAACAATATTTTCCTGTTCCATTTGTAAATGGTGATATTCACTTTTTATATGCTGCACTCTTTTTCTGATATAACAAAAATTACTCCGGAAAATAAAGGTTTTTCGAAATACAAAAACACATTCCAAGGTACAGAATCGTCATGTACTTAGCAACAGATATTCCATTGGAATTTGAAAGCGATGAAATCGAGAAATCTTGTCAATGCTGCGTTCAGTCGTTTGTCTGTTATTATGGAATTTCCTGGGAGATTAAAACTGAGACTCGGACGTGGGACCTTTGCTTTCCGTGGGCAAGTACTCTAGCGACTGAACCATCCAAGCAAGGCTCACGAATCATCCTCATAGCTTTACTTCTATGAGTACCTCACCTCCTACCATATCAGCGCACAATCCACTGTAGAGTGAAAATTTCATTCTGGAAACATCCTCCAGACTGTGGGTGAGCCACGTCTCCATAATATCCTTCCCTCCAGGGGTGCAAATTTCAAATGGTGTAAATGGATCTGAGCACCTATTAGACGTAACATCTGTGGTCATCAGTCCCCTAGAACTTAGAACTACTTAAACCTAACTAACCTAAGGACATCACAAACATCAATGCCCGAGGCAGAATTCGAACCTGCGACCGTAGCAGTCGCGCGGTTCCGGACTGAGCGCCTAGAACCGCCAGACCACCGCGGTCGGCAGTGCAAGTTTCGAGGGAGAGCTTCCGTGAAGTTTGGGAGGATATGAGGTATTGCCGGAAGTACAGCTTTGAGGACGGGTCGTGAGTAATGCTTGAGCACTTACCCGCGAAAAGCAGAGGTCCCTAGATCGAGTCTCAGCCCGGTACACAGTTTTAACTAGCAGGAAGTACCACACCAGCGCACATTCCACTGCAAAGTGAAAACTTCTTTCTGTTACACTATTATTCTACTAAACACAAATAATCGGTAAGTGAAATCAAATTGTGCAGAAATATTATCAGAAACCAAATACAAGTTAAATATATTTCGAAGATATAGCTGTTGGAAACTAACATAAATTTTCATTTTCAAGACTAGTAAAATTTGTTTAGACATTAAATTAACTCAGTACATTTGCGAGTATATGTTCCACGGTAAAAGACCTTCTTCCGTTTCAAGATGCAAGGTACTCGACAACAAATAGTTTAAAAAAGTATAGAATTTTCGAATGAAACAACAAGTTTACTGCAGAAGTTGAAAATACTGCTTCAGTTGTAAGTTCATTTTATTTTTCAGTACTTAGACACAACCAGTTTCGGGCTCTTCCATGCCCATCATCAGTTGTTATAAGTTTGTGCTATGACCTCGAGGACCGTCATGGCCGAGTACAGGACACGGTGCATCACCAGCGAGTATATATCACGGAGTTTTAGACAACAAACTAAAAATAAATATGAATGTGAAAATAGAACAACAAACATAGAAAACCTCCATTTGTCACAGGCTCATCGCTCTGTTGTTAAGCGTAACATTTAATCTTCTACATTTTGTAAGCAAAAATGGTGTCTATGAAACTACTAATTACAACTAACGTACAGCAAAAACAGAAATATTATTTCTAAGTACAAAGGACATATAACAAAACAACACTATTGCTTCTAATACGTTTGCTCGAGTTGCTGAATACATACGTTAGAGTAAATATTTCAAGTGGTACACAATTACTTTTCAGTCGGGTTAATATAGTGTGACTCTTGAACTCGTTTATCTAAACAAGTGACATGATACAAATCTTAAGTGGAGGAATTAAGTTGCCAACAATGGTAAAATTAAAAATTAATAACAATTCTGGTTGGGATTCAGAGATAGAGGATGAAAGGATCGCGAGATGGAGAGCTAAATTTTGGATACGCTAGATCTGTGGGTTTGCTAAACTTACATCTGTTACGTGTTGTAACAGAGTAAACGCTGAAGTAACAAACATACGAAGTTAAATATTTGCAGAAAGATATATTCTTAATAGTGTAAATAGATATATCTACTACCAAGCTGACATGGCGTACTAACTGTGGATTTTATTTGGGTGGAGCTATAGAGTTCTATGAGTTAGGCAAATTACTGTTCATTTGGAAAATATCAAAAGAAAGATTCAGATAACTAAATTAACTCATGGAAATTAAGAAGGGGAGGATGGAAGCAGAGAGAAAGAGAGAGAGAGAGAGAGGGAGAGAGAGTGCAAAGTTTTGCGGAGAGGAGATTATTAAGATTATACCGCTTACTCGTTGTAACGAAGGAAACGCTAGAGTAGTACATTGATTATTCTTTAAAATATGCAGGTAGAAATACTGTTTATACCATTAACTGATTTAGAATTTTACTTGCATTAAAGTGTGTAACTGAAGAATTAATAATATATTTGAAATAGCTTTAATATATTACAAGGCACTTGAATGTGTAGAACTCGAAATATTTACAGACGCTGCACAAAACACAACCTCATGTCTAGAAACAACAAAAACAGTAGAAGAAGGCGTTTAATGCACATGGCGTTCTCTAGCGCGCTATTCCATTAAGTGATTCTAAAATCAGTCACTAGATCGAAACATTCCATGTTACTAGGTACGATATCCCCTAGGTGCAACATCATACTATAATTATAAAACAGACCCGTCTCCTACAATAATTGTAAAACAGACCCGTCTCACATTATAGTAACAGATCGCACTTATGACCCACGGAGGATGCAGATAACGAAATTTAACTGGCTGAATTTTTTACACAATAGAACCGCCCTCAGCTTACTCTTCTGGACTTAACATGCGCCAGCAGAACGTCGTGACACTAGTCGCTTCCTCTACAGCGTGAAGCTAGAAGTAAGGACAAGGTGTGAAGAGATTAACAAGCCTTGGAAGCTAGCACTGTACAGAAATACTGATTTACAACATAGGATTAAACAGGCAGCTAGTTGCGTTTGAACCGTAGATAACATTGATATAGATTTCGACAGCTACTAGGGGTGCCTTCGTGAGAGTGAAATGTTGCTAAATCGTAAAATTACATTCCAAAAAAGCAATAGTCAGAATTTGGACCAGCTATGTTCAAGACAAAAGAAAAATAAAACGTTTTAACCTATGCCACGTGTGCCCAGCTGGGAACATCAGACTCAAGTCTGCTGGCTGTTTAATCCCATGTTGAAACTACACTCCATGCTCACAAATTAAGAATAATGCTGATACGTGGTGAAACAACGCACTGGTGGGCAATTTGCGGGTTTAAATCACCTCGGGGTATGACAGTGCGGTGCATTTGACCTGCGGTCGTCGTACGGTGGCGCTGTCAGCAGTCCACATGCGCAGAGGTTTGTTGATGCATGTCAGAGTACGGTGCAGCGAGTAAGTGTACAGACGTTTTCAGACGTGCAAATGGTGACTGTGTGTTAAAAATGGCTCAAAGACTACATATTGATGACGTTTTGAGAGGAAGAACACCAGGGCGACTGGAGGTTGGTCGAACACAGCAGGTCATAGCACGGACCCTCCGTGTGCCACAAAGTGTGATTTCAAGATTATGGCAACGATTCCAGCAGACAGGAAACGTGTCCAGGCGCTACGGTACGGGACGTCCACAGTGTACAACACCACAAGAAGACCGGTATCTCACCATCAGTGCCCGCAGACGGCCACGGAGTACTGCAGGTAGCCTCGCTCAGGACCTTACCGCAGCCACTGGAATAGTTGTCTCCAGACACACAGTCTACAGACGACTGAACAGACATGGTTTATTCACCCGGAGGCCTTCGAGGTGCATTCCACTGACCCCTGGTCACAGGAGAGCCCGTAAAGACTGATGTCATGAACACATGATCATTGGAACAGTGGTTCCAGGTTATGTTCACGGATGACTGAAGGTATACTCCAAACAGTGATTCTAGCAGGGTTTTCATGTGGCGTGAACCAGGAACCGATGAAAACCCCTTATTGTCGTTGAAAGGGACCTGTATGGGGGTCGTGGTTTGATGGTGTGGGGTGGGATTATAATTGGTGCACGTACACCCCTGCATTTCCTGAAAGTGGAACTGTGACAGGTCAGGTGTATCGGGACGTCATTTTGCACCAGTATGTGCGCCTTTTCAGGGGTGCAGTGAGTCCCACCTTCCTCATAATGGATGACAATGCACGGCCTCATCGAGCTGAGCACGCATGGGATGCTCTCGGTCGATGTATCTCTGCACGTCTTCAAACCGCTAGGACGCTTCAGGAGCTTCGACAGGCACTGGTGCAAGAATGGGACGCTATACACCAGCAGCTGCTCGACCACCTGATCCAGAGTATGCCAACCCGTTGTGCGGTCTGTGTACGTGTGCATGGTGATCATATCCCATATTGATGTCGGGTTACATGCGCAGCAGCTGTGTTTCGGGAGGGTTTACTCAACTTATCACCAATACCGTGGACTTACAGATCTGTGTCGTGTGTGTTTCCTAAGTGCCTATGCTGTTCGCACCAGTTTTGTGTAGTTCCACGTTGTGTGGCACCACATTCTGCAATTATGTTTAATTTATGCGCATGAGTGTAGTATACAGTTACTGAGTAACAGCCATGCTCCAAACTGTAATACAAATTTACGTCTTACGTGACTAAATACGTCTTACCAGAAATGGAAAATAACACCTGCTTCAGAGCGTGTTGAGACACATTTGTAACGCAGTGTAAGAGCGATTGTGCGTGACATGAATTCGCCGAGTCGTTGGTGGAGTGCCAGATGTGTTACACCAGTATTCTACGTGCAGGTCATGAATTCTCGTACGTTGTCGGCCGTTGGTTTGTGCGGGTGGAGGTGGCGCCCCATAACGTCCCAGACGTGTTCCATCGAGCCCAGATCACGTGAATTTCGTGCCAGAGATATCAGTGCTAGTTCACCACCAAGCTTCTCAACTCGAGGTAGCAGTGTTCCGTCTTTATGACTCTGTCAGATATGCTACCGGAAGATACCATTGTCGTCGGGAAAACCAGTAAGCGTGGAGGGATGTAGGTTGTCCACAGTAAGCTTCACGTAGGCCAGAGCTGTCATGGTGACCATAGGAACCCCTGGCGAACGTCCCCGGTCGGATAATACTGCCGCTCTCTCTGACCCCCACCCCTCCCCTCCATCACACACCCCTCAATGGCTTGCGCCCTGCATGTCCACAGCAGCCGTTCTCCCGAATGCCGGCACAAGCATCGACCTGGTATAACAAGAAACGTGTTTCAACCGACCTTGCGACTCTTTCCCATTGATCCACGTTCCCATCTCGATGATTCCATGCCCAGTGTAATCGTAGTTGACGATGTTACTGGTTCAACATGGAAACACTTTGTAGTGTCTGTTGCGGAGTCCCAATGACAGTAATGTGTCCTGAACGGTGTGCTGCGAAACACTTGTGCTTGCATAAGCATTGTATTCGGTCGTAGTATACGCTACAAATGGCCACATATCCTCCTGTACAGACCGAACATGTTTTGTGACCTAAAACATTATCATCTACTCGAGATTTCATTCCCCTCCAAACACTTGCTGTAGATACTCAAGACAGTAGCACACGAACAGCGGGCGCGCTTGGCCGTTTCCCAGTCCATCGCTCCCATGCGCCGGTTCAAAGCTTTCTACACTTTCTCAAAGCCTCTTATATCATTGGCTCACGCGATGTGCGGCGAATGTCGTCGCTATAACGGTTCCTCTTTCGTTTCTGCTCCGTTTATGCACAGGGGATAGGCAAAATAATGTGAACAGCGGCAGTAACGAGTTGGTTGTGTTTGTTAGTCAACAATGCAGGTAAGGTACGTGTCGCACTGGAGGGTGCGTGTTGATTACGAACTAGACATCAGTGCAGATTTTTTACGACTAGTGCACACTCCCTATTTGCGCTCAGAGGCCCAGGTCGACGTGCAATGAAAGACCCAGCAGAGTTCCAAA
Organism: Schistocerca gregaria; assembly: GCF_023897955.1. Lineage (NCBI taxonomy): Eukaryota > Metazoa > Arthropoda > Insecta > Orthoptera > Acrididae > Schistocerca > Schistocerca gregaria. The sequence goes on along the minus strand of NC_064920.1, from coordinate 1,203,691,895 downwards.
GACAGCACATTGTGGGGGCCCAATTAGCTGGAGCATCAGTAACCATCACGAATTGTGTTGAAACAACCCAAAACGTTGACGGCTTAAGCGACTGCAGAGTTCTATAGCCATCTTAGAGATCCCGTATCTATCGACACTGTCCGCCGAGAATTCCACGAAGCGAATATTCATGGACGAGCTGCTATACCGAAACCATCAGTAACGACAGCCAACGCAAAGAAGCGTAAAACATGGTGTCAGGAACATAAGTCCTGGACGGCTGACCAGAGGAAACGTGTCATATGGTCCGACGAGTCAACGTTTTCGTTATTTCCAACATGGGGCCAAGTTTACGCCAAAAGAAGCCTACAATCCTGATTGCTTTATTCCAACGGTTGAGCGTGGAAGTGGAAGTGTGATGGTGGGGGCACCGTAGTTTCCTGCTGGTCCCGTCGTGACTCTCAAACGACATGTTACAGCCAACGATTATGTAAACATTTTAGGTGATAGGTGCACCCCATGATTCAGGTGTTGTTCCCAACAATGATGCCATATTTCAGGACGATAATGCACCTATTCACACAGCCAGGACAGTACAGTTGTGGTATGAGGGCCATGCAATTGAACTGCGGCGTGTTCCCTGCCCAACAAAAAATGGTTCAAATGGCTCTGAGCACTATGGGACTTAACATCTGAGGTCATCAGTCCCCAAGAACTTAGAACTACTTAAACATAACTAGCCTAAAGACATCACACACATCCATGCCCGAGACAGGATTCGAACCTGTGACCTTGGTGGTCGCGCAGTTCCTGACTGAAGCGCCTAGAACCGCTCGGCCACTACGGCCGGCCCCTGCCCAACTCAGTCCCCGGACTTGAAAAATTATCGAACGCTTCTGGGCGGTATTGGAGCGCATACTGTGGAGCAGATTTCCACCTCCCTCGTCATTACAGGAGTCAGAAGAGGTTCTATCGAAGAGTAGCATAAAATTCCACTGGAGGCTATGCAATCATTATATGGCAGTATTCCAAGACGAATCTTAGCTGTATTGCGGGAAAATTGGGGTCCAACCCCTTATTAATAAACCATTGGCAAGTAAGTACAGGTATTCACATAATTTTGCCTACTGCCTGTACTTTCTTTACCACGTTACGTGCCCGGAAGGGCACAAGGCGGCATTGAATCTCAGGCGCTGGCCATTGGTCATAGTGTTTCGTACATAACTCTATTAAAATCTATTTATTTGTCCTGTCAAGTATTGTACCGGACTGAAGACCATCGTAGTGGTTAGTGGGTTGTCACTTACCATACAAAAGTTACTGAAATGAATGGTGACGCCACCATATAGACAAGTTTCTTGCATCTTTACCAAGATACTGAGTTGCTGGCTCGTGCGTTTAGACGAAAGCCCCATCAAAAGGTATGATTGCTTTTAGTATTGTCCGCAACACACTTACACACGCAATTCAGATCCATTTGTCCTGGGCCACTCGGCTGTCAAACTACTGTGGATAAGGCGATCTGTAAGGAAGACAACTCTGTCCTTCCCAACTGGAGGTGGGACCTGAGACAGGGACAGCAGGACAAAGCTGGTTGTCCAGAAGCCGTGCGATTTGGTCTGACATGACATACCCATTCCACCCCAAAAACGCAGGGAGCCTCCACCTTGCTGCACTCACTGGACAGTGTCTAAGGAGTTCAGTCTGACCAGATTGCCTCCAAACACGACTCCGACGATTCTTCTGTTGAAGGTATATGCGACACTCATCGGTGAAGAGAACGTGATGCCAATCCTGAGCAGTCCATACGGCATGTGGTTGGGCCCATCTGTACCGTGTCGTTGTTACAAAGATGGTCCTCGCCATGGAAGTCGGGAGTGAATTTGCGCATCATGCAGCCTGTGGTGCACAGTTCGAGTCATAACAGACGTCCTGTGGCTGCACGAAAAGCATTATTCAACATGGTGGCGTTGCTGTCAGCGTTCCTCAGAGCCATAATCCGTAGGTAGCGGTCATCCACTGCAGTAGTAGCCTTTGGGCGGCCTGAGCGAGGCATGTCATCGACAATTCCTGTCTCTCTGTATCTGCTACGTGTCCAAACAACATCGCTTTGGTTCACTCCGAGACGCCTGGACACTTCCCTTGTTGGTGCCCTTCCTGGCGGACGCGATCGAACCGCGGTATTCACCGTGTAGGCATGGTTGAACTACAGACAACATGAGCCGTGTATCTCCTTCCTGGAGGAATGACTGGATCTGATCGGCTGTGGAACCCCCTCCGTCTAATAGTCGAAAAAGTCAAAGGGACTGTGATCCAATATCCACTTTGGACGTCTATTTTCAGGAGTTCTGGAAACTGGGTTAGATGCAAGAATGTTTTTGATGTGTGTAGTATCGACGGCAGTTGAGAGATACAAAACAAATAAATCAATTATATATTGTACTGATGCCTCACGGTGCACTGAACAAGTCTGAACACTCTTGCAGAAGAATCGAAATAAGTGTGCCACATTTAAAAGAACGCAAAAACCTTTTAAGAGTGGCCAAACTCTTGTTTCAAAATCTGGGAAAAAATCCAAAGAGACTCTGGTCGTATTTAAAGTACGCTAGTGGCAAGTCAGAATAATACCGTCATTGCGCGGTAGCAGTGCTATTGTAGCGGAATTACTAAACACGGCTTCCTCCAAAGAAGACGAAACAAATATTCCAACATAGTGAGCAGTGAAGCAGAATATATAACATGATAAACACAAATCTTTCAGTCCACCTTGTATACCAGAGTATGGTTATGTAATAGCTCCGTACTTAGCAGTCATTTAAAACTATTCTCTCGACGAGAGATCCATAACTGAAGACTGCAAGGCTTCAGAGCTTAAGCTAATACTCAAGAAACGAAATAGGAGTATACTGACCCATACCACAGACGTCGATTTGCAGTAGGACTCTGGAACATACACTGTGTTCGAACTTCATGAATTATCTCGAAGAAAGCGATCTACTGACACACATGACGGATTCAGAAGATATCGTTCTTGTGCAAAACAAGTATGTCTTTATTCACACGTATTAATGAATGCTATCGAAAGGGCATCTCAGATTGATCACATATTTCTACGATTCCAGAAGGCTTTCGATAATGTGCCTAACAAGCGACTACTAATGAAATTTGCTTACCTGTGGAGTATCGTCCCAATTGTTTGATTGATCCTTGACTCCTGTCAGAAAAGTCAGAATTCGTACTAATGGATTTCCGTCATGGAGTAACACACAAGTGTTATCTGGATTTCCCCTAGCGAATGTTAAATGCCGATCTGCTGTTGCTAAGCTAGAGCCTATATAAATGATTGAGAAGACAATCTAAGCAGCCGTCTTGTTTGCAGATAATGGTATCATTTATCGTCTAGTAAATTTACCAGAAGATCAAACCAGAAACAACATATCTTTATTGTGTGGAAAGTGGCAGTTACTCTGAATAATGAGAAGTGTGAAACTATCCACATAAGTACTAACAGGAATGCGTTAAATTTCGGTTACACGATAAATCATACTGTCAATTCAACTAAATACCTATGGATTACAATTACGAACAGCTTAAACTGGAACGGTCGCAAAGGTAATATTGTGGGATGGAGAACCCAAGATGAGTTTTATTAGCATAACACTCGTAACATATCTTCTAAAAGAGACTGCCTATACTAGGCTTGTCCGTCCTCTGCTAGAGTAATGCTGCACGTTATTTGATCCTCATCAGCTAGGATTGATGGACGACATCGAAAAAATCCAAAGCAGGGCATCTCGCCCTGTATCATCTTGAAATAGGGGGCAGAGTGTCACGCTTAATAGGCACGATTTCGAGAGGCAGTTATAGGCGTTTTCCGTTGTGGCTAGACCTTTCCACGAAATTTCAATCACCAAACTTCTCCTCTGAATGTGAAAATATTTTGTTGATGCCCACCTACGTAGGGAGAAGTGTTATGGTAATACAATAAGAGAAATCAAAGCTCGCACGGAGAGCTGTAAGTGTACGTTCTTCCTGCGCGCTGTTCGAGAGTAGAACGGCAGAGAAATAGTCTGGAGTTTGTTCGATGACCCTCAATCAGGTACTAAAGTGTGAACTGCACAGTAGTCTGGTAGACGTTGATGTAAATGGCTTCGTTTATATCTTTCTTAGGCTTTCGTTTTTAAATTCGTTTCTGCGCCAAATTTACCTACATTAACGATGTGTCCAAATTCTCGTACTAGTGGAGGCGATCATTTACACCGCCAGCAATATTTCCTTTTTTCAAGACGATCTGTTTCTGGACATCAGGCTGGCCCGTTCTTTCAAGTGGTTGTCATGAGGGACTCTTTCAAGTGGTTGTCATGAGAGAAACGACACAGTCTATCTCCATGTTGTACGTCTCCAAGTAGGAAATCCACAAGAGGCTCTAGGATGCTAAGTTCACCTTTAAATCGCGATAGCGATCCATTGTCTGCACACGCTGCCCTGCCGCATAGGATAACGGAAGCTGATCAATTAATACATACACGAACAGTTTCCACTTCGACCACTAAAATAGTCCTCTTCACGCCTACCGTTTATAATTAGCAGGATGTTTAACATTTAGATAATCTACTTAGAAGCTGAACATTTCGCCGTTTGGTTAAAAATTTGGGCCTCAGTAATTAGGGAACAAGGAACCGCAATAGCGCAAAAGCTACACATGTCACCCGTACGCTAGAGATGAGAAACGGAGCGAGTTCGACTCTGGTGTTGCGGGTTGCATACTACACAAATCAAGGTGCGGCTGTTACGTCAGTGCTAACGGTCCTTCTCTGTTGCCGCTATAGTTGCACTAGTGTGACGAGACTGGAAACTGTGGCGCTGCGGTCCCTTCATACTCGTCGATTCGTTCTCTATTGCTCAAGCAGACAGGTTATGGCTTATTGTTCGTACGGAAGGTGAATACACGGTCTGCCTGTAGCACTGACGAGGCTTAATCACCGATTTTTATTGAAGCTACGTGAATCGTCTCCACATGAGCCGTTTGTAACACGTACATCGAATAAGAGTAGGTTTATTTTAAGTAACTGTGTAGCTGCAATTTATGAAGTGTGCATCCTGTGTTGTTTCAACTCCTTGATGTATGGCATGAAAACTATAGTTTTGTTATGTACCGGGTGATCAAAAAGTCAGTATAAATTTGAAAACTGAGTAAATCACAGAATAATGTAGATAGAGAGGTACAAATTGACACACATGCTTGGAATGACATGGGGTTTTATTAGAACCAAAAAAATACAAACGTTCAAAAAATGTCCGACAGATGGCGCTTCATCTGATCAGAATAGTAATAATTAGCATAAGAAAGAAAGTCAAAGCAAAGATGAAGTTCTTTACAGGAAATTCTCAATATGTCCACCATGATTCCTCAACAATAGCTGTAGTCGAGGAATAATGTTGTGAACAGCACTGTAAAGTATGTCCGGAGTTATGGTGAGGCATTGGCGTCGGATGTTATCTTTCAGCATCTCTAGAGATGTCGGTCGATCACGATACACTTGCGACTTCAGGTAACCCCAAAGCCAATAATCGCACGGACTGAGGTCTGGGGACCTGGAAGGCCACAAGCATGACGAAAGTGGCGGCTGAGCACACGATCATCACCAACCGACGCGCGCTAGAGATCTTTCACGCGTCTAGCAATATGGGGTGGTTCTAATAAAACCTCATGTCATTCCAAGCATGTGTGTCAATTTTTACCTCTCTATCTACATTATTCCGTGATTTATTCAGTTTTCAAGTTTATACTGACTTTTGATCACCCGGTATATACGAAAAAAGCAAAAGAATATATTGAAATTCTAAATTATTGAAATATGAAAATGTTTATGAAAGAAGTATGTTAGTTAAAAGCTGGCTTATGCTTAGGGCACTTGTATTTGTAACATGAAAACACTGTAGGGTAGTCCCTCCGCAACGGAAGTGGCTCGGCGCGATGTAAAAGGTGGGTTTGGCCGTCGAACTGAGCGGCTCCTTTGTGTGAACGACACGCAGTGTGTGGCTAGCCTTTGCACGGTACACCTCGACGGTACTAAGAGAGGCAATTGGATGCTGCATTAGAAGGGATGTGCCTCGGATGTCGATCTGGCTATTATTTGGTATTCACGGAATAGTGGAACGGCTCTAATATGTTGAAAATCCGACGCCAACAAGAGGTTCTATAAGAGCATTCGCACACACCCAGAGCCGTGAGTACCGTTAGCCGCCACCAATCTTGGCCACTGCTTCGCAAACTTCATATATTCAGTTAAGTAATGTGTATGGCGATGGACCACTTAATTTGTGTGTTGTTTCAATAATAATCACATAAAACGGCAATTAGTTTTCAAAAACCATAACTTCAATCCTAATCACGAACGTACTCAGGGTCCTCACCTAATTGCTACTAAAACCGAGTGTCCTGATTTAAATAAGCAACTCTTGCATTTATGTGGTTAAAAGTGTTTTTTTGTCTAAAATAAAAGGAGTAGCAAAAGTTAAAGTAAGAGTAACATTTGAATGCTTTATTAATCAACTACTCCAAGTGGCGTTGTTAAGATGGGAAGTACAAGTACAAAAATTCAAAGATCAATTAATAGGAAAGTGAAAAGCCTAATTATTTAAAAGCTAAAACCACAAAAGTGAAGTTGGATAGGCTTTTGCTAAAGTATCCTTAGTTTATTTTGAAATATAGTTTTGTAGGATTACAGTGCAAGATTGTGCAAATATTGCCAAGAATGATTAAAATTCAACTGCATATAAAGCTTTAATGAAGAGATCTACGGTAGTACTGTTAGAAGTGAAGTTACGCACATCATGGATGGTGCCTTTTGAAGTTAATTAAGCCTAGTGTTGTATTTTATTACCTTGCAAAGCAATTTAACTGAATGATTAGCTTTTAGTGGTAGTTTTTACCATTGCAATAATCAGAGATCCTTGGCTAGTGAAACTATTCTAGTTAATGGGCCCCCATCATATTCTCCAGCTGTTAAGAAAAAAACTGAACTATTACTGTTTCTAAAGATAACTGCTATATGTAGAGGAGCTTAAACAGTGTATTTAAGATGTTATTCATCTGTCTTTGTGTTTTTCATGTCAGTGAAGACAGAAGTGTGACTGTCATTAGCATGAGCTCGGTGTAATTTTGTTTCTCACAACTTACTGGTGTGTGTGTCATTGGTAACTGCTGCTACGCGCAACACAGGGTGCATTGTGTTAGTTTCTATTCTTGTTCGCTATTCAAAGCGAAATCTCAACAAAAGTAACTTCAATAACTAGTATTCAATTTTCTCAAAAATATATTTGCAAATTAATGTGCCTAATTAGGCTCACGACGGTATATATTTTCTTCATTCATTTATATCTACATCTACATGGATGCTCTGCAAATCGCATTTAAGTGCCTGGCAGAGGATTCATCGAACCACCTTCACAATTCTCTATTATTCCAATCTCGTATAGCGCGCGGAAAGAATGAACACCTATATCTTTCCGTACGACCTCTGATTTCCTTTATTTTATCTTGGTGATCGTTCCTCCCTGTGTAAGTTGGTGTCAACAAAATATTTTAGCACCCGGAGGAGAAAGTTGGTGATTGGAATTTCGTGAGAAGATTCCGTTGCAACGAAAAACGCCTTTCTTTTAATGATGACCATCCCATATCCTGTATCATTTCTGTGACACTGTCTCCCATATTTCGCGATAATACAAAACGTGGTGCCTTTTTTGAACTTTTTCGATGTACTTCGTCATTAATGATTTCACCAATTCTGTGAACTCAATGTTAAAGCCCATTAGCTTTTTCTGTTAACTTCACAAAATTCGAAATTATAGTCCGATACCCTTTTCCATTAGACACATACACGGTCGAACTTAGAAATCCTCTCAGAAAGTAACATTAGCGTGTTTCACGGCAAGTTAGTATTAAACGTTCCATTGATTTTGGAAAGCAACCTTCGGTTTCGCTACAATTCTTAACGACTCAGATGTTCGGTACGACTATGCCTGGAGAGAAAGATCGACGAGAGTGCGTGATATTGCAGCGGCATTTCTGACTGCCATTTCAACGCCAAAGGAGATCTCTTTTTCAATTTCAAATTCATAAGTATGTTCCGTACGTCTGTGTGTAATCCATTACCACGTATTCATGTCACACCGTTCCTGCCCCCACTGTCGGCTTCTGGCATTCAATGTGCGGCTTGTCTGCAACTGGAAGTTCGAGTTTTCTTAGTTGCTAGGAGCTTCCGTGAATGTTAAGAGCAATTTAGCTAACCTTTGTGTAGAGGTTTGAATACGGTTACGCCGGGTCAGAGAGGCATTAGTGGCCACTGGTCAGCATCCATTGTGATATCGGTACAGATAGAAAACGCTTACGCTCTCTCAACCCTTCGGGATGGCTGTGTAGACACCGGCGACGGGGCAGGTTAGTTTATTCTTCCCTAGGACACCGGCCAATGAGGATACGCTGAGAAGCATGTCTAGTTGCTAAGTCGGTATGTGTCAGAGTTACCTTTGTTTGAGTTTCCCGTAATCACTCTGGTGTGTGGCGTTGATAATTATGCCGCACCAAGTAGTTCAGTCAGGGAACGGTATTTATTTAATTAATATTCAGTTTATTTGATGAGATCTTTTGTGCAACTGCAACTTGGCATGGACGAGCGGAGCCACCGCGCGATGTAAAGTTTTAGTTAGTTTCCTATCATGTATGAATGTGTCGTGTGCTTTGTGTTAAATTGTATTAATTTTTCCGTCCAGTTTGTGCTTCTTTCCCGCGGACTTACTAGCCTCTACTCTGCTGTACTACGTGCGTTTCTTTGTAAACCATGAGGCTCCAGTTCGATGTGAACACCTCTCGTGGTCGAATTGAATCCTCAGTTTCATCGCGGAGTGGATGTGCTCACATTTGATAAATGTATTTACAAAATTACTGAGTTGTACGGAATTTCGGAAGTTTGCTTTGTTCTCTGAGATTTACAGTTAAAGCTAGATGCCCTTTGACCCAAGCCAGACGCCCTTTGACCCAGTTAGCTGCATGTGGAGTGGGGAAACTAGCTTTTAATTTTATCTTTTGTTGTGTGAGTGACAGTGTGAACGTGGTGTGTGTGTCATCCTGATAAACTGCAACCAGTAATTTTGCAGACTTGCCCCCCCCCCCCCAAGGCGTCGGTTCAATTGTTGCTTTGTATAATGTACCATACCTCGAGATTCACGCGCCACCATTCCAAGCAAGGGTATTAACATCTGTGTGAATGTTGGTTTTAATTAGGATATTTCCCCATTAAAAGAAACACTCACTTACGTAGCTGTTGAGTTAAATAAAACACAGTTACTTTGAATGCTGGCACGTGAATCTCACAGCGCCATTCCGCTTCCTAGTCAGGACCCTTAAAATCGGTCAGTTGCCTCCCCCCTCCCCCTCCGCCGTAATAATGTTTCAGTGAGCTTTATCATGATTATTGTATATCCAATATGTGGATTGATATTCTATTAGATCACCAAATAATCTGTGAGGTGGTGCCCGGTTATCAGTGTAATTAATAAATATTTAAATAAATTTTCCCACTAATCACAAATTTCGTTTGGTGCTTGTTCGAGGAAAACGAACGTAAGCTTGACTTTCATAGTCGTTCTTGGGATTTAGGAAATCAGAAAAGAGATAGTTCGTGAAGCTGATCCTACAAGTACGTTGCCGTAGTAAAAGACTACGGGTATCACTCATATGTTTTGTGAGACTGTAGTAGGCGTAAGACGAGAATTAGTTGATGCATAGTACATAACTGCAAGTGTGTTCCATTAGACGAGGAATGATATCTGGAATAAGTTCGACGCTACAGTCCACGGTTCAGACGGAAAACAGACAAATTTCGTCCAGTGCAAACAAATTTATTGTATTCTTGTATATTCCACCTCTACCGTGAGAAAACGAGTGTACTCCATAATACGAAAACTGGGCACAGACCAATGTCAGTGTTATTCCCCTGCGATAAAAAAACTAAAAATAAAAAAATGGTTTGGTCATGACAACTTGCATTTATGGGCTAACAGCGGGTTGGGTAGCTTTTCATTCATGTCATGTTTTCTGGTACTGCCTTTACAAGCTCGCTAATGTGTAATTATTACCCGTTCTCTGAAGGGCTATTAAATATGAAAATATATTTATACCAGTTTTATCTATATAAATGTGTGTAAAGCAGAACAATATTGGCTGCCAACCGATCAGTCGTTAATTTGGTTTATAGTTTGCTTCTGTCATTTAGGCAGGTCGGGCATTGTGCGACATTTTAGCTTGCGCTTGGAATAGCTATAAAGTTGAAATCATGATTGCGTGAAATATATGAATAGTAATTTACTGTTTAATGACGGAAAATTCTTTCAAAACGGTTAGCATACTTATGTAGCGGGAATGCTGTGAGTCCGCGGTTGTACTTGCGAACCTTCGCTGTCCTTTCTGAGCGAGTCGAGACCACTTGAGGCCGACAAAAGGCTCAGGTGACGAATGGGCTGCGGGACACGGAGACGGCGAGTTCAGATGTGACGTCAGAGCACTCGGTGCCGAGTTGAAAGCGAGTGCACGTGACTCATTTCTGATCTTCACTGTGCAGAGGCTTAAGAGTGAGCTTGTGGTAATGCGGGAAGAGTAATTGTCAAATACTTCCTGGAACTGTTGTTGTGCAATTGAAAGTAATTCACATGCCACGAGAATAATTGGAAATCGTCCTGATATCTGCACGAAAATACGCTTCCCCTTGGGCAAAAAAATAAGTGATTTTCCTGCCTTCTTCCAGAACAGGTTCGAGTAATGTAGGTTACGGTCGACGGAATCGCATCGGTAGATGAATCTGGTTAGTTCTAGAAATAGCGCCCGTATAGCCAAGTATAAGTGCAAAACTGGAAAGGAAGCATTGGCATAGAGCGGTGACTGTTTAAGTTTGAAAGCACATATCGTTAGCAGGTGTGTCCATTGTTTACGTTTGTCTTGAGTTTCCAAAGTATTCTTCTTTGTGAAACATTTTTGCAATTGATGTACCTGTGACAATTTTTTCGTACTCTATATACTGGAGATGAGACGATGGTGTTACCTGCACGTTTATACACGGTGTTTCCGTAAGAGCTTGCAAATATATAACAGGACACAGAGAGTGCTCCACTGAGCAATTTAAGCCAGAGAAGCTGCGGTCGGAGAAGCCATCTTACAGAGATATGGAAGTAAACTTGCCTTTCTTTTTGTCTAGCATTACTGTTTCCACGTCATTTACAACTAACATTCGTACAAGTTTATACGTACTGTGCCATTTATTTACATGCACATTCTTCATTTCCTGCAAGGAAACAAGGAGGATCAGCTTGATTACCAGGACGTCATGATGCAGGTTTCGTTTATTTGTCCACAAGGTGGCTCTGTTCTATCGTATTTACATTGTTCCATGACGGTACATGCTATGAATCAACGTCAGACCCATTCATCACTCACTGCTATTCAGAGACGTACAGAACAATACGATGGAGTAGTATCGGTACAGTTTCGCAGAGTTCGCTGACATGCACCTTGTGTTTGGGGAAATGCGTTGCAGTGCTGTCGGTGCTGACACGTTGTACAGGGAGCGATTTCCTAACAGGCAGATATTTGTCAGGGTGCGACAGAGTCGTCTTCACCGATATCATGTTTGCATTGAGGTTCATAGCCGTCAGTTTCAGCACATTTTGAAAGATACAGTACGAGTGGTCTCAGTGATGGTATTTGCTGTTAACGGTCACTAATGTAAATAAAAAAGTACACAGTAATGTGATTTTATTCCTATTATCTCCTTAAGCTGGCTTCTCGACCGCTGGTTTCCTGCCTCAAATTGTTCAGTGCAGCATCCTCTGCTCCGTTAAATTTTTGTACGCTCTTACGGAAACTCCCTGTATGCTTCGTCAGCAGGACTACCAACTTAAGGAAAAATAAAGTTTGGTGTTTCCGTGAATCGGGTCACTGAAATGCGGGTAGGAAAGGATCAATTTATTTCACTTGCTATTTTGTTTTCGTTTTGCATTATTTTGTTTCTGTTTTGTACTGCTGATAGGAAATGTGGACCGAGAATGTCATGCAGTTAAATCGTACCGTCAGGTAGAAGTCAACGCCACGCGGCAGAATTATTTGATATTCCAAAGTGCAAAATATTGCGCAGAAAACGCATGGGATGGTGAAACAATATTTAGCAATAAGCAAGGAAGGTCAAGATGTAAGGAAGGTCAATAAACACACATGTGGAAACATTTTCGAGGGTACGCTGTTTTGTCACTAACTGAGAACACACTGCACACAAATTCTTGCAGACTAGATTAAAAGTCCAGCACAAAATTCCCGTAATAAGCAAAGTCATAACATTCCCATTCGCCTTTTCTTATTACAGACCGCATGTGCTCGTACCAGTTCATGTCACTTTGGAACGTTACGCCTAAATACCTCGTCGACTGCGTCAAAGAGCACACCGCTGATTCTGTATTCTAACGTTACATGATTGTGTTTGTTACTCATCTGCATTGATTTACACTCATCCGCATTTACAGCAAGCTGCAGTTCATCACCCCAAACAGCAATTCCCCTACAGTCTCTCGGCGACTGCACTGCCCTGTACGCCACAACGTCATCAGCAAACAACCGCCGTCTGCTGTTAACTTTCTCCAATATGTGTATTGAGTGAACCAGAACTCCACCAACAAACTTTCAGAGGTGGTAGTATGGACCAAAACAGGAAAGAAATGTCCAGCAAATATGGGCTATGAAGTACATACCTTGACAGTACACCGAAGCAACCAAGATAATTGCGTGCCTGTGTATCAGATATGAAGATGGCAACTGTTCCAGTATTGGATGCTTGTTTTTCGCTGCTGTGAAACATATGTCTTCTACTGTACAAGTGATCATACCTTTTAAGGTATGCACTTAAAAGTCCATGTTAGCTGGAAATTTTTTATTGTTTTGGTACGTAATACCTCCTCCCAACATACTGAAAGCAGAGTGCTTACTGTAGCAGAAAAGGATTTCGCACTACCGAAGATGAACAAGTGTTCATGGTGTTTAAGCTATGCACTTTAATGCTCATGCATACTAGATTTTTTTTCTTGAGATGGTCGATACTATCATCTCTGAAAGTTTTTCGGTTGAATTCTGGTTCACCCCATATAGAGTACGATGAATAAATAATGGCTCTGAGCAAAGGCTGAGGTCATCAGTCCCCTAGAACTTAGAACTTCCATGCCCGAGGCAGGATTCGAACCTGCGACCGTACTGGTCACGCGGTTCCAGACTGTAGCGCCTAGAACCGCACGGCCACACCGGCCGGCGACGATGAATACTCACAGTTCAGGACGATGTACAGGTTGTGTTACTGAAAAGGTCTTTCAGACACTTACCTATCTGAGAATCTACTTTGTATTCTCGGACCTATATTAACTGCCTGCCGTGTTGCAGTGCACCAGTCGTTTCCCTGAACTCTGGGGATATGGAATCTACCTGATGCCTTTCATACATTTTTCGCAGGGTATTGTGAGAGAGAAGGCCAAGCTTAATGTCACACGAGCGGTGTTTTCTGAATCTGTTCTGATTTCGAACGGTTCTAGACGCTACACTCTGGAACCGCGCGACCACTACGGTCGCAGGTTCGAATCCTGCCTCGCGCATGGATGTATGTGATATCCTTAGGTTAGTTAGGTTCAAGTAGTTCTAAGTTCCAGAGGACTGATGACCTAAGAAGTTAAGTCCCATAGTGCTCAGAGCCATTTGAACCATTTTGTTCTGATTTGTGAACAACTTTTCATTGTCAAGGAATTTCTTAGATTGGAACCTAGATTGCGCCCAAGAAAGTCGCAGCGAAAAAACGTTAAGGATGCTGGTCCGTTGTTTTGTGAGTTGTAGTAATTGAATATTTCAGTTCTTGTGTCTTTTAAAAAGGGGATGGCAACTGCAGTTCATCATCTCAGGGTTTGCAAACCAAGTACTACGTGCAGTGTGTTTTTTGTCTCGTATACGATGACCAGCCCACAGGCTCGCGGAGGGCAACGGACGGGGCGACGTACAGAAAATGAACTCTCTCTGCTGAAGGCGTCGCCCTAAATTGGAAACGTCGCACCTTGAGCTCGTGCAGTGATTGGCCCGATCCATCTCGTGTGGTCAGCGCCGCGGAAAATTACGGATCTCTGACGCCCGGCCGCAGCCCTGCGGAGACAGCGGCTCGGAGGCCGGCGGGGAACGAAATTCCGAAGCTGGCTGTGCTGCAGGGTCGCGCCAGTGGCCGACCGCGGAACCCCTCGCAACGATCGCTGACGTCAGCGTCACCAGTGGAGAACATGAGGGCAGTTCTCGTAAAAGTCGCTACAGGACTGATTCGTTGTACTGATGAAGCGTAGTTTATGATAGTTGCTGTTAATACGGACTGACAGACTTTCCGCGAATGATAAATCCTTAGAAAACTTGCAGTCCACCGAAACTGCATATAAAGATTTCTGCTGTCGTGATAAAAATCACGTTTGCTTCGTCTCCTTTTTTTCCAATGCGTGTTCATTGATGGATTTTTGCCATCAAATTTAACATAGCTTTTCGGTGTCCTGCAGTGTGTAACAGCGGGTGAATATAGTACCGTCGATTGCCTATTGGCCTGTAGCTGAAACGCCATCTTTCTTCTTCTTCTTCTTCTTCTTGTTCTTGCATTACGGCCTCTGTATGACCACGGGTAGCCCCTTCCTGGACTGCGTTTTCCTCTTCTTCTCCCAGGACCTCTTCATTTTGTCTTTTCTTCTCTTCTGCTCTTCTTCCGAGTCTTCAGTTTCCGTTACTCCTGCCGGCTACACTGGTGACACTCTTAATCTTTTCCTGTATTCTTCTCTGTCATCGATCTTCGCCATATTGGTCGGTGTATATTTGTTACTCCAATTTTCCTTTCCTTCGACCTTGATCCCCAATTCCAACCAGTCTTTCCGAAGTTCAACAACCCACTTGGTTCCTGCCTTTTTCCTTATCCTCATTGTTGTTTCCCACACTCTCTTCGTCATTCTGTCCATACTCGTTCTATCTACATGTCCAGCAAACCTTGCCCTTTTCAGTCTGGTTTCCCCGCATATTGTTCTCATGTTCCGGTACAATTCTTCCCTAGGTCTTCGCATCCACCTCTTTTGGGACCCACTATTTTTCTCAGTATTTTTCTCTCTTATTTGTCTAGTTGTTCTGCCCCATTTCTTCATAGTATCATCGTATCAACAGCATATAACACTGTAATCCTCACCGTTGCCTTGCAGTCGCTTATCTTTGCCTCTGTGGATATATTCTTTTTATTGCATATGTCTCTCGTCATGCAGAAGGCTGAGCTCATCTTCTTTAACTTCTCTGTTATTCCCTGCTTGCTCCTGTTCCTTCCTGTTATAAATTCTACCAGGTATTTAAATTTGTCTTTCTTACAGTTCCTCCACTTTACTCAATTTTGTCTTTATCAACTGCAAGAACTGCACTTTGCGTTTCGTGTGTTGTCCATCTTTCTGTTGACTGATCTCTGCTGAAAAGCGTAAGTTTTTCCCCATTATCATTCTCGCGGTCGATAGAGTCTTGCATGTGGTGTACCCACATCTCGAAAGCTATCTTGTTTGAGGTTTTTGCTTTTAAAGTCCAACCTTATACAACGTAAAAACTTTCGACCAAATGTAACAGTTTTTGCATCCCTTAGCCTCAGGTTTAGATCAGAATGCGATCATGCAAGCACCTTATTAAACGATAAGAAGACTTGCCCAGATTCTTCAGTGTAGCATTTTACCTCGTTGTCACACGTCCATTCTTTCGATACGCATGTGCCCCGATATTGTTGGTCCCATATCTTCAGTAAACGTTTTAACAAACTTTTAAGAAGAAAAATTTTAGACGAAACTCGCAATTCTAAGCTTGTGGCATGTGAAAGGTGCTGGGGCAAGAAATGTTTAACAGCTATTTTAAAAACTTATTTATCGTACTAAACACGAAAGACCATTAATTTAAATATTACAAATTCCTGACGCCTCTTGTAATTTTACCGAGCGAGGTGGCGCAGTGGTTAGCACACTGGACTCGCCATCGGGAGGACGACGGTTCAATCCCGTCTCCGGCCATCCTGATTTAGGTTTTCCGTGATTTCCCTAAATCGTTCAGGCAAATGCCGGGATGGTTCCTTTGAAAGGGCACGGCCGATTTCCTTCCCAATCCTTCCCTAACCCGAGCTTGCGCTCCGTCTCTAATGACCTAGTTGTCGACGGGACGTTAAACACTAACCACCACCACCACCAACATCTCGTAATTTAGACATGAAATCTCAAAACTAAGGCAACCTCTTTGACAGTAAGTGCAAGTAACGTGCCTCGTATCCAAAATGAGACCGTTCACATGTCAGCATAACGTTAGATGAAGCCCATGCTCGCATCAAATGCCACCTGTATGGCTGTCAGATGGACCTTACATCAATTTAATAGTATATATTCAGCACTTTGTCACAACTCCTCAAACATAAAAGCTGTTAAAACACGTTCAATAACTGGAACACCTTTATGAGCATATAATCTTTTCATTTAATATTATATGCTCATAAAGGTGTCCAAGTTATCTTTTAATTCACCATCCCCCCCCCCCTCCCCATGAACCACGGACCTTGCCGTTGGTGGGGAGGCTTGCGTGCCTCAGCGATACAGATAGCAGTACCGTAGGTGCAGCCACAACGGAGGGGTATCTGTTGAGAGGCCAGACAAACGTGTGGTTCCTGAAGAGGGGCAACAGCCTTTTCAGTAGTTGCAGGGGCAACAGTCTGGATGATTGAGTGATCTGGCCTTGCAACACTAACCAAAACGGCCTTGCTGTGCTGGTGCCTGCGAACGGCTGAAAGCAAGGGGAAACTACAGCCATAATTTTTCCCGAGGGCATGCAGCTTTACTGTATGGTTAAATGATGATGGCGTCCTCTTGGGT
Organism: Schistocerca gregaria; assembly: GCF_023897955.1. Classification (NCBI taxonomy): domain Eukaryota; kingdom Metazoa; phylum Arthropoda; class Insecta; order Orthoptera; family Acrididae; genus Schistocerca; species Schistocerca gregaria. The sequence continues at coordinate 1,203,674,939 of NC_064920.1, read as the reverse complement.
AAAATATTCCGGAGGTAAAATAGACCCCCATTCGGATCTTCGAGCAGGGACTACTCAAGAGGACGTCTTTATCAGGAGAAAGAAAACAGGCATTCTACGGATCGGAGCGTGGAATGTCAGATCCCTTAATCGGGCAGGTAGGTTAGAAACTTTAGAAAGGGAAATGGATAGGTTGAAGTTAGATATAGTGGGAATTAGTGAAGTTCGGTGGCAGGAGGAACAAGACTTTTGGTCAGGTGAATACAGGGTTATAAATACAAAATCAAATAGGGGTAATGCAGGAGTAGGTTTAATAATTAATAAAAAAGTTGGACTGCGGGTAAGCTACTACCAACAGCATAGTGAATGCATAATTTTGGCCAAGATAGAGACGAAGCCCACGCCTACTACAGTAGTGCAAGTTTATATGCCAACTAGCTCTGCAGATGATGACACCGTTCCTCACAAGCGACTTCTAATCAAGCTGCGGAGGTATGGGGTATCGTCTCAGTTGTGCGACTGGATTCGTGATTTCCTGTCAGGAAGGTCGCAGTTCGTAGTAATAGACGGCAAATCATCGAGTAAAACTGAAGTGATATCAGGTGTTCCCCAGGGAAGCGTCCTGGGACCTCTACTGTTCCTCATCTATATAAATGACCTGGGTGACAATCTGAGCAGTTCTCTTAGGTTGTTCGCAGATGATGCTGCAATTTACCGTCTAGTAAGGTCATCCGAAGACCAGTATCAGCTGCAAAGCGATTTAGAAAAGATTGCTGTATGGTGTGTCAGGTGGCAGTTGACGCTAAATAACGAAAAGTGTGAGATGATCCACATGAGTTCCAAAAGAAATCCGTTGGAATTCGATTACTCGATAAATAGTACAATTCTCAAGGCTGTCAATTCAACTAAGTACCTGGGTGTTAAAATTACGAACAACTTCAGTTGGAAGGACCACATAGATAATATTGTCGGGAAGGCGAGCCAAAGGTTGCGTTTCATTGGCAGGACACTTAGAAGATGCAACAAGTCCACTAAAGAGACAGCTTACACTACACTCGTTCGTCCTCTGTTAGAATATTGCTGCGCGGTGTGGGATCCTTACCAGGTGGGATTGACGGAGGACATCGAGAGGGTGCAAAGAAGGGCAGCTCGTTTTGTATTATCGCGTTATAGGGGAGAGAGTGTGGCAGATATGATACACGAGTTGGGATGGAAGTCATTACAGCATAGACGTTTTTCGTCGCGGCGAGAGCTTTTTACGAAATTTCAGTCACCAACTTTCTCTTCCGAATGCGAAAATATTTTGTTGAGCCCAACCTACATAGGAAGGAATGATCATCAAAATAAAATAAGAGAAGCTCGAACAGAAAGGTTTAGGTGTTCGTTTTTCCCGCTCGCTGTTCGGGAGGGAATAGTAGAGAGATAGTATGATTTTGGTTCGATGAACCCTCTGCCAAGCACTTAAATGTGAATTGCAGAGTAGTCATGTAGATGTGAAGAAATTGATGAAATGTATGATGAGATAAAAGAAATTAATCAGGTAGTGAAGGGAGGCGATAATTTAATAGTCATGGGTGTCTGGAATTCGAGAGTAGGAAAAGGGAGAGAAGGAAGCATAGTGGGTGAATATGGTTTGGCCGAGAGAAATGAAAGAGGAAGCCGTCTGGTAGAATTTTGCACAGAGCATAACTTAATCATAGCTAGAACACTTGGTTCAAGAATCATAAAAGAAGGTTGTATACATGGAAGAATCCTGGAGATACTAGAAGATAGCAGATAGATTATATAATGGTTAGACAGAGATTTAGGAACCAGGTTTTAAATTCCAGTTGCTGATGTGGACAAGCACAATCTATCGGTTATGAACTGTAGATTAAAACTGAAGAAACTGCAAAAAGGCGGCAATTTAAGGAGATGGGACCTGGATAAACTGAATCAACCAGAGGTTGTACAGAGTTTCAGGGAGAGCTTAAGAGAACAACTGACAGGAATTGGGGGAAGAAATAAACTAGAAGAAGAATGGCTAGCTCTGAGGGATGAAGTAGTAAAGGCAGCAGAGGATCAAGTAGGTAAAATGACGAGGAGGAGTAGAAATCCTTGGGTAACAGAAGAAATATTGAATTTAATTGATGAAAGGAGAAAATATAAAAACGCAGTAAATGAAGCAGGCAAAAAGGAATACAAATGTCTAAAAAATGAGATCGTCAGGAAGTGCAAAATGGCTAAGCAGGGATGGCTAGAGGACAAATGTAAGGATGTAGCGCCTTATCTCACTAGGGGTAAGATAGATACTGCCTACAGGAAAATTAAAGAGACCTTTGGAGAAAATAGAACCACTTGTATGAATATCAAGAGGTCAGATGGAAACCCAGTTCTAAGCAAAGAAGGGAAAGCAGAAAGATGGAAGGAGTATATAGAGGGTCTATACAAGGGCGATGTACTTGAGGACAATATTATGAAAATGGAAGAGGATGTAGATGAAGATGAAATGGGAGATACGATACTGCGAAAAGAATTTGACAGCTCACTGAAGGCCTGAGTCGAAACAAGGCCCCTGGAGTAGACAACATTCCATTGGAACTACTGACGGCCTTGGGAGAGCCAGTCCTGCAAATCTCTACCAGCTGGTGAGCAAGATGTATGAGACAGGCGAAATACCCTCAGACTTCAAGAAGAATATAATAATTTCAATCCCAAAGAAAGCAGGTGTTGACAGATGTGAAAATTATCAAACTATCAGTTTAATAAGTCACGGCTACAAAATACTAACGCGAGTTCATTATAGACGAATGGAAAAACTGGTAGAAGCCGACCTCGGCGAAGGTCAGTTTGGATTCCGCAGAAACCTTGGAACTGAGGCAATACTGACCCTACGACTTATCTTGGAAGCTAGATTAAGAAAAGGCAAACCTACATTTCTGTGTTTTGTAGACTTAGAGAAAGCTTTTGACAATGTTGATTGGAATACTCTCATTCAAACTCTGAAGGTGGCAGGGGTACAATATAGGGAGGGAAAAGCTATTTACAATTTGTACAGAAACCAGATGGCAGTTATAAGAGTCGAGGGGCACGAAAGGGGAGCAGCGGTTGGGAAGGGAGTGAGACAGGGTTGTAGTCTCTCCCCGATGTTATTCAATCTGTATATTGAGCAAGCAGTAAAGGAGACAAAAGAAAAATTCGGAGTAGGTATTAAAGTCCATGGAGAAGAAATAAAAACGTTGAGGTTCGCCGATGACATTGTAATTCTGTCAGAGACAGCAAAGGACTTGGAGGAGCTGTTGAATGGAGTGGACAATGTGTTGAAAGGATGATATAAGATGAACATCTACAAAAGCAAATGGACGATAATGGAATGTAGTCGAATTAAGTCGGGTGACGCTGAGGGAATTAGTTTGGGAAATGATATACTTAAAGTAGTAAAGGAGTTTTGCTATTTGGGGAGCAAAAAACTGATGATGGTCGAAGTAGAGAGGATATAAAATGTAAACTGGCAATGGCAAGGAAAGCGTTTCTGCAGAAGAGAAGTTTGTTAACATCGAGTATAGATTTAAGTGTCAGGATGTCATTTCTGAAAGTATTTGTATGGAGTGTAGCCATGTATGGAAGTGAATCATGGACGATAAATAGTTTGGACAAGAAGAGAATAGAAGCTTTCGAAATGTGGTGCTACAGAAGAATGCTGAAGATTAGATGGGTAGATCACATAACTAGTGAGGAAGTATTGAATCGGATTGGGGAAAAGAGAAGTTTGTGGCACAACTTGACCAGAAGAAGGGATCGGTTGGTTGGACATGTTCTGAGGCATCAAGGGATCACCAATTTAGTATTGGAGGGCAGCGTGGAGGTTAAAAATCGTAGAGGGAGACCAAGAGATGACTACACTAAGCAGATTCAGAAGGATGTAGGTTGCAGTAGGTACTGGGAGATGATGAGGCTTGCACAGGATAAAGTAACATGGAGAGCTGCAACTGAAGACCACAACAACAACAAGGAAACGGACTGATTTCTTCCGGCGTAAGGCCCCTTCCAACCGGCAATGCCGCCGATTTGTTCATGTTCACTGTACTACCCGCTGTCACACTGTGGTCCAACAACAGTTCAAGGACCGTCTTCACCTCTTCCTCAGAACGAACGAGCAGCAGGAGGTCGTCCGCATAGGCACGACATTTGAAGGTGTAGCCCCGTAGTTCTATCCCAGAAAGTGAACTGGTTAGCCTCCCAATTAATGGTTCCAATGCTATCGCGAACAGCAGCATCGAAAGAGGGCAGCCCTGGCGAATGGATCGTCGAATTTGAATGGGCCCTGCTATACGCCCATTAACCTGTACCAAGGATTGTGCGACCTCAGAAAACCTTCTAATCAGAGCAGTAAAACGGTCTGGAAATCCCATTTGTTCCAGTACAGCGTACAGATAGTTGTGGCGCACCTTATCAAAAGCACTGTCAAAATCAACCGCTACCATCGCTGCTTTAAGCCGGCACTCCTCCGCCAGCGCTATCACATCACGGCATTCGCCAGTAGCTGTTTGCACATTCACCGATCCACCCAGTGTCGTCTGTTCTGGAGAGAGAACGCTACGAATTAACATACGACATCGGGACGCTAACAACAGTGCAAAGGTCTTATAGTTGGCAATAAGCAGGGTGATGGGGCGATAATGTCTGATCGCAATTCCTGGCTTCGGTTTATGCACTGGCACCAGGAGGCCTTCCATAAAAGCCGGTAGAATGGGCGCAGCGGAATTTAACATCTCGTTGTACATTTCCGTCCATCGCAGTGCTATTTAGTTGCGAAATTCTCGATAAAATTCAGCTGGAATGCTTGGGGACCGATTCAACGCACCTTGCGCGATCTCATCATGTACTTCCTCACAGCTAATGGCTTCCAGTAAGGTTTCCGCGGCGTTCACCGTCAGTGTACGGGAGACATGCGTGGCTATACGATCGAGGTCATCGACAGGGGCTGCTTCTTCCCGATAGATGTGTTGGTAATGGTCGACGAATGCAGAGACAATTTCCGCTTGACGCGTCACTCTTCGGTCTTCAGCCGGCCGCGGTGGTCTAGCGGTTCTAGGCGCTCAGTCCGGAGCCGCGTGACTGCTACGGTCGCAGGTTCGAATCCTGCCTCGGGCATGGATGTGTGTGATGCTCTTAGGTTAATTAGGTTTAAGTAGTTCTAAGTTCTAGGGGACTTATGACCTCAGCAGTTGAGTCCCACAGTGCTCAGAGCCATTTGAACCATTTTCTTCGGTCTTCGCGGGTAATTAATTCCCGTACCAAAACGCGTCGTCGGTGCTTTCGTTCATTCACGACGTGGTGCATGGAAGGAATCTCGTGCCTTATCGTATCGTGACATCTGGCGCGCACCATGGTTCCCTGAGGATGTTTCCGAGCTAAAGCCACTAGTTTAGCTTTTATCCTTTTGCGTTCGATCCAGACGTCCTGTCCCGGCGGACCATCATCCAGGTCGCGCAGTGCTGCAAAATAAAAGTCTGTCGTACGGCGGCGCCATTCTGCCATCTCCCTGCTATAAGAGAAAAACGTACGGCGAAGCGCCGGTTTAGCACAAGCCAGCCACCAATCAAGCATTGTCGTATACCTTCCAACCCTTCGCTCGCACATCGTTCATGTGTCAAGGATCCGTTGACGGCATTCAGGATCATGTAGATGTTGAATGTTTAGTTTCCACGGGGCCTTGCTGTTCCACACCTCTCTACGGGGAAGAAGCACCGTACAGATGCAAGCGCTATGATCGGAAAATGCCAATGGCCAGCGTTCCGCGCCCTGGACATCATTTGCATGAGCCCGTGAGATATAAATGCGATCTAATCTGCTCGCCGAATGTCTTGTCACATAGGTGTATCCCGGTGCATCTCGATGTCGTAATTCCTACGTGTCACTAAGTACAAGGTCGTGGACAACGATTCGCAACTCCTGGCTGATGTTTGCTTGCGGCCATTGGTCTTTCTGGCTGAGAACACAGTTGAAATCTCCACCAATTATCACACATTCATAACGTCCATAGAATAGTGGAGCAATGTCTTCTGCATAAAATCTGGCCCTTTCCCGCCGCCGATTATTGCCCGACGGTGCACAAAGATTGATGATGCGTGTCCCAAACGTCGTGAAAGCCATTCCCCTGGCCGGCGGAAGATAAGACACGTTTTTCACTGGGAAGCCATCGCGCACGTAAGCTGCCACCCCACTCCCATTGTGATCTCCATGTGACGAATAGGATTGGTAGCCTGCGATGTATGGGAGTACAGGTATGTGGACTTCCTGCAGCAAAGCAATATCTACATCAGATGCCCAAATCGTTTCCTTCAGTAGGTGTATTTTGGCCGGTGAACGCACGTCATTTATATTTAACGTCGCAATACGGTTCGCATGGCATTGAATCCCCCTCTGTCGAGGCGCAACGACATCTCCCTGCATCGGCGCTGGGGGCTGAGGTAGAAGACGTTCTCTCGCCCCTCTCCCTTCACCTTCAGTAATTATTAGGCCATCTTCGTGAGTGCCGGCTGCCTCTGTATGACGCCCGGCGCCTCCTCAATATCGTCATACCACATCTTTTCAGGCTGTGATATATTCGTGTCCATAGCCATAGTATCTGCGTCTGGAGAGCCAACTGGCTGTGATTCCTCTTCAGCATCACCACGTCCCGGCACCGTCAATGTGACAGACCGCTGTGTGTCTCATCGAACAGTTCCCATTGCCTCATCCTGGGCCTTGGTCCACAGGCATATCTTCGTCGGGGCAAGACGAGTCATCCCGAGGAGATGTCGTGCGACGCCGCTGTTGCCACCTTTTCGGGGAACGTTGTTTGCGTGATCTTCCTTCCGTGTCCTCAGATTGTAGGGAATCAGGGCTGCCCGACAGAAAAGCATCCGTAGGAACTGGAAGTGTTTCGAGTCCCATCGTTGTACTTGGCGGGAGTTCGGTCGAAACTAATGTTGTCCTCTCAGGGTGCGTTCCAGACGGAACAGCACCGTAGTGGTTGGAACTGCTTCGTGTACTATCGGTGTGCTTGGTGGGAGTCCGGTCTCATCTGATGTTGTCGCTGTAGATTGTATGCTCGATGCAGCAGCATCCTCTGTCATCCCGACGTCTGCGCCATCTTGATCTTCCACCGGGGCTGTGTCCTTTCGGTCATCAGCGGACGCAGTGAGGGCTTTGGCATAGGTGATCGGTAGTACTGTCATCGCCGGCGACGGCTCCCGCACATCTGAAGGCAGTTGCGTAATCCGCCGTTACATACAGTTCGACCTGAGGTGTCCCTCCTGGCCACAGCCAGAACATGTACGTGGTTGACCATCGTAAATCAACACCGCCCGACAACCACCAATTGTCAGATAGGACGGTACATGCTTCTGAAGATCAATATTGACCTGTCGTACTCCGTTAAGAACGGGGTACGTGTCCAGCGTTCTGCCGTGTGACCATGTACCGTGCCGTGTGGCTTCTTCAGCCGGGAGCTCAAATGGCAGCTCAAAAACTCGTATTGTGCTTATACCCAGACCAGCATGTTCTACAGTTACCGTGCCGACACTCCCGTCACTATGGCAAAATAGGAGACCTGCTTTTGTCGCCTGTAGTATTCTCTCAAACGCCGCGTCATTTACCATCTTAACAAGCACCGTGGGACTAATGATGGACAGGTGAATTCCGACAATATCGTTTGGCGGTATCTTGACTTCCTCTCGAATGAATCGTTCCATTGCTAAAGCCTTTGGTCGTTCGTAGTCTTTGCAGAAATTGAATCGTAGAGTAGTTTTCCTGTACTTGTTCGCCATGATCGTTGTTATTAGCCCGCGCGCAGACTAAGTCCACAAGTAAACAAACACTCGCACATGCCGCACAGCCGGAAGTATCAGACCTCCGCTTCGCACGGCCGCTAGCGCCGAACTGCGCTGACCACTCAGCTACCGGGACCGGACCGAACGACAATAAAAAACCTACGTTGAACGTCGTCATAGCGAACAAAAACCTGTATCAGTTGCCCAGTTATGGTGATCTACAGCCAAAATTATGGTAGAGTAAAAGTTCGGAACCAGAATGAAATCTGCTCCTACCGTATCACAACAAGCTACGAGGACCAAATGGAAATGGGGTGGCTACGTGGCGGGGCTGCGAGACGGCAGATGGACGGCACGAGCTGCCACAAGAGACGCCTACATCCGATAAGAGACTCCCAGGAAGACCATGGCGCAAGTGGTCGGACTTATTCAGAAAACAAGCAGGAAGGCAGTGGACCAGCGTAGCCAAAACAGGAAGGTGTGGGAAGAACTAGAACTGCAACTAAGTGATCAGTGTGCATTAAGGGCGATACCCTCTTACGCGGGCTAGCTCACCGCGTGAGTCTTTAAAACCAGCTGCCCCTAGTTGTAGGAGGCCTTTATTCATTCATAGCACACAAAAAAGGCGAATATGTCCTGGGCAGAGTTAGGGGTGTAAAAGAAGGGAACTAGCTTTTCGACTTATGTGACAGCTCCAAAGACATTTACATCAAAATCTCTTGACCTGTTCGCGCTTTTTTACGAGTTAACCCTACTTCCCCAGCGGAGTGAGGTCTCTCAGCTGCGAGGTGTTGGCACGCCTGCATATTGCAACTTACAGGCTTAAAGTCCCTGATCCTATGCCAGAAACCCAGAAGGTTCGTCAGACATCTCATGTTGCTTGACACGATGCACTAACTTACAAGACATGGGTACTAAACTAAAAAAGTAAACAAGCGCGATTATATCAAAACGTCTTGACTGAAATGTCTTCGAAGCTGCCTGATATATCGAAAAGTTACTTCCTTCCTTTTACACCTCAATCTCCGCTGAGGACATGTTCGGCAGTATTTGTGCCGTAAGGAGCATTTTCATTCTGGCCGAGCGGTCTAAGGCGCTGGAGTCATGGACTGTGCGGCTGGTCCCGGCGGAGGTTCGAGTCCTCTCTCGGGCATGGGTGTGTGTGTGTTTGTCCTTAGGATAATTTAGGTTAAGTGGTGTGTAAGCTTAGGGACTGATGACCCTAGCAGTTAAGGCCCATAAGATTTCACATACTTTTGAACATTTTTTTCATTCTGGCGATAAATTAAGACGACTGGGATTGTAATCCCTGCCATCTTCACTTTTGTTCAACCTTTATTGGTAAACAATTCTTCAAGCGCCTTTGAAATATGCGAAAATGAGAGCAAAAGTAAACTGAAAGTGGACCAACAACATCGAGTACGTTTACGGAGCCATTTTAATCGATCACAATAAAAACTGGTTAATGTAATATCAGAAACTAAAACATTGTTTAGTGTAACCATCTCGGGAAAAAATGTGGTTAGTGTGGTGGCATCATCAGTTATTTTGCTCCCCAAATAGCAAAACTCCTTTACTACTTTAAGTGTCTCACTTCCTAATCTAATTCCCTCAGCATCACCCGACTTAATTAGACTACATTCCATTATCCTCGTTTTGCATTTGTTGATGTTCATCTTATATACTCCTCTCAAGACACTGTCCATTCCATTCAACTGCTCTTCCAAGTCCTTTGCTGTCTCTGACAGAATTACGATGTCATCGGCGAACCTCAAAGTTTTAATTTATTCTCCATGGACTTTAATACCTACTCCGAATTTTTCTTTTGTTTCCTTCACTGCTTGCTCAATATACAGATTGAATAACATCGGGGATAGACTACAGCCTTGTCTCACTCCCTTCCCAACCACTGCTTCCCTTTCATGTCCCTCGACTCTTATAACAGCCATCTGGTTTCTGTACAAATTGTAAATAGCCTTTCGCTCCCAGTATTTTACCCCTGCCACCTTCAGAATTTGAAAGACAGTATTCCAGTCAACATTGTCAAAAGCTTTCTCTGAGTCTACAAATGCTAGAAACGTAGGTTTGCCCTTCCTTAATCTACCTTCTAAGATAATTCGTAGGGTCAGTATTGCCTCACGTGTTCCAACATTTCTACGGAATCCAAACTGTGACTTATTAAACTGACAGTTCGGTAATTTTCACATTTGTCAACACCTGCTTTCTTTGGGATTGGAATTATTATATTGCTCTTGAAGTCTGAGGGTATTTCGCCTGTGTCATACATCTTGCTCACCAGATCGTAGAGTTTTGTCAGGACTGGCTCTCCTAAGGCCGTCAGTAGTTCCAATGGAATGTTGTCTACTCCAGGGGCCTTGTTTCGACTCAGGTCTTTCAGTGCTCTGTCAAACTCTTCACGCAATATCGTATCTCCCATTTCATCTTCATCTACATCCTCTTCCATTTCCATAATAGTGTCCTCAAGTACATCGCCCTTGTATAGACCCTCTATGTACTTCTTCCACCTTTCTGCTTTCCCTTCTTTCGTTAGAACTGGGTTTCCATCTGAGCTCTTAATATTCATAAAAGTGGCTCTCTTTTCTGCAAAGGTCTCTTTAATTTTCCTGTAGGCAGTATCTATCTTACCCCTAATGAGATAAGCCTCTACATTCTTACATTTGTCCTCTAGCCATCGCTGCTTAGCCATTTTGCACTTCCTGTCGATGTCATTTTTGAGACGTTTGTATTCCTTTTTGCCTGCTTCATTTACTGCATTTTTATATTTTCTCCTTTCATGAATTAAATTCAATATTTCTTCTGTTACCCAAGGATTTCTACTAGCCCTCGTCTTTTTACCTACTTGATCCTCTGCTGCCTTCACTACTTCATCCCTCAAAGCTACCCATTCTTCTTCTATTGTATTTCTTTCCCCCATTCCTGTCAATTGCTCCCTTATGCTATCCTTGAAACTCCGTACAACCTCTGGTTCTTTTAGTTTATCCAGGTCCCATCTCCTTAAATTGCCACCTTTTTGCAGTTTCTTCAGTTTTAATCTACAGGTCATAACCAACAGATTGTGGTCAGAGTCCACATCTGCCCCTGGAAATGTCTTACAATTTAAAACCTGGTTCCTAAATCTCTGTCGTATCATTATATAATCTATCTGAAACCTGTCAGTATCTCCAGGCTTCTTCCATGTATACAGCTCCGATTCCTTATGTGCAACGACTCCGCTATCTCGGCATAGACTTTACCTCAACTGTAAAACATACTGCGGCAGTTAACTACCGACGTATTTTACAGACAACCGTATCATGGTCCGATAACATCTCCTACGGCGCCTTGAACCTTTGCAGCGAGTCGAGTATCTGAACACTTATGTGGTTTCTCGAATGGTGCATATTTCGCAGATCCTGCCCGTACCACTCACGCTCGGACGTCGACTTCAATCAGCACTAGGCTATTTTGTGATGATTGGATCGCCCCTCAAGGTGGGATACGAAACGCTCACACTCTCTACGGACAAGGGGGGACTCGGACTTACGAATGTTCACTGCCGAGCGACGGCGCTCCTTCTAGCCACGACGTATAAGCAATGGCGTAGCGGACGTGATTCCCTTACATCCCGCCTACTGGATCTCCTGGTTCCAGCGTCCCTCACACCTCCGGTGGCGGTGGGCAACATTACGCCACATTTTGCGCATGTCTCAACCTTTGTCGTGGAACTTAGTTATGTCAGAGACGAGCTTCCGCGCACGAGACCACCATGCGCGAAGGATTTTTATGTTTGGCTGCTACGACGGATAAGTCGTAATGTCATTGAACTCAAACACCCCAGGCTGCATTGGCCGAAGATTTGGAGACATGTGCACCAAAAATTCCTTCCTACCTTCGTTCGGGCACTGTGGTTCTCTGTCGCCTGTGGCAAGTTCAACACCAACCAACGGCTGCATGCAATTGGACTAGTGGACACTCCACTGTGCCCGAAATGTCACCAAGTGGATGACGACCATCACCGCTTAACTTGTATCGTGGTGGAGGACGTCTGGCTCCTAGGGAGACAGCTGGTGGCTTGCTACCTCCGTGTGACCCCGCAACATGTTACCCCTGCTTCCGTCTTACATCCGGAGAGAGACTACTTTCCGGCGACTAAATCTCAGTCGATCATCTGGGTCAAAGGTTGGACGATCGCGTACCTCTGTGGGGATGCTGCCAAGTCGCGACTTGACTTTTGGTATTTCTTGCAGCAAGCCCACGATGAGGTTCATAGATGGTCACACTATCGGAAAACGTTTGCCAACTATCTTCAGGCAGTCTTCCTTGACCCCCCACGCAGTTGGGATGTGCCGGGTGCAGTCGGTGTGCACATTTGACAGCTGATAATGAACCTCAAGCTTCTCTCACCACTCAATATGTAATGCACATACTGTACGATGAAATGATCTACATGTTCCTTTTAAAAAAGGGGTCTTTATTGAAAATAAATAAATAACTAAAAAAGCAACATCCGTGTTCCTTTAAATTTGTGATTTGTTTTGAAATGATTTTTTTTCTTTTTTTGTGCAGAAGATGCATTTCATTAGTGTTTTTGAACTGCCTAATTTTGTATCCAAATAGAATACCAATAAAAAATAAATAAAAAAAGGTAAAGTACTTGCCTACCCCAGGTAAAAAAAAAATAGTGGTCAGCGCGACAGACTGTCAATCCTAAGGGACCGGGTTCGATTCCCGGCTGGGTCGGAGATTTTCTCCGCTCAGGGACTGGGTGTTGTGTTGTCCTAATCAACATCTATTCATCCCCATCGACGCGCAAGTCGCCGAAGTGGAGTCATATCGAAAGACTTGCACCAGGCGAGCGGTCTACCCGACTGAAGGCCCTAGTCACAAGACATTATGTATTGTCTTCCGAACCAGGTTCCTCATATCGTGGCAACGGATAAAACTTTCACAAAACCGCAGGTGAGCATTAAATTCATACATTTCTTTACATTCTTACAAAATTTGGACGGATTCTCAGAGGTCTGAAATATAGAAGTGGCGCGTGAAGAGAAAAAAAATGTGTTTTTTGTACGTAAAATACGAATGAAGCTAGATTTTTGAAAGTGAGTTTTCTATTTTATCGTAAGAATCCATTTTTTATTTATCTGTCTCACTTAAAAGCCGTTTCTATGCCATCATTACACGTAAGAGCTAATTTTAAGTGCTACGTTGATCTCGGCAACAGATAAAAAGTTTTGGATTAAAAATGTTTCGTTTTACGTATTCATTTATCTACTTTCGTGCAAGTATAGTTATGGCGCACTTCAAAAACCTCGCAGAAAGGCGTTCTTTTGCACGTTTTTTGCATAATAAATCCGGACGAAATGACGTCATTAACTGAACATTTATTGCAGCCCAATTAAATGTATTGCAAAAGGATTTTATCGATTAGTACAGTTGCCCTGGGAGCCACGTCTGGTTCGTCGGTCAAACCTTGCCTGATATACTGTAAAAAGAGAAGATACAGTTCTGACGCACCAGTTATTCAAAGCCCTTGGGGGAGAAGTGCTCTGCAATTAAATGTCAACAAAATGAAATATCTTCTGCTCAGCGTACTCCGAAAAATAATAACTGGTTGGAACTGAGGCAGCGAGAACACAGAACAGTAAAACTCGCAGCACCTGAAGAAGACGGCTGTGTTGGTCGTCGAAATATTGTGCACAAAATGGAAACAGCAACTCGGCAGAATACCCGGCAGCAGACCGTTAATGGATAAGTGTGTATTACATCCCAGTGATTCGTCGCCTGCAATACAAACAGTGGCTGTCGTGAGGTACACTGCGAGTAATTATCACGGGCGACCTGAGCTGCAACGACCGCACAAAACTGATTGCAGGAGGGTCACAAACAACGCTGAGGTCCACAGGAGAAGTGATAGGAAAATGTAAGTCATCCACGAAGGAAGAGCTTTGCAAAAAACTTGTCCCATTCTTGAGTCCTCTGCTTCTGCGTCTTATTCTTCATCTTCCTCTTCTTCTTCCGCACTTTTTTTTCCAAGGTTTTGGCATTCGTGTGTGTTCCGTCTTCCACCTCGTTCGTCTTCCTACGTCCCTTCTTCCTGTTGGCTGATAAAGCTCGACCTGACGGGGGTTCTCTCTACATTCATTCTTTGTAGGTGATGTTTCCGTTATGTGTTATTTTCATCAATATTCACTAATATTACAAAATACATTTACATTTATACTCCGCAAGCCACCCAACGGTGTGTGTCGGAGGGCACTTTACGTGCCACTGTCATTACCTCCCTTTCCTGTTCCAGTCGCGTATGGTTCGCGGGTAGAACGACTGCCGGGAAGCCACCGTGCGCGCCCGAATCTCTCTGATTTTACAATCGTGATCTCCTCGGGAGGTATAGGTAGGGGGAAGCAATATATTCGATATCTCATCCGGAAACGCACCCTCTCGAAACCTGGTGAGCAAGCTACACCGCGATGCAGAGCGCCTCTCTTGCAGAGTCTGCTACTTGAGTTTTCTAAACATCTCCGTAACGCTATCACGCAACGCTATCACGCTTACTAAATAACCCTGTGACTGCTACCAGTGTTTGTTCCGCTATCATATAATCATACAACAAGGGATCCTTCTTTCTATGTATTCGCAATACATTACATTTGTCTATGTTAAGGGTCAGTTGCCACTCCGTGCACCAAGTACCTATGCGCTGCAGATCTTCCTCCATTTCGCTGCAGTTTTCTAATGCTGCAACTTCTCTGTATACTACAGAATCATTCGCGAAAAGCGGCAAGGAACTTGTGAAAATATCTACTAGGTCATTCCTAATATCTTCATTGCTTGTGTGGTCTCGCCGCTAGTAACTGCTGAGAAATCTGACTTTTCCCACTTTTGTTTTTACTTGTACCACATTTTGTAGGGTTCCTTTACTCACTTCCTTATAACAATACAACTGTAGCTATGGTTTTATAAAACTTTATTTATGTTTCCTTCCGCATTTTGTTTTGGGATGTTCTGTTTATCATTCCGAATTGACTGATACTTGTTAATCTTATTTTCTATATTTGGGTGTCTGTATTTTTGTATCACAAAAAAAAATTGAAGCTAGATACCTGCTCAAGTGCGGTATTGAGCAGGTGGGATATTTCCTATGAAGAGCCATGGTTTTAGTTTTCTTTACTAATCCATTTTTACAAAGTTATGTAGTGATGTACTTTATACACTGATTATTGTAGCTGATTGTGTTGATTACAAAATATTGCTCCAGAAGTTGCACCATTACGGAATAGGGGGAGTAACTCACAATTGGTTCACCTCTTACTTTAGCAACAGGCAGCAAAAGGTCATTATTCACAATGTGTGGTCTGAGTGGGGTACTGTCAAGTGGGGGGTGCCCCAGGGATCAGTGTTGGGACCACTCCTGTTCTTATTTATATAAATGGTATGCCCTCTAGTATTACGAGTAACTCTACAATATTTCTGTTTGCTGGTGACACTAGCTTGGTTGTAATGAATGTTTGTGTGCAACATTGACTCGCTTTGAAATAGTGTAGTACACGAAGTAAGTACATGGCTTGTAGAAAATAAACTAACGTTAAATCACAGTAAGACTCAGTTTTTACAGCTTCTAACACACAATTCAATATAACCTGACGTTTTAATTTCACGGAACGTGGCATATGATTAGTGAAACTGAACAGTCTAAATTTCTAGGTGTTCAGATAGGTAGTGAGCTGTCATGGAAAGCCCACGTTCAGGAGCTTGTTCAAAGACTTAATACTGCCATTTTCACTATTCAAAGGTATCAGAAGTGAGTGATCGTTCGACACGAAAATTAGTCTACTTTTGCTTTTTTTCATTCGATTATGTCGTATGGTATTATATTTTGTGGTAACGCTACCCATTGTAAAAGGATATTTTTGTATCAGAAACGGGCGGTTCGGGCAATAAGTGGTGTGAGTTCACGAACCTCTTGTGGACCTCTTTTCGCGAGAACGGGTATTTTGACATTCGCCTCTCAATATGTATATTTCTTATTGTTGTATCTTGTTACCAATATTAGTTTATTCCCAAGAATAAGTAGCTTTCACTCGGTTAATACTCGGCAGAAATCAAACCTGCATTTGGATCGGACTTTCGTAACTCTTGTCCAAAAAGGTGTGCAGTATACTACTGCATCCATTTTCAATAAGCTGCCACTCAAATTCAAAAATCTTAACAGTAATCCACGCGCTTTCAGATCTAAACTGAAGAGTTTCCTAATGGGTCACTCCTTCTATTCTGTCGAGAAATTCTTAAAAATTAAGCTGATTGTTATTGTATTGCTCATAGCGTTTACTTAAAATTATGGACTGACTTTTCAGGTTCATGAATATTTACTTTTATGTTGTAATTTCATGTACAGACACGTTCCATGGAGTTGAAGATATGCTCCTCAATTTGGTCCTACGCAACTGGAAGTGTAAATAAATAATAAATAAATAATGTAGGATCGCTGTAAAAGGTTGCTGGGCCCTCATCGGATGCCTCCCAGGTGGCGGGAGTAGGATGGCCCACCAGACAGATGTGTGGTGGGTACCGGGTTGACCAAAACCAGAGAAGAGAATTTCGACGGCTCGGATGTTGTATAAAATCCCAACAGTAGATGACGAGGAAGAGATCTCTCAGACAGGCAGAGCTAACGGTCTGCGTAGAAATTGCAATGCTTAATATTGCTGAGATGGCCTGGAGGCTGTGAGGAGGGAGCCCCATCACCAAGTTTAACGTGCGCATGGCCCGTAATACTGCCAGCGGATCTCATACACACTGGCTCTCTTCACAGTATACAGCCTCATATGAGGAAGGAGTGCGACTCTGGGGTATTAGTAACAATTCTGGCACCCTTGCCAGGTTGGATTAGTAGGACAAATAGTCAACATATAACGAAGAGCAGCGCTTTTTGTCCCTCGGTCATTCGGTGGGCGCGAGAGTGTTGCAGAGATTCTCAATGAACTCCACTTGCAAAACGTTACGAGAGATGCGTTGTGAATAACGTAGGAGTTTACAATTTGGACAGTACTTCCTGAAAGAGTCGGGCACCTTTGTTACTTACTCCCACATACGTCTCTCGAAATAAACACCACGAGAAAAGAAGAGAAATGGGCCTTACATTGAGGTCTACCGGCAATCATTCATCCGGCGCATGCTCCAATGGAACAAGAACACGCCGGAAGATGACTTGCAGTGTGTCGAAATACACTACTGACCATTAAAATTGCAACACCACGAAGATGACGTGCTACAGACGCGAAATTTAACCGACACCAGGAAGGTGCTATGATATGCAAATGATTAGCTTTTCAGATCATTTTTCGTATCGCGACATTGCTGCTCGCGTTGGTCGAGATCCAATGACTGTTAGCAGAATATGGAATCGATGGGTTCAGGAGGATAATACGGAACGCCGTGCTGGATCCCAACGGCCTCGTATCACTAGCATTCGATATGACAGGCATCTTATCCGCATGGCTGTAACGGATCGTGCAGCCACGTCTCGATCCCTGAGTCAACAGATGCGGGCGTTTGCAAGACAACAACCATCTGCACGAACAGTTCGACGACGATTGCAGCAGCATGGACTACCAGCTCGGAGACCATGGCTGCGGTTGCCCTTGACGCTGCATCACAGACAGGAGCGCCTGCGATTGTGTACTCAACGACGAAGCTGGATGCACGAATAGCAAAACGTCATTTTTTCGGACGAATCCAGGTTCTGTTTACAGTATCGTGATGGTCGCATCCGTATTTGGCGACATCGCGGTGAACACACATTGGAAGCGCGTATTCGTCATCGCCATACTGGCGTATCACCCGACGGGGTGGTATAGGGTGCCATTGGTCACACGTTTCGGCCACCTCTTCTTCGCATTGACGGACGTTACATTTCAGATGTGTTACGCTCCGTGGCTCTACCCTTCATTCGATCCCTGCGAAACCCTACATTTCAGCAGGATAGTGCACTACCGCATGTTGCAGGTCCTTTACGGGCGTTTCTGGATACAGAAAGTGTTCGACTGCTGCCCTGGCTAGCACATTCTCCAGATCTCTCACCAGTTGCAAACGTCTGGTCAATAGTGGCCGAGCAACTGGCTCGTCCCAATACGCCAGTCACGACTCTTGATGAACTGTGGTATCGTATTGAAGCTGCATGGGCAGCTGTACCTGTGCACGCCATCCAAGCTCTGTTTGACTCAATGCCCAGGCGTATCAAGGCCGTTATTATGGCCAGAGGTGGTTGTTCTGGGTACTGATTTCTCAGGATTTATGCAACCAAATTGCGTGAAAGTGTAATCACATGTCAGTTCTGGTATAATATATTTGTCCAATGAATAACCGTTTATCATCTGTATTTCTTATTGCAGTAGCAATTTTATTGGCCAGTAGTGTAGATGTAGATGTTGCTTTGTCAACGAACGGGTCGAACTACAAATTGATTTCTGTTTTATTGATGAGACTCCAAATAGCTACAAGTACCTACAATGCCTAATAGGTACGATGCTCTTATCTTGGTACTACTTGATGAAATTCGACATGTTACGGCGTGTAAGTACCCTTAGAAAGCACTTTTCAATTCCTGCTTTAAAAAACGTGTTGGTGTCGCAATTAAAAGACGAAAATTATTTGTAGCCGTAAAACAACTGATCACATTCTCCGCTGGACCTTAGCGAAACCCCTTCTAGATATACAGGGTGGTTATAATTAAACTTTCACAACTTGAGACGGAAAACTGTTTACCATATGCGTACCCAACCATATATGAATGATGTTCAGAATGTGCGTTGCGCCGCAGGATTTGAGTGTTTGTAGGGTCCGTGTCATGGCGCGCCATTAGACGCCGGTATTGGTACGACGTTGCAGGGTTGAAACACAAGCACCAGTGTGCATTACAGTTGACACAATCACCATTTGTCTGGAACAGGTAGGAAGGACTTGGCTCGTAAAGCTGTTTTATCAAAACAATGACAGTAGTAATGCAGCCGACCGATGTGGCCGAGAGGTTCTAGGCGGTACAGTCTGGAACCGCGCGACCGCTACGGTCGCAGGTTCGAATCCTGCCTCGGGCATGGATGTCTGTGATGTCCTAAGGTTAGTCAGGTTTAATTAGTTCAAAGTTCTAGGTGACTGATGACCTCAGAAGTTAAGTCGCATAGTTCTCAGAGCCATTTGAACCATTTTGAGCCAACACATTTACTATTAACTTCCTTGTATATTTTTTTCCAATATAAGAATTTTATTTAATAAATATATATATCCTGATGGTATAGAGGTGCCAAAACATGTTTGGGTAACAGGAAAGAACAGTGTTTGCATAAAAGGCAGTACCTATATCCAGTAATATATGTACCATGAAACTTCTTTATTTAAATGTGTGAGTTTGTACTTAACTTGCAGAATGACTGAGAATATGAAGCTTCTACGTTATCTGATTCTGAAACAGCTGAGTAAAACTAAACGTACTGAGCCTACATTCTCTTTACTTATTCTTATCATGTTAACACTGACCGACAATATTCTAGCCCAACGCAATCTGACTGCTGAAAAAAATTACAACCTGACTTCAAATAATTAATCCAAAAGAATGGCCCCGACTAAAATGAAATTTTAACAATAACGTATACATTTCATTAAGTACTTAGCTCACAAAAATCTTCATTACGTGAACTACTGCAATACAGCGAGCGTCAATACTGCCAGCTAAGTAAAAGATTCTAACTATTAAAGCCAGTAACTACTAATAGGCATATGGTTAGCAAAGGAAAGATTTTGTTGCAAACCAAATAATTTATTTTTTACCTTAATAATGTGACAGATATATAATCATGAATAATTTTCAATTTCCATGTCGAATACTTACAGATTGTTAGCCTACGCTAAAATTTCAGACCTCTACCCTCCATCAATACTAACTTCTCACATTTAACATCCATTACTGCAGGCTGTTCATCTCCAACTACCCAACAGTACTTCCATCACTGCTGGTGACCAACTTCCAATTGACCAACACTACTGGCGAGTAACTTCCAACAAAGCAGCTCACTCACAACCATTTTGTCAGAAACTATTGAAGAGATTTCTACATAATTCGCTCTGTTTAATATATTTTCGTATAGTAAGCTTCTCTCATGAGCTTTTTTTAATATGTCGAATAGCAGAACGTTAGTAATGCTTTAATTATAAATCTGTAAGTATAATATCAAATTCTTTTAAAAGCATTTCGCCACGTATCTCAGCTTACACTCAGAATTTCAAAATTTAATCGTGAGACAACATTTATTGGGTTTATAGAAATAATTGTATAAAATTTTATAATTGTAGTCTTCATAGATTCTGAAAAAGGTAGGGAAAACCTTAAAGAACATAATTTTCAGGAAGTGAAGTTTAAAGTTCATCTTAACATTTCTTCTTATGTCATCTCTTCCGAAGGCGCCAGATTTGTCCTCTTTCCCTTCAAGGCTTCTCTTCTGGTTCCTTGTTTTCTGCCTTCTTTCCATTGTCAGGTCTTCAGCTGACTTTTCAGCTGCATAGAGACGCTGTAAATCTGCTTTTCTCAAGACGTCTTGAGCGAAATTTCCTATCTTGGAGCCTACTCTCATTAATACGTTCATTCTCCTAATGATCCCACCATTAAATACCAGAACTGCATTGCAAGTTAAAATTATGACAACTGTAGCAGATGAAAGTTTCCGTACGATTAAATTTAAAAGACTCGTATAGTTTCTGTTTTTTACACTGAACTCACTTCTAAAAAAGTTCGGGATTCACAGCCTTCTATATGTATCTCATGCAAGTTTGCTTGAAAGTACTCCACGGAAACGTTCTTCAGCGTGCTGGTATTTAAGTGTTGTTGTTGTTGTTGTTGTCTTCAGTCCTGAGACTGGTTTGATGCAGCTTTCCATGCTACTCTATCCTGTGCAAGCTGCTTCATCTCCCAGTACCTACTGCAACCTACATCCTTCTGAATCTGCTTAGTGTACTCATCTCTCGGTCTCCCTCTACGATTTTTACCCTCCACGCTGCCCTCCAATGCTAAATTTGTGATCCCTTGATGCCTCAAAACATGTCCTACCAACCGATCCCTTCTTCTAGTCAAGTTGTGCCACAAACTTCTCTTCTCCCCAATCCTATTCAATACCTCCTCATTAGTTACGTGATCTACCCACCTTATCTTCAGTATTCTTCTGTAGCACCACATTTCGAAAGCTTCTATTCTCTTCTTGTCCAAACTAGTTATCGTCCATGTTTCACTTCCATACATGGCTACACTCCAAACAAATACCTTCAGAAACGACTTCCTGATACATAAATCTGTATTCGATGTTAACAAATTTCTCTTCTTCAGAAACGCTTTCCTTGCCATTGCCAGTCTACATTTTATATCCTCTCTACTTCGACCATCATCAGTTATTTTACTTCCTAAATAGCAAAACTCCTTTACTACTTTAAGTGTCTCATTTCCTAATCTAATTCCCTCAGCATCACCCGATTTAATTTGACTACATTCCATTATCCTCGTTTTGCTTTTGTTCATGTTCATCTTATATCCTCCTTTCAAGACACTGTCCATTCCGTTCAACTGCTCTTCCAAGTCCTTTGCCGTCTCTGACATAATTACAATGTCATCGGCGAACCTCAAAGTTTTTACTTCGTCTCCATGAATTTTAATACCTACTCCAAATTTTTCTTTTGTTTCCTTTACTGCTTGCTCAATATACAGATTGAATAACATCGGGGAGAGGCTACAACCCTGTCTCACTCCTTTCCCAACCACTGCTTCCCTTTCATGCCCCTCGACTCTTATGACTGCCATCTGGTTTCTGTACAAATTATAAATAGCCTTTCGCTCCCTGTATTTTACCCCTGCCACCTTTAGAATTTGAAAAAGAGTATTCCAGTCAACATTGTCAAAAGCTTTCTCTAAGTCTACAAATGCTAGAAACGTAGGTTTGCCTTTTCTTAATCTTTCTTCTAAGATAAGTCGTAAGGTCAGTATTGCCTCACGTGTTCCAACATTTCGACGGAATCCAAACTGATCCTCCCCGAGGTCTGCATCTACCAGTTTTTCCATTCGTCTGTATAGAATTCGCGTTAGTATTTTGCAGCCATGGCTTATTAAACTGATAGTTCGGTAATTTTCGCATCTGTCAGCACCTGCTTTCTTTGGGATTGGAATTATTATATTCTTCTTGAAGTCTGAGGGTATTTCGCCTGTCTCATACATCTTGCTCACCAGCTGGTAGAGTTTTGTCATGACTGGCTCTCCCAAGGCCGTCAGTAGTTCTAATGGAATGTTGTCTACTCCGGGGGCCTTGTTTCGACTCAGGTCTTTCAGTGCTCTGTCAAACTCTTCCCGCAGTATCGTATCTCCCATTTTGTCTTCATTTACATCCTCTTCTATTTCCATAATATTGTCCTCAAGTACATCGCCCTTGTATAAACCTTCTATATACTCCTTCCACCTTTCTGCCTTCCCTTCTTTGCTTAGAACCGGGCTGCCATCTGAGCTCTTGATATTCATACACGTGGTTCTCTTCTCTCCAAAGGTCTCTTTAATTTTCCTGTAGGCAGTATCTATCTTACCCCTAGTGAGATAAGCTTCTACATCCTTACATTTGTCCTCTAGTCATTCCTGTTTAGCCATTTTGCACTTCCTGTCGATCTCATTTTTGAGACGTTTGTATTCCTTTTTGCCTGCTTCATTTACTGCATTTTTATATTTTCTCCTTTCATCAATTAAATTCAATATTTCTTCTGTTACCCAAGGATTTCTAGCAGCCCTCGTCTTTGTACCTACTTTATCCTCTGCTGCCTTCACTACTACATCCCTCAGAGCTACCCATTCTTCTTCTACTGTATTTCTTTCCCCTATTCCTGTCAATTGTTCCCTTATGCTCTCTCTGAAACTCTGTACAACCTCTGGTTCTTTCAGTTTATCCAGGTCCCATCTCCTTAATTTCCCACATTTTTGCAGTTTCTTCAGTTTTAATCTACAGGTCATAACCAATAGATTGTGGTCAGAGTCCACATCTGCCCCTGGAAATATCTTACAACTTAAAACCTGGTTCCTAAATCTCTGTCTTACCATTATATAATCTATCTGATACCTTTTAGTATCTCCAGGGTTCTTCCACGTATACAACCTTCTTTCATGATTCTTAAACCAAGTGTTAGCTATGATTAAGTTGTGCTCTGTGCAAAATTCTACTAGGCGGCTTCCTCTTTCATTTCTTAGCCCCAATCCATATTCACCTACTATGTTTCCTTCTCTCCCTTTTCCTACACTCGAATTCCAGTCACCCATTACTATTAAATTTTCGTCTCCCTTCACTATCTGAATAATTTCTTTTATTTCATTGTACATTTCTTCAATTTCTTCATCATCTGCAGAGCTAGTTGGCATATAAACTTGTACTACTGTAGTAGGTGTGGGCTTCGTATCTATCTTGGCCACAATAATGCGTTCACTATGCTGTTTGTAGTAGCTTACCCGCATTCCTATTTTCCTATTCATTATTAAACCTACTCCTGCATTACCCCTATTTGATTTTGTGTTTATAACCCTGTAGTCACCTGACCAGAAGTCTTGTTCCTCCTGCCACCGAACTTCACTAATTCCCACTATATCTAACTTTAACCTATCCATTTCCCTTTTTAAATTTTCTAACCTACCTGCCCGATTAAGGGATCTGACATTCCACGCTCCGATCCGTAGAACGCCAGTTTTCTTTCTCCTGATAACGACATCCTCCTGAGTAGTCCCCGCCCGGAGATCCGAATGGGGGACTATTTTACCTCCGGAATATTTTACCCAAGAGGATGCCATCATCATTTAATCATACAGTAAAGCTGCATGTCCTCGGGAAAAATTACGGCTGTAGTTTCCCCTTGCTTTCAGCCGTTCGCAGTACCAGCACAGCAAGGCCGTTTTGGTTAATGTTGCAAGGCCAGATCAGTCAATCATCCAGACTGTTGCCCCTGCAACTACTGAAAAGGCTGCTGCCCCTCTTCAGGAACCACACGTTTGTCTCGCCTCTCAACAGATACCCCTCCGTTGTGGTTGCACCTACGGTACGGCCATCTGTATCGCTGAGGCACGCAAGCCTCCCCACCAACGGCAAGGTCCATGGTTCATGGGGGGGGGGGGGGGTTATTTAAGTATTGCTTCAAAAAATGGGCGTGACAGGAAGATCACCTCACAAATTTAATTGTTGTGCAGGCACTTCCGATGCGGTTTCATCACTGAAACTTTGGGTACTTATTGTCCATGAGCACTAACAATTTACAAAGATTGAAAATTGGTATTTTCGGTTGTGTATTGTGTATTAAACCGGGAACGTAGAAACGACGGAGAGGCTTCGTACCGCCGTAGCCCTCAGTGGTTGACAACAACCCCACCCCACAACAGGCCACAGCAGTCCACCCACCCCACTGCCACCACACACCGTACCCAGGCTTACTGTGCAGTTCGGCCGCCAATGTTTGCGGGGCAGAGTAATTATGGCGTACGTGTACGTGGAGACAGTGTTTGCGCAGCAATCGCCGACATAGTGTAACTGAGCCGGAGTAAGGGGGACCAGCTTGCGTTCGCCGAGGTAGATGCAAAACCGCCTTGAAAAACCATCCGCAGGCTGGCCGGCTCACCGGACTTGGACACTAATCCGCAGGGAAGATTCGTTGCCGGGGACCGGCACGCCTTCCCGCTCGGGATGCAGCGCGGCTAGCCGGTCGGGCACATTTTCCATTAATTTCACCTGTTCTGATTGTGACAAAATGTACATTGGTCAGTCAGGCAGAGACGTATCAACTAGGCTGGCTGAACATGTACACAGCTGGAGGTTGCAGAATTTCAGACTCTGCATTTACTGAGCATGTACTGAGTGAGGGTCACAACTATCAGCCAGTGTCCCACGTACTTCACTTAGCAAACAAAGACCATAAACTCTACCTGCTGGAAGCCCTGGAAATTAACAAACATCTTGCTCACAGTCCACATCTAATCCTAAATGACAAGACACAGCTCAACACTTCCCCTCTCCTAACCCTCATATAATCATCTCTGTTGTTCATTACTTCCCACAGTCTGTCTTCCTACATATTCCCATTGTCCTGTATTCATTAAGTTGTTTTATTTGTTGCAGTTGTCTTTGTATTTCACATAGGCTGTAGTTTCAATAGTTAAGGGTTTCCTTTTAACTTGTACTTGTATTACTGTCCATGTTTAACTCCCCTTGTAGTTGTCTCATCAAATACTGTTCATATTTTACTTTGCTAATTTATTTAATGAAAACTGGTACACAGCCACTGCTTTGATTATAATGTTAATGTTAAAAAGGAGTACCACCACACTCTCAAACTATAGGTTCCCTCAAACACGTCCATTTTCCTGCGTTTATTAATTTCTGTTTATCTTATTGATATTGCTTAAGTTACTTATGTATTCTGTATTTACATTGACAACTGTCTCTTCTTTTTTAGTTGGTTGTGTATCACTCTCCATGTTTCATACCTATGATGCAGCATTGTCTAGTACTAATTTTATCTTATTTTATTAGTTTTGTTTATTAATGAAAACTGTTATGTAGGCATGCTATTCCTATTTTGTGCTAAAGGTTTTCCTGTCAACTCCATTGTTATTTATGTACAATTCAGTTTTTACTATTTCATTGCAAAGATGTTACTTACTGTATGTTTCTACTTCAGTCTAGATGTGTTACTTTTCTTCCAATGTTGTCTGCTAACATTTAACTTCTTTGGGGATAATACTCAGTAGATGTCTGAAGATGGCCTTGTAAGACGAAAACCGGTTAGCAACAAAAATAATATTGTAGAACAAAATCAAACTGGTGCTTTTCATTTATTAATTTCATGAACGTTCCCATCTTAAAGGAATACAGAGAGGTCCTTTTTCGTACTGGGTTTGAAGAACGTGATTCGGAATTTCTAATTAACTGGCGATTTGGGAATCACTGCTGTGAGAGGCAGACGGTCAGTTGCGCCCCAACTTGTTGAAGAAGTTACTGTTGCCACGGCTGAGAAAACTGAACGCAATGTGTGATCTCTAAGAAGTGCGCGAGGTGTGTCACGACATCTGAACATTCCACAGGCCATCGCTGTGTCGGGCAGCAGTAAAGCAATCTCAGGTGCGGTTCCAGCCTGTAATGGCTGCAGATGATCGTCACATTGTGCAACATTTGCCGCCTGTAACGTTAACATGGTATACAGTTAACAAATGTGTAAGTAGGCTGTTCAGGTTTTTATGTTGGTAACGCCATGTAGCGCTCTATATGAAAATCACTGGCTGTGCTTGTGCAGTCTGTGGCTGGTTTGCATTGTTGGAATGTTTGCTATTGTAGTGTTGGGCTGTTGGCTGTTAACAGCGAGTAGTGTTGCGTAGTCGGAGGTGATCCGCCAGCAGTGGTGGATGTGGGGAGAGAGATGGCGGAGTTTTGAGAGCGGATGATCTGGACGTGTGTCCATCAGAGACAGTAAATTTGTAAGACTGGATGTCATGAACTGATCTATATATTGTGACTTTTGAACACTATTACGGTAAATACATTGTTTGTTTCTATCGAAATCTTTCATTTGCTAACTATGCCTATCAGTAGTTAGTGCCTTCTGTAGTTCGAATCTTTTACTTAGCTGGCAGTAGTGGCGCTCGCTGTATTGCAGTTCGAGTAACTAAGATTCTTGTGAGGTAAGTGATCCGTGAAAGGTATAGGTCATTGTTAGTCAGGGCCATTCTTTTGTAGAGATTATTGAAAATCAAACTGCGTTGCGCAAAAAATAGTGTGTGAGTTTAGTGTTGATCAGAACAAGTAAAGAGAGAAATGTCTGTGTACGTTCAGTTCTGCTCAGTTGTTTGAAGATCAAATAATGTAAGAGGTTTATCAGCACAGTAAATCATAAATTTTTCTAAGGGGACGTTTCAAATCTTACCATCCCAAGTGGAAATTTAAAAGGGTTTCTTTCACTGGTTTAAGAGTTATTTCTCTTCTGCATGTTCTTTCAAATGTTGCCGCAATGTTTCGCTGCCCTGTAATCACTCCTCTGTTGTGGGGACTGTCCAGTAGCCCTGTACTCGATTGTTCTTTGGTGAAAAGTTTTCTTCCTCATAGCCTAACGGAAAAAACAGGGGAAGCAAGAATGAGATGCAGTGGCGACTAACATAATCTACATCGTCAGTGTTCCAACGATAAGTCGCCCATGTCGGCAGCTGCTGTCAGCGTAGGTTCCGGGGTTTGCGGCGACGCGGTGCTGACTGCTTTACGCTGCTGTTGGCAGGGCACACCGCTCAGACACGAGTCGTGTGACCTTGCTACGCGCTCTCTCGCATTCACACGCAGGCAGCTTTTACTGCCCGTGTTTTTCCAGCGTTGACGGATGCGTCGTGTCTGCTGTTTTGAAACAGGCAGGGCCTCAACTCGTCGTCTCATCTGCCCCATGTACCGCCAAACGATTCCCGAATTTACCCACGATAAACTTGACTGCGCTACATGAGATGGAAATCCGATCTTGGAAGCGAAGTCTGTAACCTTAAAAAGAGATTGTAAGATGAATATCAACAAATGTTGAACAATGATAATGGAATGTGGTCGAATACTGAGGGAATTAGATTAGGAAATGAGACACTGATAGTAGTAGTTTTGCTATTTATGCTGAAAAATAAGTTATAGCGGCGGAAGAAAAGAGGTTACGTTGTTCTGCTGTGTGGGCAGAAAATAATTGTTAATGGCGGAAAAAGATACGTGACAATAGCATTACAAAAAAGGGAAGTATGTCACTTTCTAACATAAGCCGGCCGCGGTGGTCTCGCGGTTCTAGGCGCGCAGTCCGGAACCAGGTTCGAATCCTGCCACGGGCATGGATGTGTGTGATGTCCTTAGGTTAGTTAGGTTTAAGTAGTTCTAAGTTCTAGGGGACTGATGACAACAGCAGTTGAGTCCCATAGTGCTCAGAGCCATTTGAACCATTTTCTAACATAAATTTATATTGTAGGAGTTGTTCGTCTGGAACGTGGCTCAGGTGATACGTGAACGATGAACAATACAGGCAGCAACAGAATACAAGCTTCTGAAATGTGACGCCGACGAAAACTCTGAGAACTAGATTTATGGATCACATAACTGGCACAAAGATAATGAATCGAATAAGAGAGAAAATAAATTTAAACTGAAAGCTGTCTCTCCTTCTTTAACTAACCCCAATTGTTCATAGAGGAATATTTTTCGCGCTACATACCCCCCCCCCCCCCCCCAAAAAAAAAAATACTTATAAATAACGTGACGTGAAGTTTGACTGTCAGTGAGGAAATCGTAGAGCTTACGTAACGCTCAACAAGGAGGAAGGCTACTCGTCCGTAATATAATTTGAGCATTGAATGTGAGGCGGAGACCGTAAACTCGACGCTACACGAGCTGGTAGTATGGCAAAGTGCACCTTATAGCTAGCTCCAGTAATATATCACCTAATAAGCTGAGAGCATAATTCCTACTGACGAAAGTTATCAGTAGCAAATTCGCCAAAACTCGGCAACATCGGATGATCTTAAGAGTGCTGCATCAGCATTTAACTTAACTTAGCCGCTGAAGATCACAAACAAAAAAATAAATTCTAAGGGAACTCGCGGTGGAAGATAATGAATTTGCATAGACAAATTAAATAGAAATGCTGTGTAGATGTTAAATTTACTATTGACACCTGGTGGCTGTGAATACACATTCGAAATGGTCTATCTATAAAATCCTTCAATGGCTCACACCATAAAATTGATATTAAGCAGTACATGAACTATTTAAAACCGAAAGACGTTCCTACAAGTCATTCGTGGTTACAGATGCCTATGATTGGAGTAGATTCGTATCAGCGCGTCTTATAAAGCAAATACGGGAGGAACAAAGATCTACGTTTAGAACGTTGATTTTTCACGTGAATAGCAACGCGAAATAGTGAAGACTTTGTCAGAACACGGTATTATTACCGTGAAGGTCATTCGTATGAAGACAACTGCAGTGCGCGTGGCTATATGCTTCTCACCATTCAGAATGCAGTGTGCTGGTCCGAAGATTCCATCTCGCACGCAAAACAGAAGCCGGAATTACTACTTGTTACCGCCGTGCTGGCCAGGTGGAAACCGAGAACAGAATTTCTGGGTCCTTTGTGTTTCGAACAGCATACTGGAACCAACCGAACTTACACACTCCCA
This sequence comes from Schistocerca gregaria, assembly GCF_023897955.1. Taxonomy (NCBI): domain Eukaryota; kingdom Metazoa; phylum Arthropoda; class Insecta; order Orthoptera; family Acrididae; genus Schistocerca; species Schistocerca gregaria. Next base: position 1,203,645,932 of record NC_064920.1, on the reverse strand, counting down.
TTGTCTGGTCCCAGACATCCCTTAAGCGTTACGGTAAGAAATCCCTCATTGCCGCATGTGACAAAGATGCATCGCGTCACCGATAAAGACATGGAATGAGAGCGATATAAGATTCGCAAAGGAAAAAAAAAAGCATGGAATGAAATGGGAAAAGGCATTCCACACCGGGGACAGGATTCATTGTACCGAGAACAATAGTAAATTCACTAACTGATTTTTACTCGCCAAGTGAAAGACACTTCCCAGGTCTTAAACCTTAATAAATAAAGTAACATAAGGTTCCCGGAGAAGATTCATAAAGGTGAGGAATTGGAGTGCCGGGACAGTCAAGAAGCTACATAGACTCTTTCAAAAAGTGTGGGAAACAGGTGTACCAGAAGACTGGAAAACAACCTTAATTCACTAAGTCCTCATAAAAGGCTATAAAATTAACCCGAACAACTACACAGGAATTTTTTTCCTACCAGTGAACTACAAAATTATTTCAAAAACGTTACAAAACAGACTGTAAAGCCAATTGGATCAGCAATTACGAGTGTACCCTGGTAGGGTCTTGAAGGGGACGATCCTGGATAGAGCAAATCTGAGATATGAGAGCTGGAAACATTTATGTAATATTAGTTTGAATGAGAAACATTATTTAACACTCCAAAAGCGTTTTAAACTGACAACAGAGCATCTCCAAGCAGAGAAAACACTAACGGATAGAAAGTGCAAAATTAAATTTTTAGGTGAAACCTCGAAATCTTTTGGGGTCAAAGCTGGTGTAAGACGAAGAGATGGATTGTCCCCATTGATGTTTAGATGTGTACATGAAAATCAGTGAACGGAAGAAAAGAAAAAGAAGTAATTTATTTAAAAAACCATAATTCGGAGAAAAGGGGATGATTTGAGCACATATGATCTTGCCATCTAAGTCGGATCTATAGAAGTTGCCACAACCCAGATAAATCTCCTGGTAGTGGCTTCCTCAAAAGCAGGTTATTTTTTTTTAAGTGTATGACAGTCGCGAAGGGAGCACTGAAATACATGGGAACTAAATATGGAAAATAAAACAAGGCCACAAAAGTTAAATGCCTAGGTAAAACAATACAACCAAATGCTTTACACAATGAAGCTAACGTAGCAAGAGTAAGGAAACTGGAACTAGCTTTTCAGTTAACGAAAACTTTGTGCAGCAAGAAATCTTTATATATGCTTACAAACCACTTGCCTTTGTACTTAAGAATGTGTTTCATCAAACACAGTGAAACAATTAGATGAAATAGAAAAGACAAAAATTAAAAATGACCAAAATATGATAATGGGAAATGCAAATTATGCAATAATAAAAGAGTTTGTAAAAGGATACTATGCGAATATTAGAAATTTTGAGCAAGAGAAGAGTTGTATTCTATGGAAACTTTAAAAAATCTAAAAGAGAAAAGAGTAACAAAAATACTTTTACCTTTTTTGACACAAACTCGAAAACATTAATGACATGGAAGTTAAAGCAAACGTGAGCGAAATGGAAATAACGGAGGAAGAAATAGCAGAAAGAGAAAAGTTCAGAGGACAAATAAACAACAGACGCAATGTGTACAGAAAAAAGAGGAATAAAGGGAAAGAATGAAAAAATTATAGGAAGGGGGAAAGGAGAAAAGAAAGAAGACATCAGCTATTTCATGTGGTCCTTAGTAGGACAAATCAATACAAAAAAAGTAAATAAGACTGTAAGACGTAGTTTTGTAATGAATTAACATGTTAAATTTTTTTAAGAAAGGTGAACCACGCGAAGAGTTTATTTGTTCAAGAAAAAATTTACTGTCTAAGGCAACAGATCAGAAAGCTTCTCAGTAAGACCGGCATGAAACAAGGCACGAGGTACTATATACATCTACATCCATAGAGGTCTTACGGGTGAAAAAATGTAAACATCAACTCGCATAGAGGCAGTCATTCTCGATGTCACACCCCACCCGACATTCGTGGAAGAACAGGAAGAGACCTGAATATGTAGCACCTTTTAATGCAGGTAAGTAGGAAAAAAACAGTACTGTAGTTTTAAAATACAGAATTAGTGGTACGCTGCTTGAAACAGTAGGCATAATGTTGCAAAAGCGATATGAAATGGAACGAGCAGACGTGATCGGCAGTAGGGTAGTTGGATGGTCAACGACTTTGTGCGGCCAAATTTATGGGGAAGCGTTGCGCATCTATAGAGGAGTCCGCGTGCCGAACACTAGTGCGACCCATTTTTGAATACTGCCCGAGTGTTTGGGATTAGTCGGAGGAGTACAGCGGAGCAATTCACAAGCGTGATATTAGTTTTATTACAGGTAGTTTCGATGAAAACGCGAGTGCTACGGAGATGCTTTGTAAACTCAAATGGGAATCCATGGAATGAAGACGTTGTTTTCGCGGAATAAAATCAACAAAATTTAAAGAACCGGCACTTGCGTCTGGCTACAGAACGATTCTTATAACGCCAACGTGCATTTCGCGTAAGGACCGTGCATGTAAGATGAAGAGAAACTATTGACTTGTACGGATGCCTATAGATAGTCGTTTCTCCCCCGCTCCGTTTGCAAGTGGAACAGGGAAAAGACTAGCAATGGTAAAATCCACCATGAACCATAAGCTGGCCGGCGGAGTGTATGTATGTAGATGTAGGTACCTCAGGATTGAAATTACAAAGAGCGTAAGATGGGACCAAATTCAAAGAATGGGTTCAAATTGCTCTAAGCACTATGGGACATAACATCTGAGGTCATCCGTCCCCTAGACTTAAAACTAGTTAAACCTAACTAACCTAAGGACATCACACACATCCATCCCCGAGGCAGGATTCGAACCTGCGACCGTAGCAGCAGCGCGGTTCCGGACTGAAGCGTCTAGAAGCGATCGGCCACAGCGGCCGGCTAAGATGGAGCCATCGCACAAAAAACTATGTGGGGATGGCGAATCAAAGCATGCGTTCTATTGGCAGAGCACTTAGAAGAAGCAACTAACCTACCAAAGAGACTGCCCATATTTCGCTTGTCTAACCTCTTCTGAAGTATTGCTGTGCGGAATTGGGTGCTTACCAGGTAGAACTGATGGAGATCATAGAAAAAAATTCAGTGAAGAGCAGCACGTTTTGTATTACCGCGAAACACGAAGGAAGGTGCCACGGATACAGGCAGTCAGTATCACGTTCAGCGAGGTCTTTTCACGAAATTTGAATCAGCAACTTTCTCCTGTGTTATACCAGAGCCAATGCAGCCCCTGAGGGCTGGCAACCCATATAACGCCACAGAGGACGATGTTGTCTAAGAACAAAGGCGTACCCAAAAGCACCAGGGTAAACACCGGCTATTTACACAGAAGATAATGGAAACAGACGTCCCGAGCCCTACTTCCTGCAGGGGGAGATGGAGCCACGGCCTGCAGGAAGTATCACTACGGCGAAATCTGATTGGCTGGAGACAGCTATCTAGGGGCTAGAACCAGGCCCTAAGATCACTTCACGCCGGATGCCGACCTCGTGTACTGCAACCTTCGAAGATTACGTCTTCGCGTTGCAATTGGACTGTTAATAGTGTGTGCCAGTGTGACCACGATCCTTTGTGGAAAATACGTAAACTTCTGTTTGCCTCAATTTGAGGCTTTCTTCGTTATTGTTACCTTTCGATTGTATGTTCAGTCATCAACCTTGTGAACTTACACCAATATAAGCTGTGTTGTGAAAAATTGCGAATTTTCAGTCACAACATCCTGAAAATATTTTTTTGTCTCCTACCTACACAGAAAGATATAACCATGTTAATAAAGTAAGAGCTCACGGGGAAAGATTTAGATATACCGGGTGATCAAAAAGTCAGTATAAATTTGAAAACTCAATAAACCACGGATTAATGTAGATAGAGAGGTAAAAATTGACACACATGCTTGGAATGACTTGGGGTTTTATTAGAAGGAAAACAGTATTGAAACTTCCTGGCAGATTAAAACTGTGTACTGGACCGAGACTCGAACTCGGGACCTTTGCCTTTCGCGGGCAAGTGCTCTACAAACTGAGCTACCCAGGCTGTGGCTAAGCCATGTCTCCGCAATATCCTTTATTTCAGTAGTGCTAGTTCTGCAGGTTCGCAGGAGAGCTTCTGTAAAGTTTGGAACGTGGGAGACTAGGTACTGGCAGAAGTAAAGCTGTGACGACGGGGCGTAAGTCGTGCTTGGGTAGCTCAGTTGGTAAAGCACTTGCCCGCGAAAGGCAAAGGCCCCGAGTTCGAGTCTCGGTCCGGCACACTGTTTTAATTTGCCAGGAAGTTTCATATCAGCGCACACTCTGCGGCAGAGTGAAAATCTCATTCTAAAAAAAAGTATTGCTAGACGCGTGAAAGACTTCTTGCGCGTCGTTTGGTGATGATCGTGTGCTCAGCCGCTACTTTCGTCATGCTTGGCGTCCCAGGTCCCCAGACCTCAATCCGTGCGATTATTGGCTTTGGGCTTCCCTGAAGTCGCAAGTGTGTCTTGATCGACCGACATCTCTAGGGATGCTGAAACACAACATCCGACGCCAATGCCTCACCATAACTCCGGACATGTTTTACAGTGCTGTTCACAACATTATTGCTCGACTACAGCTATTGTGGGGAATGATGGTGGACATATTGAGCATTTCCTGTAAAGAACTTCATCTTTGCTTTGTCTTTCTTTCTTATGCTAATTCTTACTATTCTGATCAGATATTTTTTGAACGTATGTATTTTTTTGGTTCTAAAAAAACCCCATGTCATTCCAAGCATGTGTGTCAATTTGTACCTCTCTATCTACATTATTCCGTGATTTATTCAGTTTTCAAATTTATACTGACTTTTTGATCACCCGGTACATAGTTTCCAACCTTGTTATTCGTGAGTGGAAAGATTGAGGAATAGTCTGAAAATGGTTGTGTGAACCGTCTACCGAACACTTAAATGTTCATTGCAGAGTGAACGTGAAGACATGGGTTTATTCTCAGACCAGCCCATATCGTCCCTCCTGTTCCGCCTCCACGGTCCGTGTTTGCGACCGACATCCAGCCTGTGCGCACGTGACCTCACCTCCCCTGCAGCCTGCTGCGCCACACCAGGTAGACGCCGACCCGCTGAACACACGTAACGCTCGCCGCATCTTCCACGTCACCTGGGGCCGGCCGACGCCCCGCAGTCAGCGTTATTAAATTTCCGCCGCAGTCGCAGTACGCCGCAAATTTCGTCGCTTCGCGACCTCTGCCTGTGAACGACCGTCGTCTTCCGTCTCCACGGCGGCGTACAAAGGAAGAACCTGCAAAAGGGCGCCTTTATGAAAGCGTCGCGAATGGTTCAGCTTCATTTACATCTCAGAGTTTACGTTCGGAAAGTTTCGATTTCGTCCACCGAGTTGAAAAAAGTAATTGCAAAATTTTTTTACGAAATACTGTGTTAGCTTATCTCTTTGCGGGTGACTGCAATGATATATTTATGAATAAAACAACGGAAGCAAACTAAAGTACAGATATGTTTTTTTTTAAATTTATTATCTCCCTGTCCATGCAGCCATTTAACACTGGAAATTCGATTCTTCAGTTTGTTTTGAGAACGCAGAGCATACATTTGTTCAAGTCATACTGTCGTACGAAGTTACATAGCCGTAAAAAAGGACAGATTCTGAAATAAAACAAATTTCACAACCACAGCATATTAAAACGATTAAACAAGACGAAAATGTAACAGAGGATAACAGAAGTAATATGCTATAAAAATACTGGTAACACAATAAAAATGATAAAACGCCGTTGGTACACATTTGGGATGTTGCCAAATCAATCCATATTAATGATTGTGTATGTTAATTAACAATAAAATGTTCTTTTGTTAAATACTGCAAGAACTGCTTCAAAAGCTGCAGTCAGATGCGTGAATGTTTGTGCAGGTCGATGAGTACCATCTAGATAGAATATGAGATCGGTGTAAAATAGCCATATAAGGCTATTAAATCTATACGTACAGATACATCAGTAGGCAGACACGTACATATAGTACGAAAATAGTGACGTACATTTATAGCCCGCGCGTTCCACATCCTAGTAAATAGTACGTGGGGATATAGTCTGTTAATTGTGGCCGCGCGAGATTAGCCGAACGATCTAAGGCGCTGTAGTAATGGACTGTGCGGCTGATCACGGCGGAGGTTCGAGTCCTCCATCCGGCATGAGTGTGTGTGTGTTTGTCCTTACTATAATTTAGGTTAAGTAGTGTGTAAGCTTAGGGACTGATGACCTTAGCAGTTAAGTCCCATACGATTTCACACACGTGAACTTTTTTTTTTCTTTTTTTTGTTAATTGTGCTACGGTCTTCTCCTGGTACTCGAATTACCAAGCGGATGGAGCTATATTCGCGTGACGGTACTGTTAACGAACTCATACATTTTACACGTTGGTGTACCGTACGATGCTAACAAGATTCGCATGTTTAATAACCGTAAACTTGGTCCGTAGTAGGCTGTAATGCGTTTTTTATTCCACCGTGAGATCAGCTAATTTGGACTAAGTTTCATTGTCAAGCACCTATGTAACACCTTTATTTCATGTCATTTTCAAATCACTCTTAATTCCAAGTAAACCGTAGCCATTTTCCGTCATTTTACGAAAGGATGCACACTAATGTGACACCTTTTAACTTTGTATTCTTAAACTCTGGATCCCCACAAATACAAAATATTTTAAGGTTGGGAGGGTGGTTGGGAACTAATGACCAAGCAGCCGAAGATTACTTGCAACGATGTTGATGTGACACATTTTCCGAGGACACAATAGGAACGTATTGTTTCAATCTTCTTCTTCGCAAACACCTGGAGGGGTGTGTCTTGGATTGAGCCTAAAGAGACATTTGTTGAACTTCCATTAATTAAACTTCGGCCGTGATATAACCTTCGTGAAGCTTCCCGATGTTTGGGTCATACTGTACCATGGTAGTCTTGGAACATGGGATGAATTACTACATAGTGGCTGCATTTGATTTTGGATGTTCTCGACCATTACTCTTGCCAATTGGATGACAACCGCGTTCTGAGCATGGATATCATCGGTGAGAGGGAGTTCATAGTATTTAATAGCTCCATGTAGAGAAGCTTGCTTTCCTAGGAGAGCTGCTTGTTCATTTCCAGGTATACCAAAGCGGCCTTTGATCCATACCATCACAATCACAAACTCGATAACTGCTGCAACTGTGAAGTTGTTACAACTATTATGATGGTTACTAATCAGTTGTAGGGTTCACATACTATCAGAGATTATGACTGGGTGTCTGCTGTGGTCGTCTGTGCGAACACCTCAGGGCTTCCAAAATGGCCATCAGCTCGGCTGTTATAATAGTGGAAAGTGCATCCAGCTCGTTCAGAGTACCCAACAGGCACGGTCAGCGCCCACACTGCACTTCCGCTCTCTGTATCCACCACGCACGCATCGTGATAATCAGGCGGGAATTCCGTGCCGCGACGGTTGGAAGTTGCTTATTTATTCAGTATCGTCGTCTCAACAGTAAGATGTTGACAGTTGTTACAACATTTTTATTGGCTGAGGTCAAGCAACCGTGCGTTAATTTAATTACAGGATCTATACATAGCCAGCTCGGTTGCACAAAGTTAATGTCAAATTGACCATGGTTTCAACAGCACTAAGGTAGTCTTCAGCAGAATAAAAATTACATAGGATTACATGTAATCACACCAATTTCTATTTGACGAGAGCACTTTTGCTCAGATGTTGTTCACTCATGGTATGATTATATGTAATCTTATGTAACTTTTATTCTGATGGAGACCGACTTAGTTCTGTCGAAAGCATGGTCAATTTAACAACAGTTCTGTGAAATCGAGGTGGCTAAACATGCATCCAGTAATGAAGACATAATACAGTTGGTCAGTAAACAATAATTAACGCAAACCTGAAGATCCTGCCGGTGAATCGAATGTTCAAACAAATCACGGAAACGCAGCAGGTAACGTCCAGGTACTGGAAGGTCTCAGATAGATTCCATAATGGTAAGACAGAGATTCAGGAACCAGGTTTTAAATTGTAAGACAGTTCCAGGGGCAGATGTGGACTCTGACCCTGATCTATTGGTTATGAACTGTAGATTAAAACTGAAGAAATTGCAAAAAGGACGGAATTTGAGGAGATGGGACCTGTATAAACTGAAAGAACCAGAGGTTGTAGAGAGATTCAGGGAGAGCATTAATGAACGATTGACAAGAATGGGGGAAAGAAATACAGTAGAAGAAGAATGGGCAACTCTGAGAGATGAAATAGTGAAGGTAGCTCTTCCAAGTCCTTTGCTGTCTCTGACAGAATTACGATGTCATCGGAGAACCTCAAAGTTTTTATTTCTTCTCCATGGATTTTAATACCTACTCCAAATTTTTCTTTTGTTTCCTTTACTGCTTGCTCAATATACAGATTGAGTAACATCGGAGAGAGACTACAGCCCTGTCTCACTCCCTTCCCAACCACTGTTTCCCTTTCATGCCACTCGACTCTACTAACTAGCACCTAGTTTCTGCACAAATTGTAAATAGCCTTTCCCTCCCTGTATGTTACCCCTGCCACCTTCAAAATTTGAAAGAAAGAATTCCAGTCAACATTGTCAAAAGCTTTCTCTAAGTCTACAAATGCCAGAAACGTAGGTTTACCTTTCCTTAATCTTTCTTCTAAGATAAGTCGTAAGGTCAGTATTGCCTCACGTGTTCCAATATTTCTACGGAATCCGAACTGATCTTCCCCAAGGTCGGCTTCTACTAGTTTTTCCATTCGTCTGTAAAGAATTCGCGTTTGCAGCTGTGGCTTATTAAACCGATTGTTCGGTAATTTTTACATCTGTCAACACCTGCTTTCTTTGGGATTGGAATTATTATATTCTTCTTGAAGTCTGAGGGTATTTCGCCTGTCTCATACATCTTGCTCACCAGATGGTAGAGTTTTGTCAGGACTGGCTCTCCCAAGCCCGTCAGTAGTTCCAATGGAATGTTGTCTTCTCCGGGGCCTTGTTTCGACTCAGGTCTTCCAGTGCTCTGTCAAACTCTACACGCAGTATCGTATCTCCCATTTCGTCTTCATCTACATGCTCTTCCATTACCATAAAAGTGTCCTCAAGTACATCGCCCTTGTATAGACCCTCTATGTACTCTTTCCACCTTTCTGCTTTCCCTTCTTTGCTTAGAACTGGGTTTCCATCTGAGCTCTTGATATTCATACAAGTGGTTGTCTAATCTCCAAAGGTCTCTTTAATTTTCCGCAGGCAGTATCTATCTTACCCCTAGTGAGATAAGCCGCTACATTCTTACATTTGTCCTCTAGCCATCCCTGCTTAGCCATTTTGCAGTTCCTGTCGATCTCATTTTTGAGACGTCTGTTTTCCTTTTTGCCTGCTTCATTTACTGGGTTTTTATATTTTCTCCTTTCATCAATTAAATTCAATATTTCTTCTGTTACCCAAGGATTCCTACTAGCCTTTGTCTTTTTACCTACTTGATCCTCTGCTGCCTTCACTACTTCATCCCTCAAAGCTACGTATTCTTCTTCTACTGTATTTCGTTCCCCCATTCCTGTCAATTGCTCCCTTATGCTCTCCCTGAAACTCTGTACAACTTCTGGTTCTTTTAGTTTATCCATGTCCTATGTCCTTAAATTTCCACCTTTTTGCAGTTTCTTCAGTTTTAATCTACAGCTCATAACCAATAGATTGTGGTCAGAGTCCACATCTGTGTTACATTGTAGCCATGTATAGAAATGAAACTTGGATGATAAATAGTTTAGACAAGAAGAGAATAGAAGCTTTCGAAATGTGGTGATACAGAAGCATGTTGAAGATTAGATGGGTAGATCACATAACTAATGAGGAGGTATTGAATAGAATTGGAGAGAAGAGAAATTTGTGGCACAACTTGACTAGAAAAATGGATCGGTTGGTAGGACATATTCTGAGGCATCAAAGGATGACCAATTTAGTATTGGAGGGCAGCGTGGAGGGTCAAAAACCGTAGAGGAAGACCAAGAGATGAATACACTAAACAGATCGTGAAGCATGTAGGTTGCAGTAGGTACTGGGAAATGAAGAAGCTTGCACAGGATAGAGTAGCATGGAGAACTGCATGAAACCAGTCTAAGGACTGAGACCCACAACAACAACAACGTCTTCGTCAGTCGCCGACATTTCGATAGGTGAATACCCTCTCATTTTCGTGGTCTGATTGAAACTGGAGAGCGCTATGCAAGACAAATGAAACTCTCAGTGGTTGGAACCACACCAGCCAGGAAACAAGCCACGTCATATGCAAAAAGACAACATACAAACTGTAAATAAGTAACGCCACCACGAAACCAGATAACCAACAGACGTTATCGGTAGTGAGACGTTGACTACTGATGGGTTAGCTAGTTGTGCTCTTTCTGTGTTATTTGATTAAGACTCATCCTTAATCTAAAATTCTTCCTAAATAACGCTAACCCATATAAAGGTTGAGTCATAAAATAGAGTTAAACAGTAACCACCTGCTGTTAATAATTCCATTTACACTCCTGGAAATTGAAATAAGAACACCGTGAATTCATTGTCCCAAAAAGGGGAAACTTTATTGACACATTCCTGGGGTCAGATACATCACATGATCACACTGACAGAACCACAGGCACATAGACACAGGCAACAGAGCATGCACAATGTCGGCACTAGTACAGTGTATATCCACCTTCGCAGCAATGCAGGCTGCTATTCTCCCATGGAGACGATCGCAGAGATGCTGGATGTAGTCCTGTGGAACGGCTTGCCATGCCATTTCCACCTGGCGCCTCAGTTGGACCAGCGTTGGTGCTGGACGTGCAGACCGCGTGAGACGACGCTTCATCCAGTCCCAAACATGCTCAATGGGGGACAGATCCGGAGATCTTGCTGGCCAGGGTAGTTCACTTAAACCTTCTAGAGCACGTTGGGTGGCACGGGATACATGCGGACGTGCATTGTCCTGTTGGAACAGCAAGTTCCCTTGCCGGTCTAGGAATGGTAGAACGATGGGTTCGATGACGGTTTGGATGTACCGTGCACTATTCAGTGTCCCCTCGACGATCACCAGAGGTGTGCGGCCAGTGTAGGAGATCGCTCCCCACACCATGATGCCGGGTGTTGGCCCAGTGTGCCTTCGTCGTATGCAGTCCTGATTGTGGCGCTCACCTGCACGGCGCCAAACACGCATACGACCATCATTGGCACCAAGGCAGAAGCGACTCTCATCGCTGAAGACGACACGTCTCCATTCGTCTCTCCATTCACGCCTGTCGCGACACCACTGGAGGCGGGCTGCACGATGTTGGGGCGTGAGCGGAAGACGGTCTAACGGTGTGCGGGACCGTAGCCCAGCGTCATGGAGACGGTTGCGAATGGTCCTCGCCGATACCCCAGGAGCAACAGTGTCCCTAATTTCCTGGGAAGTGGCGGTGCGGTCCCCTACGGCACTGTGTACGATCCTACGCTCTTGGCGTGCATCCGTGCGTCGCTGCGGTCCGGTCGCAGGTCGACGGGCACGTGCACCTTCCGCCGACCACTGGCGACAACATCGATGTACTGTGGAGACCTCACGCCCCACGTGTTGAACAATTCGGCGGTACGTCCACCCGGCCTCCCGCATGCCCACTATACGCCCTCGCTCAAAGTCCGTCAACTGCACATACGGTTCACGTCCACGCTGTCGCGGCATGCTACCACTGTTAAAGACTGCGATGGAGCTCCGTATGCCACGGCAAACTGGCTGACACTGACGGCGGCGGTGCACAAATGCTGCGCAGCTAGCGCCATTCGACGGCCAACACCGCGGTTCCTGGTGTGTCCGCTGTGCCGTGCGTGTGATCATTGCTTGTACAGCCCTCTCGCAGTGTCCGCAGCAAGTATGGTGGGTCTGACACACCGATGTCAATGTGTTCTTTTTTCCATTTCCAGGAGTGTATTTGGGATAGATTAGCGCCGCTACTGATTCAAAAAGAGAAGTTCATCCTCAGATAGCTGTTCATATCTGAAATTATATTATGATGTGGATATGATGAAAGCTGATTGATTCGTACGTTTCTTTGAGTCGTTTGTCGAAATGATGTGGCTTTCCTTATTTGATTATATTAGTTACAGTTAATGTCCGTCCCTGGCAGCTGAGTGGTGAGCGCGACGGAATGTCATACCTACCGGCCTGGGTTCGATTCCCGGCTGGGTCGGAGATTATCTCAGCTCAGGGACTGGGTGCTGTGTTGTCCTTATCATAATTTAAACGGTCTTCTACTAGGGAATAGGGAAACAATATGAAGGACTGAACCCTTTTCGTTATCACTCGTTTTATTTAACAATCATATCCACAAATTCCTTTAAAACAACAATATCTTAATCCTGATTACTTTAGCTAATAAGAATAGTAAGTCACAAGAATTTTGTTAATCAGCTACCAATGTCTTTTTATGAAACAAAGTCTGTCTTATATATAAGAAATTTTAAAACCACTGAATAAATATGCGCCTGACGGCTTAAATTGAGACACAAAATATTTGTGACTAGTCTTCGGACACTGAGAACTGATGTTCTGGAAAATATTTACCTAAATTACAACCTGCCAGAGACGCACCCAATAAATAGCCAGATGAAGTTAATACAAAGGGACTTGTTTCACACTCAAGAGTCAATCAGCATCACTAAGGCTTACTAAGGTTTGAAACTTCGGTTCCAACGCCCAGTAACACAAATTGTCAGCGCAAAGTCTTAGTAAGAGTAGCACAGCAACAATCTTTCACAACTTTATGTTGCTCTTGAGACATGGTTTAATAAATACAATAAATACCCAAGTAAATATAATTAGCGCCAGAATTAATTAGCGAGGAGTGACGCCAGGTCGATCGAAGGCAGAACGAAAACTTGGAGAAGGCAAGGCGAAAGACGGAAGGCGGCAGTTCGTACAAGAGCCACTTCTCGAGCTTCGACCCGCAGTCACCTGCCGCTACCCAGGATTTCACAGCGCCGGTACCCGTAGGTGGAAATGTAGCGCTTACTCCAAACACCAGCCAGTCAGCTGGAACATTTAACAAGCGCACAGAACAGGTCCGCAGGCACAATGTAAACAACCACCAAAAGATATTAAATAACTGGTTAAATTATTCACTAGTAAAACGGCACACTGCCTTTGCGCCACTACGAATGAACTACACAGGCAAGGTACAACCAACAGCGCAAATCTTATCAATAACCTCAAGGAGAATTGCCTACTATTAAGATATTTAAAAAAGAACTTACAATTACTAGCAAGGCTAGCGGGTACTCCAGTCTAAGTCACAATTAAATTACTTGAACTCTTATGCCCCAGTGTTCGGTGAAAATCGTAACGAGCACAATTCTGAAAATTTCTTTGTAGGCTTTACTGGGGCTCACTGCGTTATGGCTACCAAACACACGAATGCAGTGTATTAGATAAACAGATTACGGCCTTGCAGCTGATTACGTATGGCATCAAACAACAGTTTCCCAGGAGCTGGAAGAGGCACACTCGTGCATTATAATAATATTTAACACCTGTCTTAAACACCATGAACTCTTCAACCTTTACATCCATGGTAACACCAATGCGCTTACAGTTACCAGAAGTGAGATAGCAGCCCTCAACACCGCCACACACATGTCCTAAGTACAATGTCACTTATCGTTTCCCCGGACGTCCGATCTGGCTTGCGTCGGGGTACAGCAGGCGACAACAAGACAGCGGACGACCCTAGACAGCCGTGTTCGGAACAGAGATGGGCAGACTCGTGTATCCTTGGGAACTAGTTCATTGCCGATCGTTCTTTTTTGGGAAGCGTTCATTTTTAATCGTTCACCGTTCATTTGTGCTTTGTATATGATTGTTATGGGAAACTGAAAATTAGTAGTGTAGGTGACTGAAGGATGGAGGGCACCAAAAGGGGACACTCGCCTCCCCCCTGGAGTATCGAGTTTTTATTCATTACAGTATTCTTACACACTTTTAGACGTAATTTCCGTGATACTGCAGAACCTCTCGTTTAGCCAACTGTAGCGTTGTGTGGCTGATCTTTGCCCGTTACGAGCAGACACAACAAACAGACAAACATGTAAAAATTAGGCAATGAAGAAATAACAAGCTAATGCAAGCAACCTAACTAACCTAAGGACATCACACACATCCATGCCCGAGGCAGCATTCGAACCCTAGAAATTAGAACTACTTAAACCTAACTAACCTAAGAACAACACATACATCCATGCCCGAGGCAGGACTCGAACCTGCGACCGTAGCAGTCCCGCGGTTCCGAACTGCAGCGCCTAGAAACCCGCGGCCACCTCGGCCGGCAGTAAAAATTAGGCTTTTATGTTGTATCATTAAAGTTAATGCAGCAATAATAATAATAATTAAGTTCGCAGTAATGAAGTTTTTGGTTTGGAAGCTCCTTCTGAACAAATGTTTTTGAGATAACAAGTAAATACGATTTTATGGCAATCTATGTCTTTTCAAATGGAGAGGCACCGCTTTTCGTACTGAGCCAAAATGACCCACAACCCACTTTTTTTTTTCAAAGAAACCTAACTAGCAGGTAATGCAAATTGGAAACAACCAAACTTAAAAATAAGTAGAGCCTTCCTAAATGTAATGTCTTGTATATGAAAGATACACCAAAATCGTTTTACATGAATTTTCTTACACTAAAAATTAAGCAAATTATTGAAAATTAGTTGCTAAATCAAGTCGATGAAACCAAAAAATATATGAATAACGAAAAACTTGCCTTGTTATAAGTACGTATTCTGCAGTTCATCGATTTCATGAAGTGAGCTGATATGCCCTTTTGTTACCTGAAAAGTCGTACCTATTTTTATGTAATTTACGTAACTATAAAATACTTACTGATTACCGGTCGTGGACGCTGAATAGCCAGAACCAAGTGCAAGAACAGTTTGGAACACATGAAAATGGGCGAGCGCAGTGAACGAAACGAGCAACTGGATACTGAACAAACTAGAAGCAGTCGGCAGTGGGACTGAGGCAGGCGGTCGTGCGAAGAACGACGAGTGCGGCCGAGGGAGGCCGAGGCTGAGACGAGCACGCGACCGAGGCTGGAACGAGAACTGCCGAAGTGACCGCCGCGACCGAAGTGAACTAGTGAACTATGAACCGATCGTTCCTCGTTCCCGTGAACTACAAGTAGACCGCCGCGACCGAAGTGAACTATGAACCGATCGTTCCTTGGAACTCGTTACTCGGTCCTTTCGTTCATCTTGGTGAACCATTCCTTTGCACCCCTTTGTTCGCGAACTACCCATCTCTAAAGCTTCCTGGCAGATTAAAACTGTGTGCTGGACTGAGACTCGTACTCGGTCTCATATCAGCGCACCCTCCGCTGCAGAGAGAAAATCTCATTCTGGGTACCCATCTCTAGTTCGGAACCAGCAGCACGCAACCCAAGACAGCAACAGGCGACAGGAAAGGCTCTCCACCAAGTTGCCCCACACACGTGGTCGGTTCTCGCTCCACTACAAGTGCACTCCGGCCTCAGGTAACATCGAACGCCAACTGTTCACGTCCTTGGCGAGAGCCTCAAGTTTACTCCTCCGGAAAAGATAAGGCAGATAAGGCACAGTACGCGCCACAAGCAAAGATATGAGCGCGAAGGCGAGGTGCTTGCAAATAAGCTGGCACGCCAGCAAAACGCCACGGCTCAATCATCATTTCATCCCCGTCGTCACGCAAGTCGCCGAAGTGGCGTCAGCTCGAAAGACTTGCACCCAGGCCAACGGTCTACCCGACGGCAGGCCCTAGCCACACGGCATTTCAATTTCCAGTTACAGTTGTTGCTTATTCAGTGTATATTACATGTTGTTGTTGTGATGATCTTGAGTCCTAAGACTGGTTTGATGCAGCTCTCCATGCAGCTCAATCCTGTGCAAGCTTCTTCATCTCCCAGTACCTACTGCAACCTACATCCTTCTGAATCTGCATAGTGTATTCATCTCTTGGTCTCCCTCTACGATTTTTACCCTCCATGCTGCCCTCCAATACTAAATTGGTGATCCCTTGATGCCCCGGAACATGTCCTGCCAACCGATCCCTCCTTCTAGTCAAGTTTTGCCACAAACTCCTCTTCTCCCCAGTTCCTTTCAATACCTCGTCATCAGTTATGTGATCTACCCATCTAATCTTTAGCATTCTTCTGTCGCACCACGTTTCGAAAGCTTCTATTCTCTTCTTGTCTAAACTATTTATCGTCCACGTTTCACTTCCATACATGGCTACACTCCATAAAAATACTTTCAGAAATGACTTCCTGACACTTAAATCGATACTAGATGTTAACAAATTTCTCTTCTTCAGAAACGCTTTCCTTACCATTGCCAGTGTACATTTTATATCCTCTCTACTACGACCATCATCAGTTATTTTGCTCCCCAAGTAGCAAAACTCCTTACTACTTTAAGCGTCTCATTTCCTAATCCTATACCCTGAGCATCACCCGATTTAATTCGACTACATCTCATTATCCTCGTTTTGCTTTTGATGCTGTTCATGTTACATCCTCCTTTCAAGACACTCTCCATTCCGTTCAACTGCTCTTCCAAGTCCTTTACTGTCTCTGACATAATTAGAATGTCATCGGCGAACCTCAAAGTTTTTATTTCTTCTCCATTGATTTTAATATTTACTCCGAATTTTTGTTTTGTTTCCTTTACTGCTTGCTCAATATACAGATTGAATAACATTGGGCAGAGGCTACAATCATGTCTCACTGCCTTCCCAACCACTGCTTCCCTTTCATGTCCCTCGACTCTTATAACTGTTATCTGGTTTCTGTATAAATTGTAAATAGCCTTTCGCTTCCTGCATTTTACCCCTGCCACCTTCAGAATTTGAAAGAGATTATTCCAGTCAACATTGTCAGAAGCATTCTCTAAGTCTACAAATGCTAGAAACGTAGATTTGCCTTTCCTTAATCTATTTTCTGAGATAAGTCGTAAGGTCAGTATTGCCTCACGTGTTCCAACATTTCTACGGAATCCAAACTGATCTTCCCCGAGGCCGGCTTCTACCTGTCTTTATATCACATATGCTGTCGTCACATCAAGCGTCTGCCGCATTGATAATGGCACTGATGGTCAGGAGTTGGCTTGGAGCTTGTGGTTACTACCGTCGTGGACCAAGTGGGAGCAAGGATCATTACGTGTACTGATCTCTGAGCGACATTTCCAAGGGACGCACGGCGAATGGGAGCGAGAGCAACTTTGCCTGCGACATTAATCTCTGCACAACTTGTGCATTGCGGACAGCCCTTTCTTAATTATGTGAACTGCGAACAGGGGTAAACTGAGGAAGTTAGTTGATTGTCTCCAATATTCGCCACCGAAATAATAACCCAATCATCGGTCAACAAACACACCACTGACAAACATCAAATCGCCATAACTAAGCTTCTTCTTCAGCTCTTGGGGCTAAAAGTTGAAGCTAAGTCTTTTAACAAAACCGGACCGATCGATGACTCCTTTCTTCCATTGTTCCATCTGCTCTCGTAAAAATGCTACCTTGTCTAGAGTTTCTTATGGACGCTTAGCACTGTTCGTATTACTGATTTTCACGTGTGTCTGCTTGCACCCCAAACAGAATATCCGCAAGACGGTAGACAGGATGGGCAGAATAAGACGAACCGTTCAGCTTGGAATGGAAAGCTTCGCGACTGTTAGTGGTACGGTTGCAGGTGGGCGAGTTTTCGGCCCAGATAGCTGATGGAAACAAGCAAAACGTAGTAGGTAAATTTTGCTATTTCAGGGTTTGTTTGTTTTCAACACGTGCTGCCCCGTCTTCTTACACCCGTTGAGCAGGGGTAACTGCCATCAGTGAAGCACCCCATCGCCTCATCTGGACTAAAGAAAGGCAGTCCAAAGAAGTTTTTCAAGTAATAACTGTCTGGCTTATTGGGAGATTGTTTACAGACTTTCGTGGCTTCTGTGTCCTCCACCAAGGAGACTGAGCAATATGAAACCGAGAGCCCCTGATATACTGTCCACTGCTTTATTAATGGCAGTTTCAGAAACGGTGAAAACATCTTTCGGCTGGATGTCGTAGCCATGAGAATTTCCGCGACCAGCGATTTTTCGGCGCTTGCTTCTCTATCGTCCTCTAGCGACCGCTCCTTAACTCTTCATTGCCATCTTCGGTATTAGAATCGATTGCCTCCTTTGTGGTATCGTGGGGCGATGATATAGTATATAGTGCATGATGAAGCGGGAATGTGAAACACCTACATGAACAGTTGGTAAAAGAATGTGAGTGTATTATCAGTGTAATGGTACTTGAATTACGTAACCATTACGGCACCTCACCTGAACCAGCAATATTCTACTGTGTTTCTGTAAAGTAGTTAACATATGTGCTGTTTGAGGCTTTCCCGGCGCTGCGAAGCTCGCCAAAATTGGCGAGCTTCTGAGCGACGCGACAGTAGCACCTGAAGATGGCGGGCAGTTGTCTCGCTGAAATATTGTGCGATTTCTACAATATTATCCGGCGTAATTCCCAGGAACCTATCAAGTAGTAAACATATTTCTGATACAACATTCAGATTTTATTTCATTAATGTAGAGGCACTTTGATACATCGACATGTTTATATTGTAATGATATTATTCTTATGTGTATTCTTTCTTTTGTCACTATGATCTTTGACGTACTTGTAACTCTTGATTTTTGGGCGCGTAAGCGATTAATAGTTTGTTAGGGAGTCGGACCTTGAGAAAATCAAGTCTTGGACGTCATATTGGAAAGACGTATAGCGTAGTCAGCTTATAAAATGTGAACTTTAACAGTGAGGAAGATGTTTTCAAGTATGTTTCGTATTGTGAAGTGATGTTTTGTGTGTTACGCGATATTGCAACAAAAGCAATAAAAAGGAAGTGTAACTTAAATTCGGAGTGCTGATTATTTTTTACATCACCATTGTGCTAACGTATAATCTTCAAGAATGGTTTGTGAAACACATGTATAAACTTTTGAATATCGCAGAATAAAACCTAGGCCTCTTTGTATCCGAGCTTGTAATCATCACCACCTAGAATTTGGACGATTGAGGCGTGATTTTAGAACGAGACCAGCGTGGGAAGCACGAAAAGATGAGTGCCTAGTTTATTCATTATTACATGAAATGACTTTATTAACTGTGCTCTAATGACACCTGCCACTTAATAACTTTGTTGTTGCCCGAAAATGCAGTATTTAGCAACGTGAGCAACACCATAATCATTATTAAATTTTGACTTTTGTTGTGGTAGGGTTAACGTTTTCTCGAATGTGAGTTCACAAGTTTCGACAGCGAGAGTCAAGGGGTGGTTATCGGATTAGTCGATAAGCGGGCTCGGGGTGCAGTTCGCTGGGTAACATAACGAAGTGCTGTACGCAACCAATCTCTGACTGTTGGAGCGTCGTGTAAGCCACTGGATCGGGCAGTAACCTTAGGACTTCATAAACCGAAGAGACTGCTCGCTTATCTGGACACGTGGCCCCGGCGCGTGGAACGTGCAGCCAACCCTTAGCCCCCTCCCTAAAGGGCTCGCTGTTTCTCACGTTCCTGCAGAACGTGATTTACGGTGGCAGATAAGGTCGCGCCATAAAACCCACCCCCAACCTGTAACCAGTATTTACGGTTTCCAGATTCTTGAGATTTCTTTCTTCGAGTCAGAAACAGGGCCAAATATCGAGAACGGTGGCGAGCAGGCGGTGTAGCATTGAGAAGATCCGCGACAACGATAATCACTAGCAAGATGTAAATATGAGCTGCACTTCTCGCGAATAAATTTTTCCTTTATTGCTGTTTCATGTTCCCCCCCCCCCCCCCCCCCCAGAGAGAACAGGGGTAGGGTTTAGAGGGATGGGGCAGTCATTGGTACAAGTGTTCCACTCTTCAGTCAACTGGCTTTAAAATATACCTATACTACATCATTATTATCGTCATCACCATTCGCTGATGGCTACAGGACACTTATTGTTGCACCATAGATTACAGTCTTCAGGTTTTCGCATCCAAGATTGTCCTGTTTGTTTCCTTATGTCGTGACTCCATCATCTTAGGTCGCTCTCTAGGTCCTTTCCACTACGAGGAATACAGCACAGAATGTCCTGACTCCATCATTTCGTCTCGCCATATATCGAGCCGGTCTCCAATTCAGTTTTGCAACAGTCACTACCACACCCTCAGCTCCTGTCTTTTTCCTTATTCATTCGTTATTCTGCACCTTCTTGTTATGCCCAACACACATCTTTTCATTGCTCGTTGGACAAACCTCAATTCTTGAATTGTATGAGCGCTTTCCATCCGTGTTCCAGTATGTGCCGTGTAGACTGGCTGTACGCTTTCTGTGTAGAACACTTCGAGAATTTACGTCTGCATACAGTGTTCAGTTTTCTAAATGGATGTCAAGTCATATCCCCCTCCTGTTCGTTTCTTCTTTGTGCGACTGCTTGTTGTTTTCTGACATTTTAATAACTTATACAAATTGACCATCCCTTTCTGTAACGTCAAAATTAATGTTCCACCGAGTTCCAGTGTACGCTGTCCAAAGTTAATTTTAGGTTGATGTACACACAGAAAATCTAATCTCAGCGCACTTACGTCACTACCACCCATTCCACGTGAATTATATCGCGGTGGTATTAATTGCCTCTTTCCTAAAATGTCCAATCCTGCCACTAATACGTGTTCACCTGTGGCTAATAGAAATGTTCTCTGCCATCCACAAAGCGAATGAAACAACATTCTGCCTCTATACACGTTGTAGGATCCCGCAATTAACGGCAAGTTACCATTCCCAGGTGAAAGGACATCAATTATAAAATTCGCTGACGCATTGCTGTTCTCAGTGGAAGTGAAGAAGAAGTAGAGGATCTGCTGAATGGAATGAACAATGTAATGAGTACAGAATATGGATTGAGAGTAAATGGAAGAAATGACGTATTAATGTAGCAGAAATGAGAACAGCGAGAAACTTAAAGTCAGGATTGGCGATCACGAAGTACACTTGTTCCTAGAATTAAAAGCAAGAAACTGCTATTTCCCCGTCCTGTGTCAGATTCACGATGTAATCATACAAACTGTCAGCAGATGTCGTTAAGATCGTGTTCTACACGGAAGACGGCATTCCAGTCAACGGTCAACCACGCCAGCAACGACGTCATGGCACCTATCAAGCGGGGTAGTGTTTGCAGGGTAGTCCCATATCCACAGTCGCTGTGTACACAGTCACAGACGGTGCAATATGGCACAGAGAAGACGCCTACAGACTCTCTGCTGGGGAGGGCCATGTGAAGAATGGAAGCAGGAGGGTCGCAAACTGTCGTGACCCTATGGCTTAATGTGAATCGTTCTGATGTGTATCGGATGATGCGACAGTTTATAGAGACCGAAACTGTATCGCGGGGACCAGGGCAGGGCCGAACATCTGTGACGTCAGACAGAGTGGTCCATTCTTGGGCTGTAGGGGCACGACGGTGCCGAACGGAGGGCCGATGTTCAGCCCCTTTGTGGTCTGGAGAGTGATCCTCGATGGATTCGCATCTGTTGGGCACATGGATCACGATTTTGGGATCCAAACAGTGTGGAAAGAGGCCGATATCGAAGAGGATCCTTAATGGCGTGGGCAGCAATGACCACTCGAAACTCTATGGGTGAATCAGCAAGATTTAAGTGTTGACAGGTACCGCGAGGAGACCCTGGTATCTCGTGCGCGGTTGTTGCGAGGTGCTATTGACCCAGACTTCATTTGATGGACAATAATGCTCGACCTTGTAGAGCACGAGTGGTTGAGGTTTTTTTGGAAACGGAAGATACTGCTCGCATGGTGTGCATGGTTGCTCACTCTTCGGATTTGATCCCACAGTATGTCTTGGATGCACTAGGGAGACGGGTTTGCTATGCTGCGTACTCTAGTCGAGCGATGTCGTTATCCTGTAGGAAGTCATTCACAAGATGAGCACGATGGGGGCACGAATTGTCGTCCATGAAGACGAATGCCTTGCCAATATGCTGCCGATATGGTTGCACTGTGGGTCTGAGGATGGCATCCACGTATCGCACAGCCGTTAATACGCCTTCAATGAGCACCAGCGGCGTTCGCCGGCCCCCCATGAAACCACCCCAAAACAGCAAGGAACCTCCATCTTGCTGCACTCGCTGGATAGTGTGTCTAAGGCGTTCACCTTCACTGCGTTGCCACCAAACACGTCTCCGACGATTGTCTGGTTGAAGTCATACGCGACATTCATCAGTGAAGAGAACGTGATGCCCATCCTGAGCTGTCCATTCGGCATGTTGTTGGGCCCATCTGTACCGTGCTGCATGATGTTGTGGTTGCAAAGATAGACCTCTCCGTGGACGTCAGGAGTGAAGAAGCGCATCGTGCAGCCTATGGCGCACAATTTGAGTCGTAGCACGACGTCCTTTGGCTGCACAAAAAGTATTATTCAACATGGTGGCTTTGCTGTCGGGGTTAGTCCGAGCCATAATCCGTAGGTACCGTCACCCACTGCATTGCCCTGAGCGAGGCATGTCATCGACAGTACCTGTCTCTTTTATCACCTCCATGTCCTAACAACATCGCTTTGGTTTACTCCGACACGCCTGGACACTTCCCTTGTTAACAGCCATTCCTGGCACAAAATAACAATACGGACGCAATCAAACCGCGGTGTTGACCATCTAGGCGTGGTTGAACTACAGAGAACACGAGCCGTGTACCTCCTTCCTGGTGGAATGACTGCAATTGATCGGCTACTGGGCGCTGTTCGTGCGTGGTTGGCCGGCCGGAGTGGCCGAGCGGTTCTAGGCGCTACAGTCTGGAGCCGCGCGACCGCTACGGTCGCAGGTTGGAATCCTGCCTCGGGCATGGATGTGTGTGATGTCCTTAGGTTAGTTAGGTTTAAATAGCTCTAAGTTCTAGGCGACTGATGACCTCAGAAGTTAAAGCCCATAGTGCTCAGAGCCATTTCCATTTCATGCCTGGTTGTTTAGACCTTTGGGTGGGTTTAGTGACATCTCCGAACAGTCAGAGGGACTGTGTCTGTCATACAATATCCACATTCAACGTCTATCGTCAGGACTTCTGAGAACTGGGGTGATGCGAAGCTTTTTTGATGTATGTACTTTCGTCCAACTAAAGCAAATCTCTAGTAGGTACTTGTTGAGCTACGTATCAAGCACGATTAAAAAAAAATCGTATACTTACATTATTACGCGCTCCAGAGAAACAACGTATCTCTTACTAGTTGATGTCTCTCATGTCCCCAGTATGTACTCGTGTGTCACATCGTCAAAAGTAGAATATTCATAGCTGCTTGCTAATACGATGCACTGAAGACTCATTTGGAAGCTAACATTTCCATTCCTACACAGAATATTAAGTAAGTAGGACGTGACAGGTATTGTAAATATCAAATGTATTGTAAAACAAATTCTGGAGTGCACTAGAAGTAACTGTGGCATAGTTTGTGGTTGGATATTCATGTCCCTTTACAAAAGCTACAATCAATCGGAAGTTACACGTCCATCAGAATCCTTGTACTTTCGTTCCCAAATTCGTTTGACAGCTGTTTGACTAACACGAAAACCACAACACAGAGACCGTGGTTCGAAATTCAACCATGAGGTCTCAGTCGAATGAGGCTTATCGGTGATGGGAAAAGGAAAGTGACATCTCAGAGCTAAAGCAACTTTTACTTTTAGTGGAATAGTTTAAAGTGGCGTCACTCGGTCGGTTGACGCCACAAGAATCTGTGTGAATCCACATGCAACTTTGCCGAGTTGGGTCATTTTCATTGCTCGCTTTAGGAGTAGAAATGGAACGTACATAGTACATAGTCATTTCTATAAGTATTTTGAAGTTGAAACGTGAATACCATAATCTCAGTAGAGTCCGTTTGAACTCTTTTTGCTAGTGGCACCCGTTTTCTACATCTAAATCTACATGATTAATCTGCAACTCACATTTAAGTGCTTGGCAGAGGGTTCATCGAACCACGATCATACTATCTCTCTACCATTCCACTCCCGAACAGCGCGCGCGAAAAACGAACACCTAAACCTTTCTGTTCGAGCTCTGATTTCTCCTATTTTATTTTGATGATCATTCCTACCTTTGTAGGTTGGGCTCAGCAAAATATTTTCGCATTCGGAAGAGAAAGTTCTAACTAAAATTTCGTAAATAGATCTCGCAGCAACGAAAAACGTCTTTGCTTTAATGACTTTCATCCCATCTCGCGTATCATATCTGCCATACTCTGTCCCCTATTACGTGATAATACAAAACGAGCTGCCCTTTATTGCACCCTTTCGATGTCCGCCGTCAATCCCAGCTGGTAAGGATCCCACACCGCGCAACAATATTCTAACAGACGACGAACGAGTGTTGTGTAAGCTGTCTCTTTAGCGCGCATGCGCCAAGTGCAACACGCAGCTGGTGAGTGGGCACGCTGGGCCCGGGGCCGCTCCGGCCCCCTGCCGTGAGCCGCGCGTGTTAGCTGCCGCCGCGCTGCTAATAGAGAGCCACTTCGGCTGCCGCCGTGCCGGCTCGGCCGTTATTATTCGCAGGCAGAAGGAAAGTCGGCCGCGTCCTTCCCCCGGGCGCCCCTTCACTCCCCTTTCTGTCCTCCCCTCTCCTCTCGCCCCTCCCCACCGCCGCATTTCCCATGGTTCTTCCCTTTTCTCTTCCTTTTGTGTCCCCCGACCGCCGGCTGGCTAATGAAACCCAGCCGCCGGCGATGCTGCTGCTACGTCACTTCCTGTTCCTGGGATAACACTTCCGCGGAACACAAAACGAAATGGCGCGCGGTGCGGCGGGGGCCTCTTCTTCTCATTTCGCAGGCGGCGTTCCCCCGCTAAAAGCGCGGGCTGCTCGTTCGAAGTTTGCGAGTAATATTTAAACGCAGTGAGGGACCGTGTTGACACTGCCGCATCCAGCAAGAAAACAGCGAAGAAAGTCAGTGTGGATTTCAATACAGACATAACAGCGCGAGGGAATCCGTTTACAAAGACAGTCTGCCCAAGGTCAGGAGTGAGAGAACGCGTGTGGAAACAGATCAGTACCTCCGTAGTAGTTTAAATAACGTGCAAGGCAAGAATGGGTAGAGAGATTTTATTACTCCTAAATTAGCTCGATAAGAACAACTGAGGTAAGATATACAGTGTTCACTCAATATGCAAAAAATTGGTGATTTCTCAAACTTGGGAACAATCGAGAATGGGGAGCCGCAAGGTTCAGTCTTGGGTCCTCTGCTGTTCTTGTTGTTGTTGTTGTTGTGGTCTTCAGTCCTGAGACTGGTTTGATGAAGCTCTCCATCCTGCTAAATCCTGTGCAACCTCCTTCGTCTCCCAGTACCTATGCAGCCTACATCCTTCTGAATCTGCTTAGTGTATTTATCTCTTGGTCTCCCTCTACGATTTTTACCCTCCACGCTGCCCTCCAATACTAAATTGGTGATCCCTCGATCTCTTAGAACATGTGCTACCAACCGATCCCTTCTTCTAGTCAATTTGTGCCACAAGCTCCTCTTCTCCCCAATTCTATTCAATACCTTCTCATTAGTTATGTGATCTACCCATCTAATCTTCAGCATTCTTCTGTAGCACCACCTTTCGAAAGCTTCTATTCTCTTCTTGTCTAAAGTATTTATCGCCCACATTTCACTTCCATACATGGCTACACTCCATACAAACACTTCCAGAAACGACTTCCTGACATTTAAATCTATACTCGATGTTAACACATTTCTCTTCTTCAGAAACGCTTTCGTTGCCTTTGCCAGTCTACATTTTATATCCTCTCTACTTCGACCATCATCAGGTTTTTGCTCCCCAAATAGCAAAACTCCTTTACTACTTTAAGTGTCTCATTTCCTAATCTAATTTCCTCAGCATCACCCGATTTAATTACACTACATTTCATTATACTCGTTTTGCTTTCATTGATGTTCACCTTATACCATCCTTTCAAGACACTGTCCATTCCGTTCAACTGTTCTTCCAAGTCCTTTGTTGTCTCTGACAGAATTACAGTGTCATTGTCGAACCTCACAAAGTTTTTATTTCTTCTCCATGGATTTTAATACCTACTCCGAACTTTTGTTTTGTTTCCTTTATTGCTTGCTCAATATACAGATTGA
Organism: Schistocerca gregaria; assembly: GCF_023897955.1. Taxonomy (NCBI): domain Eukaryota; kingdom Metazoa; phylum Arthropoda; class Insecta; order Orthoptera; family Acrididae; genus Schistocerca; species Schistocerca gregaria. Next base: position 1,203,619,733 of record NC_064920.1, on the reverse strand, counting down.
ATAACATCTGGGATAGGCTACAACCCTGACTCACTCCCTTCCCAACCACTGCTGTTCTTAATATACAGGGTGTCCCATGTATCTTGTCCACCCAAAATATCTCTGGAACAATAACAGCTATTGGCAAACGATTTTCATCGGTATCAATGTTACGCTGGGGCCGATGAATGTACATATTTGGAAACATTCTAAAACGAAAACATATGTGTTTTTTAACGCAAACTTATGTTTTTTTAATGGACCTCCCATGTTTTTTCTTTAGCAATCCATAGCATGACAAAGCACATACACAATGGCGTTGATTGCATCGCAATATTCCCATTACGTCCCGAGATATTGAGACGCGAAGTTGACGCTCGAAACACCCGACATGCGCTGCTAGGGCACGTTCTGAGGCTGAGGCGTGAACCCCATGCTGCCCGTAATCGCTATATGATTGACATGCGTAAACACACTTCCATACTTATAAAGAAGTCCGAAACGAATCGTACGGTCTGCTGCCATCAACTCTCATAAGCACATAATGGTTTCCCTCTTGCAAGTTTTACGTATCTACGTACACAATATGAACCAGTACCGATCTGTGTACACCCGTCATGTTGTCTAATTTGTCCTGCACACCAAAAATAAGCTTTATCTAATGCGTTATATGAGCCATTGTGCTTGTCGCGCAGGGCCTGGCTCTACCTAGTCAAGTGTCCAACGTAGTTCCCACTACTGCCACAGTTACCACTTCGCCTTGTTTATGATTTGCGACCCATGCAAACTCCTGTACTCCACCACCCTCCGAGCATCCCATTTGTTGTTGCTTTGGCGTGCAGTACACCGCTTGCCAGTGTAGTCGTGCATCAGAGTAATCTAGTGACGGCACGGAGGTAGTACACATTGTGAATAAACGTTGTGTTGTGGAACTTATACTGTACGGTATAATGTACACACATGAAGATATGGTATAAATGCCGCTGATCTATGGAGAATGTACGTTGACGGGAAATACGTTTGAGATTGCTTGTTTGTTGATAGTACTGTTAGCGAACATTATGATTATTAAGTTAATACGTCTGTTTTCTACCCTGCTCTACATACCTGTAGTGTACCCTGTTGTAGGTGGACGAAATGCTGTTCAGCAGAACGACTGTACAGAAGACGATTCCCTGACAAGCCATCGCCTTCGCGCCGGATGTTTGGTCGTCTCACATCTCGTCTACGTGAAACGGGAAGCTTAAATCCAAGACCTCGACATCGTCCTAGAACACGCACAGATGAACGTGCTGTAGTTGCTGTGCTCGCTACCATAGCGGTGAATCCTCAAATCAGCACACGTCAAGTTGAACGTGAAGTTGGTGTGTCGAAATCAAGTGCACAGCGTATTCTTAAACGTAATAAATTTCATCCTTACCGTGTTCATTTACATCAGGATCTTCATGGAAATGACTTCCGCAACAGGGTAACATTTTGTCGGTGGGCTCAGCAAAAACTTCTGACTAATCCAAATTTTTTTGCAGATGTTCTCTTTACCGACGAGGCATCATTCTCCAACAAAGGAATTGTCAGTATGAGGAATATGCATTATTGGTCCGCAGACAATCCAAAATGGCTCCGTCAGGTAGAGCATCAACTTCCGTGGAAAGTTAAGGAGTACGGCCAGTGTAGGAGATCGCTCCCCACACCATGATGCCGGGTGTTGGCCCTGTGTGCCTCGGTCGTTTGCAGTCCTGATTGTGGCGCTCACCTGCACGGCGCCAAACACCCATACGACCATCATTGGCACCAAGGCAGAAGCGACTCTCATCGCTGAAGACGACACGTCTCCATTCGTCCCTCCATTCACGCCTGTCGCGACACCACTGGAGGCGGGCTGCACGATGTTGGGGCGTGACCGGAAGACGGCCTAACGGTGTGGGATTATTGGAGATACCATTATCGGACCTTTCTTTATAAATGGCAATGCAAAATGGCAGACAATACTCCAGATTTATACGACACAATCTTCCTGTTTTCCTGGACACCGTACCTCTGAACCTGAGAATGGTCATGTGGTATCAGCATGACGGATGCTCTGCACTTAACGCCTTACGAGCACGACGACTTCTCAACCGTAAGTTCCCTGGTAGGTGGATTGGACGAGGTGGCCCAGTTAGGTGGCCTGCCCGATCTCCGGACCTCACACCGCTGGATTATTTTCTTTGGGTAGCAGTGAAGGATGCTGTTTACCAACATGAACCAACAACACCAGAGGACGTGAAGCAACGCATTATTGATGCTTGTATAGCCATCAAAGAGGAAACAGTAGCACGAAGTAGGGCATCCTTCATCTGCAGAGTGACCCAATGTATGCAAGCCAATGGGCATCACTTTAAGCATGAGATGTGAACGCTATGTTTAGTATGTAGTGCTGGTATCACAGTGGAAGTTTCTACAAAGGGCCATTTTATCCATTGATGTTAAGAAACATTTGTTTGCGACAATTTGTCATTTAACGCATACGATAAACGTAAAATTGATAATTATGTGATAATAAAACTAATTGGTTAAACATGTTTACATTCATCTTCAGTGTCCTACCTGAACTTCCCAAATCAAAACATTTTTACCTAAACAATGGTAAAACTTTTAGTCCACTTGCTCGTTTCACTAAAACCATCAACATGAATTTTACTATTAGGAGTGAATGATTAACTGTCACTTGCGCTAGATCTACAGTAAAGTAAAGTTTTAACGCTGAACGGCATTACCTTTTTAGTAACGGATTAACGATAAGCGAAGTTAACTTTGTGTTAACGTTGCGGTACACAGATATGTTACAGAACCGCATCACCCCTAGCCTATGGGATAAATACCTGCTGGAATGTACGACGTTAATTCAGGATGGCAGCAGACCGTACTATTCGTTTCGGACCTCTTGATAAGTATGGAAGTGTGATTACGCATGCCAATCACATCGCGATTATGAGCAGCATGGGGTTCACGCCTGAGCCTCAGGACGTGTGCTAGCAGCGCATGTTGGGTATTTCAAGCGTCAACTTCGCGTCTAAATATCTCGGGATGTAATGGGAATATTGCGATGCAATCAACGCCATTGTGTATGTGCTTTGTCATGCTATGGATTGCTGAAAAAATATAGGAGGTCCATTTAAAAAAAACATAAGTTTCTGTTATAAACACATATGCTTTCGTTTTAGAATGTTTCCAAATATGTACATTCATGGGCCCCAGCGTAACATTGATACCGGTGAAAGTCGTTTTCCAATAGCTGTTATTGTTCCAGAGATATTTTGGGTGGACAAGATAGTTGGGGCACCCTGTATATTAATGACTAGCCATTCTATATTCATGAAGATGAAAAGCTCGTACTTTTTGCCGATGATACAACTACAGCTATCACACCCAACAGACAAGAATTAACTGGTGAAATTGTAAACGATGTTTTTTTCAGAAAATCATTAAGTGGTTCTCTGCAAATGGACTCTAATTAAATTTTGACAAAACACAGTATATACAGTTCCACACAGCAAATGGAATGACACCATTAATAAATACAGACTTCAATCAGAAATCGTTAGCTAAGGTAGAATATTCAAAATTTCTAGGTGTATGCATTGATGAGGGGTTGAACTTTAAAAAACACACTAAAGATCTGCTGAAACGTTTGAGTTCAGCTACTTATGCTATTAGGGTCATTGAAAATTTTGGCGATATACATCTCAGTCAATTAGCTTACCACGCCTATTTTCATTCTCCGCTGTCGTATGGCATCATATTCTGGGGCAACTCATCATTGAGTAAAAGAGTCTTCATTGCACAAGAGCGTGTAATCAGAATAATTGCTGGAGCTCATCCAAGACCATACTGCAGACACTTATTGAAAGAGCTAGGGATCTTCAGTGTAGCCTCACAATATACACTCCTGGAAATTGAAATAAGAACACCGTGAATTCATTGTCCCAGGAAGGGGAAACTTTATTGACACATTCCTGGGGTCAGATACATCACATGATCACACTGAAAGAACCACAGGCACATAGACACAGGCAACAGAGCATGCACAATGTCGACACTAGTACAGTGTATATCCACCTTTCGCAGCAATGCAGGCTGCTATTCTCCCATGGAGACGATCGTAGAGATGCTGGATGTAGTCCTGTGGAACGGCTTGCCAAGCCATTTCCACCTGGCGCCTCAGTTGGACCAGCGTTCGTGCTGGACGTGCAGACCGCGTGAGACGACGCTTCATCCAGTCCCAAACATGCTCAATGGGGGACAGATCCGGAGATCTTGCGGGCCAGGGTAGTTGACTTACACCTTGTAGAGCACGTTGGGTGGCACGGGATACATGCGGACATGCATTGTCCTGTTGGAACAGCAAGTTCCCTTGCCGGTTTAGGAATGGTAGAACGATGGGTTCGATGACGGTTTGGATGTACCGTGCACTATTCAGTGTCCCCTCGACGATCACCAGAGGTGTACGGCCAGTGTAGGAGATCGCTCCCCACACCATGATGCCGGGTGTTGGCCCTGTGTGTCTCAGTCGTATGCAGTCCTGATTGTGGCGCTCACCTGCACGGCGCCAAACACGCATACGACCATCATTGGCACCAAGGCAGAAGCGAGTCTCATCGCTGAAGACGACACATCTCCATTCGTCCCTCCATTCACGCCTGTCGCGACACCACTGGAGGCGGGCTGAACGATGTGGGGGCGTGAGCGGAAGACGGCCTAACGGTGTGCGGGACCGTAGCCCAGCTTCATGGAGACGGTTGCGAATGGTCCTCGCCGATACCCCAGGAGCATCAGTGTCCCTAATTTGCTGGGAAGTGGCGCTCGCACCCCCTACTGAGGGACTGCAAATAACGGATAATAATTGAAAAATGTCGCTCCACTCCACTCGTAGTAGTTTCGTGTGAGCTTTCACCCAACTCTCGACCTATATTCCAAAGATACTGTTGCTCGCAAATTTAATGAAAAACAATCGGAATGAATTTATTTGGAAGGTACAGCTTTCTGTAAAAGGAAAGGCGAGGTTATGAAGAGTGATAATGTATATACTGCCCTTATCAGTACCGGTTTCGACTTAAATGTAGCTTGACTTTTATTCATTTCAATTCAGTCAGTGAGTCTTAGGAAAACGTTGTATAGTTCGGAACGACGAAATACGTAATTAAATCACAGTTTATTCGACAAGAATGTCAGCACTAACATTTCAAGTTTTCCTCGCTGTCATCAGCCACGTTATAGTGAAACTGTCACTAGAATTAGTGTGTATCTGGGTTGCTCTCCATGATACTTTCATAGAAAATTATTTTCTCTTCAGATAGATATAAACATGAGCTATTAAAAATCACTAAACGTAGCTGAAACATCGATTACACCTTCTTATTATTAAGACGCAAGTCACTCTCTGTTATGAAACTATATCTTCGATAGTTCAGTATCATAACCATTTCACTCACGTCACTTTTTTATTTTCTTCATCACACTTTTCCCTGCTTCACTAATCATCTGCTTTAATGATATATTTCATGTAGATTACTGCCACAGAAGCCAGTGCGCAGTGCAAGGTGGAATGAGTGTAGAATATGAACTGAGAGTAAATAAAATGCCGCGCGGGATTACCCTAGCGGTCTGGGGCGCTGCAGTCATGGACTGTGCGGCTGATCCCGGCGGATGTTCGAGTCCTCCCTCGGGCATAGGTGTGTGTGTGTTTGTCCTTAGGATAATTTAGGTTAAGTAGTGTGTAAGCTTACGGACTGATGACCTAAGCAGTTAAGCCCCATAAGATTTCACACACATTTCTTGAACAGTAAATAGAATAAACACGAAAGTAATGAATAGTAGCGGAAATTAGACTAGCGATAAACTTAACATCAAAGCTGGGGACCACGAAGTAACGAAAGTTAAGGAATTGTGCAACATGGAAAGACAAATAACAGATGACAGTGGAGGACTTAACAAGCAGAGTAGCAGAAGCCAAGAGGGCATTCCTGGCCAAGAGAAGCCTGCTAGCTTGAAACATCAGGCTTAAACTGACGAAGAAATTTCTGTGAGTGTGCGTTTGGAGGACAACATTAAAAGAAGTGGATCGAAGCGTTTGAGATGTTGTGCTGTAGTGCGATACTGAAATGGAAATAAGCGTACGGCATCGTGGACCGGGAGTCTCCCATTCGGGGAAGTTCGGCAGCAGAGGGCAAGTACTTTTAGCATTCGATGCCACATTGGGCGACTTGCGTGCCGGGGTTGTGGATGAAATGATGATGAGGACAACACAACACCCAGTCCATGAGCGGAGAAAATCTCCTACCCCAGCCGGAAATCGAACCCGGGCCCCTTGGCGCGGCATCCCGCCGCGCTGACCATTCAACTGACGGGCGATGACTGCGGTACTGAAAATTATGTGGACTGTAATCCAAAGGAACGAGAAGATTCTTTGTAGAAGCGGCAGAGACAGGAATGTATGGAAAACAGTGACAAGAAGAAAGAACAGGAGGATGGGACATGTATGACACTGGGAATGATTTCCATGGTACAAGAGGGACCTGTAGAGGGTAAAAACAGTAAGAGAAGTCGTCCAGCTAATAACTGAGGACGAAGGATCCAAGTGCTACTCTGAAATGAAGAGTTTGGCGCAGGAGAAGAATTCGTGGCGGCCGGATCAAACGACTCAGAAGACTGTGCTTTAGGAACAACTTATTCCCATGGTCCCTACTGTATGACGGTGCCAGCATAGTGGTCGCGCAGTTCTTTAAAAACCAATTCCCTTACGTTATCCAACAAACCGTCGTGGCAAATGCTTTTTTTGCAAATAACTCCTGTGTTACATTTTCATATGGCCAATACCGATCTTTTACAAGTTCTAGCAGAAATTATCGAAATTCGTTCGATGTCTGTTGTGATGCCTACTTGATAAGGACTCAGAATACTGAAACAATACTTAAAGTGTAAGTTCCCATGATATAAGGAAATAAAGTTTGATAAAGAATAGGATGTTTGTTAAAAATTGTACATCCTAGTCTTGTTTGTTAAAACCACGATGCAGTGCGCTGTGAGTCCCTGAAACGTAACAAAATTTGTGTTTCATAAACGTTTCGTTACCCATTTCTAAGTTTCCGCCATTTTCGCCAGCCCATCTCCACAGCATGTAGCTACATTTGGTCCGTGATATAATTTTTCTGTAACACCACCATCCGATAATGAGGCTGCAGTGACTCGAAACGTAGTTAATGATACAATAAATCGAATCTAAAAATCCAAAAAGGTGACTGGTGGCATATTTATACCCAGATAAATCACTAATTTAAATCACAGTTCCAGTTCGTCATCCATAGTGAATATACTAAACTTGACATTATTCTTCAGCTTTATTTTCGTTGCACCCAGTCAATTTTTATGAATATACGCCCATAAATATTAGATTTTTTTCGCTACCAAATTACTGCGTCATCGCTGATGGCAATTTGGAATCTAGTGCTGCCATTTAGATTTTCGGCATTTCGTGAGAACCTTGCGTAGTGAGCATTTTGCCCGTTCGCGTTGTAAATGTTTAACCGTGAACCGGAGGTCGTATTTGTCTGTCGCTAGTAGCATTATTTCGCTCATCAGCATAGCTTATTGCAAGCAATTTTACTACTTTAACAGTTTGTGTGTGTGTGTGTGTGTGTGTGTGTGTGTGTGTGTGTGTGTCAGTCCGTCACATTGACCTTTTATTTTCGAAGTTATTTTCAAGTCAGTGTATAGAATCTACGAGACTGGAGACATACCATGCAACTTTCGGAAAAATGTTATCCTCACAGTGCCGAAAATCGGAAGGACGATAAATGAGAGAACGATCGGACAATCAGTTTGACTGCTGATGCATCGATGTTGCTATCAGAATAATATATAAATAATAGAAGAAATTGTTATGATGATTTGATGGACTTTTAACAAAATGAAGGGCCGGAGAGGAGAGGAGAGGCTGTTATTACTTTACCTTTGAGAATGGCAGAGAGACTTAAAAAACTCGAGGCAGTTTCATAGGATTCATCAGACATATTTTAAAAAGCGTCGACAATATAAATGCGTTCAAGATGCTTGAATTCCTCCCCCCCTCCCCTCCCACCCACCAAGAAAACGATGTAGACATGGAAAGACAGATAATATACGTATGGTACAAGAACCGTGGGGGAACAATAAGGAACACTAACAGAGAAGTGCTTACATGAAAAACGAAGTAATGCTGGCATTAAATCTGTCTTCTGTACTTTTCAATTAGTATGTCAAAGAAGCAGTGTAAAAGTAAAAGAAAGGACCATAAGAGTTATTAAAATTGAGGGTGAAGGATATAAATGATAAGATTCGCTGATGATATTGCTATCCGCGATGAAATTGAAGAAGAGCCCCAAGATATTTTAAAAGAAATGATCAGTCAAATGAGCATAGAAAGTGGATTGAGAGTAAACCAAAGAAACATCCACGTGTAAAGAAAGAGCAGAAATTACTTAAAAGTCAAAACTAGAGAACTTCTACTGCAAGAAACGCGAGTAATTTGCTGCTGTGGGTTCATAACACAGCTAGTCATACAAAGTGCATATAAAAATCGGACTAGCACAGACAAAGAGAGTATTCATCTTCAAAATAAGTCTGTTATTATGAAACATAGACCATAGGTTGAGAAAGAAATTTCTGCGAATGTTCGTCTGGAGCACGGAAGTGGTTCATGGTTGGTGAGGAAACCGGAGAAAGAGAGAAAAGAAGTTTTCGAGATATTGTGCTATAGAAGGATCGTGTTGGGGCTGGTGGTACTCTGGTAAAGCCTGTGGCAGAATCCGTAAAATCGCGGAATCGCATCCCCATTGGAGCACGGAATATCTCTGTCTAATCTTGTACTGGCTTTCACTTCTCAATGATGTAAACATTCCTCAGGAACGGTACATGGTTCTGATTCCATGCCAAACCGCTTCTTTTGGGGACGGGATTTTTGAGATAGGTTAGGGAATCGTAAGTCGCCGAAGTGGCGCCCAATTAAAAGACTTGCAACAAGTCGTTGATTAACACGGAGGTTCGCCGATGACATTCTAATTCTGTCAGAGACAGCAAAGAACCTGGCAGAGCAGATGAACGGAATGAACAGTGTCTTGAAAGGAGGATATAAGATGAACATCAACAAAGGCAAAACGAGGATAATGGAATGTAGTCGAATTAATTGGGGTGATGCTGCGGGAATTAGATTAGGAAATGAGACGCTTAAAGTAGTAAATGAGTTATGCTGTTTGGGGAGCAAAATAACTGATGATGGTCGAAGTAGAGAGGATATAAAATGTAGACTGGCAATGGCAAGGAAAGCATTTCTGAAGAAGAGAAATTTGTTGACATCGAGTATCGATTTAAGTGTCAGGAAGTCGTTTGTGAAAGTATTTGTATGGAGTGTAGTCATGTATGGAAGTGAAACGTGGACGATAAATGATTTAGACAAGAAGAGAATAGAAGCTGTCGAAATGTGGTGCTATAGAAAAATGATGAAGATTAGATGGGCAGATCACATAACTAATGAGGAGGTATTTAATAGAATTGGAGAGAAGAGAAATTTGTGACACAACTTGACTAGAAGAAGGGATCGGTTGGTAGGGCATATTCTGAGGCATCAAGGGATCACTAATTTAGTATTGGAGGGCAGAGTGGAGAGTAAAAATCGCAGAGGGAGACCAAGAGATGAATACACTATACAGATTCAGAAGGATGTACGTAGCAGTAGGTACTGGCAGATGAAGAAGCTTGCACAGGATAGTGTAGCATGGAGAGATGCATCAAACCAGTCCCTGGACTGAAGACCACAACAACAACATTTTTATATTATCGAAGGATGCTGTGTTGAGGTGTTTCTCTGCAGTACAGGTGAGGAAAGGAATATATGGAAAGCACTAACTGGAAGAAGGGATAAGGTACTACACTCCTGGAAATGGAAAAAAGAACACATTGACACCGGTGTGTCAGACCCACCATACTTGCTCCGGACACTGCGAGAGGGCTGTACAAACAATGATCCCACGCACGGCACAGCGGACACACCAGGAACCGCGGTGTTGGCCGTCGAATGGCGCTAGCTGCGCAGCATTTGTGCACCGCCGCCGTCAGTGTCAGCCAGTTTGCCGTGGCATACGGAGCTCCATCGCAGTCTTTAACAGTGGTAGCATGCCGCGACAGCGTGGACGTGAACCGTATGTGCAGTTGACGGACTTTGAGCGAGGGCGTATAGTGGGCATGCGGGAGGCCGGGTGGACGTACCGCCGAATTGCTCAACACGTGGGACGAATGGAGACGTGTCGTCTTCAGCGATGAGAGTCGCTTCTGCCTTGGTGCCAATGATGGTCGTATGCGTGTTTGGCGCCGTGCAGGTGAGCGCCACAATCAGGACTGCATACGACCGAGGCACACAGGGCCAACACCCGGCATCATGGAGTGGGGAGCGATCTCCTACACTGGCCGTACACCTCTGGTGATCGTCGAGGGGACACTGAATAGTGCACGGTACATCCAAACCGTCATCGAACCCATCGTTCTACCATTCCTAGACCGGCAAGGGAACTTGCTGTTCCAACAGGACAATGCACGTCCGAATGTATCCCGTGCCACCCAACGTGCTCTCCAAGGTGTAAGTCAACTACCCTGGCCAGCAAGATCTCCGGATCTGTCCCCCATTGAGCATGTTTGGAACTGGATGAAGCGTCGTCTCACGCGGTCTGCACGTCCAGCACGAACGCTGGTCCAACTGAGGCGCCAGGTGGAAGTGGCATAGCAAGCCGTTCCACAGGACTACATCCAGCATCTCTACGATCGTCTCCATGGGAGAATAGCAGCCTGCATTGCTGCGAAAGGTGGATATACACTGTACTAGTGCCGACATTGTGCATGCTCTGTTGCCTGTGTCTATGTGCTTGTGGTTCTGTCAGTGTGATCATGTGATGTATCTGACCCCAGGAATGTGTCAATAAAGTTTCCCCTTCCTGGGACGATGAATTCGCGGTGTTCTTATTTCAATTTCTAGGAGTGTAGAAATAACTTCTGTGGTGCTTGACGGGAGGGCAGAAAGCAGAAATTGTAGGGATACTGGAGTGTATAAAATAAATAACTGTGGACTTCGGCTGTAAGTGCTACTATGAGATAAAGATAATGGAACTGAAGAGGCAATCTAGGCGGTCTGCAACAAACCAGTGTGAATACTATTCATTCTAAGAAACGAACGCTGTATTGTCACAATTTACGTTTTTCATTTTGCTGAAAAACTTGGGAGATACATGGAAGTACGTAAGTGACGCTGTCCAGAATTTGTTGGGTATAATATAGCGCGGTAGGGTCAGAGTAACACCGCTGACACTGTTGTCCAAGCGTCATTCATCTAGAAAGAGCTACATTAATGTGTAACACGATTTTACTTCCGTAAAACTTTTACGTCGGAATAAAAGAGGTTTGTTCGCCCGTGCTTTTATGGCAATTCCGTACAGATGTGGAGATAAAGAGAGAGTGCCGGTGCTTACTAGAGGGGCTACGGCGGCCGCGCCATTTGCGTATCGCAGGTTTAATTAAAACTGCCGGCGCTTTAAGCAACGTTTCTGGCGATAAGGCCTTCCTGTAAGAACTGTTTTCCAGTAAACATCAGCGCTATCGGAAGCAGTTGGGTGTTCTTGCTATCGGTGCGGCTCGAGTTTGTGGAATATTATTTTCGTATCTCATCCCTCGGTCCCTTGTTCTCGCTTCCACGAAGCGAATCGTATGCAGACACTATTGAAACGCCCAAATCAAATCACTGCTTACGCACGTTCTCTCACTCTCTCTCTCCTACCCCCTTACCTACGCCTATACTCCGTAATCACCTTCAGAAGGAATGTCGGAGATTAATTTGTGGCGGAGAGTAATTTGTGAACGAATGCCATTTCCTCAATTTCTTGTTCCACTCTCGAATGTTGCGACGGGGAAACGTCAATAAGTCTCGGTATGAATTCGAATTTCCTTCATTTTCCCGGCGTGTTCATTTTAAGGTACGTATGTGACTCTTAAGCGTAAACGTAATTAAAGCACGCTAATAGACGAAAATATCCCGTATTGTCTACGTATTCGATCGCCTGGAATCCCTGACAACCGCTGAGTACGAAGCTGATTATTAAAAGTACAAAACATTGAAAGATAGCAAATAGAGTGATCAGGGAACGTGCTAGCCAGGGCAATGGGCGAACATCCTCTGTTCCGAGATAGGTGGGTACAGAACAGGTAACACGCTGTCTTGCATTATCTTCTTGAAGGTAACCTCACGGAAACGTCGAAGGTAGGGCACACCCAAGGGGCCTTAACAAGTGAAAAATTTATTACGCCTGCTGTCCAAAAGATCAGTTTTGAGATCCAGATGTCGTCCTGTTGTGTGTCCACTGGGACCCCATGTCGTACCGCCAGATGTTGGACCCGTATATACGAGGGTTGAACTTAAATAGCGCCAACTATTTATTCACAACCGATACAAAAGAGCTACTCCTTCAAAGGAGTCACCAGCGTTGTGTAGAACCCGTTGCCATACCACCTTGTATTGTCTTTCTATGTGTGTGAGTAACTGTATGTTCACTGTTGTGGGTAAATACATACAGCGTACACAGGGCGATGTGTGAAACTGATAGCGATTACAAGCTTCCGCTGCTGTAGAAATCTGCTCCAGATGCTGCAGATACCGTGTTGAGCTGGAAGTGGTAACCAAAGCACGGAGGAATATTCTTCGGGGCTCTGTTGCATAGCAATCAGATTGCTTTCAGTTCTGAGAAATGTCCAGGTACTATTGTGGATTTGAATGATCCACGAAGTGACTTCTTTTCCGAAGAAAACATCTGACTATTTCACAAGAACTGAATGCTCCCGTCGGAACTGTTCTCAAGCTGGTGTTTATTAGTAAATCACAATAGAAGTATATCGCTGGGTGTATAATACCACGTACATTCTTCAAATGAACAATATTTTATTGTTCTATTAACTGAATTCCTTCCATATACACATATATTTTGGAATGTGAATCAAAATCTCGCAATGGAGTCGATTTTTACATCACAAGAATGGCTCTCCTCTCCTGAAATTTTACTCTTAAAAAGAACAAAAGCTCTAAGAATAATTATGTGAGCGCTGACCGCCACAGAGTAACAAACAATATTTCTCTCTCTCTCTCTCTCTCTCTCTCTCTCTCTCTCTCTCTGACCGCCACAGAGTAATAAACCATATTTTTGTCTCTCTCTCTCTCTCTCTCTCTCTCTCTCTGACCGCCACAGAGTAATAAACAATATCTTTCTCTCTCTCTCTCTCTCTCTCTCGCAGCAAGTTACGCTGCATGATACATCATAGTAGAATTTGCAAATCACTTGTTAAGAATAACATAAGCACATGTAAAGAAAATAGTGAAACTTGAATTATGTCGTAGTATGATCGGTCGGATCTTGTGTTACCATTGCGTGTCGTTTGATAAATCAGCATTGGTTTCGAAAAATACGGTCGTGTGAAACCCAGCTTGCGCTATTTTAAAAATAGCAGGTCAGCAACTGGAAGCAGTTAATTCCATAAATTATCTGGGAGTACGCATTAGGAGTGATTTAAAATGGAATGATCATATAAAGTTGATTGTCGGTATAGCAGATGCCAGACTGAGATTCTTTGGAAGAATCCTAAGGAAATGCAATCCTAAAACAAAGGAAGTAGGTTACAGTACGCTTGTTCGCGTACTGCTTGAATACTGCTCCGCAGTACAAGATAGGGTTGATAGAATGAGATAGAGGAGATCCAACGGTGAGCAGCGCGCTTCGTTACAGGATTATTTAGTAATCGCGAAAGCGTTACGGAGATGATAGATAAACTCCAGTGGAAGACTCTGCAGGAGAGACGCTCAGTACGGGCTTTGGTTAAAATTTTGAGAACATACCTTCACCGAAGAGTCTAGCAGTATATTGCTGTCTCCTACGTATATCTCGCGAAGAGACCATGAGGATAAAATCAGAGAGATTAGATCCCACACAGAAGCATACCGACAATCCTTTCCACGAACAATACAAGACTGGAATAGAAGGGAGAACCGATAGAGGTACTCAGGGTACCCTCCGCCACACACCGTCAGGTGGCTTGCGGAGTATGGATGTAGATGTAGATAAATTATATTAATGATTGGGTTTAATTTCTTCTCTCATGCACATGCGACAGACATGTATGGATGAATAACTAGCCATTCTTTCATTCAAAGAAAACTATCGTGTTTAATTAGTGGGCCCTAACCAATATTCATTTGATGTGGTGAAAGAGAGTGCGTTATTAGGAGGGTTTTAGTGAGATACATTAATTACAGTCATCGTAGGCTGTTTCCTCAGCCGTTCAAGTAAAATTTCGTATCATGCTATTTTGTTTAAAGCTGACATAGTGAGACCGTGGTTGTGTACAATTAATGTAGGTTGATTCTTACAAAGAAGAAGACAGCAACCAGCCACTAACCTACATTTCGTATCGTCTGACTGAACAACACTGCCCGATTTGCGTAACCTGCCCCAGAAATCCCACAATGCTACGTCTCACTACCAGGCAACTCTTTTGTCACTAATACCTGCAAATATGGAAAATCGAGTTCAGCATTTCTGGTTTTGTTTTGAACGAAAATTTCTGGACACAAAAATTTTCTTACGTAAGTGCCAATGGTAAAAATAAAGCTACGAAGAAAAATTTCTCTGATACGATATGTTGACGTAAAGCGTAATGTCTACTGTAATAATGTAATTATCTCGGAGAATTTGGTTATTTTGCTGTTCGCTACGGATCTTGAAGGACTCACGGAACGATTTACACTAAAATGAGTAATACGATTTCGCAATATCGGTAGAATAGGTTAAATACAGTTTGTGCTGGGATTCTAATTACTGTAATCCCGACTGGTAGCCAAACTTCTACCTCTGTGTTGCTGCTTTTAGTTACTACACATAATCCGCTTACGTCACATGATCAAACTTGCACAACAAGAGATTCGTCCATTGGACGGAGGTACACACAAATCAGAGACACTACTGCAACCCCGGCCACCTCGCAGTAATAATTGCGGTAGCCTTTTTAAATGGATTTTAAACAATTATTTGTTTGCAGTTTGGCGCACCGCATTTGCTAATTGTGGCTATAAATTTCATACACAATTATCAGCCGTCGATGCACGGAGCTACTGATTAAGTGGCACCCTTTATTACTGGCGGCTGATTAAAATTATCGCCACGTGGAACAGATCGGGTTGCGCGACCCTGGTCGCTGATTGCTGGTGCGTAAGAGAGTTTGACAAATGGGAGATTAGCTTACTGTTGTGGAACTGCACTTTGCAGCGCCAGACCTTAAGATAATTTGCAGCGCAGGTTGAAGCTGGTAGTCGGCTATAAGAAACTGTGATCCAGACGGTATTTGTGTATTTATTGTAACAGGGTGGCGAATCATATGGTATACCTGAAATTCTCAGGAAATTACATTGTACCTGAAAAAATCGGAGAAAATCTCAGGGAATTTCAGGAATTTCATAAAATCTCAGGGAATTTAGTGTTTTTAACTTGCCAAGCAAGTTTAATTCTATCGGCTTTTATAAATCACAAATTTTAAAATCTGTTTCAAAGCTTGTTAATAATACGAACATTATTCCACATAAATTACCAATACGTTTGTTTATAAATAAATCTTCTGATACCAGTCACGATTTTCTTTATTTCCTTTTCGCACGAAGAGTTTCAGGAAATGTTCCCTTTTTCAAGTGCGTTTACTGTGTGTATTATGCCATTTCTATTGGTGTTGTCAATGTGTGAGGGTCTGCTTCATTTCGTTGACTTTCACTGCAATATATTTTTTTGTGTGTATTATGCCATTTCTATTGATGTTGTGAGAGTCTGCTTCATTTCGTTGAAATGTCAACACACAAAAAATTATATTGCAGTAAAGTCAACGAAATGAAGCAGACTCACACACTTACAACATCAATAGAAATGGCATAATACACACAAAAAACGCACTGGAAACGCATCGTGCAAAAAGTAAATAAAGAAAATAGTGACTGGTAGCAAAATACTTATTTTTAAACAAACCTACTGTTTTCACAGTCGCAGGCCTTCAAAAACCATTTACAATGGATCAAATCAGAAAAATTACCTATATTCAAAAACTGTTGTTAGTATAGCTCAGCTGAGAGGAAAGAAAATCCGTCATTGTGGTACGATACCCTCATCCCCCTCCTCCAGCACTCACCATTAACTTATCAAGGGCTTCTTGACACCATCTTCATCCTCACACCTGGATTTCTCAGGAACTTCATTTCCAGGTTTGAGTAGCCACTTTGTTTACCGAACGAGATCACTGTTTCCGGACATAGCGTCAGTTATGACAGGGCAGACTTACGGCGCGGCAACTGGCAATGAACATGTCTGAATCGACGGAGCTGGTCGGCTTTTGCCTTACTACTGTCGTGAACGTAAATATAAAGTGATTTCAGAACGGCAAAATGGTGAGTAGGCGAGAAGGTGTTGCACGTCTACTGCCAAGAACGTGAAGTGGGAGACTTTCCCACTGTGTATAACAAAATGCGCGTTGATTGTGGCAGATCTGACGAGAGTACGGCGCACGTGCAGACGCAAGTGTTTCGGGAGTACAACGCTTAACGCACATTGTTAAACTTCGTGCTCGGTACTAGACGAGCCGTACTCATTTCCAGGGGGACTGATGACCTTAGCTGTTTAGTCCCCCTTAAACATCCCAACAACCACCACCACCACCACTCATTTCCATGTTGACCTTACGACGTCCCGAGTTCGAGTCTCCGTCCGGCATAAAGTTTTAATCTGCCAGGAAGTTTCATATCAGTGGACGCTCCGCTGCTGAGTGAAAATCTCATTCTGGGGTGGCTGTGTAATTTTCAACACAACTGCGCCTTTCCTCGATAACGCCGACTCTTGTAAATTACGAGCTGTAATGAATTTTCTGTAAAAGGGAAGGAAGGAAGATTCCACAATAACGTCGCCTCTTGTAAATTACTTGCTGTAACACTTTTTCTGTAAAAAGGAAGGAAGGAAGATTAGAGATTAAGCCCGTTGACGTCGAAGTCATTAGAAACGGAGATTGTTTCAAGGATGGGGAAGGAAATCATATCCTTTCAAAGGAACTATGCCGGAATTTGTCTGGAGAGATTTAGGGAAATCATGTAAGACATAAATGTCGATGGTCGGGTGCAGATTTGAATTCTTCACCGTCCGGAATGCGAGTCCAGTGGACTAACCACCTTGTTCGGTATGCATTTTCTGGGTGCGGGAAACAGGAAAGCTGTTGACATTCATAGACTTCTTCGCGCACTAGACGCAGAGAGCATTATTAGTGTTAGTCTTGTAAGATAAAGGTGCGTGTTTTCCGGGTAAGTCAAATGAGTGAAGTGGACGGCTATCTGTTGCGACATATGATTGCAGAATTATCAGTCAGTTTTACTCAGATATCATGAACAGCATTGTATGAACTCATGACTGATAAGCTTGGTTATCACAAATTTTGTACACGACAGTTCCGAATGCTGCTGACTAATGTCTACAAAACTAAGAGGTTCGGAGCCATATTGACGTTTCTGATGCGCTATGACGAAGATGAAGAGGTATTTCTCTATTACATTATGACAAGGGAAGAAACACGAAATGCATACTTCAACATGGAGAGAACAAAACCAGTAAATGCCAATGAGTTTTACAAATGTTGAATCTGCGGAAAAAATTAATATTTAGCTCAACATTTGTAAAACTCTAATTCCTCTGTCTCAAACCCCACGCTATGGGGAGAGAGGGAGAGTTTTAGTTTTAGTGAATCAAAATTTACGACGTAAATAATTATTTTTTGTCTATCCGTAACCATTTTCCACGCAAGAATGAGAACATGGATTTTCTTGAATTACAGCGCCAACTACCAAGAATCAAAACAAATCTTTACGACGAAATGTTCGTAGTTTTTTAAGTAGAGTCTGATTGTGCAATAAAATATGGGGGTTCCCATTTGAAATTTTAAAGTTACCTCCCTCCCCAGGGGGCTGGGTTGGCGGCCTAATAGTAGAACCAGCAGATGCCCCCCTCGAAAATAATCAACTTTGGATTCTGTGCATTTTTATATGATTCTAATTTTTCGAGTTATTCTTGTTTGTCAAATTAAAATTTACACCCTGTATACAGTAACGGATTTGAACTAGCGAGCCATTAATGCTGAATTTGCTGTTATCATCTGCAAAGTCCGTATCCACTTGAGTCGTAAATGTACTAGACTTTAGGCTCATGCCGTGGGCATTGTAGTCTTCCTTTCGCTTGTTCTTCATTCTTGCAGTATTCACAGGGGCGGCATTGTTACAATCGGATTTGGCATGGTTTATTTAACCAGGACGGAATTAGTGTACCCCAGCTGTCTGCATCTAGAGTAAATCATAAAACAGTGTGAACATGTTGCAGATGTGTGAAAACCGTGGTAACTGAGGCGTGACGTGGGGACCAGCTCGGTATTCACCTAGTGGGATGCGAAAAGCCGCCTAAAAACAATATCCAGGCCATCGTCCTTGATCCGCCGGGCGGATTCGATTCGGGACTGGCGCGCCTACCCGAGTCCAGGAAGCAGCTCGTTAGCGCTATTGGCTAACGTGGCGGGTCCATTGCAGTTCTGATCTACAGTCCAATAAAAAAAATTTTGTCGCTTCACGTGGACTCACAACTCCAACATCTCTATCTGGAAAGCACTTTCTGTGTCGTTAGAAAAACATCGTTCTTTGCAAAAGACCCGATTAAATTTTTCAGTCGTCCTCTTTGAAGATCACACTCTCACAGCGTTTTGCGATGTGGGGTGTTATTTTCAAAGTAAAGACGGTAACAATACATTTTATAGGATTAATATCGATTTTCCAGAGTTACAACCGATTGATGCTAGCATTATGTAAACAGTTTTGATGTTTGATTGTTTTTGCATACTTTGGCAATCTTGTCATCTTTGCACTTAGGGATGGGAAAAAATCCTTTTTATTTTATGGCCAAATCCATTTTATTTATTTTTTGTCGAATTCGATGCTACTTTTTGTCAGATCGATATTACTTTCTTGCCACAGTCAGTGTTACATTTTTGCCAGATCGGGTGTAACTTTTTTGCCAGATTCAGTATTTCTTTTTCCAAATTAGGTGTAATTTTTTGCCACATTCTGTGACTTTTTTACCAATTTCGATGTTTTTATACCGATTCTGATGTTTTTTGGCAGTTTTGTTATTATATTTTTGCAAAATTCGGGGTCATTTTTTGCCAAATTTAGTGCTATTTTTTGGCAAATTCGGTGTAATTTTTTTGCAAGATCCGGTGTAGCTTTCTGTCAGATTCAATGTTTCTTTTGCCAAATTAGGTGCAATTTTATGCCAAATTCGCAGATGTTTTTGAGAATGACACGCTTATTGCTTCCTCACTCTCGGTGATTTGCCTATTCAGGTGCAGTTTTTGATGTCAGATCACATTCATTAATTATCAGTTCTGTAAAGTGATTAACTGTCGTCCTTTAATTTACTTAAATTTTTAACTTTTGTCTTCGGGAAAATGACAAATTTCATGATATTTCTTCAAAATCGCAGATTTCGTATTATTTCCCCAAACAATCCTCAGTTTCACAGTATTTTTCCCGGTATGGTTTTCGCGAAATTTTCTTGTCCCTTTGTATAATGTCTTATGGATATTCTATCCTTTATTGCCTCCACTACGTTTTTCCTTTAATATTCCTTTCAGCCTCAAATTAATTATTCACTGATGCTTTACCAGATAGACTTTTAATCGTCCACTGTTCAGCTGAGACCCTTCCCTAGACTTCTTTTCTCATCTAGACTTTTTAATACACCCTATGGATCTTTAAAACTGCGTTATATCAAACTCATTGTGTTTTTTCCCCTTCCTTTTCATTATCCAAACGTATTTCAACCAGTATCTATCACCTTATTTCTTTAAAAAAATGTTGTAGAAAGTACGTGTTTGCTTTTCTATTTTAGGCCTCAAAACTGTAACTGTTACAATTTTTAATTGTTCACCTGAAACTACATTAATCTTCACATCGGCTTCGAAATATGTTTCGGTAAAGGGCAAAAAAAGCAGTAGTGTTTTGCAGAAGGTGAAACTGCTGAAAAGCAAAATTTAATTGCCAAACAGGGAACACAAGGCATACATTCATCGATAACAACACATTTTAAATGCTCGTCTTCTGTGGATTTACAAATGTAAGGATGTAGAGGCATATATCCCTAGGGGTAAGATAGATACTGCCTACAGGAAAACCAAAGAGAGTTTTGGAGAAAGGAGAACCACTTGTATAAATATCACGAGCTCAGTTGGAAACCCAGTTCTAAGCAAACAAGAGAAAGCAGAAAGGTGGAAGGAGTATATAGAAGGTCTGTACAAGGGTGATGTACTTGAGCACAATATTATGTAAATGGAAGAGAATGTAGATGAAGATGAAATGGGAGATACGATACTGCGTGAAGAGTTTGACAGAGCACTGAAAGACCTAAGTCGAAAAAAGGCCCCGGGATTATACAACATTCCATTAGAACTACTGATACCCTTGGGAGAGCCAGCCCTGACAAAACTCTACCGTCTGGTGAGCAATGATAGTTTAAGGAAAGGCAAACCGACTATCCTAGCATTTGTAGCCTTAGAGAAAACTTTTGACAATGTTTACTGGAATACTCTCTTTCAAATTCTGAAGGTGGCAGGGTAAAATACAGGAAGCGAAAGGCTGTTTACAACTTGCACATAAACGAGATGGCAGTTATAAGAGTCGAGGGGCATTATAGGGAAGCAGTGGTCGGGAAGGGAGTGAGTCAGGGTTGTAGCCTATCACTGGTGTTATTCAATCTGTATAGTGAGCAAGGAGTAAAGGAAACAAAAGAAAAATTTGGAGTAGGAATAAAAATGCAATAAATGAAGCAGGCAAAAAGTAATACAAACGTCTCAAAAATGAGATCGACAGGAAGTGCAAAATAGTTAAGCAGGCTTGACAAATGTAAGGATGTAGACGCTTATCTCACTAGGGGTAAAATAGATGCTGCCTAGAGGAAAATTAAAGAGACCTTTGGAGAAAAGAGAGGCACTTGTATGAACATCAAGAGCTCAGATGGAAACCCAGTTCTAAGCAACAAAGGGAAAGCAGAAAGGTGGAAGGAGTATATAGAGGATCTATACAAGGGCAATGTACTTGAGGACAATATTATGGAAATGGAAGAGGATGTAGATGAAGATGAAATGGGAGATACGATATTGCGTGAAGAGTTTGACAGAACATTGAAAGACCTGAGTCGAAACAAGGCCCCCGGAATAGACAACATTCCATTGGAACTATGACGGCCTTGGGAGAGCCAGTCCTGACAAAGCTCTACCATCTGGTGAGCAATTTGTATGAGACAGGCGAAATACCCTCAGACCGCAAGAAGAATATAATAATTCCAATCCCAAATAAAGCAGGTGTTGACAGATGTGAAAATTACCGAACTATCAGTTTAATAAGTCACAGCTGCAAAATACTAAGGCGAATTCTTTATAGACGAATGGAAAAAATAGTAGAAACCGATCTCGGGGAAGATCAGTTTGGATTCCGTAGAAATGTTGGAACACGTGAGGCAATACTGACCCTACGACTTATCTTGGAAGCTAGATTAAGGAAGGGCAAACCTACGTTTCTAGCATTTGTAGACTTAGAGAAAGCGTTTGACCATGTTGATTGGAATACTCTCTTTCAAATTCTAAAGGTGGCAGGGGTAAAATACAAGGAGCGAAAGGCTATTTACAATTTGAACAAAAACCAGATGGCAGTTATAGGAGTCCAGAGACATGAAAGGGAAGCAGTGGTTGGGAAGGGAGTGAGACAGGGTTGTAGTCTCTCCCCGATGTTATTCAATCTGTATATTGAGCAAGCAGTGAAGGAAACAAAAGAAAAATTCGGAGTAGGTATTAAAATCCATGGAGAAGAAATAAAAACCTTGAGGTCCGCCGATGACATTGTAATTCTGTCAGAGACAGCAAGGGACTTGGAAGAGCAGTTGAACGGAATGGACAGGAGGATATAAGATGAACATCAACAAAAGCAAAACGAGGATAATGGAATGTAGTCGAATTAAGTCGAGGATGCTGAGGGAATTACACTCCAGGAAATTGAAATAAGAACACCGTGAATTCATTGTCCCAGGAAGGGGAAACTTTATTGACACATTCCTGGGGTCAGATACATCACATGATCACACTGACAGAACCACAGGCACATAGACACAGGCAACAGAGCATGCACAATGTCGGCACTAGTACAGTGTATATCCAACTTTCGCAGCAATGCAGGCTGCTACTCTCCCATGGAGACGATCGTAGAGATGCTGGATGTAGTCCTGTGGAACGGCTTGCCATGCCATTTCCACCTGTTGCCTCAGTTGGACCAGCGTTCGTGCTGGACGTGCAGACCGCGTGAGACGACGCTTCATCCAGTTCCAAACATGCTCAATGGGGGACAGATCCGGAGATCTTGCTGGCCAGGGTAGTTGACTTACACCTTCTAGAGCACGTTGGGTGGCACGGGATGCATGCGGACGTGCATTGTCCTGTTGGAACAGCAAGTTCCCTTGCCGGTCTAGGAATGGCAGAACGATGGGTTCTATGACGGTTTGGATGTACCGTGCACTATTCAGTGTCCCCTCGACGATCACCAGAGGTGTACGGCCAGTGTAGGAGATCGCTCCCCACACCATGATGCCGGGTGTTGGCCCTGTGTATCTCAGTCGTATGCAGTCCTGATTGTGGCGCTCACCTGCACGGCGCCAAACACGCATACGACCATCATTGGCACCAAGGCAGAAGCGACTCTCATAGCTGAAGACCACACGTCTCCATTCGTCCCTCCATTCACGCCTGTCGCGACACCACTGGGGGCGGGCTGCACGATGTTGGGGCGTGAGCGGAAGACGGCCTAACGGTGTGCGGGACCGTAGCCCAGCTTCATGGAGACGGTTGCGAATGGTCCTCGCCGATACCCCAGGAGCAACAGTGTCCCTAATTTACTGGGAGGTGGCGGTGCGGTCCCCTACGGCACTGTGTAGGATCCTACGGTCTTGGCGTGCATCCGTGCGCCGCTTCGGTCCGGTCCCAGGTCGACGGGCACGTGCACCTTCCGCCGACCACTGGCGACAACGTCGATGTACTGTGGAGAACTCACGCCCCACGTGTTGAGCAATTCTCCAGTACGTCCACCCGGCCTCCCGCATGCCCACTATACGCCCTCGCTCAAAGTCCGTCAACTGCACATACGGTTCACGTCCACGCTGTCGCGGCATGCTACCAGTGTTAAAGACTGCGATGGAGCTCCGTATGCCACGGCAAGCTGGCTGACACTGACGGCGGCGGTGCACAAATGCTGCGCAGCTAGCGCCATTCGACGGCCAACACCGCGGTTCCTGGTGTGTCCGCTGTGCCGTGCGTGTGACCATTGCTTGTACAGCCCTCTCGCAGTGTCCGGAGCAAGTATGGCGGGTCTGACACACCAGTGTCAATGTGTTCTTTTTTCCATTTCCAGGAGTGTAGATTAGAAAATGAGACAGTTAAAGTAGTGAAGGAGTTTTGCTACTTGGGGAGCAAAATAACTGATGATGGTCGAAGTAGAGAGGATATAAAATGTAGACTGGCAATGGCAAGGAAAGCGTTTATAAAGAAGAGGAATTAGTTTACATCGAGTATCGATTTAAGTGTCACGAAGTCATTTCTGAAAGTATTTGTATGGAGTGTAGCCATATATGGATGTGAAACATTGACGATAAATAGTTGGGACAAGAAGAGAATAGAAGCTTTCGAAATGTGGTGCTACAGAAGAATGCTGAAGATTAGATGGGTAGATCACATAACTAATGAGGAGGTATTGAATGGAATTGGGGAGAAGAGGAGCTTGTGGCACAAATTGACTAGAAGAAGGGATCGGCTGGTAGGACATGTTCTGAGACATCGAGGGATCACCAATTTAATATTGAAGGGCAGCGTGGAGGGTAAAAATCGTAGAGGGAGACCAAGAGATGAATACACTAAGCAGATTCAGAAGGATGTAGGTTGTAGTAAGTACTGGGAGATGAAGAAGCTTCACAGGATAGAGTAGCATGGAGAGCTGCATTAAAGCAGTCTCAGGACTGAAGACCACAACAACAACAAAGTTATGATCGTCATTTCATAGCTTCAGCTGTACTTTATTTTTTCGTTAGCAGTATTCTGTGCTAAGTTTGATGTCAGTCCCTTTCAAGAGATAATCTTAAATCATCCACAAATGCTCCCACGAGCAAACTGTTTCATTCCTATCTGTTCCCCTTAGAATTTGTTCACTTTCCATTGTCTCTTCGATGAAAATGTCGAGCAGAACTAGTGATGATCTGTAATCCTACCTTAAATAAACGTGTCTATCTTACAGTTACATTTCTTGTAGGTCCATTTGGATTTTTCGGTTGTAGATTATTCTTCTACATCTGTACTTCGATGCCTACCTTCGATGGCTTCTGACTACCTTATCCACCATTGCAGTGCGTAACCGGTAATCCAGGCCGGCAGTGGGGTAGGAAGGTATCTGCCTGAACGTAATATCAGAATAATGTACATTTATATTATTTTAAATATTTTAATGAACAAAGTAAGAGCATATGGACTATCAAACCAATTGTGTGATGGGATTGAAGAGTTCCTACATAACAGAACGCAGCATGTCATTCTCAATGGAGAAGTCTTCCGAAGTAAGAGTGATTTCAGGTGTGCCGCAGGGGAGTGTCATAGGACCGTTGCTATTCACAATATAGATAAATGACCTGGTGGATGACATCGGAAGTTCACTGAGGCTTTTTGCAGATGATGCTGTGGTGTATCGATAGGTTGCAACAATGGAAAATTGTACTGAAATGCAGGAGGATCTGCAGCGAATTGACGCATAGTGCAGGGAATGGCAATTGGATCTCAATGTAGACAAGTGTAATGTGCTGCGAATAGAAAGGAAGAAAGCTCCCTTACCATTTAGCTACAATATAGCAGGTCAGCAACTGGAAGTAGTTAATTCCATAAATTATCTGGGAGTACGCAATAGGAGTGATTTAAAATGGAATGATCATATCAAGTTGATTGTCGGTAAAGCACATGCCAGACTGAGATTCTTTGGAAGAATCCTAAGGAAATGCAATCCGAAAACAAAGGAAGTAGGTTACAGTACGCTTGTTCGCGTACTGCTTGAATACTGCTCCGCAGTGTGGCATCCGTACCAGATAGGGTTGATAGAATGAGATAGAGAAGATCCAACGGAGAGCAGCGCGCTTCGTTACAGGATCATTTAGTAATCGCGAAAACGTTACGGAGATGATAGATAAAGTCCAGTGGAAGACTGTGCAGAAGAGACGCTCAGTAGCTCGGTACGGGCTTTTGTTGAAGTTTCGAGAATATACCTTCACCGAGGAGTCAAGCAGTATATTGCTCCCTCCTACGTATATCTCGCGAAGAGGCCATGAGGATAAAATCAGAGAGATTAGAGCCCACACAGAGGCATACCGACAATCCTTCTTTCCACGAACAATACGAGACTGGAATAGTAGGGAGAGGTATTCAAGGTACCCTCCGCCACACACCGCCAGGTGGCTTGCGGAGTATGGATGTAGATGTATATAAAAAGTGAATAATACGGGACCTAGCATTGGGCCTTGCGGCGCCGCAACCAGAGTTCAGCATATTGCTGCATTTGCTGCTTCTCACGTAGAACGGAGGTGAGGAGCTATTCCGGTCACGACTCCTGCGTGAAGTACGAGCGCAGTAGTGTGTAGTTCCCTCTGGCGCGCATTTACTGGGAGCTGAGCGCCAGGGCGTGCCACGCCGGTCGTGACGTAGTAGACGGAAGGAGAGGCATTTGTTTGCGGCGGCTCCGCCCCGGCGCTGTACACGTGGAAGTGGGAAGCGCATTCCTTAATTAAGGCGCTTCCTCTGAGAGATCGGTGCCGGCAGACGGCGGCTGGCTGCGATTCGCGACGACGACCGTCTGCGGGGTGCTCCACTTGCCTGGTGCAGCGTTCAAGCAGCAGGCGGAGAGGAGGAAGGTTTCGTCGTGTGGCTGGCTTTCATTTTGGTATATTCTAAGGGTGTTCGGTAACTAATACAGCACACTTTGTTTCTATAGAACAGCATCAAATACGTGAAAGATATAATATAATATAATATAAAATGAAAATATCGGCACTCATGTTTCCGTTTCTATATCGATATATAGTCGATATTCGTCGATATTTCCCGGAAAAATGACGATAGTTGATATTTCTTCATGAGGGCTAGAACTTACTGCGGCGGCGCGGTTCTTTCCGTCCCTTTATCACTGACCGGTACCTACCTGTGAACATTGTCTCAGCAGATCATCAGCAGGAAAGCCGAGTGAATCCTACTGTACTTCGACGTGAACCAGGCTGCAATTAAAGTCACTAATCTACACGAAATGAAAGATTGGAAATTTTGTCCTCAATTAATATATTTTGAAACTTAGGTGAACAAGTATCACTGCCAAACCCGTGCTAGTCTTAACACAGTCACTCATACTCTCTTTCACTCACATTAGTAAGTTTATAGCGTTGCATTGCCCAAAAACGTAATTGATACAAAAATACTGATTGTTTTTGATTGATAATGCTCGCCAAATATTAAGTCTGTCGGTACCAAATGCAGTCACAGCTTTTAGCCACCGACCTGCTCAATACGCAACACGGAATATATGTCTTTTCTCGTCACAAAATTCACTTAAAAATTCCGAAATTTCTACACGCCCATCGGAATAATTATGCCGTCACTTTCCAACACTTTTGATGTATGAAATACTGCTAGATCCGGCAACTTACCATTTCCATCGGAACTACTACTTCACACGTCCGATCTCTTTCATGGCTAGCCTTCGAGTCCTGTCTTGAATACTCTAAGTCTGCTCTACCAGCCGAGAAAGGCGCGCGAAGAGTATTGCTTTACCATTCGTCAGCTTACTCAAAAGCCAATAGCAAAACAACATTCTCCAGCGTCAATCCGCTCTTTTCATCCATAAGCACTCGCAAAATAGTAAACCACACGACTGCACTTTTTACTGACGTAATTATCTAGTATGCTGAAGTTTTGCTTATTCATAAAGTTATTTACTATTGTTTTTTATACCCGAATTAACTTTCCCTTTACCATAAACTTACTTTACAAAACTATTCTACAAAAATCCCCCTTGTCCATATCCATACTTCTTCGAAATGTTCCCACACTAAATCCTACTACATAACTCGTTAAACAATTATCTTCATATTAACTTTAAATCACCCTCACGCATTATTCATACTGCTAAAACACATTTATAACATTTTACATACACAAAAAGACATAATAACACTTTATGAAAATACCAGAACAGTCTATGAAAAACATTGTATTATTTTAGTGCACTCTACTGGACACAATCGAAACTAAATCAGTCCCCTATCCAATACTGTCCTCTATCGGCTGATACATAAACTATGTGTGCGTCCAGTTTCGCGTCACCATCTGTCAGTCTCCAGCTCTGAGACACATCTCCTACTTAACCGCCTCAAAGGCAGGATCGTTATACGGCGCTACGCCTCATTACCTCTGCGTCAGCAAACTGTGCATAGTTAAATTTCTCGCAAATTTAGTACAGACCTTAACAGAAGAAAGACATATCTCAGCGATAGCGGTTTACGCTTCTGAAGCAGGGGAAAAAGGCGAAAGAAAACAGTTTACAAAATACTATAATCTCCGTACTTGGCTGTTGGCAGTACATCTGATGGTAGGTAACGTTCTGCAGGCATCCGCTAAACCCAAACTATTCCATTGGATGGCTACAGGTTATACCACGGTCCTTCAAATCAATCGTTTCCAGTCATCCACTGCCCAGTGGCTTCGCCCTTTACACCACCTCAAGGGTCGGCTAGCCTCGACTACAGAAATGTATGACGTCATGAAGAACCGCTTAACCATTGTACACGATTCATAGTCCCTGCGCACAGACATTTTACTAGCCAGACTGCTGATAGCACTTTGTAACCCACACGTGATCCGTATATAGCTGATGTCAAGCTTTCTTTTCCGGTCGTCCCTGTCTGTCAGTACTTGAGTCCTAGCTCGTCTTGGCTTGGATGTGTTTGTTCCTTCGAGCCTTTCACTTCTCCATCACATCACCAGCTGTCGGCTTGGGCTATTTCACATGGGTTGAAATGTCCCTGACAGATTTCTTATCCAGGTGACATCTAGTGACAAGACCATGTGCCAAGTCACTGAACTCTCCTGACATATCAGTTCTCCTGTTGTACCTTATCTGCTGACAAAGCGATACTCACCACGTCTTTTTATACTCATGACGTCTAGTGGTCAATTCCGCATTACATAGGATTGATTATGTGGATATTTTTGGTCAGATAGTCTAGATGAAGAAATAACTTCAAAAACAAAGACGTCAGAAAGCAACAGTTGCATCACGAGAGGCCGCGACGACTAGCAAACATGAAATTTCGGCAAAGACTGTAAGTTCCAGCAAACGTTTTCTCAAAAGACTGCAATTTCCTGTAGACGCTTCTGAAAACGTAATGTTTCAGCTGACGCCAAGTAACAAACCTGCCACGTCACCGGCGCAGTAAGCACCCCTGACATATTCGGCTGCCCGCGCAGCAGGCAACGCTGTCGGGTAGTCAGACTGACAGGTGCAACTGTGAGGGTTCCTCCTAGGATCTGGACCTCTGTCCCTTACGAAACAACGTCACACTGTTTGCCACTGACCACAGTGTCAGTGATATTGTAGGTTAATTAGAACACAGCCACAACGTCACAATGACTCCTTGAGAGAACAAAACAGGCAATGATGTCGCATGAATGTCTAAAAGAAGGGTGAACTGGAAACGATTTTTACTGTGGCATTAACAATGCTCTGAGGTAGGTAACAATATTTTCTGCAGAAATTAGACGAATCCGGCGATAGCGAAATATGGACATAATAAATGCTATTATCAGTTGCTTATATTTATAATTTTAACAACTTTGATTCGCTACCCATCTTCTGATGCAGCAGTAAAAGAATATTCGGTTTTTAAACGGAATGAATTGATTGTGCAGAAATATTGACATTTAAGTTGCCGTATGTCAAATGAATCTGTAGTTGATGTTCTGGATTTGTATACAGATTTATTTTTACTCATGTTAACCTTATATTTAGAACACGCAACGCCATACTATTGTATTTCCACATTAAGAAAACGATATTTACGATTTTGTTTGATGATTTCGGACTTTTCTCTGCCTGTGGGCGTTGACTGTTGTTTGGATATCGTGACAACATTTGAGATAAACGTAAAATTAATAGAATGAATAAAATATCAAGACTGAAATGAATGGATTGACATGGGATGACATTTGATGTGGGTCATATTGAATTGGCAGAGACATAAAGTGCGATCAGTGTAAAGTGTTCAGATATGATGAACCTGAAGTGCAACGGACGTATAGTGACAAACGAAAATCATTAGTTTTGAGAAGAGACCGCAGTCCAGATCATGTAGTTCATATTATAATTGCCAGTTTCGGTCAAAGTAGACCATCCACAAATCTAAAACACGAAGAGAAACTAACTTCCGCGTCGTAAGACTGTGATCGTAACTGTGTCTTGTTCACAAAATTATAAAACATTACCATTGTTTCCATCTATACAATGCAGCTTTTCTGAAAACTGAAATTCTGTACCACATCAGGATTCTACCCCCCGTTTCCTGCATATCGCGAGCTGCTGCAGCCTTAATATCTTATTCATTTTACCTTCAAGTGTAGATTTGATAATGAATATGCAGTAACAAGAGTAAAATTGAATTCCTGACTGGGTAAATATACGTGAAAAACTGGGAATGAAAGGGACCAGGAATTTTCAAACACTTTAGGGTGAAGTCCAGAGTTCATATTATGTCATAACCAGCTTACATTATGTGGTAATTCAGGTTAGAGAAACAAAGAGCGTATAGCCAGAAGCAATCGGTCGGATATCCAGTGTTGCCGACTATCGATCTTTGAATGTCTAGAACGGCCGATTCATGAGCGTTATATTGAAAACTTCCAGTCTGTAATCACCTGTTCTCCCGAAAATCTTAATTTTGTAAAGAGAACAATGATCTGTCGCGAGCGTCTGTGGTTAATTTCTTCATTTAACGTATTGAATAAATTCAAGTGAATGTTTTAAACTTTTGTGAAAGTAACAGCTTGAATATTTTTTGAGTCATCACTCTTTTGACTCTTCTGACTCTTGTGGCGACCTCCTGTGCCAGCCTCTTCATCACAGAGTAGCACTTGAAACCTACGTCCACAATTATTTGCCTGGTGTTTTCCAATATCTACCTCCCTATGCCACCACGGAAGTTATTCCGTGATGTCTTAACATATGTCCTACCATTCTGTCCCTTCTTCTTGTCAGTGTTTTCAATATATTCATTTCGCTGCCGATTCTCCAGGGAACCACCCCATTCCTTACCTTAAGAGTCCACCTGATTTCACCAGTCTTCTGTAGCACCACGTCTCAGATGCTTCAGACCTCTTCTTTTCCGGTTTTCCCACAGTCCATGTAGCACTATCATACAATGCTGTGCTCCAAACCTACGTTCTCATACATTTCTTCCTTGGATTAAAGTGAATATCTGATACTAGTTGACTGCTCTTGGACAGGAATGCCATTTATAGTGTGCTTTTTATGTCTACTTGCTCCGTTCGTCATGGACTGTTCTGCTACCTAGGTAGCAGAATTCCTTTACTTTTCTCGCTGTTGTCATTTCTGCTGCTTCTCATTACTTTCGTCTTCCTGTGTCGACCTAGTTCCCGTTTACTACAGGAAAGCCCAGCGCTGTGAATAACAGAAATTTTGTAAGCTTAGACAGTCTGTCTAGTTAGTTCATTCCAAGGGATATATCACTTCAAGTTTTTATCAATAATTTTTTTTTCAGGTACGTGTTGCCAACTGAAGTCCACCCGGTGCTGAAATGCTAAGACTCCAATCGAAACAGGCGTGAAGACAGCAGAGTATGGTACGTCAGTAAGTCCGACTCGACGTGAACAGACCTCAGTGGGGCGTTTAAAAGGGGCTAATGGAATTGTGGAACGTGGAGATGATTTTGAATTTTCTCCTTACCGAGGAACTGTAGATTTTCATAAGTTTTTGACCAAATTTCAACAAAATCAGACCTAATATTAAGGGAGAGTGGTGTATCTTTTCGAATTTTCGCCTCTATCCAGGTCTATAATAAAAGTTCAGTATATTTCTCTCTCCACTTTGAGATGATGACATTCATTTTATGTATGCTGCAGTATTTTTCTGAAATTACAAAAATTACCCTGGAAATAAAGTTTTTCCAAACATAAAAAGTTGTTCAAATGTCGAAAATTATCATGTAACTAGGAACAAATATTCTACTCCAATTTAAAAGTGTTGAGAGCGAGAACATCTTGTGAAAACGTATTTAATATCCTATGTGTTACATTATTACTTCACTATCCTATGTGGTAAGGATCCCATACCGCGCGGTCTCTTTAATGAATTATTTGCATCTTCTAAGTGTTCTGTCAGTAAAACGCCGTCTTTGGTCGTCTTCCCCACGGCATTGTCTATGTCATCGTCCCATCAAAAAACTGTTTCAGGTAATTGGTCAGTTTCTCATTTCGTCCGTCTCAGTTGTATTAATACACAATTTTTGATGCGATGGTTACGGGTTTCTGGCTTACACGCCCGTTCTCAGGCCAGACACCTAAAATTATAAAGTACATGTCGTACAATAACGTTCATATACACTATGCATATCCATATTACATATTCTTACATGGTTATAGATATACCTAGCTGTTAACCGTACCTAGTCATTCAATATGGTGCCAAAAGGCACGAATAGCTTCTGTGTAAAGAGTCAAACTGCGGGAAACCATCTCATTGATATTAGTGTAGGTGTGTACTACAGCACGTGACCGACACAACCAAATTGACAAATATTGCTACCAGTTGTCAGCTGGTCACTGTGATAGCTGTCGCCTTCATACACACGCTGCTGTTGCGTCCATTGCCATTTATTGGTGACATACTTTAAAAATAGAAACAAATAACAATTTTGCGTTACAGGGTATGTTATTTTAGAAAATATCGCAGCATTCAAATGAAAAAACCAATTTTACATTACAGCAAGTGCTAACAATTTTGAAACTTACTGCCAGATTGAAACTGTGTGCAGGACCGAGACTCGAACTCCGGACCTTAGCCTTTCTCATTCTGCTTAACAATTTTGTTTTACAAAATAACCTAGCATTCAAATTAAACACAAGAAGCCCTCTTGTATACAACCCTTTATTTTTATTGCAGGTTTCAATACAAAGAATTCCTACCTTCCTTATGGGGAGTCAGTGCTAATTATAATAATGTTATGGAAATGTAGGACATTAAAAATGACGGCAAATTTTATTCGGGCGGGATGTAGGAGGGGATATTATAACACACTGTGACTCTCACTCTCCCAGGAACGAATTCTTAAGCCGCACCTGCTGCCAAAGCGGGCTTCCCGCGGTACCCTTGACCGCACCGCTGAGGTATACAGAAGGACGTTTCGGCAGCGTGGAGCGCTGTCATCATCAGGAGAGGCAGGGGCAGGGCAGGCTCGCGAGCGATGCGCGGCACGCGGGCAGGTGGCGCCATTAGGCAGCGGCAGACCGCAGCGCTGCGGAATGCGCCGGCCTGAGGGCAAGACGCCAGGCTCACTCCACACCACTGGTTTGTGCCCGGCCGCGACTGCCTTCCGCTCTACTTCCTTCTTCCAGTTTCCTAAACAACTCAGTGCCCTTCTTCTCCATTGCCTAGTGAATAAAATAAGCAGCCAGGTAGAAGATTACGTGAAAGTCAGGAGACAGCAAGGTAACGCAGATCTAGACGTGATACTGGCTTCAGTTCGGTGGGGAAGAGCCCGCAAGTTTTCCACATATTCCTTCCGAGCTGAAGTCATGCAAGATGATCTCGTGAAAGTGTCATAAAGTTTCGTGGATCACGGAGAAGGGTAAATGTACTAACACGTCCGGTGCCGCCGCGCCGGCCGATGTGGCCGTGCGGTTCTAGGTTATTCAGTCTGGAATGTGTGTGATGTCCCTATGTTACTCAGGTTTAAGTAGTTCTACGTTCTAGGCGACTGATGGTGTCAGAAGTTAAGTCGCACAGTGCCGCCGCTCCACCCGGCGGTAGCACAATAGGCGGCCGACAACACGCCTAGCTGCGCCATCTAGTGTACACAATATTTCAATTACTGTGCGGGTCGGATTTGCCTCAGTCGGTACCGGGGCACTGTGCAGTGGACGTCTGTTGAGATTCAGCTGCTGGTTTATCGTTATGCCATTATCTGGTAAGTATATTTGTTTTTAATGTATGGTTCTTTATCTATAAGATAATAATTTTCAGCTAATGTCTGAAAACAGGCGAGAACGTAAGAGGGAATTATTTCCTGTTCATGGTGGATTTTGAGTCTAATTACGCTGAAAATTATTTTATAGATAAATAACGAGAAATTGAAAACAAATGCACTTATCTGCACAAGTTTCACCACGGAATGGTAGAAAGATAAGCCAACAGATAAATCCCAACCGACAGTCACTGCAGCCACGTCTCGATCCCTGAGTCAACAGATGGGGACGTTTGCAAGACAACAACCATCTGCACGAACAGTTCGACGACGTTTGCAGCAGCATGGACTATCAGCTCGGAGACCATGACTGCAGTTATCCTTGACGCTGCATCACAGACAGGAGCGCCTGCGATGGTGTACTCAACGACGAACCAGGGTGCACGAATGGCAAAACGTCATTTTTTCGGATGAATCCAGGTTCTGTTTACAGCATCATGATGGTCGCATCCGTGTTTGGAGACATCCCGGTGAACGCACATTGGAAGCCACACTGGCGTATCACCCGGAGTGATGGTATGGGGTCCCATTGGTTACACGTCTCGGTCACCTCTTGTTTGCATTGACGGCACTTTGAACAGTGAACGTTACATTTCAGATGTGTTACGAACCGTAGCTCTACCCTTCATTCGATCCCTGCGAAACCCTACATTTCAGCAGCATAATGCACGACCGCATGTTGCAGATGCTGTACAGGCCTTTCTGGATACAGAAAATGTTCGACTTGCTGCCCTGGTCAGCACATTCTCCAGATCTCTCATCATATTGAAAATGTCTGGTCAATGGTGGCCGAGCAACTGGCTCGTCACAATACGCCAGTCACTAATCTTGATGAACTGTAGTATCGTGTTGAAGCTGCATGGGCAGCTGTACCTGTACACGCCGTCCAAGCTCTGTTTGACTTAATGCCGAGGCGTATCAAGTCCTTTATTACGGCCAGAGGTGGTAATTCTGGGATCTATGCACCCAAATTAAGTTAAAATGTAATCACATGTCAGTTCTAGTATAATATATTTGTCCAATGAATACCCGTTTCTCTTCTGCATTTCTTCTCGGTGTAGCAATTTTAATGGCCAGTAGGGTATTTGTGGTACACATCGATTACGCAGTTGCATAATAAATATTGAGAATTATCGCTGTGCCCTGTCTTTCAAGTTCATTTTTGAAGGGTTATGACGATAGATTTGTGCTGCCTCTTTTTGAGCGAATAGTCACTTACCTGTGAACGAACAAACAGCGAACGGTATACAGCGCTTTGCCTTTGCCGAGCTGAAGAGAGTCGTGCCGGCCGAAAAATGCCACACCGCAGTTCTAAATGAAGTACCGCGCTGTAGCGAGTACTTCCGGGAAGGAACGAGCAGAACTTAGCTAAGCTTGGCCCGGCCGCGCCTCGCACAACACGACCTGCGTGCCGTTTGGCAGGCTGTGTCCGACCCTGTACTGCGGGGTAGTATACTCACGTGGAGCTAAGGGTGTGGCCGGCCCTGTACGACGGGTAATATACTCACCTGGAGCTCAGGGTGGGCGGACACTCTGGGGGTGACAGTTCTGTTGGAGTGGGCAACACGGAATATGACCTTCTGCGAACCACCCCCACGCCACCTCCCACTACTCCCTCTTCCTCCATCCCCTTGGCAGAGGAGCTGACCTGTCCGGCCGGCAGCGCGCAGCTGCGTCGCGAGTTTTTGTGTCCGGGCTGCGGATATTGAAATAGTTGCGACGTGTCTCGCGCTGCCCATCCCACCCTCCGTCATCCCCCACATCTGATCGGCAATGCCTCCCCTCACCCCCAAGTCCCCCGTCTCTGCCGAGACGTGCAAACTTTCGCGAACCTTCGGCATTCGAGTTATTCGCTGCGGAATGTTGTCTCGCCCTTTTTGTCTCTTTTGTTGAAAGGTGGACGCAATATTGGGATCCACCGAGGGACCTCTCTCTAGTGACACATCAATACCGCATCAGTTCATGTATTCATATATTAGTCAAGTTCGAAAGGGACAGTAGGGTAATTACGTGATACAATTCTCGTGAATTCGCCCGTTCCACTGTTCAAAGACTGACACGAAACGCTGACTTCTTCGGATCAAATATTAGTCGGTATTCCAACCAAAATTCTAAAATGTCAAAAGATGGTAATAGTATCAGAAGCCTGGACAGGGCGCGTGAGACAATTGCGTTCTGCAAACCTGCGCTGTCTCATACTGGTCCAGGATGTACACTTCAGCCGGCCGCTGTGGCCGAGAGGTTCTAGGCGCTTCAGTCCGGAACCGCCCTGCTGCTACAGTCGCAGGTTCGAGTCCTGCCTCGGGCATGGATGTGTGTGATGTCCTTAGGTTTGAGTCTAGGGGAATGATGACCTCATATGTTAAGTCCCATAATGCTTAGAGCCACTTTTTTGGCACTCCATTCAGTGCCTTCATCAAAAATTAAATCTTGAAATTGGTCTATAAGTACTGACGAACAGTAAAAGAAGGAAACAGTACTTGCATGTCACGTTTGCGATAAATATCAAGCGCTAAGGCCTCAGTCACAAAAAATTCAAAAAGAGTACAAGGAAGGCGAGCCACTAAGGGCTGTTTATACATCTAAATGTACATTTATACTCCGCAAGCCACCAAATGGTGTGTGGCGGAGGGCACTTTACGTGCCACTATCATTACCTCGCTTTCCTGTTCCAGTCGCGTATGGTTCGCAGGAAGAACGGCTGCCGGAAAGCCTCCGTGCGCGCTCGAATCTCTCTAATTTTACATTCGGGATCTCCTCGGGAGGTATAAGTAGGGGGAATCAATACATTCGATACCTCGTCTAGAAACGCACCCTCTCGAAACCTGGACAGCAAACTACACCGCGATGCAGAGCGCTTCTCTTGCAGAGTCTGCCACTTGAGTTTGCTAAACATCTTCGTAACGCTATCACGCTTACCAAATAACACTGTGACGAAAAGCGCTGCTCTTCTTTGGATCATCTCTATCTCTCTGTCAACCCTACCTGGTACGGATCCCACACTGATGAGCAATACTCAAGTATAGGTCGAACGAGTGTTTTGTAAGCCACCTCCTTTGTTCATGGACTACATTCTCTAAGGACTCTCCCAATGAATCTCAACCTGGCACCCGCCTTACGAGTACCAACAATTAGCTTTATATGATCATTCCACTTCAAATCGTTCCGGACGCATACTCCCAGATATTTTACAAAAGTAACTGCTACCAGTGTTTGTTCCGCTATCATATAATCATACAATAAAGGATCCTACTTTCTATGTATTCGCAATACATTACATTTCTCTATTTTAAGCGTCAATTGCCACTCCCTGCACGAAGTGCCTATCCGCTGCAGATCTTCCTGCATTTCACTGTAATTTTCTAATGGTGCAACTTCTCTGTATACTACAGCATCATCCGCGAAAACCCGCATTGAACTTCCGACACTATCTACTAGGTCAAGTACGAGGGTTGGCACTTAAATAGTGGCAAATATTTATTCACAACCGATACAAAAGAGTTACATGTTTTCCCCGTTGCTGTCCTTCAAGGGAGTCACCAGCGTTGTGTAGAACCCGTTGCCGGCGGTATGGAAGGCTCAGTACACCGTTTGCAGAGCCTGTTCTGTTGATGGTGCGAATGGAGCGGTCTACTGCCTGTCGAATCTCTGGAGCAGCTCTGAAGCGAATGCCACGAAGTAGTTCCTTCATATTCGGAATCAAATAAAAGTCACAGGACTGAAGTCCGGGGAGTATGGTGGATGGTACAGCACTTCCCTGTCCCATCGAGCGAACAGAGCAGCCACAGCTTGCGCTGTATGCGCCCGCGCATTGTCGTGCATAATGATGGATGGGGTAGGCAGAAAGTGTCGCTGCTTCTTTAGCAAAGCTGGTCGCAGGTGATGCTCCAAGCACGAACAGTATTACTGTGCACTAGCGGTCTGCCTTGGAGGAACGTAATGCGTTAGGATAACACCATCACAGTCGTACACAAGAATTCCCAATAATTTTCACCATACTGGGGCTCTGACGCACTTTCTACTTTCGCGGCGATCCATAATGACGCCATTCGTTGGATTGGCGTTTCAGTTTTGGCTTGTACGATGTGACCCATGTCTCATCCAATGTTGCGGTACGGCATAAGAGGTCTCTCCTTTGCGCTCATAGCGCTCCAATTGCATCTGAGCAGCGTCGTAACTCATCCATTTATGCATTTCCGTCAAGTCATGAGGAACCCATCTAATTCGGTTTCGTTGGCGAGCTCACGAATCGTATGGCGTCGATCACTGTCCACTAACGCGGCAACCGCATGCACGTCTTCCTCAGAGACGCTAGGACGACCTAACCGATGCATGTCTGCCACAGTTTGCCGACCTTCGTTGAAGGCTTTTACCCAACGTGCCTCCGTTCTGTACGGCAATGCCGATTCCCCGCACGCCTCTTGAAGACCTTGATGACACTCTCGTGCTTTATAGCCTCTGCCACATTCAGACTTGATCCAACTCCGTTGTTCCTGTTTCGAAAACATAGTGACATCGTTACTTTAGACCGCTAGCTCACAGGTGTGTTTCCCTCGATTGTGCGCAAGCCGATGACGTGGGGCGGGCGAGTCCGTTTACACGGAGGGGAGGTAGGTATGCCAACAGCGTGTGACAATAGTAGATTCCATTTGAGTACTGTCTCCACAGCAGTGTTGCCACCGTGTAAGTTACAACCTACGTATAAAGCCGCAGGTAGCAACGGTCTGTCGGACTCTAGTTAGCAACTGTGGGCAGGTGAACATTACACCAAGTTTTAACCCAAGATTTTATTAATTTTTAGACGACATAGTTGTATGGAGATAAACAGTGATTAATTTACTTATAATCCATTGTTCAAAATGACAGTCACAATCGCATTATTTATTTTGCCGCCGACCGGTTTCAACGCGCAATGGTGTCAAAAAAATGGTTCAAATGGCTCTGAGCACTATGGGACTCAACTGCTGTGGTCTTCAGTCCCCTATAACTTAGAACTACTTAAACCTAACTAACCTAAGGACATCACACACATCCATGCCCGAGGCAGGATTCGAACCTGCGACCGTAGCAGTCGCACGGTTCCGAACTGCGCGCCTAGAACCGCGAGACCACCGCGGCCGGCCGCGATGGGGTCATCTTCAGGCCAATTTACACTGTAAAATTATAATATTAGTAAGTAATCATGCACATAATCTACAAGTAATTAGTCAAAGCTACATAAATAAACAGATTTTTATACCTATTTGCCTGTGCACGGACGGTTCTCTGCATGAGCTTAAATAACGGCCAACAACATTTGGGCAGACGGTAACGCCCTCCACGGTGACCAACGGTAGTTACACGCTTAAGCAAGAAATCGTAAATTTTAAAGTTTTTTCCACTGGTAATATAAAACATAATAAATAATAATAAGTATAATTAATTAAACCTTGAGAAATTTGCAATTCTTTAAAATTCAGGTAACTGTTGTCCCATTCATTTTTCACATCATTTGTGGATAGAGTAGAGCCCTCTATCTTTTGTGGTAGGGACGCCGTTGGATGAGCGATAGTGTATATCAAGCGCTCCCTAGCCTGTGTGGTTGAGACGCTGTCGTCATGGTAGCCGCTTCGTATGAGTCGTCTGCTGTAATACAATCGTTGTGCGGCGTTTGCTGTTGTGGTAACGGCGTGCCATAGTCATTCTTCTGCCATGTTGTTGTCAATCAATGTGGTCTTTTGCTGCGGCGTTACCTTTGCACAGCATGCGTTGTCGTAGTGTATTCTGGCTGTTATCCATAAAAGTATTCCCTAGTAATTAGTGAAAAAACTTCAAAATCAGTGTATTCCCTTGTTTTAAAATTAACATATTAGAAAAAGAAGAATATCAAGTGCCCCTTAGCCTATTTGGCTAGGATTCCGTCGTCATACTAGCCTCCTCTTACGTGTCGTCCGCTGTAGCATAGCATTCGATATCGTAGCAGCTACAGCAGACGACTTATACAAAGCGGCTACCATGACGACATCGTCCCAACCACGCTCATGGCAACGGCGTCCTAACCACAAAATGAAACAAATGATGTGAAAAATGAATGGGACAACAGTTACTTGAATTTTAAAGAATTGTAAATTTCTCGAGGTTTAATTAATTATATTTACTATTTATTATGTTTTATATGACAAGTGGAACAAATTTTAAAATTTACGATTCCTTGCTTAAGCATGTAACTACCGTTGGTCACCGTGGAGGGCGTTACCGTCTGCCCAAGTGTTGTTGGCCGTTATTTAAGCTCATGCAGAGAGCCAACCGTGAACTCCTCTCTGGCTGGACATGGGGGTTGCACCCCTTTACAGTCCTCCACACCTACAAACCCTTAATCCGTCCCATCCTCTGCTATGGCAGTCCTGCATGGATATCTGCCCCCCACCCCCCCAAATTCTTTAAGTCCCTCCAGATCCTTGAGCGTCATGCACTCCGCCTCGCCTTCCGTATACGCCTCCCCTCCCTCACGCGGATCCTCTACGACCTCATTCCTTTCCCCCATCTGCTCCTATTCCTCGAACATATCCGGATCCTCTACACCTCCCGCCGCCTTGAACCCCCTCACCCCCTGGTTGCTCCTCCCCTCTCCCATCCCCGCCCCCTACCATGTCTTCACTGTTGTATCCCCCCTACCTCCATCTCTACACCCTACATCTCCTTTCCCAAGGTGGCTTTCATCAACTCTCCCTCCCGAATGATGCCCTCTCTTCGTCCATTTATCCCTCCTATCAACCCTGTCTTCACTCCCCCTCCTTTCCTCTGTCCTTTTCCTGGGCTCCCTCTCCACTCCTTTCTTCCTCTTTTTTCCCCACCTCCCCTCTCTCTGCCCTCTTCTCTCCCCCGAGTCCTTTTGCATTTCCATCCTCTGCCTCTTCTTATTCCCTCTCGCGTCTGCCCTGCCCCTCTCCCCCCTTATGAGTCCTCTCCCTCCTTGGTTCCCCCCTTTCGTTTTCTCCTCTCCTCCCTCCTTGTTTTTTCCCCCTCCTCCAGGTCCCCCACCCCCAACTGCCTTTGCCTCGGGAGTGTCATATTTGTGCCACCATTTTCGTGCAGTGTTTTACAGTGTGTGTTTTCCGGTGAGTGTTCCGTGGTGTGTCTTTAGCGAAGTGTAGCGAACAGCCATCATACTGTCGCTGGGTGTGATTTTTTATCTCTTTCGAACAGAAACCAGACTGTCGCCATGTTTTTTAATTGTGTGTCTACTATGTTACTTGTCTGATTCATGTGTATTTTAACGACATTGCCAACCCTTTTTGCTTTCTGTTTTAACTTTCCGCATTTTTACGCCGTTTTACACTTTAAGTCATCATTTTATCGCCTGTTTTTCCTTGTTTCTTTCTTCGTCCTTTTCTTAAAAAAAAGTCTGTAGGCTGTAGAGAAGCGTAATAAGCTGCTGCCTGGGAATTGAAAATCAATAAAGAAAAAAAAAAAAAGCCAATCGTGCACAGTCAGGGTGACGACTCCAGCGAGCCACCAAATGGGTATAAAAATCTCTTCATTTATGTAACTTTGACTAATTACTTGTAGATTACGTACATGATTACTTACTAATATTATAACTTTATAGTGTAAATTGCCCTCAAGATGACCCCATCGCGGGTTGAAACCAGTTGGCGGCAAAATAAATAATGCGATTGTGACTGTTATTTTGAATAATTCATTGCACCAAGAGTGCCACCTAGAAGCCGTAAATATAATGGGGATGCTTAACATTTAAAATATAGACAGATGAATGTTAAGATGAACAGTATTTAGATGGCACTCTTGGTGTAATGTTCACCTGCGCGCAGTTGCCAACGCGGGCGCCTCAGTCTGTTGCTACCTGTGGCTTTATATGTATGAGCAGCCCTTAGTGGCTCGCCTTCCGTATACTCTTTTTTAAATTTATATGACTAAAGCCTTAGCGCTTGATATTTATCTTTTACGTGACATTTAAGTACTGTTTCTTTCTTGTACTGTTGGTCAGTACTTCCAATTTTATATAAAAAAATTTCCCATAATTTTGTACTTGTGCTATAGGCCAATTTAAATATTTAATTTCTGATGAAGGCACTCATAGAAGTGTCAAAATACTTAAATTAACTTTAGTTTGTAAACGGTCGCTGAGTACGCAGTCATGTTTAAAACTTTATAACAAGTAATCACAACTACAGCACTAAAACATAAAATGCCAAAATAACTTTTGTACTTAACTTGGATAGTAACACACAACTACGCATTGCTCTACTGCTACCAGTGTCGTTAGAGAGCTACCACATCCAGCTGCAGACACTACCTTACCAAACTACCGACGCATATATAATAATAAATTATTTTACAATAGTACAAAAAACTGTTTTTCATATAGCAGTTAACAAGACAAATTCTCAGCAGTCACACTCACATTATAGTATTAACGGAACATCTGAGCTTTAATACAATTAATTCACACTCACAGTTTGTAGCCTACAGTCACTCTCACAGTGCCCTCCTGTGTGTCATCAACAAACAGTCACAATTTTTTCATTTAACAACAACAGGCCGTAGAGAATCTTGTCACCTAGTTCTCCGTTTATTAGTTAGTTACCTTAATGTTCCGTGGGTCATTTTGTGCCCTAAACCGTAATTATGTGGAGAGAGTGATTTTACATTCCCATCAGTTTGTTAGTGATTCCTACCCACCACATTTTACACATTACAACAATAGGAATTCTTCTGTGCAACACAAGGACAAAACTTTTCAGTTTGTTTTAAAATTTACTTTGTTTTCTGTCAGATATTTTATATCATTTGTTAACTGATCAAAAATTTTAGTTGCGGCATTGTGCATCTCTTTATGCTAAAGACAACCTTAATGTAGAGTAGTGAGTGTTATTTTTATTTCTAGTGCTGTAGATCATTTTTCTTTATGGATTTTTTACGACAGAAATCTTCATGATACTGTGAAGTAGTAGTAGTCAGAATGCCCAGCTGCTTAACAGATGTCTACAAGAGCGCCACATATTATTCATACAGCACGTTTTCGAACAGTTACCCCAGAACATTATTCCATACGACATTACTGAATGAAATTATGTAAAATATTTCAACTTATTGTTTTCTCTCGCCCAAAGATTTCCATTGATTCAAATGTGTTTTAGGAGTTCCAAAATGTGCTTTTTCCGCTAGAGGTGCAGAACCGAGTACGTTGCGTTTCTTTAGTATTGAGATTGATACCATTCGCAGGAAACCAAATGGTTGAAATGGCTCTGAGCACTATGGGACTCAACTGCTGTGGTCATCAGTCCCCTAGAAAGTAGAACCACTTAAACACCTAACTAACCTAAGGACATCACACACATCCATGCCCGAGGCGCACGAAACCAGGCAATGTTACTTTCGAGAACTTTTTTTACCATTTCTTCTGTTTCTGTATATACGCTTGGATTGATTATTAGTGTCATCTGCAAAAAGAACTAATTCTTCTTTTAGTATGTTATACGGAAGACCGCTTACGTTATGAGGAACGGTAGTGGACCTAAGATGCAGTCTTGGGGAACCCCATACGTGTTTTCTCCAATTCAGAATACCGTCCCCGGACAATACTGTTTGCATTACAAGTACAACGTTCTGCATCATTTTGGGTAGCTGCGACATTATTCATTGGGAGGCTATAGCATCAGTCCTGTAAAAGTTCAACTTATCTGGGAGAATGCCTTATAAGATCACAACCACATAGCCACGAATGTGCAACTGTCACTGCAAAACCGCTCAGTTACTGCTCCTCAAGATACGCAGAAACCCCTTTCTCCGCCTCAACTGCGTTCGCTGTCCGTTCGTCCGGGCAAAAGGCACCAGCCGCTCCACCATGATGTTGTGTCGACCAGGCCACGCCCCCCCTCAGACCGTAGTGACGTCCGGCTGACAGCACCGCAACACACCAGCTGCTCGAGGCCGTTGTCCGTTTCCGTACAGCGACTGACCAGTTCTAAGACCTTCAGGTCCAGCCCGAATGCATGTCACGCAGAATCGCTGATGTATTACGTTCCAAATGTGAACCAATATGCTGTTAAGGTCGTGTTTATAACACTTCGGCTATCAAACGCTACGGGGTATCTGGGAGGGAGAAACTGCCCTATGTGGCTCGGTAGCCCGTACTCGCTCTGGCGGTGTGTAAACAAAAACTGCAACGACAAAATGATGATGAACTTGGCACCTGTGCAAAAGGCAAAAAGCAGAAGTTTAATGGGTAACTGTTACACAACAGATTTCCATACACAACAGATTTCCAGTCATTCCCAGGATTTTTTTTCTTTCCATTGTCCCCTCTTTCACCGCTCCAATATTTCGTTAGGTAAAAATTGCAAAGTTTCACAGAGGATCGCAACCCTTCAGTACTGGCTGTCCAAAACATGCAGTCAGTATCAAGGTCGGAGGGAAGCCATTTACAATAGCCCACTGCCTAGCTAACCTTAGCGTTGAGCATAGCGTTACCTAAAATTACCCTGTGCGGTGTACTTCATAGTTACTCGTAAAATATAGAACTTACGGAATAGATATGGGCTGCACTGAACTGGGAGATTTTATCTAGAATACTGTGGAGTACAGTCTGTGTGCCATGTTCTTCGAGTCAGTAACT
Source organism: Schistocerca gregaria (assembly GCF_023897955.1). Taxonomy (NCBI): domain Eukaryota; kingdom Metazoa; phylum Arthropoda; class Insecta; order Orthoptera; family Acrididae; genus Schistocerca; species Schistocerca gregaria. The sequence goes on along the minus strand of NC_064920.1, from coordinate 1,203,575,606 downwards.
TGGACAGCTTATCAACGCCTGATTGAAAGAAACGTTTGTTTTCGCATATCAGTTTTTCATAGGCCTTCTACCGTATGATCAATACCCTGTTAACCACTGTCATATGCATGGCATAGGACATGTCCCCTTGTATCAACTGTTGGCGTCTCTCTCTGTACCGTCAGTGAACACCGCGCAGGAAGAATGGCTACTCAAATGCATCTATGCGCACTGCAATCAGTCTAACGATCGTTACGGAAGCGCTACGTAAGAGGCTGTAGTCTATTCACAGATTCTTCACTTCATGGTGGTTCTTGATGATGATGATGTTTGGTTTGTGGGGCGCTCAACTGCGCGTCATCAACACCCGTACAATGTCCCAATTTTTACACAATCGATTTTTTTCACAGCCCAATCTAGCCAGTCACGAATGATGGTGATGAAATGAGGACGACAACAGACACACCCAAGCCCCGGGCAGAGAAAATCCCGTGGTTCTTGAATCTTTGTATGTAGGCTTCCAGGGGATAGTTTGAGCTTGGACTACCAGGGGATAGTAAGCGCGTATCTTCGAAACCTGACAAAGTTTTTCAGCATCTCCGTCACGATCTCGTCTTTTATCATAGACTCTGTCCTTCTTTTTACAGGTTCTGTGTCCTCTGGAAGTTATATTGTGTATCGGCGCCACATACTTGAAAACTTCTTTATTTGTATGAGTGTGGCTGTATTTAAATTGCTGAATGACTGAGATCCACGACATCCTAGCGCAACGCAATCTGACTGCTAAAAAAAAAAAAAGTAACCTGACTTCAAATAATTAATTCAAAAAAATGGCCCTGACTAAAAAGATATCCTAGCAATAACCTACACATTTCATTAAACACTTACCTCACAACAATCTTCATTACTCGAACTACTGCAATACAGCGAGCGGCAATACTGCCAGCTAAACAAAAGATTTTAACTACTAAAGCCACTAACTAGTAATAGGCATGTGGTTAGCAAAGGAGAGATTTTTTTGCAAACCAAACAATGTATTTTTTACCTTAATAATGTGACGTCCAGTTCAAACACGTATAGAAATCGTCATTGACATCTGGTACAAAAGTATATAGTAATGAATAATATTCAATCTCCAAGTCTAACATATACAGATCGTTAGCCTACGCTAACACTTCAGACCTCTACCCTCCGTCAATGCTAACTTCTCACAGCTAACATCCTTCACTGCTGGCTGTGATTCTTGAGTTTCTCCCGGCGTATTTGATAATAAAAAATCCGCGGGTGTACTGCCGGTCTACAGTGTCCAACGGGGACAATATTTCTCATTCCGTCAATTCACCTGATGATGGTGACATGTATGATCGCCGAAATATTGTGCCCGTTGTACACTGCAGACGGGCAGTACACCCGTGGATATTTTGATCATCACTGCTGGCTGTTCACCTCCAACTGCCCAACAGTACTTCCATCACTTCTGGCGACTAAAAATGGTTCAAATGGCTCTGAGCACTATGGGACTCAACTGCTGTGGTCATTAGTCCCCTAGAACTTAGAACTACTTAAACCTAACTAACCTAAGGACATCACACACATCCATTCCCGAGGCAGGATTCGAACCTGCGACCGTAGCAGTTGCACGGTTCCGGACTGCGCGCCTAGAACCGCGAGACCACCGCGGCTGGCTCTGGCGACTAACTTCCAACTGCCCAACACTACTGGCGATTAACTTCCAACGAGTCCTACAAGTCACAGATTCTCTTACGAAGAAAGTGCAATCAGAGACCCAGTGCAAAGCGCTACACTGCGCTGCTGACACAGAAGCAACCCACTTACAACTTGGACAAAATTGTAGAACGGCCAAGAGAGAGTTTTCTGAAGAATCTACTTTGTAGACTGAAGTTTCTCGGTATCGTAATAATGAACCAAGATGTATCGTCCACTTTACTTGTTAATATTGCACCAAAGCGATCATTCTAGTTACTTTGTTACACCTTTCGGGCCTGGTGTACTGTCGGTAAAGCGCGTCCCTGGAAACCGAGAGGTCACAGGATCGAATCCCGAGCGGGCCATTCAAATTTTCAGCCTGCCTTTAATGTGGCCTTCACCTTACAACGATGTCGGAAGTCACCAGGAGCGATACGTGGTTTGAATTCCACGTTAACGGTATGTCTTGTTTCCGCTGCTGGAACACCAAGTTGGATTAGGGCCACTGAAGTTGCCGAAGTGGCGTCAAATTGAATGACTTTGACAGCCAGCTGTTTGTATCAGTCGACTGCTTCTAATCGTGATTCACTGATATTGTACTCACAGGGTACTATTTTTTGGTGTTTTATCGAGTGAATATTTAAAGGAAAAATCCATATTTGAAAAAGTACGAAATCTTATCAAGAGCTGACTGGATATTAACGCTGTTTTTTTTCACAGTTTTTTTTCTTATAGATAAGAGAATAATCTACAAGAAATCTGACATTAGTATTGGCATGTTCCGCCACGTCCCTAATGTACAACATAAACAGAAAAAGTGCTTGTGAACTTCCGTGGTGTACGCTTAACGTTACTTTCAACTTATGTCTCTCATTATTTATAAATATTCTATCCATTCACAAACTTAGTTTCATAAACCACATGATCGTTCTTCGTCCGTTACGGTTTAGTCGGAATGATGCTGCCCGTGGACTGGCATCTGTCCTGACAGCTGCCGGGAACAGAGGAAGTAATTAACGCAGGGTTTCATAATCCAGGTTACGCAACGAATATTCTTGGCTGATGGTATAATAGAGTGGCCCTCGTAATACGCCGGGATAATTGGCGAGGCCGCATTCTCGTCGTTCCACGCTGAGGGAAGCGCTTCTTCTGTCTGTGTTTGCTGCACTGGCGTTCATTGTTACTTGTCTCTCAGAACTACTGCTCCTCTCCCTCCCCCCCTCCCCCTTTCCCTAACCTGTGGCTGAAAAAACTTCCTGGTGCTGAGCCAGGCCGGTACTCGGAACTCCAGAACCTTGCTTTTCGCGCTCAGTGCTCCTACTGATTGAACCGCGCAGGCCGTCAGGGCGCATCTTGAGTCGTTATCTGGATAGCGTACTCGGTAAGAGCATTTGTAAGCTCACCGACCAGGTTTTCCGCCTTCGGTAGTCTGATAAGTTGCTCCCTTGACCGCCATCATGGCATTTATAAAGTAAACAATACAGCACAGCAGCAAATGATTTTCGACCTTGTAAATAGCCTTTTTAGGTTTTTATATTGGTAACGTCACGTAGCGCTCTGTATGAAAATCACTGATTGTGCTGTGTGCAGTCTGTGGCTGGTTGGCATTGTTGGAATATTTGCTATTGTAGTGTTGGGTAGTAGGATGTGAAAAGCGCGTAGCGTTGCGCAGTTGGGGGTGAGCTGCCAGCAGTGGTTGATGTGGGGAGAGAAATGGCAGAGTTTTGAGAGCGTATGATCTGGACGCGTGTCCATCAGAGACAGTAAATGTGTAAGACTGGATGTCATGAACTGATATATATAATGACTTTTGAACACTATCAAGGTAAACACATTGTTTGTTCTCTATTAAAATCTTTCATTTGCTAACTGTGCCTATCAGTAGTTAGTGCCTTCAGTAGTTATAATCTTTTATTTAGCTGGCAGTAGTGGCGCTCGCTGTATTGCAGTAGCTTGAGTAACGAAGATTTTTGTGAGGTAAGTGATTTGTGAAACGTATAGGTTAATGTTAGTCAGGGCCATTCTTTCGTAGGGATTTTTGAAAGTCAGATTGCGTTGCGCTAAAAATATTGTGTGTCAGTTTAAGCACATTCGTGTATAATTGTTCAAAGAGGACGTTTCACATAGACCAGTCTTGTATAAATTTTTCTAAGGGGACGTTTCATATGTCGACCCTTAGCCAAGGATACCTCACTGGAATCTTCTGATTTTTTCTTGTAGTTTGTGTAATTAGTGTAGCTTTTGTTTATTGCTAGCGCGTAATCATAGAATTTCCTTTGTAGTTGCAGTCTTTCATTGTTGTACAGTGAAACAGTTGTGGCATGCATGTAGCTTTGCACAAAGTATTTCGCAGCTGCGCTTGAAATTAACTAGATATTATTTTCAGTGATATGTTAATGTGTTCTCTTATTTTTGCTTTTCAAATTGTGCTTTTTTTGTGTTGTCGTGTGAAATATTGTGGCAATAATGGCGTGTGAAAAACGTAATACTAGGCTCCAAAGTAAACTGAGAAATGACAGTGAAGACGAAAGCAGGGTGTTAGCGCCACCATGTAATGAATTAACTAATGTTCAAAGTAGTAATTTGGTAATTGTGCATAGGGAAATGGAGCGGGTTGCAAATAATGGTGTAGGCAGTGAACCAATTAGTGAACAGGAAAGCGTTATCGATCGATCGGTCGGCAACAGTTCGCCTCAGGATTCCGAAATGACAGGACACAATATTGCAAATACTGTACATTCAGGTTTTGCGTCCTCGCCGTTTTGTCAAATAAGTCAAGACACATTTTCTGTTTTTCAAACTGCGAATATTGTCGGTGCAAATGCATTGCCGAATAGGACTAAGGAACATGTTTCAGACACCAGTGCATTGTTATTACAATTAATGCAACAAATGGGACAAAAGCTTCAAAAGTTAGACACAATGGAACAAAATCTTCAAAAGTTAGACACAATGGAACAAAATCTTCAAAAGTTAGACACAACGCTTGAACAAAATCAGAAACAAATGGGACAGAATCTTCAAAAGTTAGACACAATGGAACATAATCTTCAAAAGTTAGACGCAATGGAACAAAATCAGAGACAAACACAGCAAAAGCTTCAAAAGTTAGACACCACACTTGAACAAACACGTGAAGATTTAACTAATGAGTTACATAACATCGAATCGAAATGTCAAAAAGTCTGTAATGACGTAAAAACACAAATTTGTGAGCATTTCCAACCTATTTTTTCGCGGCATGAAAATGCATTACAGAATCACGAAGCAGCCATAAAAGAACTGCAAACTATTGTTCATGAAAATCATGAGACCTTGCAAGCTAAAATTGACTCAGTTGCATCCACCGATTCGGTTACGCAACTTGCAAGAACTCAGGAAAACTTAAAGGTCACAGTAGATTCGATTTCAACACAAATGGACACTCTGAAACTTGGTTCAGAAAAACACACTAAGGAAATGTGTTCACTATCGGAGAAAGTAGCCGAACTTTCAGATCAGTTCACTAACTTATCTACGAAGGTAGATGATGATCTGAATGACACTAAACCTGTAGCCTTCACTGACACTGAAGAGTATGAACAAATTAGGAAATTCAAACAGAATCAAAATCAAATCAACACACAGTACAAAAGAGAAATGCGGGAAGTACAAGATCAGTTGGCTCAAGTAATACAAGAATTACGTATTTCAGAGGACACTCGCACTCCAATACGGGAAGAGGGACATAAAAATACGGAACTGCCACAAAATAATAACACAGGGCACTTTGGAGATTATGAAAGAAATTGGCAAAGTACACCGAATTTTGAGATGGAACCGCCGAAACGACGTAACAATGACCGATATGCTACCCGCCGACACTATGATTTTGACTATAAGTTGTTCATTACTACACGTAAATTCAAAACATTTAAGAATTCTGGCAACGACATTCATCCTCAAGCGTGGCTCCATCAATTCTCTAATTGTTTTCCTCCCAACTGGTCATTAGAACACAGATTAGAATTTATGTGTGGCTACTTAGAGAATGAACCAGCTGTAAGAATGCGATCGGTCATTCACGATTGCCACAGTGAAGGAGAATTTTACCATGCCTTCCTCTCAGCATATTGGTCCCAAGCCACACAAGACCGAGTAAAACATAGCATCATAATGATGAAACATTTCGATCAATCTGAATTTTCCAGTCTTGTGAAATATTTTGAAGACATGTTGCACAAGAATCAGTACCTGTCAAACCCATATAGCCCTTCAGAACTCATCCGCATTTGCATAATGAAATTGCCTGAACATTTAAGGAATATTATTTTAGCAGGACGATGCAAAGACGACATTGAAGCTTTTCAGGGACTGTTACAAGAACTGGAAATTGACACTGACAATCGCGGAACGCGAAAACAGGAACACAACAATTACAGGTCACACCTGTCACAATTCCGCGATGACAGAAATAATACACGACAAGGCTATTCGTACAACGTAAATCGTGACCAAAACGGACACCACCCGTATGACAACCGTTGGCAGAGTAGTAATAATTACAGGGAAAGGTCACCTCTCCGCGGTAATGACTATCACAGAGACAATCAGAGAAACAGACAATATGGGAACCAAAATAATTATTATCAAGGGAGACGGAATAACTTCAGACGCAACGGTCCAGCGCGCAGTTACGATTCAGGGAGAAATTCTCCACCACGTGAGCGACCACAAATTAATTACAGAAATTACCGACATGACAACAGACGATATGATCGTAACGACAGACCTGAATTGCATCAGAGCTGGCGGGATTCAAACAGAGCAGGGCCCTCTCGGCAAGGTGAATTTGTAGAATTTAGGTCTCCTAATCCCAATAACGACGCGTGCCAACAAAGAAACAGACAATGACTCGGACCGCAGGCAGCCGCGTGGGCCGGCTGGCTCAGAGAAAAATAACATAAGCTAACCTTGAGCAAAATTCCAGTGTTCCTTACCGACGTAATCACATGATAATTGCGTTGAAGTTGAAACTCTGCGTACTAGGAAGAGTAAAGGTTTACACCACATTTCACATGTAAAACCGTTTATTGAAAGATAATCTGCTTTTTAACTTTGTCTTTGCCATAAAACATTTCACTTCACATTTCTAGTATGCTTTGTCACACTGAGAAACTGTTAACATGCAACAATGTTTGAAGTTTACTATCCAGTCTAGAACCTACGGAACATATTTAGACAGTATTTACGGGTGCATTGTTATAGTGAACAGACATCACAGTGTTATTGCGTGTATACATTCTTGCTTGTTAGTTGCACGATTACGTAACGACTATAAGGCTCACATACTTAGAACATTTACCAGTATTGCTAATGAGATTTTAATGCAACATTTTGGTTTACTTGAAAATACATTCTGGATTTAAAGTACTTTCTGTGAGATACCAGATGACACAGTGGTTAGTTTATGTGACAGCTACACGATTTTATCACGACGCTACTAATGAGTGACAATTTACAATGTTGCTTTTGCAGTTTATCTGTTTTATATCTGCACAGTTTTTCTGAATTTTTCTGGAAAGTAAAACATGTTTTAGTAGTAACTTTTGTGGTATAGCTACAATGAGACAGCCTTTTCTGTAGCACAACAATACGTACAGTACAGTACTTACTTCATCACGACAATAAGCGTAATAACTAAGATATCTATACGCAAAGCATTTCAATTTCGTTTATCATGAGGTAAGTGCATTGACTTCTGCAGAACTTAGCTTTCGGAGGACAATAACTACGACACTTCCACAGAGATTGTCTTACAGCAAGACGCACATTTAGTGCTACAGGACACGCATTAAACTATTTATTTTTCAACATATTTGAATTACAAAGAAAGTTTTCCGTGATACATTTCATTCCATTGCTGTAATCTGTAACACCTGAGGATATAATTACATTAATCCTCAGGGGGGTACATGCTTTGTGTACCATGTGTTTGGCAAGCACAAGGAGCCCTAGCTAATATGGTATTTACTTATACAACTTTACACATCGGTACCATATTTCTCTAACACATAAATTACACAGCTATCTGATAATTTAACTGAGAGACAAACTTTTTTTTACTACATCAGTGACAGATGTTTACGTAATTACAAAGTTGGATAATTTCACACTTATGAAATTGTATTTTGTCTGTACTGTGTGAACCCTTCAAATTTTTTTCGGAACCATTGTGATGCTATAAGAGCTTTGAATGATGTATTTGGTATGGGATCAAGATGTTTAAAGTACGTTTGAGGTAGTTGACACTTTTGACATGAGCAGAGAATTTTTATTAGGTTTTGAAATTATTGGAGGAAGCTACGACGATTTAGAGAGTTGACTGAGGTGTTATGATGTTATTATTACGACGACGATGTGAATTATGCTGCTGAAGTATGCTTAAGCTGATGCTATATGAGTTATTTGGTTATGCTACGTATCTGTTATGATGACATATTGAAGAAGTGTCAACGAATATACATATGTGTCATAAGGTAAGGAATAATGAGTAGTGGTTAGGGACTCTGGTTTGTGAAAAAGGTTGTTGGAAACCAAGAATCGTACTTTAAGTGTTATGAAATGTATGTACATGCGTGAATGTATTACAATGCCGACGAAAATTTTTGAACACTATTATTTTTAAATGATTTTATTTTTACAGATTTGTAACGCAAATTCTTGACCTGTGAAATTTTTTATATGAGACTACCACTGTAGCGGAAACTGGTGTCGTAAATATTTCGGTAAGACAATTAAGTGACCACCTGCACGTAATGCGTCGTGGGCACCCAGCTGCGCGATAAACACCTGACAAAAGAGAGCCATTAGTGTGTGCCTTTCAGAGGCACAGGTGAAAAAAAAGGGCCATTATCCTCTCTATTGACATTCCTTTGTAGAAAGCACCGCAAATACGATACGCTCATTACTGAGAAAGATACTTACATCTGACACCTGATTATAACAAACGTCTTTCTACGAGAGTTGAGAGAATTCTACTAACTTATGAAATGTCACATGACTATTGAATTTATTTTTATGCTTTGTCCATAGTTGCTTATTTCATTTGATATCTGTTTTCCAGCTGTGTTGCAGCATTGGTTTTATAAAATTAAATGCATTTGTTAATGTGAACACTTTCTGTCGACAGATCTATTAAATAATTATTTTATGATCCACATTCTGCGAAAAAGAAGCTCTTGGAATGGAAAGAGCAATAAGAAGCGACTAATAACAGTAACTGTATATATAATTTTCTTTTAAGTACTTGGTAATTTGTTGTAGCATTAATTTTTGTGGTGCACCACTTTAAATGCATAGATATTAAGATGTGAATAGACATTGTCCTTATCTGCATTGTTGTCTTTAGTGTAACATTTTTTCTGCTTGAGCTTTGTCATGTTTAGTTATAAGCTGTTGCATTTGCTGCTGCTGTTTACCAGGCACAATGTTACTGAATTTGACTTTGTATTACTCTGTTAAGCCAGTTTTACTACGCATTTATTTTTTCTTGTTTGCTGCGCATTGCCTTATATTAGTTGTAATATTGCTGCCTTTTTTTGCCAATTTCCGTTTTTTTATCATTTCTGTTTGTGTTAATTGTTTTGTGCTGCTGCATTGCCTTGTCCCTTAGTTTAGCATCTGAGCTCAGTAGATTTAAGTTAGCTTAAGAGGGGGTAGCCTATATAAGAGAATGAGTTGCGATGGATTTGAAGAAATGCACTGAGAGGTTATATGAGAAAAGTACAGAAAGCAGGTATAGATATGACTTTTTGGAAATAATGAAGAACGAAGGGAGATCTCCGAAAAGTAAAGAAAGTTTTGTTTGCAAAATACTGCAGTAAAACAAACCCTGTCCTTTCCTTGTGTTATCCCACTATTTGTTTGTGTACCCTTGTGTATTTGTTTTCTTCCTGTCTCTGTGTACTGTTTCATAGAATTTTTTCTCTTCTAATACTAAGCTACATTCACTATGATGAGGAATACTGTTATCCTCAAATATAATTTGCATCAATAACTTGTTATTTACTTTGTAAAGATGTTTACACATTATTTATTCTGTTTTGTTCTAATGCTCATGTGTGAAGTTGATGTTTCAAAGGTTATTCTGATCTTTTATGTATGTACTTATGTCGTAATTTTTGTAACACTGTTGTATTTGCTATTTCGATTCTTCTGTAAAGCCTGTACTACTACAAATGTTATCTGTAGTGTTATGTTCTTTAACGATGTATTTTGTACCTTTGTTATTGTATTCTTATGTTATAAAATTGTAATTGACACCAGTTCATCAAATTAAGTAACTTGTAAATTACATTTCACTGCACATGTTTCTGTTGGTCATAGTATATGGACAATATGTGAGAAGTAGGGACTGATAGTGTTTCCACGTGTGTTAATAATTCAGCAAGGGATTAAAGCATTGCTGGTTCTAAGGACATATAAAAAAATTGTGAGTGCACAAGTGGTGGTTTATGGACTTGCTGTATTCTCTGCAAGACTCTTCGAGTGATTGTGCACCTGCGCAGTCGCAACAGATGACTGCTGGCCATCTCTACAAGGACTACAGTGGGTCTGCATCTTTGATGGCCCACCAATACCATTATTTCTACAAGGACTGCAGTGGGTCTGCATCTCTGGTGGCCCACCAATACCCTAATCTCTACCAGGACTACAGTGGGTCTGCTCTTTGATGACCTACCTACCGATAGTCTTCAACGTCGACTGACTCTGTTGTGGCCCATTACCTGTCTGCATGTCAAGAGTCAGCACTGTCTTTCCGTTGGAAGGACAACACTACTTCTTCAAGACTGCATGGAAATCCACTACTTCCATGTGCATTTTCTTTTACTACTCAGACTTTGAGAAAAACACTGCAATTTTACTTTGATGAATGATCAGGACTGTCTTTATAGACTGTGAGAAAATTTTAGCTTTTGACCAACATTGTATGGATAAGTGTGTGCATTTCATTCTTTGTTATTGTAATTATGAAAAAATTTTTCAAATCTGTATTGGCCACTGCCCAAAACAATTTGTAAATTTTTTTGTGGGGAGCATTGAGGCTATGTAAGTAGGCTGTTTAGGTTTTCTTATTGGTAACGCCGCTTAGCGCTCGGTATGAAAAATCACTGGGTGTGCTGTGCGCAGTCTGTATTTAGTTTGCATTGTTGTCTGCCATTGTAGTGTTGGGCAGCGGCAGCTGGATGCTAACAGCGCGTAGCGTTGCGCAGTTGGAGGTGAGCCGCCAGCAGTGGTGGACGTGGGGAGAGAGATGGCGGAGTTTTGAAATTTGTAAGAATTGGTGTCATGAACTGCTATATATATTATGACTAGTGAGGTAAATACATTGTTTGTTCTCTATTAAAATCTTTCATTTGCTAACTATGCCTATCAGTAGTTAGTGCCTTCAGTAGTTGGAATCTTTTATTTAGCTGGCAGTAGTGGCGCTCGCTGTATTGCAGTAGCTTGAGTAACGAAGATTTTTGTGAGGTAAGTGATTTGTGAAACGTATAGGTTAATGTTAGTCAGGGCCATTCTTTCGTAGGAATTTTTGAAAGTCAGATTGCGTTGCGCTAAAAATATTGTGTGTCAGTTTAAGCACATTCGTGTATAATTGTTCAAAGAGGACGTTTCACATAGACCAGTCTTGTATAAATTTTTCTAAGGGGACGTTTCAAAGTGTTTGTTCTTTGTTACTTAAGGTTATTGATTTGTGACAGGAAAGTTAAAGCTTTGTAATGTATATCTAGAAAGAGGTAAATGATGATTAAAATAATGAAATTTTATAATATTGTGTATTTAGAAGAAAACATTATATATTGGAAGGTGGTTCATGCTTAAGGCCGGTGTGGCCGTTCGGTCTAGGCGCTTCAGTCTGGAACCGCGTGACCACTATGGTCGCAGGTTCGAATCCAGCCTCGGGCATGGATGTTTGTGATGTCCTTAGGTTAGTTAGGTTTAAGTAGTTCTTAGTTGTAGGGGACTGATGACCACAGATGTAAAGTCCCATAGTTATCAGAGCCATTTGAACCATTTGAAGTCCCTCCGCAGCGGAAGTGGCTTGGCGCGATGTAAAAGGTGGGTTTGGCGGTCGCACTGGGCGACTCCTTTGCGGGACCCGTACGTAGTCAGTGGCCAGCCGTAGCACGATACACGTCCACGGTTCCAAGGGAGGCGATTTAGAAGCGGCCTTCCTAGGAATTTTGCCTCGGCTGTTGCATGGTACTCTCGGCGATAAGGAATGGTTCTAACACGTTAAAAAGTATGTCGCTAAGAAGGTATTGTACAGAGCATTCAAACATCAGGAGCCGTGAGGACAGTTCGCCACCACGTCGACTGCCACCACTGCATCGTGCCTGCTCCACCAATTTCATGCATACAGACATGTATCAGTGCATGGGCCAGTTGATTTGTGTGAGTGATTTTAATAATAATCCAAGTGCTATAAACCTGTGTTCAGAATCCTAAATTTTCTCCTGATCATGAACCTATGCAGGATCCCCTCCTAAGTGTTTTTAAAACAGCATATCCTGTTTCAAATGCACTCTTTGTGGTTATTTCCGTTTGTCAGATGTGCAACGATTTTTAAAAGTGAAACTAGTTAGAATTTTACTAAAATACTGTCAACTTACTGCAAAGCATCGTCTTGCAAAACTTCAGTGCCAGACTGTGTAAATGTCTAAAATACCTGCTTCCCAGGTGATGAAAGAAGGCATATAAGTTATACTCATTTGAAGTTTAATTTAGCTTTGATTACTACCATGAACGAATTTGTGAAGTTAATTGGGCATCAGTGTTGAATAATTAGCCTTGAAAAGAGTGAAACCATAAATTGTTCCAAGTGAAGTTAAGAATGAAACTTAGCTGAAGTGAATTTTGCTGCTGAAATACTGATAGAGTTTGACTAGTGACAATATCAGTTTATGGGTCCCCATCATATTCTTCTCATATTAGAAAGATAATTGGAATATTATTTCTACCAAAGAAATCTGATATATTTCTATAAATGGGAGTATTAACAGCGTGATTGTTGTATTGTTTACTTCACTTGTGGTATTTATATGTCAGTGAAGTCAGAAGTCGCACCTGGCCAGTTTTAGTTCTGCACTTCTTGCAGGAATATTTCAGTACTGACCCAAGTAACAATATTGAGTATAGCTCTTGTCAGCGTGAGTTTGGTACGATTTTGCTTTCTATGATTACTAGTATGCCCATAACTTGAAAGGTGGCTACACTGAGTCACATTTTTCATTAATAACAATCCCCCTTGCTCAGAGGTACAGTCAACAAAGCATCTGGCTCGTGTTCATTTATTAGACTTTTAATTCTGGTTTCTATGTGCAATTATAGTATTTCTGGTTTTTCAATTAGTTCATTGTAAATGGTGTTTAAAATATTTTGTCGTTTTGAGAAAGAACCGAGACGGCTACATGTATGTTGAGTCACACTACTACACACAGAACTGTTACACTTGTGCTTTGTTGTTTCGTAGCTTTTATAGTTGCAGAGGACTTAATTAATCAATTGTGTTAATGGAAATTCCTTGCCATTCTTTATTTTGACTTTATGCAGTCAGGTTGCGTGCTAATAATAGTCAGGGCCAACCGTCTACGAGACTTCGTAACCAGTCACACAGCTAGTAAAATTATTGCATTTATTCATTAATATTAGTCTTTTCTTTTTAATTAAGCCCCCTTGGAAACTGGTTACTACTGCTACACACAGCTCAGAGTGGCCTGTGTTCGTTTGTATCCTGTGTACTATTCAAAGGGAAATATTAATGGAAGTAACTTCAGTAACTAATATTTAATTTTCGTAAACATATATATTCCAAATTCATGTGTCTAACTGGGCTGGCGACGGTTCATTTTTTTCATTCGTGTACGAAATTCACTACTTCCATTAAACCCTAACGTTTAAAGGCTCTCTAGTTTTTCTGTTAATTGCACTCTATTCAAAATTATAGTCCGATACTTTCATCCATTAGACACACGCTCGGTCAAAACTCAAAATCCTCCGAGAAGGTAACATTAGCTTATGTCACGTCAGACTAGTGTTGTAAGTTACAGTCTCACAGTTCGCTGGTGGCAAAATAACACACTGAAATCACAACCCTGAGTGACCGGGCACCTTCATTATTTAAGCAGTTCCGCGCTAGCTCGCTAAGAAATACATGACGTTTAAACGCGGATTGACGTACTGGTCATCATTCCAATTGTCGAGCACCGACTGAACAACAAAGTAACTTCACATTACGGATGCCAAACGCTGACTACCTGAGGCTTGGCGCACCACGCCTATTTAAACGAGGGCTCTTCAATAAAGAATGGTCATAATTTTTTTTGACAACATACCGCTACTCAGCCAGATAATTTTGATGGTTATTCTCACAGTAGTCTCCCATGACTGCGATGAACTTGTCCCAGTGATTCTGCCAAATTCATGCAGGAAAGCGGTTTTTGAGAGGTCCTTCAAAATCGCCTCCGCCGCCTTACCACCGCTTCTGATGATTGATAATGCCTCCCACGAAGGCGTTTCTTCTTGTCAGAGAATAGAAAAAAAGTCACATTGGGACTGTAGGGAGGGTGACAGGTGCACTTCACTTTGATTTTTGCAAGGTATTCAGCAACAACACTGGCAATACGCGGGCGTGCATTCTCGTGGTGGAGCATCCAGCCTGCTTCACGGAAATGTGGTCTTCTGCGCCTCATATGGACCTGCAGTGTTTCCAGGACATCCCTGTACTATTGTCCAGTTGTATGTGCAGGTACAACATACTGATAAACCATTCCACGAACATCAAAGAATGAGATGACCATAACTTTCCCAGCAGAAGCAACCACTTTTGCTTTTTTGGGGGCTTCCACACTGACCTTTGCTGTTTGTTCTCAGGATAAAATGATGTAGACAAGTTTCACCAGCAGTGATTACATTTGAAAGAAACTCCGGAGCTCCCTGCAACATCAACTTTAACTAAATGCAGACCTGCACTCGAATGTCCTTCTGTTCGGGAATCAACAGTCCTGGAACCCTCAAACACGTGTCGCGTGTAATTTTTCTTTCACCAATGTGTGGGTGGCACCCAATGAAATGTTCACAGTTTCAGAAAGTGATCTTAAGGTAATTCGTCGATCCTCTCTCACAATGACAGCGGCAGCGTTGATGTTTTCTTCCATAAGAACAGTAACTGGAGCACCGGGTCCACCTTCCTTTTAAATTGACTGTCTCCCCTTTTTAAACATTTTAAACCACCTTCGAGCTGTGTTAGATTCTCCAAAGGCCTCCTGTAACGTTGTATAGCCCTCAGCTGAAGGTTTGTTGAGACGAAAGCACAGTTTCAAAGCCGCATATTGTTCCTCGCGTGTTACCTTCATTGCAGCGGTAGGCGATACTGAACATGTCTGAGCTTGCTCGCCTCTCACAGGCGGGAACCACGAGGCCCAACAATGAAACTACTGCGGCGTGTTTGTTGCACATTAAGCTAACAGAATATCATAAGATTAAATATTAGCACGAGAAATTATGCGCATAAAAAATATGATCATTCTTTAGAATGAGATTTTCACTCTGCAGCGGAGTGTGCGCTGATATAAAACTTCCTGGCAGATTAAAACTGTGTGCCTGACCGAGACTCGAACTCGGGACCTTTGCCTTTCGCGGGCAAGTGCTTTACCATCTGAGCTACCGAAGCACGACTCACGCCCGGTACTCACAGCTTTACTTCTGCCAGTATCCGTCTCCTACCTTCCAAACTTTACAGAAGCTCTACTGCGAACCTTGCAGAACCAGCACTCCTGAAAGAAAGGATATTGCGGAGACATGGCTTAGCCACAGCCTGGGGGATGTTTCCAGAATGAGATTTTCACTCTGCAGTGCAGTGTGCGCTGATATGAATCTTCCTGGCAGATTAAAACTGTGTGCCCGACCGAGACTCGAACTCGGGACCTTTGCCTTTCGCGGGCAAGTGTTCTACCATCTGAGCTACCGAAGCACGAGAGCTTCTGTAAAGTTTGGAAGGTAGGAGACGGATACTGGCAGAAGTAAAGCTGTGAGTACCGGGCGTGAGAGCGGATGACCTGGACGTATGTCCATCAGAAACAGTACATTTGTAAGACTGGACGTCATGGTCTGAGATATATATATATATATATATATATATATATATATATATATATATATACTTTTGAACACTATTAAGGTAAATACATTGTTTGTTCTCTATCAAAATCTTTCATTTGATAACTATGCCTGTCAGTAGTTAGTGCCTTCAGTAGTTTGAATCTTTTATTTAGCTGGCAGTAGTGGTGCTCTCTGTATTGCAGTAGTTCGAGTAACGAAGATTTTTGTGAGGTAAGTGATTTGTGAAAGGTATAGGTTAATGATAGTCAGGGCCATTCTTTTGTAGGGTTTATTGAAAGTCAGATTGCGTTGCGCTAACAATACTGTGTGTCAGTTTAAGCACAGTGATTTATAATTTTTCAAAGAGACGTTTCAACTGGATTTTGTCAGAGTAAAGTAAGGACGTCATAGAAATCGTATGAGGCGCAGTGTGTTGGATGAAGGCCATATGCGGCAGAGCAGTTGCCGTGCGTATTTCTTCCGCCCGGCAAACCAATGGGTGGATGTATGTATGGTGCGTGTGGTAGGTCTGGCACAACGGCGAGATGGATGTTGTGCAGACGTCACTGCGTCGGGTGTTTGCTGTTCAGTCTGCACTGCCGTAGTTAAGTTGGGGCGTGTGTGTGTGTGTGTGTGTGTGTGTGTGTGTGTGTGTGTGTGTGCGTGGGGAGGGGGGGGGGTTGTATTACACCAGACTGCATTCCAACCAACTGTAGGGTATCTGCTGTCGACCGCGTTTCTTCGCTGCCGCAGTATGAGGCAGCATTATACTAGAAAAACAATTATCTACCTCATCAATAAATAGAAATGGGTAAGAATAATCATACTACGTCTACGAAGTGTCAATATAATGCTGCTGCTTCAAATATAAAGTGGTGTCTTTGTGAGAATTGGTTTATTAAGTATCGAAGTAGACATGTTGTTAAGAAAACTGTTCAAATAATTGCATGGAGACCATGGAACCCCGTTGCAATAAGGAATGTTGATTCATATACTGCGTCTGGAATAGTGAAAGGTGCCTTTCAATACTTATATGCTTGAAGTATTGTGAAATATAATCCTAATAGTAGTGTAAAAAATAATCCTTGTAATGCTTGAGTGTGGTTGGACTCTATTAAACTATGATGTGCTCATGATACAGTTACTCCTGAGGCTAGAAGAATAGCTGTATTAAGTAATGGAATTTGTATAGGATTAGAAGGTTGAATTCCTATTGGAGGTCACAATATTCCTAGCTCAATTGTTGGTGCTAGTCTTCTGTTGAACAAGGCTCAGAAGAGTGATGCAAAGAACAATACTTCTGATGCAATAAATAGGATTATTCTTCACCGTAATCCAATTGGTACAAATCCTGTACGTAATCCTTGATAGGTTCCTTCCCGTACTACATCTCATCACTGAATTATAGTTAATAAGGTAATTCCGAATCCAATTATAAATAAGATGATATTAAATAAGTTGAATCATTTGGCCACTCCTGATACTGGGACTATTGCTCCAGTTGCTCCTGTTAGTGGCCAAGGTCTACAGTCTACTAAGTGGACTGGGGTACACCCTGCGGACCGCGGGCAAGTAGTCAATGCGCAGCAGCCTTCTCAGGTGGCGCTGTGGTCAACATCTATCGGCGGGTTCACGTGGGATGCCACAATTTCCGTTAGGAGACGCTTGTTGATACTTCCACAGCAAGGAAGTGACTTAGACGATTTAGAGATAATGTGAAGTAGCGAGATGTCCAGTACCTGGAAGGCCACGAATCTCTACAGGGAGACAAGATGAAGAATTGGTCAGGGCGGTCCAGAATGAACGTTTGCCAACAATCCGGGAACTATGAAGAGCTTCACATTTCGTGGGCTCTTCGATAACTGCTCCCAGAACATTAAACGACCATGGAATCAGGTTCCGTAGTGTTCTTATCAAAGAACCGTTGTCTGGCGGACAAGCCGTGAGTAGACCAGCAATTTTCAGTTCCTGGGAAGATGTCGACTGGAGGAAAGTCATCTTCTCCGACGAGTGCACAATTGAGGCCACAAGCAGAGCTCCCGCTCTGGTCTATTGCACAGATGGGCAACGATATTGCGCGCCTACGTGGCCACATGGGCTGGAAGCTGACGCATCCGTGTGAGATGTAGGTGCTGATGTCTTACTTGGGTGCAGGAACTTCAGAACGTGTCCAAGGCAAGTTCGATTCAGCACGCTGTGAACATTTCCTTTAAAATGTAATCACCCCTGGAGCCCGAATTTGGTACCACGAAGACGTCCCAGTTATCAACATGATAATTATCCATCACGCACGAGCATGAGGATTCAGAACTGTTTTCAAAAGAGTGCCTTCCGTAGCCTCGAAGCCACCTGATCTCAATCCCATAGACCGAGTGTGGGCTCAACTTCAGAAGACTTGCGCGACAATTGGCCAGACCCTACTCCGGGAACTGTGAATGTCCTACGGGGTTTGATTCGTTCTTCATGGGAGAGAATTGCCACGGATGCGGAATTTATCCTTAGACTTGCAAATTCTATGCCTCGAAGAATTCAAACTGTTTTTGATGCCAATGGCTTGTGGACAAAGTACTGAAGCTATACGTAGCCCACTCTTCATTTTATTTTACTTCATTTTTTTGTGGTCGTCTTCATAGTTATTAGGCCAATAATATTACTTTCAAAATACAAATTTACTTGCTAATATATTATTCGTATTTTTACGGGAGGCCTGGTGAAAATCAGCCTCCAAGGAAGATTATTTTTATGGGAGATCTGATGAATATCATCCTCCAAGGATGATGATTCATTGTTATGGGTGGTCAGATAAATGTTACTTTCCAAGAAGGTTATCTTTAGACATCAAATTCACAAACCGTAATTACTTATTTACTGAAGAGACAATCGAAAAAATTTAAAAAAATTGAAACTATGATTTAATAACGAAAAGTAGGTAAGGTACGAAACATTTGCGACGCAATAAAGAAAAGACTGTAGTGAGATTCGATCTGACACATACTACAGCCAACAGTAAAATAAGCTGACACCTATCAAAGAGCTAACGATCTTTCGTTTTTAGCGTTACGGTAGAATAGTCCTCGCAGAATTGAAGAACGAATTTTAATTTGGGGACAGCAGATACCGTAAGGCACATCCACTCTCTCGTAAAAACCGTGCGTAAGGACTTAGAAAAATATGCCAATCAGCGGGTAGGTTTCAGTTAACTGACAAATATAGAGACACCAGGTGGCGGTCAAAGTAATTACAAATAAATAAATCCATTTTCAACATTTTCACTATGACCGTTTGTCTATTTGTTTAAAGATTAGACTATGATAAAATGGAATTTTCTGAAACAATGTGTAACCTAGAAAAGCCTACAACCACACAATTTGTAGCGAATTAAGGTTTAAAATATTACTTGTACGGTTTTAAATTTAAAAGGAGTGACAGTTGACTCCATTTAGTTCCGAACGCTCGTCCTTCACGTTCGTAAACCGTCAGTCCATCCTCTCAGGCATTGAAACAAAAATTAATGTAAAACGATCCTCGTTGTTGTAATTCTAAAGACGTGGAGTTCTTATATTTCAACACCGTTTCTAGGTGCTCGAATAATGATTTTCAAAAGAAATGATACGGTGAATTAAAGTGCAATGAATCTCGACTATACTGTATCCTAACTATGATACTGCATCTATTTGACAGTGAACTTAAGCGTGTGCAATGCTCTGTTCTTGGACTTTTAATTATTCCGGCCGGACAGTCTTTTTGCCTCTCATAATTCATGTGCCATTAACAAAATTAAATGAAAAAAAAGAAACATAACATTGATGCCAGAAAAGGTACTGGAACATCTAGGATCGTCCCACGTTGCCTGTGGTACACATTGTTCTCAAAAGGCAAGGTCCGCTGCAGAATGAGAGATTTCTTCTGGATCTCTTGAGGATTTTATGTACGCCATGGAACCAGTTTGGGCAGATGTTTAGTCGGTGGAGTTGATGAATAGATCCGCAGACAAATAAGCATTATAACGGAGCACTGTTTACGACAGATTTTATTGTCTGGCCAATTTGGTTTCATTTTTCAAATCTCTGGTTTCGGTTCCAAGTGAACCATCATGCTGAGATACTATTGCATCGGTTTTGAGGGTAATCCATCCAGAGTACCTCACAGGACAATACAGCATGTATATTTTGTTGAAAACTGGGACAGGTTACACTTCTAAGCGATACAGTAAGATCTCTGGATGGTTTATGTGAAAACGAAACCGTTTTTTTTTTTAATTAAAAGCAATCTACAGAGGCAATATAATCCGTCGTTGTGTTGTGCAACTATTGATGTGTTTATTTTGAAATGAATATCAGATTGCTGTGTTGGCAGATTTTCATTTATTTCGATCGATTCCGAAGCTGAAACGGCTTCATCATTAGGCACTAGCTGTGGCAAATTCTGCACACCTGCAGAATGTATCTGCATAATAATGTGAATGGAAACATCAGCCAAAATGCCTGGTCGAAAACTGGAGAAATTTGTTAACATCGCGTATAGATTTAAGTGTCAGGAAGCCGTTTCTGAAATTATTTGTGTGGAGTGTAGCCATGTATGAAAGTGAAACATGGGCAATAAATAGTTTGGACAAGAAGTGAATAGCAGCTTTCGAAATGTGGTGCTAAAGAAGAATGTTGAAGATTAGGTGGGTAGATCACGTAACTAATGAGGAGGTATTGAATAGGATTGGGGAGAAGAGACGTTTGTGGCACAACTTGACTAGAAGAAGGGATCGGTTGGTAGGACATTTCCTGAGGCATCAAGGTATCACAAATTTAGCATTGGAGGGTAGCGTGGAGGGTAAAAATCGTAAAGGGAGACCAAGAGATGAATACACTAAGCAGATTCAGACGGATGTATGTTGCAGTAGGTACTGGCAGATGAAGGAGCTTGCACAGGATAGATTAGCATGGAGAGCTGCATCAAACCAGTCTCAGTACTGAATACCACAACAACAACAACAACTTTGCACTTTATTTTATGTTCCCAGTTTCATGGTTGAGATCCAATAAATGCTGTGGAAAGAAATCCAGAGTGACGATAACCCGGGTGAAACCAGTGTTTTAAGGAAAAAAAGAGCGTGGGTACAAGGAACACCTTTGTTAGTTTACACCTGTTGTCTAATATAAAGTGATATGAAATGCAAGTACTTCCTCTTTATATATTTATAGAAATCATTGTAGGAATGTACGATACTCATCTCCTCCCAAACCACTGCATTGATTTCAACCTAGCTTATGCATACAGCACTTAATATTTGGAAGGAGCGCTGTGGGATAAGAAGAATTGACCTGCACGGGATAAGATGAAATGGGGACGACTTAAAAACTGGAGTACTAGTTATTCTTCGTGCTTTACTGTCCCTGTGAATAAATATCGCACTAGACGGATTTGGGGTCCGCTTCGTCGATTGGACACGAAAATGCGGCTTTAAAAATAATTTTGTTTTCAACGGGAAACAAACCGACGCGTTCCGTCGACACTGGACGTTGCTTGAAAGTATGATGAGCATTATTCGTTAGGGTTGACTTCAGGTTCACATTGCAAGAACAAATTGCAAATACCTGCCGAAAAACAGGACGGAAATGTGTGTCCTTCTTGCGATAGATGGTTACGAGGATGTCGGCTGTTCAATATGAAACGAAAATTACTCTGAAGAACAAAAGAAACTGTTAGACATGCCTAATACCGTGTAGGGCCCCCGTGACCGCGCTGAAGTGCCGCAACACTACCTTGCATGGACTCGACTAACATGTAAAGTAGTGCCGGAGGTAAATGACACCATGAATCGTCCAAGGCTGTCCATAAATCCGTAAGAGTACGAGAGGGTGGAAATTTCTTCTGAACAGCACGTTTGCAAGCCATCCCACTTATGCTCAATAATGTTCGTGTCTGGGAAGAAAAAATGGTTCAATGGCATGGCCACTATGGGACTTAACATCTGAGATCATTAGTCCCCGAGAACTTAGAACTGCTTAAACCTAACTAACCTTAGGGCAGCACACACATCCAAGCCCCAGGCTTGGATGTAGCGGTCGCGCGGTTCCAAACTGAAGTGCTAGAACGGCTCGGCCACAGCGGCCGGCTGTGTGGGAAGTTTGGTGGCCAGCGGAGGTGTTTAAACTCAGACGAGTCATCCTGGAGCCGCTCTGTAGTAATTCTGGACGTGTGGGGTGTCGCATTGTCCTGCTGGAACTGCCCAAGCTTTCGGAATGCACAGTGGACATGAATGGACGCAAATAATTAAACAAGATACTTATCTACATGCCACTTGTCAAGAGTCGTTTCTAGACGTATTAGGGGTCCCGTATCACTCCATCTGCACACGCCTCACACCCTTACAGAGCCTCCACGAGCTTCAGCAGCCCTTTTCTGACGTGCAGGATCCATGGATTCATGAGGTTGTCTCTATACCCGTACACGTCTATCCGCTCGATACAATCTGAAACGAGACTCGTCCGACCAGACAACACGTTTCCAGTCATCAACAGTCCACCGTCGTTGTTGACGGGCCCAGGCGAGGCGTAAAGCTTTGTGTCGTACTGTCATAAAGGCTACATGAGTCGACCTCCGACTGCGACAGCGATTTCGGAGATTTGATGTTTTACTTGATTCCTTACAGTCACGGTACACTCGTGAAATGTTCGCACGGGAAAATCGCCACTTCACTGCTGCCTCGGAGGTGCTGTGGGCTGTTGCTCGTGCGCCGACTATAACACCACGTTCAATCTCTCTTGAATCTTGATAATCTGCCATTGTAGCAGGAGTACCCGATCTAACAACTGCGCCAAACACTTGATGTCTTAGATAGGCGTTGCCGACCGCAGGGCCGTATTCTGCCTCTTTCCATATCTCTGTGTTTGAATACACATGCCTATATCAGTTTCTTTGGCGCTTCACTGTAGAACAACTGTACCCCTCTCTTCCGCATTTAATTTATTTACGCAATCAGTTTCTGTGTTCCATTACACTATCTTCAGGCCCCTAGACCAACGTACACTGGGAGGAATCTGCTCTCGTGTGCAGTCATAGCATGACCTAGTATTAAATAACCGATGTCCGTAGATCTCTGGTTGAATTTTGCCTTACCGTAAAATTAGTGTATGTACGTTATCCATTGAGTCACCAGATACGTCGAGCAAATATAATACCACTTATTTCGTTTCAAATGCATTAGACATAACAACTTGTACATTTTTTTTATGTTGATAGTAAAAAAAAATGCGGCCAAACCGATACACAGCAAAAATATCATGTTAAGAAAATTGTCGGGTAATATGAAGCATAAACCAAATATAGGATATTAAACAAAAAAAACGTGTTTTGTGGTTCACAGGCAAATTAATCTGGTTTTATATCAAAAGTACAAGAGTGTAAAAAACCAGTTGGTTACAAAAACCTTTCAACTCGTCGACTGAACGTGACACAACGCATTCCACTTAAATATTTACCTGCCAATCTCTTTTCTCTTTTTCTTCAAATTTTAGTTTGAAAACCTCATCTGAGGTATCACAGATGTTTATCGATTCCCTTCAATGGTTTTGATTCCCCTTGCATTCTATTTCTACATCAACATCTACGCGGATACTCTGCAAATCACATTCAAGTGCCTGGCAGAGGATTCATCGAACCACCTTCACAATTCTCTATTATTCCAATCTCGTTTAGCGCGCGGAAAGAATGTACTCCTATATCTTTCCGTACGAGCTCTGATTTCTCTTATTTTATCGTGGTGATCATTCCTCCCCATGCAGGTCGGTGTCAACAAAATATTTTCGCATTTGGAGGAAAAAGTTGGTGATTCGAATTTTCGTGAGAAGATTCTGTCGCCACGAAAAGCGCCTTTCTTTTAATGATTTCCAGCCCACATCCTGTATCATTTCTAAGTGTCCAGCCAATAAAATGCAGTTTTTGGTTAGCCTTCCCCTCAACATTTTCTGTGTGTTCCTTCCAATTTAAGTTGTTCTTAATTCTAATACCTAGGCATTTAGTTGAATTTACTTCTTTTGGATTAGACTGATTGATCGTGTAACCAAAGTTTAACGTGTTCCTTTTAGAATAGATGTGGGTGACCTCACACTTTTCGTCATTGAGAGTCAACTGCCACTTTCTGCACCATTCAGATACACACTCCTGGAAATGGAAAAAAGAACACATTGACACTGGTGTGTCAGACCCGCCATACTTGCTCCGGACACTGCGAGAGGGCTGTACAAGCAATGATCACACGCACGGCACAGCGGACACACCAGGAACCGCGGTGTTGGCCGTCGAATGGCGCTAGCTGCGCAGCATTTGTGCACCGCCGCCGTCAGTGTCAGCCAGTTTGCCGTGGCATACGGAGCTCCATCGCAGTCTTTAACACTGGTAGCATGCCGCGACAGCGTGGACGTGAACCGCATGTGCAGTTGACGGACTTTGAGCGAGGGCGTATAGTTGGCATGCGGGAGGCCGGGTGGACGTACCGCCGAATTGCTCAACACGTGGGGCGTAAGGTCTCCACAGTACATCGATGTTGTCGCCAGTGGTCGGCGGAAGGTGCACGTGCCCGTCGACCTGGGACCGGACCGCAGCGACGCACGGATGCACGCCAAGACCGTAGGATCCTACGCAGTGCCGTAGGGGACCGCACCGCCACTTCCCAGCAAATTAGGGACACTGTTGCTCCTGGGGTATCGGCGACGACCATTCGCAACCGTCTCCATGAAGCTGGGCTACGGTCCCGCACACCGTTAGGCCGTCTTCCGCTCACGCCCCAACGTCGTGCAGCCCGCCTCCAGTGGTGTCGCGACAGGCGTGAATGGAGGGACGAATGGAGACGTGTCGTCTTCAGCGATGAGAGTCGCTTCTGCCTTGGTGCCAATGATGGTCGTATGCGTGTTTGGCGCCGTGCAGGTGAGCGCCACAATCAGGACTGCATACGACCGAGGCACACAGGGCCAACACCCGGCATCATGGTGTGGGGAGCGATCTCCTACACTGGCCGTACACCTCTGGTGATCGTCGAGGGGACACTGAATAGTGCACGGTACATCCAAACCGTCATAGAACCCATCGTTCTACCATTCCTAGAGCGGCAAGGGAACTTGCTGTTCCAACAGGACAATGCACGTCCGCATGTATCCCGTGCCACCCAACGTGCTCTAGAAGGTGTAAGTCAACTACCCTGGCCAGCAAGATCTCCGGATCTGTCCCCCATTGAGCATGTTTGGGAATGGATGAAGCGTCGTCTCACGCGGTCTGTACGTCCAGCACGAACGCTGGTCCAACTGAGGCGCCAGGGTGGAAATGGCATGGCAAGCCGTTCCACAGGACTACATCCAGCATCTCTACGATCGTCTCCATGGGAGAATAGCAGCCTGCATTGCTGCGAAAGGTGGATATACACTGTACTAGTGCCGACATTGTGCATGCTTTGTTGCCTGTGTCTATGTGCCTGTGGTTCTGTCAGTGTGATCATGTGATGTATCTGACCCCAGGAATGTGTCAATAAAGTTTCCCCTTCCTGGGACAATGAATTCACGGTGTTCTTATTTCAATTTCCAGGAGTGTATTATTAAATCATTTTGCAGTTTGTTTTGATCTTCTAGGAACATTGAAACGATCGACAGCTGCGTTTCGGTCATTTCACCTGCCAGAATACACGAAACCGCTTGCTTCAGTGCAGTCTCGGAAAACGGAGAAGAAACGTCGCACTACAACATCCCGTCGATGGTTCAGATGGTGGAGATGGCTCTAAGCACTATGGGACTTGACATCTGAGGGCGTCAGTCACGTAGACTTAAAACTACTTAAACCTAACTAACCTAAGGACATCAAACTTTTCCATGCCCAAGGCAGGATTCGAACCTGCGACCGTAGCAGCAGCGCGGTTCCGGACTGAAGCGCCTAGAACCGCTCAGCCACAGCGGCCGGCTTCCCATCCATGGCTTAGTTATTACAGACTGATATATGACGCCGTCGACCCTTGAGAGTGTAGTGCTTGAGTGTGTGCACGGGTTGCCTGCCCTCATAAGAGTCGTCAGATGTATTTTTCTCCGAAATGAAAATTGAAACACCTACAGCCACCTCTTTTGCTTTTAATATATTTTTGCGCAAAGTTTCGGTGTTACATTACACCATCTTCAGGCCCCCTGACCAACGCAGATTGGGAGGAATCCAGTCTCGTGTGGCGTTATAACAGGAGCCGGCGCTAGACAGCCGATGTGCTCCTCCGTTTCGCGAGTGAACGCCCGCAATTTTCAGCCAGAACTGAAAGGCATTCTCAGTTTCTGCGTCGGCCACGGCAGGAGAACCTGTTGTTAATTATGATGTGGCTACAGGGAGCAGAGCGGGCGCCGGGAGAAAGGCAGCTAGTGAGTGAGTGAACGGGTGGGTGGGTGCGCCAAGCAGAGGGTGACGAGAAACGGGGAGAGGGTTCCCGCCAGCTGTGCTGCCGCTGTGAGGCGCTCAGTCGAGCAGTCGCAGCCGTCCAGGGAGATGTTTACCTGCAGCTGCAGCTGCCAGCAGTACCTGCCCGGGGGCGTCTTCCCGCAGCCGGTGAGCCACGGCCGACGTCTGTCGCCAGACGAGGGTTCGCCGAAATTGTTCTTTCTTGAAAGCATAGACGTTAATTGCGAGTTGGAGATGCTCCAAACAGTGAATCGCACGACTCGTTGACGGTTACACAGTATTAGCTCTTGAGACCTAGCCCTCCTCGTCACAAGCTGTAAGTAACATTCGTAGACGTGAAAGAGATTTTCACTCTGCAGCGGAGTGTGCGCTGATATGAAACTTTCTGGCGGATTAAAACTGTATGCCGGGCCGATACTCGAACTCGGGACAGTTTTAATCTGCCAGGAAGTTTCATAACAGTTTTAATCTGCCAGGAAGTTTTATATCAGCGCACACTCAGCTGCAGAGTGAAAATCTCATTCTGGAAACATCCCCCAGGCTGTGGCTAAGCCATGTCTCCGCAATATCCTTTCTTTCAGGAGTGCTAGTTCTGCAAGGTTCGCAGTAGAGCTTCTGTAAAGTTAGGAAGGTAGGGGACGAGGTATTTGCAGAAGTAGGGTGTGAGGACGTGGCGTGAGTCGTGCTTGGGTAGCTCAGTTAGTAGAGCACTTCCCCGCTCAAGGCAAAGGTCCCGAGTTCGAGTTTCGGCCCGGCACACACTTTTAATCTGCCAGGAAGTTTCAACCGTAGACGTTTTCACCGCCTCGGGTGTGACCTTCCCTTGAAGTATCGGCGGTAGCATCTGCATGTGCCGTCACGCCCAACGTGGGTTCAGCACTACGGAATCACTTTCAGCCCGTGAAAGTGAGAGAGCACAACATACTTAGCTTTGCTCTTGATGAGAAGTCGAAACTACGTAGTTACTAGATCAAGGCTCGTAGTTGAAGTTTTGCAAAAATTAGTATAATGGATTGTGTGGTGTTAATTACCTGTACAGTAAATTAACCAAAGGCCATTAGTTTCAGTAGTATTCATAGTTTATTTGTGGCTTCTTGCTCTACTTACGTATCACATTAAAGTTTCAACATGGTCGCTAACTTTGTGTGACGTATTAGCATACGTAGAAATTACAAAACACATATTTTTCATTAAGGGGGTAGGACGTCAAACGGGCCGGCTTAGAGCAGGAGAGGCACCACAGGACATTTTAATTCCCACTGTCTATACTTTTTCAAATAAATTCATGAAACCTTGTCAGCATGGCCAGCAAGGATTGAGGACTCACACTCATAGCAGTGGAAGTTCAAAAACGTAACAAAATACCTTTTTTTTTGCACGTGAAATTTCATCATTTTTTCACTTACTACTGGCTGCATTTGTTGCTATTGGTACACTTTTCTTCCTAAGTAACAGAGATTCTTCGATGAATTTTGCCCAGCATACAGAAAGGTCTCACAGGTGTATGAAAGGGAGAAAAAATTGAGATAATTAACTATAAAATTTGAGTTTTTTCTAAACATGAAGTTTAAAATGTAACAGTTCATTCATTTTTTCATAAATTAAATACATTCTAGCAGCACAATGTCCTTTGACTACAAGACTGTTTCATAACTTTCTTCAGGAGAATCAATTTGTTGAGAAATGCACTGGAACAACCGCATAAAGGTAAGGCAAACGGCAGTGTACAACCCAGTGGTGGGACTGGATTCAAAAATGAATTAAATGGCGCTGAGCACTATGGGACTTAATATCTGAAGTCATCAGTCCCCTAGAACTTAGAACTACTTAAACCTAACTAACCTACGGACATCGCACACATCCATGCCCGAGGCAGGATTCGAATTTGCGACCGTAGTGGTCGCGCGGTTCCAAACTGTAGCACCTAGAACCGCTCGGCCGCTCCGCCGGCTTTGTTTGGACAGTAAGCATGAATATTCAGTAGCTTTATACGCGTGTATTGCGGAGACAACTAGAAGATAAAATTGTGCAAATAACAGCAAGCGCAGTAGCGCATAAACATTCATTCCTTTCACCCTCCATTCACGGCAAGAAACCACAATATACGGTACCATCTGCGATATCCCTTTTGGTAGTTCTTAGAGTTCAGACGTAGATGTAAGCCAACTAAAACACGGCACTACATTAAACAATATGTACGTCGATGAAAGGTACATTTTCGAATGATTCCAGTGTTTAGAGTCGTAGCTATCTTCGTCAGACGCTAGACGGTCCTGGAATCCAAACGCAGTGTAAACACACAAATAGTTTGTTCTGACACCGTGTACTGAATTAGGCGACATATCAGACATTACAATACTGTTTCAGGCCATGTATAGGATACCACAACACTGATTAGTCATATATCATATAGATAAATTCTGTTTCTTACATTCAAATGTTGGCAAATGAAACCTGTAGACGAAGAAAAACACTGCTATCCTTGGTATTTTTGGTCATAGGATTGTATAATGTTCAACTTTTGTTGTCGCGTATTGATAAAGAAAATAAAAGTTTCTGACATACAGTAATTACTGTCCTATTTGTGATATCTAAAGCTAATATCTTAAGAAGAAATATAATTGACTAATACTTTGTTCACTTTACACAACGATCATGTCTTGCACAAAAATGAAAAAGTCAACCAAACTAGAATATAAACTGATACTTAATCAGATGAAATACTTAGCTTGAAAAGCTACGTATCTTTAAAAAGTTATTTCATTTCGATAATTTGTATCTCAGAGAAAAGCCTAGAAGGCGGAGTAAACAGAATGCATTTTACATTATATCAAAACTGTTGAGCTAGGGTAAATAAAGTTTTGATGAAATCGAAATTCAGAAACACGCGTAATTCACACAAATGCCTGTGGTAACGTCATTTACAGAGTTTCTTAAAACGGAAAAAAATATTTATAGTTTGAAAACTCATGTTTAGGGAAAAGATGACATTAAATTTCAATTTTGTCTTTACGATTATCCACAACAATTAGCGGCTTCACGTTCTTTGGATGCCTCAGAGCAGGAATGCTAAACTGCATTTGTTTAGACTGTCATCATGACGCAGAAGAGAAGTTATTATGTTAAAGTTATGAAAATCTTTTTAGTATTTAAGGTAAATGTGAACAATTACCAGTCACCTGCACAAAGAAATCTATATGTATGTACTGTGTGGACTTTGGATAGGTGAGTCGTGCTGATAAAGAAATCGATTGTCTTGTGTTTAAGGGGGGTAGGACGTCAAACGGTCCGACTTGAAGCAGGAGAGGCACCATAGGACATTTTAATTTCTACTGTCTATACTTTTACAAATAAATTCATAAAACTTTCAAAGCATGACCGCGAAGCGTTAAGGATTCATACTCATAGCAGTGGAAGTTCAAATCCGTAATATAATAAATTTTTTTACATGTGAAATTTCATGATTTTTTTCACTTACTATTGGCTTTATTTGTTGGTATAGGTACACTTTTCTTCTTAAGTAAGAGAGATTCTTCGATGAATTTTGCACAGCATACAAACCGTAGTTACAGGTGTATGAGAACTAGTTATCAGTCATTGTACAGTGCTCCAGGGTTGGGAAATACCGACCTGATAAAACCAACACCGGTATTTTAATTCTACATAACCGATATTTTTCGGTATTTCTTTGGTCTCCGTTATGACAGGTTTTTTTAATTACACACTAATGGCTGGCAAAAGAGCCGTTATGTCTTTTCGCGATACGAGTGGTGCTAAAATTTTTGATATTTAAGTAAGACGCTTTTAATTAGAGTAATGTTTTATTCATAAAATTCCCATTGCTTTGAAATACGAATATACAAAATGGGAAAAGCGACCAGACCTACTTTAGTAACAATGCCAGCTGTTAGAAACGTGCAACTGACTTATGACGTAAGAATCGGTGCAGCATTGCCGAGGCAATAATGTGCTTTGCTATCCAGAAACGGCGATACTTTCGTGTTTTTGTTTTAGAGCAGAGTAGAGCAGAAGGTGTATCGAGGCTTGCCATTTGTATTCCAAAAATATTTGTCATTGATACGACGGTCTGTGGCTTAAGGAGGACTGGTATCGTCTTCAAATGATATTGTTTCTGGTGAAAGCAGTCAACTGACCAATCAACGAATTACAGAACGACTGATTCTAAAAAGATTAGGCAATAAATATTGGCCAAGGAATTAATTCGTTGGTAATACTTTAACGTTTGTCAAGCAATTGTTCCTGCTAAGTGTTCTATTTTGCCTACGTTCTAAATTGTTCATTTGAATTTTTTGAAAGACCATTTTTAGTTTCGTAATCAAAAAATCTGTCGTATCCAAATTCCTCTTAAAAAGTAAATAAATATATTTGACTCTACATCTGAATCTACGTGATTACTAGCCCTTGGAAACTGACAACATAACACGAAAAATATAGTAGGAGAATACTGGTGATTTTATGATCTATTCAAATGGTTCAAATGGCTCTGAGCACTATGCGACTTAACTTCTGAGGTCATCAGTCGCCTAGACTTAGAAACTACTTAAACGTAACTAACCTAAGGACATAACACACATCCATGCCCGAGGCAGGATTCGAACCTGCGACCGTCGCAGTCGCAGTCGCGCGGTTCCAGGCTGAAGCGCCTAGACCCGCACGGCCACACCGGCCGGCTGAAGTATTCAACTCCTCATTACTTTTAGAGAAAAGCAGCGAAGTATATACGCCTAAATTCTTTTGTTTCCACCATTTGATTAGACATTTTTATTTTAGGTATCTTGAAAAGTGTAATGTAAATGTTTGAGGACGTTTGTTCGATGTCTACGTTTATTACTGGAAATAATAGCAATAAAAAACCGAAAATCAGTTATTTCAGAAACCAGTTACTTTGAGAGATTTTAACTGTAAGGTCAAACAGGAGATGAAAAAATCGCTATAACCTAAAACCGGTTGTTTCAGCGTTAACCACCACCCCCACCGTGTTCACATTTCGTCGATATCGAACTGCGATTTGTAAGCGATAGCATTTCCTCATTTTAAGAAAAGAAGAGAAATGTACAACGTCTGACGAACGACTAGGTATCTGTTAGCGAGTCTCTTATTCTATATCTCTGCGTTTTTCTCGACTGTATTGGTTAAATGGGTGGGTATCGTCCATTAAACACTACGAAAGAACCGTCGGAAGTTCTTCAACTCTACGGTCCTGCGTGACACTAGAAGCATCCGTTTTCATTTACATGGACTCGTTTCGCTTCATATCCATAGATATTGTTGGTACCAAGTATTTGTATTATTTGGCTGTCCCAGTTATAGCTCGTAAATCGTTTAGTGAAGCGATAGCATGTATTTAAATTTCGTGAATTTCATTTTTATCATTATAAGCTGGTGAGTTATCTTTTCAGTAGTCTAATATAGTATTTCGTAGAACTATTATAGGATAGTATTGCAGTTTTTGTAGCACAGAATTTCCCCGTAGGTAACTATTGTCTTCTTCGAGAGATGAGAAGATTGTTGTCTGACGTGTAATTTTTCCTCATATCTGAATGAATCACTTTTCTTTATGTCGTGTGGCAAATTTAGAATTGCACAGCAAAATACTTCAAGATATTGTTAGTACCAAGTACTTGTATAATTTGTCTGACCCAGTTGGGTCGCTCGTAAATCGTTCAGTGAAGCGATACTATGTATTTAAATTTCGTGAACTGCATTTTTCTCATTATAAGCTGGTGAGTTATCTTTGTAGTAGTCTAATACAGTATTTCGTAGTGCTGTAACCGGATAGTATTGCAGTTTTTGCAACACAGAATTTCCTCGTAGTTAACTATTGTCTTCTTCGTGAGATGAGAAAATTGTTGTCTGACGTGTAATTTTCCGCAATGCCTGAATAAATCGCTTTTCTTTATGTCGTAATCTATAGCCGTGCGCTATTTCCAACTGTACTACAGGAGTGGCAAATATAGAACTGGACAGCAAATTTCTTCAATGACCTTAAGATAGGCAACGACAAGGTATATGGCCTGGATGCGGATAATGTAAGGTCTACGAAATATTTTCCGATCCCACCCTGTTTTAATGGGATCAGTCCCATCACTGAAATGTTCCTGAGCGACCACCCGAGATTCGTGAATTCTGCCACGACACATGCAAACGACGATTTTCGGTTCACTTTAAACGTTTACTGGAGCAGTTACGGCACGTACTTCAACATACATCACCGTCTCCAGCGACACCTCAGCTGGGTCGCTCCTGCGCCTCCGCTTCCCTCTCATGAGGCTGTGTGCCGGCCCTCCGCAAGAATACGGTGGCGGCGGCTACATGCCGGCCTGCTGCTGCCTTCGTCCGATCCCTGATGCTTTTCCGATACTGCGACGCCGCGGCCGTTAGGAAGCGCGCTAACACCTCAGAGCGCTTCGTCTGCAGACTCCCTTTGCTGGCGAAACGCTAGCGTGAAATGTTCTGCCGCAAACGCTTCCCCAACTCGTAATGGCCCTTGTGCAAAGGAGTGCGAAATAGTCGCGGAGACACTTGCGGACGTTGCTCTTCGGTGCGGCGAACCGAGCCACCGCGTTATGAACAACCCTATGCCATGCTGCGCAAGTGGTGTCCTCCGTAACAACCACACTGCTGCCAGCACTATTATCTGACCAAAAAAACTTATTTTTATCCATTAATGGTCTTGTGGTCTTCACTTAAAAGACTGGTAACCTGCATCCATTTTAACTTGCTTACTGTAGCCAAGACTTGCTCCTCCTCTACAATTAATCCCCCCCCCCCCTCCTCCTCCCTACATTGAACAAAATTGACTATTCCTTGATGCTTCAGTTTTATGCAGCTTGTGGTGTGAGCGTGGGGTTGATCTGCTATTCTGTTATTCTGCGCAATGGATTAATCTCAGATGCACCCTTTACCCTGTGGCTCCTGCAAGATGCAATTTCCACCCCCACACTACCACAGAAGTCAGACAGACGCTCCTAAAGTTGTAAAGAGAAATGTCTGAAAAACTTTCAGCAATAAATATCATCAAGAGTCATCCGCAGTAAGGAAATGACACAAAAATTCACAGAATTACTTACGTAACTAGTGGGATACTTGGGTACTGGAGCAGTGATAGTTAGTGTAAGGAAAACATGGAACTAACGAAAATTATTATTTATTTTGCAAAAACTCCGAGGAATCACAATGGAACTTTCACTTATGAATTGAGCAAGTTATATCCTGGTTCTTTTTGCAATTTGAAGTTACCTCTCAAGGATAGGATTCGCTAATAAAATATCTATACAAAGTTTAAGATTGTTATTGACTTGACAGAATGGCTGAGAGGGGCGCCTAGTCCACTTCAATAATTATCCTTTAGAATGTTGCTAGGTACCGTCGAGGCTGTCGCGTGTGAAATGCACTGAAGTGTACTGTTGTGGAGGAAATATGGGGCTCTCAATAGCTGTAGCACACAATACCGTAAGCTGCGATGACTGCTGTCTGCGCCGCTCGCTGCTGACAAATAAGATAACTCTCGTTCTATCTGGATTGACCTTCGCCAATCAAACTCTCCCTACACCTTGATGGAAGTCAAGGATTCCTATTCGCCCCTAGTCTAACTATTGGCGTGGTACACCGGTCAGATAACCAGTCCACCGCAATTCCACTCAAAAATTCGCTAGCAGGCGTTTAACTATAACTCTGTCTGTTCACACCACACAATAAATGCGTCAGCCGACACAGTGAATAATGCTTAATCGCAAGGACTCAATGTAGAGTCGCACTTCGATTCGCTCTCGACAGAGGTGCTCTCCCAGTGAAGTACTGAGAAGAGACTTGTTCCTCGCTCGAAGAGCGACAACAGAAAAGTGCTTCTCCACATCAGACATGAAGGGGTATATCTTTAGTCTCTTCCATTACTCCTTCTGCTCAAGGCGTCAGAAATATCGTGTGCCAATCAGCATTGCTCTTCTAAAACTGAAGAATGACGTTTCCTTTAAGGCGACCAATCCACAAATCTGTAGTACTGGCGTTTGCTTTCTACCTGTGAAAATCCCTGAAACTGCATGCCATATGTAAAGAATGCATAGGATGGACGCTCCCACACAATATAGCGGAATTTGCTTTTAAGCCGAACATGGGGTCATTCCCCTTTTCGCTCGGGCACACGCAGTCTGATCCACGGGCGGCTGAGGTTGACTCATCCTCAGAAGGGACCGGCGTCCTGGTGTGTGGTCTGCCTCTCTCGAACTAAAAGCTCCTGTGACCGTCGTGTCTGGAATGTATGTGTGTATGCCAGCCTCCAGTGTTTCAACCCCGGTGTGCACTTGTTATTTGCATATCGTTTACATGAATTCATACAACATTGACTTTATCTTATCGAGTTCGGGTTTGAATGAAGCGTCTTGATGTGCGGAATATGATTGTGAGGGCGGAATATGTAAGCAATGAAGGTCAGCAGACCACGACGTCTTAAAGTGGCTTCACACATGACTGGTTTGAATCATACATAACAGAATGCAAGAAGGTTTGCTGAATGCTTTGGAAAGGTAGAATGTTTTAGTGACTGGAGGAAAATCACAGAGGGAGTCCCACAGGGTTCCGTTTTGGGTCCACTGTTATTCCTTATAAAGGGTGTTTATTCCAAGAGTCGGCAGGTGCTTTTTGTCTGATGTTTTGGCAGATATTTGCAGCTTCGTTTCCGATATGTGTAGCTTGAGTCATCCCAAACAAATACTGCTCATCATATCTCCCATGCAGCCGGCCGCGGTGGTTTCGCGGTTCTAGGCGCTCAGTCCGGAACCGTGCGACTACTACGGTCGCAGGTTCGAATCCTGCCTCGGGCATGGATGTGTGTGATGTCCTTAGGTTAGTTAGGTTTAATTAGTTCTAAGTTCTAGGCGACTGATGATCACAGATGTTAAGTCGCATAGTGCTCAGAGCCATTTGAACCATATCTCCCATGCGACTCCTAGTGTCGGCGGAAATCGTCGGTTTGTTTCCCGTTACAGACAAAATGATTTTTAAAGCAGAATTTTACGTGCCCATTCGATAGAGCCGTCCTAGATTAGTGCACTGTGATATTTACGTTATCGTTATGTGTTAATAGGAACAGCAAAAGACGAAGACTAATCAGTACTCTAGCACCCACTAGCCCGCGCTGACTGCTACTGCCATGCAGTAGCAGCGCTGCTCAGTTTCTGCTGTTCCTATTAATACATATCGATAACATGAATATCACAGTGCGCTAATTTAGGACTGCTCTATCGAGTGGATATGCAAAATTTCGCTTTAATAATTATTTTGTTTGTAACGGCAAGCAAACCGTCGTTTTCCGTCCACTCTGGAGGACGCATGAAACACGTGATTAACAGTGTTTGTAAGGACTGACTCAAGCTACACATTTAAAAAAAATGCAAATATCTGCCGAAACAACAGAGAAAATGAGGAGAGAGACCCTGTATATGTGAATGACCTTCCGTGTAACTTTCAACAAGCAGAACTGCCACATTTTGAAGATGATACCAGAATTACAACCAATGCCATTAGACAGGAAGGAACAGAAGAGATCTTTAATGATTTATTTAAAACAATTGCTTGGTTCTTCAAAAACTGACTCTGAGTTTGAGAATACACACCGTATCCAGTTCTATTCAACGAATAAAGTCACATTAACAACTGATGTAGAGCGTCAACAGGAATCAGTAAATAGAATAGAATGCTCCAAATTTCTGGGCGTACATATTGATGGAAACTTGAACTGGAAGACTCGTATATTCCTGAGATTCCTCGAACAGTTCAGCTGCGTTTACTCTTCATATAATTGCTGGTCTTGGAAACAACATACGAATGAATCTCCTGGTACGTGTTGTATATCCCACTCAATACCGTCTGATGGAATAATTTTTTGGGGTAAATGGAAATGTGCGGACGGCATATTTGGCCGGGAGGCCTCTTTCGGGTAGTTCGGGCGCCAGATTCGAGTCTCGTTATTTGCCGCCACGTCGTCGACTTGCGCATTGGTGATGATGATGAGGTGATGCATTAGGGCAACTCACACATCCAGTCGCGAGAGGAGAAAATTTCCGATGCAGCCAGGATCGAACCCAGGGCTTCGTGATCGAGAATCAGCAACCGCACGCCACAAAACCACGAGCTGCTCACTTTCTAGTGTAACTCGTCGCTTAGAAAGCAAGTACTGCTTGGACAAAAGCGAGTAGTAAGAGTAAGATGCGGTGTTCAGCCGTGGTCGTAAAGCATGTACCATTTCAAAGAGTTAAGGACTGTGACTGCGCCATCACGGTACAGATATTCGCTAATGAATTTCGTCATAAATAATGCAATACAATTTGAGGAGAGCAGTCATGTCCGTACTTACAACACTAGAGGGACAATGACCTTTATTATTCTTTATTAACGCTGTCAGTGCTTTAGAAAGTTCAATACGCAGCAGCAAAAATTTTTGATCATATCCTCAATAACATAAAATGTATGTCAGGTAGCATAACAAGTTTTAAATCTAACCTAAAATCATTTTTGCTGGAAAACTGCGCCTATTCCAGGGACTAAGTCCTATTTAAAAACAGGTATACCATAATAAAAAAGTTACTTTTCAAGTGTAATTGCATGAGTTGGAATAAAAAAATTATTGTATAATGTAAAACACGTATCTTCCATACACATCCTGTAAACTGACTCCTTCCACATAATTTCGATAAGACAATCGTCCAATTGATCTGCGGAACACGTATCTACCTCAGGATGCCTCCTAACAACCGATTTCGTCTTCTAGTTGAGATGTGGCATAAATTAATTTTCTTCCTGATTCGTTTCAGTACCTCTTCAGTTATTGATCCACAACCTGAACTACAGGAACCTTCTGTAGCATCGTATTGTGAAAGGTTCCATTCTATTCAGTCTGCACTGTTCGTCCTCCGCTTCGTTATGCCATATTCTTGTAAAAAATATTGTCCCAGTTAGCACAAATTTATTTGAAATGTTAACTTCTCCATTAAGTCCCCATATAACGGAAGTCAAATTTCATCCTTGTCCAATGGCGCACATTTTGCTGCTGATGTAAGACCACGTCCAACCCGCTAACTTAACCCCTGCATTGTGTACAAGGGTGTGCTGAAAAGTGTCAGGCTTTGCCTAGAAAGAGTTTTGAAAATGACCCATTTATTCATATATACTCCCCTGAGACTGATACACTTAGGACAACGTAGTTGCAACTTTTCTAGTCCGTGAAAATAACTTATGTGGCGGGTCGCGAAACCAGCTGTCCGACGCCTCTTTGACAACTTCAATGTCCTGAAGACTGTTACCCTTCACACAATAAATTGTAACACCTGCAGCCATCGTTGTGATTTTATTTTATTACACTGGAGTCAGTTTCGGTGACTCGATACACCGTCTTCAGGCCGTTAAGTGACGACTCGATACACCGTCTTCAGGCCGTTAAGTGACGCTGAGGGGATACACGATCCCATCAGTGGCCAACATCTGTGACCTGGCTTCCGTAGAATGCTATAACAGCGATGTTGTATCTGCAACCATCAACTACCAATTTATGATTTCAAACACAACATCGCTGTCACAGTGTTCTACGGAAGCCAGATCACAGATGGTGGCCACTGATGGGATCGTGTATACGATCGCAGTTCATCTCCTCAGCGTCAGTTATGGTATGAAGACGTTGTATCGAGTCATCGAAACTGATTGCAATATAATAAAATAACATCGAAACGACGGCCGCAGGTGTGCAATTTTATTACGAAAATGAACGGCTGAAGTCCCACAGGCCGTCGATGACAAGAATGGGCATACAAAAACGTGGATACACTTAAAGTGTTTCTCCAGATTCTACTAACCATTCCTGGTAATGGTTCCAGGCTGACGAGAAACAAGAATCGTCCGAAAGAGTGGAGCTACCTCTTTCGTGGATGAATTACACTGCCTTCATATTCTTCCCATGAACCTCAGCTTGGTGCCTGCTTTTCCTGTAATTACAGTTTCATAAAATTTCATTTTATAATTTTCTTGCTGTAAACAATGCACGAATTAGAATTCCTTATGCATTAGATTAGAGAAGACAGTTACATCTTAAGTATGCAGCTCTCTCTCTCTCTCTCTCTCTCTCTCTCTCTCTCTCTCTCTCTCTCTCTCTCTCTCACACACACACACACACACACTCTCTCTCTCTCTCTCTCTCTCTCTCTCTCTCTCTCTCTCTCCGGCCACAGATTTACATGCAAATTGCAAATCTAGCTGGTAACGTGCTTCGGTCGTTATATGCTAGTTAGTTCTGGAATGTTACTCCTAGATAGTTTACAGTTGTTACTTTTTCCAGTTGTGGCTTTACCTCTGCTTGGTGTTGATAAAAAAGGTCCTTCTTCCATATTTCAGGCCACAAATATAACGTGGATTTAATCAACGTAATGAGATGATTACGATAGCTGCAACCGATTCGAGGTCTCGGGTGCCGGAGTTCATTTGTTCTGTCATGCTCTGTAACTATTTGCAATGTAAATATCGCTAAATCGAAAAATGTCTTAATAGCTCTGCATTTATTTTGTAAACAGCCTGCAAAAGGCGCTCATGTCTGACACCGGACATGTTTGTGCACTTCGTCACCCTACATTTGATTGGCGTTCACATAAATTAAAAGAATTGCAGATCTGTGTAAGCTACCACAACATCAACTCACTCTCAACTGACACTTGATGTCCATTCAGAATGCATTTAAAAACAACACGTACACCTCCCGTCCAGTTTAACAAATGTAATATCACAAAACGAAATATAAAAATTAAGATGTTGTAACTTCCCCACAGTAAAATAATATAAATAATATTCACATTTAGTGTAATCTCCCAACAGTAAATTGCGTAACCTATCAATAATAAAAAAGTGACTAATCTCTCAATAAAAAACTGTCGTTCACTTATAACCTTTCAATAATGACTGTGAATTTAAACTGGTGAATTTTGGACGTCAGCAGTGCTGCGTCACGGCCCTGAAAGATCATTCTGAATAAATAGAAAATTCTTATCTCTATAAGGTCGCCGGATAACGCGTATATATCTGCTGCTATAAGAAATCTTTCTGACACAGCCCAGTGCAATGCTGGCCGATAGATTTGTCATGTATAAAAGAAATAACTGATTTTTCTTTACAATAATGGCGATGACCATGGACTGGAGAAATTAGTGAATTCTTTAAATTGAGATGAATTATTATCAAAAGTTACTTTTTATGAGAAAGATTATTATTAACAGATCTTTTTAAAAACATTTACATGGGACTTGATATAACAATACTACATATGCACGACGCTGCTTTTACCTTATACTACAACGCTCAGTCTCCGCCATCGCTTCACCGCGACCGGCCCAGCCAACTCGATACACATGACTGCTAGCAACAACTTACTCCAACTGCTACACAGTTCCTACTGCAGTCAACACTGCTCTTTGGTCTCAAATTCTCTTATAGCTTACATATCGCAGCGCGTGAGCAATCCATCGAAATTACATCTGCTCGAATGCACTAACAACAAATTCCTTAATCACGGACTTCTTATATAACCCTCCACTGGGGGAGGGGAGGGGGGAGGCAAAAATTGGACTTGCCATGAGCAACAAATGTTTCTATAATCTATTTAGTTTACTAAGGCTACAGCACAGAGTATATACATTATTGATAAGTGCCGAACATAATAAGAAATGAAATATAGTGCACACGCACTGAGTACAAAACATATCAAGAAATGACAAAATGTAAACGCAATGAGTACAGAACATATTAAAAATGAAATAGTGTAGACACAATGAGTACAAAATATATTAACAAATGACATAAAGTGCACACGCACTGTATAAGTCTTTAGCATTTTTACAACAATTACACATATCAAGGAGTGAAATAAAGTGCACACGCACTGTAGAAGTCTTTAGCATATTTAGGACAACTGATCTTATTAACAAATGAAATGAAGTGCACACGCACTGTATATGTCTATCATTGTACAAGAACTTAAACGCACTGCATAAGTCTTTACCATTTTGCAAGAACTAGGAAAGGAATGGGAAGGATTGCATCATGGTTGTAGCACAGTAGGTTGCACGTAGCTGCACTGAAAGTCCATATCTTTCTACAGAAACACAACACCAAATGAGACAATCTGAAGTTCTCTTCCCAGAAGTATTTATCAGGGACTGCCTAGGCACTGAAATGTTGTATTAATATTCAATGTTATCATTTTGGTAGTACATTAGGTACACCAAACACTAGGACCATAATGACATCTCCTTCGGTCACAGTGGTGGACAGTTTGATGTCAACACCACATTCTGGTAGAATCCATACTCTTACATCAACGTAGAATTAGTGCACAAACCAAATATAGTGCTCCATGATCATGAGAATGGACAGGATAAACGGATATTGCAGTAATTGCTGGTAATTAGGCCAGAAGGTGAAGGACATTAAGTCTTATGCTAGTCATAATTCAGAATTACATTATTGTATCAACCGATTTGAATAATTATAGGCTAGTTACTAAAGATGTAGTAAGTATTGAGTGTTACAAAACACTATTCATAACTCATCTCATTGCAGTAATTATTGGC
Source organism: Schistocerca gregaria (assembly GCF_023897955.1). Taxonomy (NCBI): domain Eukaryota; kingdom Metazoa; phylum Arthropoda; class Insecta; order Orthoptera; family Acrididae; genus Schistocerca; species Schistocerca gregaria. The sequence continues at coordinate 1,203,534,738 of NC_064920.1, read as the reverse complement.
ATAGTATTTATGCATAAGTCATTCATTATTATAATCATTGGCATACCATTTATGCAGTATTACCAAATATAATTCATAACTCATCTCATTACAGTAATTATTGGCATCATGTCATCTCATTATAGTAATCATTAGCATCATAAGACATCTCATTACAGTAATCAGTGGCATTCATTGGCTGGTTACTGAACATGTAGCAAGTATTGAGTATTCCAAAACACTATTCACAACTCATCTGATTGCAGTAATTATTGGCATTCATTTATGAATATGTCATCTCATTACAGCAATCAGTGACATTCATTGTCCACTTACAAAGCATTTTTTTTTTTGCATTATTCAGAAGTTATAGTTCGAAACAAGAGTTAATTATTGGCATAGCATTTATGCACCAGTCATCATATTACAGTAATCATTGGCATCACAAGTCATCTCATTACAGTAATTACTCGCATCATCTCATCTCATTACAGTAATCATTGACATTGCATTTATGTATTAGTCATCTTATAACAGTAATCATTGGTATAGCATTTATGCAGTGTTACAAAACATCATTCATAATACATCTCATTACAGTAATCATTGCCATAGCATTTATGCATTATTACAAAACATCATTCAGTATTACTCAGAACTCATCATTCAAGTGACATAGGACATATTTAAAATGTAACACACTGTAACTATTACTCAAGGTCTGTAGTCCAATAATACATAGATGTAATGGATTTAATACATCTGAGAAATTTGCACTATATTTAGGACTAGAAATATATCTTCAACTGGTACCATTATTTAGTTGTATACCGGTAATAGTTGGGACCGGTAATAATTTTATTTTTATTTTTTTTTACTTTTTTTGCTGACCAAGGATTGGAGAAATTAGTAAATTCTTTAAATTGAAATGAATGATTGTCAAAAGTTACTTTTAATGAGAAAATTTGTTATTAAGAGATTTATTAAAACATTTACATGGGACTTGATATCTGCTACACAGTTCCTACTGCAGTCAACACTGTTCTTTGGTCTCAGATTCTCTTATAGCTTACATATCGCAGGCAGCGCATGAGCAATCCATCGAAATTACATCTGCTCGAGTGCGCTAACAACAAATTCCTTAATCACGGACTTCTTACAATGTCTTTCATTTGTATTAGAACTAACTAAAAATGTTTTTTCTGGAGCGTATTAAATTTGTATGAAAGTACGAGTCTAATGATGTGGTAGCAATCATATACGAGTGTGTCAGGAAATTTGTAGTTAGGCATCACAGTCGACTTTGTGTCGATAGTCTATTACGAAATTATATGACGCACGGATTCCGCCATGTTATCACAATAAAATAAACGCAGTTTCTACGAAATTGAGAAAGAATGAGGATAGTATCTTAAAGGAACGTCCGTGCCGACTGCAAAATTTCTCTTACGTTTCGCTAGTCTGCAGTTATGAAGGATTTAATATTCGGTTTTATGCTTAGTAATATTAATTCAGGTGATGCTTTTGGATATCAGTTGTATGTGTCAAACTTGATGTTTTACCCTCAAGGATAACTGTTCGTATTCAAAACAATCTTTTAAAGTGCATTTGAATATTAAGTGAAAACTACCTCTGTTTGTATGTTAATATAGCTTTGGAAGTAGCCAGATGAGATGGTTGCTCATGAAGCCTCTTATGGTCTTTAGTTGCTATGAATCCTCAATTCGTGATAGCAAGAATAGCGTAACTTATTAAAGCTGTTTCAGTATGCGAAATATAAACCCCTGGAAATTGAAATAAGAACACCGTGAATTCATTGTCCCAGGAAGGGGAAACTTTATTGACACATTCCTCGGGTCAGATACATCACATGATCACACTGACAGAACCACAGGCACATAGGCACAGGCAACAGAGAATGCACAATGTCGGCACTAGTACAGTGTATATCAGCCTTTGGCAGCAATGCAGGCTGCTATTCTCCCATGGAGACGATCGTAGAGATGCTGGATGTAGTCCTGTGGAACGGCTTGCCATGCCATTTCCACCTGGCGCCTCAGTTGGACCAGCGTTCGTGCTGGACGTGCAGACCGCGTGAGACGACGCTTCATCCACTCCCAAACATGCTCAATGGGGGACAGATCCGGAGATCTTGCTGGCCAGGGTAGTTGACTTACACCTTCTAGAGCACGTTGGGTGGCACGGGATACATGCGGACGTGCATTGTCCTGTTGGAACAGCAAGTTCCCTTGCCGGTCTAGGAATGGTAGAACGATGGGTTCGATGACGGTTTGGATGTATCGTGCACTATTCAGTGTCCCCTCGACGATCACCAGAGGTGTACGGCCAGTGTAGGAGATCGCTCCCCACACCATGATGCCGGGTGTTGGCCCTGTGTGCCTCGGTCGTATGCAGTCCTGATTGTGGCGCTCACCTGCACGGCGCCAAACACGCATACGACCATCATTGGCACCAAGGCAGAAGCGACTCTCATCGCTGAAGACGACACGTCTCCATTCGTCCCTCCATTCACGCCTGTCGCGACACCACTGGAGGCGGGCTGCACGACGTTGGGGCGTGAGCGGAAGACGGCCTAACGGTGTGCGGGACCGTAGCTCAGCTTCATGGTGACGGTTGCGAATGGTCCTCGCCGATACCCCAGGAGCAACAATGTCCCTAATTTGCTGGGAAGTGGCGGTGCGGTCCCCTACGGCACTGCGTAGGATCCTACGGTCTTGGCGTGCATCCGTGCGTCGCTGCGGTCCGGTCCCAGGTCGACGGGCACGTGCACCTTCCGCCGACCACTGGCGACAACATCGATGTACTGTGGAGACCTCACGCCCCACGTGTTGAACAATTCGGCGGTACGTCCACCCGCCCTCCCGCATGCCCACTATACGCCCTTGCTCAAAGTCCGTCAACTGCACATACGGTTCACGTCCACGCTGTCGCGGCATGCTACCAGTGTTAAAGACTGCGATGGAGCTCCGTATGCCACGGCAAACTGGCTGACACTGACGGCGGCGGTGCACAAATGCTGCGCAGCTAGCGCCATTCGACGGCCAACACCGCGGTTCCTGGTGTGTCCGCTGTGCCGTGCGTGTGATCATTGCTTGTACAGCCCTCTCGCAGTGTCCGGAGCAAGTATGGTGGGTCTGACACACCGGTGTCAATGTGTTCTTTTTTCCATTTCCAGGAGTGTATATTTATTACAGGAATCCTAAAAAACAGCCGGCCGGAGTCGCCGTGCGGTTCTAGGCGCTACAGTTTGAACCGAGCGACCGCTACGGTCGCTGTTTCGAATCCTGCCTCGGGAATGGGTGTGTGTGATGTTCTTAGGTTAATTAGTTCTAAGTTCTAGGCGACTGATGACCTCTGAAGTTAAGTCGCATAGTGCTCAGAGTCATTTGAACCATTTTTTGCATCTAAAAACAATTTCGGAAATATTGTATGCTGTCGAGTAATAAGGCTTGCGACTATTTATTCCCGATACATTAGTATCAATTAACACTTCCTGCACAAGGCGTTGATTCTACATCTACATCGATACTCTGCAAATCGCAATTAAGTGACTGGCAGAGGATTCATCGAATTACCTTCACAATTCTCCATTATTCCAATCTCGTATAGTGCGCGGAAAGATCAATACCTATATCTTTCCGTACGATCTCTGATTTCGCTAACTTCATCGTGGTGGTCGTATCTCTCTATGTAGGCCGGCGTCGACAAAATATTTTCGCATTCGGAGGAGAAAGTTGGTGATTGAAATTTCCTGAGAAGATCCCGTCACAACGAAAAACGCCTTTCTTTTAATGATGTCCATCCCAAATCCTGTATCATCTCTGTGACACTCTCTCCCATATTTCGCTGCCCGGCTTTAAACTGTTTCGATCAGTCCTATCTGGTGAGGATCCCACACCGCGCAGGAGTATTCTAAAAGAGGACGGAAAAAGCGTAGTGTAGGCAGTCTGCATAGTAGGTCTGTTACATTTTCTAAGTGTCCTGCCAATAAAACGAAGTCTTTGGTAAGCCTTCCCTACAACATTTTCTATGTGTTCCTTCAATTTATGTGGTTCGTAATTGTGCTACTCAGGTATTTAGTTGAATTTACGGGTTTTATATTAGACTGATATATTGTGTAACCGCAGTGTAACGAATTCCTTTTAGCACTCACGTGGATGTCCTCACAGTTTTCGTTATTTAGGGGCAACTGCCACTTTTCGCACCACTCAGATATCTTTTCTAAATCGTTTTGTGATTTGTTTTGATCTTCTGATGACTTTATTAGTCGATAAACGACAGCGTCATCTGCAAACAACCGAAGATGGCCGGCCTGTGTAGCCGAGCGGTTCTAGGCGCTTCAGTCTGGAACTGCGCGAAAGTTCTAGGGGACTGATGACCTTAGAAGTTAAGTTCCATAATGGTCAGAGCCATTTGAACCATTTTTGAACCTAAGACGGCTGCTAAGATTGTCTCCCAAGGAGCAGCAAAGGGCCTTGGGGATTCTGCTTATGTCTTGTTGCAGTCGGGCACTGCAACAGCATACTCAAATTGAATGGAGTTACAGCAAACTGTAACGGCCCAAAAACACTGTCTTTGGGTGCTGCCGAAGTCACTTTCACATCTGACGATACCACCTCGTTAAGAACGACTTCTTGAGTTCTGTTTGCTTGAGGTCGTGATGGAGCCGTGATTCACTTGTAGCACCTCGCACGAGTCTACTGTCGTTATTCTCACCGGCGACATAGAGGCCGAGAAGCTTCTAGAATGTCATGCACACACAATCCATCTTCATCCACGAGTTTTGCGTTCTTGAAGGAGTAAGTAAAGGCCGTACGCAGTGTGAAAAGGGCATCCAGTGCTTGGCCTCTGCTAATGTGAGAACGACGCTAGCAGCCAAGCAGTCGACGGATATGACGGCCTTCAGCGACTTCGGATGCTGTGAATTGCCCTTTTCCTGTTCGTCTCGGGCATAAGTTTTGTCTAGGACGATCACCTTGAACCGCTTCCGCTGTGCAATTCATCGGCTACACAGGCAGTCTGCACTGAGGTGACAGAAGTCGTAGGATAGCGATGTGCACATATACTAATGGCGGGAGCATCGCGTACACAGGGTATAAAGAGGCAGGTTATTACTGGGGCTGTCATTTGTATTCAGGTAATTGATGTGGAAAGGTTTCCGACATGACTATGACCGCTCGATGGGAATCAACAGACTTCGAACGCGGATTGGCAGTCGGAGCTAGATGTCTGAGAAATTCCATTAGATTCCGAGATCAAGGGTACGCAAAAAAAAAAAAAAAAAAAAAAAAAAAATCAAAAAAAAAAAAATCAAGCGTTACTTCTCACAACGCCATTGCCATGAGGCGACTGCCTTCACTTAACCACCAAGGGCAGCGGCGTTTCTGCAGAGTTGTCACGAACAGCTGCTAGCATGAGTTTCTTAGAAGTAGATACCTTAGCGGTTGCGAAGCAACTCAGATCGCTTGATACGGGCAAGTCTCCATGTCCAGATTGTATACCGATTAGGTTCCTTTCAGATTACCCTGATACAATAGCTCCCTACTTAGCAATATACAATCGCTCGCTCACCGATAGATCTGTACTTACAGATTGGAAAATTGTGCAGGTCGCACCAGTGTTTAAGAAGTGTAGTAGGAGTAATCCATCGAACTACAGACCTATAACATTGACGTCAGTTTTCAGTAGGGTTTTGGAGCATATATTGTATTCAAACATTATGAATCACCTCGAAAGGAACGATCTATTGATACGTAATCAGCATGGTTTCAGAAAACATCGTTCTTGTGCAACGCAGCTAGCTCTTTATTCGCACGAAGTAATGGCCGCTGTCGACAGGGGATCTAGAGTTGATTCCTTATTTCTAGATTTCCGGAAAGCTTTTGACACCGTTCCTCACAAGCGACTTCTAATCAAGCTGCGGGCCTATGGGCTTTGCGACTATATTCGTGATTTGCTGTCAGGAAGGTCGACGTTCGTAGTAATAGACGGCAAATCATCGAGTAAAACTGAAGTGATATCAGGTGTTCCCCAGGGAAGCGTCCTGGGACCTCTGCTGTTCCTGATCTATATAAATGATCTGGGTGACAATCTGAGCAGTTCTCTTAGGTTGTTCGCAGATGATGCTGTAATTTACCGTCTAGTAAGGTCATCCGATGACCAGTATCAGTTGCAAAGCGATTTAGAAAAGATTGCTGTATGGTGTGGCAGGTGGCAATTGCCGCTAAATAACGAAAAGTGTGAGGTGATCCACATGAGTTCCAAAAGAAATCCGTTGTAATTCGATTACTCGATAAATAGTACAATTCTCAAGGGTGTCAATTTAACTAAGTACCTGGGTGTTAAAATTACGAACAACTTCAGTTGGAAGGACCACATAGATAATATTGTGGGGAAGGCGAGCCAAAGATTGTGTTTCATTGGCAGTCCACTAAAGAGACAGCTTACACTACACTCGTTCGTCCCCTGTTAGAATACTGCTGCGCGGTGTGGGATCCTTACCAGGTGGGATTGACGGAGGACATCGAGAGGGTGCAAAAAAGGGCAGCTCGTTTTGTATTATCACGTAATAGGGGAGAGAGTGTGGCAGATATGAAACACGAGTTGGGATGGAAGTCATTAAAGCAAAGACGTTTTTCGTCGTGGCGAGATCTATTTACGAAATTTACTAACTTTCTCTTCCGAATGCGAAAATATTTTGTTGAGCCCAACCTACATCGGTAGGAATGATCATCAAAATTCATCAGAATTCAACATGCTGTGCCTTCTGATCGCCAGTCAACATCCTTCGCACAAATTTTGCGGCGTCACGACGCATGCCCAATTCATCAGTCAACATTCGTTGGCATGTCCCATAACCAATACTCACTTCATCCGCAAGGTCTGGAATGGTTCGACGTCGATCCACACGACAATGTCTGGCGTTGTGCGGCTAACGGCCCTTCCAGTGTGAGCATCATCTTCGACGTCCATACGGCCGGCCCTGAACCGAGCATGCGTGCGGCTCATGCTCTGTCCCCCAAACACTTGTTGAATCATTGCGAGGGTCTCCGTAGCACTTTTCCCGAGATTCGCAAAGAATTTGATACACACGCGCTGTTCTGTTCGCGGATCCATCGTAAAATCGCTGTGGACAGCAACACGTCCGGCCAGCTCAATGCCACTCCACACACTGAGTCATCAGATATGCAGCTCTCGCCACATAGCGATGTTAAGATCTACTACTCTTACTTTCCAGATGGCAACACCATGCCGAAAATTTTGGATTCCACCTCGTATACACGGACCATAAACGTTACGCATTCAATATGAAACTAGAGAAAGCATATCCAAGACACCTTCGACATTTGGGTTATACCAGTTAGTTTGCTACTCACCTAGTCTATGTGCAGAGAAAGCTAAATGTACCAGCAGACGCTCTCTCATGTGGTAAAGCGGTAACTGCTGCAGTTGATTACAAGGGCCTCGCTTATTCCCAGCAGTGCGATGATGGGCTACGAATGTTACTGTGTCACCCAGCGGAATTAAAGTTTCAATGGATGACTTTACCAGCATCAAATATCTTACTGTATTGTGGTGTGTCGGGAGCGAAAGCACAAGTGTTCATATCTTGCCGATTTCGGGCACAAGTAATTGCGTCAGTCCACAATCTAGGTCATCCCGGGGTGAGAGCCACGCTAAAAGTAATCAGAGTTTTATCTGGCCAGGAATGGATGCAGGGTGTAAGACATTTGTCAAACAATGCATGGCGTGGCAGGAAAACAAGATCACTCTGCACGTCAAGGCAACATTAGGCACGTTCGTGCCGTCAAGTCAGTGCTTCGAACCCGCGCGCGCAGACACTGTGGGCCCCTTGCAAGTGTCACAAGGCCACAGCTAATGACTCTCGGAAACGAGCAACAATAAAATTCGTGTTCTTCCTCCCCTTTAATATTTGATTCTTTATTTCCGAAAATGCGCCACATTTCAACTTTCTAGTTAGTCATGAACCTAAGGGGACAGCTTTAATTTCTGCTACTGAAACGAGTAGCATTATAATTCCTGTTCTGCCTTTTCACTAATATTTGGCTCTTAGTTTCCGAATATGTGGCGATTTTCGAGTCTGTGGTCAGACTGGAACCTAAGAGTACGGCTTTAAATGCTGCGACTATAACGAAGTGCAATTAAAGTTGTATTTTTTCTTCTAGTAAGTATTTGTTTCTTTGTTTCCAAATTATGTCGCGACTTCCAAGTGTCTGGCTAGGCAGGAAACAAAAAGGACAGCTTAAATTGCTGCGAATGCTTCTCACAAAATTGACAGCCAACCATGCGGTCCTCGATACTGTGCGTGACGTCAAAATGACTATCATTACGTCGTTGTTAACCCATGTCGACGCGACTCAGCCATCTTAGGCAGCGGTATGATGACGTCACCAACCGACCGTTGCTCGGATACGTATAAAAATTTGTGCTTCCTAAGTTCGTTGTAGTTTAATACTGCTTTTTGTCTTCTTGCTTTTGATAATGCCTCTAGCATTGAGAGACGAAACTAGTCATAGGAGTAGCCTCGGACAACGGTCGAAAGCCCTTAAAAATCGCCAAAGACGCATTCTAGTCTTTAAAACCTGTAGTGTACCATGAAAACGGATTCAGTTCTATAAACAGGTCTTGAAAGAGACAGACCTTATGTGAAACAAACTCATGTGCCACAAGTACACGAAACTTTGCCCCTTATCAACATGCAGGCTGAAATTTTGGATGGAAGACTGTCTGCTGTAGAACATATAAGAGGAGGAAACGATGGCGTCAATATTACTTGTTATACATAAAAGATCTGCAGATAGTACGTGAAGTCGTTAGGGATTCTGTTGTCGTATGTATTTTTAGGGGTTTTCATGGCGTTTCGGCGTTTCGTAGGTGGAGTTCTTTTTTATCTACATATATCTGGGCGCATACAATTCCTCTTTTGCCGCCATTATGTCACAGGTCGCGCAAATATTGAAAGGGGACGGTGAAATGAAATTTTATGATAAAACTGCTGATTGATATTCATTGTGTGATGAGGTATATCAGATGCACGATATATGTTGCACATGGTTAAATTCAACGTATGTTCGACTTAAGTTGACATGTGCCTTTCTGACGTCGTGGAAGAAGTGGAAGCTTCCGTGAAAGACTATGCCTCTTCTTTTCCTTTGCTAAGGTATTCTCACGATTACCAAAAGCCACCAAAGTATTTTGAAACGATTAATCGCATACCTGAAGGTGAGCGTGAGACTTTTGTATTGCTGGCACCTTCCCCTTTAGAAACTGAAATCCCCGATGGCCATCTACGTTTTACTGCCCCATTGAGTACTAGCCGACTTCCCGCCATTTATTTCCAAAGCTCACAATACATTTTTTCAGCTTCTTTTTATTTTTACTATTAAACTGTTTACGTAACTTGGCAGTAACGACTAATTTGTTATACTTTGTCCAGTATATCTTAAAAATGTGGCATCTGTACGCCCATAGGCACGAATATGATCGTAACCTGTGAAAATGATAGTTTCTTATGTACCTTAAATTCCAAAGTATTTACAGTAAATTTTTTTTCAAAATTAAAACTAAAAGTTTTTAAAATTAAAATTTAAAATTAAAGCCAACGAGTGACAGTTGCTAAGTACCACTAGGATATATCATAATGGATACTTTATTTCTTGTTAAAGTGTGCAATTTTTGAAATTTTAGCCTAGTTATTTCATACTGATGTCAGCGGCGGCTCGTAACAAACATTTGCTGTTATCACACAAACGGATCGTTTACTAGTACGATTTTTGCTTCTGTTGAATATTTTTACCTGTACCGGTGTTCACTATTCACTTATGATACTCCCTGTACGTACATGCCTTTCACCGATAAAAATATCAAATTTAACGAGTAGTGGTTCACCTAAAGACGATGCCTGCCGGCCCGAGTGGCCGAGCGGTTCTAGGCGCTTCAGTCTGGAATCGCGCCGAGTGCTACGGTCGCAGGTTCGAATTCTGCCTCGGGCATGAGTGTGTGTGATGTCCTTAGGTTAGTTAGGTTTAAGTAGTTCTAAGTTCTAGGGGACTGATGACCTCAGATGTTAAGTCCCATAGTGCTCAGAGCCATTTAAAGACGAAGCCTAGGAAATTCGTCGAAGCATTGCGACAACATGTCTCTGCTGATAACACGAGAAAATTTCATCAACGACAGTCGCCGAGAAAGCCTGTGTTCTTGTGTGGTAGGAAACGCAGAAAACTAACGCTGAAAATCAGTGACGCTATCATGAATTTCTCATCTGGATCAGAATACTGTAGCGACAGGGTCACCGTATACAAACACACGTTAAAATGCAATGTACATAGGTGTTACATTCTTAATATTTGAATGTTCCGCTTATAACCTGTGTTATTTTGTTAGCTATACTGAGAGCTTACTTCGGTAAGGGAAAGTGTGAAGCGTCAGCAGAGAAATGCAGATCTGCGGGCATCCAGGCGCGGAGAATGAGAGGCAGAGAGAGAGAGAGAGAGAGAGAGAAAGGTGTCAACTTGTTAGCAGAAGTGGAGCATTTCTCAGCTGACTCAGATCAAAAGTGATACAGCACTGCAACGAGGTTAACGACCCTGCAGTACGAGCTCGTGGCGTCGACCGCCACTGCAACAGACAACGGCGCACGCTACAAGTTTGTTTACGTCTACACTCGACGAAGAGCTGTGCAGTGGGTGGCAGGGGACTCTTTTCTCTTGTGAACAGCATAATTATTGTTCTTGGCGTTACATTCAGCAAGAGAAGAATGACCGCTTGCGTGCCTCTGTAGGAGGTGTTGTAAGCCAGACGGTATCTGTACTCTCTCTGCACGACTGATACGTAGGGATCTAACAACATTCGTAGTTTCTGGTCTGAAATATGGGTCTTAAAGTTTTCCAAGTAGATCCTCGCGTTTTGTACGGCGTCTTGACTCGTATTTCCAGTTTTGATTTTTTTAGGATTTCCCTTCTACGTACCTGTGACAGATCGCACCGTCTTTCTTCGTATACGCTTGACGTCCTCTGTTTGCGTGACCTTGTTCTACATCTACATTTATACTCCGTAAGCCTCCCAACGGTGTGTGGCGGAGGGAACTTCACGTGCCACTGTCATTATCTCCCTTTTCTGTTCCAATCGCGTATGGTTCGTGGGAAGAACGACTGTCTGAAAGCCTCCGTGAGCGCTCGAATCTCTCTAATTTTACATTCGTGATCTCCTCAGGAGGTATAAGTAGGGGGAAGCAATATATTCGATACCTCATCCAGAAACGCACCCTCTCGAAACCTGGACAGCAAGCTACACCGCGATGCAGAGTGCCTCTCTTGCAGAGTCTGCCACTTGAGTTTACTAAACATCTCCGTAACGCTATCACGGTTACCAAATAACCCCGTGACGAAACGCACCGCTCTTCTTTGGATCTTCTCTATTTCCTCTGTCAACTCGATCTGGTACGGATCCCACACTGATGAACAATACTCAAGTATAGGTCCAACGAGTGTTTTGTTAGCCACCTCCTTTGTTGATGAGCTACATTCCCTAAGGACTCTCCCAATGAATCTCAACCTGGTACCCGCCTTACCAACAATTAATTTTATGTGATCATTCGTCTTCAAATCGTTCCGCACGCATATTTACCAGATATTTTACAGAAGTAACTGCTACCAGTGTTTGTTCCGCTATCATGTAATCATACAATAAAGGATCCCACAGTCCTGAAATGTGTTCAAGTACACAGCGTATACGTGTTTTGTTTTCAGTTTCGTTTGCAGACAAGGTGATGTTTCCCAGTATCCTAGTAATGAACCGCAACCTACGACTTGTTTTGTTACATTACATTAATACTTGTTCCATAGATCATGAACACGACATTTCATAATGATTTTGTACTTGTCGGTTTAACGTAAGTTTTCTTTACCCTATATAATCTTATTTTCTTTTACAATTACTACTTCATATCTAAAAATTCATCTGTTGAGTAGAAGGAGTTGACATTCAAAAATTCTTTAAATTTGTTTTTAAATGCTGGTTGGTTATCTGTCAGACTTTTAATGCCTTTTGATGAATGACCAAAGATTTTTGTGGCAGCATAATTCACACCTTTTGTGCCAAAGTCAGATTTAACCCAGAATATTGAAAATCATACTTTCTTCTAGTGTTGTAGCTTTACACTTTTTTTTAATTGTTATGGATTATTAACAACAAATTTCATAAATGAATATGCATTGCGAAGGTACTGCCGACCGGAGTGACAAAGCGGTTCTAGGCGCTGTAGTCTGGAACCGCGCGACCGCCACGGTTGCAGGTTCGAATCCTGCCTCGGGCATGGATGTGTGTGAAGTCATTAGGTTAGTTACGTTTAAGTAGTTGTAAGTTCTAGGGGACTGATGACCGCAGCAGTTAAGTCCCATAGAGCTCAGAGCCATTTGAACCATTTTTTGCGAAGGCACTGTGAATATCCCGAGTTCCTTAAATAAATGTCTGCTAGGTGATCTTGGGTGCCCTCCAGCTATTACTCTGATTACACGTTTTCGTGCAGTGAATACTTTTAATGATGAACTACCACAAAAAGTGATTCTGTACGAAAGCAGTGGATGAAAATAGGCATAGTAGGCTAATTTACTGATGTCTTTACCATCAGTATTCGCAATAACCCTAATAGCTGAAGTATCTGAACCTAAACGTTTCAGCAGATCAACAATTTATTTTCTCATAAAGGCACACATCCAGAAATGCCTCAGCAGCAGACTTCTGTCCACAGCCTATATTTATCAATGGTGTCACGCAATTGCCGCGGGGAGAGGCCACGCGGTTAGAGGCGCCATATCACGGACTGCGCGGCCCCTCCCGCCGGAGGTTCGAGTCCTCCCTCGGGCATGGGTGTGTGTGTTGTCCTTAGTGTAAGTCTAGGGACCGATGACCTCAGCAGTTTGGGCCCTCACGAATTCACGCACATTTGAACATCTTTGTTACGCCATTTTCTGTGTTTCTTACACCTATGCGTACATCATCAGCTGAAAACGTTTCGAGACTGAATTTATGCCTGACTTATAAGCGTAGCAGCGCAATAGTACGATGGTAGCGTGAACTAAGAACAGTACACAACAGATGAGCAATCAGCCAATCAGTAGTGAGCAGGAAGTGTTAAGCCGGCGTTGTGTTACAAATCGCAGTGGAGGAACAACTCTAAATCATGTGTTGAAGCCACTGTCCAGAATGTCTTGACGAAGAGAAAAATGTGTGCGAAGTCTGTCCGCCAAAGTATGACTCTCGGACATAAGCAACGAAGTGTGCACGCCTGCCGCCACTTCATTGAAATGCAAAACTCGTAAAATTATTTACTAAAAAAATAATCACAGGCAATAAAACTTCAGTACGAACCTACTTCAAAACGACAAAATTCGGAAATTCACATGACGGGTCAACGGGTTGATGATATAACCGACATTCAAACCAGTGTGATACGGCAGTTCAACAAGATCCCAAAAAAAGAACGTTTCTGACAGTTTCGCTTGGTTGTATGATTCTGTGTGTCCTACTCAAGTTGAAAAAGATTATATGGAACATTTCCAGAAGGCTTTCGACACCGTTCCTCACAAGCGCCTTCTAACCAAACTGTGTACCTACGGAATAACGCCTCAGTTATGCGACTGTATTTGTGATTTCCTGTCAGAAAGGTCACAGTTCGTAGTAATAGAGGGAAAGTCATCGAGTAAAACAGAAGTAATACCCGGCGTTCCTCAAGGAAGTGTTGTAGGCCCTCTATTGTTCCTGAGCTATATTAATGACATAGGAGACAACCTGAGTAGCTGTCTTAGGTTGTTTGCAGATGATGCTGTCACTTACCGTCTTGCAAAGTCATCAGATGATCGAAAAGTGGCAATTGACCCTGAATAAAGAAAAGTGTGAAGTTATTCACATGACTACTAAAAGAAATCCATTAAATTTCTATTACGCTATAAGTCAGAGAAATCTGAAGGTTGTAAATTCAACTGAATACTTTACAGTTACAAAGATGATATTATGGGTAGAGCAAACCAAAGAGTGCATTCACTGGCAGAACACCTAGAAGGTGCAACAGGTCTACTAAAGAAACTGCTTACACCACGCTTGTCCACCCTATTCTGGAGTACTGCTGTGCGGTTTGGCATCCGCTACAGATGGGACTGACGGATGACATCGAAAAAGTACAAAGAAGGGCAGCTCGTTTTGTATTATCGCGAGATAGGGGCGATAGTGTCACAGACATGATACGTGAATTGGAGTGGCAATAATTAAAACAAAGGCGTTTTGCATTGCGACGGGATCTTCTCATAAAATTTCAATCACCAGTTTTCCCCTTCGACTGCGAAAACATTTTGTTGTAACCCATCTACTTAGGGAGAAATGATCATCACGATAAAGTAAGAGAAATCAGGGCTCGCACAGAAAAGTTTAAATGCTCGTTTTTCCCGCGTGCCGTTCGAGGGTGGAACGGTACGGAGACAGCTTGAAGGTGGTTCTTTGAACCCTCTGCCAGGCACTTTATTGTGAATAGCAGAGTAATCACGTAGAGGTAGATGTAAAAACAGAATACCGACTTTTCTCTGTTTTATTAATCCAGAATCGAATCTTTTCGGACTGACGGAGTATGTGGAAATTTCTACATCAGCATCTGCATCCACGCTCTGCAAACCACCTTATGAGACGTGGCAGAGGGTACCTTATGTAGCTTGTCACGTCACTCTTCATGCCTCATCTGTTCCAGTCGCTAATGATACGCTGGAAGAATGAGTGCCGGCGAAGTCTCCAGGTGAGCTCAGATCTCTTTAACTTTACCCATAGGAAGAAGAAACATACTGGTTTACAGAATGAGATTTTCTCTCTGCAGCGGAGTGTGCGCTGATATGTACTTCCTGGCAGATTAAAACTGTGTACCGGACCGAGACTCGAACTCGGTACCCTTGCCTTTCGCGGGCACGTGCTCTACCAACTGAGCTACCCAAGCACGACTCACGCCCCGTCCTCACAGCTTTACTTCTGCCAGTACCTTGTCTCCTACCTTCCAAACTTTACAGAAGCTCTCCTGCGAACCTTGCAGGACTAGCACTCCTGAAAGAAAGGATATTGCGGAGATATGGCCTAGCCACAGACTGGGAGATGTTTCCAGAATGATATTTTCACTCTGCAGCGGAGTGTGCGCTGATATAAAACTTCGTGGCAGATTAAAACTGTGTGCCGGACCGAGACTCGAACTCGGGACCTTTGCCTTTCGCGGGCAAGTGCTCTATCTCAAGTAAATCTGTGAGGACGGGGCGTGAGTCGTGCTTGGGTAGCTCAGTTGGTAGAACACTTGCCCGAGAAAGGCAAATGTCCCGAGTTCGAGTCTCGGTCTGTCACACAGTTTTAATCTGCCTGGAAGTTTCGTACTGGTTTAGTCTTCGAGGAACGCACCCTCTCAGTGTTTCAAGAGTACAGCACAGTACGATGCACAATGCCGCTCTTGTAGCCTCTGTGGCTGGTTTGTTGTGGTATGCTATAGTGGCATTTACGGGGGCGCTCAACAGCGTGGCCATCAGTCTGCATTTGCATGAGGATCGCAGCGAGGCTTTTGCGGTCACGAAATGAACTTGTGATGAAACGTGCAGTTCCTTTTTGGAGTTTCTCCATCAATCCCATCTGACACTGATCACCGACTGAAGAGCAATATTCAAGTATTTCACTTCATATCCCTGCACAGTATTACTCCCAAATATTTGTACGTCATGACTGCCCGTAATTGTGGATCATTAGTACAGTAAATCAAATGATGTTACACATCTACGTTTCGTTAAAGCCATTTCTCTGCGTTTTCCTTGTTGCCATTCCTTGCAAACAGACCGACATTCTGTCGACATCTAACTTTATCTTACAGAAGTTGTTACGGCATTGAATTTTCTAACAGATAACTGCGCTGTCTCCAAAAAAGCTCGAGGTAGCAGTTAATACTGTGACGGTTCGTTTCCGTCACCAGTGCCGGCGGGTTTGAACTCTCGCTGAGGGAGTCGCCGCAGTAACGCACGCTGCGAGCGGCCACAAGTGCTGTGGTGTGGTTGGGGGGGGGGGGGGGGGGCTCTTCGCGGTCAGCACGAGCAGCGCTGAACCCCCGGGGCAGAAGAACTTTTCCCGTGGACCTGTGAACCTCGCCACATACCTCGGTCGAGGGCGACGGTGAAGCCGCACCTGGCCGTGCATTGGGTTCCGATCGCGACGGCGCCCGCGTATTGAGTGCACAGGGCACTTGTTATTCAGGAGCCGGTACACCGTGCATCGAGGGAAAGGTGCTCTTGCACAGCTTGGAAGCAGTTTCACTGTAACATTCTAACTTATGCTCATTGTGCTGAATCACGAGGTCGATGTATTACTTTCCATATCTACATCTACATCTTCATGCACACTCTGCAAATCACATTTAAGTGCCTTGCAGAGGGTTCATCGAACCACCTTCACAATTCTCCATTACTCCAATCTCGTTTAGCGCGCGGAAAGGTTCAAACGGCTCTGAGCACTATGGGACTTAACATCTATGGTCATCACTCCTCTAGAACTTAGAACTACTTAAACCTAACTTGCCTAAGGACATCACACACATCCATACCCGAGGCAGGATTCGAACCTGCGATCGTAGCGGTCACGCGGTTCCAGACTGAAGCGCCTAGAACAGCACGGCCACTCCGGCCCGCCGCGCGGAAAGAATGAACACCTCTATCTTTCCGTACGAGCTCTGATTTCCGTTATTTTGTCTTGGTGATCGTTCCTCTCTATGTACGTCGGTGCCAAAAAATATTTTCGCATTCGGAGGAGATTCTGTCGCAACGAAAAACACCTTTCTTTTAATGATGTCCACCCAAAATCCTGTATCATTTCAGTGACACTCTCTCCCATATTTCGCGATAATACAAAACTTCCTGCCCTTTTTCGATCAGTCCTATGTGGCACGGATCCCACACCGCGCAACAATATTCTAAAAGAGGACGGACAAGCGTAGTGTAGGCAGTCTGCTTAGTAGGTCTGTTACATTTTCTAAGTGTCCTGCCAATAAAACGCAGTCTTTGATTAACCTTCCCCACAACATTTTCTATCTGTTCCTTCCAACTTAAGTTGTTCGAAATTGTAATACCTAGGTATTTAGTTGAATTTACGGCTTTCAGATTAGACTGATTTATCGTGTAACCGAAGTTTAACGAGTTCCTTTTAGCACTCATGTGGATGACCTCACACTCTTCGTTATTTAGGGTCAACTGCCACTTTTCGCACCATTCAGATGTCTTTTCTAAATCGTTTTGCAGTTTGTTTTCGTCTTCTGATGAATTTATTAGTCGATAAACGACAGCGTCATCTGGAAACAACCGAAGACGGCTGATCAGATTGTCTCCAAAATCGTTTATATATATAAGGAACTGCAAAAGGCCTAATACACTACCTTGGGGAAAGCCAGAAATCATTTCTGTTTTACTCCATGACTTTCCGTCAATTACTATGAACTGTGACCTCTCTAACAGGAAATCACAAATTCAGTCACATAACTGAGACGATATTCTGTGGCTCTGAGCGCTATGGGACTTAACATCTAGAACTTAGAACTACTTAAACCTAACTAACGTAAGGACAACACACACATCCATGCCCGAGGCAGGATTCGAACCTGCGACGTAGCGGTCGCGCGGTTCCAGACTGTAGCGCCTAGAACTGTCGGCCACTCCGACCAATGTTAAATTATGGTCAAACTGTTACGCACACCTTTCGATCCCGGCACCAACACTTCTGTGATCGTTACAAATACAAATACAATCTGCTAAGTCTCAAGGTTATGTGCTCCGCCTTACGTGTTAGGAAATTTTCGGTCCAGTCGGAAACCTGGGTAAAATTCATCTATATAGTACTGAATCAGATGTCTTTCGGATGTCTGCAAACGTCGAAGGTCTGGTTTCACATGTGAAGAGTGTAAGTTTCGCATGATCGAAAATACTGGAACACATAATCACACGCATGTTTACGGTCGTCTTGTTTGAACTGAAAATTTGCCAGACTGTTATAAATACATGTGAGTGATGTAGAAGGGTAGCTATGTGGATCATTTCCCCTTGTGAAGGAAATAAATTTCCGTGTGAGTCCGATCGTTATTAATATTTTATGGATAAAACCGTCCGGAAAGCCTGATATGTGACTTTATTTATTACGCTGCTTTGCCTACTGCCATCTTCAGATCAAAACTTGGAACATGCAAAACAAGTACAGTGCGAGTATGAAAACACTATGTTTAACCACCTAAAGCCCGATTTGGCATAGGTTTTTCATTCTGACACCGAAACAATCTTTTGCGGGTTCCAAGTTCTGATCTGATGACGACAGTAGCCGAAATGTCGTAATAAATAAATACATTATTTACTCACAAAACAATTTTAGTTCCTGTTTTATAGCTGTGTCTGACCGGTGGTAATGCATTTCTGCCGATGAGTCGGCTAACCTCCTTTATCCTGCTTACTCATCGTCTCTCTTCTCGAAACAGTTGTCCGTGATTCCCCACACTTGGTTCCAACAGAAATAACGACCAGCTTCCCCTCGCCGTTTCGTGGAGAGCGCTTAGCGCCGCTACAGTGTTCCCACCTGGTGGACCTCCGCCTGTGGCTAATTCCTTGAAAAATATTCTTCCGAATGGCTAGAAGCTCCGGGTGTGTGGGACGTAAACTGCGGGCCCCGGCTCATTTGTCTGCTCTCGCGTTGCCCGAATGGCAAAAACAAAAGAGGGAGCCGAGCAGGGTCACACCTCGCCGGAGTTGTGTGCGTGTGCTTCAGCTGCACGGCGAGCGAGCGAGCGAGCGAGCGAGCCAGCCAGCCACGGCGGCCGCACTAATTTTCCGCCGTTTTAAGCACAACAGTCGGCCTCTTCATCAGCAGCACCCCTTCCTTTCCCCGCTCCCTACCCCCACCCCCTCCCTCCCCCATCAGCCCTTCCACTCATTTGTAAAGCGGCGCAATAGGTGGACAATGTCGGACAATCTCTCGCGGCGCGCACAGCAAAAAACCGGCACGCGAGTAATACTGTTTCCCTAAACAAGGACCACGGCCGCCGGAAACAGTAATCGGGTTTAGAAGGCGCGCTCGTCCAGGGCTTCCAATTAGCAGCGCGCGCCGGTAATCAGGCAGGGGGAGCCGGCACGGCTGGACCATAACTCGATCCCTGTGGAGCACCGCCGCGGCCAAATAATCCTCTTTCTCTTTTCGAGAGCGATCTCTGTTTTCAGTTAGACGCGGAGGCCCCATCGTGAAGTTTTGTTGGATTACAGGAGTCGAACAAAAAGTAAACCCCCAAACAATTTGATGGCCATGGATCTGTCGGAGGCCCATTTTTGACATGAGTAGCGTGTTAAGAGTGAAGTACGAAACACCTGCTTAATAGAGCATAATGGAAGGCGCGCGCACACACGCACACACACACATACACAAACATATATTTCAGTTACAGATTATAAAATTTAGCTACACGAGATTCTTACTTTACATCAGTAATGATAATCTGTAAATATGAGTACACACGGTTTTGTAAAGTTGTAAGGTCAGAGGATGGTCATTACTGACCAAAATTAATTACCAAGGGTAGAAAATTTTTCATACATAATGTAAGGAAAGGGAAGAGTCTCTGCAGAATCAGCGAGGAACGGAATATACGGAAAACACTGACAAGGAGAAGGGACAGGGTGGCAAGACTTCAGGATTGGAATACATCGAGCGAATAAGTGAGGACGTAGGTTGCAGTGCCATACTCAGATGAAGAGGTAGACACAGGGGAGGAATTGAAGTTCTTTTCTGCAACACAGCTCAGTTTTTTTACCCCCATACTTACTTTTTCTTTGGTCACCGTTAGGTCACGTGTCACACTAGTATTGAATGGGAACACCGAAATGAAACTCTCTATTAGAAATTTTCTGTAGAAAAGCACAGTATGTCATGTAAAAAATTAAATTCGAGCTTCTGAATAGCTTGGTTGACAAGAGACTTTCTGATGTCGAGGAAGAAATGAGAGCTGTGATTAAATGGACATCCTTTCCTTCATATTTCAACTTGTATTGATGAGGTTGGAAGTTAATTACTTGGAGTGTCTCATAAATTACGTATCCCTTTTATTTTCCATCACCACATAAATGATGAGTTCCTTTTATATTCCTTTAGCAAGCTGTTAACGCGATTACCAAAGAGCCCTCAAAGTATTTTTAAACGATTAAACTGGCCATTAAAACTGCTGCATCACGAAGATGACTGCTACAGACGCGAAATTTAACCGACACGAAGAAGATGCTGTCATATGCAAATGGCCATTAAAATTGCTACACCAAGGGGACTGATGACATCAGAAGTTAAGTCCCATAGTGCTCAGAGCCATTTGAACCATTTTGCTGCACTACGAAGATGACGTGCTACAGACGCGAAATTTAACCGACAGGAATAAGATGCTGTGATATGCAAATGATTAGCTTTTCAGAGCATTCACACAAGGTTGGCGCCGGTGGCGACACCTACAACGTGCTGACATGAGAAAGTTTCCAACCGATTTCTCATACACAAACAGCAGTTGACCGGCGTTGTCTGCTGAAATGTTGCTGTGATGCCTCGTGTAAGGAGGAGAAATGCGTACCATCACGTTTCAGACTTTGATAAGGGTCGGATTGTAGCCTATAGCGGTTGCAGTTTATCATATCGCGACATTGCTGCTCGCATTGGTCGAGATCCAATGAGTGATAGCAGAATATGGAATCGGTGGGTTCAGGAGGGTAATACGGAAGCCGTGCTGGATCCGAACGGCCTCGTATCACTAGCAGTCGAGATGACAGGCATCTTATCTGCATGGCTGCAACGGATCGTGCAGCCACGTCTCGATCCGTGAGTCAACAGATGCGGACGTTTGCAGCAGCATGGACTATCAGCTCAAATTTTACGGAATATACCATACTCCGGTACCAAATAATTCCACTTATATTGCCAAGAAGAACTGTCTTCTACATAAATTGTTTTTTCTTACTGCATTTATGACTGTGGCTTTGAGTTTAAGCAAACATCGGAAAACAATTTGCTCAGAAAAATTGTAATAATAGTGCTGTTGGTTGGTACAGATGAATGACTCTTGCTAATTAACCTCACAACTTGCAGCTGGTGTGGTATACACCATCATGTGGGCCTTGACCTCATACAATGCTTCAGCCGGTAATGACAGGGAGCTTATCCATTCATCATTTTGTGTAAGTAAACCGTCAGAGAATTTGAGTGAAGCGAGAAACGGTATGCTGTCACAGATGAGCAGATGGGTGAAAAGAAGGTGAAAGGTGGTGGGGATGTCAAAAGTGGGGAAGTCTCTGCAGTGGTTCATAAATATTGGTCTGTATGTCTGTGTCACAGCCAGGCAATCACGTAACGATCTGTCAGGCGGCTTTGTAACGAACAGTTGTGAAGGAAATTAACTAGGAATGCGGAGAAATGGAGAACAGGAACACCTGGAACCTATAACGGCTACGACGTTAGTCAAATGTATCTTTTCTCTGTTAATTGCACGGATGACTTCTCCACTGGAAATCAACCGAGTAATAAATTCCTAGAGCAATGTTCAGACAAGTTTGTTAGTTGTCATCTTATGGCGCAATTATGCCAATTAAGAAGCATATAGAATCGCCGCTCCGAAACGAACTATTACTCGGATAATTTGCAGATGAGAATTCATCAGTTTAGATCTCATTTTAATTCACCGTCCGACGACTTTTCTTTCGCTGCAGGCGGCCAGAGTGGCCGAATGGTTCTAGGCGCTATAGTGTGGAACCGAGCGACCGCTACGGTCGGGCATGGATGTATGTGATGTCCTTAGGTTAGTTAGGTTTATTGGAAGAATATGTAAAGATCAGTCAACCGGTTGCATAGGTTTTCTATACACCTTGACCATGTTTCGTCACCTCTAAGGGTGACTTCATCAGAAGGTAAGGTAATTACATGAAGAACATATCGTCAAAGATGTACAGTGATTTAAGAGCTGAGTTCCTCAAGTCATACATTAAAATATAAAACACTGTTCTTCAAAAGGTCAAACATTAAAACATAAGTAACATCTCACACCTCAACGATGTCATCCTTAGAGCTGACGAAACGTGGTCAAGGTATACAGAAAGCCTATGCAACCGGTTGGCTGATCTTTACATATTTTTAAAATTTGTGTATACGGTTTCTGCAGGCGTCAGCCATGTTCAAAGTTGTAGTTAGGTTTAAGTAGTTCTTAGTTCTAGGGGACTGATGACCTCAGAAGTTAAGTCCCATAGTGCTCAGAGCCATTTGAACCGTTTGAACCTTCCGCCGCACAATGACGATATGACAAGTTGAAAGCTTCTGTGACACAATTTGTGAACCCCGGATTAGAAATTGTTTACAAGAAGGTCAGTCGGTTAGGCAGTATGCCTCGCCAATATAAGGCTGTAAGCGGCACAAAATTCGTTGTGAAAGATGTGCCTCAAAGCGAGGTGACGAACGAGCACCTGCGCAGACTGAACTCTCTTGAGTAAATGAAGCTGGCCTACGGGCAGACAGCCGGTGGACACTACGACCCAGGCCTGTGACGCGGATGGCAAAAGCTGCGGGCGAAGGGGGTGGCGGTGGGAGCGGGACACGCCCCCCTGGAGTCCTGCGGGCAGAGAACAGCTGCCCCCACAACTTGTGCTCCCCTGTTCCACGAGGCTCAGTCTCGCTCTCACCCGCCAACACACGGCAGTGGGGAAATCGTAACTTTGGGGTGTCGGTACCGAGGAAGAAAAGGTTCGCCTCTGCTTCTACATAATTACTCTGCAATTCATAATTCAGTGTATCCCAGAGCGTTCATCGAATCACCTTCAATTTATTTGTCTACCGTTCCACACTCGAAGAGCTCACGGGAAAAACGAATAGTTAAATCGTTCGTGGATAAAAATACTACGTATATTTTGTTTAACAGTGATCCGTACCCAGAACCCCGATCTGCGGTACGGTACCCAAATGCATGCCCTGCGAAGAGAAATGGTAGACGGTAGAAGAAATGCGAAGAATATAATCTCAGGAGCAGTGCTACACAGTGTCACACTCATTACACATCCTCATATTTTTTTTAGAGCTAAGTCGCCCTAATTAAATAAAAATCCTAAAGTGAAAACCCCAGTTAGTTACGTAAATTGACAACGTTAATCACTGATCAAATGTTGTTACATAACCAACCGAAATTTTCACTTTAGGTTTTTCTGTTGAACTACAGCGACCTAGCTCTAAAGAATACAACAATGTGTAAACAGTGTCAGACACTGAACGACATTTGAGAATGATCTGAAGATGGCTCGGTAATGAGCCGAAACCGGTAATCAGTAAAAATGATTTGCTATCTTGACGAAGGATTTTTATCCAGACATATTCAAAATCAACAAATCGCATATCTCCACAACCCCCCCCCCCTCCAACCCCCCCACCCCTACCCCCATTGACCATGTCAAAGAACACTTAAATCTTTCCGTGCGAGCTCTGCTTTCTCTTATTTTATTACGATGATCGTTTCTTCCTATGTAGGACGGCGTCAACAAAATGTTTTCACATTCGGAGGAGAAAGTTGGTGATAATAAACCGCAGTGTTTAGTTTGATTTTTTCACTACATTATCCATATGATCATTATGTGTTTTAATTTACTCGTAATTGTAATCCCTAACTATTTAGTTGAACTGACAGCACATAATGGAAGTGACGGGGTATCAGTTAATATTTCTCCTGCATACGATAACTGTAACAAGTTTCATAAATGTGCGCATTTCCTCATTACAAAAAAAATGTGCTCGATAATTTAGTAATCAGTAATGGTTAAAATACATTTTATAATATACACACATAACGTAATACGAAAACACTGTAACAACTCTGCGTCCAAACTATTTGTGAAACCTTAATATCCTAGTATCTTCGTAGCATGTTTTGTAAAGAAACAGTGTAAGAGATAATTTAGATAATTTGCGTGTGTGTAATAATCTGTATAATGGAGAAAGCGCAATACCTGTAAGTAGACAAATAAGTTGTTGTTATTGTTGTGGTCTTCAGTCCTGAGACTGGTTTGATGCAGCTCCCCATGCTACTCTATTCTGTGCAAGCTTCTTCTTCTCCCAGTACCTACTGCAGCCTACATCCTTCTGGATCTGCATAGTGTATTCATCTCTTGGTCTTCCTCTTCTATTTTTACCCTCCATGGTGCCATCCAATACTAAATTGGTGATAACTCGATGTCTCAGAACATGTCCTACCAACGGATCTCTTCTTCTAGTCAAGTTGTGCCACAAGCTCCTCTTCTCCCCAATTCTATTCAGTACCTCCTCATTAGTTATGAGATCTCGCCATATAATCTTCAGCATTCTTCTGTAGCAAAACATTTCGAAAGCTTCTATTCTCCTCTTGTCCAAACTATTTATTGTGCACCTTTCACTTCCATACATGTCTACACTCCATACAAATACTTTCAGAAACGAGTTCCTGACATTTAAATCTATACTCGATGTTAACAAATTTCTCTTCTTCAGAAACGCTTTCCTTGCTATTGCCAGTCTACATTTTATATCCTCTCTACTTCGACCAACATCAGTTATTTTGCTCCCCAAGTAGCAAAAAATCCTTTACTACTTTAAGTGTCTAATTTCCTAATCTAATTCCCGCTTCATCACCCGACTTAATTCGACTACATTCCATAATCCTCGTTTTGCTTTTGTTGATGTTCATCTTATATCGTCCTTTCAAGACACTGTCCATTCCATTCAACTGCTCTTCCAAGTCGTTTGCTGTCTCTGACAGAATTACAATGTCATCGGCAAACCTCAAAGATTTTATTTCTTCTCCATGGATTTTAATACTTACGCCGAACTTTTCGTTTGTTTCCTTTGCTGCGTGCTCAATATACAGATTGAATAACAACGGCGATAGACTACAACCCTGTCTCACTCCCTTCCCAACCACTGCTCCCCTTTCATACCACTCGACTCTTTTAACTGCCATTTGCTTTCTGTACAAATTGTATATAGCTTTCGCTCCCTGTATTTTACCCCTGCCACCTTCACAATTTGAAAGAGAGTATTCCAGTCAATATTGTCAAAAGCTTTTTCTAAGTCTACAAATGCTAGAAACGTAGGTTTGCCTTTCTTACAAACAAGTAGACAAACAAAAATACCATTACTAATAGTATCATTTAAAAACACTCAAAGATTCATTTTGTCCCATTTTCTGATTTCAGTCTAACATTGATGTAGACGTAAGAGAAGCAGAAAATCAGGCATGCAAGTATCATCAAACATATTCACATAAACAAAGGCACAAATGCACTTGAAACTGAGAATAAATTATAGAAACGCGTTGTGCTAAACATCAATAAATAATTAACTGGAGCAGCTTCCATTATTTACATAATTGAAAATTCTGCTCCGCACTCCCTCAGCGCTAAAGCGCACCATATTGTGCTGAAAAGTTCTAAGTAGTATGGGTTTGGTTTTTATCTGCAGGAAACCAAGAAGATAAAGGAATTTCAGCTCTCCTAGTTATATCAGCTAAAACAATGAATACAGAGTAGAAGCGGATGCAACGACGAAACCAGTGCTCGTGTCGTGTGGCCAGTTGACATCATACTTATTCGCGATCACCGTCTCTGCATAGTACATTGCATTTTCACTTGGAAAGACCAAATTATGTAATAAATGACGAGATCTCATTAAGGTAAACCGAATTTATATGTAGAATTTCCCATACTTGTCTGACAATCTGTATAAGCGATCAAAGGGCAATCTGTGGATTCGTCTTAGCCTGTTTGCAGATGATGCCGTTTACGGTCAACAAAAGACTGACACAAGTTTCAAAATGATTTACACATGAGATCTGAATGATGTGAATCGTCGCAATTGCTCTAGAACAATAACAGTTAAGTGGATTCCCATGAATTTTTGTTGGGAGAAACTCAAGACAGTCACAATGATTTTGCTCCAGGTAATATAAAGTATAAGTTGTTTTATGTTTCCATTCAGCCCTTAGTAGCAGTGTAATTACGCCAGACGTGTCATATTCGGACTGGCATCACTGTAGAGCAGGTCTGGCAAAGCGTGGCCCACGTGTCACTCCCCTCCAGCGGTTGCCCCTGCTTCCAACCGTAGCCGCGCGGTGACGTCGCCGCAGCCTACGGTTCGTTTGTTTATCAGCAATCGAGTGGGTCAGCCTGTCTGATCCCTGAAAGCAAGTGCTCCCGCATGTTCACTGGCTGTCCGACTACGAAGAGGCATCACTGTTTCGTTAGTCCAGTTGCTCTCGATGTTTTGTTCAGATTTACTCTCAATAATATTGCGCCGTCATTCAGGTTGTCATTTCGGTTACAGCTGTGGCTATTATTCTGAGGTGAGTGTGGTTGTTACTGTGGCTGTTTTTCTATTATGGTTCTCAAGAATGGTGAAACGAGAGAACACTGAAAACCGTGTTTTCAGGGAGACTAAGTACTTTCTTGTACACAATTCCGATGAAAAACCCTAGGGTTTCATACGTAAAAGAATGCTTAACTCAAAACAAATGTGCTATCTTGGTCTTGATTCATTCCCTGAAGCAACATATAGAGGTTACTCTCATGACGAAGGACGCGCTTTATTGATTAAGTTAAGGGGGGTAGGACGTCAAACGGACCGACTTGGAGCAGGAGAGGCACCACAGGACTTTTTAATTTACACTGTCTATACTTTTACAAAAAAAATTCATAAAACTATGTCAGCATGACCAAGAAGGATTCACAATTCACACTCATAGCAGTCGAAGTTCGAAAACCTAACGAAATAATTTTTTTACATGCGAAATTTCATCATTTTTTTCACTTACTAATGGCAGTATTTGTTTCTATAGGTATACGTTTCTTCATAAGTAAGAGAGATTATTCGATGAATTGTGCACAGCATACAAACAATACTTAAAGGTGTATGAAACTCTAGAATTTTCGAAATCTATTAAAAACTGTGGTAAAAATGGAGGTAATTAACTATAAAATTTGTGTTTTTCCTAAACATGAAGTTTAAAATATAAAGTTCATTCATTTTTTTATAAATTAAATAAATTGTAGAGTTTAATACACCTGTGACTGTGGTATGTATGATGTACAAAATTCATCGAAGAATCTCTCGAACTTATAAAGAAAAGTGTACCAAAGCAACAAATGCAGCCATTAGTAAGTGAAAAAATGATGAAATTTATTTTGTTATGTCTTCGAACTTCCACTGCAATGAGTGTGAATCCTGAACCCTTTCTGGTCATGGTGACAAAGTTTTATGAATTTATTTGTAAAAGTATAGACATTGGAAATTAAAATGTCCTGTGGTGACTCTCCTGCTCCAAGTCGGCCCGTTTGACGTCCTACCCCCCTTAAAGAGATACAAGAACTACCTGAACGACTAAATTTCAAGAAAAAGAGTTTAAAAGTGTCGTATGTGGTATGTCTAAAATTAACAAAACGTCAAAAATGCTTCGGCGACGACGCACGTTTGAAAGAATGTGGCACAGAAATGGCAAAAACATTTGGTTACGATGCTGTTTACACAGCACAGAAAAAAGCCGCATTCTTGGGACATAGCCAAAAAAAAGAAACTAAGCAATTTAGTTGTAAATTATCGCTATTATTCTTTGTGTGGACGAGAGTACTGATCGAACACATTTTGGTCAACTTACTAATTTTTGTTGTTCTAATAATCCTGTGCATGAAATACTCGCTTTAGTTCCGTTACTCAGAACAACAGGTTTGGATATTTTCAACGCATTTAAAAAGTGTATTCAGAGATTAATAGTCTTAAAATGTGCTCTGCAATTAACGCCAATTGTGCACCTGATATGGTCGGAAGTGAAAATAGCTTCGTTGGGCAGTTGAGAAAAAAAATAGGAATAGTATGTTTAACTTTTCACTGCATTATACATCACAAAGCGGTATGCGGAAAAAGTGTCACAGTGCTGTCCGCAACGAAAGATGTGGAGAAAATTACTAATACAGTATGAAGAGAAAATCGATCTGTCTCACCAGTAATTTAAAAGTTTTTGGAAGAACTTGACGCAGAATACGGAGATGTACTCCATCATTCCGAAATTTGTTGGTTAAGCGCAAGACAATGCTTAGCTCGTTTTCATGTACTCAGAAATAAACTTTTCAAGTTTTTGAGCAAAGACGTAAAACAGTATACCACAAAATTTGAAAATAAGCTGAAGGATTCACTTCTTGTTACAGAACTAGCAATTGTAACTGATTTTACTAATCATTTAAATAATGTGCAAGGAAAGGAGCGCACTGTTTGTGACATGATTACGGATATTAATGGACTGCGGTGTAAACTTACGTTCTCCATATTGCAGTTAAACAAGGCAAATTTGTGTCATTTCCGGAGTTGCTGCTATTTGAACAAACATACGTGGAAGTAAAATTTTCAAGATTTGTTCCCGTTATTGAAAAAGTCTTCAATTTGTTTCAGATTAGTTTTCATCTCTAGAGGCTGCCATCAATTTCTTTTACAATCCAATAGCGTTAGTCTAGAGAAGTTAGAAGTGAACTTCACGAAGAAATCTGCAGTTTACAAAATTATTCGTTAATGATATCCAGAAAAGAAAGAGAGGCAGCAGTTTTTGAAGTCATACCGCAAGGTTGGTCCCCAAAACCATCTTAAAATAAAATCTTTTTTCTGATCAGCATACATTTGTGAAAGTACATTTTCTTCAATGAAGAACTTTAAATCTGCTCAGTATAATGCAGTGAATTGTTGGAACATCAGTTCCGTTTAGCTACTGCACAAATTGAAATCGATATTGCAGAACTTGTCAACATCAAATTAAATAAAGCTGATCTAAATATTTAAATATCTGATTAATGTAATCACAAGAATGTGAGATGTTGTTTGTTACAAAGTTTTTGTTCCAAACGCTTGAACATTTTTAATTTTTAATTTTTGACTTGAGCATGTCTGTCCGTAATTTTGACTATTGCCTGCTCGCATACAACTTTACGTTTGCTTAAAACTTCATTTTGATGAAGACATCCTTAGAGGTGTCGAAACATAGGTCAGTGTATTAAAATTTATTTGCAACCGTGTGGTCGTGGTAGGTGCCGTGACATCACCAGACGAGTCGGTTAGGAAGCAACCGTTGGAGGGGATGTCTCGCGAACCATACCCTGTTCTGGAGAATTAACGTCCGTGACTGATTTATAAAAGAACACATAGTATCGACTGGAGCGCAATTTTTTTGAATTATCTCGGATAAAATTCGGGGAGCGAAAGTTTATCCACAGCTTGTTCAGAAACTATACTGCTGTTGCAAAAGTGAGACATGAAGGGGAGATAGTACTACAGGACGGAGTGAAACATGGCTGTAGCCGATCCACAACGTTATTCACAGCGTTGAACAAACAGTTAACGAAACCAAAGACCAATTTGGAAACGTAATTAATAATCAAGCAACAGAAGTAAAAGTTTTATGGTGTACTAATGACGTTATAATTTTTGCCGGAGATGGCAGACGCCATGGAAGAGTACTTGGACAAAATGAATAGTTTCTAGAAAAAGATTAAAGTCAACAGAATTAAAAGAAGGGTGGTGGAAATCAAATGATGGAAAGCGATTTAGAGTAGGAATGAGACAGTGAAAGTAGTTGAGTAGTTTTGCTATTCAGGCAGAGTAGAAACTTTTGAACTGTATTGGTTCAGCAGAAAGCTGAAGACTGGGAAGTACGGAATTGGGGAAGAAAAGAAATTTATGGCTTCGTCTGACTAACAGGGGAACACTTGAAACGAGACATCCTGAGACATCAAGGAATTGTCAGTTGGTTGATGAAGGAAGCGTGTGGGAAAAAAATTATGAAAGAAGACAAAGGCTCCAGCAAAGTAAGTAGGGTCAAACGGATATAGGTTGTTGTAGCTATACAGCGTGGTCGACCAAGAACGAACTGCTCGTATTAAAACTGGTGTAAGACAAGGATGTAGCCTTTCGCCCCTACTGTTCAACTGTACATCGAGGAAGCAATGGTGAAAATGAAAGAAAGGTTCAGGAGTGGAATTAAAAGTAAAGGTGAAAGTATATCAATGATGCGATTCGCTGATGGCATTGCTATCCTGAGTGAAAGTGAAGAAGAATTACATGATCTGCTGAGTACGGATTCAGAGTAAACCGAAGAAAGACGAAGGTAATGAGAAGTAGTGGAAATGAGAACACCGAGAAACTTAACATCAGGATTGATGGTCGCGAAGTAGATGAAGTTAAGGAATTCTGCTACCCCGGCAGTACAATAACCAATGACGGACGGAGCAAGGAGGACATCAAAACAGACTGGAACTTGCAAAAAGAGCTTTCCCAGCCAAGATAAGTCTACTAGTGTCAAACGTAGGGCTATATTTGAGGGATAAAGTTTTGAGAATGGACGTCTGGAGCACAGCATTGTATGGTAGTGAAACATGGACTGTGGGAAAACCGGAACAGAAGAGAATCGAAGAATTTGAGATTTGGTGCTGCAGACGAATGTCGAAAATTAGGTGAACTGATAAGGTAAGGAATGAGGAGGTTGTGCGCAGAATCGGAGAGGAAAATGATATGTGGGAAGCACTGATAAGGAGAAGGGACAGGATGATAGAACACCTGTTAAGGTACCAGTGAATGTCTTCCATGGTACTAGAGCAAGCTGCAGGGGGCAAAAACTGTAGAGGAAGACAGAGATTGGAGTACATCCAGCAAATAATTGAGGACGTATGTTGCAAGCGCCACTCTGAGATGAAGAGGAATTCGTGGCAGGCCTCATCAAACCAGTCCCAAGACTGATGACAAAAAAGCCAGACAGAGATAAAGAGGTTTGCACAGACAGTCTAGAGTAGAGAGCTGCACTATATATCTTTGAAATGAAGACCACAACAACAATGTAGTTGTGAAATATCTTTATTATTTAGCTAATTTAACACTTTTTATTATTTTAAATTAGTTTTGTTAAATTTTAAACGTCTCTGGCTGAAGGGCAAATGTGTTACCGCTGAAAGCACTCCATTCTCCCCCACTTCCCTCTCCCTACCACTGCCCTCATTCCGCTCGAGTTGAGTGAGAGAGAGAGAAATGAAATAAAAGAGTTAAATTAACAATAAAAGGAAAAAAAAGTTTATCTCGCAAATAATAAGCTAACGTGTGCATTTCTCGTTGAGTAACTCAATGTACATGTCTTACGACTGTGAAAAAGAGTGAAGAGAAAAAAAAGAAAAAAAGTATGGAGATGGGTAGCAGGGGGCGTGCAGAATAGAAACGTTGGAAAATTACGGATACTGGCGCTCGGCTGTAGTGTCGCGTCAAGCCCTTGGGAAGCTCACTCACTCACTCCTTTAATGCCGTGACGAGTGTTGCATGCATAATGTCGGCGTCCTGGAAGCTTCTCGCCCGTTTCTCCAGCGCAGAGGAAGAACTGGCAGTCTGATGTCTCCACAGTGTGCGTGACGTCGTCGTCTCATTAAGGGCGGCAATTAGGAGCTGCTACTGGAGCCGTGACAAGCTGCCGATGCAGAGGACTAAACATCGCGGGAACTGAAAGCGCGTCGCCGTATTACGTTGCAGTCTAGGAAGCTTCAAATTCGTAATGTATTGGTGAAATCAATGCTATGTGCAGTACTAAGCACTCTTCGCAACACTGCTGCTATGAAATATGGTTGACGTATTCCCTCATCAAGGACGTCATGTTATTTTGGATGGAGATTCATCCATAAATGTAGCAGTTTCTTCAGGCACACCCTAGGGAAATATGTTCGAACCTTTGCTGTTCATGTTCTATATTAACGACCTATCAGTTAATATAGTCAGGAACCTCAGATTTTTTGCAAATGATGAATTTATCTATAATGAAGCACCATCTGAAAGAACAACTTGGTAAGATTTAACATACTGGAAATTTGATTTAAATGTTAAGAAATATAGTCACAGATTCATTTGATCACGTGAATAGCGTGAGGGCGCTGCTGAAAACACTGCAATGGAAAATGCTTGAAGATAGACATCAGCTGTTTGGCAAAAGCCCACTTACAAAGTTTATTGAAGCAGTTTGACAAGTTCTGCTCCATAGATTAAATTCGTTCCAGTGAAGTATGACTTGCTTATGATAAACTTTCTTAATTCAGTATTAAATACCATCACATATTCGACACTTTTGTGTAAATCAGCGTAATTTCAGCAGTACTCCCTTTATAAACTCGGACTGATAAATTTAGGAAATGAGGAAATAAAGCTCTTGCGATCTGGCAGCTCAGAGTTCTCTTGCCGCGCGGAGTGGCCGAGCGGTTTGAGGGGCCATGTCACGGATTGCGCGGCCCCTCCCGCCGGAGGTTCGAGTCCTCCCTCGGGCAAGGGTGTGTGTGTTGTTCTCAGCTTAAGTTAGTTTAATTAGTGTGTAAGTCTAGGGACTGATGTCCTCAGCGGTTTGATCCCTTAGGAATTCACACACATTTCAACATTCTCGTGCAATCCGCCGCATCTTCGTCAAAATCTACATCTTTTCTGTGAAAACCATGTGAAGTGCTTGGCAGGGGACACTTCACACAGTTTGCTCCCAGTACGTTCTCTGGCTGATCGTGCTAACAATTACTGTTTAAAGGCCTCTGTGAGGCGGTAATTAGTGTATTCTTGTCTTTGGGTCACTACGGGACCGTTACCTAAGAGACTGTAGTACATTTGTAGATTGCTTACTTGATACAGGTACTCGCGGGATAGTTTTCGTTATTTGAAAGTGTCTACAAATTCATATTTTTCGGCATTTCTGTAATACTCCCCTGTTAATCAGAGAAACCTTTGACTAATTGTGCTGCCATTCTTTGTAAATGTTCAATTGCCTCTGTTAGTCTTATTTGGACACCACACATATTCCCAACATTCTGGGATGGGTTACAAGTATGTTTTATTACCAGTCACGTTTGTTGACTGCTCAATTTTCTCAGTATCTACCCAGTGAACGAAGTCTACCATCCTCGTACAGGGTGGCGCACGCAATGTGTTACCAATTGTTTCTTTCACAATTGACGACGCACATTAGATATCTCGCTGGGATCTCTACAGCAGTACCAGCAGAGCTTGGAAAAACAAATGAGTTAAGAAATGACGTGTAATTGACAACACTGCCGCTAGGAGATTAGTAAGCAGCAATGGCTGACAATGGAATACTGACGACACAGCAACGATCGGCAATTGTGTTACTTTTTCATGAAACGAAAAGCCTTGTTGTGACTCAGAGGCGTTTTCGACAACAGTTTAACACACGATGGGTCCCTTGCAAGAAGACCATCCACAGATTGTACGATAAATTTGTACAGGTAAGGATAGTAGTGGAAGCGAAGCGACCTCGGCCTAAGCCTGTTTGTTCGCCGGAGAATATTGAAGCGGTACGAGTTGCTGTACAGAGAAGTCCCGGGAAATCTTGTAAAAAGGTAGCAGTGCAACGGGGAATATCCAGACGCTCCGTTCAACGCATTCCTAAAAGTGACCTCCATATGTACCCATACAAGATGACCTGTGCACAAAAGCTCACTGAAGAACACAAGCAGCAGAGACCACTGTTTGCTCAGTGGGCGGAGAATAGGGAAGAAACTCTCAACAACGTTTGGTTTTCAGACGAGCCGCATTTTCATTTAGACGGTGTGGTTAACAAACAAAATGTACGCTTTTGAGCCACTGGAAAGCCACAAGTGCTTCGTGAACAACAACATTATGCTCCGAGGATTACAGCTTGGGCAGCAATTTTCAGTCACGGGCTTATTGGACCCTTTTTCTTTGAAGATACTGTGAAGAGCGAGTGTTATTTGAGCACGCTTCGCAATAGCTTCATTACACAGCTTCTTGCTACTGCCTCGCCCTTCAACACGCAGTGGTTCATGCAAGATGGAGCAAGGCCACATACTGCAAACATTGTGTTGGAGTTTTTACACGAGCATTTCGACATGCAGATCATTTCACTCAGGTTTCCAGGTCGCTTCAACGACGGACAAAATTGGCCCCCCAATAGTCCAGACCTCAATCCATGTCACTTTTTTCTGTGGGGGTACCTAAAGGAAGAAATTTTTCCCGAAACGTCCACGTGATTTAATGGAGCTTAGAAGACTTATTCTTCAAGCTTGCAGTGAAATTACGGAAGACATGTGCCGTAGGGTAATCACTAGTTTCAGTGTTCGTTTGAAGGAAGTTAGGAAACAAAATGGTAGACATATTGAGCATGTGCTGAGTCAGAACAGATCTCCACGGACGGCTCTTCAATGTAGTATATGTTCCTTTCAGATTGTGTTGACAATAAAGTTTATATTCAAAAACAAAATGGTAACACATTTCGTGCGCCACCCTGTATGTGACAAACGTGACAAAATAAATAAGTACATATACCCTGCCAATACTGCTTAAATAAGTGAGGGCAGAACTAACAATTAATATGCGTATGGACTGTTAGAGTTCGTAGGATTCTATTGAAAAACGAAAGGACCGCCTAGCATTACTGGCCTAGGGGAAGGAAGTCAGCACTCAGTCGCAATTATTGTGTCATTTATTTTGCTATTTCCATTGCCACAGGCCGAGCTGGAATTAGAATTCGGTACCATTAAATACACTGTAAAAGTGAATAATCATCCACCGTTTTACGTAATATTTGCATAAAACTGAAATTAAAAGTCAACAAGAGACTATACCTATTGTGAGCAATAAATTGAAAGATATCAGCAGCGAACATATTTGTTTTCCGTGTTACCATAAAATTAGTAAGAGACTGCCATCAGTTTAGAAGAATCATAAAATTATGGTTTCATTTTCGACCACGAATAGCCTTGGTAGTATTTTAATTTACCGTGTTGACAAGAGGAACATTTACGTGAATCAGGTGTTCATAAATTAGAATGGCCAGAGTGTGATGCCTGTTATGTAGAGCAGACGGGATGCGACTGGAAGCTGTGTTCGGTGAACCCGTAACCTTGGACAGAAAGATATAGCTGAAAATTCCACGTAGTTGAAAGCGGACACGTGCACAACCTCACATTTCAGGTTACTACACGGAGATAAAGACAGATTTATGGACCTCCTGTAGATGAGCGAAATTTTTTGCAATCTGAGATCTCCTGGCACTGCTCAACTTAATGAGCAGGCGCCAGTGAGAAAAACCCACTTCTGGTAAAAGCCCATCGCGGCAGCAGAGGTAGTTACGACTCCAGAAGGGACATAGTTCTCTTCTCTGTGTAGTAACGTTTGATAGCTTATGAAGTGAGAACAAATTTTGTGGCTGCAAAATTTTGTTGCTTTTCTTGTAACTATAGCCATTATCTTTGATAATAATTATATTAGGTCTCATTCAGGCCGTTATATATTTAATAGAGTTGTCAGTAAACTTTCTGTAGAATGCGTTATTCTATGTCGCTTTCCTACACCGACCATGACACTGTAGTTAATACGGTTTATTACGTGGACTGTTAGAATGTAGTTCTTATTGTTTGAAGCTTTAAATACCGAGCGAGATGACACAGTGATTAGTACACTGGACTCGCGTTCAGGGTAACGATGGTTCGAAAAAGTGTTCAGATGTGTGTCAAATCTGATGGGACTTAACTGCTACGGTCACCAGTCCCTGAGCTTACACACTTCTTAACCTACATCATCCTAAGGACAAACACACACCCATGCTCGAAGGAGGACTCGAACCTCAGCCGGGACTAGCCGCATGGTCCATGACTGCAGCGCCCTAGACCGCTCGGCTAATCCCGCGCGGCTAACGATGGTTAAAATTCCCTTCCGGCCATATAGATTTACCCTTTATGTGATTTCCCTAAACAGTTTGAGGAAATGCCGGGGTGATTTCTTCGACAAGTGCGGGCCTCGTTCCTTCCCTATTCTGCCCTAATTTGAGTTTGTGCTCCGTCTCTAATAACCTTGTTGTCGACGGGACGTTAAACTCTTATCTTCCCTTTTTCCCAAGCTTTTAATGATGGTTATAAGGTTTGTAAAAAGCTTTAACATTTATTTTTAAGCCACGTAATAGGTTCGTTTATAAATAATTCTTCTGCTACCAGTCACGATTTTCTTTATTTTCTTGTCACACGACACGTTTAGGGAAATGATTCCCATTTTCAAGTGCGTTTTTTGTGTATATTATGCCATTTCTATGTGATGTTGCCGATGTATGAGAGTCTGTCCCATTTCATTGACTTCAGGTTTTCTTATGGTACATTTGTGTAGTCGTACACACAGTAAATATCACACACAACTTGCTGTATACTTTAAACATCGAAGATATCTTATATAAACAAAGCAGTCACAAAGATGTTCCTGCATCATATCAGATTTAAGCTACGTGTTTCAAATCAGTATTGGCGGGTTGGCCCACAAAGTCAGTATATTTATCTCACTGTACTTTATTAACCTATTTAGTGGAAAACTGTTATTGGTTTATGATTGTTATTTGTCTACTTATAATTTTATCAAAAGTTTGTTTGAATTGTGGTAGCACCGGTTCCTGTCAGATCACCGAAGCTAAGCGCTGTCGCGCTGGGCTAGCACTTGGATGGGTGACCATCCGGTCTGCCGAGCGCTGTTGGCAAGCGGGGTGCACTCAGCACTCGTGAGGCGAACTGAGGAGCTACTTGACCAAGAAGTAGCGGCTCCGGTCTCGTAAACTGACACACGGCCGGAAGAGCTCTGTGTTGATCACATGCCCCTCCATATCCGTATCCTGTGATGCCTGTGGGCTGAGGATGACACGGCGGTCGATCGATACCTTTGGACTTTCATGGCCTGTTCGGGAGGAGTTTGTTTGAACTGTTAGTCGTATATAGGTGCCAGTGGTATAGAGGTATCCTCTATGACGTATACCAAGGCTGATTGTAAAGATCTGTAAACAGCACCCTCAGGTTGAATTAAGCTATGTACATGCTAAGGTACTGTAATAACATGTGCATTTACGAACCTGTGGAGGCTACATGGTTCACTTCGTACCGTATGTTACTTACTATGAAGTCTCCGGTTGTGTATAACTATTATAAATTTCTCGTTTTGTGCCATTCACTGTTTGATTCCTTTGTATTTCTTATATTTTATAGCCACTGATGGTACTGAAATCGAGGTTGCAGTGAAGTACAGACTGAATTTAGTAAAGTACAGATTCAATCGCAAGTGATTTCTGACTTACTGTCTGTTAGAATTGCATCTCATTCGTCGTGCACAGGAATTCTGATGGAATCCAATTTGATGAGCCATATAGTGCTATTTGGTAGCCTGGTGCAAGTCTTTTTATTCGACGATACTTTGACAACTTGCGCGTCTTTGTGGTGAAGACGAACCGAAATGATTAGACAATTTTCGAAGTAGGTGAGCCTACAGCCGTACAAGAATTTGATATACATAATACAGCCAACCGGTTTCAGCAAGATTTAACTTGACCTGATTTCGACATTGACTATATGTATCCTTATCAGAAAAAACCAAAAGCAATTACATATAGTCACAGTTGCTCATAAATCTGTTTTCAACTCTCACTACATGTAACTGTTTTTTTTTCTGATGAAGACACCCATTGTCAGTATCGAAACCAAGTCAAGTTAAATCTTGTTGCAACAGGTTGGCTGTAATATACAAACCACAGAAACGATTAGAACAATACAAAAACACAATCCCCTAGCGAATCATATCTCCGACCCAGCCGGGAATCGAAACCCTGAACATACGACACAGAAGCAGTGACGCTAGTTACCTTTTTGTTCCCTCTTGGGATTTCGTCTGGGCGGACGTCACATGACACCTCTTTACGTTCATCGTTGAATACTTCACTCAAGTTTCTTTGTTTTGTTTTTCATTATTATTACAGAGGCCAGCCAGGCATCTGCGGAATACCCTGAGCTACCGTGCCGGCACCACTGCGCAACAAGCTGCAGACGTAGTGTTGCTTATTGTCAGTTAAAGCGTTAAAAAAGGCTGTCTAGCAGAAGAAATGGATGGCCGAGCTCCTTTCGTAGTAGTGCTGATGCATTAGCTCCATATTTAACAATCATACACAACCGTTCCCCCCCCATGAACCATGGACCTTGCCGTTGGTGGGGAGGCTTGCGTGCCTCAGCGATACAGATGGCCGTACCGTAGGTGCAACCACAACGGAGGGGTATCTGTTGAGAGGCCAGACAAACGTGTGGTTCCTGAAGAGGGGCAGCAGCCTTTTCAGTAGTTGCAGGGGCAACAGTCTGGATGATTGACTGATCTGGCCTTGCAACATTAACCAAAACGGCCTTGCTGTGCTGGTACTGCGAACGGCTGAAAGCAAGGGGAAACTACAGCCG
The DNA here is from genome assembly GCF_023897955.1 of Schistocerca gregaria. NCBI lineage: Eukaryota > Metazoa > Arthropoda > Insecta > Orthoptera > Acrididae > Schistocerca > Schistocerca gregaria. Next base: position 1,203,496,384 of record NC_064920.1, on the reverse strand, counting down.
TAATTTTTCCCGAGGACATGCAGCTTTACTGTATGATTAAATGATGATGGCATCCTCTTGGGTAAAATATTCCGGAGGTAAAATAGTCCCCCATTCGGATCTCCGGGCGGGGACTACTCAGGAGGATGTCGTTATCAGGAGAAAGAAAACTGGCATTCTACGGATCGGAGCGTGGAATGTCAGATCCCTTAATCGGGCAGGTAGGTTAGAAAATTTAAAAAGGGAAATGAATAGGTTAAAGTTAGATATAGTGGGAATTAGTGAGGTTCGGTGGCAGGAGGAACAAGACTTCTGGTCAGGTGACTACAGGGTTATAAACACAAAATCAAATAGGGGTAATGCAGGAGTAGGTTTAATAATGAATAGGAAAATAGGAATGCGGGTTAGCTACTACAAACAGCATAGTGAACGCATTATTGTGGCCAAGATAGATACGAAGCCCACACCTACTACAGTAGTACAAGTTTATATGCCAACTAGCTCTGCAGATGATGAAGAAATTGAAGAAATGTACGATGAAATAAAAGAAATTATTCAGATAGTGAAGGGAGACGAAAATTTAATAGTAATGGGTGACTGGAATTCGAGTGTAGGAAAACGGAGAGAAGGAAACATAGTAGGTGAATATGGATTGGGGCTAAGAAATGAAAGAGGAAGCCGCCTAGTAGAATTTTGCACAGAGCACAACTTGATCATAGCTAACACTTGGTTTAAGAATCATGAAAGAAGGTTGTATACGTGGAAGAACCCTGGAGATACTAAAAGGTATCAGATAGATTATATAATGGTAAGACAGAGATTTAGGAACCAGGTTTTAAGTTGTAAGACATTTCCAGGGGCAGATGTGGACTCTGACCACAATCTATTGGTTATGACCTGTAGATTAAAACTGAAGAAACTGCAAAAATGTGGGAAATTAAGGAGATGGGACCTGGATAAACTGAAAGAACCAGAGGTTGTACAGAGTTTCAGGGAGAGCATAAGGGAACAATTGACAGGAATAGGGGAAAGAAATACAGTAGAAGAAGAATGGGTAGCTCTGAGGGATGTAGTAGTGAAGGCAGCAGAGGATAAAGTAGGTAAAAAGACGAGGGCTGCTAGAAATCCTTGGGTAACAGAAGAAATATTGAATTTAATTGATGAAAGGAGAAAATATAAAAATGCAGTAAATGAAGCAGGCAAAAAGGAATACAAACGTCTCAAAAATGAGATCAACAGGAAGTGCAAAATGGCTAAACAGGGATGGCTAGAGGACAAATGTAAGGATGTAGAAGCTTATCTCACTAGGGGTAAGATAGATACTGCCTACAGGAAAATTAGAGACACCTTTGGAGAGAAGAGAACCACGTGCATGAATATCAAGAGCTCAGATGGCAGCCCAGTTCTAAGCAAAGAAGGGAAGGCAGAAAGGTGGAAGGAGTATATAGAAGGCTTATACAAGGGCGATGTACTTGAGGACAATATTATGGAAATAGAAGAGGATGTAGATGAAGACGAAATGGGAGATACGATACTGCGTGAAGAGTTTGACAAAGCACTGAAAGACCTGAGTCGAAACAAGGCCCCCGGAGTAGACAACATTCCATTAGAACTACTGACGGCCTTGGGAGAGCCAGTCATGACAAAACTCTACCAGCTGGTGAGCAAGATGTATGAGACAGGCGAAATACCCTCAGACTTCAAGAAGAATATAATAATTCCAATCCCAAAGAAAGCAGGTGCTGACAGATGTGAAAATTACCGAACTATCAGTTTAATAAGCCACGGCTGCAAAATACTAACGCGAATTCTTTACAGACGAATGGAAAAACTGGTAGATGCAGACCTCGGGGAGGATCAGTTTGGATTCCGTCGAAATGTTGGAACACGTGAGGCAATACTGACCTTACGACTTATCTTAGAAGAAAGATTAAGAAAAGGCAAACCTACGTTTCTAGCATTTGTAGACTTAGAGAAAGCTTTTGACAATGTTGACTGGAATACTCTTTTTCAAATTCTAAAGGTGGCAGGGGTAAAATACAGGGAGCGAAAGGCTATTTATAATTTGTACAGAAACCAGATGGCAGTAATAAGAGTCGAGGGGCATGAAAGGGAAGCAGTGGTTGGGAAAGGAGTGAGACAGGGTTGTAGCCTCTCCCCGATGTTATTCAATCTGTATATTGAGCAAGCAGTAAAGGAAACAAAAGAAAAATTCGGAGTAGGTATTAAAATTCATGGAGACGAAGTAAAAACTTTGAGGTTCGCCGATGACATTGTAATTCTGTCAGAGACGGCAAAGGACTTGGAAGAGCAGTTGAACGGAATGGACAGTATCTTGAAAGGAGGATATAAGATGAACATTAACAAAAGCAAAACGAGGATAATGGAATGTAGTCAAATTAAATCGGGTGATGCTGAGGGAATTAGATTAGGAAATGAGACACTTAAAGTAGTAAAGGAGTTTTGCTATTTAGGAAGTAAAATAACTGATGATGGTCGAAGTAGAGAGGATATAAAATGTAGACTGGCAATGGCAAGGAAAGCGTTTCTGAAGAAGAGAAATTTGTTAACATCGAATATAGATTTATGTATCAGGAAGTCGTTTCTGAAAGTATTTGTTTGGAGTGTAGCCATGTATGGAAGTGAAACATGGACGATAACTAGTTTGGACAAGAAGAGAATAGAAGCTTTCGAAATGTGGTGCTACAGAAGAATACTGAAGATAAGGTGGATAGATCACGTAACTAATGAGGAGGTATTGAATAGGATTGGGGAGAAGAGAAGTTTGTGGCACAACTTGACTAGAAGAAGGGATCGGTTGGTAGGACATGTTTTGAGGCATCAAGGGATCACAAATTTAGCATTGGAGGGCAGCGCGGAGGGTAAAAATCGTAGAGGGAGACCGAGAGATGAGTACACTAAGCAGATTCAGAAGGATGTAGGTTGCAGTAGGTACTGGGAGATGAAGCAGCTTGCACAGGATAGAGTAGCATGGAGAGCTGCATCAAACCAGTCTCAGGACTGAAGACAACAACAACACACAACCGTTCGCTCGGCGAAAGATCCGTACCCAAGGCTGGAAAGTTGCACAGGTCACACCAATATTCAAGAAAGGTAGTAGGAGAAATCCACTAAACTACAGGCCCATATCGGTAACTTCGATATGCAGCAGGACTTTAGAACATATATTGTGTTCGAACATAATGAATTAAAATCGAAGAAAACGGTCTATTGACACACAATCAACATGGGTTTAAAAAACATCGTTCTTGTGAAACACAACTAGCTCTTTATTCACATGAAGTTCTAAGTGATATTGACAAGGATTTCCGATCAATTCCGTATTTCTGGATTTCCGGAAGGCTTTTGACATTGTGCGACACAAGCGGCTCGTAGTGAAATTGCGTGCTTATGGAATATCGTTCCAGTTATGAGACTATATTTGCAATTTCATGTCAGAGAGGTCACAGTTCGTAGTAATTGACGGAAAGTCATCGAGTAAAACAGAAGTGATTTCTAGCGTACCCCAAGGTAGTTTTACAGGCCTTTTGCTGTTCCTTATCTGACTTTCGGAAAAGCATCATCCACACAATTCCGAAGACGGCAAGAGCTGACAAGTGCGAGAATTATCGCACAATCAGCTTAACAGCTCATGCATCGAAGCTGCTTACAAGAATAATATACAGAAGAATGGAAAAGAAAATTGAGAATGCGCTAGATGACGATCAGTTTGGCTTTAGGAAAAGTAAAGGCACGAGAGAGGCAATTCTGACGTTACGGCTAATAATGGAAGCAAGGCTGAAGAAAAATCAAGACACGTTCATAGGATTTGACGACCTGGAAAAAGCGTTCGACGATATAAAATGGTGCAAGCTGTTCGAGATTCTGAAAAAAGTAGGGGTAAGCTATAGGGAGAGACGGGTCATCTACAATATGTACAACAACCAAGAGGGAATAATAAGAGAGGACGATCAAGAACGAAGTGCTCGCATTAAGAAGGGTGTAAGACAAGGCTGTAGCCTTTCGCCCCTACTCTTCAATCTGTACATCGAGGAAGCAATGATGGAAATAAAAGAAAGGTTAAGGAGTGGAATTAAAATACACGGTGAAAGGATATCAATGATACGATTCGCTGATGACATTGCTATCCTGAGTGAAAGTGAAGTAGAATTAAATGATCTGCTGAACGGAATGAACTGTCTAATGGGTACACAGTATAGTTTGAGAGTAAATCGTTGAAAGACGAAGGTAATGAGAAGTAGTAGAAATGAGAACAGCGATAAACTTAACATCTGGATTGATGGTCACGAAGTCAATGATGTTAAGGAATTCTGCTACCTAGGCAGTAAAATAACCAATGACGGACGGAGCAAGAAGCACATCAAAAGCAGACTCGCTATGGCAAAAAAGGCATTTCTGGCCAAGAGAAGTCTATTAATATCAAATACCGGCCTTAATTTGAGGAAGAAATTGCGGAGGATGTACGTCTGGAGTACAGCATTGTATGGTAGTGAAACATGGACTGTGGGAAAACCGGAACAGAAGAGAATCGAAGCATTTGAGATGTAGTGCTATAGACGAATGATGAAAATTAGGTGGACTGATAAGGTAACGAATGAGGAGGTTCTACGCAGAATCGGAGAGGAAAGGAATATGTGTAAAACTCTGATAAGGAGAAGGGACAGGATGATAGGACATCTGCTAAGACATGAGGGGATGACTTCCATGGTACTAGAGGGAGCTGTAGGGGGCAAAAACTGTAGAGGAAGACAGAGATTGCAATACGTCAAGCAAATAATTGAGGACGTAGTTGCAAGTGCTACTCTGAGATGAAGAGGTTAGCACAGGGGAGGAATTCGTGGCGGGCCGCATCAAACCAGTCTGTAGACTGATGACTCAAAAAAAAACAAACTATATAAACGATTTTGGAGACACTCTGAGGAGCCCCATCTTCGGTTGTTTGCAGGTGACTCTGTCGTTTATCGACTAATAAGGTCATCAGAAGATCAAAACAAATTGCAAAACGATTTAGAAGAAATATCGGAATGGTGCGAAAAGTGGCATTGACCTTAAATAACGAAAAGTGTGAGGTCATCCAGATGAGTGCCAAAAGGAACTCGTTAAACTTCGGTTACACGATAAATCAGTCTAATCTAAAAGCCGCAAATTCAGCTAAATACCTAGGTATTACTATTACGAACAACTTAAATTGGAAAGAACACACAGAAAATCTTGTGGGGAAGGCTAACCGAAGACTGCGTTTTAATGGTAGGAGATTTAGAAAATGTTACTGATCTACTAAGGAGACTGCCTACACTACGCTTGTCTGTCCTCTTTTAGAATACTGCTGCACGGTATGGGATCCTTACCAGGTGGGAGTACATCGAAAAAGTTCAAAGAAAGGCAGCACGTTTTGTATTTCACGAAATATGATAGTGTCACAGAAATGATACAGGATTTGGGATGGACATCATTAAAACAAATGCGTTTTTCGTTGCGACGGAATCTTCTCACGAAATCCAATCATCAACTTTCAGCTCCGAATACGAAAATATTTTTTTGAAACCGATTTACATAGGGAGTAACGATCACTACAATAAAATAAGTGAAATCAGAGGTCGTACAGAAAGATACAGGTGTTCGTTCTTTCCGCGCGCTACGAGATTGGAATAATAGAGAATTGTGAAGGTGGTTCGATGAACCCTCTGCCAGGCACTTACATGTGATTTGCAGAGTATCCATGTAGATGTAGATGTAGGTGTAGAAGCAACGTGGTGGATCTCACGACTCAAGAGAGAAATGACGTGGCTCTTAGTTGAGACCATTTCCACATTTCAGCTTCAAGGTCGTCTGTAGAAATCGATCGCAGGCTGGACAGAAAGACAAAGGCGTCTTAAGTTTTAGCCTGTGTTGTCACCCTGCTCATCGTCGCTGTGAATGCCACCGACGTCGCCGCACACAAGCAACTGCGTCCACAAGGTGCTATTCATTAGCAGCGACGACTCCTGTGTCGCCCGTTTACCGTCTGTGTTTGAGCGCTCTGTCGCAGTCTTGCGTAAGATCTCTTCGAGATTCTAGGGCTTTCGTTACCAGTGAACCTTACACCACGTCGTTCGCAGACTGCTACGAGCAGCTGATGCTCGTATTTCATCTCAGAGCGAGAATGACAAGGACATCATCATGCTGAGTCAACAACTGTGGCCGCATGCACTTCGATCTCCCCTTCGACAACACCTCAACTCCGCGATTAGCTCCCGAGTGTGGCTTGATGCCGACCGGCCGCCGTGTCTTCCTCTACCACACAGTCTACTCATGCTGCGGCGTGGCGAGGTTTTTAACATTCCGTGTACTGTGCAGGCTGCAAATTAAAAATTCACCTACCTCAGAACGGCGTCGGCTCGATGTCTCTTCACTCGGCAACGTAGAAACTTACAGGATGATGTAAAAGCGGCGTTGATAAAAAACACCATCTAATACATACAATTACTGAGGTATCGAAACTCTAGTAATGAAATAAAGTTCTGTAGAAAAACTGTCAATAAAAAATTTATCGGGCGGTAAGAGAATGGATTGTCTTCTGGAAAATAATGTCCGAAATTTCCACACAAAAATGGATATTTGCTCTTATTATCGAAGAAACGGTACTATTCAGTCCACATTTAAACTTTTGGTTATTTTCGTCACGTTCACAATTCATACACTCATTTCGCATGCACAGCAGCCAGAAATACACTCATGGAAATGGAAAAAAGAACACATTGACACCGGTGTGTCAGACCCACCATACTTGCTCCGGACACTGCGAGAGGGCTGTACAAGCAATGATCACACGCACGGCACAGCGGACACACCAGGAACCGCGGTGTTGGCCGTCGAATGGCGCTAGCTGCGCATGCTCTCCTGCCCGTTGTCGGCTTCCCTGGCCTTGGAGCCGCCACTTTTCACTCAAGTAGCTCCTCACTTGGCGTCACGGGGCTGACAGGACCCCATGCCAGTCCTCCCCCCCTCCCCCCCCCCCCAAGGAAAAATCCCTGACGCGGGAACTGAACCAGTGTCCCCCACCTGGTAATCGCGCGCACTGTCCAACCAATTACGGATGCGGACCTGTAGAATCCTTCCGTTTCATTGCTCTTTCTGTTGCCTTTCCATCTAATTTTGCGGTAACTTTACGTAACGGTTCATGTCATTAACCCATGTAACTACAATTAGTGTTGTTACCGTACTTTTCAAGGATGCAATCCTATCTTTCCATCTCCGTTTACTATAATCTAGTTGTCGTCTGTTTCGGGTATTTTTCCCTCTCTAATAATTCTACTTTTTTACCACCTACATCTTGACATTCCTACTCCACTTGGTATCTTCTATAATGTGTTCTGCTTATTCTATTATTCATCTGTCCCTTATGTCACCCCCCCCCCTCCCAACCACACCTATAAATCCTTCCATCGCCAGATTATCTCTCCGTTGATAATACTAAGTTCCCACCAAGTTGTATGGTTCAAATGGCTCTAAGCACTATGGGACTCAACTTCTGAGGTCATCAGTCCCCTAGAACTTAGAACTACTTAAACCTAACTAACCTAAGGACATCACACACATCCATGCCCGAGGCAAGATTCGAACCTGCGACCGTAGCGGTCGCGCGGTTCCAGACTGTAGCGCCTAGAACTGCTGGGCCACTTCGGCCGGCTCAAGTTGTATGGTCTTCTGCAATTAAAATTAGTAACAGCTTTATTACTGGTAGGGCAGCTAACGTAATATAGTCTGAATGACATCTTGACAAACTGCACGAATATTTGGCACATCAGCACTGGGAATAAAACTATTAGCAGCAATCAGACTCCTCGCAGAATGTGGACAAGTTCATGAAAAACGCTCTTATTACATTATTACGACTGTAATCACAAGTCGAATGCTGAACCCCGCCCGTAGAAGTATGAAGAAGATGTACTTAAAATGTTTACACAATCAACATTGTTTGTATGCAGACACATTATGGTACATGTTCATCGTAACTGTAGTATGCAGACATCTATATAGTCAGAAAGATAAATCTGCTCAGTACTGAATCGCTAAAAGTTATATGCCACATTAACTTAGACCAGACATTTTACAACGTATTTAATAGCGTAAGTACGCACACGAATTTATATTGTAGACTGAAGTGAAGTCATGTTGCCCGTATGATCGCGTGTCAATCAGTAGACATGAGAACAAACTGAACGCAAAATTTAACTGTTAGAGAAACAGCTAATCCAAAGATGGCGCTAAGAAACAAAGACATTATTTCAGACGTAACTCATAATTTAAGAGAAATGATGAAACCGACTTGTTGATTATGATAGGTAGATTATTTTATTCGATTTTAGTTTACTTCGCACACAGTACGAATTTTTGACGCAACATTCCACAACGGTGGTTTTTGAGAAACATTCTGTCCCATACGCACTCTTCATTTTCCGATGGATGTCTACCGGTTATCTTCTTCTGCAGTCAAGAAAAGAGTAACTGTACGCTGTTTCTGTCTGGACGCACTTGGTAATAACGTCGCCATAGCTCACTTTTCCACATTTACAGCTCGCACGTTGGAAAGTCGCTACTCAAGCGATTTACCCCCAGAAAGAGGTTCTTACTCATTGGTCTGAAGATGACCACAGTAGTAGTCGAAACTGGTCGCCGTAATAAATAAATTGTGATAAAAAAGAACAAAAAAACGAGGCGAAGTGTTTATTTTAAGTAGAATGTGGCAGAGGGAGGAATGCAAATTGATGCGAAGTCTGTCTAAGATGTGACCGCAGCATTGCAGGACGAGTCTAGAGATTATTTTATAACATGCAAGGCACGGAGAATTGCTCGAACGTTGAACATGTATGCTAGCACGGTGCATAAATACTTAGAAACATCCTGCATAGCTATCCATACGAAAGCACCAATGTCTAGGAGTTGCTTCCTGCTGACAGGCGAGCAAGACAAACGTTCGCTCTAGATTTTTTTACTGTTCATTTTTTTTGCCGCAGGACCATTGAGCATTCTGTGGACAGGCGAAGCCCATTTACATCCCGAAAGACATATCAGTACGTTGATTTGCAGAATATGGGCCACGGAAAATCCGCGCGCGCGTCAACCGGTACGATTTCATTCTGCAAAGGCTTCTCTGCGGTGCGGTTTACGGCGTATTTTTTGGAGGACTTGAATCTGGGGATGATGTTAACTGTACCGTCAGTGGTAAACGCTGTTACATTCATTTTCGCACCAACTTCATTCCACTCCTTTGACGGAGTGGGTGTGTGAGTAGGATAATTTTTACGCGAGATGTTGATCTTCCGTGCACTGCAGAGTTAGTGAACCTACTGCTGCAGAGGCGTTTCGGAAATGCTGAAAATATCAGCCTAATTTCCGTACAGCCTGGTCGTCCAGATAACATGACGTTAATCCGTGTGGCCTCTGGTTCTGGGGTTATCTGAAAGAGGTTGTTTTGTTCAGTGCTCCAGTCACGAACATAGCTCAACTGAAGACACGCTTTGCGCAACGCATTCTGAAGGTCACCTGCGAGACAGCCCGGTTTGTTGTGGGATACGCCGTTTCTCGATTTCAGCTTGCGGCAAAAGACTGTGGGCAGCATACTGAGCAGGTCTTGCTCCAGTCTCAAGGCAATTACAAATAGATGTCATTTTGCTTTTAATGCGTTTTTTTTTTTTTTTTTTTTTGGTCCCATGGCAATTGAAAACCGATGTCACAATACCTTTTATGCGATTTTTGGTCTCAGGACAATTAAAAAGCGGTTTTTTTCCATCCGATATGGAACGACCTTGCCGTGGTGGATAGGATCACCTAACTGACATTGCCACGACTTTGGCTGCCGAACTTGTACTGTCATGCACGTTGAACAGTACGGATGATGTATTGTGCAACGCAAGCCATAGCTTTCCTATTGCGACTCATCTCTCATTTGTAGCCGACCCTATTTATATTAATGCGACCACACCGTGGTACAGGTCGAGAAAAATTGATTTTCCCTTTTCATCAAATTTCGATAGATTTTAAGATTTTTAGTATTCTCAAAAGGATTTTGCTTAAAAAAAAACTTTTTTTCTGCATTTAAAGATCATTTTTCTACCACGTGTGTTTATGTGCCACGCCAATTTTCTGTCGCCCACTTTTCTGCATATGGTTTAGATCTTTGTATCCCCTACATTGCACGTTAGGGATTTTTTTATAGTCCCGAGTGTGTTCGCTATCCTTGGAATGCAACGGTCGATACTCTTGTGTTTCTGCTGTTTGCAAACAACACGCTCTCAAACACGCGGTTAGTTATGTTCAAGTGTGATTGCGAGTAGTTGTTATACTTACGTTTGCAGTGCTTGTTTACGTGTGTTTTGTTGTGTTTATTGAAGCTGAGGAAACGTAAAGGCATTTTCAAGAAACGGCAATTAAGGGGAAACAAGTTTAAGGAGCTTCCTGTAGAAGAGGTTATGTCACCTGGCAACGATGTTTCTAATTGTAATTCTTCAATAAGTGCATCATCAAAGAAGCTCTCACCATTTCAAGAGAGTTACAACGAATTTACTGTAAGTCACAAGGGGTGCAGTAACATTATTATAAATGTGTGAATATTATCAGATGTAACCTCTAAATTTGTGCAATGTAGACAGTGTGGTGAGTCACAGAGTGTGAAAATTTGTGAAAGTGTCAGTGGGAGAAAAGCCCTAGCAACTGCTTTGGATTTATTTTGCACTAAATGCTCAGCTGTTATTTCATTTATAAGTTCTTCAAAGCCAGATGCAAGTGGCCCTTATGAAATCAATATAGATTAGTTTATGCCTTACGATCCATTGGCAACGGCATGGCTGCAGGGAGAACATTTTGTTCAGTGATGAACTTACGTCAACCACCAAATAAATTTGAAAAACTGAGTGCAATATTAGAGAAAGCTGTATGTGAGGTTAGTGAGGAAAGCATGAAATTGGCTGTTAGGGAAGCAGTGGAACAAAATGATGGAGGTTGGATATTGCAATTGCACTTCATGGAAGCTGGCTGAAAAGAGGACATACTTCTCTGAATGGAGTAGTGACTGCCACGAGTGTAGACACCGGTAAAGAGATTTGGAGATAATATCTAAAGATTGCAAATGTTGTAAAGTCAATGAACATAGAGAACTCAACTGTGTGGCTACTTTTAGAGGAACAAGCGCTGGTATGGAAGTTCATGGAAGACAACAAATATTTGATTGCTCCATAGAAACAAGAGGCGCACGGTACACCAAATATTGAGGCGGTGGTGACAATAAGGCATACAAGAATGTGGTGAACTCTAAGCCACATGGAGGTGCATTATTAGCGAAATAGAATGTGTAGGCCATGGTCAAAAACGTTTGGGAAGTTGGAAAATTGTTGACCGGACAGGGTCGGTTAACTAAAACTGAAATAAAAAACTATCAGGTATACTATGGGCAGGCAACTAGGAGAAATAAAGAAAATCTGGAGGCAATGAAGAGAGATGTTTGGGCCATATTCTTCCGTAAGTCCTCTACTGATGATAAGCCATGTCATGGATTGTGTCCATCCGGAGAAAATTCCTGGTTCTAATACAATAGAGCTCAGGCAACTGGAGAATCTCTCTCACCAACATTCTCTTCCTGCTGCTGTTATTACAGCAATTAAACCTATTTTCAGAGACTTGGCTCATACTGACCTTCTAAGGAAATGTCTGCATGGGCAGACACAGAACACAAATGAATGTATCAACAGCATAATTTGGAAACGCCTTCCTAAAACTGTAGGCATGCACACAACGAAACTAGGAGTTCATGATGCTGTTATTAGTTTCAGTTGTGGTAATATTGGAAAGTTTTGGGTACTGAAAAAGCTGGGAATTAATCCTGGTGAAAATATGATCACTGGACTGTAACAATGCGATTAAAATGAGGATAGCCGGTGCAGACAGGTCTGCATCTAATATGGCCAAGAAAGCAAGACAAACATCCAGGAAAGTGAAAAGAAGCTGGGGACCTGCTAGAGGCCAAAGAAGGGCCATCATATGCAGCAGTACATTTTTAATTTACTGTAAGTAACAATTTACAAAAGTTTTTTCTTTAAAATCAATTTCACCCCAAACTAAAATTTTCAGTACCTATGGCGAAATACCCCCAGACTTCAAGAAGAATATAATAATTGCAATGCCATACAAAACAGTTGTTGACAAAAGTGAAAATTACCGTACTATCAGTTTAATTAGTCACAGCTGCATAATACTAACGCGAATTCTTTACAGACAAATGGAAAAACTGGTAGAAGCCGACCTCGGGGAAGATCAGTTAAGATTCCGTAGAAATGTTGGAACACGTGAGGCAATACTGACGTTACGACTTATCTTAGAAGAAAGATTCAGGAGAGGCAAACCTACGTTTCTAGCATTTGTAGACTTAAAGAAAGCTTTTGACAATGTTGACTGGAATACTCGCTTTCAAATTCTAATGTTGGCAGGGGTAAAATACAGGGAGCGAAAGGCTATTTACAATTTGTACAGAAACCAGATGGCAGTTATAAGAGTCGAGGGGCATGAAAGGGAAGCAGTAGTTGGGAAGGGAGTGAGACAGGGTTGTAGCCTCTCCCCGATGTTATTCAACCTGTATGTTGAGCCAACAGTAAAGGAAAGAAAAAAAAATCGGAGTAGGTATTAAAATCCATCGAGAAGAAATAAAAACTTTGAGGTTCGCCATGACATTGTAATTCTGCCAGAGACAGCATAGGACTTGGAAGAGCAGTTGAAACGAATGGACAGTGTTTTTAAAGGAGGATATAAGATGAACATCAACAAAAGAAAAACGAGGATAATGGAATGTAGTCAAATTTAGTCGGGTGATGCTGAGGGAATTAGATTAGGAAATGAGACGCTTAAAATAGTAAAGGAGTTTTGCTATTTGGGGAGCAAAATAACTGATATAAAATGTAGACTGGCAATGGCAAGGAAAGAGTTTCTGAAGAAGAGAAATTTGTTAACATCGAGTATAGGTTTAAGTGTCAGGAAGTCGTTACTGAAAGTATTTGTATGGAGTGTAGCCATGTATGGAAGTGAAACATGGACGATAAATACTTAAGACAAGAAGAGAATAGAAGATTTCGAAATGTGGTGCTACAGAAGAATGCTGAAGATTAGATGGGTAGATCACATAACTAATGAGAAGGTATTGAATAGAATTGGGGAGAAGAGGTGTTTGGCACAACTTGACTAGAAGAAGGGATCGGTTGGTAGGACATGTTATGAGGCATCAAGGGATCACCAATTTAGTGTTCGAGCGCAACGTGGAGGGTGAAAATCGTACATGGAGACCAAGATACGAATACACTAAGCAGATTCAGAAGGATATAGGTTGCAGTAAGTACTGGGAGATGAAGAAGCTTGCACAGGATAGAGTGGATGGAGAGCTGCATAAGACCACAACAACATGGCCCATTATATCAGAAAAGATCATTTTCTTTTATGATTCTTGAACTAAGTGTTAGCTATGATTAATTTGTGCTCTGTGGAAAATTCTACCAGACGGCTTCCTCTTTCAGTTCTTAGGCCCAATCCATATTGACCTACTACGTTCCCTTCTCTCCCTTTTCCTACTACCGAATTCCAGTCACCCATGACTATTAAATTTTCGTCACCCTTCACTATCTGAATAATTTCTTTCATTTCATCATACATTTCTTCAATTTCTTCGTCATCTGCAGAGCTAGTTGGCATATAAACTTGTACTACTGTAGTAGGCGTGGGCTTCGTATCTGTCTTGGCCACAATAATGCGTTCACTATGCTGTTTGTAGTAGCTTACCCGCACTCCTATTGTTTTATTCATTATTAAACTTACTCCTGCATAACCCCTATTTGAGATTGTGTTTATAACCCTGTAGTCACCTGACCAGAAGCCTTGTTCCTCCTGCCACCGAACTTCAGTAATTTCCACTATATCCAACTTTAACCTATCCATTTCGCTTTTAAATTTTCTAACCTACCTGTCCGATTAAGGGATTTGACGTTCCACGTTCCGATCCGTAGAACACCAGTTTTCTTTCTCCTGATAACGACGTCCTCTTGAGTAGTCCCCGCCCGGAGATCCGGATGGGGGGGGGCTATTTTACCTCCGGAATATTTTATCCAAGAGGATGCCATCATCATTTAACCATACAGTAAATCTTCATGCCCTCGGGAAAAATTACGGCTGAAGTTTCCCTTTGCTTTCAGCTGTTCGCAGTACCAGCACAGAAAGGCTCTTTTGGTTAGTGTTACAATTCCAGATCAGTCAATCATCCAACTGTTGCCCTTGTAACTACTGAAAAGGCTGCTGCCCCTCTTCAGGAACCAGACGTTTGTCTGGCCTCTCAACAGGTACCTCTCCGTTGTGGTTGCACCTACGGTACGGCTATCTGTATCGCTGCGGCACACAAGCCTCCCCACCAACGGCAAGGTCCATGGTTCGTGGGGAGAGAAAAGATCATAGATAGATGAATAAAACTTTCAGAGACTCTGCATAACATAAAAAGCTACCTCTGGTACTTTATTCATTAATGTTTCCCTATTAGTAAGTTCACAAAAATAAATTCTGCAGAAAAAACTTTTTTGTTCATAAACTTAAATGAGTATTTCTTAAAAACTAGTAATGGATAAAGTAGATTTTAGTACAGTTGACTCTATTAGCATCATGTAACATAAAGTAAAAATATTTAGGTCCTGCATAAAATAGTTTTTTTCAGAAATGGGTCAAATACTTGCCTGAATTAAAATGGGTTAGATAGGCAGGGTGTGGTCCCCTTAATACCCATACAGCGCCACCTACTGGTAAAATTTTCGTTTAATTTTATTTGTTTCATAACGTTTCCTCCTGCATCAATAATACGACGTCATTCTGAGGGGTGGTTCCCTTTCTGCAGCGTTTTGAAACTGGAACTTTAATTATGGACACCCTGCATTTCCATAACGAGTGGGCGTTTCGCCAGGCCGATGTTTGTAGAGCCCACGCTGGTCGCCACGGATGAGTTCATTTTGTCGGACAACTATCGAGGCAGTAATTCGAGAGCTCACCTGCAGCTGTTAGCCGGGGATGAAAAGGTGTTGTCGCACCGCAACGCCGCGGGGCTGTATCGGCCGTGTCCGACACGTGAGCTGGGGGAGGAGACCTTTCAGGGCGCCGCGCGCTCCGCCGACAATGCGACGCAATTGTGCGCCTCCGGCCAGCCAGCTAGCTCGCTGGCGTGGCCTGCTCTGCTCTTCTCCTCTCGTCTCGTCTCTTCTCCGTTCCGGTCGCAATTACAGCGGCGTCACAGCCGGCTGGGCTTTTATCGCGCCGTAAACACGGCGGCCCGGCGCCGGGTGACGCGCCGTCGCAATCTGGCCATGCAAATTGCTTTCGCTGCGCCGTTTAGAGCGCTCTGCTCTCCTCGCCCCCGCACGGCTGGCCGTCTTTTCCCCTTTACATCCGGTCCTCTCGCACGATTCCACACACACTGCCGAAAATGCACTGGGTAAATCATCTTGTTCGCCCCTATGTTCTCGCATATCGAATTTTGCACACGAAAAGGTAGGGAAGATGGACTTAATTGTAGGCCAGTATCGATTACGTAAGTCTATAGTACAATTGTGAAATTTGGGAAAACTATATTTGTGCCGTCAGCTGTATAATTTCATGTTTACTCACCGATTTCGTTACAGTCATCGTCAACAAGAAAAACATTGTACATAAACGGGTCAACCATATATTTCCGTCACGGTTGTAGGCGTTACAGTCTGGAACCGTGCGGCCGTTGCGGTCGCAGATTCGAATTCTGCCTCGGGCATGGATGTGTGTGACGTCCTTAGGTTTAAGTAGTTCCAAGTTCTAGTCCCATAGTGCTCAGAGCCATTTGTACCACATATTTTCGTCATTTTTGAGCCATACTACTCTAATTGTGCCAAGACATAGCGTGTTAGCTAGCTAGTTACTTAGTTAGCATGTTCCATAAGTCATTTGAAAGATTCAATTTGTTCAAATGGTTCTAATCACTATGGGACTTAACATCTGAGGTCATCAGTCCCCTAGAATTTAGAACTACTTAAACCTAACTAACCTAAGGACATCACACATATCCATGCACGAGGCAGGATTCGAACCTGCGGCCGTAGCAGCACCAGCGCGGTTCCGGACTGAAGCTCCTAGAATCGTTCGGCCACAGCGGCCGGCTTTGAAAGATTATCCTATGGAAACGATGTGTAACCAGTCAGTTTGCGGGATAGGTATACATGGATACTGTTAACATTTATGTACACAATATCAATTTATTCGTACTCACGTAAGAAGTGGTTTCTGATTGCGTATCATTTTATAGTAAAATTCGTCAGTGGAACAGAAGGAGTTGTCCAGGAGATATGATTTTAAATTAGTTTTAAAACTTACTTATCTTAGGGACAAATGATCAAAAAATTTTAGTGCTGTATATTGAACTCCTACTGGAGCCACTGGACTCGCATTCTGGAGGACGATGGTTAAATCCCGCGTCCTGTCATCTGATTTAGGTATTTCGTGATTTCCTAAATTCCTAATAGTTCCTTTGAAAGGGCACGGCGACTTCCTTCTCCATCCTTCCATAATAATATGGGACCGATGACCTCGGAGTTTGACCTCTCCCCCAAATCAACCAACCAAACAGCTTTAACATTGGGAAGTAAAGGTCATTTTCCCCATCTAGTGCTGTAGGTTTGTACACCGCTGTTGTTCTCAAATTTTTGTGTATTATTTATGGTGAATTTAATTAACGGAAATATGTATTGTGACGCACAGTTGAAATGGCTAGTACCTTGAAGAGGCACCTACATGACGTCCGTGTGTTAACTCGACGTATTATTCTTACTGCTCGCTTTTGTGCAATCACCACTTCCTTTTTTAAGTCATGAATTATCCCAGAAAATTTTCCGTCGACGTTATTGAGTGGAAATACGCAAAATATATTAGGAGGTTGAGACGTTTTGTTTCTAAGATTACAGATTATACGAAGAACGAAAATAGCTGAACTTAATTGTTTGAGAAGCTCAGTAATATGGTTTCTCCGGTTCAAGTTTTCATCAATATGTACAGCCAATGATATCGAGCATTCTACCCTATGTACTGACTGCTGCCAATGCGCTACATCGTTCAGAACTGCACGTAGTGCGATTTTCAACCGCTTAATTATTCTTTGGAGTATCATTTACTAACTCTTCTGTTGCTTCTTTCTCCCTAGTGCGATTTACTATAACACTAGCATCGTCTGCACGACGTTCCCAAAACTCCTGAAGACAGACGTTGACTGTGGATATTGTATCACAGAAACAGTCCCTTACACTGTTCAGAGATGTAACTAAACCCGCCCAAAAATACAAACAACCACGCATGAGCAGCGCCTAATAGACGGATGGGGTCCGAAAGCCGATCAGTTCCAGTCATTCCACCAGGACGGAGGTATACTGCTCCTATTGTCTGTAGTTCAGCCATGCCTAGACGGTCAAAACCACGGTAGGATCACGTTACTTTGTGCCAGGAAGGGCTCTCAGCAAGGGAATTGTCCAGGCGTCTCAGAGTGAACCAAAACGATGTTGTTCGGACACGGAGGAGATACAGAGAGACAGGAACTGTAGATGACATGCCTCGCTCAGGCCGCCCAAGGGCTACTACTGCAGTGGATGACCGCTATCTACGGATTATGGCTCAGAGGAACCCTGACAGCGACGCCACCATGTTGAATAACGCTTTTCGTGCAACCACAGTACGCCGTGTTACAACACAAAACTGTGCGCAATAGGCTGCATGATGCAGGACTTCACTTCCGACGTCCTGGGCGACGTCCATCTTTGCAACCACGACACAATGCAGCGCGGTACAGATGGGCCGAACAAAATGGCGAATGGACCGCTGAGGATTGGCATCACGTTCTCTTCACAGATGAGTGTCGCATATGGCTTCAACGCCTTGGACACACTGTCCAGCGAGTGCAGCAAGGTGGAGGTTCTCTGCTGTCTTCGGGTGGCAGTATGTTGGGCCGACGTGGTTATGGAAGGCACCGTAAGTGCTGTACGATACGTGAAGGCCATCCTCCGACCGACAGTGCTACAGTCCACCGCACCATGGAGCACATCTTTTGAATGACTTCCTTCAGGATAACGACATCGCTCGACTAGAGTGGCCAGTATGTTCACCAGACATGAATCCTATCGAACATGCCTGGGATAGTTTGAAAAGGGCTGTTTATGGAAGACGTGACCCACGAACCACTCTGAGGGGTTTATGGCGAATCGCATTTGAAGAGTGGGACAATTTAGACCAACAGTGCCTTGATAAACTAGTGGATAGTATGCGACGACGAATACAGGCATGCATCAAAGGAAGATGACGTGCTACTGGGTATTAGAGGTACCGGTGTGTACAGCAATTTGGACCACCACCTCTTATTGTCTCTCTGTACGGTGGTACAACATGCAATGTTCGTTTTCGTGAGCAATAAAAAAGGCGGAAATGATGTTTATGTTGACCTCTATTCCAGTTTTCTGTACAGGTCCCGGAACTCTCGGAACTGAGGTGGTGCAAAACTGATGCGTGTAGTAGTTACATTTCGGTGCGGGATGGATGGTCGCTTGAACGTCACTGCGCACTCATTATCAGTCTAATCGACGCGATCCGGCTGAGAGCCATACGTAGGGGGTTCTATTACATTCCTAGATTTGCCACTTAAGGCTGGTTCTTCAAACTTTTAAAGTGGACGTTATCGCTATAGCGGCTGCTAACTCAGGTTTTCCAGGATCTTTTTGACACTTCACGGTGGATCAAACAAACGTGTACCATTCATGCTGTGCCATTGTTTGTACACGTTCATCATACCCAGTTAGTCCTGTTTGGTAAGGGTCATACATATTTGGAGGACTGAGCAATGTTCTAGGATCTGTCGCACGAGTATTTTGTAAGCAGTCTCCTTTGTGGACCGATTGCATTTCCGCTGTCTTCTTCCAAAGTACCGAACTCTACCAGATGCTTTGTACACTACTTAGCTTATGTGATAGTTTCACAAACTGTGTCCCAGAAGATGGAGCCATGCTGACTGGCGGTTGTATCACCCTCTGCAGTATGGCGTCATTCGGATGCGGTATGGAGGGACACGGGGTTACACTTCGAAATTATTAAATAACTTATTTGCAAAACAGTGTTGGAAACTAAGCATAAACCGAATGAAGTAGCACTGGTTTGAACAGAGTGGCTTTGTCAACGGGAGGGTAGAGGCTCCAGTCTTCATCCACCAACCCAGATTTAGGTTACCTGCCTCAGAGGGACCATGGAATGGTTCCATTCGAAAATAATCACACATCGTAAGACGTGGGAGACGAGACGATCAGTTCCCGTTTCATAGAAGGCAGGCACCCGCTGATGGATCAACAACCGCACTCACCTTGTACCTCCTTGTCCGACTGAAACCGACGTCAAGGCATGACTTTCTTCGGGTCGCCAAAGATGTGAAAATCACACGGTGAAATATCCTGGCTGTACAGAGGGTGTTGTAGTGTTTCCCAAACAAATCGCTGAAGCGTGAACTTCGTCCGAGTGGCAGTGTGGTGGCGAGCAGTATCGTGCAACAGGATAATTCCGTCCGGCAGAATTCCTGGCCATTTCGACTTTATGGCACGCCGAAGTTTGTGCAGAGCGTCTTTATAGCGCTTCGCACTGATTGTGGTTCCACGCTCGAGGAACTCGACAAGCACAGGATGACAGCCACACTGCCAATTGTAAGACCGCCCCGCTTTGGCTGTTCGGTTCAGAAACACGGCAGCAGCATCCGTAGAGCCAGCGCCCGCCACCATGTGATTTTCACATCTTCGGCGTGGACGTCGGTTCCAGTCGCCGCGCGGTGTGGCCGATCGGTTTGGGGCGTCATGTCACGGATTGCGCGGCCCTTCCCTCCGGAGGTTAGAGTCCTCCCTCGGGCGTGGTTGTGTGTTATTCTTAGCATAACTTAGTTTAAGTACTGGGTAAGTCTATGGACCGATGACCTCAGCAGTTTAGTGCGTTACGAATTCACACACATTTGAACATTTTGGTTCCAGTTGGAGGAGAAAGCGCGAGAGAGCATGGATCCGCCATGGCCGACTACGTTATACGAAATAAGAACTGATCGTCTCGTTTCCCAGTGGGATGTGTGTCTCAACGCGTGTGGTGATTACTTTTGAATGGAACCATTCCATGTTCCTGTTGTGGCGGATATTTCGTTTCCATTTGACTGTCCCTGATGCTACTACCACTACTACTACTACTACTACTTCTATTACTACTACTGCTGCTACTACAACTGCTTCTAATACGCCGCCCTCCCAGCCGTTGTCTTTCCAAGGCATTGAAGCCGACCCGTTATCCAGCAGGTCGTCAGTTTGCCACTCGAAGCTGAGTGCGCCCTATTCAGTGCTCCAACCAAGAAAAAATCCATAGAAATACGGGGAGCTGAACCCGTCTCCTGCACATGGGTGGCTGATGCGATGACCACTCAGCTGTGGAGGCAGTTATACCCAGGAATTTGTACAAGTTGGCTTGTTAGAATAGTGACTCACTGATACTGTAGTCAGAGAATACGGGGTAATTATAAAGTCCATCTATACGTTTAAAAAAGTTGGCAAAGATAAACGATTAAGAAGAAGGTAGCAAATGATGTTGTTGTTGTGGTGTTCAGTTGTGGGACTGGTTTGATGCAGCTCTCCATGCTGCTCTATCCTGTGCAAGCTCCTTCATCTCCCAGTACCTACTGCAGCCTACATCCTTCTGAATCTGCTTAATTTATTCATCCCTTGGTGTCCCTCTACTATTTTTACCCTCCACGCTGCCCTCAAATATTAAATTGGTGATCCCTCGATGTCTCAGAACATGTCCTACCAACCGATCCCTTCTTCTAGTCAAGTTGTGCCAAAAGCTCCTCTTCTCCCAAATTCTATTCAATACCTCCTCATTAGTCATGTTTATCGCTTACTCTGTTGGCTGCGGGATGTTCAACGCTGCACTAGCGCGACAGACAGACTTTGTGGGACACGACAACATCACATCTCTTATACCTTCCACGGTATGTTCAGACACACTCGATCGCCCCCAATAGTTTACATCCCACAAGTAACCATCCTTCTCCAATTTATTGTACCACTTCACTATTCTGTTATTGTAAACTGATGTTTTCTTGTGATACTTACCACGGAAGGCTCTTCGCATACCCACTACCGACTGGTAAAGCGCAAATTATAGCACACAAAATACTTTCTGGCTCTGGTTCGCCTTCATTTCCAGCAACGGTGGTCATTGGAGACCCTGTTGGCGGTTTTCGAAACTAACACCACATCCAACCACAAACTTTGAGAGATGGTATTTCACATTCTGTGCTTTGTGCTCGTTATGTTTAGCCACTTACCTACACCGATTTTTTGAAACCGTATCAGGATTTGACTGAAAATAGGAGGCCCGTCAATTATACAGATCGCTATTGACCTCATTTGTCCCGACGGAGGAGGCCAACGGCATCGTCGAAGCCTCGATATCCATTCTAATTTCACGCAGCAAGGATGCCGATAATATTTTGCGGGAGAAAGCGGCCGCGAGAGCGCCAACTTACTGCCGGGTCTGGCAGCTGTGTGTTGTGTACATAAAGGCCGGCAAGTACAGGCGCGTCCGCGTGACGCAGTGTGGACAGCCGGCGGTGCCAGCTGCCGGAGTCCCGGGGAAGTGCTGGCACTTGGCCGCCGGCGCCAGTCTCGCTCGCACCGCCTGGCAGAGTGCTGCGTTGCCGGGTTCGAAACTCGCCGGTGTGCGGGGCTGCTCGGACGGCATCTGGTTACACACCGGGGTGCGATTTCCTCGGGAAGCCTCTTCGCGCGACGCCTGTTACAAAGCTATGAACTCCGGCACACAGGTGGGTACCATCTAAAGCTCCGCGTTTGGGGTCTAAGCGGTAACTGTTTGCAACGTACCACACTGGTGCAGGAGAAGTCGAGATGCAGAATTTGATAGAGGAGCCCTGCGGTCTATAAAGGCGAGTAAGAACCTCAGACTAGCCCACAAAAGTCACCTAAGCTACAGCAGATGCGCACCACAAGAGCTTCCCAGTGCTGCCCGCCTTCTCTCTCTCTCTCTCTCTCTCTCTCTCTCTCCACCAGCTGTAGACTATAACGTTAACATTATTGATCTAAGCTTCCTGTTCAAAAAATGTTCAAATGTCTGTGAAATCTTATGGGACTTAACTGCTAAGGTCATCAGTCCCTAAACGTACACACTACTTAACCTAAATTATCCTAACGACTAACGCACACACCCATGCCCGAGGGAGGACTCGAACCTCCGCCGGGACCAGCCGGGCTGCAGCGCCTTAGACCGCTCGGCTAAAAGTTTCCTGTAACGGTATTGAAACAGAAAAGACTTTCATAAAAGTACCTTTACAATTACATCTAAACTTCGTCCTTACAAACACAGTAGTTTCATAGTAAGAAGGCCCGAAGAAAAGAACTATTTATTTGTTAATTTCACGCTGTTGAAATTCACAACACTTTAAAGTAAAATTTACGGAAATGTCAATTTTACGTTTTGTGAGTGCAGAACACAGGGGTTCAGGGTCGATTTCAACCCAAATCTCCCACGGGCCGCTTGCGTTGTAGCTTGAACCGGTTTTCCTAGGGGCAGGTTCAAAACGGTTCAAATGGCTCTAATCACAATGGGACTTAACATCTGAGGTAATCAGCACACCACACACATCCATGCCCGAGGCAGGAGTAAAAACCTGCGACCGTAGCAGCAGCGCCTAGAACCGCTCGGCCACAGCGGCCGGCTAGGAGCAGGAATTTTGCACCGCGTAGTACTTAATGCGACCGATAAAGTGTGTCGTCCTCACGAAACTGACAAAATACATTTTGAAGTGCAGAGTACAGTGGTTCATAGTCAGACAAAACCTCCCACGGGCCGCTTGCGATGTAGCTTGAACCGGTTTTCCTAGGAGCAGGAATTTTGCGCCGCGTAGTACTCAATGCGTCCGGCAAGGTACGTCGTCCTCGCGACTGTGACAAAATTGTGGGAGTGTTTTCCGACGGAGCGCAATGCGTAGTGCGCCAGCGCCTTACGTCATCTGTGACTGGCCAATTGGTTCTGGACGAGCCTAATGCATTGTACGCTCCGCTGTAGTGAAGCAATTGCTGCAAATTATTTTTAAAGTTCGTGCCCAAAATGGATAAAAGATATTGCTAAAAATTTACAAGTGGGTTTCAATACCAAGGAAGATAAAGTGGTAGTTGTCAAAAACGGGTAAGTGCCAAAAAAACATTGCTCACTGTTCTTCTGCCTTTCACTTAATTCTGGAGCAAATAATCCTCTTCATCGTCCCCTACAGGCTGGTTATAATTAAACTTTCGCTTCGTGAGGTGACCCTCACAGAAAACAAGTGATCGTAGGATAACGAAACTTGGTGGAAGCATTTTCACTGAAGCGCGAAAGAAACTGGTATAGACATGCGCATTCAAATACAGATACGTAAACAGGCAGAAGACTGCGCTGCGGTCGGCAACGCAACAAGTGCCTGGCGCGGTTGTTAGATCGTTTAGTGCTGCTACAATGGCAGGTTATCAAGACTTAAGTCAGTTAGAACGTGATGTTATAGTCGGCGCACTAGCGATGGGACACAGCATTTCCGAGGTAGCGATGAGGAGGGGATTTTCACGAGTGTATCGTCAGTATAAGGAATCCGGTAAAACATCAAATCTCCGACATCGCTGCGACCGGAAAAACACCCTGCAAGAACGGGACAAACGACGACTGAAGAGAATCGTTCAACGTGACACAAATGCAACCTTTCATCAAATTGCTGCAGATTTGAGTACTGGGCCATCAACACGTGTCAGCGTGCGAACCATTCAACGAAACATCATGTATACAGGCTTTCGGGGCCGAAGGCCCACTCGTGTACCCTTGATGAGTGCGTGACACAAAAGCTTTACGTCTCGCTTGGGCTCGTCAGCACCGACATTGGACTGTTGATAACTGGAAACATGTTCCTTGATCGGACAACTCTCGTTTCAAACTGTGTCAAGCGGATGGACGTGTTGTTATCTTCAGTCCTGAGACTGGTTTGATGCAGCTCTCCATGCTACTCTATCCTGTGCAAGCTGCTTCATCTCCCAGTACCTACTGCAACCTACATCCTTCTCAATCTGCTTAGTGTACTCATCTCTCGGTCTCCCTCTACGATTTTTACCCTCCACGCTGCCCTCCAATGCTAAATTTGTGATCCCTTGATGCCTCAAAACATGTCCTACCAACCGATCCCTTCTTCTAGTCAAGTTGTGCCACAAACTTCTCTTCTCCCCAATCCTATTCAATACCTCCTCATTAGTTACGTGATCTATCCCCCTTATCTTCAGTATTCTTCTGTAGCACCACATTTCGAAAGCTTCTATTCTCTTCTTGTCCAAACTAGTTATCGTCCATGTTTCACTTCCATACATGGCTACACTCCAAACAAATACTTTCAGAAACGACTTCCTGATGCATAAATCTATATTCGATGTTAACAAATTTCTCTTCTTCAGAAACGCTTTCCTTGCCATTGCCAGTCTACATTTTATATCCTCTCTACTTCGACCATCATCAGTTATTTTACTTCCTAAATAGCAAAACTCCTTTACTACTTTAAGTGTCTCATTTCCTAATCTAATTCCCTCAGCATCACCCGATTTAATTTGACTACTTTCCATTATCCTCGTTTTGCATTTGTTGATGTTCATCTTATATACTCCTCTCAAGACACTGTCCATTCCGTTCAACTGCTCTTCCAAGTCCTTTGCCGTCTCTGACAGAATTACAATGTCATCGGCGAACCTCAAAGTTTTTACTTCATCTCCATGAATTTTAATACCTACTCCAAATTTTTCTTTTGTTTCCTTTACTGCTTGCTCAATATACAGATTGAATAACATCGGGGAGAGGCTACAACCCTGTCTCAGTCCTTTCCCAACCACTGCTTCCCTTTCATGCCCCTCGACTCTTATGACTGCCATCTGGTTTCTGTACAAATTATAAATAGCCTTTCGCTCCCTGTATTTTACCCCTGCCACCTTTAGAATTTGAAAAAGAGTATTCCAGTCAACATTGTCAAAAGCTTTCTCTAAGTCTACAAATGCTAGAAACGTAGGTTTGCCTTTTCTTAATCTTTCTTCTAAGATAAGTCGTAAGGTCAGTATTGCCTCACGTGTTCCAACATTTCGACGGAATCCAAACTGATCCTCCCCGAGGTCTGCATCTACCAGTTTTTCCATTCGTCTGTAAAGAATTCGGGTTAGTATTTTGCAGCCGTGGCTTATTAAACTGATAGTTCGGTAATTTTCACATCTGTCAGCACCTGCTTTCTTTGGGATTGGAATTACTATATTCTTCTTGAAGTCTGAGGGTATTTCGCCTGTCTCATACATCTTGCTCATCAGCTGGTAGAGTTTTGTCAGGACTGGTTGTCCCAAGGCCGTCAGTAGTTCTAACGGAATGTTGTCTACTCCTGGGGCCTTGTTTCGACTCAGGTCTTTCAGTGCTCTGTCAAACTCTTCACGCAGTATCGTATCTCCCATTTCGTCTTCATCTACATCCTGTATGGGTATGGAAAGGATATGGTGGCAACCTCATGATTCCTCGGACTCTACATGTCAGCAGGAGACAGTTCAGGCTGGTGGAGCTCTGGTGTGGAGCGTGTGCAGCTGGAGTGATATGGGACTGCTGATGAGTCTGTATACGACTCTGACAGGTGACAGCTATGTAAGTATCCTGTCTGATCACCTGCATCCATTCATGTCTATTGCTCATTCCGACGGAATTGCAGCAGGAAATGCGACACCTCACACGTCCAGAAAAGCTACAGAGGTGCTCCAGGAACACTATTCTGAGTTTAAACACTTCCGTTAGCCACCATACTAACAAGACAGTAACCTTATGAGCATATGTGGGATGTATTGTAACGTGTTGTTCAGAAGAATCTCCGTTCCCCCGTACTCTTACGGACTTATGGACAGTCCGCAGGATTAATGGTGTCAATCCCTACCAGCATCACTTTAACCATTAGTCGAGTCCACGCCACGTCGTGCTGCGGCACTTCTGCGTGCTCGCGGGCACCGCACACGTTAGTTAGGCAGGTGTTTCAGTTTCTTTGGCTCTTCAGTGTATAAGAACATGTGGAAGATAAATAACGAATGAACCATTGAAGCAATCACGTGTTATTTTCCAAATGAGAGGGCGGAATTTGTTAATTGCGTACCACGTTTACGTTCCAGCTTACAAGCGTTGCTCAGTGTAGCGACCACCTGAATCCGTGACAGCATGGAGCCGCACTAGACGTTGATGTACATCTCAGGTGGACCATGGAAAAGCTTTGAAGCGAATAGACAGTAGTGAGAATCTATCTAAACTGGCAAAGGAACTGGGTGTTGGTAACGCATTCGTCTGTGATTGGAAGAAGAACCGAGTGAATTTGACGCTCCTGTCCAAGGTCTTTGGGAAAACTCTCGGAACTCGGCAGACTTTGTAGGAGTCCCAGTACGATAAAATGGATGAAGCTCTTTTGCTTTGGTTTGCGCAGGAAAGAGAAAGGGGAACTGCTATGAGTGGAGTACTGGTTCAGGAGAAGGCTGTTAATGAATGGGGATGAGTCTTTTAGTGCGAGTACGGGTTGATTGGACAGATTCAAAAAACGTCATGGAATCCGTCGGCTAACAATTACTGGAGAGAAGCTTTCGTTTGACCGTGATGCAGCGAAGGAATACTAGGGTGAGTTTGTAGAAATAAGAGAGGGGAAAGTATTCTCCTTATCAAATTTATAACACTGACGAGACTGGCCTTAATTTTAGGGCATTGCCAACAAAATGCCTGGCATCAAAAGCAGAAGACCATGCTCCTGGTTTTAAAATTTCCAAAGATCGTGCCACTTTATTAGCTTGCAGAAACGCTGCTGGTAATCACAAGCTGCCTTTAATGCTGATCGACAAATCTTCTAGGCCCAGAGCTTTTAAAAGCTGCAACATCAAGTCCCTGCCCTTATGTTATCGCAACCAGAAAAAAGCGTGGATGGATGGTAAGCTGTTGAAAGAATGGTTTCACGGCCAGTTTGTTCCCTCTGCTCGAAGGTTTTCTAAGAAAAATCATTTGTCTTCCCGTGCAATCCGTTTTATTGAAAACGCGCCATCTCACCCCAACACTGAGGAATTATGTGATGGAGAAATTGTGGCGAAGATTATGCCGCCGAATGTTACACCACTTCTACAGCCGATGGACCAGGCCGTACTGCAAAAGTTAAAACTGATTGACAGAAAACAATTTTCAAGACTGCTGATCCAAGATGATAGCATTCCTTTAGTGGACAAAACATTGGGTCGCTGAGGCATGGCAGAATATTTCAGACAATACTCTGCGAAAATCGTGGAGAAAACTGTGGGCTACTCTTGAAGGACAACCTAGCTGAAAATGAAGAGCAAAATCTACTAAAAACGATACAGACAATCCCCGGATGTGCAGAAGCTAGTGAAGGAGACGTAGATGAGTGGATGGCAGCGGGTGGGGCATGTGTGGAGAACCTCACTGACGCTGATGTAGTTGCTGCTGTGACTCGAGACGCAGCAGCAGCCCCTGACCTCGCGCCACGTAATTTGCAGCAACAGCCCATTGCCACACCTGCTGATTTGATGTTTATGAGACGAAGACGGAACTATGCCTCGTATAACAGACTGTCTTCACTACGCCAGAAAACAGTGACTGAGTTTTTGTCATCTAAAAAGTAGGGATAAAACGTCCGCCGTAATATAGTAAGTTTTACACCTTTTCTTTCATTGTTATGTATTATTTAATCCTGCGTATGTACAGCAGTTTACCGCACAGTTTTCCATACTTAGATTACCATTTTTCCTGTTCGGATCCACCGAAGGTTCGGATTACCGGGGTTCGGATTAGCAGGACTTTGCTGTTCTATCCATTTTTCTTTGCTGTTCCATTCGAGTGTTGACTGAAGGCAAAAAGGCTGCTTGCATACCTGTGTACGTGACATAATCTCACTCATTCACACGATCCCTGCACGAGAAGTATGATGGAGGCGACTTGACGGTCACACAGCTTCCTCAGTTACAGGCGCTCTTAATTTCCACAACACTGTTTCGTGACAGCTACTTCCCCTCGCCTCCAAGGATACTATTAAGTTCTCTTACTATTTCCGCTACGATCCTAGCTTCGAATCTCTGTATTCGTTCGATATCCGCTGTCTCTCCTGCTTGATAAGGACTCTAAACATTGGAACAGTAGTGTAGAGTTTCTCGCTCTAGAGTTCTGTACCAGATTTCCTTCACAGATTAACTGATTTTTCCTAGAACCATTTCAAAAAATCTAACGTAAGTTTTTAAATAGCCTCCCCTGCTTGGGATTTTGTGTGATTGTCACTTATCATATGACACAGTCTTTCATCATTAATCTCGTAATCACATACTATAAGGTTCATTATTTTTTGTCGTATCCAAGTCCTTACACGTACACTATCTGATGAGAAATAACCGGGCACCTATTAGTGGACGTCAGTGTCGCAACCCCAACGTAAAACTTTCTCTAGTTTAGACTTGAAGAAGAATACACTGCATTTCCTCCACATTCACAAAATTCACTGAAGTGTCCCCAGAAGAATTTAAGTTAGCGTAAAAGCGAAGGATGGACACATCGACATCTGCAAACATCTGAAGACGGCTGTTCAGATTGTCTCCCAAACACTACCTTGGGGAACACCAGAAATCACTTCTGTTCTACTCGATTACTTTCCATCAATCACTACGAACCTCTGTGACAGGAAATCACAAATCCAGTCACATAACTGAGACGACATTCCATAAGCACGCAATTTCACTACGAGCCGCCTGTGTGGTACAGTGTCAAAAGCCTTTCGTAAAACCAGAAATACGGAATCGATCTTATGTCAAAGCGGTAGGTGGATCAAAACAAAATGTCCAGACACTCTGTGACCAAAATGGTACTGAAACAGAGGATGACAGACTAGAGGCCGAAATACTAAACGTCTTCTTCCAAAGCTGCACTGTAGTTCCTTCTCTAGATTGTCGCACAGATGACAAAATGGTAGATATCGAAATAGTCGACAGAGGGATAGAGAAACAATTGAAATCGATCAAAAGAGGAAAGGCCGCTGGACGTGATGGGATACCAGTTCGATTTTACACAGAGCACGCGAAGGAACTTTCCCCCCTTCTTGCAGCGGTGTACCGTAGGTCTCTAGAAGAGCGTAGCGTTCCAAAGGATTGGAAAAGGGCACAGGTCATCCCCGTTTTCAAGAAGGGACGTCGAACAGATGTGCAGAACTATAGACCTATATCTCTAACGTCGATCAGTTGTAGAATTTTGGAACACGTATTATGTTCGAGTATAATGACTTTTCTGGAGAATAGAAATCTACTCTGTAGGAATCAGGATGGGTTTCGAAAAAGACGGTCGTGTGAAACCCAGCTCGCGCTATTCGTCCACGAGAGTCAGAGCGCCATAGACACGGGTAGATGCCGTGTTTCTTGACTTCCGCAAGGCGTTCGATACAGTTCCCCACAGTCGTTTAATGAACAAAGTAAGAGCATACGGACTATCAGACCAATTGTGTGATTGGATTGAAGAGTTGCTAGATAACAGAACGCAGCATGTCATTCTCAATGGAGAGGTCTTCTGAAGTAAGAGTGATTTCAGGTGTGCCGCAGGCGAGTGTCGTAGGACCGTTGCTATTCACAATACAAGTAAGTGACCTTCTGGATGACATCGGAAGTTCACTGAGGCTTTTTGCGGATGATGCTGTGGTACATCGAGAGGTTGTAACAAAGGAAAATTGTACTGAAATGCAGGAGGATTTGCAACGAATTGACGCATGGTGCAGCGAATGGCAATTTAATCTCAATGTAGACAAGTGTAATGTGCTGCGAATACATAGAAAAAATAATCCCTTATCATTTAACTACAATATAGTAGGTCAGCAACTGGAAGCAGTTAATGCCATAAATTACCTGGGAGTACGCATTAGAAGTGATTTAAAATGGAATGATCATATAAAGTTGATCGTCGGTAAAGCAGATGCCAGACTGAGATTCATTGGTAGAATCCTAAGGAAATGCAATCCGAAAACAAAGGAAGTAGGTTACAGTACGCTTGTTCGCCCACTGCTTGAATACTGCTCAGCAGTGTGGGATCCGTACCAGATAGGGTTCATAGAAGAGATAGAGAAGATGCAACGGAGAGCAGCGCGCTTCGTTACAGGATCATTTAGTAATCGCGAAAGCGTTACGGAGATGATAGATAAACTCCAGTGGAAGACTCTGCAGGAGAGACGCTATGTAGCTCGGTACGGGCTTTTGTTGAAGTTTCGAGAACATACCTTCACCGAAGAGTCAAACAGTATATTGCTCCCTCCTACGAATATCTCGCGAAGAGACCATGAGGATAAATCAGAGAGATTAGAGCCCACACAGAGGCTTACCGACAATCCTTCTTTCCACGAACAATACGAGACTGGAATAGAAGGGAGAACCGATAGAGGTACTCAGGGTACCCTCCGCCACATACCGTCAGGTGGCTTGCGGAGTATGGAGGTAGATGTAGAAATCCCTTGTCAATACCACTCAACACTTCATGTGACGGTCGAGCTCTGTAAAACATCACCAATCTTGGGGATTTTGCGTCTGTTTAAATGTGGCATGTTTGTTTCGTTGTTTTTTCAACAGTGTTCTAACCCGTTTCGTGTATCAAGAAGGATCAGCTCCGTCGTTTGTTAATTTATTTGGTGTAAATCTCTCAATTGCTGTCGATACTATTTCCTTTCATTTAAGCCACATCTGGTGTACACTTATATCATTAATTTGGAATGAGTGGAGATTGTCTCTTAAGAAGGCATCAAGTGAATTTTTATCTACTTTTTTGAATAGGTATATTTTTCGATTATTTTTCGCGGATTTTGGGATTACAGTATTCAGTCTCGCTACGACAACCCTGTGTTCACTGATCCCTGAATCGGTTTTCATGCTCGTTATTAACTCAGGATTATTTGTTGCTAGGAGGTCAAGTGTGTTGTTACAATCGATTACTATTTGTGTGGGCTCATGAACTAACTGCCCAAAATAATTTTCAGAGAAAGCGTTTAGCACAATTTCGGACGATATTTTATGCGTACCTCCGGAATTAAACATGTACTTTCGCCAACATATCGAGGATAAATGAAAGTCATCACCAACTATTATCGTATGAGTCTGGTACGTGTTTGAAGTCAAACTCAAGTTTGCTTTGAACCTTTCAGCAACCGTATCATCTGAATCGTGAGGTCGGTAGAAGGATCCAGTTATTATTTTATTCCGGTTACCAGCAATGACCGCTGGCCATAGTAACAATGACAGCGTAGTGGCCGTGAAGGAGGATTCATTACCTAACGGCCGGCGTGTGATCCTGTGCTGATTGCGTCATTCGGATGCGGAATGAGGGGCATGGGGTCAGCACACAGCTCTGCCGACCGTTGTCAGCTTTCAGATGTCGGAGCCGCTGCTTCTCATACACGTAGCTCCTCAGTAGGCGTCGCGAGGCTGAGTGCATCCTGTTCCTGTCATCCAACGAAGGAAAACCCCAAGTAGTACCTGGAATTGAATCCGGGACCTCTATGTAGCAGAAAAGAATCGCTGTACATAATTTAAATAAATTAACATATTTATGTATATACCAAATGAGAAAAAACCACTCATATCTGTCGGTCTTTATTTTCATTTGTTTTCTGAGAAGATTTCAAATCACTCGCGAACATTCGAGATCACCGTAACACGTTTCTTTTTTCTGTGATTTCTTCAAATTGTTCATACGTTTTCTCTCAGTCTATTCATTCTCTCCCATTGTGAATCTAATATTGCTTGCTCCTCATCTCTTTCATTTCTTCGCTTATTCAACACCGCCAAAATTTCCTCCTGTTCTACGTTTCAGACAACTGTTAAATGTTAATATTTCTTAATTTATTCAAATTCCAGGCAATGCACTGTTCGCTAAGCAATTTACTTTAACTTGAATTTATTACATGTTCTATTACTTACAATTTTCCTTCATCTGCTCTAATAGATTTCCAAAAGTATACTGCGCATACGTCTCGCCATCGCCTGTGTATCCCCTCCTGAGTTGGAAATATCTTCTCCGAAATGGGATAATTGAACCTTAGAAAAAATTGTCGAACATTCTAAAACATTTTCGAACCTGCTTGAAGACTCTGTAACACTCTGGAACATTCTAGGACCTTGTCTTTGGAAGATTCTACAACATTCTGGAACATTGTACGTTCTGACCATTTTCAACCACTCGATTCACAGCTGCTTCTCCAGCGTCCAGTAATAAGACAATTTGTGTGATGCCCTCTTTTGACAGCCGTATCTTCTTATCCAATCCTGCAGCTACAAACCGAAACCTTCTGCATGGATGGAGGGTGAAGGACTACCATAATGTATAATCCCCACACGGCAGCTTGTGTGGGTTTCAGAATTATAGCGGTGCGTACGGACAAGCGACGTTTATATTTCTTCTTCTTGTTTCGTAAAGGCCTGCTAAGGACAGTGACATTCCAATGACATGTTCGGCTTCCTCTTCTTTATCTCGACACCATCTGTCTTCTTTCTCGGTCACTTGTCTGGAACTGACTTTCCGAAGCGTTCTCCTGAGAGATATCCGTTATTTTAAAACTTTTTCTGTATCTCTGAGTTCCCGCAGATGTTTTACATCTCTCATCACTTCCATCAACCGTGGTCACGTGGTCTTCCTCTTTCGCCAGTAGCGAAAAGCTGCCTGGTAAGTCCTGTGGTCCTGTGATGCATCCAGTACACATGTCCATACAGCGATGGAAGTATCTTCCTAGCCGTGTCCGTAATTTTTTCACAGTACTTGTACAACTCCTGATTTTCCTCTCTTTTATGTTCGTTACCCTGCTTGACTTATTCCAGTATCTCCCTCGTTATCTTTCTCTCCTGGATTTCTCATTTGTCTGTGAGACACTTCCTATTGAGTGCTAGACACTGGAGGATATGAGGCTTTAGGGCTGACGACTGTTTGGTAGGGTTTCATTTTTGTGTTGCGGGAGAGACATATTATGGCACAGGTGCTCTTGGTCACATGGTATGCCAGTTACAGATTGTTGACCCAAGCTGATAATGCTATTCTTTCAGAATATGGGGTTCCAGACAGTCTCCCAGGTATTTAAACATGTTGTTTTTTACCACTGTCTTTATTTTAGAATTACTTAGAAATTTCTCGAACCTTACTCGTAATCTTAAAAAAAATGGCTCTGACCACTATGGGACTTAACTTCTGAGGTCATCAGTCCCCTAGAACTTAGAACTACTTAAACCTAACTAACCTAAGGACATCACATACATCCATGCCCGAGGCAGGATTCGAACCTGCGACCGTAGCGGTCTGCTTGTTAAGATGTTCGGCCTTCTGGTTCAGTCCCAGTTCTTTCAAGATTCTAATGATTTGTGTTTGCTAAGATGTCTTCAGTAAAATGAGATCCTCGTTTGAGACGTGACTTAGATGCAGCCTCTTACAACAGAAACGTTTATTATACAGTGTTCAACAGAAAGGCGTAACTTCCTGTACGTGATGTCCTTGACTGCTGATTTCAACTGACAATACAGGAAATGTCTTAAGCGTCATTAATTATTTTTCCAATGAATAAATAAATTATGAAACATGGTAAATCAGGTGCTTAATTCTTTCATTGCGTGTTACATAAAGCCGTCTGCAGAAATTTAGGAATAATGAATAAACAGTGCGGTAAGAAGGCAAGCAGACAGAGAAAAATAGGTAGAGTTAATTAGACGTCGGTAGTTGATGTAAACTGTGTGCTAGAGGAAACAGGTGGTCTTGAGAAATTGCGACGTTCTGATCGGGTATGCAAATGGGGTGCTGTACAGCCACTGCTTTTATTCCTTGTGTTATACAGCGAATAAAAATCACGTCAGGACCAACATTTCTTAGATGATAATTTCTGATCGCTAACATCAGGTGATGATAGAGGGGAGGTTCTTCAGAGATGCCAGAGGCGGTGTATAACATTATATAAAAAGACGTGGAACTTGCCAGAGGTGAAACGAAATGTGCGTCGTCAGCTGCAGAGCGAACAGCTTGCGTTCTTTCAAGGACTCCCGACCTGCGCTGATAAGTTCCGGCAGTGACGAGAATTTTCTCTACGACGTCCCTAAATGGTTCTGCCAGGTACGCAACAGAGCGAGAAAACAAGATGTATGTCGTTGACGGGGCTGCAGTAGCAGCTGAAGGATCCGTCCACGCCCGTACCGTGTCCACCGCTGGGAACGAATGCGCGCCACAGGAAAGCGTCAGCGAATCGGGTGTACATCGTGGCGTAGGCTGATAGGGGCAGTGCGTGACCTAGAACGCTCAGAACCGCACGAGAAACGTGATGTGAATGTAAAGCGCTCATTCAAAAAACAGTGGTGTGAACCATTCACATGCATAACTACGCATCTTAACCAGGAGACACACAGCAATGATCACCTGTTTAAAGTCTAAAAGAGGAACTTTGGTAACGCAAAAAGCACACTTACTTCAGCGTCTGAATGTCTGAACTTATTGCTGTATTTCCCTCTGCTTAAAATATTGATGCTTTTCGTGCTAACCTGTAAACGATATTATTGACGTGTCAGTGTCGTAACCTGCCTTCAGCAAGGCAAACTGTTATGTAGGCTTGTACTTCTCTGCAGGAAGTTGATTGTATAGTACACCAGAAGCCTATTCACGAATTGTGTTGTTTTTCACACAGTCTTACAAAAAGATCCTTCTATGGAGCCCAAGTCGCCTAAATTAGTACATACATCAAGAGATTAGCAATTCTTTCTTCGATACTTCGTTTCTGCGCGTTACCAAAATTCATCACTTCTTGTTGTCGTCGACAACCGATCCCTTCGTCCAGTCTGGTTGTTATATACTTAAGTTTGATTTTCCTTAACCTATTGCCTCGCTAGCCTACATTTCTCCGGAATGAAAACTGATCCTACCCGAAACTGGCTTTTAATAGTTTTTCCGTACTTCTATGAAGGATTAGTGTCCGTACGGGTGACAGAAAAACAGGAACATTTCCACAGCCTAACAAAACTAGAAGTGATGAACGAAAGAAATTGTATTTGTAGTAACTGAAACCTTACAACTTTGCCATTTACGAAACATACAAATCATTTATCATGTTTTAAAAATTACGTCCTTTAGATGGCGTCCTCCTGTACGAATACATTCGTGAAACTTGCTGTCGAGATTCCTCATTCACCGCTGCAACATCTCAGCTGGGATACTGTGAATTGCATCCCGAATTCTCTGTTTTATCTCACCCACGGATCTTGGTCGAGTCGTGTAGACTTCGCTCTTGAGGTAGCCACGACTTCTCTCTTGAGGTAGCCCCACAAGAAAAAAAAAATGACAAAACGGATGAATCTGTCGATCTAGGTGGCCAGGGAATGTTACCGAATGGTGAGATCACACGGTTGCCAGACAATTCTCCCACATATGCCATTGATTGCCGTCCAGTGTACGATGCCGCTTCGTCCTGTTGAAACCTGGCTTCTTCAACGTTTGGAAAGTTGTTCAATGTGTAACGAAAGTTCCTAACATCTCCATGTAACGATCGGCATTGACAGTTATTGCGTTTCCCTCTTCATGTGCGAAAAAATACGGTCCGATAATCCCATATCATGAAACACTACACCATACTGTCACTTTACTAGCGTGTAAACGGCGCTCATGGACGTCATTAGGATTTGTGTTTGCCCAGTAACGGTAGTTCTGTTTATTCACATAACCTGTGAGATGAAAATGTGCCTCATGTGACAGCCACAACTAGGTTAGAAATTTATCGTCATTGTTTATTTTTGTTATTATATGTTGACGGAATCCTAAATGTAACCGGTAATCGTTGTCCTTCAGTTGTTCCACCATCTGTAGTTTGTACACATGAAATTTTAAATCAAGATGAAGAATTCTGTGAATATTCTCCCGGGACATTCCAACCACTGCTGCTTGCTTACGAAGTGGACGCCATGGGCTCCGTAAGACAGACTCGCGTACGACATCAATGTTCGCTGGAGAACGCACACTTCTTGGTCATCCTGTTGGTTTCTTCTTGAGGGCAGGTCCAATCTTTTCAAAGTTGTTAATCCAACATTTTATCGTGTGTTTCGGTGGAACGGCATCATGAGGCCCTAAATTATAAAAACGCTGAAACTCCCTCTGCGCCACTATCAAACTATAAATGTTTTTATAAAAGAAATTTGACGGCTAACGCACGCTGTTGTCCGTTCCACTGACCCACGATTACTGAAATGGCGGACTGTTTACTCGCTAACTGTCACGAACCAGCACTGTTGCCACGTCCCCATGCCTGCCAACACTCATTTCAAACACTCCCGTTATTCTGTGCCACCCTGTATTTTGCAGCTCGACTCGTTGAACTGGTAGTTCGGTAATAATCACAAGTATCAGCACTTGCTTTCTTTGGAATTGGAATTAGTATTACTAAATTTTTCTTGAAGTCTGGGGGTATTTGGCATGACTCATACATGTTGTACACCAGGCAGAAGTTTTTTGCCGTAGCTGGCTGTGTCGGTAGTTCTGATGGAATGCTGTCTACATCAGAGGCCCTTGTACTTCCTCCACCTTTCAGCTTTCCCTTCTTTGCTTGTGACTGGTTTTCCATCTCAGCTCTTGATATTCATACAGCTATTTTTCTTTCCTTCTGAGGCCTCTTTAATTTTTCTATAGGAAGAATCTATCTTTGAAATTATCGCAAGGAACGTCTATTAACAGGTGGCTAGGTGACCTGTTTCGACCATTATATATTCGTCGTCGAACCTAAAACCTTATTGATGAACAATAGCTGTGGATGAAGCAGGAACAAATGGTTGGGAGCAGCTGACTCGTCATTTAGCGGTTCCTGCTCCAGGCACAGTCATCGTCCATCAGTCTGGTTGCAGGTCTGAAGATGATCGTGTGATGACCGAAATTGGTCACCTTTTAATAAGGGTGCCTTTAGATCTTGACCATGCCTATTTCTCCAACAGTGTTTTCAAAAATGTTTTAAAAAATGATCTTTCTCTGCGCAAGTGATTTACGCTTCTAAATTCTTACATTTGTCCTCTAACCATTCCTGTTACAATTTTGCGCTTCACGTCAATCTCATTTTTTAGGTCTTTATCTTCCCTTTTGCCTGATTAATTTGCTGCATTTTTATATTTTATCCCTTCATATCTCTATTCATCTTTAGACCTTCAGTAGGTGATCATTCAAATGTCTCTTGTGGTAAGACGTGAAGTTGTGCAAACGAATAACTCATACAACTGTTTGTGCGATGAAAAATTCTAAACACATTTTCGTGCGCTTTGTATTCGAGGTCACGCACTTGTCTTCTAAGAGCGTAATCTCGTCATACGCGGCATTCTGAAAACATTTACATGAATACAGTCGTGTCACACTGTAACTGTGGCTGACTATATGAACTACGAGTGAAGAGATGTATGAGATCATCTCCCCCCCCCCCTCTTCAGTTTTGTATTAATGTCTGTAAAATTGTTATTAATATCAAAAACAAGAATGAGTTGGATGTTTGACGTCATCGCTTATGTGACTGAAAATTACGTGCGTTCACATCAGAAAAGATTCTACTTTTGTATAAAAAGCATTGCCATTGTCATGAAATTCAAGATTTGCGTTACATATTGCATACATTCGTTAATGTTTTACGGGACCATGTGAAAAATGAGCATCGTTAGGATATGAGTAAACAACTGGAATAGTAAAAGAAATTTATTAGAAAACCCGTAAAAATACAGCTGTATGTTACTACTATAAAATCACCAACCACAATCACGCTTTCTTAAGACCTGTTAAAGAATTGACAAATTCCTGTCGCATAAAATTCTGCAGCCTGAGACCGCAGTCAGCCCATGACACCACTTTCATGTTCCTCATCTTAGTGAAAGCGTTAGGAACCAGACCACTAAGTGACGTGGAAATCACTTCAAGCCAAGTCTGAGCTGTAGAGCAGATGTTCAGAAACCTCTCATTGAAGCAGTTGCAAAAATTGTGGTCATGCACTGCCGCGCAAAGCCAAAAGATCTGTAGTCGAAGGACAGTGTCGCTTGTTTGACATGACGCTCTTAATGTCTCACACTGTTCTTTTGTTGGGGAGAGGGGGGAGGTTGTTGCCGAGGGGTTATGACGCCACAGGACAGCTTACTGCCTGCTATTTCGTCGCTGCGTTGCCATACTTCGTCGCTGGTGACGATACGTTCAGTGGACTTTCTCCTTCGGCAAATTGAAGTAAAAGAAAGTCCAAGGAAAGAGTTATCTTTTGTTGTTCTTAGAAAGGAACGTCCTACGAACACAGGATTTGTGGTACCTCGTGCGTGCAAAAAACTCTGAGAAATCTGTATGAAGTTGTCCGACACTTGAGATAGCGTTAGCCGTGAGCTTGCACGGATCTTTCGTAACTATTCTTCATTATTCATTCGATTATTACGCTTTAAAATCTTCTCGTTTAAAGTGTCTCCGTTTTATATTTGTAAAATAATTTACTAAGAACGATTAACTTCATGTAGAACCATGTCCACACCACGATACAGTTTCGGTTTTTTCCCTCAAGTTTTGATTAGTACTAAAGAAAAAAGGGAGCTTTTAGTGCCCATGCGTCAGTGACATGAAAAATTAACAAATTTCTCTTTAGCTTCACTTTTCATGTCGTACTTCATTGTTGATTTCTTCATAGTCCTGGCTCCCTTATCTGCGACAGATTCAAATTATTCTTGGTTGCTGAAAAGATCGAGCTATGTTCTCTTATTTCTACTGTCAAAATACTGACACGTATTTAAAGGGTTCGGACATCGTAAATTTATTCTCTTCAGTCTAACATACCCTCAAACTGTCATTGATAAGAAAGTATTTGTTCCATTACCAGTCTATGACCACGGTACAATTGACAGCGGACTTCTCACAACTTCTGCTAATAGAGATCAATAAGGACAAAAATGAGGCGATTTTAATACGAAGAGTTGTGTTTACAATCTATGTAACCGATATTTCGTAACTCAAGACTTCTAGGATTTCTCACAAGTACTGCTTACACAGATCAACAAAGACAAAAATATGGCGATTTTAATATGAAGAGTTGTGTTTACCACATATGTAACCGATATTTCGTAACTCAAGACTTCTACATTTCATTAATATGTTATGGAGATATACATCTGTCTATTAATTTATCTTTCGGAATTATTCTGGAAATATTAAGTATGATCATAATTATAATTATAAATGTTTATGACTTCAAATATAAAAAAACCTCTGAAATATACCCGGAGATACGAAAATAGTTATACTTCTCATAAAATAATTAACTCACGTTAGCTTGAAGCTTTATTTCTGTTTGTAAAACCTAAGACCATTTTGGTTATACCTTCAACATTGTAGTGATTGCAGAGTTACAGTTTCAGTGACATCGGATGGTGGTGTAAACTGATATGTATCGGATTCTCCAATAAATGATTAGAAAAAATGTGTACTTGCCAATTCCGTTACAGCACTGATCACTAGTTCTGTCGTCATCATGAACAATTGTGTTTCCTTACTACAATAAGTAACGGTTTTGACACATAACATTCAGAAAAGAAAAGTATGTTTACTTTCATATACATAGTCATTATTATTATTATTATTACTATTATTATTATTATTATTATTATTATTACAATTATTATTATTGATTGTTATAATTATTTTTTATTGTTATAATTATCATTATACTACTGATATAATATCTATTTTTTTTCTTTAACATCAATACTGCATAATAGGCTATATGTCCTTAATGTTAAGTAGAAACTGTAACTCGTTCAACCTGAGTATGCCTGAAGGCCCTAATCTTGCCAGGTAAAATAAATGCATAAATAAATAAATAAATAACACATTCGGTACGTATACAACAACAATTATGCTAAGAAAGTCAACATTTTTGAGATTTTTTGGCACTAAAAACCGGATTACAGAACGGATTTCACGTTCGGTTGGCTTTTCAATCGCAACTCTCATTTTGAACGAGTACTGTAGACGAACGAGAAACAGTGTGGTTCCAAGGAAAGTGACCTACGTGTCAAATAGTACGTACTGTTTGTTAATTTAAAAAAAAATGCTCTGAGCACTATGGGACTAAACATCTGTGGTCATCAGTCTCCTAGAACTTATAACTACTGAAACCTAACTAACCAAAGGACATCACATACATCCAAGCCCGAGGCAGGATTCGAACCTGCGACAGTAGCAGTCGCACAGTTCCGTACTGAGCGCCTAGTATCGCTAGACCACCGCGGTGGGCGTTGGTTAATTTGTGAGAAATTTTAGATATGTGTGGTTTCTGTTAAAGTTTTGGCAATTTCTTGTTCACATTGTAATATTCAGTAGGACATGCAATTTCGCACATGTCGATGAATTACTCAGCGCGCAACTGCGAAACATTTCAAAAAAGTCCTGAGACTAGTTTGATGCAGCTCTCCATGCTACTCTATCCTATGCAAGCTTCTTCGTCTGCCAGTACCTACTGCAACCTGCATCATTCTGAATCTGCTTAGTGTATTCGTATCTTGGTCTCCATGTACGATTTTCACCCTCCACGCTGCGCTCGGGCACTAAATTCGTGATCCCTTGATGCCTCATAGCATGTCCTACCAACCGATCCCATCTTCTAGTCAAGTTGTGCCAAATAGCTCTTCTCCCCAATTCTGTTCAATACCTTTTCATTAGTTATGTGATCTACCCATCTAATCTTCAGCATTCTTCTGTAGCACCAATTTTCGAAAGCTTCTATTCTCTTCTTGTCTTAAGTATTAATCGTCCATGTTTCACTTCCGTACATGGCTACACTCCATACAAATACTTTCAGTAACGACTTCCTGACACTTAAATCTATATTCGATGTTAACAAATTTCTCTTCTTCAGAAACGCTTTCCTTGCCACTGCCAGTCTACATCTTATATCCTCTCTACTTCGACCATCATCAGCTATTTTGCTCCCCAAATAGCAAAACTCCTTTACTACTTTAAGCGTCTCATTTCCTAATCTAATTCCCTCAGCATCACCCGACTAAATTTGACTACATTCCGTTTTCCTCGTTTTGCTTTTGTTGATGTTCATCTTATATACTCCTCTCAAGACACTGTCCATTCCGTTCAACTGCTCTTCCAAGTCCTGTATCTGACAGAATTACAATGTCATCGTCGAACCTCAAAGTTTTTATTTCTTCTCCATGAATTTTAATACCTACTCCGAATTTTTCTTTTGTTTCCTATACTGCTTGCTCAACATACAGATTGAATAACATTGGGGAGAGGCTACAACCCTGTCTGACTCCCTTCCCAACCGCTGCTTCCCTTTCATGTCCCTCGACTCTTGTAACTGCCGTCTGCTTTCTGTACAAATTGTAAATAGCCTTTCGCTCCCTATATTTTACCCCTGCCAACTTCAGAATTTGAAAGAGAGTATTCCACTCAACATTATCAAAAGCTTTAAGTCTACAAATGCTAGAAACGGAGGTTTGCCTTTCCTTAATCTTTCTTCCAAGATAAGTGGTAGGGTCAGTATTGCCGCACGTGTTCCAACATTTCTGCGGAATCCAAACTGATCTTCCCCGAGGTCGGCTTCTATCAGTTTTTCCATTCGTCTGTAAAGACGTATTTTGTAGCTGTGACTTATTAAACTGATAGTTTGGCAATTTTCACTTCTGTCAACACCTGCTTTCTTTGGGATTGAAATTATTATATCTTTCTTGAAGTCTGAGGGTATTTCGTCTGTCTCATACATTGTGCTCACCAAATGGTAGAGCTTTCTCAGCACTGGCTCTCCTAAGGCCGTCAGTAGTTCTAGTGGAATGTTGTCTACTCCCGGGGCATTGTTAAGACTTAGGTCTTTCAGTGTTCTGTCAAACTCTTCACGCAGTATCATATTTTCCATTTCATCTTCATCTACATCCTCTTCCATTTCCATAATATTGCCCTCAAGTACATCGCCCTTGTATAGATCCTCTATATACTCTTCCACCTTTCTGCTTTCCCTTCATTGCTTAGAACTGGGTGTCCATCTGAGCTCTTGATATTGATACAAGTGGTACTCTTTTCTCCAAAGGTCTCTTTAGTTTTCCTGTAGGCAGTATTTAGCTTAACCCTAGTGAGATAAGCCTCTACATCCTTACATTTGTCCTCTAGCCATCCCTGCTTACGCATTTTGCACTTCCTATCGATCTCATTTTTGAGACGTCTGTATTCCTTTTTGCCTGCTTCATTTACTGCGTTTTTATATTTTCTCATTTCATCAGTTAAATTCAATATTTCTTCTGTTACCCAAGGATTTCTACTAGCCCTCGTCCTTTTACCTACTTGATCCTCTCCTGCCTTCACTACTTCATCCCTCAAAGCTACCCATTCGTCTTCTACTGTATTTCTTTCCCCCATTCCTGTCCGTTGTTCCCTTATGCTCTCCCTGAAACAAAGTAAAGTTTTTAAATAAATATAACGTTGTCTTGTAACACCGAAGAGCACTGTGAGATATCTTCATACGAGAGGGCAAATGCAAAAATAAAGACGGATTAATATCCACATTTCGCTTGCAGTTTCATAAGGAATGTGGTGACAGAACGCAGTAATTGTACTTGATTTGTAGTGTGTGTGTGTGTGTGTGTGTGTGTGTGTGTGTGTGTTGTCGCGCGCTACGTGTCGGCAGGCGTGACGGCTCGTTAATTAGAGGTGCCGAGCTCGACGCCCGTGGCAGGTGTCACCCGAGGCGAGGGGTCGCAGCCCCACTGCCCTGCTGGGCTCCAGCCGCCCGCACTGCCACCGCCGCTGCAGGTCTAAGCCGTAGAGTCGGAATGAGTTGCTGCTACACGGCGCTGGAGTTCGCAGGACGTCACGGAATGTTCATTACTGTCGGTCTGCGGAGTGCGAGTTGTCCTTGCTGTTGCACAAGATTCTGAAGACACTGCTCTGGAAAGTTCCTCGCTAGGGGAAAAACGACGGTCATACCAGCCACGATGATATTCTGCGGCAGAACAGTGCTAACACGGAACCAGTTGCACAGTCTCATAACAAAAAAAATTTGAAGCTCCCGGGAGACAAGGTCGGATGTTAATGTAACTTTGTACACGTCCACACCCTCGACGGGTATGTAAATGATTAGAGTAGCAATTCTCTGTGGCGAGCATAACGGCCACCAGACTACATTAGCGTTGATCATGTTTAGTATTTCTACCACGCCTGTTAGAATTTGTAACTTGCGTCCACAGCGCCAGGTGTTGAGTGTTCGCTGTGAACATCTG
Organism: Schistocerca gregaria; assembly: GCF_023897955.1. Classification (NCBI taxonomy): domain Eukaryota; kingdom Metazoa; phylum Arthropoda; class Insecta; order Orthoptera; family Acrididae; genus Schistocerca; species Schistocerca gregaria. Next base: position 1,203,452,978 of record NC_064920.1, on the reverse strand, counting down.
AGACAGCGTTATCAGCATCTGACAGAAATTGAGGGGGCCTCATTGCTGGTCTGCATTTGGCCGGCTGGTCGAATCGTGCAGGGCGCTCGATGTTACACTTTTTGATCAGAATAGTGTATGCCTAAATAGTCAAGTGCACTATTAATGTATATTTTTAACTGCGCCAGTTACTCAAACAGTTAATTGTCCAGTACTTCTCAGAACAGTTGGCCCATGTGGAAGATCAGTCGTGTGTTAACCCTGTGCCGTCCGGCGACACCCCAGCGGTGACGTGCGTGGATCAGCGGCCAGCGGCCGGCAGTACCACGGTGGTGCCGCGGTCACAGTACCGCACAGTGGCCGGCGGGAGCACTTCGGTATCTTCTGCCTTCTGCTGGTGTTTTGTTTAGGTAACAGTAAGTTAACACACGTCAACGAGTTTCTTGTTTTTACGAGTACTTGTGCCCTTTCATCATGTCAGACGAAAGGGACAATAGGATTATGGAGGATGAATGCGCGGACGTCTTGTCTGACATTCCGGACGACTTGGCTGATTGGGAAGAAGACATTGGCTACCAAGGAAATGAAAGCGGAGCAGAATCGTAGGAGGATAGTGAAATACGTCCAAGAAGAATTCGGCGAACGCTACGGTTGCCAACTGATTCGGCTGAATCAGACGAAGAAGACAGTGCACAGTTGTCAGACTTTGACTTACCGAGGACCAATAATAAATTTGAAGGATCCCCGGGTCCAAAAATATATCCCAAGGATGCACACAGCGTCGAGGATATCGTAGAATTACATATTGGCAACGATCTATTTGAATATATTAGCAACGGAACCAACAGGTACTACAGTCAAAATTGCAATAGAAGGGAACAGGATTTTAAAAAATGCCAAATTTGTCGACGTTATAGGACCCTAACATAGAAAATCGTTTAAGCTTGCTATCCTTAAGGGAATTGTAAAAAAAAGCAAGGATCGATGATTATTGGTCAACGAATCCGTTGATAGACTCACCTATATTTCACAAAGCGATGCCCCGCAACCGATTCAGACAAATATTATCAGTGAGAGATCAGACATTTTTCCGACAGCAACAATAAACCGGATAATGACGACCGCCTTGTCAAACTGCAATTCGTAATCGATTATTTTTCCAAAAAATTTAAGAAACGTTTAATCTAAGTCAAAACATCTCAACTGATGAAGGAATGATACCGTGGCGTGGACGGTTAAATTTTAAAGTCTACAATCCCTCGAAAATTACGAAATACGGCATATTCATTCGCATACTGTGTGATTCGAGTACAGGATGCATTTCCTCATTCAAAATATATTCCGGCACTGGACACACTTTAGCTAAAACAGTGGTGGAACTACTGACACCTTCTGATGGAGCGTGCCATCACCTCTGCATGGATAATTATTATAACAGTGTAGAACTTGTCGAGAAGTTACTGGAAAAGAAAATTTCAGTTTGTGGGACGGTACGGCGATATAGAGAATTTCCGGAAAATTAAAGCGCGCAAACGTCAATGTGCTTGAAGCTTGTCATCAACGGAAAACTGACAAGCTGCCGGCGACAAGCCAAGTAGTCCGAACTATCGCTGCCTGCGCCAAGCGAATTAACCTGTACGAGACGTGCAGACGGCAAAATGTTAATTATTCCATGAGGGTGTCCGAATGCAGTTGTGTGGTGGTGATATACGCGCTACAAACCTTTCTGGAGCTTGGAATCATCGATTACGTTGAAAAGCGAGACTTCTAGCATGTTGGTGCTGGCAGGTAACTTCCATGACTGACAGCCTAACAGCGGCGCGTGGACCGTAAATATGTGTCTCTACGCCTCCTTCAGTTGGCAAATGATCAGAGAGTGATAACAGCGTAACTGCTCCTTGTTTATTAGCGATTTTCTTCCGTCTCCACAGTTCTTTGGGTTTCCCCTAGGCCGTTTCCGTTTGTTCCCAGGCGTCATATACTTTCTCGTACAAATGGCATCTATACTGAGAGCAATAGTGGAAAACAAGCCATTCGTTCAAATTACGTTTATATACCGAAGAACAAGTATGCATCAGTGCTGCTACCTGCTTTAGACTTCACCACGACAGTGGGAAATTCAAAATTGGTTGGTTGTTTGGTTGATTTGGAGGAGGGGACCAAATAGCGAGGTCATCGGTCCCATTGGATTACGACAGAATGGGGAAGGAAGTCGGCCGTGCCCTTTCAAACAGATCATCCCGGAATTTGCTTGAAACGGTTTAGAGAAATTACGGGAAACTAAATCAGGATTTCCGAACGCGGGTTTCCGAATGTGATTCTAGTGTGCTAAGAATTTAAAACTGAAAGAGGAGACGGGCAGAGACCTTGCTCCTGATTATAAATAATCTAATGATTTTCCTACGCAACTGACGATACTTTTAGTGTCATCTGTGCAGTAATTGTGCGCTAAGTTTGCATACGTCCCCCTCCCCTCTCTCTCCCTCCCTCTCTGCAGCGTCCCACCACCTCACGTCGTAAACTCTACTAAGTTCTTAGGCCGCGTCATATTCCTCTCCAAGCTTCTCGAACACCCGACGTTTCTGCTTAGTCATCCTCAGGAGTGCCATACTGTCTCTGAGTAGCTGACAGCAAAGGACGGGTAAAGAAGAGGTCTGAAGGGGAATATGACGCGGTCTAACAACACAGCACATTTTACTGTCAGTTACTACGGCGATGAAAGCCTGCGAGCTTGTGTAACGTAGTGTCTCTTTTTTGCATTTGTAACCCCCCCCCCACTCTTTTCTACCTTCTAATTGGCTGTTCTCTCTCTCTCTGTCTCTCTCTATCTCACACACACACACACACACACACACACACACACACACACACACACATGCAAGCGCAAGCGCGCGCGCGCGCGCGAGAGAGAGAGAGAGAGAGAGAGAGAGAGAGAGAGAGAGAGAGACAGATGTTATAACTTTAAATAAATAAATTCTAAAACAAAACGTTAGTTCGAACATCGCAGTGTTTTAACCTAGTGGAGGGTGGAATTTCCTATGTCCCACTTTGAAATGACTTTCCAGCTAGTTATAGGGAGACCTACATATTAACCTGGACTCCAAAAGACAAAGAAACTCAGGATTTTTTGCAGCAGTAAATCGTCGACAAAATTAAAAGGAACGATCAGTAGAGTGAAAGCACTTTGGTTAGGCTGGGTTTCGACGGTGAACATTTTGATTTGCAGTCAGGCATTCACCTGCTGAAAACCAGTAAATAAATAAAAATTGCGAAAAGTTTTGCGCTCTTGACGAGATTATTCTATCGAATATTCTTTGCACCGCTTACCTCCTGAAACGCAATATTTATTTATTTCTGTTTACAGAAACTATGTTTAAGATAAAAAGACTTTTGAGCAATGTCTAAGGTAAGTAAAATTCAGAACAGCAACCTGTGCACACTGAAAGGTATTTCTGATGATATTAACGATTACCTCTCCAATGAAAACGTTCACGTTCATGTACAGAACGTTAAAAAAGAATTCCATGATAGTATCGAGGAGGAGGCACGCTTCCGTCCCCCTTGATACTATCACGCCTCAAATACTATACTGAGAAATGGAGTGTGGGCAGTAGAGATAGATGGACTGTGGAGGACAACCACGATATCCAGAACAGAGAGGAGAAGCTGTGAGGGAATTAGAAAGGTAATGGATATGGAAAAGGTAGTCGTGCCAGGAATTGGGGAAACATTTTTTCTATAGTATGGCGGTGGATGGCGTATGGAGCAACGACGATGGTCAAAAGCAAACCGCGACTGGTCGCTGCTGGGAAGGAGGAATCGTGAACGGCAGAAAATAACATGGAGAGCGGTAAAAACTGAAAGAGAGGTCTGATGGAGGAAGCCTACAGTGGACAGAATGGTGAACAATGTGAATACAGGGAAACTGCTCAAGAACCCCTCAATAGTAAGGCACTATGGACCAAACGAAAAAAAAATGGGGAGTAATTTGAGCCTTAAAATGCCTACCGTAAGACCTATGAGGAGTCGTTCATCTGCGCTACTGTAAATCACATCGACTACGAGTTCTTTGCTGTTATGAACGACTTACAAAATGCAGTAAACAAATGAGTGAACATATGATAGCACATCATTCTGTTACTGTAAAAAGCAAAACTTGTAATGTAAGCTGCTTTTACTGCTCTCTTGATCTGTTTGCCATACCTCAACAGAAGATCCTGTCTGCTATTCCCCGCGTGGAATAACTTCCATTATGCCGGCAAGTGCAAAGATAAAACTAAAGTGTAAAGCATTTCACAAACTTATCAAAACACAAACTGGTTGCACTAGAATTATCGGTCTCGCTTCACGTATCCAGAACTATAAAACCGGTTTACAGTGCACAACTGTGAGATGCTTACTGCGTTCTGTATCCAAGGACAATAACGGAGCAATTTGTCCTCATTTCATTGCTCCATTCTGTAGGTAGTGTGTGTAGCAAGGAGTTTGCAGCAGAAACAGATGTGTTCCATAGTAGCAAAAATCAAAAAGTGCTCACAGCTCATAAGACTCGTCTCGGAGTCCATGTTTATTGGACAGTTTAATCTCAAATATAGAATACTTCACCTATCGAAATGCAATCCTCCGAGAAGTTTGTTGAAAAAAAAAAACTGCCAGAAAAAATAGTACACTTGGAAGACAAACGTCGATTAGGATCCGATCAAGAATCAGGAATTTTATTCACCATAGATCATTTTACAATGATATTGGCTTCGTCATACAGGATGTACTACTACATAGAGAGTAATAAAATAAAGTGTCAGTACATTGTAGAATATATTTCAAGCATGGCAGTGTACCAAATTACACCAGGATACCTTCTAAAAGTAAGCTATACTATATATATATATATATATATATATATATATATATATATATATATATATATATATATATATATATAAAGTTATACTATAATCTAATAGAATATGCTATTGTATTGTTTATTGTATACTCTGTGTAATTACACACGATTAACTACAGCACACAATAATATGTTTAACTACAGACAACTTTTAAATGCTAATATCCTCCTCAGGCATCTCAAAGAATTCTTTATTGTCATAGAATGGATGATCTGACAGCCAGCTATACCACTTAATTTAAAAAATATATATATCCATAGACTGAACATTAATTGGCAGTTTATTGAACATCTTGAGCGGGTTAACTTTGTGGGAATTTCCTGTTATTGCTAACATGTGACGTTTTATGTCTAAATTACCCTTAGCCCTGGTGTTGTGTTCATTTATTTCCCCTGTGGCCATACATTCTGAAATATTATTTTTAATGTGGAGTTCAGACACACAGATGTATACCTGAGGGTATTCTGGGTCTGCAAAAAGGAGGGCGGCAGTGCTCCCTGTGACCTCTGTTACACGTCATACGTATGACTTTTTTGTGATTTCATATGAAATATGTAACTGGAATAGCCCGAAGTATGTCACCATAAGATACTCTGAGCTCACTACCCCCCTCAGTTTCAAGATAAGGTATCCCACCCGAGATATATTTTCACATATGTGATTGACATGTTCGTCCCAATAAACTTTAGAGTCAATGTGAATACCTAAGAATTTTACCGACTTATTGCCTACTCCATTTGATGTTCCCATTAAAAGTTGTTGGGCTTTATCAGGGTTGCACAGGAGCTTATTGGCTGCAGACAAGTCCAGAGCCTTATCAAGTGTTTCTTTTGTTAGTCTATTCAGATCTGAAATATTCTGATGTGTGGTAAGTAGTGTTGTATCGTCAGCATAACACGCGACAGGGTGGGCTATGTTTTTAGGTAAAGCATTAATTGCTACAATGAAGAAGAAGGGTCCAAGGATAGACCCTTGTGGTTCACTTCTGCTGATTTCCATTACGCAAGAATTTACATTTCTGACTGAAACGAATTGGTTTCGGTTACTTAAATAAGAATTTATCACAGTTAAAGTTCTCCCTCTCACCCCATATGCCAAGTGGAGGATAGTAGTTGCGAGAGCGCCATCTGTGTCTGCCCTTTAATAGGGAGTGCTCACAGCCAGACGGCCCATTGTGGTGCAAACGTGTGAAGCAAGCTGGCACCCGTGCCGTGGAGACACAGTCGTACTTCTTAAAGCCAACTGAGGCAGTTTGAAAGCGGTCAGACAGTGGTCTTCGGAGTCGCAGGATGGTCCTTCCGGAGAATGAACACACAAACTGGAAGTGCTGAGTCAGTTGCGTAAAGACGCTGTAATCAGTGGTCACGTGAACATTCTCTGCCGAGGTTCTGGACGCCCAGGCAGCACGGACGCCCGCCATGATCGACGTATCGTAAGGTCAGCTGTGGCAAATCGTACAGCTACGACAGCACAGATGAGAGAGCTGGTGAGACCAAACTTGTCTGCACCAGTTGTTGTTGACCGGTTATTAGCAGCGGGACTGCGTGCACAGACACCTCCAGTCCGTTTTCCACTCACACCACAGCGTGAACCTGCACGGCTCTACTGTTGCCGTCAGATGATCACTTGGAAGATGGAATGATCTTCAGCAGACTCAGCCTGCACGATGATCGTTTACGCGAGCGAATAAACCTGGTGAGCGCTTGTCTTGTAGAATGCATTCGTCCAAGGTACACTAGTACCGCCCCAGGCCTTACGGTCTGGGATGCTATTACCTGCCGCTCACGTTCACCTTCGAGGTTTCTGGAGGCGACGCTAACAAGCACTCGGTATGTGTAGAATGTTAGACCCGCTCTTTGCCTCTTTTGCCAAAGGAAGGCGATGTGTTGTTCCAACAGGATAATGCTCGCCCACACACTGCCCGTGAAACTCAACGTCCTAAGCGAGACGTGTAGCAACTTCTCTGGCCAGCACGATCTCCGGAGTTGTCTCCAACCGAGCACGTGTGAGATATGATGCGAAGAAAAGTGACTCGTGCGACTCTTCCAGAACTACGTGAATAGGTCGAGCAGGCGTGGCATAACACTCCCAGGACAGTATTCACTATCTGTATGATGGACTGGATGCCGGAGTAACCGCCGGCATTGCCGCTCATGGAAGCTAAAGTACATACTAAGAGGTGGGTCGATATCTGGTATCTGAGAAACGCTTGTGCTATAGATCTGTAAGTGTAATCATATCATGTACTACATAAACTGTGTGATGAAAAGTATCCGGACACCTGACTTACAAGTACGCTTCGTCCCCGTCCCCCCCCCCCCCCCCCCCCATTGGTAATGCTGGAATTCAATAAGGCGTTGGCCCAACCTTAGCCTTTATGACAGCTTACACTCTCGCGGGCGTACGTTCAGTCAGGTGCTGGAAGGTTTCTTGTGGAATGCCAGCCCATTCTTCACGGAGTGCTGCACTGAGGAGAGGTATCGCTGTCGGTCGGTGAGGCCTGGCACTAAGTTGGCGTTCCAAAACATCCAAAAGGTTTTCTATAGATTCAGGTCAGGACTCTGTGCAGGCCAGTCCATTGGAAGGTCTTTTTGTCGTGTAACAACTCCACCACACGCCGTGCGACGTGAACAGGCGCGTTGAAAGATGCAATCGACATCCCAGAATTGATCTTCAACAGCGAGAAGCAAGGCGGTGCTTTAAACATCAATGTAGGCTTGTGCTGTGAGAGTGCCACAAAAAACAACAAGGTGTACAAGCCCCCTCCATGAAAAACACGACCACACCATAACACCACTGGGCATTCGTTATTCCCACACACTGCCATCGGATCGCCACATTGTGTACCGTAATTCGTCACTCCACACAGCGTTTCCCACTGTTCAATCGTCCAAAGTTTACGCTCCCTACACTATGCGAGACTTCGTTGGCGTTTACGGGCGTGATGTGCGACTTATGAGCAGCCGCTCGACCATGAAATCCAAGTATGCTCACCTCCCGCCTAACTCTCATAGTACTTGCACTGGATCCTGATGCAGTTTAGAATTCCTGTGTGATGGTCTGCACAGATGTCTGCCTGCCGACCGTTGTGGACGTGCGGGTCTAGGCGCTACGGTCGCAGGTTCGAATCCTGCCTCGGGCATGGATGTGTGTGATGTCCTTAGGTTAGTTTGGTTTAATTAGTTCTAACTTCTAGGCGACTGATGACCTGAGAAGTTAAGTCGCATAGTGCTCAGAGCCATTTGAACCAGATGTCTGCCTAGTACACATTACGACCCTCTTCAACTGTCGGTGGTCTCTGTCAGTCAACGATCAAGGTCGCCCTGTACACTTTTGTGCTGTACGTATCCCTTCACCTTTCCACTTCACTATCAGATCGGAAACAGTGGACCTAAGGATGTTTAGGTGTGTGGAAATCTTGGTTACAGACGTATGACACAGGTGACACCCAGACACCTAAGTTCGAAGTCCATGAGTTTCGCGGAGCGCCCCATTCTGCTTTCTCACGATGTCTAATAACGACTAAGGTTACTGATATGGAGAACCTGGCAGTAGATGGCAGCACAAGCACCTAATATGAAAAGCGTATGTTTTTGGGTGCGTCCGGATACTTTTGATCACATATTGTATTCACTATTGCCACAGGAATCCTTGAGTGAGTTGGAAACCTCTAAAAGGGCTGTACTAATTTTTTCCCGGAAGTGTATGAAGAAAAGCGACTGGTGACTGTTACTTGTGTATTTCATTTGATATTCACAACTACCCCGCTTGGGACTAACGTGAAGTGTTCGCACATGAAAGGCACTCCTGTTATTGGTCAAATAAATTTTTAAAATTTCGTGTATGAAAGACGTCACTTCCCCCTCTGTTCCCGCAGCAGTGCGTGAAAATGCTGCGTCACGGTGCGCTGGCAACGCGTGGCATATGAGAAAAGCGCCTCTCCACATGGCTGGTTATCCTGCGTGACTGCTGAAATTTCGTGCCGTGAAGCCCTTGTTGGAACGTCAGGCCTCGTAACATGGAAGCGTGGACGCCTCATCTGCAGTTATTACGCACGCTTCACTTCCCGACACGATATCCAGCAATTATGTGTATTCCGAAACAACACCCGGATGACGCAAACAGCCATGGAGCCTCCGAATGACTAGGCAGAAATCCAATCTGCATTTTAGCATGCGAATCACTTGTCTTTCGGTCATACGCCGTTATATTCACAACCAGCTTGGAAATCAAACAGAATTTTCACATGTTCGGGATCTTGTTCAAAAAGTAAACGCTGCTTTATTTGCCATTAGAACAGCATCTGAAGTAAGTAATAGTTTAATACGAAAATTAGTCTTATTTGCTTAGTTTAACTCGCTCATGACGTATTGTATTATTTTTTGCGGTTACTCTTCTGACTCAGAAAAATACTTTGGCTTCAGAAACGGGCGGTTCGAGCAGTGCATGGTGTATGTTCCCGAACCTCTTGTCCATCCCTGTTCAGTAGTCTGCCAATCCTGACATTGGCCTCTCAACATTTATTTTCTTTACTTTCGTTTGGTGTAAACAATATTAGCTTACTCCCAAGAGTTGGCAAGTTTCGCTCACTACTAGGCAGAAATCCAATCTACATTTCGAACGCACATCCTTCACTCTCGGGCAGAAAGGCGTGCAGCGTTCCGCTGCATCCATTTTAATTAAGCTGCCACAAGAATTCAAAAATTCTAGCAGTAACCCACGCACTTCGGAACCTAAACTGAAGGGTTTCCTCGTGGCTCATTCCGTCTGTTCCGTCGAGCAACTACTGTAATTTTTTTTAAAACATATACGAATTCCTGTGTTACGTTGTTGATTATGTTCGTTTAATCTTACGGCTTGTCTTCTACTTAGGATTCGTATAAGTCTCTTTGCTCTTCTGTAATAATTTCATATACTGACTCATTCCATGACCATAAAGACTTGATCTTCAATTTGGTCCTATGGAACAGGACATACATCTACATCTCATCTACGTCTACGTGATTACTCTGCTAATCACAATAAAGTGCCGGGCAGAGGGTTCAATGAACCATCTTCATGCTGCCTCTCTTGCGTTCCACTCTCGAACGGCACGCGGGAAAAACGAGCACCTAAATTTTTCCGTGCGAGCCCTGATTTCTCTTATTTTATCGTGATGATCATTTTTCCTTATGTAGGTGGGTGCCAGCAGAATGTTTTCGCGATCGGAGGAGAAACCTGGTGATTGAAATTCATGAGAAGATCCCGTAGAAACGAAAAACGCCTTTGTTTTAATGACTGCCACTTCAATTCACGTATCATGTCTGTGACACCATCTCCCCTATTTCGCGATAATACAAAACGAGCTGCCCTTCTTTGTACTTTTTCTATTTCATCCGTCAGTCCCACCTGATGCGGATCCCACACCGCACAGCAGTACTCCAGAATAGGGCGGAAAAGCGTAGTGTAAGCAGTCTCTTTGGTAGACCTGTTGCACCTTCTAAGTGTTCTGCTAATGAATCGCAGTCTTTGGTTTGCTCTATTCGCAATATTGTCTATGTGATCGTTGCAATTTGGGTTGTAATCCCTAACTATTTAGTTGAATTTACAGCCCTCAGATTTGTGTGACTTATCGAGTAATCGACATACAAATTATAAAAAAGTATTTCTGAATTATGTATGGGGAAATCACTCAGGGAGCGCCATTTGCAATATAAGTAACATTAATGCATAAGTAGATATATTATTTGAAAAATCCACGATTTATGTGTATATGTTTGTTTTAAACCTTTTTGGGAAATGTATAGCACTGTTGCTGCATTTGTGCCAAAGAGGACATTAACGTGCAAAAAGTGTTACCCTTCAGGAGGAATTTTGAATAGTTTGACCGTGTGGTAACCTAATAGACAGATGGGATCGAACATAGATTTCCAGACTATTGCGATTAGTAGAAAAACTGAAAGACTTTAATTTTGGCTGCAAAGAAAGGAACTAATTAGGCATAATAATGTGGGAACATTAAGTTCAATGAATTTGATTATAATTTTGCAAAACCACCTTTTCCCGCGCGTCAAGCCACTTCCTTAGCGGAGGGGTACCCTACATATTTTCTTTATATAATTCAACTTCCCTAAGTATGAACCAGTATTCAGAATACAATTTCTCGTTTATGGGCATACATATTTTTTAAAGTTTCATTATTTTAAAACATTATTAAGTTTTTACGATAGATATAAAAATTCTTCCACTTTCCCTCTGACAATTCAAAGATCCTAACTAGTACAGAACAATCACTTCATTGTTACATACACATAATTACACCGTATAAACTACTTAGAATCTATAATGGTGTTACAAATCCATCTTATTAGTTTCTCTTCTTGTTTCGAGATTCTTTTCTTTGTCACGTTTCGAAAGAGAAAAATAAATGATTCACTTGACCTAATGTTGTTGTGGTCTTCAGTCCTGAGACTGGTTTGATGCAGCTCTCCATGCTACTCTATCCTGTGCAAGCTTCTTCATCTCCCAGTAGTTACTGCAACCTACATCCTTCTGAATCTGCTTAGTGTATTCATCTCTTGGTCTCCCTCTACGATTTTTACCCTCCACGCTGCCCTCCAAAGCTAAATTTGTGTTCCGTTGATGCCTCAAAACATGTTCTACCAACCGGTCCCTTCTTTTTGTCAAGTTGCGGAACAAACTCCCCTTCTCCCCGATTCTATTCAATACCTCCTCATTAATTATGTGATCTACCCATCTAATCTTCAGCATTCTTCTGTACCACCACATTTCGATAGCTTCTATTCCCTTCTTGTCCAAACTATTTATCGTCCATGTTTCACTTCCATAAATGGCTACACTCCATACGAATACTTTCAGAAACGATTTCCTGACACTTAAAGCTATACTCGATGTTAACAAATTTCTCTTCTTCAGAAACGCTTTCCTTGCCATTGCCAGTCTACATTTTATATCCTCTCTACTTCGACCATCATCAGTTATTTTACTCCCTAAATAGAAAAACTCCTTTACTACTTTAAGTGTCTCATTTCCTAATCTAATTCCGTCAGCATCACCAGATTTAATTTGACTACATTCCATTATCCTCGTTTTGCTTTTGTTGATGTTCATCTTATATCCTCCTTTCAAGACACTGTCCATTCCGTTCAACTGCTCTTCCAAGTCCTTTGCTGTCTCTGTTAGAATTACAATGTCATCGGCTAACCTCAAAGTTTTTATTTCTTTTCCATGAATTTTAATACCTACTCCAAATTTTTCTATTGTTTCCTTTACTGCTTGCTCAATATACAGATTTAATAACATTGGGGAGAGGCTACAACCCTGTCTCACTCCCTTCCCAACCACTGCTTCCCTTTCATGCCCCTCAACTCTTATAACTGCCATCTGGTTTCTGTACAAATTGTAAATAGCCTTTCGCTCCATGTATTTATCCCCTGCCACCTTCAGAATTTGAAAGAGAGTATTCCAGTTAACATTGTCAAAAGCTTTCTCTAAGTCTACAAATGCTAGAAACTTAGGTTGGCCTTTTCTTAATCTTTCTTCTAAGATAAGTCGTAAGGTTAGTATTGCCTCACGAATTGACTCGAGTATTTCTCTCTTCAAAACCTAGACAGGCTAAAACAGTGACATAGGAGCTCCATTTCAAATATGGCTAATAACAGTGTTTGCAACATAAATTCTGTGTCACATAGACACGGCGGCATCTCCACATGTAAGACGTGTATACGTACTCTGTCTGTAAGCTGAGGCTACTGCTTAACCGGTGACTTGTGAGATCAGTGTTTGAACGTTAAATGTCCAATACGTCATAATGACGAAATACCTTTTAATTCTGTTGAAGTTCAGTGTACAGTTAATTTAATCTCATGTGCATTTTACTGTGTAGTATAGAGCTTCACAACAAAAAATTTAAAAAAATCAGTTTAATCAATCATGGTTGAAAAATCATGACACGAATGATTTACAGAAGAATGGAGAAAAACTGGATGAAGACGAGACCGGGGAACATCACTTTCTATTCCGGAGAAGTGTAGGAACATAGGAGACAATGCTAACCCTGTGACTTATTTAGCAAGAAAAGTTAAGTCAAACGTACCTTTATAGCATATGTAGGCTTAGAGGGAAGACCTGACAATCTTTACAGGAATATACTCTTTTTAATCCTGAAGGTAGTGACACGGAAAATTTATGTTCAACTTGTACATTGTAATTCTGTTAGAGACAGGAAAAGAACACGGAAGAACAGTTGAACAAAATTACATTATCTTGAAAGGAGGATATAAGATCAACGCAACCGAAGCAAAACAAGGATGATGGAATGTACTAGAATTAAATCAGGCGTTGCAAAGGGAAACAATTATGTAAAAAGTAGTAGATTAATTTTCTTATTTGAGCAGTAAAATAACTGATAATGGCCCAATTAGAGGGAATACAAAATGTAGATTACCGTCGCGTAATCGATGAGGAAGAACTCAATAGAACTGTAGAGAAAAGTAATCTGGTGCATAACTTGGCTTTAAATGGGGATCGGTTAGTAGAACACATTATGAGCCATCAAGTAATTATCAATTTAGATTGTAACCATGTTCGAAGTTGGTTACAATACTTGTTAGGGTATGAAATGTTCTGCACAGGATTGGGTAGCTTGGAGAACTGCATCAAACTAGTCTTGGTCTAAAGACCACAACAAAACAGAGATCCCCTCAATGTGTGTATGATCTGCACACGCACAAATCGTGCTTAGAAAGCGCTGATTGAACTACGTTCTCTTTAAAGTGTAAGTGCGAAAACAGAAAAGAAGTTCCGTTACTTCACCAGAAAATAAACTCAGTCTAATTTCACTGTTATTCACACCAAAGGAGAATTTGGTCTGCGGAACGTGGATGTAGAATCAAATTTTTTTCTAGGGGCGTGTGTTAAAGTAAACTGTGTTTTACTTTGATATTTAACTTAATTCATATTAATTAAATGGCGGTGTCATGTGTGACACTAAGAATATTACTCAAGATGTTGTAAACTCTACTGATATTTAGATATTACTTGTATAAGTGTTGTTTGTAAATTATGTGGTGAAAGCAAGTGGCGCAATGCTTTAGTATCACAAATGTGACGGGATTAGCTCATAAAATCTGTCGCCACACACACGAAACCTCTTATCTCACGGCGAGTAAAAGGTGATTCCAACTAGTGACAAAAGTGAACAACATTGCGTGTAATTTCAGAAATGGAAAGCAAGAACGAAAATTGAATCAAATAAAGACAACGGAGTAAATATGTAGAAAAATGACGGTATGAGATGAAATTTCGAGCAGTTGAAAGGTTTCATTATGTTACGCTCGAACTAACTTCTGCTATGAGAAAATCAAGGTTACAGAAACGAAGAAAATTTCGTCCGATATCGATCGAGTGCTTACTTGAGTGCTGAGAGCACTGAGTTCAAGAGAATTTTATCATACCGTGTGGAGATAACTGTGAAGAAGAGGTCTAACAAGCGTAAATAACATAAGAAATCTTTTCTTAAAAATGTGAAGCACAGCTGTTTTATACGTGATGTTAAGAAACAAATATAACACATTCTTACAGGAGATGGTACTCGTCAAAGCTAAACAGAAATTCCTATGTAGATACACCGTCTCACCAAAACTCTTCAGAGACCTATTTTATTCGTGGCGTATAAACGATGTCAGCACACTAACTACATCTGGCCGCTTGCACTAGCAGCTGTAATGGCTCTGAGCATTATGGGACTTATCATCTATGGTCATCAGTCCCCTACAACTTAGAACTACTTAAACCTAACTAACCTAAGGACATCACACAACACCCAGTCATCACGAGGCAGAGAAAATCCCTGACCCCGCCGGGAATCGAACCCGGGAACCCGGGCGTGGGAAGCGAGAACGCTACCGCACGACTACGAGATGCGGACGCACTTGTAAACAACAGATATGCTGCATGCGATCAGTCAGTTGTGGGAAGTAAGTGTTAAGCAGTGGACATCTACGTGTGTTAACCCGTTCTGTCACAAATGGGGCAACATTCCTAAGTGAAATGTTCAAGACATTTTCCAGTATGTACATTCTCCAGTAAGCTTTGAGGCCAAGCGTTTGGCAAAGTATGTCTCGCACATCTCGACTCCTGAATGAAAACAACGAGCAAGGACGCCTGCCGCAACTTTATTGAAATGCAAAACGCGGACGATGCTCTCCTGGATAAAATCGTCGCGGACTACGAGACTTAGTGCTACCAGTACGAATCTATTAAATGACAACATACTGCAGAAATTCGCATGAAGGGCCAACACTTTGACGATGTAACCGACACTAAAGCTAATGTGGCGCGCTAGTTGAACAACATCCCATAGAAGGACGTTTCGCAAGTTTCACATGGTTGTATGAATGTTCTGTGCGTTATACCAACACCGACTCAAAGGAAGGCCTGGGCGCTTGTTGGTGACGTCACGTCAACTAGGCACGGCGAGCGCCAGGTCTGTTGCAGGCATACTCATAGTGGTGGTGTCTCCCTCTCTGACACAGGAAAATGTGGAACCATTGGCGGTGGCTGACCAACACATATTGTTCTGAGAGATTTCTGCAATCATTTAATTGTGCAATTCATTACACTTCTTAACAAATAGTGTACTCCTGAACTTAAATTTCCACCTGTTTTAAGGATTGACATACAAAGCAACTTCATGGTCCAGCAGCAACAGAATTCGTGCTGCTTTACCTTATTTGTAAATCTGAGGGAGTTACGTTTGTACTGGGTTGCTTTTACAAGAAAATGTGAACATACAGGTGCTCCTATTTAGGTATCTTGGTTGACTATGGGGTGAGGAGCATTGAATGTTAATGAAATATCTTGCGATTGTACACGTTGGGGGAGGGGATGGGGGGCAGAAGAAGAGGCAAAAGAGAGATACTTGTTTTATCAAATGAAATTTTTTTGTCTTATAAAGTTTCTCCTTTCAGTTGCAAGAGGGGAATATTTATCTTTTCTAATGTGCATGTTTTAAAAAGTTGAAGCTCAGCGGTATTTTCTATGTATGAAGCAAGTTTGTTTCCTGTTTAGATTTCCTTTCGTTGAAAACGACTGTAATCTAATGACTGGCAACAATTGGACATTTGCGCATGTACATTACTTCACATTTCCGGTGACCATATTAAACGAAAATAAATAAATAAATAAAAGAAACGAGTTCATTGTAAGGGGGTTGGGGTAAGTTTCGATAATAAAATGGATCAAGTAAGTATAGTTTCTTCAATGTAAAATTTCCGAATCTTGCAATGGGGCAAAGCATCTTCTCATATTGATCCCCATTGGTTTCGAGAGGATTCAGTAATACAGAACTATGATCTTCATTTGTAGCTTTACGATAGTAATAAAATCTTTCATCTAAATAAAACTGCAGAATCCAAAACAATACCAAACAGTTTGTCCAAAAATAAGAGATTTATAGTGATAAGCACGCCCAGGCGTTTCTGCCTGCAACAGACCTGGCGTTCGCCGTGCCTAGCTGACGTGACGTCACCAACAAGCGCCGAGGCCTTCCTTTGAGTCGATGTTGGTTATACTCGGGTAGGGGCAGAGACGGTGTGGAACAAGTGAGGCCTTAAAATTCATCTGGACTTTTCTGTTCTTTTTTTTCTGAATCCAGTGGGCGGGTGCGGAAACAGCTCCTGGTTGAAATATGGGCCATTTTATCCTAAGGTAACGATCTGCCTGTTGGCACTGTGCTAGGTGCTCAGTGTGATTACCAAAAATTGTTGTTTATCCTTCATCCTTCCTTCACAGTCACGACCAACACACCTGGCTGTTCTTGGTTTTGGTCATATCCCCTGCGACACCTGGTTCTGTAATGTGTGTGGAATATATTAATGTCTCCAGAAGGAACTACAGCCAGAGATGTCAGTGATTCAAGTAAAGTCAACGGGGAATCCACGCTACCAGGCTTCCTCGACCAATCCACCACTCATTACATGTTTGTGTCGGGTACTCTCTTACGAGGCGGAAAAAATGGGTTGGTGCCCTTTAGTGCACAAATCACATCCTTTTTTCCACGAGGTAAAGTGCATGGTCCCATGAACCTGTCATGGACAATTCCTTCCTCTCATGGACAATTCCTGTCCAAGCATTGATAACAATATAAACCTGATGTCTTGCTTCCAAGATCAGTCGAATATTTATATCTGCCAATTTGTTAATCTTGTC
This sequence comes from Schistocerca gregaria, assembly GCF_023897955.1. Taxonomy (NCBI): domain Eukaryota; kingdom Metazoa; phylum Arthropoda; class Insecta; order Orthoptera; family Acrididae; genus Schistocerca; species Schistocerca gregaria. The sequence goes on along the minus strand of NC_064920.1, from coordinate 1,203,435,885 downwards.
TTGAATTATTATCTCTCTCTGTGTGAATTCCGCCACAACCATAAATAAAATTCAAGCTGTCAGCAGTAGATGTTCTGCACTCCATTTTAGCAACCGTTGGGAGAACTGTAATCTAATATGATGGTGTTGTCTCCTAACAGCGTGACACGCTGTGATACGGATAAAGTGTCTGATAGTGCTGAAATGTCTTCAGCAGCCCCATTCGATCAAAGTTGTTTTGAAATGATCATCTACTGCTCGCAGTACTGGCTCCTCCATATCCGGCGTTCGAACAGTTCGACACCCACCACGATTCCTCGTTGCGAACGACCCCTTGTCTGTCAATGGCTGTGACAATCTACTGAACATTTCTTCACATGATGCGCGACCGTGAAGATGTTAATCGGTGTATATGATATGTGCCACTCGATTAAAGCCGAAGACTAACCATAAAAGGACACCATGTCTACTACAATTTCGCGGGTGCAATAAAAGGACCCTTTTTCGGCAAATGTCTGAGCCGAGCGAAAACAAGGCTCCCTAGAAATCACATAATGGATTTTTGTACAAATTTTATAGCCAAACGAAGAGTAGAAAATGGACATACTGGGTATCAAACCGACCAGCGTGACATCTAGTTTTGCAAAAAAAGGTTTAATAGATTGAAAGCAATCCGATAAGATAATCATAGTCATATGAGGAAAAATTGAAGTACAGCTGCTACTAGCTATGTAAATGGTGTTGAAAATGTCAAATCACGGCTAAAACTACATACTTTTGCTAATAACAGAATACTGATGGATATTGAAACATAATTCATGCTTTATCAATAAAACTTGAAAATAGAAAAGAGGATTTGGGAAAGCAAATATTTTGTGAAATAATTTGTCTAAAAGTACTAAATACAGTAGAATAGAAAAATGTATGACATGCCTTTGAAGGATGCTCGAAGACATGATAAGCAAATGAGGTGCAGATAGAGAATTTAAATTTCAAGCAACACAATCCCTGTTACATCATGTCACCTGGACATACGGGAGAAAGCTGCATACAATAGGATGCTGCAAACAGCAAACAAAAATGTGTGGAACAAAGGGACAGGGTGAAAGAACTAAACATCATTAAACAAACAGCAGTGCCTAACGACTTCACCAGCTCAATAATAGATAAAATACAAAAACAGATAGCGAAACAAAAGAAATACCTGGCTTTTCGGAAAGAGCAAGCAGTACAGCCAAATATATATCTAGCATACGTTATGAAGGTACATTTCTAAAAAAAATAGCTAATCGACTTAGATCACATAAAGCAGAAGTTGATTTCACAACAAACTAGACCAGAAATTATTGCACGCTTTAACAGTTATAAAGGATAAATCCTCAATTTCAGGAATATACAAAACCACATGTAAAACTTGCTCAAGCGGCTTCATAGGATAGTTCGGCAGCAAATTTCATGTTGGTACACTGAACATATCAACAGTTACACACATTACCAGTTCATAAAATCAGTAATAACAACACACATAAAAATCACTGGACCCATTCAAAAACATAGATGATCATAAGATACTTCAGCACGTTCAAAACTCACATACGATGGATTTAATGGAGGAGCTGGAAATTTTTGTAAACCATGAAAAGCAAGGAAAAAATTATGAGTCACAAACTAGTTAGTGAATCAGTTAATTTGTCCACACGTTTCTACATCTACATCTACATCCATACTCCGCAAGCCACCTGACGGTGTGTGGCGGAGGGTACCCTGAGTACCTCTATCAGTTCTCCCTTCTATTCCAGTCTCGTATTGTACGTGGAAAGAAGGATTGTCGGTATGCTTCTGTGTGGGCTCTAATCTCTCTGATTTTATCCTCATGGTCTCTTCGCGAGATATACGTAGGAGGGAGCAATATACTGCTTGACTCTTCGGTGAAGGTATGTTCTCGAAATTTTAACAAAAGCCCGTACCGAGCTACTGAGCGTCTCTCCTGCAGAGTCTTCCACTGGAGTTTATCTATCATCTCCGTAACGCTTTCGCAATTACTAAATGATCCTGTAACGAAGCGCGCTGCTCTCCGTTGGATCTTCTCTATCTCTTCTATCAACCCTACCTAATGCGGATCCCACACTGCTGAGCAGTATTCAAGCATTGGACGAACAAGCGTACTGTAACCTACTTCCTTTGTTGTCGGATTGCATTTCCTTAGGATTCTTCCAATGAATTTCAGTCTGGCATCTGCTTTATCGACGATCAACTTTATATGATCATTCCATTTTAAATCACTCCTAATGCGTACTCCCAGATAATTTATGGAATTAACTGCTTCCAGTTGCTGACCTGCTATATTGTAGCTAAATGATAAGGGACCTATCTTTCTATGTATTCGCATCACATTACACTTCTCTACATTGAGATTAAATTGCCATTCCGTGCACCATGCGTCAATTTGCTGCAGATCCTCCTGCATTTCAGTACAATTTTCCATTGTTGCAACCTCTCGATACACCACAGCATCATCTGCAAAAAGCCTCAGTGAACTTCCGATGTCATCCACCAGGTGATTTATGTATATTGTGAATAGCAACGGTCATATGACACTCCCCTGCGGCACACCTGAAATCACTCTTACTTCGGAAGACTTCTCTCCATTGAGAATGACATGCTGCGTTCTGTTATCTAGGAACTCTCCAATCCAATCACACAATTGATCTGGTAGTCCGTATGCTCTTACTTTGTTCATTAAACGACTGTGGGGATCTGTGTCAAACGCCTTGCGGAAGTCAAGAAACACGGCGTCTACCTATGAACCCGTGTCTAAGGCCCTCTGAGTCTCGTGGACGAATAGCGCGAGCTGGGTTTCACACGACCGTCTTTTTCGAAACCCATGCTGATTCCTACAGAGTAGATTTCTAGTCTCCAGAAAAGACATTATACTCGAACATAATACTTGTTCCAAAATTCTACAACTGATCGACGTTAGAGATATAGGTCTATAGTTCTGCACATCTGTTCGACGTCCCTTCTTGAAAACGGGGATGACCTGTGCCCTTTTCCAATACTTTGGAACGCTTCGCTCTTCTAGAGACCTACGGTAAACCGCTGCAAGAAGGGGGCAAGTTCCTTCGCGTACTCTGTGTAAAATCGAACTGGTATCCCATCAGGACCAGCAGCCTTTCCTCTTTTGAGCGATTTTAATTGATTCTCTATCCCTCTGTCGTCTACTTCGATATCTACCATTTTGTCAACTGTGCGACAATCTAGAGAAGGAAGCACAGTGCAGTCTTCCTCTGTGAAACAGCTTTGGAAGAAGACATTTAGTATTTCGGCCTTTAGTCTGTCATCCTCTGTTTCAGTACCATTTTGGTCACAGAGTGTCTGGACATTTTGTTTAGATCCACCTACCGCTTTGACATAGGACCAAAATTTCTTACGATTTTCTGCCAAGTCAGTACATAGAACTTTACATTCGAAATCATTGAAAGCCTCTCGCATAGCCCTCCTCACACTACATTTCGCTTCGCGTAGTTTTTGTTTGTCTGCAAGGCTTTGGCTATGTTTATGTTTGCTGTGAAGTTCCCTTTGCTTCCGCAGCAGTTTTCTAACTCGGTTGTTGTACCACGGTGGCTCTTTCCCATCTCTTACGATCTTGCTTGGCACATACTCATCTAACGCATATTGTACCATGGTTTTGAACTTTGTCCACTGATCCTCAACACTATCTGCACTTGAGACAAAACTTTTGTGTTGAGCCATCAGGTACTCTGTAATCTGCTTTTTGTCACTTTTGCTAAACAGAAAAATTTTCCTACCTTTTTTAATATTTCTATTTACGGCTGAAATCATCGATGCAGTAACCGCTTTATGATCACTGATTCCCTGTTCTGCATTAACTGATTCAAATAGTTCGGGTCTGTTTGTCACCAGAAGGTCTAATATGTTATCGCCACGAGTCGGTTTTCTGTTTAACTGCTCAAGGTAGTTTTCAGATAAAGTACTTAAAAATATTTGACTGGATTCTTTGTCCCTGCCACTCTCTTTATGTTAATTACAGTAATTTTCGTAAATACATTTATTTCATTGTAGACACTACTCAGCATTTACAACAAAGTAGAACATAAACATAACAGATAATTTTAAAGTTTTCATTAGCAAGTAATGATAAAGTAAATTTTATAATTAACAGCTTTATGTAAACAATGAAATCCACAGAAAATGTAACTCTTCTCACTGTATACAAACTCTTTGTGAAACCATACTGTCATAACTGCTCTGTAACAAGTTCTGATTTCAAAAACAAGTGATGATTTCCATGCATGTGATATTCTGCGTAACTGACTTGTTAGTAGGCAGCTCGTCTATGACATAAAAAAAATCCCAAGATTTATCTCGTCCTATTTTATGATATCAGTATAGCCTCAAAAAGACGACTACAGTGCAAGACAGGCAGAAAATCACATACAATCATCACAGAAATTTCTTGTGCAGACAAATGCACATGACAATGAGAATAAATTCTCGAAACGCGTCAAGGTACACAAGATAAAATACGTAACACTCGTACTTCGATGTTAGTTAGATCATGTATGACACTGTTGCAGGGTTTCCACAAGCGTTGATTATGTTGAATGAAATTAAGTTGAAGTTCGACGTACAATTTACAGTCTTAGAATTCTGAAGTGTCGGTGCGGATGCTCAGCCGTTTTCTTGTATCACTCAGCTCATGAGCGTCCCAGCTGCGGTACATGAATTCGAGCAGCCTTCAAAGGCGCTTTAAATGTTTCTCTCACCTACTTTACTTTATACTTTCAGACCAATCATTTCACAAACCACTCAACCCGTTTTCCTCCAAATTTTTTGACTGTTATTTACGTCGTTCACAACTCATTTTGTCAGTAATCTTGTTTTTATGCCAATTCATCAGAACGATACAACTGAACAGCTGATGAGGGAGACACTTGTTTAGGTGCTACATCTGACAACAGTTTCACATCACAGAGACGAACGCGGGAACTAAGAATAAGCAATGCACGTGAGTAGGACGAAAACCTACTCGGAACAAGATCAGTGGGCCAGAACTTAACAAGTATTTTTTACGGACATATATGCCCTCTTTTCTAGTTTAGAGCAGCACTAGTTCCTGTAAGGTAAGGGCACTTCAAAAGAACCTTGTATATTGTGACAAGTGGACAGCATTCCATGTGAAAACTTAAATTGCTTCCTTGAAAGAGGTAATTCTCCACAGGAGATAGTCTTGGTTACAGCAGACTGTTGTGTGGTTGGAGCCTGTGTTATCTGTACTGGTCTCTTCTGTAAATCCGACAGGCGATTTCATCACCAGGTGTCGAGATGTTCTCACTCCCACTCAGCTGATAATTTCCTCGTCAGCTGATGACGAGTTAGTCACCAAACTGTTTCTTATATCACTATACTCGGTCAGCTGACTTGTAATTTTCTTGATTACGTCAAACCTTTGTTCCCTTTAATAGATTGCACAATCTAACACTTGATTTAGAAAAAGTGTTCGAAAATATTTACTGAAACCCTCTGAAAATATGAAGTTACGAGGGATAAATCACAGAGAGTGAAAAGTTATCTACAAGTTATTCATAAATATACTATAATTATTAGAGCATGGGTGGTATGACGTCAGCGTGCCCCTTACTACCCCCTCCACTATCCTTCTCTCTCATAAACCATGGCCACACAAGGTAGCCGTGCGGTCTGGAGCGCCTTCCCACGGTTCGCGCGGCTCACCGCGTCGGTGGTTCGAATCCTCCCTCGGGCATGGGTTTGTGTGTTGTCCATAGCGTAAGTTATTTTAAGTTAGATTAAGAAGTGTCTAAGCTTAGCGACCGATGACCTAAGCACTTTGGTCCCAGTAAGGTCGCCGACCGAGGTGGCCGAGCGGTTCTAGGCGATACAGTCTGGAACCGCGGGACCACTACGGTCGCACGTTCGAATCCTGCCTCGGGCATGGATGTGAGTGATGTCCTTGGGTTAGTTAGGTTCAAGTAGTTCTAAGTTCTAGGGGACTGATGACCTGAGAAGTTAAGTCCCATAGTGCTCATAGCCATTTGAACCAGTAAGATCTTATCACAAATTTAAAAAAAAATAATCCTAAGCCATACTGCGTTTTTGGAAACAGGCCAGTCAGAGTGCTTCTAAACCAGCGCATACATTGTTTGCTCTCCCACTGTTTTACTGACCATTAAAACGAAACAGCGGATCAGTATGTGTCAGCACTCGGCCGTCTTTTAATCTGTGCCCCACTTGGCGTCCATATACGAATATAGCTCGAGCTTTGTTACGTAAGTGGTTCAAGGCACAATGGACCTCACATTAAATACCACAATCGTATTTCCACATCTAAATTGTCTGTATTAGTGTCCTATACGTGTATGAAATAAAATGTGGTTCAGTTATTGGTTGTTGTTGTGGTCTTCAGTCAAGAGATTGGTGTGATGCAGCTCCTCATGCTACTCTATCCTGTGCAAGCTTCTTCATCTCCCAGTACCTACTGCAACCTACACCGTTCTGAATCTCCTTAGTGTATTCATTTCTTGGTCTCCCTCTACGATTTTTACCCTTCACGCTGCCCTCCAATACTAAATGGGTGATCCCTTGATGCCTCAGAACACGTCCTACCAACCGCTCCCCTCTTCTTGTCAAGTTGTGCCACAAACTCCCCTTCTCCCCAATTCTATTCACTACCTCCTCATTAGCTATGTGATCAACCCATATAATCTTCAGCATTGTTCTGTAGCACCACATTTCGAAAGCTTCTATTCTCTTCTTGTCCAAACTATTTATCTTCCACGTTTCAATTCCATACATGGCTACACTACATACAAATACTTTCAGAAACGACTTCTTGACACTTAAATGTATACTCGATGTTAACACATTTCTCTTCTTCAGAAACGCTTTCCTTGCCATTGCCAGTCTACATTTTATATCCTCTCAACTTCGACCATCATCAGTTATTTTGCTCCCCAAATACCAAAACTCGACTACTTCTTTACGTGTCTCATTCCTAATTCCCTCGGCATCGCTCGATTTAATTTGGCTACATTCCATTATCCTCGTTTTGCTTTTGTTCATGTTCATATTATATATCCCACTTCCAAGATACTGTCCATTCCGTTCAACTACTCTTCCAGGTCCTTTGCTGTCTCTGACGAAATTACAATGTCATCGGCGTACCACAAAGTTTTTATTTCTTCTCCATGGATTTTAACTCCTACTCCGAATTTTCCTTTTGTTTCCTTTACTGCTTGCTCAATATACAGATTGAATAACATCGGGGAGAGGCGACAACCCTGTCTTACTCCCTTCCCAATCACTGCTTCCCTTTCGTGCCCCTCAACTCTTATAAGTGCCATCTAGTTTCTGTACAAATTGTAAGTAGCCTTTCGCTCCCTGTATTTTACCCCTGCCACCTACAGAATTTGAAATAGTATTCCAGTAAACATTGTCAAAAGCTTTCTCTATATCCATTTGCCTTTCCTTAATCTATCTTCTAAGACAAGTCGTAGGGTCAGTATTGCCGCACGTGTTCCAACGTTTCTACGGAATTCAAGCTGATCTTTCCCGAGGTCGGCTTCTACCAGTTTTTCTATTCGTCTGTAAAGAATTCGCGTTAGTATTTTGCAGCTGTGACTTATTAAACTAATTGTTCGGTAATTTTCACAGCTGTCAACATCTGCCTTCTTTGGGATTGGAATTATTATATTCTTCTTGAAGTCTGAGGGTATTTCGCCTGTTTCATACATCTTGCTCACCAGATGGTAGAGTTTAGTCAGGACTGGCTCTCAGCTATTCTAATGGAATGTTGTCTACTCCCGGGGCCTTGTTTCGAATTAGGTCTTTTAGCGCTCTGTCAAACTCTTCACGCAATATCATATCTCCCATTTCATCTTCATGTACTTCCTCTTCCATTTCCATAATGTTTTCCTCAAATTCATCGCCCTTGTATAGACCCTCTATATACTCCCTCCACGTTTCTGCTTTCCCTTCTTTGCTTAGAACTGGATTTCCATCTTAGTTCTCGATATTCATACAAGTGGTTCTCTTTTCTCCAAAGGTCTCTTTTATTTTTCCTGTTGGCACTATCTACCTTGTCCCTAGTGAAATATGCCTATACATCCTTACATTTGTCCCCTAGCCATCCCTACTTAGTCATTTTGCACTTCCTATCGATCTCATTTTTGAGACGTTTGTATTCCTCTTTGCCTGTTTCATTTACTGCGTTTTTATATTTTCTCCTTTCATCAATTAAATTCAGTATTTTTCCGTTACCGAAGGATTTCTACTAGCCCTCGTATTTTTATCTACTTGATTGTTTTCTGCCTTCACTATTTCATCCCTCAGAGCTATCCACTCTTCTTCCAGTTATTGGTAGTAATCTAAATTACCGGTTAATGTGCACTTGGCGATAACTATACAGTAGTTCGACCTTGTCATTAAAGTAAAAAGAAAAATTGCTTTTTTATTGATCAAAATAAGTCAGTATTTGTTCTGTAACCGTACAGGACACACAGAATTCATTTATTGGCTCAGCTTGCCCTTTCCTCGCATCAGCAACTGCGACTTACGGCTGAAGGGCAGCAGGCAGTTTTCACATTTCCAGATTTCCGGAAAGCGTGTGACACGGTGCGTACTGAAGCATGTAAAAAGAGGGTACGAGCATATGGAATAGGTTCACAGGTATGTGGGTGGCTCGAAGATTTCTTAAGTTGAACCCAGTATATTGTCCTCGGTGGCGAGTGTTTATCAGAGACAAGTACATCAGCAGTCTGCGGTTGTTTGCCGATGCTGCTGTGGTGTACAATAACGTGTCGAAGTTGAGTGACTGTAAAAGGATACAAAATGAGGATACAGAATTTCTGGTTTGTGCGATGAGTGACAGCTAACTCTAAATATAGACAAATGTAAGTTAATGCGGATGAGTAGGAAAAACAAAGTTATACTGTTTGGATACAGCATCAGTAGCATTCTGCTCGACACAGTCACGTCAATCAAATACCTGGGCGTAACGCTGCACAGTGCCATGAAATGGAGACTACGGTTTATTCGGAGAATTCTAGGAAGATGTATTTCATCTGTAAAGGAGACCGCTTATAGGACGCTGGTGTGACCTATTTTTGAGTGCTGCGTATGACTCTCGTTGACTCTTCTAGGAACGTACGCTCTCCCAAATGTTAACAGTAAACAACACTGTAATACGTAACGACCCTCATATAACTTCTGACACTGTAATTTGACGAGCATCTCCGTCGCGTTTTCGCTCTTACAAAACTAATCCATTACAAAACGCTCCGGGGCACTGTCTCCTGTGATGCATCAGCTGCAAACCCGGGGACTGCCGCCGTTTCGTTGGCCAGCTCTGCATAAAGTCGTGCCGGGATTTATGTGGCAGCAGCGAGACACTGTGCAGGCAGACATGTAGCTCGGCGATATCTCACAGCATTTGGCGGTATTATCTGTGGGTGAATGCATCTTAATGTGATTCTTGAGGTTTCCCGGCGTACTGAATATTCTATGAGATTTCGGGATTGCAGCCGGATCACCTTGACTTCTTGCCTCAATAATTCGTCTGGCAACCGTCCAGCCATCTTTAGGGGAGCGTTCGCCACTGGAGACCGCCAGTTCACGGCGTCGGCTTTTACACTCAGTAGAGAACGCCCCAGTGACTGCCGCCAGTGCGCATGCGTTTCCTCGCCAACTTCTACTGTAAAGCCGATACCGTGGACTAGCTGTCTCCAATGACGGATACTCGCCTGAAGATGGCTGGACGGTCGCCAGCCGAAATGTAGTGGCAACAAGTCAACACGATGTGGCTGCAGTCCCGAAACCTCAAAGAATAAGTCTTAATAATTAGCACTGTAGAACAGCCACAGGTCGCATGCAACCTACACAAGCATCTTGAGAACTGCGGAAATACAATGTGTTACGCCACCATGCAATATCATAAATTCACAGATTTGCAGTAAGACAAATTCACTGATTCGGCTTGCAATGTGATAACTTACATTACGTTGCCGAGGGCCACACGTAACAAATATGGGGCTGCGTATAGCGCAGCCATCGTACATAAAACGGAGTTAGTTGTTTCTGAACAGCTAACGTAAACTCCCTGGTCAGATACATCGTACGTAAGGTTAAACAGCAAGGCCTATCCTTCCTTGCTGAGCGAGTCAAAGCCCTGTCGATATGCGCTATAGTTGAAGCTACTTCAAGAATCCAAAAGTAAAGAAATATAAGAGAAAAAACACTAATGTCACTAAACTACGAAAAATATCCGCCACTTTTTCGGGCATTCTCACGTACAAGTCTAAAAAACACACCTGGTTATTAAAAATTTTATAAATATGTAGCAAAATTACAAATTAAAATTATCATATCCACCTTTACTGGCGTTAGTACACATATCCCATGTATACACCGCCAAAAGAACTAACCTATAATAACTTAGATTAAATTACGATTCAGACATGGTGACATGATTTCTCTTACGTCTACAACTATTAGACTGCAGTATATGGAGTGAGAGGCATTCACAACATACATATTTATTTATAGTGTGTATATCTGGTGCATATACGTACTTGCATGTACTCATGAAGGTATCAAATTTCAAATTGAATTGAGCTCTTTGTTTACACCAGACGGCAGATATGAAGGATATGCATATTGGCTCTGCTGACGTCAAGAAGAAGGTAAAGAGTCGCTGCTTAATAACTGCCGATATAAACGTAGCTGACTTATCTGGACGTGAGGTACGTCAGCGAAAGTCAGAGCTCTTGATAACTTTTGTGAAGGCAATGACATTGTTGATTAAGAGATTGGAAGATAAAGTTAATTTGAGTATTAGACCACTCAATAGCTTGCGTAGTGTATATGTAGAATATAATTAATATTTTTGACTAAATTTAAGTGGACGTAAATGTTCAAAACTTGAAATTTGTCTGAAAAACATCAGTTAGGTTGAGAACTGCAATAGTGTTGAGTGTGTGTGTGTGTGTGTGTGTGTGTGTGTGTGAGAGAGAGAGAGAGAGAGAGAGACAGCTATATTAATCCACAATTTTTGAAATTAGAGGATTAAAATTGTGATATCTGTGGCATCTGGTGCTGGGCTTGTGCTTATGCTCCAAACTATTTATGGTGAAATACATTATTCATTCAAAAATAGGATGGCTGGTTTCAGTTTTTATTCTCAGTGTTTGTTGCGTAGCCACCATCGATAATACAATAAATAAAAATACATTAACTAGTACTCTGTTTCTTCTAAAACATTACCTTATTGTACCATACAACTAGTGGAGAAACTGATAAAGAATGAATGTAGACCCATGCATCTACATCTGCGCCAGCATCCGTATCCTGTAAACCAACGTGAAGTGCGTGGCTCCTGGATGAAGGATGGTGTCTTCCTCTTGTTGCGTTTGTTGCGTTGCGTTACAACCAGATCACAAAAAAACTGCGCGCAGTACGCCCTTGCGGACCATATTAACATCTACATCTGTGTCCACAAGGATACTCTGCAAATCACACTTAAGTGCCTGGCTGAGGATTCATCGAACCGCCTTCACAATAATTCTCCATTATTCCAATCTCCAACAGCATGTGGTAGAAACGAACACCAACATCTTTCCGTGCGACCTCTGATTTCCCTTATTTTATTATGACAATCGTTTTTCCTATGTAGGTCGTCGTCAACAAAATATTTTCGAATTCAGGGGAGGTAGGAGGTGAGATGACTCCGCCGCAACGAAAAACGCCATTTTAATGATGTCCACCCCAAATCCTGTATTATGTCAGAGACATTCTATCCCCTATTTCGCGATAATACGGATCGTGCTGTTCTTCTTTGTTCTCCGTTAATCCTATCTAGTAAGGATCCCACACCGCGCAGCTGTACTCCAAAAGGGGACGGACAAGCGTAGTGTAGGCAGTTAATTTTTCTAAGTCTCCTCCCAAAAAACGTAGTCTTTGATTAGCCTTCCCCACAACATTTTCTATGTGTTCCGTCCAGTTTCAGACGTTCAATTCCTAGGTATTTACACTACTGGCCATTAAAATTGCTACACCAAGAAGAAATGCAGATGATAAACGGGTATTCACTGTACAACTATACTATGGTAGAACTCACATGTGATTACATTTTCACTCAATTTGGGTGCATAGATCCTGAGAAATCAGTACCCAGAACAACCACCTCTGGCCGAAAGAACGGCCTTGATACGCCTGGGCATTGTGTCAAACAGAGCTTGGATGGCTTGTACAGGTACAGCTGCCCATGCAGCTTCAACACGATACCACAGTTCATCAAGAGTAGTGACTGGCGTATTGTGACGAGCCAGTTGCTCGGCCACCATTGACCAGACGTTTTCAGTTGGTGAGAGATCTGAAGAATGTGCTGGCCAGGGCAGCAGTCGAACATTTTTGTATCCAGAAAGGCCCGTACAGGACCTGCAACATGCGGTCGTGAATTATCCTGCTGAAATGTACGGTTTTGCGGGGATCGAATGAAGGATAAAGCCACGGGTCGTAACACATCTGAAATGTAACGTCTACCGTTCAATGTGCCGTCAATGCGAACAAGAGATGACCGAGACGTGTAACCAATGGCACCCCATACCATCACGCTGGGAGATACGCCAGTATGGCGATGAAAAATACACGTTTCCAATGGGCGTTCACCGCGATGTCGTCAAACACGGATTCGACCATCATGATGCTGTAAACATAACCTGTATTCATCCGAACAAATGACGTTTTGCCATTCGTGCACCCAGGTTCGTCGTTGTGTACACCATCGCAGGCTTTCCTGTCTGTGATGCAGCGTCAAGGGTAACCGCAGCCATGGTCTCCGAGCTGATAGTCCATGCTGTTGCAAACGTCGTCGAACTGTTCGTGCAGATGGTTGTTGTCTTACAAACGTCCGCATCTGTTGATTCAGGGATCCAGACGTGGTTGCACGATCCTTTACAGCCATGCGGATAAGATGCCTGTCATCTCGACTGCTAGTGATACGAAGCCGTTGGGATCCAGCACGGCGTTCCGTATTACGCTCCTGAACCTACCGATTCCATATTCTGCTAACAGTCATTGGATCTCGACCAACGCCAGCAGCAATATCGCGATACGATAAACCGCAATCGCGATAAGCTACAATCCGACCTTTATCAAAGTCGCAAACGTGGTGATAAGCATTTGTCCTCCTTACACGAGGCATCACAACGTTTCACCAGGCAATGCCGGTCAACTGCTGTTTGTATATGAGAAATCAGTTGGAAACTTTCCTCATGTCAGCACGTTGTAGGTGTCGCCACCGGAGCCAACCTTGTGTGAATTCTCTGAAAAGGTAATCATTTGCATCTGATAGCATCTTCTTCCTGTCAGTTAAATTTCGCGTCTGTTGCACGTCATGTTCGTGGTGTAGCAATTTTAATGGCGAGTAGTGTAGTTGAATTTACTTCTAGAGTAGTCCTCTGAGGACGGTCTTGGTTGCCGTCTTATTTGTGTTCTCCTGCAGGCACCTCACGGTGCCGGGGCACTGTATTTGTCCAGGAGTGGAGAGAGAGCCTCGTAGTCATCGTGGCTGTGGACGCCCAGCTTGAGGAGAGAATCGTCATCCTCAGACACTGGACGCTCGTCTTCCCTTTGGCAGCAGCTTCCAGCTGTCCCCGGAGCTCAAACATCCTTAAGCTGGATGTACAAAGTGCGAGAGAGCCCCGGATCATGTGCTGGTTGGGTGCTCTGTGCTCTTCATTGGTTGGAGCCGGTCGCCACTGGGGCTGCCCGGTTCGTGTACAGGGTTTTACCTCGCCTGACTTCCCGGGTCGTGCCACCGAGGGCCCCTAGTCGTTCTCAGTGTCGTCTCCTTTTCGAGACATCTTCCTCAACTCAAAGAGCGCCCGCGACACAGGACAGTTTGCTGACGCTGTGAAAGCAGCATCACGGCAATGTGGTATGTGCGCGCAGAACCCTGGGCAGCTACACTTCTCAGCCTCCGCAGCGCGGCGAGCGCTTGGCTACAGTGATCCGCTTCCTACGGCTACCAAACCGGAACTGACAACACAGTACATCCCGCCTCCGTTTATATTGGCAGATCTGCTTCTCATGCCCTCATGGGCAAGTGAGTGCTTTGCTCTTTGGACAACGACAAATGTATACCACAGATTCCGCTCCTATTTTAAATCTTTGGATCAGCTCATGCTAGCATTTACAATTTTGTCAATAGTTAGTGGAGAACGCAAACAGATTCTTACATTCGGCTGCGTCGCGTCCTTGTTCGTACCACGAACTGACAACGGAATAAAGACAAGTGTTCGCCAGAACAGACTTAAACAGTAGGATAATGCTAAAATGGACAGAGTGTACTTAGTGACAAGTATTTAGTACAAACCTTAAGTGTTGTCTTTAGATTAAAAATATAACCTGGATAAGTGCTTACAGTTGAAAGACCAGTGGTTTTTTTTATGTACTTCGGCGTTGATCAAGAGAGTATTACAAATCCACTGGTGTTTGCCGTTGGTTCAAATGTGTGTGAAATCCTATGGGAACTGCTAAGCTCATCAGTCTCTAAGTTTACACACTACTTAACCTAAATTAGCCTAAGGACAAACAAACACACACACACATACACACACACACACACACACACACACACACACACACACACACACACACACACACACACCCATGCCCGAGGAAGGACTCGAATCTCCGCCGGGACCAGTCCCACAGTCAATGACTGGTGATTGCCGAGTTAGTGTACAGGCGATAAGGGCATTTTTCAACATGTTGCGGAGTTCGTGTGAGCCATCCTCTTCGGTCTCCAACAAAGCAGTTGGACAATTGCGTCCGCGACTCCCAGTTGAACGGAAGAGCTTCCACGTCCATCGAGTAGGCCATCAAATCTTGTACGGAGGCGCGTCCGGTCACGTGCTGGGGAGACAGGCAGCAGGAGTCCGCTGACGTGTTTGGCAGTCGGCAAATCTCAGATAAGATACGGCCGGCGGCACCGTGGTTCTGCCCTCACCAGTTGCAACTCGGCCTCTGCCCTGAGCCGCGCCATGTCCGTGCAGGTGAGTAGCAGCAGCCGCCGGCTGGCGGGACGCTGTGCTTCCATCCCCGCTAGCAGCTCAGTCCCGTTAGTATTCGCTGCGTCACTGTGTTTCCATAGAATTCTGATAAGGCTGGTGAAGGAAAGCCAACAAATTGTTAACAGTCACGTAACAAAATGTTAGTCACCTGTGTACGAGCCGCGTTTAGTAAGTAATGCAACACATCATTTTTTTGGCGGATTTAGACTGAAAAAATGCGGAATTTGTTGTGGACCATTGTAGAATATTCCTGATTCAGCCGCGAAAGGTTCATGAAGTTCCGATAGGTGTCGGCGCTGTACGTTTCCTTCAAAATGGCGACTGTAACGGATGTGTGCGTTCCAATCAGAGAGCTGTTATTGAGTTTCCCTTGGCGGAAAATCAGAGCCTCGTAGGTATTGATAAGCGCTTGCAGGATGTCTGCGAAGATCTGACAGTGAACAAAAGCACGGTGAGTCGTTGGCAGAGGCGTCTGTCACAATCGCAACAAGGTCGCGCAAACGTGTCCGAGCTCCCACGTGTCGGATGGCCGCACACTATTGTGACTGCTGCAGTGTTGGAACGTGCCGACACTCTCATTCGAGGTGATGTTGGACTACAATCAAACAACTCGCTTCTCAGCTGGACTTTTCTGTTGGTAGTGCTGACACACTCGTCCTCCATTTGCGGTTCTCGTCGTCCACCCTACAGCCTGGCTCTCGCACCTTCCGCCTTCCATCTGTTCGCCCCAACGAAGGAGTCCCTACGCGGGAAGCATTACGTTGATGGTCGGGAGGTTACTGACGCAGCAAGACGCTGGCACCGGCGTCGACCAGTAGAGTGCGACCATGAGGACAATCAGGCCCTCCGAGTAAGGTGGAGTAAGGTTGTCTCATTGAACGGAGATTATGTAGAAAAATAGTGTTTTGTAGCTAAAAGAGCGAGGAATAATATGTTCTATGGGAATCCTGAATGAAAGCAGAGTGCTTTCAGGAAAAATATGTTGCATTACACATTGAACGTCCCTCCTAACTGAGGACACTGGCGCCTATCTATCGTTGTAGATGGTGTAAAACTGATACCTCTCGATTGTGTGGTCCTCCATTGCTGACGTAACTTACGGCACTGAAGTGCTTGAATGTTGTAGTCGTTGTACGTAGCACTCCGTCTTCAGGCCACGTGGCCTACCGGGACCGTGCGACCGCCGTGTCATCCCCGGTGGAGGATGCGGATAGGAGGGGCGTGGGGTCAGCACACCGCTCTACCGGTCGTTACGATGGTATTCTTGACCGAAGCCGTTACTATTCGGTCGAGTAGCTCCTCAATTCGCATCACGAGTAGCCCCCGAAAAATGGCAACAGCACATGGCGGCCTGGATGGGCACCGACAGCGCTTAACTTCGGTGATCTCACGGGAACCGGTGTAGCCACTGCGGCCGGGCCGTTGGCTAGTCGTTGTACGAAACCAGCGTAATAATGTGAGTCGACGAGGAAACGAGACTGAACAGTGGAAAGCAGTTGTCACGCTCGGACGCCACCACGGCCACACCATGACTGAAGTTGCCCGATTTATTGGTACTTCAACGCGGACTGTCTACCTGGAGTGCGTAGCACTCGCAACCATGTAAAATGGCATTCCAACAGTGGTCGTAAAAGGGCGATACCTGATAGGGACCAAAAACCCTTGTCAGTGACTACGGTTCCAAACCCGATTATAAGAATTGCCGCTATCAGTGAATGAGTTTCGATTTCAACCAGTGAAGATGTGGGCATGCAACGAATATTTTGAGTTGCTTATACC
Source organism: Schistocerca gregaria (assembly GCF_023897955.1). Classification (NCBI taxonomy): domain Eukaryota; kingdom Metazoa; phylum Arthropoda; class Insecta; order Orthoptera; family Acrididae; genus Schistocerca; species Schistocerca gregaria. The sequence goes on along the minus strand of NC_064920.1, from coordinate 1,203,419,017 downwards.
TCGCTGAAAGCTATTACTCACAGCGACACATTAAGCTGTATAACTTCAGCGGGCCAAACAACGCGGAAACAGGATAGCAGCTATATGTAGATCTAAAGAGTAGCCGATTTTTCCCCTTTTGAAATGATGAAAGGTGTCGAGTGCATGGATAGGCCAACCAAATGTGTAAACCGTGTAGCTCTGGGCGAATATAGTTCCGTGATAATATTCAGGTGCTTTTGTACCATGATCGGAAGCTACTCATTCAGGTTACCGTGAACATGAGCCACGATTTTTATTTCAACATTTTTGTCGGCCAAGTGTTGCCCTTTCTTCTGAATTTTCGTGTTGAGTCATCTTCCAACACGGAAACAGCTATATTCATAAGGCCGCACTCATCCGTTTCTGATTTGACTAACAGATTCCCTATCGCACAGCACCCTATCATAAACCTACAGAAAACGTCTCGGACTGAGTCAGCGGGTCAACGTAGGAGTCAACATTGTCTCAATATGATTGCTGAACGGGATCTAATCAGCAGTGGTGTGGGAGGTGAAGGGGCCGTCAGCTGGATGTGGCGCATCTAAAGCAATCTGTCGACTCTCTTCCTCACGGAATTGAACCGTTATCAAGGACAGAGATCCTTTTACAGGGTTGTAGAGTGACGCTTTTAGTAATAATAAATTTTTGTTTGGCGTGCTTATTTACATGCAAAAACATCTATATGTCTTACACTGTCGTACTAGCGATTTGTCTACTGTTCCATTCACTGGCTCTTTACTCTGTCCCGGCAGAGAGCTGCAAGTAGAACAAATTTCTATCTTTCAGCGCTCGCCTCCAAACATAGGACTTCAGGAACAAGGAAGATATCACAAGTAGTTGTCTTTCCTCAACGAAACATAAATCTTATCGATACTGGGAAAGAAATTCCTAGAAGTTTATGTCTGAAGCACATTTGTATTGTTGTTATTTTGGTCTGTCTGCAGACTGGCTTGATACAGATTTCCACTCTAGTGTGTACCGTTAAATAGCTTCTTCATCTCTGCGCACCTATTGCAACCTACATCCACTTCAGCATTTTATTAAATTTGAGGCTTGCTTTCACTCAACAATTTTAACTTCTCCTTCCCTTCTCATATTTTCCTGCATCATCAAATTGACTTTTCCGTGATTCCTAAAAGTGTGTTCTGCCGATGGAGCCCTTGTTTCAGTCATATTGTGCGACAAAGCCCTCTCTCTCTCTCTCTCTCTCTCTCTCTCTCTCTCCCTGCGTTCGACTGAGCGTTTCCTCATTAACTTAGCCGCTCCCATATAATTTTTTACGTTCTTCTGTAACACCATATTTTGGAAGGCATCTGTTGTCCTTTTGCCTGAAATATTTATACCATACGTTTCAACTCCGTGTACGGCTACACTACTGACAAGTATTTTGAGAAAAGTCTTCCATTCGTTTAAACTGATAGTCAGTGTGAAAATATGTCTCATTGTCAAGACAATTTGACCATTTGCCAGTCTGTATTTTATATCATCTTTACTGTCGTCGCCGTAATTTACTTCGGTGCCGAAATATCAAAACTCGTCTATTACTTTTGTGCCTCATTCCCTAAACTAATTCCGCAGCGCGGAGTGTCCGCGTTGTTTGAGGCGCCATGTCACGGACTGCGCGGTGCCTCCCGCCGGAGGTTCGAGTCCTCCCTCGGGCATGGGTGTGTGTGTGTTGTTCTTACCATAAGTTAGTTTAAGTAGTGTGTAAGTTTAGGGACCGATGATCTCAGCAGTCTGGTCCCTTAGTAATTCATACACATGTGTATATTTTTTTCCTAATCTAATTCCAACAGTCTCCTATCATTTGATACGACTAGTCTTGATTACCGTTGTTTTACTTGTTTTTTTCCAACTTCTAACCCCTTTTCAAGCCACTATTCATTCCCTTCACTTGCTGTTTCTAGTCCTGTGCCACCTGTCTTAATGAACTGTAATTTCTTGACGCTTTTCAACTGTGTGGCAATAGCAACTAGCAGATTTATGTCCATTAATGTTAAAAGGCTAGATCATTAAATGGTTGAGATTATTACACCTGTGTCTATTGAAAAGGCTGCTTATCCCCTTCGCGAACCATATGTCCCCACCAAAATATTTTTCCGACGTGACTGCATGTTCGGTACGGTTGTCTCTGTAGTCGAAGCACGGAAACTATTCACTGTAACGTGGTTCTTGGTTTATGGAAAACACAGTGTTGTAAGGAAGTGAAATGAAAATTATAAATCTAGGAAAGAGTAAACTGAAAGTATTTAACATGCAGTGGTGTCTATGAAAAAAAACACAGACAGATGAAGTACTAACTGAAAAATTACTAAGAAATAGTTTAGCAATTAAGTCTATGGACGACCTTTACCAAGAAATGGACAGTTTGGAAGGCGTCTTTTACAATATCCATGATTAGTTAACTTGGCGGTAGTAGGGAAAAATAGGAGGCTTAAATGCGCAAAAGAAATAGCAGATTTTAGGAGTAGTAATTACGTTCATATGAAATGATTAGCACAGGTTGGGGAAAGATTTCATAATGATCCAATAATGGGGCTGTAAGAGGTACGAGCAAGCGTTAAGGAGTTTCCAACTACGATTTTTCCTTGAGAGTTATAGAACGTGTGGTCATTACACCCAACAAGGCATTACGCAATTTGCTATACTCCCGCACACTTCGCAGTGCGGTGGATCGTTCAGCGCTTGTGTGGTACCCAGACAAGTAAGCGGGTCAGGAGACGCGATAAGGCACTCCTTCTCGCCGATAGCACGGCTTTCGGCAGATGCAGCCGTTTCTGATGACGGGTGAGTGCTATCTTATCGTCGACACATCTCCTGTTACTCGAAAACACCTTAATTGTGGCGACGCCTTCTCGGCTCTTTCTGATCTGTAATAATTTACGTCAGTTCCAACGTATCGCCGAGGTGGCTTCAACCGGAGTAGCACCGAGGACGTGTTTCCTAATGTGGTGGGAGAAATATCTGCTGCTGGGCAGTCACAGGGTGCAAAAAGAGGATAAAGTGGTTGTCGGTAGCGAAAGCAAATCAGTCGCAACACTGATGACTAAAAAAATGAGGTAAAACATATTTTATGCCGCATCTGGGATTCGAACTGTGTACCTGGATATCAAGTAAAGCACCGCCATGTCGAAGCGTGTTGGATACCTGTGGCATAAAGTTTAGCTTGACACGCCTATTTGCCATGGGAGATGATGTTTCTTTGGCTCTAGTGTTGAGAGTCAAAGTGATTAATCATTGCGTTGGACAGGTACTTTCAAAGTTATTTTTTTACTACTTTTTTTCATAACAATCTGCAGTAACAGCACTAGCAGATCTTCCATTTGAACTCAGCTGCCTCGCAACAGCCGTCCAGTAAATTACCACTGGCTGTTTACTGGGTTTCGTAAACCGTGTATTTTGTGCGGAGGCTAACGCCGTTCCCAGAAACGTTAGTTAGTTAGTTAGTGGAAAGTTCCGCTTATCTTTTATGTTGTGAACGGTTGAAGATATCGGAAGAATGTTTGCCGTAGAGGGAGCATATAATTTTGTTGCGTGATTAAAACTCTTAACTCTTGTGTCAACCGAGACAATGTGATGAAACTACAGTTCAAAAAAATGTGAAACGATATACTTTTTTAAATGCAGTCGAAAACTGTTGAACAGAAGAGTGCAGTGGTACTTGTTAATGCTGACGTTGCAAATTCCCACAAAAGAATCCGTGAAAAATGCTACTACTGCAAGAGAAGATTGCTGGAATGAGCTATTAGGTCGTGGGCGCCTCCAAGAAGGGCTAATAACTACAAATTCGCAACCATCTCGCAAACAGCTCATTTGCGGACCCGCGTGTTCCAGAATGTTTTTGCGTTTGTCATCATATACTTTCACGTGTTTCAGTTTCTCCTGTTTATTAAAATATGGGCCGGCCGGAGTGGCCGAGCGGTTCTAGGCGCTACAGTCTGGAACCGCACGACCGCTACGGTCCTGCCTTTGGCATGGATGTGTGTGATGTCCTTAGGTTAGTCAGGTTTAAGTATTTCTAAGTTCTATGGGACTGATGACCTCAGAAGTTAAGTCCCATAGTGCTCAGAGCCATTTGAACCATATTAAAATATGACAGTCTCTATTCCGGGTTTCTAATTCGCTACTTGTTTCTATTCCAGAATTCCTCAATAGTTTAGGAGTTTTAATGGAAAACTTCTTTAATATACGTGTGAAAATAGTTCTACTGACAGTCACACATTTAACTGCCATGGGCCTACTATCGCGTGAGAGATTTTCAGCTGTGCATTACTCATATTGCTGCGAAACAATTTGCTGGACAAAATTTCAGTTTAATTTTCCTTTAGTATTCTATTCGTGAATAGCTCTAAACTGGAATGGATCGACAACAAAGGTAATAACTGAGTAAATGTACAGTGAAGCTATAGTTTATATTCGAAGTTGCTTATACACGTACTTGCAAGATGTACGTGTGCGAACTCCAGCATAATTCTGAATACGGTACCTACTTTTGCGCACTTCAATTTTGCCTAAGTGAGGAGCTACCTGATGATGTTACAGTAGGACATCGGTGAATTAAATTACACAACGCGTTTTTAAATTATCTTTATTATGCATTATTATAGTTCTCAGTGGCTCAGAATGGATTTCAAGATGCAGCAACAAAAATTATTGATCAGTTACCCAATAGCACAAAATGTGTGACAGGCAGCAAAGCAAGTCTTAAACCCAACTTAAAACCGTTTCAAATGGTTCAAATGGCTCTGGGCACTATGGGACTTAACATCTATGGTCATTAGTCCCCTAGAACTTAGAACTACTGAAACCTAACTAACCTAAGGACGTCATACAACACCCAGTCATCACGAGGCAGAGAAAATCCCTGACCCCGCCGGGAATCGAACCCGGGAACCCGGGCGTGGGAAGCGAGAACGCTACCGCACGACCACGAACTGCAGACTTAAAACCGTTTCTCGTGGATAATTCCTTCTATTCCATTGACGAATTTCTACTTTAAAACTGGCAGCCAGTAAATGGAAGAATTGTTTTCAACTGTATTTGCATGCATGGGACTAAATAAATAATGTGTTCACTAATGTTAACACTAATCGTGTGCAAACATCCCGTAAATTGACTCTTCCACATCACATCGATAAAAGAATCATTCAAATGAGTTACTGACATGTAACTAAATTTCCGATTCCGGCCGCTGTGGGCGTGCGGTTCTAGGCGCATCAGTCCGGAACCACGTTGCTGCTACGGTCGCAGGTTCGAATCCTGCCTTGGGCATGATGTGTGTGATGTTAGTTAGTTGTAGGTCTAAGGGACTGATGACCTCAGATGTTAAGTCCCATAGCGCTTAGAGCCATATGAACTATTTGAAATTTCCGATTTCTATGGTCCCAAAACTGAGGCCAAAGTAATTGAACATTTTTAGCAAGTCTACGAATTTATTTCTTCAGTTTAAGTTTTCATCATCAATAGACAATCAAGGACTTGGAACTTTCAGTAATGCTTATTATTACTTTTTGCTGGTTCATTATGTTTATAATACACTGGCGGAAAAAATTGCAACACCAAATAGTAATTAATGCACGGTAATGAAATAGTGGGATTACATTTGTCTAGCTAACACATTTAAAGTGATTAACATTGCGTGATCATATGGTTAATGTAAGCGCGAGAGAAGCCATTGAAGATGAGAAATGCTGGTACATTAAGCATAGGAGTAACCACCAGTATATTAAATGTAAGCATGCAAACGTGCAAGCATTGTGTTGTACAAATGCTGGCAGTCAGTTTGTGGGATGGAGTACCATCTCTGTTGTACTTGGTAGGTCAATACAGGGACGGTTAATGCTGTTTGTGGATAACGCTGGATTTGTAGTCCAGTGATGTCCCATATGTGGTCGATCAGAGACAGATGTGGCGATGGAGCGGGCCAAGCCAACATGTCGACCCTCTGTAGAGCATGTTGGGGAGCAACAGAGGTATGTAGGTGAGTGTTGTCCTGTTGGAAAACGGCCCCTCGAATGCTGTTAATAAATGATAATACAATAGGTCAATAGGTGGCAGGAGGAACAAGACTTTTGGTCAGGTGACTACAGGGTTATAAACACAAAATCAAATAGGGGTAATGCAGGAGTAGGTTTAATAATGAATAGGAAAATAGGAATGCGGGTAAGCTACTACAAGCAGCATAGTGAACGCATTATTGTTGCCAAGACAGATACGAAGCCCACACCTACTACATTAGTAAAAGTTTATATGCCAACTAGCTCTGCAGATGACGAAGAAATTGAAGAAATGTATGATGAAATAAAAGAAATTATTCAGATATTGAAGGGAGATGAAAATTTCATAGTCATGGGTGATTGGAATTCGAGTGTAGATTAAAACTGAAGAAACTGCAAAAAGGTGGGAATTTAAGGAGATGGGACCTGGATAAACTGAAAGAACCAGAGGTTGTACAGAGTTTCAGGGAGAGCATAAGGGAACAATTGACAGGTATGGGGGAAAGAAATACAGTAGAAGAAGAATGGGTAGCTTTGAGGGATGTAGTAGTGAAGGCAGCAGAGGATCAAGTAGGTAAAAAGACGAGGGCTAGTAGAAATCCTTGGGTAACAGAAGAAATATTGAATTTAATTGATGAAAGGAGAAAATATAAAAATGCAATAAATGAAGCAGGCAAAAAGGAATACAAGCGGCTCAAAAATGAGATCGACAGGAAGTGCAAAATAGCTAAGCAGAGATGGCTAGAGGACAAATGTAAGGATGTAGAGACTTATCTCACTAGGGGCAAGATAGATACAGCCTACAGGAAAATTAAAGACACCGCTGGAGATAAAAGAACCACTTGTATGAACATTAATATTATGGAAATGGAAGAGGATGAAGATGAAATGGGAGATACGATACTGCTTGAAGTGTTTGACAGAGCATTGAAAGACCTGAGTCGAAACAAGGCCCCCGGATTAGACAACATTCCATTGGAACTACTGACGGCCTTGGAGAGCCAGTCCTGACAAAACTCTACCATCTGTTGAGCACGATGTATGAAACAGGCGCAATACCCTCAGACTTCAAGAAGAATGTAATAATTCCAATCCCAAAGAAAGCATGTGTTGATAGATGTGAAAATCGCCGAACAATCAGTTTAATAAGCCAAGCTGCAAAATACTAACGCGAATTCTTTACAGACGAATGGAAAAACTAGTAGAAGCCGACCTCGGGGAAGATCAGTTTGGATTCCGTAGAAATACTGGAACACGTGAGGCAATACTGACCTTACGACGTATCTTAGAAGAAAGATTAAGGAAAGGCAAACCTACGTTTCTAGCATTTGGAGACTTAGAGAAAGCTTTTGATAATGTTTAGTGGAATACTCTTTTAGAAATTCTAAAGGTGGCAGGGGTAAAATACAGGGAGCGAAAGGCTATTTACATTTTCTACAGAAACCAGTTGGCAGTTATAAGAGTCGAGGTTCATGAAAGGGAAGCAGTGTTTGGGAAGGGAGTAAGACAGGGTTGTAGCCTGTCCCCGATGTTATTCGTTCTGTATATTGAGCAAGCAGTAAAGGAAACAAAAGAAAAATTCAGAGTAGGTATTAAAATCCACGGAGAAGAAATAAAAACTTTGAGGTTCGCCGATGACATTGTAATTCTGTCAGAGACAGCAAAGGACTTGGAAGAGCAGTTGAATGGAATAGACAGTGTCTTGAGAGCAGTATATAAGATAAACATCAACAAAATCAAAACGAGGATAATGGAATGTAGTCGAATTAAGTCGGGTGATGCTGAGGGAATTAGATTAGGAAATGAGACACTTAAAGTAGCAAAGGAGTTTTGCTATTTGGGGAGTAAAATAATTTACGATGGTCGAAGTAGAGAGGATATAAAATGTAGACTGGCAATGGCAAGTAAAGCGTTTCTGAAGAAGAGAAATTTGTTAACATCGAGTATAGATTTAAATGTCAGGAAGTCTTTTCTGAAAGTATTTGTGTGGAGTGTAGCCATGTATGGAAGTGAAACATGGACGATAAATAGTTTGGACAAGGGGAGAATAGAAGCTTTCGAAATTTGGTGCTGCAGAAGAATGCTGAAGATTAGATGGGTATATCACATAACTAATGAGGAGGTATTGAATAGAATTGGGGAGAAGAGAAATTTGTGACACAACTTGTCGACAAGAAGGGACCGGTTGGTAGGACATGTTCTGAGGCATCAAGGGATCACCAATTTAGCATTGGAGGGCAGCGTGGAGGGTAAAAATCGTAGAGGGAGACCAAGAGATGAATACACTAAGCAGATTCAGAAGGATGTAGGTTGCAGTAGGTACTGGGAGATGATGAAGTTTGCACAGGATAGAGTAGCATGGAGAGCTGCATCAAACCAGTCTCAGGACTGAAGACCACAACAACAACAACAACAGCAAGAACAACAATTATTCAAGTTTAATAGGTGTGGCTCTCAGCCATTCCGACAAGTAAACAAAATTCTTAAAGAAAAGGGATAAAGGAGCTTTCCCACACATTGTATATAAATGTCATTAACAGCATTCCTATCCATCAGAGGTAATCTCCTATTCCGAAAAGAACCCGGAAATTTGTGTAGCAGTTTATAAATATAAGTTTCACTTGATTTTCTTAAATTTTTGCAATAAATACTATTTTCCGTTCGTTTGATGTTTTTCTTGCACTAACCAGAAATACTCCACTACCCAAGTATCCTACTAGTTATGTAAGAAAACAGAATACTTTTGTGTCGTTTCCTTACAGCCGACGACTCCAGAAGATATTTATTGCTGAAAGTTTTTCAGGCATTTCCTTTTCACACGTTAGGAGCGTCTGTCTGACTTCTGTAGTAGTGTATGGCGGAAATTGCTTCTTGGAGGAGCCAAAGGGTACGTGTCAGATCAGTCTGTTGCACAACTCGTCAACATAACACCCACACACTGACAGTGGTAGATCGTTAACATAAACGAAAATAGTAATGGGTCCCTGATTCAACCAGTCAGTTGTGATCTACCCATGGAGACGACGTGACGCCCCTTTCTTAATTATTGGAACATTCTACTGTAATTTTCTGCATCGTGTTTACTCAAACATCAAATGAACTACTGAGTTGCTATAGCATCTGTTCCATAAAAACTAAGCGTCTCTAACAGCGTATTGACTGACGCATTCTGATCGCTTCAGTAAGATCACAGAAGATCCAAGTTGGTGATGTTTTATATTTTGAAAATTTTATTTCGTGCCAAGTGAATGTAAAGATAGCTGCTTCATTACGATAGCATTTCTGAACTTCTAACTTTAGTTGATTAAATTACCCGTTCTTACTCATGAGTACGCTACCACAAGTTGGAGAAAGTAATGTGAGGGGGAAGAGTATCCACTGTTTACTGATATCTGGGGAGTCATATTTATTATAGAGAAAACTAGCAATCGTATTTTTAATCCATCTGAGAAAAAAACACTGAATTAATTTTTTGTTACACGTGTGGGTAAAAGTAGGAAATATCATACGACCACAACTTTGTGGAGTTTTATGGGAGATATCATTCACTGTTTACGAACTTTTACTTTATTGACGCTGCGATAGTACTTATTGACTCTCGGTAATACACTCCACCAGTTCCACACATTTAGATAGCGAAACTGTCTCTAGTGAAAGCAGAGATAGTGGCATATCAGGGTAATATTCCCACGCCCAATTGAAACAAAACGTCGCAGATAAAAGAAATGCTGACGTACGAGTTGGAAATGAGGTCATGCGAACGGAGCATGCACTTTGTGTGGTCCACCAAAACGTAGCTTAAATACAGACGATTGGCGAGTGCAGTATGTTGATAGCGTACGCTAACAGTCGGCCACAATTCAGTTTTTGTTTGCCTTATTGAAAAAGCGCCGTTACCGGTTTCGAATGTGAACATTCATTTGCGAGACGGTTAACATACTTTGGTTGCTGTGAAATGACCGATCGACGACAACTCACCGGCTATCAGCATTCTACACCGAAGCAATGCCGTGGCTCTCCAATAACGTTGCACTTTGACAAAATAGCATTACACTTTGCTAACTGAATTGCGCAAAACGTACAAATTTACGGAAATCAAGCGCTCAGCTTGCTAAACGTGTCGTAGTTTTAGTCACACAACCAATTTCGGCGAAATTAGAAGTACATTAAGTACTTTTCATTTTCTGTCGCCTCTTCATCACAATAAATGCGACACAAGCTTCCAAGCAAAGGAGATGATTCATAGCAGACTGCTTGCGCAATGAGGCAACGTGTGAATCCGAGAACGTTCATGCGTTCTTTCCACAACTTTACTGCATGCCGTTTTATTCCCGTGAGTCTGCGATTGCGCACGACGAAAGAGGCATCGTGTGGGCATACCTTTAGAGCAAGAACTGAAAGAAAAACGATGCACATTCACTCTTGATGATGCCCACTTCGCTAATAATGGTACACTATGTGATCAAAAGTACCCGGACACCTTGCTGAAATTGACTTAGAAGTTCGTGGCGCACTCCATCGGTAATGCCGGAATTCAGTATGGTGTTGCCCCACCCTTAGCCTTGATGACAGCTTCCACTCTCGTAGGCAAACGTTCAGTCAGGTGCTGGAAGGTTTCTTGGGGAATGGCAGTCTATTCTTCACCGTGTGCTGCACTGAGGAGAGGTATCGCTGTCGGTCGGTGATGCCTGGCACGAAGTCGGTGTTCCAAAACATCCCGAAGGTGTTCGATAGGATTGAGGTTAGGACTCTGTGCAGGCCAGTCCATTACAGGTACGTAATTGTCGTGTAACCACTCCGCCACAGGATATGCATTATGAACAGATGCTCGATCGTGTTGAAAGATCCAATCACCATCCCCAAATCGCTCTTCGATGACGGGAATCAAGACGATGTCTTTGCTGTGTCACCCAAAACATCAAGGAGTGCAAACCCCCTCCATGAAAAGCACGACCACTCCATAACACCACCGCCACCGAATCTTACTGTTGGCACTACACACACTGGCAGATGTCGTTCACCTGGTATTCGCCATACCCACACCCTGCCATCTGATCGCCACATTGTGTACCGTGATTCGTCACTCCACACAACGTTTTTCCACTATTCAGTCGTCCAATGTTTACGCTCCTTCCATCAAACGAGGCGTCGTTTGGCGTTTACCGGCGTGATGTGTGGCTTATGAGCAGCCGCTCGACCATGAAATCCGAGTTTCCTCACCTCCCACCTAACCGTCATAGTACTTGCAGTGGATCCTGACGCAGTTTGGAATTCCTGTGTGATGGTCTGGATATGTGTCTGCGTGTTACACATTACGACCCTCTTACGATGTCGACCTGTATGCTTTTATGCTGTACGTGTCCCTTCACGTTTCCAATTCACTATCACAACGGAAACAGTGGATCCAGGGATTTTTAAGTGTGTGGAAATCTCGCCTACAGACTATGCACATGTGACGCCCAGTCACTTGATCACGTTCGAAGCCTGTTTGTTCCGCGGAGTGCCCCATTCTGCTCTCTCACGACGTTTGATGACTACTAAGGTCGCTAATATGGAGTACCTGGCAGTAGGTGGCAGCTCAATGCACCTAATATGGAAAACATATGCTTTTTTGGGGTGTCGGGTACTTTTGATCACATAGTGTAAATATTCTCGTTCCAATCACAACGCCAGTTTCTAGTGCAGTCGCCTGCTTCTTTGTTCAACCTGTACTTGCTTCACACAGTCAAAGAGAACGACTTGATGTGATGAAAACTCAGAAACTAGTAAGACACCTTCACCAGTGAAAGTGAAATACGTTCTACAGTAATTTCAAAAGAACATTTTCAAATACTTAGCGAAAGTTAAGAAAAAAAATCGTATAAAATAAAAATATCGGCCCACCGTATTGTCATGACGACATCCATACATCGATGTATCGCGGAAAAATATATTGCTGATATATATCGATATTTTATCAACAAGCCTAGTCAGTATACTCGTACTATATGAATACTTTTTTCTTCCGTTTATACTGTTATTTATGTGAACAGCTATTGAATACTGTGAACAAGAAGATATTTAGAGGGTTTCAGTCATTTTTAACTCAAATCGAGAACAGAAAATTTACAGCCGTCTCACAAGAGTTTTCGGGATGACTGTTATGGATCTGTGAAGAACATCATTTGAGCTCTCCGATATTGTGCAAAAATTTTGATAAATAAACCTGAATGTATTCGGGTGGATTTCTCGTTTCCAGAAATGATTTCAAACACTGAAGTTGTGATCAAGTGCTCAGGATACGCATGGTGGGCCCACGTACAGTGCCTGTCTGTTGGTGACGATGTCAATGACCATTTGTGCAGAGACTGTGCCTAAATTTTTTTGAATCACGTTATTTTACTTTTTGACGGCAGTAATAATGAATTTTTCATAAAAAAATTATATAGTAATTACATTACGTATTTCATTTTTTTACTGTCAACATGTAATTTGCACAGTAAATAGGTTCTTTTTTTGTCCTAGGACATTTTTTCGTAGTTTAAACCGGTTTTCTCAATTTGTTTAGCCCGTTTTTAGGATTGTGGCCAGTTCGACCTATCGTGTCGGACACAACGGCCACTCACATGTTTTCAGATTATTGATTATTGAACGGCTTTCCTTTTCTGAAAAGAGGATGAAAAAAATCTGGCGGATAATAGGGGTTCTTGCTGTGTACCTTGTGAGTTTGGTGTTTCCAGATAGATTGCAACTTCGGTAAAAAAAATCACCAAACCTTAATGGGTGCGTCATGGCCGCTCTTCCCAGCCGTAATGCGCTCCTTTCCCGATATTACACTCCTTGTAAGCCACAGCGTGCGGACCGGTCCTTGTCTAGGGCGGGACTCGGCTCAAGAAAAGCGGATGATCGTCGGGCCCTGACTGCATGCGGTGGCCAACTGTCGGAAGGAGGTGAAGACGCGTGTGACAGCGTCCTCGCGACACGCGTTCAGACTCTATGCGACTCTTTATCAGCAGCTAGTGAGGCATTTGTGCCCCTCGAGAACGGTCGGATAAGCGCTGTCCATGGCTCAAACCAAACTCCCTCCTCCAAGGCACCAACCTTCCTCCACCCTCCCACAAAATGCTGTCCCGTCCATCATATTCTTCCCCATGGCTTACCCCCACCTTTTTCAAGATATTGCTAATTACGATAGATAATACTTTTCTATTCTTTCTTTTGTTTTGCTTCATGTACTCTGTACGTTTGTCTTTGACAGTTTCGAATAATGTTTGTTTTGTTCTGTAGCATGAAGTGTAACTGTTTCTTTTTGCTTATTTTATATTTCAACAGTAATCTCTTTTTAATTGAGTACGCAGAATTTTTGACGCACGAGTATGTTTGACCCTCATTGTAATGCTTTTGTGTAATAATAAATGTAATATGCAGCACCGTTGTATAAACGGAACTGTGATGGTGGAGAGATATCGATAGTTGTAGTCGAACAGTGTTACTCAGCTGTGTGCAGTAGCGTGCCCTGGACGCGTATGTGTTGGGTAATCGTGCTAGAACGGAAACCACGCAAATTTATGGCCACGTTCTTATTCTTCGGTCGCGGTATAAACTAAGTTTGGAAGTGGGCGTTATGGAACAAAATGTTAGACTGTGAATACTGTGAACATTGAGTACTATAAACAGCAGTGACAATGCTTACGCAAACGGAATGTGATTATCACGGTTAGAACCGAACTGTTATGAACGTAACAAGAGTTACCCGAAGTAATGTACTTCCAACGTATTATCTTGGGTGCAACTTCATGAGCTGCCGCACACGTTAAAAAATTAACTGTCGCTGTGGAGAGTTTGAAACTGTTTGATACGTGTGGCACCAGAACTGTGAATTCGCGATCGTGATTGCAAAAAAACGACGGACTGGGATATCACGCTCGGCTAGTCAAATTGAATATTATACTGTTTTAAAACTGTGAACGGGACTTCGATATCGGAAGTGTGTGCGTACGGAATGTTATTGTGATGCACATAGCAACCTAGATTTATAGGGGTGTTGAAGAAGTCTGACCACAGTGCCGTATGACAGCCGCGCGTGCCTTATGCCGCAGTGAATATACCGAAATGAAACTCAGTGGAATACAGGTTATTAATTTATGGAATATTCAGTTTTACTTACAAATTTTCGCATTAAATGTTGAAAGTGTCCCCCCTCCATTCGTCTAATCATGTTTCCAAGACAAGCTGTAACATTTCTTCTGTAACAGAAGCAGTGAAAGTGGATACTGCTGTTTTCAATTCATCGATGGATTTTGGACGTTTTTTTTAGGCAGTTGCGTTCGCTGCAACCCAGAAGAAAAAGTCAGGTGGTGTTAGGTCAGGCGATCATGGAGGCCAAAGTCCCTGCGAAATTATGCAATCACCAAAAACATCAGCAAGCAATGACATAGAAACGCGAGCTGTATGCGCGGTTGCACCACCTTGATGAAAATAACCGTTCTGTATTTCACTTACACAAGTTCTCCTGTGAATGGGTACAGAATATCACTGCAGTATCGTTGTGCGTTTATTGTTTCGTTGAAAAATATAGGATCCCCAATCCGACGTTTAGAAATTGCAATCCAAACTCCTATTTTCACAGAATGAAGTGATTCCTCATGTATACACAATGGATTTCCAGTACTCAACATACGAGAATTTTCCGAGTTCATGTACCTGGATAAATGAAACCACTCCTAATCGGTGGAAAACGTTTCATTAAGAATATCCCTTCCATTCACTTGAACGAAGTTTTTGAACCATTGACAATAATGCAGTCTCTTGCCATGATCAGTATTTTTGAGTTCCTGCACGATTGTCACTTTGTATGGGAAAAGTTCTAATTTTTTCCTTACAGCTGTGTGGGCCGTTTCGACACTAACATCGATTTCCTGGGCGAGTTTTCGTACCGACTTGTACTGACTCATGGACATTTTATCGGAAATGTCGAATACTTTATCCTCAGACAAAATGCTGCGACGACCACTTCTCGGTGCATCTGTCACTGAACCCGTACTTCGAAATTTGTTAATCAAATCTCGCACAGTTCCGCGATGTGGGAGTGTTGTCTCCGGGGAAACTGAGTTAAATGTTTGACGAACTGAAAGTGTGTATTTACCGCCAGCTTTGGACACTTGTTCGACTAAAAACACACATTCTTCAATGGTTAGCATTTTAACAGTGACAAAAACGAAACGAACGAACGAAGGAACTAAACTTAAACGTTCACGTGAACACGTAACGACACACACCAACGAGACTACTGACGCTGGCTGTGATAAACGAAACTGTGGAATGCTGGGAGAGTCGACTTGAAGGGAAGTCAGCCAGGCGGGCGAACAGTCGTACGGCACGCGCGGCTAACAGCCATACGTCACTGCGGAGAGGCTTTTCGAACACCCCGTAAAACAACAATCACGTCCAATCAGCATATGGCAAAATGCCACTTATGATAGTATTTTCCCCAGAAGTAACCATATACTAAGGAAGAGGAGCTGTCGGCAACTGTGACGGAGCGGTTCTGGGCGCTTCAGTCCGGAACCGCGCTGCTGCTACTCTCGCAGGTTCGAATGCTCCCTCGGGCATGGGTGTGTCATGCCCTTAGCTTAGTTAGGTTTAAGTAGTTCTAAGTCTAGAAGACTGATGACCTCAGATGTTAAGTCCGATAGTGCTTGGAGCCATTTTTTGAAGAGGAGGTGTCCATGGAAATTTCATGACTGACGAGAGCCGATTTAATTACACGGCCGGCATAAACGAGTTGCCCTCGACGTCACAACAACCACGCACTCAGATAAGCTGTAAAGCCCATCCCTATCCCTCTACAGAGACCCAGAATATTCGTAATAGTTATAAATGTAATTTCTTTTTCTTTTTTAATGAACTTTTCTCAATATTTACTTCCTTTAAAAAATGTATTTCTGTTAAGCTTATCTGCAATCTGTGTTGACATTGTTGACCCACTATTTATGGCAGCCATTGCCATTTACTACTACCGTCTTTCTATTTTGTTTTATTGTAGCTGTTATTGCGTGTGTTTTAACGTATTCTTTTGGAGGAGTGTGTTTTATGTACGTGGGCATGTTTTGTCAGTCGCAATTATGCGCTTTGTTTCGATTTGCGGCGTCCGCCATTAGCTTCGAGCGCCGACCAATCACAGTAAGGCTGCTCGCTCGCTGTTGGTACAAGACACGCTAACAGTGGGAAGTTTGACAGCTGTCAACTGGGTAAACTGTGTTTATTTGTAGTGGGAAGTCATATTACCACATACATATGACCGTGCGTGACTTACTTTCGTTTGATAATGGAACGAAATGATGGTCATTTCCTTAAATATTGACCAAATTATTTTCGGGTTTTTCGTGTTTTATGTTTTTCGGAGTTTTTTTTACAAAATTCTGACGTGATTACTGTAGTTAACTTTGGAGATAAAATGGCTTCTTTTGAATTTAAATTATCAAAATTCACCCTCGGAATTTACGTAGAGTAGATCTGCTGTAACCGTTTTCTTCACACCATCTGTAGGAGTGGCTTGCACTAGCTCTCGTTTGTACCAATTCTTGCATCCATCAAACAAATTTACACAGGAACACCTGTTTCGCTGCCACGTGCTTCTCGCCACAGTGAAGCTCCATCTCCGGCTGCCAGATTCCCACCGCTTACTATTTGAAGCTAGCATCTCTGCAGCGGAGTGTGCGCTGATGTGAAACTTCCTGGCAGATTAAAACTGTGTGCCGGACCGAGACTCAAAACTCGGGACCTTTGCCTTTCGCGGGCAAGTGCTCTACCAACTGAGCTACGAGCTACCCAAGCACGACTCACGCCCCGTCCTCACAGCTTTACTTCCGCCAGTACCTCGTCTCCTACCTTCCAAACTTTAGAGAAGCTTCGCAGGTGAGCTTCTGTAAAGTTTGGAAGGTAGGAGACGAGCTACTGGCGGAAGTAAAGCTGTGAGGACGGGGCGTGAGTCGTACTTGGGTAGCTCGTAGCTCACTTGGTAGAGCACTTGCCCGCGAAAGGCAAAGGTCCCGAGTTCGAGTCTCGGTCCGGCTCACAGTTTCAATATGCCAGGAAGTTTTATCTTTGGTGTAGTTGTTCCACTCTGCAGTGCTGCCATCGTCCTCCAGGGACAGACATCTCGTGGCTCCAAGACTGCGAACCTAGGGCTTAATAGCTGAGAGAAGTGTGTCAAGCTGTCTGCAATCTGACAGTGGATGGGAGGATTCCTTAGCGATGTGCCTTCCTTTTGCACTAACTACATTTGTGGACTCAGTCACGCACAGTGCCTTCACCGCAGATTGAAATCATGAAACTAGCTCCATCGCCGCTATGGTTTCTAATTCTGAGTAATGCAACCACCGTTGCTTTTTAAGTTAATCTGGGGATGTGCTAAGAAAGCGAAACGCGTTATTAATCATTTAATGTTGCAAGAGAGTCTGTATTTTAATTGGCACACGAAAATAAAATCACCTACTCATCAGCTCGCTTCGTTCCTACTTTTCCCACTACATAAACACATTTCTGGCGTGGGGGGACAAATTTCTAAAAATGACTGGTGGACCTCATCTGTTAGATGCAGAACTTGTCTAATATTAATCATTAAGCTTACGTAAGAGCTCGAATTTGTTTCTTTCCAGTTGTAGTCATTTAGCGAGATGTTCGTCGTGGGAAAAAGTATCTTCCCCAAGTCTTCTTGGGAAATCTGCTTTCATAATTTCGGCCGTAAACTTCTTCGTGACCCGCAGTGTCTCTCATGTAGCGTCTGCCAAGGTCATCTCTGTGTAACTCTGACATAGACTAAGCAAAATTGAATCGCAACGTGCCATTCTTATTTTGATTTTTATCATCTTCTCTATTAATGCTACCTGGTAGGAGTCCCAGACTGGCCAGTAATAAGCATCGGCGTAAAGACGTTTTTGTAAACTAGTTCTTCCGTAGGTGAATTACATCTTATAAGAATTCTTTCAAAGAATGTGTCTGGCATTTGCTTACAGCATTTGTCGACCTAGAAAATGAGCTCGAAACGTTAATTAGTCCACGATTTTCGAAATTCTCCGATAAATAGGTGGAAGATATAGAGGAAGACGCGTAATATGCAATATATACAAAAACCAAGAGGTAAAAAAGAAGGATGGAAGACGAAGAACGAAGTGCTCGGATGAAAAATGGTATGAGACACGGAGGCAGTCTTTCGCCCTTACTACTCAATCTACACATAAAAGAAGCAATGACGGAAATAAAAGAAAGGTTAAGGCTTGGGATTAAAATTCTGGATATCGATGATAAGATTCATTGATAAATTTACATACAAGAAGAATTACAAGACCTGTTGGACCGGGTGAACAGTTTAACAACTACAGAATATGGATTCAGGGTATACAGAAGAAGGATCGAAGTCGTGAGGAGTGGTAGAAATGAGGTTAGCGATATACTTAACATAAAAATTGGGTACCACGAAGTAGACGAATTTAAGGAATTCTGCAGCCTTGGAAGCAAAACAAGAGAAGGTGGACATAAAAAGCAGATTATCACAGGCAAAGAGTGGGTTATTGACCAAGAGAGATATGCTAGTACCAGACCAGCCTTCTATTTGGGGAAGAGATGTTTGTTTATGTACATTTACACCTCAGCATTGTATGGAAGTGAATAATGGACTGCGCAAAATTGTAGAAGAAGGGAATCGACGTGACTCAGATGTAGGTGGAGTTATAGGAGGATGTTGAAAATAGGTGGGTTGATCAGATAAGAAATAAGATTCTCCGCAGAATTGGCGAGGAAAACATGTGGGAAACAGTTAGGTGAAGAAAGGTCTGGATGATCGGACATCTGTTAAGAGTATAGGGAACAGTGACATGATGAAGGGACAGGGTGATAGAACATCTGTAAAGACATCAGGGAGAAACCTCTCATCAAGGAATATTCTCCGTGGTAGTAGAACCAGCTGTAGACTGTAAAAACTGTAGGCAAGACTAGGTGACTGCGGACACTTAGTCCCATTTGGTGCGAGACATCGCCGTTGAGTTACGTAGGTTTGGTTAGGACGTTCACAGTCAGAAAGACTCGAGCAGCCGAGCGAGCAGCGTTGTACTGCGGTACACAATTTGCGGTCGGAGAGTCGTGGAATGGGTGTTACCCGTCGAGTCAGAACAGGTACGGCAAACACGGCGCACTTGCGCAGGTGCTCTCCTCTGCTGAGAAAACGGACGGCCTTCGGACCAGTATTACGCGCTAAAATAACTCTGTCAAACTCACAAAAGCTGGATCGTGATCCCAGACTTTATAAAAGATTGCTCAAATGTTTTCGACGGGCCTTAGTTCCACGTTGGGAGGAAGTCGAAAGCAGACGCTCTACTTACCATTTATGTTGCAGTTTTATTTAGCCTTTTGATTTCGGACCAGTTACATTTTTCAAGCGTATTATGAGTTTATTGTGCAGACAGCGCGGACACTCGATAAAATGCCCAGCTTCGGACGACATGCACGCAATAGTAACGGAAGTACTTCTGTGCTTATAGGAGTGACAACTGAGCCACCATCACGTCGGGATGGACCGATCGAAAGCCATGCCTTGTAACAAATAAGCACGGACGGTTGCATTAAGGCCCTTATTGTCGTTACGGTCTTCAGTCTCACAGGCCAGCTGCAGCTCACCTTCCTAGCTCAACCACTACAAGCTCAGCATAAGGAACGTACATGCTGTCGTCAAACCTTTGTCCCCATGTACAATTTTTACCTTTCACACTCCCCTTCAAACTAACTATTCGTTAACACATCAGTACGTCCACTATCAACATAGGCCTTATTTGAGCCAAATTTTGCTATAAAGTTTTTTTTCCACGATTCATAGGTAACCGAATGTACCTATCTGATTTTCATCATTATGTCCTGCCTATATTTTGTATCCTTAGGATTTCACTTCAGGATAAGGCTGCACTCCTCAGAACTACTTTCAAAAAAGATTTCCTAACAGTTAAATATGTAATATAAGTTAAAATCCCTTGTTGCAGTTAGCCGTCTGCATTTCGTATCCTTTCTACTTCGGCTGTCGTAAGTTATTTTACTGCCCAAATAACAACTATTTTTGATACATTATGTTGTCATTTTCTAACCTACTTCCTTAAGCATCGGCTGATATCATTCAAGTAGCCAGCCGGAGTGGCCGTGCGGTTCTAGGCGCTACAGTCTGGAACCGAGCGACCGCTACGGTCGCAGGTTCGAATCCTGCCTCGGGCATGGATGTGTGTGATGTCCTTAGGTTAGTTAGGTTTAAGTAGTTCTAAGTTCTACGCGACTGATGACCTTAGAACTTAAGTCGCATAGTGCTCAGAGCCATTTGAACCATCATTCAAGTATATTCAATTACCGTTGTTTTACTCTTATTGGTGTTCATCTTGTAACCTATTTACAAGACACCACCCATTCCATTCTATTGATTTTCCTAATTCTTTGCTGTCTCTGACGGAATTAGGAAGTTACCCGCAATCCTGAAAGATTTTTTTATTATTTTATTTCTAACACCTGAACTTTCTATAGGGTTTCCTTAGTTGCTTTGCCGTTGTACAGACTGAATACTCATTCTTCAACTTCTCCCTCTCTTTCATGCCCTACAACTCACAAAACTGCAGTTTAGTTTTTGTATACGTTGCAGGTATACTTCACCGCTTCCTGCATTTTGTACACGATAATTTCAGAATCCCAAAAATCTCATTCAAAACAAGAGCGTCAGTAGCCTTCGCTAAATCTATCACAGAGAGTAAATCCAGCAGTTAGCTTTGCTTCGTTGTAGGACGACTCGCTGAATGGTTACGAAACAAAACCTAAGCTGTGTCCCTTTGCCTGACGTAATGTTCTGTGTCTAATGTGCTGGGCTGACACGGCAGTTTGGCTGCTTCCGCTGACCGACAGAGCCGCAGCGCGTTCCTGAGATTCTCCCTGAAGATGACAACTCAGTTCATTGTGCGAACTAAGTAATGGTATATTGTAAGGGGGAAAGATGGCAGTATTGTAAGTCTTTTCTTTAATCATCAGCCTTCTGATTGGTTCGCAACGACCCGCCACGAATTCGTCTCCTGTACCAACCTTTTCCTCTCTGAGAAGCACTTAAACCCTACATCCTCTACAATTTTATCCTCTACAGTTCCCTCTTGTGTCATTGAAAACATTCCCTGATATCATAGCATCATATCCCAAACGCTTCAGATTCTCTTCTGCTTCGTTTCCCTTGCTGTCCATGGTTCACTACCATACGTTGCTGTGCTTCAACGTACTTTCTCAGAAATTTATTTCCTAGGTTAAGGCCGATGTTTGATACTAACACACTTCTATTAACCAGAAATTTCCTCATTGCCTGTGGTATTCTGCTATTTATGCGCGCCTTGCTCCATCTGGTGTTTATTAGTTTGCTTTCAAGGTAGGAGAATTCCTTAACTTTGTCTCCTTCGTAGTTTCCAAGTTTTATGGTAAGTTCCCACTAATCTCATTTCTGCTGCTGCTCATTACTTTCGTCTTTCTTCAGTTCACTCTCAGTTCATATTTGTTGCTCAGTAAACTTTACGTTCCAGTACAAACACGCATAGGACACCTCAAATGAACTATGGCGTCCAGCGGGGACCTCACGAGACGAAGAGGATCGTCATCTAGACATCTACATCTACAGCTGTAATTGACAAACCACTGTATCCTATATGGCAGACGGTACTTAGTGAACCAATAGCGCTCGTAAGTGTGAAATTCCACGCTATGACGTCACATGCCTTCTACTCCACGCTCATGTCGCTGTCAATTCAGTGTCAGGAAGTCTTAACGCAAGCGTTCCGTGAAACGTAATAAAACAGCTCTTCTCTGCCTACTCGTAAGTTCATATTCTTCTACGTCAATGTTTTACAACTGGCAGTTAAATTTTTAACGTAGGTGCCACATAGCTATCGCTGGTTTTGCAGGCGAAAGACACACGACAATTTTTTTCTTCCATAGAAAATCTACTTGGCTACTGTTGACCTACAGTTCTTCTATTGTAATATTTTACTTGTGAACTGATTGTTTGCTATAATACGTCAACGTAAGATAATTTCAAAAAATCGAGGGATGTATCGCAGTGGTTAAGAAAGGACTGGTATTGAGGGCGAGTGCCGTTCAACACCGTTTTTGCTATCCGAATTTGCATTTTCCGTGATTCCATTAATGACTCGAAGCAAATGGCAGGGTTCACTACATTCGACAATGTCACCAACAGTTTATAATATTAAAACTATTTTATTCACAGTCATTGCGCACAAATTTATAAAAACACGTGTAATTAAATTCATTGAGCGTTGAAAAGCCTTAGATCTGCATATTAAGGTGCAGAAATCACAACCGAGCACACTACTGCGTTACCAATACGTAGCCACAGATCGGAAGACGTTCATCGCTGAATCAAATTAATTACTTGTACTTTTAAGAAACTGTATGTGAAGCACTGTGAATAAAATGCATGATCCGTTCGTTTTCAGAGCTCTACATTTTCCAAGGAATTACATGTTCAGATGCTATTGATGCATAGATAGGATCTTGAAATCGCCAACGTGCATTTTACACTCGACAAATGCTCTGTGAGTGCCCTAGTCGAAGCGATAGTCAGGCTCGCTTCATATTGTCTGTAGCAATACCCGTCAACGGTTATCGCAGCAACAATGTAACGAACCACGCAGCGTTTGGATACCAAGATGGAGACCAAGCCGATGAACGGAAACATTGTAGATACTTGCAGCAACGTGAACCGAAAATCAGTACAGATAAACTAACCTAGCCTCACCTTAAACAACATTATCATCATCATCATCATCATAGTCATCACCACCACCACCACTTTCACTTCTAGACATTAGTATAATGCCGGTTAGGCTTCAGAAGTGGTTGTTGAACCCATCTAAATTTGGGCTTACCAGGATTACGTCATCTTCATCTCGGCCTGTATTTCAATAGCTGTATCGCCAGGCTTTCTTGCAACATTCAGCTCTCATGTTCTTTCCATCTTTTTCTGTATTTCTCTGTTGAGTTGTTTGTGCCTTTTATCACTTTGATTATTCTTAATTTGATCCTGACACGGTCAAATTTTCACTGTTCTTACTGTTCTTAGAAATCTCATTTCAGCTGTCTGTATTTTATTCCTAGACCTCTTTGTAAGAACCCAGGTTTCACTCCAGTAGCGTAGGGCCGTAGCTTTATAGAACTTAACTTTTGCCTCCTTCCAAAATCTATTCCTTAAGGTTCTGTTAATAGCGTTTCAGTCTTTTTATGATGTCTTCGGTGTAGGTATTAAATAATGTCATAAGCTCCCCACTTGTCTGACCCCCCTTATTCACTGGTATCATATATGAAATTCTTGCACTTGCTCTGATCATTGTTTTAGTGTCTGTGTATTCATCTTTCAGAACTTGTTTGTTGTTTTGGATGTAATAATGTTTTTCTAGAACGCCCCACTACATCTGCCTATTTATACGATCGAAGGCTTTCACGTAATCTGTAAGGGCTATATTCGTTTCCATATTAAATTCTTTCCTTTTCTCTGTTACTTTTTTTAATAATGTATACTCTGCCTCTGCAAAGAACAACGCAATAGTTCTGAGTCGAAATAAGTAACAATTGTGCTCATGAATCGGCGTAACGAAGGCTTCGAAAACGAGATACGAACTGTCCTATCCGGCCTGGGTATTTATTTCCTGTAGAGGTCCGACGGTCAGCCCCACGTGACGTGTGTGTGCCGTGATCCCTACTAGCGGATTTTTAATTATGCAGACTCGGGTTTAAGCTATAATTACAAGCGAGCCAACATGCTTACCGTAAAATGAGTTACACCAATACTTTTCTTGTTTTATTCTGCAGTAGGCTGTATGGAGCAATTTAGTTTTAAAGTTCAATATATATATTTTTATTTTAGATTGTGGCGAGGATTGTCTGGTTTTCCGCATTTTCGCTATCCGCTCCTCACTTTAAAACTATGTAGTTTGAAATATATTTGTTCGATGTTAATGAATTTTCATTATGTTATAGAGAGATATATTGGTAGATATATTGGTAGTGGAAATCTCCAGTTACAGAGTTTTTCACTCACACAAAAAACGTTCTTAAGATTTTGCTAAAGTAACTTTACCTCAATGCAAGATAAACATATAAGTGAAAGCGTCACAGTGGTCGTAGCTTCGTATAGCCACAAACAAGACCTTCAAAATAAACGCACGCTTTCGGTTATGTGTTTGTCTAGGACTGAGAAAAAGTTACTTTAGAAAAATCATAAGAAATTTTTTGTGGGTTATTGAAAAGTTCTGTAACTTGAGGTTTCTGCTACAAATACATTTGCCTATAACCTATTAAAATTTCATTAACCTCGGACAAATACATTTTAAGCTATATAGTTCTGAAATGAGCAGTTAGTAGCGAAGACGCCGGAAATCGGACGATTCTGACTACAATCTAAAATAAAAAGTAGATACTGAACTTGAAAAACAAATTTCTCCGTGTAGTCTAGCGCAGAATAAAACAAGAAAAATATTGGTATAACTCATTTTGCGATAGACCTATGGGTTCGTGTGTAATTAAAGCTTAAACTCGAGTCTCCATAATAAAAAATGTTGTAGCAGAGGCGCGGCAGCCGAGAACGGAGACCAAACGTTGTGACGGCTTATTACAACGAGACTGAATGTCACCCGCTGGTGCTGCAGGCACGTGTCGCGGAAGGGAAACATAAGAGGTGTAGAAAAAGTGTCGAATATTTTTGAAGATGGTAGTACCCACCAAAACAAGGAAAAGATGTCTAGTAAACGTTAAGACTTGCGAGCACTTGTTCGTCTCCGATATTGTGAAACACATCTCTTCTGCTGCCACTCTTTGCTTCTCGAGCAAACATAGGCTCTCAAAATGCACATCTTAAGATCTATGAGTACTTGCTCAATAGAGGAGATGTGTTTTGTAACAATGGAGATGTGCAAGTACTTATACGTCTTAAGATACACATAACTGGCCATTAAAATTGCTACACCACGAAGATCACGTGCTACAGACGCGAAATTTAACAGACAGGAAGAAGATGCTGTGATATGCAAATCATTAGCTTTTCAGAGCATTCACACAAGGTTGGCGCCGGTGGCGACACCTACAACGTGCTGACATGAGGAAAGTTTCCAAATGATTTCTCATACACAAACAGGAATTGGTCGGCGTTGCCTGGTGAAACGTTGTTGTGATGCCTCGTGTAAGGAGGAGAAATGCGTACCATCACGTTTCCGACTTTGATAAAGGTCGGATTATAGCCTATCGCGATTGCGGTTTATGCTATCGCGACATAGCTGCTCGCGTTGGTCAAGATCCAAAGACTGTTAGTAGAATATGGATTCGGTGGGTTCAGGAGGGTAATACGGAACGCCGTGCTGGACCCCAACGGCCTCGTATCACTAGCAGTCGAGATGACAGGCATGTTATCCGCACGGCTGTAACGGATCGTGCAGCCACGTCTCGTTCCCTGAGTCAACAGATGGCGTAGTTTGCAAGAAAACCATCTGCACGAAGAGTTCGACGAGGTTTGCAGCAGCATGGACTATCAGCTCGGAGACCATGGCTGCGGTTACCCTTGACGCTGCATCACAGACAGGAGCGCCTGCGATGGTGTACTCGACGACGAACCTGGGTGCACGAATGGCAAAACGTCATTTTGTCGGATGAATCCAGGTTATGTTTACAGCATCATGATGATCGCATCCGTGTTTGGCGACATCGCGGTGAAGCGTGTATTCGTCATCGCCATACTGGCCTATCACCCGGCATGATGGTATGAGGTACCATTGGTTACACGTCTCAGTCACCTCTTGTTCGCATTTACGGCACTTTGAACAGTGGACGTTACATTTCAGATGTGTTACGAGCCGTGGCTGTACCCTTCATTCGAACCCTGCAAAACCCTATATTTCAGCAGGGTAATGCACAACCGCATGTCGCAGGTCCTGTACGGATCTTCCTGGATACAGAAAACGTTCGACTGCTACTCTGGCCAGCACATTCTCCAGATCTCTCACCAATTGAAAACGCCTGGTCAGTGGTGGCCGAGCAACTGGCTCGTCACAATACGCTAGTCACTACTCTTGATGAACTGGGGTATCGTGTTGAAACTGCATGGGCAGCTCTAGCTGTACACGCCATCCAAGCTCTGTTTGACTCAATGCCCAGGCGTATCAAGGCCGTTATTACGGCCAGAAGTAGTTGTTCTGGGTACTGATGTCTCATTATCTATGCACCCAAATTGTGTGAAAATGTAATCATATGTCAGTTCTAGTATAATATATTTGTCTAATGAATACCCGTTTATCGTCTGCATTTCTTCTCGGTGTAGCAATTTTATTTGGTCAGTAGTGTACATTTTAAGAGTCTGTGTTTATTCTACAAAATTTGCCTTGATTTGGTCTATACTATCTCCTCCCGACAAATTTGGAAAGCAAAGAGCTTGCATTAGAAGAGACGTGTTTGACAATATCGAAGTTGAACAACCGACCATAACTCGAAAAGTGTGCATTTTAGAGCCACTTGCCATCGCGCCCTAGAAATAAGACGGCGACGACACAACGTCAGCGTTGAGTGGGTTGCCGCGAACGTCGCTCCTACGGAACGGACGCAGCGGGAAATTTGAGTTCCGGAACTCGGCGGACAGACCAGCAGGTGGCGACAACAGCCTTCCTACCAGGCCACGAGAGGGTCGATGACTTACCTCATCTCTTCCTCGGACTGCAGTGTCACGTACCGAAAATACTCCCGCACGCATCCTACCGTTAGTCAGCTATTTAGGCCAGCATGCGAGCTTAGCAAACCACTCCCGTCGCAGCGAGCAATCGACGTGGTGATTTCAGCGTTGCTTCACTGTGGGCCCCGAAAACATCTTCCAGGATAGCACGCCGCCTGCTCTGTTTGTTCTAATAGATAAGAGAGTGGCAAGACTTTACTTTGTATTTCTCTCCTTACCGGTTTTAGAAATTTACTGTACAGTTTTGGCGTTGTAACTTCTCCTGTGAAATATGACTGTAAGGTATTTTGAAAGTGTTTGCTTTCACGACTTGAGCTATTGTGCGACTCTGTATAATATCAAACCCAAGAATTAAGGAACTATTAAATGCTTGTTTATTCCAGTCTTTGGTCTCAATGTAACGTCCTTCGAGTATGACCGGTTTCAGTCAGTAATAACCATCTTCAGACCTAAATATGGTTCAAATGGCTCTGAGCACTATGGGACTTAACATTGGAGGTCATCAGTCCCCTAGAACTTAGAACTACAAAACCTAACCAATCTAAGGATGCCTTTGGCACAATTGTTTTATTAATCTCCATTGCATGATGTAATTTTAGATTTTTTACTTCTGATGAAGGTATATTTATATGTACCGAAACCTTGGTCAAGAATTTTAATAAATTTTTATCCTGCGACTGTTTTGGCTGTCATCCTTTAACGTGAATAACATAAGGACATCACACACACCTATGCCCGAGGCAGGATTCGAACCTGCGATCGTAGCAGCCCCGCGGTTTCGGACTGCAGCGCCTAGAACCGCACGGCCACCGCGTCCGGCTGTTCAGACCAGTTCTACACCATGTTCTAATGTGATAAAGCTGTAATGGCATCGTCAAAACTTATAAATACACTCACTACACTTTTGACGATGCCATTACGACATTATGACATTAGGACAGGATGTAGATCAGATCTGAAGATCGTCATTTTTGACTGAAACCGGTCATCGTCAAAGGACTTCATATTGTGACCAAAGATTGGAATAAATAAACATTTGACAGTACCTGGATCACTGTCCGTATTCACGACTATGTCGCAACGTGTGAAATCAGGGAACTTGTTGTATGTTGAACTTTACTCAGACTTCACGATTCTGCACACCTTCGAAGAGTGTTGTGCTGTCATTTACCAGTTCACGATTTTTACGTGTTGAGGAACTTAATTATTGTTCCATTAAGTTTCGGGTGTGCAGCCGCAGGAATTCTCCTTCTTCTTCTAATATTTCGGCTATATCACATTCAGCCATCCTCAGAGTTAGCCGCAAGTCTTAATTTGTTTGCCGCTGAAGAACTGTTGTTTATTTTTCACTTGTTTATTTTGGGACTAGGAGGAACTTTACTACCATAAAATATAGAAGACTTTTTTTAAGTTGTGTTCGAGGAATAAACTTGTTATATTTTGACTGCTTGTCTCTCTAGTGCCTGACATATTACCCCTATTTATTGGACTTATTTTTCTTGTTTAGGTGGGTAATACCACCTCTCTAAATATTCGAAACTTTTGTTTAACAACCCTGTATAAGCGGAGCAGAGGCGAATGGGGAATCATTCTAGCGACAATATGGGGCACGAATGGGAAACACACTGCACCTTGACAAAGGGCAGATTACTATTGGCCAGGAGCGGAAAACGAGCATCGAGGAAGCGGTAAAGGGGTCGGCTGTTCACTGGCTACTGTCGTAAGCATCTGTGGAAAGTGGCTGAACGAGGTGGCAAAGTGGTGGGCGGCCGCACCTCATCACGCAGGGCAGGCGGCGGTCTGTGGAAGATGTGGCGACCGAACACAGTGCTGTCTAATGGCTTCCAGAGACAACAAATATTAGATTTTCAGTACTTCGCGTAATAATATATCGCATTTAAAAATGCCGGTGCCGGTGCAAACATTTCGAACCATACCACTGAGTGCTTGTGGATGAACGTGCGAGTCTGTAGCGGACTACCCCTGGACCTCAGGAGTGGCTGCGTCGTCAAAGGGCTGCGAGTTCAGGGTGGGTGGCAGGTCCAGAGACAAGCAGCTATCATAATGAGCTTGTACATCAGCACTGCGTCCATATGGGGAGCTGCGATGCCCCCCCCCCCCCCCCCTCCTCTTCACAGTCCCACGGAAAGAAGGCTGGCAGCCGGCCGGGAGATTCCTACCGACCAGCCATCTGGCAAAACTCGTCCCAGTTGGGTGAGCCACAGCACCGTCATCAGTGACGCATGGAGATGGACAGAAAGCTCGCAGAAATAGCCCAACCGTCGGTGAATGACCACATGTGGGTGATTGAAGCGTGCAGCGAGGAAGCACGCCCATCGGCTTGTCAGAAGGCGGCTACAGCGTCCGGGGTACGACTCGCTGCCCCTGGCTGCTGCTGGAGTGAGCTGGTAAGGCCCACTGCGTTGCAGTACCGGGTGTGGAGGGTGGGCTTAGCACAAGAGTCTGGTACTGCGCCAGAGACTCGAACCCAAGGGTGCCGTTGGTGGTGTATCCCCGTTTTCCTGGTAGACTGCTGGGATGCGTATGAATCTGCTACAAAAGAGACAGCTACCGTATCAGTTATACCTGCGCGCCGCTTTTGATCACGCACTCAGCAACACCCCTGAAACACCAGTAAAGGAGAAATCCCTTTGTCTGTGTATGCATTACTGTTGTATCGGCAGGTGACACACATCAAGCCTAGCCCATCTCCCAATATTGCAACATCGTTGTTGCTTTAGCCCAAATCATGACATGTCTGCTCACTAACTACCAGCCGTTAATGCAATACTCCACCGCACCATCTCTCACCTGAAAATGGTAGCGGTGCTAAACCTGCTTCTTATCAAGAATCATCGGCAATTACGACTGCAGCATGCTCAGGCTCATCGAGGTTGGACAGTGGATCAATGGGAAGCTCTAGCCTGGTCGGATGAATCACATTTCCTGTTACACTTGGTCCAGTTACACAGTCATGCAGGCAAACAGTTGCTCGCAATATACACCGCGCTACGGATGCAGGTCGGTGGAGGCAATATTATGCTGGGGGACATTCACCTCGGCTTTCATGCTGTTTGTGGTAAATACCACGGATGTCAGCCACCTGTGGGCTACCTACATTGTAATGTGAGTCACGTACTCACCTTTGTGTTCGTTGTGATCCCCGACGGCATTAGCGTCTTCCAGGAGGATAACTGTTCGTGTCTCATGAGTAGAATCGGGCTGCAATGGTTTGAGAAGCATGGTAGTAAACTCATGTAGATGTCATGGACACCAAATACGCCCGATCGGCCCCGACGGAACAAATTTGGGACACTATCGATGACCACCTCTGCAAGCCCAGTCGCCCTTAACTTACGAGAATAATCTCAGCTGAGCGTAGAAATCTGTTGCCACATACACTAAGTGATCAAAAGTATCCGGACCCCTGGCTAGAAATGGCTTACAAGTTCTTGACGCCCTCCATCAGTAATGCTGGGATTCAATATGGTGTTGGTCCGCCCATCCGATAATTGCTCTTCAACAGTGGGAGGCAAGAAGGTGCTTCAAACATCAATGTAGGCCTGTGCTGTGATAGTGCCACGCAAAACAACAAGTGGTGCAAGCCCCCTCCATGAAAAACACGACCTCATCATAACACCAGCGCCTCCGAATTTTACTGTTAGCACTACACGTGCTGGCAGATGACGTTCGCCAGACATTCGCCATTCCCACACCCTGCCAACAGATCGCTACATTGTGTACCGTGATTCGTCACTCCATACAACGTTTTTTCACTGTCCAATCGTCCAATGTTTACATTCCTTACACCAAGCGAGGCATCGTTTTACATTTACCGGCGTGGTGTGTGGCTTGTGAGCAGCCGCTTGACCGTGAAATCCAAGTTTTCTCTCCTCCCGATTAACTGTCGTAGTACTTGCAGTGGATGCTGATGCAGTTTGGGACTCCTGTGTGATGGTCTGGATAGATGTATGCGTATTACACATTACGACCCTCTTCAACTGTCGGTGGTCTCTGTCAGTCAACAGACGAGGTCGGCCTGTACGCTTTTGCGATGTACGTGTCCCTTGACGGTTCCACTTCACTATCACATCGGAAACAGTGGAGCTAGGGATCTTGAGGAGTGTGGAAATCTCGCGTGCAGAACAAGTACCAGCCAATCACCTGACCACGTTCGAAGGTCGTGAGTTGCGCGAAGCACCCCATTCTGCTCTCTCCCGATGTCTAATGACTACTGAGGTCGCTGTTATGGAGTACCTGGCAGTAGGTGGCAGCACAATGCTCCTAATATGAAAACAGTATGTTTTGGGGGTGTCCGAATACTTACGATCTCATAGTGTATTACCAAGGATGTATCGAATCAATGTGAAGCTGAATAGTTGCTGTAATGCGCTTCAAAGGTAGATCAACACGCTATTAAGGACGTATAATCTTTCGGCTCATTACTTTCTGCCACACAATATCACCACTCTTCGATTCTGTCTGCATATCGCTTGTTTCGGAATGATTCGTTTTAGAAAGGTATTTTCCTTTCCCAACTGGATGTGATTTCCTTCCTTCCATTTTTTTAGGACGCTGATAACGCAGGTTCAAGTACATATGTCCCTTCTTGCGTACTCCCTAGCTTGTGAACATATGTGTCGAAAATACAGTACTTCCCTTACAACAAATATCGTTGCTATCGTCATGCAGATTTCCGAAGTGGAGCGCGGATTTTCTGCCTCGGTACGTGTATTGAGAAGCGTCAAACAGCTCGTTTCCCGTTGGCAAGCCTTGGCGGGGGCTGCTTTGCTACATTCCCACAGCTGCGGAGCTCTTCTGTCTAAGGCCGCGTGCTGTCCTTGGCTGTGGATGCCGTTATAGCTGGCAGCCGGCAATCAGTGTGTCTACCGACCGTGTCTAGCCACACTCACGGAGTACGCCCTCTGGGCAGAGCGTGAGCGCTCGTGTCTCCCACAGCCAGATCACCTCTAGTGTTTCGCAATTTTAAACATAGAGAACAAAATGTAAAGACACAGGCTGGTGCGGACCTTGCTGTCTTTTTGTGTGCAGAATACAGTAGATGACGACAGATACAGTTGCAGTGAACTGGGCCTTTGGTGCAGTTCCTATTTTAGTATAGTTTCCATTTTGGTTGTTTCAGCGCCAGTCGCAACCACAGTGAACGATTACGACTTGACGACAAACGTGCTGTCCATTCATTTATTCATCCTGCTGCCATGAAAAGGGTCAAAATATAAATTAAGAAAAGATAACAGCTAACAGGAAAAGCTTACACTAACTCGATCTCCCCACTGTGTTAAAAATAAACTATCATTACTATCTGGTTTTAAACCTCTACCAGTGGCCGTGTTTGCGGATTAAATTACGGTAATTCATGTCCGTCTAATATGTAATCAACTGAGCAAAGATGCTTCAGCGCCCGGTGAAATCATCAGTTGCTATTTTTATTACAGTTTAATTCCATAGAGTGTCGTGTATTGTGACTGTAACACCATCTTTTGTACGCCTCTGTTGTAGGGCGGAAATAAAAACAGCACAAGCGAGCTTATTTTCGAATTGTTTCGACCTTAAACCACACCAGGTCGACAGAGACCTGTATTACTAAGCGACTATCGATGAACCCGGAACTCTTTAAGTTGCCTACCTAGGGCCTCCCAGGGGCGACAAAAATTAGATTTTTAATACTGCGCGTTATTGTTGAATTTAAAATGTTTTAATAAGCTACTCGTTAACAGGTACGATCTTATGTTTGAAACACAATAAGACAAGTATTACAGTTAGAAACTATGTGATTGTCTTCAGGATGCATAACTGGTGGCGCGCAAATACTTGGATTTCATTCATTCAGTATTTGGGAATTAGAGCACTTACTGACTTCCAGCAGACTTTAAACATAATTTTAAACCTTTTGCAAAACTTTTTCTTGCTGACACCCGCCACAAAATTGTGAAAGAAAGAACCATTATTATTTTCACTGCTCATACAGTAAAACTTAAACATCAGACCCGACGCGTTAATTTATGACTTATTTACTATGGACTCTGTTCGCAGCACAATTTGCAGATAATATCCACATATTCTACTGAATGTACCTGAAAAATTATATCATTGTACGACACATCATTCAGGAGACGTGACGTCAGAAACACTGAGACGTGTGAACTTCCTTTTTCTTAAAACGGAGCGCAAATTTCACAGACTGTATTCAAGCAGTGTTTCATACTGAAAGAACTTAGTGGCTTACAAAAAACAAAGTTTAAACATAACTTCAAACCTTTCCTCAACTTTTTCTAGCTTAAGTATTTAATGTCAAATAACGGCTAACACGTTAATTCATTATAGTGATATGAACAAGCGTCATGATTTCACGATATGGTTCAAGCGCTGTGTAGATGTCTGTCGCATGTCTGGGCGAAATCTGAGGAACGAATAAGCCGCGACCATACATCAAAGAAAATTCACCAGCAACTGAGACAACAGACTGGGAAAGCCTTCATTATACAGTGTTGTAATTTTTACATGTATTTCAAAGTTTTCTAACTTGCTTAGCTGGATAAACCCCCTTACTGCGAAAATTTAAAAAAATCGAAAAGATAATGAACAATAGACTTTATAATCGTTTACTAAAAGAAAAAACATTCAACAGCAAACGAGTTCGATTTTAAAAGGAACGGTTTACCTGAAACGGCTGTATTTATCTTGACAGAAATATATATTAGAATCAATAAATAACAAATTCCTGCCATTGGGAGTACTTCGTGACCTGGCTAAAGCCATTGATTGTGTGAACGATAATACTTTCATCCAAAAATAAAGTATTATGGAATAGCAGACATTGCCGTTTAAGCGATTTCATCTTATTTGAAAGCCGCAAAGCGAAATCTGTCTATTCTATGTTAATGACGTAACAGTAGTCACTAAGAATTTGAAGCAATGAGACATTGTGTACCACAAGGATTGGTTCTGGGCCATCTGTTTTTTTTTCTGAAAGACTAGATAAACGATTTCTCACTTTCAGTTTCAGAAGATCCAACTATTTTTATGATGCAAGTAAAGAAATGAAAAGTGGTACCAGTCCCTTTACAGAAAACACAACTAATGAAATGCTCAGAAATATCAACAGATTGAAAATAGACTTATTTTTCACCTGTGAAACACTGTGAATCACTGTTAGACCTTCATAATTACAGAGCAACAGTCTTAATGGAACTATCAGTTTCACTGCCATATATTCAAAAGCGAAACTGTTCCGAGTTCGATGGCTCACCTGTGGATAACTGGGGGAGCAGTGGAAATGTCGCAGTTTGTAGCTAATGACGACCAGGAGCGAGCCCAGAACTTCTTTGATTTTTAACAGCGAAACTAACTAACAGTTCCGCTAAGTCTGGCTGCTCCGAAACTACGAGAAATGATGTAAAGATGGACCGCACTGCCCGTAACCAACCAGCTTGAAATAATACAAACATCGACTGACAGACGAAAAGTTAATTCATTTTCTACAAATAAGGAACAGCAGATGATTCAAGAAAAACTGAGTATCATTGAATTTTGACTCATACATGCAGTAGGGTACTTCTCACAAAACTCCACAAGCTATAAAAAAATAAGGTTCTTCAACGATGACATACAAAATGTAGGATGTAGTAATATTTATTTTGAAATACAATAAACGACAACATTAGTTAGAAAACATGCTGTTTAGTATTAAGGATAAACCTAGTTCAATTTCGCTTGCCGCGCACATGACCACTGCTACGTGTGATTTGAAAATAAAAAAAAAAATAGTTCATTTTGCTTATTTGCATTAACTGATGACTTGTGGAATCATATTTTGGGGAAAGTAAACTTGCATCGATAATTTTTCAAAGTGTTCTATGTGATCTACGATAATTGATTATTGTGTCAGTTGTATTCGCAGAACATCTTGCCGAGACCTCTAATAAAAATTTGCAGTTAGATAACTGTTGCACAATACATTTAATTATTTTGAGTTTTCGTTATCAACGTTTTACCTTCTTTAAACGAAGTGTGAATATAACATTAGGACCAAAATCAGCTTCTGCAGAGGCTTCAAGGGCTTAATATTAGTAGAGGAACATGAGTATTTGAGAGCCTGACCATGCACATTGTCATAACGTGGCGGGCTGAATTAAAGAACATAATTTTTGGCACCGCTTTCTGCTCCACTGACGGATATCTCCTCAGGACCTCTGAAAATCAATGTTTTAGGTTATTGTGTAGTTTGAATTAGTGTTGTGAAACGTTATGCTTTGGTGATGATGTATAGTGCTTAAATGTATAGCTGTGACTTCTTTCTTCATATCGGAGACCATTGTCTGCGGAATGTATGGAAATGGCTGGTGTAATGTAAAAGTCATTCACGATCTGCAGTGAACGTCCTTGAATTTTAGTTTTCTTGGCACGCTGCCTCATCACCAGGCCGCCTGTTGTTGCCCTACTCAGCCTCTCGCTCTCCCCTCCCCTCCCGGCAGAACCACAGGTGCTGGAAATATCCCTGGACGGCGTCCTTGCTCGCGTAATCAGCGATTAACAAGGCGGTGTAATTCCAGCGCGCAGAGGCAGCGACAGAGGCAGGTAACTGGAGACCGCTGCCGCGTGACCTTGACCGCCGCTCTTCTGTTTGTGTGTCCACAGCGCATGCGCGGGGAGATGCCTCTGACGCCGGAGCAGCTGGAGGCAGTCTTCGACTCGCTCGACGTCCACGGGAACGGATACCTCACCATCGACCAGTTCCTCGCCGGCTTCGGTGAGTACCAACTACGTCATTCCAATTGCTTACCGTCCTTTGCTAAACCCCTGCTTGCGAAACCCCATACAGTTTATTTCCAAGCGCGCTCGTATCTAGCCGCGAGGTGTCAGCTACCAGGATGGACGTGTTCAGTGTAGAACATTTTGTACCTTCCATTCTCCAAGCGGTAGAAGGGGGAGACCCGGCCCATTACAGAGCCTCCGTTCTTTTCGAAGAAGTACCAGGCTAGCTTGTAGTGGGGCAAAGAGATTCCCAGTTGGGATTACAAACTATGGCTTTTGCCTTAATCCGTGGGAAATCTCCCGAAAATCTGGATCGAAATTGGGGGACTGAAACTACTTTTAATTTCTCAGAAAGTGGTGTTCATTGACCCATTCAGTATTCAAACTCTTATGAATGTTTATGTGTATGTGTGTTTTTGTGTGTATCAATCTATGTATCGCTTTTGAAGAAGAGTATGAGTGAGGCATAGGAAGTCACAGATGGGAAGATTATGGATTTCTTTTGGGATAAACAAGGTGGGCCTTCCGAAACCCTTGGACGAACTGGGGCATTACAGCCCTTGTAATCCATTTCTGGGGCAATGATTTTGTGGTCATATACACCTGATGAAGATCCAGTGGCATACATAAACTTCTTTTCATCTGTAAGTTGGCTTCGCGTGACATCCCTCCCTTTCGTGTGTTAAGTCCGCCCCCGTTAGCTACGTGGTCAGCGCGACAGAATGTCACGCCAGGGGGCTCGGGTTCGATTCCCGGCTGGGGCGGGAGATTTTCTGCGCTCAGAGACTGGGTGTTGTGTTCTGCTCATCATCATTTCATCCCCATCTCCGAAGTCGCCCAATATGGCGTCGAATGCAGTAAGTACTTCCCCTCGGTGGCCGAACTTCTCCAAATGGGGGACTCGCGGCTCATAATGCTGTACGCTCACTTTCATTTTTCCGTATAGGAGGTTGCTAACCAACTTAATCGTCCAAGCTCCGGTGAATACAAGGGAAACGCTAGTCTGTTATGCCTCACAGATTTGCATGTGCGGAAGAGCCTGTGCCGTCAAATGAGAACGTGTGGATGAGAGAGTGTGTTCACCTGTGCAGGCGACCGAGACAAATACCCGAAGTTACGCGATATACCTACACAGGTGATGAGTGTGCAGATCAGCCGCTGCTTTTACATGGTGTCAGTTGTTCGGGTAATTCGTAATGATTACATACCGGGTGATCAAAAAGTCAGTATAAATTTGAAAACTTAATAAACCACGGAATAATGTAGATAGAGAGGTAAAAATTGACACGCCTGCTTGGAATGACATGGGGTTTTATTAGAACCAAAAAAAAGCAGCTCATGTTGCTAGACGCGTGTAAGATCACTTGCACGTGTCGTGTGGTGGTGTTCGTGTGTTCAGCCGCCACTTCCGACATGTTTGGCCTCCCAAGTCCCCAGACCTCAGTCCGTGCGATTATTGGCTTTGGCGTTACCTGAAGTCGCAAGTGTATCGTGATCGACCGACATCTCTAGGGATGCTGAAAGACAACATCCGACGCCAATGCCTCAGCATAACTCCAGACATGCTTTACAGTGCTGTTCACAACATTATTCCTCGACTACAGCTATTGTTGAGGAATGATGGTGGACATATTGAGCATTTCCTGCCAAGAACATCATCTTTGCTTCGTGTTACTTTGTTATGCTAATTTGCTATTCTGATCAGATGAAGCGCCATTTGTCGGACATTTTTTGAACGTTTGTATTTTTTTTTGTTCTAATAAAACCCCATGTCATTCCAAGCATGTGTGACAATTTGTACCTTTCTATCTACATTATTCCGTCATTTATTCAGTTTTCAAATTTATAGATCCTTTTTGATCACCCTCTAGATAAAAAAACGCATGGCGATGGAACCAGAGACTAACGTGATAGTGGAGAAGAAAGTTGCATACTGAAAACTAATGGAATCCTTGAAAGAAATAGAACACACTGTCGACCAACTGACAGTTCAAATGGTTCTGAGCACTATGGGATTTAACATCGGAGGTCATCAGTCCCCTAGAACTTAGAACTACTTAAACCTAAGTACCCTAAGGACATTACACACATCCATGCCCGCGGCAGGATTCGAACCTGCTACGGTGGCAGTCGCGCTGGTCCGGACTGAAGCGCCTAGAACCGCTTGGCCACCGCGGCCGGCCAATTGACAGTAGTTCCCGAAATAAGTGCTGGAATTAACTGTCGAAAGAAACTCAAAGAAAGCGAACCATACTTTGAAATCTAGAAGTAGTTTCAGATCAATCTGTTGAGTTTCTTGGAGAAACAAGGTAATTTAGGAAACTCGTATTCAGATATTTAAAAAATCACAAAGATACTAGAATTAAGTAAAAAATAAAAATATCCTGAAAAGAATTGGATGGCCCGAGTCCCTGTCCTGCTATCCAGATTTAGGCGTCTCTAAATAGCTTACAGCACGTTCAGTTCCCTTTACCACTGTTGCCTAAGCCGAGTTTCTCCTCCGTCCCTAATTCTCTCCTCGCCGACGGCTCCATAAACCCTAAATTTCTCTTCTTTCGTATAACAAACTGACACTTGAATACGCTTCTCTTATCTTCATGCATTCTATACACCACATAATACTTTTTTTCCCTGTGTTAAGACAGTCAGGGCGTGACAGACCTAGATTATCATTAAACAGGCATGGTGGAGTTTATGGTGAAACGATGAACTGACTGAATCGTGCATCCACAGCAGAAGTCAGGTTGATTTGACAGGTAAACCTGTACACCCGTGCATATAGAGGTCCAGCTGCATGCGTGCCGTAGACTTACACGATTCCTTCCTTGGAATATATCCAGCTGCCTCGGTGTGAATCCTTCAGCGACGTCCGCGCATATCAGGGGCCACCATACTCTTGATCCTCTTTGGTACCGAAGTAATCTCTGGGAACCGTAACCATACTGACCGTCTTCGTAGCTGATTGTTTAACGTCCCTGCCTCCCATGCGGAAGGACTCGACTTCGATTCCCGGTACCTCCTCAGGTTTGTTCTGAGTGATATAGAGGTCTGGGAAGGAGTCTAAACAGCCTCGTGAGGTCAGATCAGGGGCTGCTTGAACTCAGAAGCAGCGGCACCATCAGGATTCACCCACTGGCACTGACGACCGGAAGGATTGCCGACACGCTGCCACATTCCCCATGGTCACAGGTGGCTCCTCGGAATGCCTTGCAGGCAGTCGTCGCCCACGCGGAGCAGGTCTAATCAATGAGTGGTGCCTTCACATAAGTAACACGATAGTAAACAACAGGGAATATTCGATGACTCACCAGGCCCTCTGAATGGAAGTCTCTTCTTTTTAACTTGGAATGAGATCAGTTAAGTAGTCCAGCTGAAGGTAACGACCGTACTATGTCTAGTTTTACTTCGGCCCAGCTTAGTTCGTTCTAGTCATTCAAGCAAAATGGATCCACAACTAAACGAAGAAAACACTTCTAATCGCTTGCGAGCTCGATGAATGCGTAAGTTACATTTAGAGGCTGAACGCTCGTAAGCTGCAATACGAACAAGTTTTCATACTGGCATTGTTAAATTAAGAACGTCAACATTAGCGTGGCAGTTACAACTGGAAGGAACGTTTAGCATTACGACTAGCAGCCACACCAGTGGGTCCGAACTGCAAAAGAAGTACCGGGTGCAGTTTTTTAACTATTACTTCTTGTAGCCAAAGTCCGAAATGACAGCACGCATCTTCTGTAGACTGTGCTCATCGTATGCTAAGACTTATGCAAAATGTGTGGCAGAAACTTGTAATAATGAAACAGCGAGTTACTCTTATTATGCTTTTTTTTTTTTTTTTTTTGGAAACGATGTTTCATTCAGCTCTCCTCGCCAGCTTAACCTGTACAAATCCCTTCATCTCTGTGTAACTACTGCAGCCTACACCCATTCGGCTCTGCTTGCTGTATTCGCTCTCCCTGTACAATTTTATGCCCCACACAGCAGCAGGGTTCGTCGCATCAACCTATACCTACTAGCAGTCTAGTTTTTAATTTTTTTTTTTTGTTAAATGAGAAAGCTTTTTCTCTTCCAGTATATTTCCAACCTCAAAATCAGTCATATACATCTCATCTTCAGCATTCTTGTGTGGAATTACATTTGAAAAACTTTTATTCTATTCTTGCTGAAATGTTTATCGCCCTTGTTTAACTTGCATATGAGAGTACATTCCAGATAAGTATTGTAAGAAAAGATGTGCTATCACTTTCATTCTTGGTACTGGCAATCTGCTCTTTGGCCATCGTCAGTTACTTTGCTGCCCAAATAGCAAACTTCATCTACTGATTTTAGTGTCTCATTTCCTAAGCTAACATCCTCGGCTTCGCCTCATTTAATTCGGCTACACTGAGTTACCTCTGTTCTAATGTCCTTAATGGTCGTCCTATTATCTTTTTTAAAGACGTCATCCATTTTTCGTACAACCGGCCTTCCAAGCACCTTGCCGTCTCAGGCAGAATTAAAATGCACTAGCACACCTTAAACTTTTTGTTTTTCCTGTCTGAACTTTTATTCCTTTTTCTGGTCAGCATATAGTGATGTAGATTGCAAGATACGGGCGACGCTAATCACACGACTCGTGGCTTTGCAGTGGGCCCATTCTTTAGTGGTGGTCTTCTGCCACTACAGGTTGATGTAGAGTGCCTAATGAACGGCCGCTTTATTAATAACTTGGCTGTAAAACTACTGGAAAAGTCTGACGCAGCTGTACGCCACTTGGATTATTTACATTTTTCGTTGGTACTGAGGGACCTTTCCTCGTGGACGAAGAAAGTGCGTGACGCAAAGTCAGCGGCTGCGGTGTGTAAAAAACTGTTCTTCTGCGGTGGGGCAGGTTGGAGTGCCTTGCCGTCCCAAGTGGAAACCGCCAGTTTCCCTGGGCTGTGTGTTCCTGATTGTAGCGAGGGAGCCGAGAGTCCTGCATCCGGCCTGCTGATACGCAGATGTGAGTCACACACTGCAAATACCAAGTGGAGCCCGTGACTCACCACGGGATCACGCGGTCAGCTCGGCAGGAGAGGAACACTCGAAGCCGATATACAGTACGAGTGCCGTAGTCATCCGTAGACCGACGCTCGACATCGTTACCCAAATTAAAAGTGCACGAATTACTAATTTCGCTTCGTGATGGGCAACGACAAATAAATCGTTAGTTCTCGCTGTCGTGGTCAAACATCGGTTGAAAGTCCGTCATGCCTACTTTGATAGCGGGCCGTTGTGGCCCAGCGGTTCTAGGCGCTTCAGTCCTGAACCGCACGACTGCTACGGTCGCAGGTTCGCTCGGACATCGGTGTGTGTGATGTCCTTAGGTTAGTTAGGTTTAGGTAGTTCTAAGTTCTAGGCGACTGATGACCTCCGATGTTAAGTCCCATAGTGCTCAGAGCCATTTGAACCATTTCAACCTGCTTTGACAAAAAAAATATCGTTTTGCCCGCGGTGATTTTGAAATATTTTAGTTTTCATGACGCAAAGGAGATTTAGACGAAAGAAGGCATTACACATAAAGTAAATCTAGACAAAATAGCAATTGCAATAACACGAATGAAAATACAAAATGGTAAAAAGGAAGAAATTAAATCGAAGTAAATATATAAAAATAATAAAAGCCACTTTGATAAATATTATAGATGAAAAAAGAATGAAAAGAAAGAAAGTGGGAACGAATGGAAAAGTTAGTACAGTGCTGTGATTCAATTGAGGCGGCAAAGAATTAGAATTAAAAAATATATAAATATAAACCAGTTAATTGAATAAAAATAATGATTAATCTTTTCGCTAAATATTATTCAAATGTGTACAGCTTATGTAGCCCAATCACCGAAGACCAAAAAAGGTTGAACAGGAGAAAAAATTCATGTAGTCGCAAACTTTTGTTGAGTGGTAGGGAAGAGGACCATAAAAACATACTGAAAGTCCCCACCGGTCGGATATGAGCGTAGGAATGGGGATGTGTGTGAAGGCCACACTTTTGTAGGTTTTTTTAATATCTCTAAAACCGCGGATGCTAGCGAAAATGTTTCCCAGTACAAAATTAAACTACATCAAATTTCCTATAGGAAAGGGCGGACTCATTTTTCCACTACCATGAATAATTTCCGCTTCGCAGGGGATGGAG
Source organism: Schistocerca gregaria (assembly GCF_023897955.1). Lineage (NCBI taxonomy): Eukaryota > Metazoa > Arthropoda > Insecta > Orthoptera > Acrididae > Schistocerca > Schistocerca gregaria. The sequence continues at coordinate 1,203,377,307 of NC_064920.1, read as the reverse complement.
AAATCGGAATTATTATAGTTATAACGGTATAAAATTAATTTTTCTTGTTAAATGAAGTGGATTAAGAACAAATTTGAAGTGCAGGACAGCCGTATTAAGAAATATATTATGTTCTGTTGCTAAAGGACCGAGGGCGGGAAGTGGGAGATAGAAGCTAAAGGGAAGGTAGGTCGCTGAGTTGTCGTCACGCGCCTACCTCTTTCATAGGTCTGGAAACTGAAGGGTGACCAGCTGATTCCCTGCTCTCTCTACCACCACTATCTGAAGCAACTACGTGGTGTATCACAAAGTTGTGCCAGTCCTCGGCAGGGCGCTTAGGAATCGCTACCCGGTAGTGTTCATTTTTCGCGAAGTCCGTTAACAAAATGGTTCAAATGGAATCGAACCCGGGAACCCGGGCGTGAGAAGCGAGAACGCTACCGCACGACCAGGAGATGCGGGCGTCCGTTAACACTACACGAAGTAGTAGCTGATAACACTAACACAAGAAATGGAAACGAACGGACTCTACGTAAGACTTTGCACACTCTTCTACACTGCTACAGGAAAATTCTTGTACGGCAGCCTTAGCGCTCTTCTGGGAAAGACAACTTCCCCCAACATTAGCAATGCTCAGACTTAGCTTATAGACTAAACCTTCCCAGCATTGACCGTCCACGTCTGTGTGAACAGACAAAATAACGTGACCTAGCTTCTGTTAATACTGCGCAGTTATTGGCAATTTATTAAACGACTGTGTATTTCCAGTGGTTAAGTGAGCTCTTACGTGGGAAAGTATAGCAGCTAGATCCCTCAGATGTCCACTAAACTGAAGAGCCTGTCCTATGTGTAACATGCTGCCAATATTTTTTCGACAATGTCGATTTCATTGTCTCTACTACCACTCGATGCGATACTTTTAACAGCGTGAGGGGTATCAAATTCATCACCCCGGTGTAAGCTCTTCCTACATCTGAAGAATCCCAGAGCCTTAAATTATCTCCCTCTGCAACAACAGTAGGTCGCCTACGTGTTAAGGAATTTCAGTCAAGCGATGCATACAGCAGATCATTGTTCTAGACTTGAACATTCCAAAAGACATAGTGATGCCACCTTGTCAGACATACGCCGGCGAACGGTGGCCGAGCGGTTCTAGGCGCTTCAGTCCGGAACCGCGCTGCTGCCGCGGTCGCAGATTCGAATCCTGCCTCGGGCATGGATGTGTGTGATGTCTTTAGGTTAGTTAGGTTTAAGTAGGTCTAAGTTCTAGGAAACTGACGACCTCAGATGCCCATAGTGCTCGGAGCCATTTGAACCATTTTGTCAGACATACTGTGGATGTTTGGTAAGTGCCTCCACTTAGTGCACCCCACTGTAAGGGTGTCAGCAATTCCTGAATAGATAAGATTTGTGCATTCTGATTGTGACGCAATTAATGGCGAGAGAAGTGCACTAGCTTTCTGGTCATTCCTTAATTCACCGCCAAGCGAGTACAACACAATTACAGTGCTTTACAATACGATAGGTCCACATGTAATAGTCCTATCTCTTTCCTGCCAACACTACATACGTCACACTTACAGATTAAACACCTCTCAGCCATTGTTTATAGGGACGTGTTTTACATCAAAGCTGACTTATCAACTGCAAATGTGTACTCAACTGAAAATAACTCTTATTATCTCGAATAAATACGAGCTCTGTCAAGAGAAGAAACCAGGAAATGCTGGGGAGGCACAATCTGTCTGTAAACTAAAAACCGGGGTGCGCTTGTGGTCCAGGAAGTTGCCTTTCCCGGAAAAAACGCTAAAGCATAGCAGCGCTACAGGATGACTAAGAACCTGTTTCCCCTGTGCATTGTAGAACAGCATGCACAGTTTTACGTAGTCTTCCCATATGCATTTCTTGCGTTAGTGTTATTAGTAGCTTATATAGCTATAGCGGTATTCCTCGTAGTGTTAACCGATTTTATGAAAACTAAACAGCCACGAGCATGCGTGCGCACTGGGTCGCCAGTGATTCATAAGGCGCACTGCGGAAGATCGGTGTAACTTTGTGAAAAACGCTGCAGTTGCCTCTTCTCACGTAGAGGAGTAGATAAAGTGGGCAATCAGCTTCTCACTCATCATGATGATGAATTGAAACACTGATTTGCCGACTGGTGTTGGTGTTGGGGATCAGATGAAAATGTGTGCCCCGATCGGGACTCGGACCCTGGATGCCTGCTTACATGGCAGACACTCTATCCATCTGAGCCACCGACGACACATATGAAGAGCGCGGCTGAGGGGACTTATCCCTTGCACGCTTCCCGTGATACCCACATTCTCAACTATCCACAATCATTCCCAACTGTCCACAATCTACATACACTCCTGGAAATTGAAATAAGAACACCGTGAATTCATTGTCCCAGGAAGGGGAAACTTTATTGACACATTCCTGGGGTCAGATACATCACATGATCACACTGACAGAACCACAGGAACATAGACACAGGCAACAGAGCATGCACAATGTCGGCACTAGTACAGTGTATATCCACCTTTCGCAGCAATGCAGGCTGCTATTCTCCCATGGAGACGATCGTAGAGATGCTGGATGTAGTCCTGTGGAACGGCTTGCCATGCCATTTCCACCTGGCGCCTCAGTTGGACCAGCGTTCGTGCTGGACGTGCAGACCGCGTGAGACGACGCTTCATCCAGTCCCAAACATGCTCAATGGGGGACACATCCGGAGATCTTGCTGGCCAGGGTAGTTGACTTACACCTTGTAGAGCACGTTGGGTGGCACGGGATACATGCGGACGTGCATTGTCCTGTTGGAACAGCTAGTTCCCTTGCCGGTCTAGGAATGGTAGAACGATGGGTTCGATGACGGTTTGGATGTACCGTGCACTATTCAGTGTCCCCTCGACGATCACCAGAGGTGTACGGCCAGTGTAGGAGATCGCTCCCCACACCATGACGCCGGGTGTTGGCCCAGTGTACCTCGGTCGTATGCAGTCCTGATTGTGGCGCTCACCTGCACGGCGCCAAACACGCATACGACCATCATTGGCACCAAGGCAGAAGCGACTCTCATCGCTGAAGACGACACATCTCCATTCGTCCCTCCATTCACGCCTGTCGCGACACCACTGGAGGCGGGCTGCACGATGTTGGGGCGTGAGCGGAAGACGGCCTAACGGTGTGCGGGACCGTAGCCCAGCTTCATGGAGACGGTTGCGAATGGTCCTCGCCGATACCCCAGGAGCAACAGTGTCCCTAATTTGCTGGGAAGTGGCGGTGCGGTCCCCTACGGCACTGCGTAGGATCCTATGGTCTTGTCGTGCATCGCTGCTGTCCGGTCCCAGGTCGACGGGCACGTGCACCTTCCGCCGACCACTGGCGACATCATCGGTGTGCTGTGGAGACCTCACGCCCCACGTGTTGAGCAATTCGGTGGTACGTCCACCCGGCCTCCCGCATGCCCACTATACGCCCTCGCTCAAAGTCCGTCAACTGCACATACGGTTCACGTCCACGCTGTTGCGGCATGCTACCAGTGTTAAAGACTGCGATGGAGCTCCGTATGCCACGGCAAACTGGCTGACACTGACAGCGGCGGTGCACAAATGCTGCGCAGCTAGCGCCATTCGACGGCCAACACCGCGGTTCCTGGTGTGTCCGCTGTGCCGTGAGTGTGATCATTGCTTGTACAGCCCTCTCGCAGTGTCCGGAGCAAGTATGGTGGGTCTGACACACCGGTGTCAATGTGTTCTTTTTCCCATTTCCAGGAGTGTACATAATTTACCTAATAGATATCTGCCCAACCACTCATTACGTGGAGACCTTGTGTTCGAGTCCCGGTCGGGGCACACATTTTCAGCTGTCCCCTTCGAGGTATATCAACAACACCTGTCGGCAGCTGAGGGTTTCAATTAATCATCATTTGTTGTAAAGAAGCTGCACGGTGATCAATGGTATGTGTTCTTTCGAGTACAGTTACTATATATATTCTCACTCATCAGTTTGCAGACCTATGAAGGAGTGAAGGAGGGAAGTTCATGGTGACAATCCGGCTACTTACAATCCCTCGCTTTTCTGCCCCCCTCTCCACTCCCCAACCCTCCGCCCTGTTACACCCCCTCCAGAACATAATTTGTCCCTTAACATGGCTCTACTACATTGAGTCTCGTTACACGCATTTAATATGTGTTCTTAATCCATTTCATTTAACAGTAAAGAGTAATTTAATACCATCAAAACACCGTTGCTAATAATCTGCAAATTTTCTATGCTTAAAATACTAGCCGCAGTGAAACAATGAGTCGGACCTTTCCTGTATGAAGTTTGACACAATTTCAATTTTTTAGTGGGAAACATTTTCACCAGTATCCGCAGTTTTCGAGTTTGAAAAAACAGCCTAAAAAGTGGCCTTTAAACGCACCCCCATCCTCACGATCACACCCCACCTGTGAAGTCTTTTAGTTGTTGTTCATGGCCCTCTCCTATACCACTGTACAAAAATTTGTGCCTACACGAATTTCTTCCCTTAATTTTCTTTCGTTGTCTGGACTACTGAGGGAACTCGAACCCGTATCCCTCGTTAAATAACTTAACCGATAGGCTATAGCGCCATTAAAAATGAGTGTTTTCGAAGCTTTGTATGATCACGACAAATTGTTTTTTGCTGGTTACTCGCGAAACACGGCCCACCAAGGTCAATGACTGTTGGCTGTGATACTTGAGACCCTAACGTACTCCACCAGGTCGTTGGCGCCAAAATGTCGATTCCATCCTATGGGACCTCCATTCAAGAAGAATATAAAACTATCAACTTCGTCAGTGGTAATATGTGAAATAAAAATATTAACTGAACTACAGAATAAAGACAAAAGAACCCTAGGGTCTTGTGGCTTGCGTAACACTTAAGAAAAGCTAGGATAGCCACCCACTCCAATGAAGACATTCTCCCTGATTTTTTTGGTAGCATGTCGGCCATTTCACAAAATCTTAAGACTCATAATATTCGTCTCATTGTTTGCTAAAATAGAGAACAGATCCAGTGTAAACTAACCAGTAAGTATATTCATTTAATACGTGTTGTCATGTAGTCCTCAAATCTGCTCAAATGGTTCAAATGGCTCGGAGCACTATGGGACTTAACATCTAAGGTCATCAGTCCCCTAGAACTTAGAACTAACCTAAGGACATCACACACATCCATGCCCAAGGCAGGATTCTAATCTGCTACCGTAGCGGTAGCGCGGCTCAAATTTGTACATGACATTGGAAGGTGTGGGAGGGGGGAGGGGGAGGGTCCTCCTACCGGAGCAAGAACCCACGTGTTACCAAGTGCCCTTCAGAATACTCTCCTACAAGACTCAGTTAGGGCGACCTAAGCGTGCCACTATGCTGAGAAATCCACACAAATAACACCATCGATACCCAAGTTGACCTTGATGGATACACATAGGGACATGATATGCAGCAAGCCGCGCGCAGTGGCCGCGTGGTTAGAGGCGCCATGTCACGAATTGCGCGGCCCCTCCCGCCGGAGGTCTGAGTGCTTTTTCGGGCATGGGTGTGTGTGTTGTTCTTAATATAAGTTAGTTTAAGTTACTTTAAGTAGTGTGTACGTCTAGGGACCGATGAACTCAGCTGTTTGATCCCTTAGGAATTCACACATTTGAATATGCAGTAACACAAGAGACAACTCGTGAGCCTCTGTATCCCCTGTCCGATGACAAAAGGCGGTTTTACAAGAACACACTGCTACAGATGCGTCTGCTACTCACCAGAGGATGCAACCAAGTCTAGGTCTGTCGAACATGCATCTCCCGACGTCAACAAAGGAACCATCTGAAATGAAGCGTCTGAATGGGAAATACTCGTAATTTCATGTGGTATCCCACAAGGTTCTATCCTAGGGCCACAGCTTTTTCTTGTTTGTATTACCACTCTGATATGAAGAGGTTGTCTCTCGAGAAGTTCACACTGGAACATTGTGAAGCCTGATGATTGCAAAAATAAATATTAATGACGCTGCAGCACCAAGACTACCAAAATCAGAAGTTTGTTTTGCTTGTAGACGATAGAAACATTGTATTACATGGCAAATCTAATGTTACTAGAGAAAGATACGTTAATGAAATTATCACGTCCGTGAACAATTTACTTGGGACCAATTCAGGTAACTTGGGCAAAGTTGTATACTTGCAGTTGAGACCCAGGAAGTGCTTGCCATGTAACATATACGTAAAATGTGAGGACATGCAATACACAAAATTGACCACTTCTTGAAATTAAAACATCATCTGTTCAGTTAGGAAGAGCAGCAACAGAACTGTTACCATGAATGATTTTTTGTTTGGAATGCGAATGTCTTCAGACATACGTGACATAAAATAAGCTGTAATGATTTTCTTACTTTCATTCGATATTGTCGCACGATATCAGATTTTGGGGTAAATACACGTCAAACTACACCAACGCTTCCGAATTCGAAAGGGTGCATTACGAATTATTTGTGGTGCGAGCTCAATAAAATCGTGCAGAAGTTTGTTCAAACAACTTCATATGCTACCTGTTACTTCTTAGTATATTTATTTCTTAATCAAACACATATTTCTTTCAAGTGAACACTCAGTTCACGGAATTAAATCCACGAATGAAATCCAATCTTTATAAAGTCACCTACTTTGATGCAGAAAGGTGTCTGTTATTCAGGGATAACCATTTTCAGTAGCTTAAAGATAGCACAGAGAATTAATTTGTGGCCAACTCCTCCTACATCAGTGATTAATTTCTTAACAGAACCGATTGATGTACTTACCCTTGCCCATAACCTGTTACAAGATCGTTGTGCAATATCAGACTTTGGTGAAGCTTTAGTGCAGTAATGCAATGCCTTGCAAGCTCTCTTTCTTTGCGATCTGTTGATACATAAACCTTGGTAATATATATGTTATGGATGTATATGCGTACTGCAGCAACTCGAGGTGGCGTGGACTCGTGATACTGAGCCACGCTGCCTAGATTGCCGTCCATGATTGTGAAAATGTTGCCGGCGCAGGGTTCTGCTCACGAACTAACCTCTCTCTTGTGTCCCGTAAATATGCGGTGGCATTCACGCCGGGCAATCGGGGTGGCGAAATCATTCGTTGGAACTGTCCAGAATGTTCTTCAGTCGCGAACAACTGCGGCGCGCTGCCATGGTGCACTGCCATCAATAAAAATTCCACTGTTGCTTGGGAACATGAAATCAATGAATGGCTGCATAAGGTCTCCAAGTAGTCGAACACAACCATTTCATCAATGATCGGTTCTGTTGGACCAGAGGTCACAGTCCATTCCTTGTAAAAACAGACCCCACCGTTATAGAGTCACCACCAATTGCCCAGTGCCTTGTCGACAAGTTGGAGCTACGCCGTCGTGGAGCCTGCGCGACACGAACCCTACCACCAGCTCTTACTGAGATCGAGACCAACCTGACCAGCCTACGATTTTCCAGTCGTTCAGGGTCAAATTGATAAGGTGAGGAGCCCAGGAAACGCGCTGACGCAGTGTCGTGCTGTTAGCTAAGACACTTGCGTCGGTCGTCTGTTGCACGGCCAATTAACGCCCAGTTTCACCGCACTGTCGTAACGGATACGTTCGTCGTATGCCCCACATTGATTTCTGCGGTTATTTAAGACAGTATTGCTTTTCAGCTTTACGCAAACGCTGTTGTTCATGGACCTTACGTGGGGGCCGGCGGCCACTGAGTTTTTCATGCCGGCCTCTTTCCGCTGTGGATCACGGAATACTGAATTCCGTAACGATTTTCGAAATGTAATGTTCGATGCGACTAGTTCTACCATTTCGCGTTCGAAGTCGAGTAATTACCGTCGTCTGCCCATAATCCCATCGGACAACGTTTCAGTGAATCACCTGAGTACAAATGACGGCTCCGCCAATGCACTGTCCTTTTACACCTTAAAAATCTTTTTTATTCCAGTCTCTGATCACAATATCAATTCTTTAGACGATGACCGGTTTCACCCCGTAATGACAATCCTCAGATCTTTTTTACACCATGTCCTAAAGTGATAAGGTCATAATGGCATCGTCAAAAACATATAAATAGAATCAGCACAGCATCGTCACATGGATTTAAAATAAGGTGTAGAATATGCCTCATCGTCCATATAGTGATTATTGCAACTGGCTACTCACTTTTACACCTTGTGTACTCGATACTACCATTACTTGTATATATGCAAATCATTATCCGATGACTTTCGTCACCTCATTGGATTTTGTTGTGCATTTTCGAGTTTTCCTGTCAGTCTCTGACGTAGATGTACTGGAAGAAGAGTGACTTTAGGGTAGACTGTCTCAGAAGCAGCGCTGCTTTTGGATGGTCCTACCGACCCCTTGCGTAATTTTACGGCTGCCAGGTTGCTAGTGCAGTGCTCGTTTCCGAGCGGCGCTTGCGTGGCGACGTATCCGGCCTTTCGACTTGTCTGTCCTCTGACGCATTACGGGACCCTGAACCCACGTCCCCTGTGACCGATGTCTGCTTGCGTTGTTGGCTCAAACACCCAGACTCGGCACACTGCTCTGGCAGGCATAACGGAAGAAAGAATGGAACTTCACTGTCACACCTGCTCGCTTCATACCTGCTGTGTTCTAAATGTACGGGAGGATGTACCCTACAGAATAATCTGTACTCTGAGAGCCGACATATGATGTGCGGCGGGGCAAAGGGGAGTGGCTTGTAAAGTAGCAGTGTCACCTCTACTGCCCCTATTCTATTCGCAGTTGGTACGCAAGAGCCGGCACGTGCCCCTGTGTATAGGTCCTTGCCTGACTGTAGGAAAATGGTTTTAACGAAAGATGAGTGTTACATGTTAGAAGAGGGAACGTACTTCCCGACTCGTTTTGGGACGCATCCTATCGTAAAATTCTGAGGAAGGCTGTCTATGATGCACATATAAACTTTGTGGAGCTTCTCGCAGTGCAGTTTTTGTGGCATTTAAGACGACTAAACAAACACGTGACGAATCGAGCAGAGCCGCGCGGGATTTGTCGAGCGGTTTAGGGCGCAGCAGTCATGGACTGTGTGGCTGGTCCCGGCGGAGGTTCGAGTCCTCCCTCGGGCATGGGTGTGTGTGTCCTTAGGATAATTTAGGTTAAGTAGTGTATAAGCTTAGGGACTGATGACCTTAGCAGTTAAGTCCAATAAGATATCACACACATTTAAACTTTTTTTTAATCAAGCAGTTTTTCTTGTTTTTTTTCTGTTCTTCCCTCCACCCAGTCTGGTAATGGTCCCAGGCCAACAAACAGTACTTAGGAACCAGTAGAACGAGGATTCACTGTCCGAACTCTGAAAGCCTACCACTACTTTAGATTTAATCCGTCAGTTCATAAGACACCAGTTTTCAAGCTCTGAAACATTCCTGTTTATGTGAAACCTGACCCATAAATGGACAGACTATCCCTTGGGGACATCAACGTCCTCGTAGCGCAACGGAATTAATTAGAGCTTGGTGGTGGTGTTAACATACGCTAAACCAAGACAAAACTGAAATAATTATCCTTAAAACAGATCTCTTGTGACTACTACTATCCGCTTATGTGAATTACCTCCTACTGCTCAATTCGTGCAGCACAAAATAATGTATGTAGACTCTGTATTCTGCAACACCTAATCAACTGGAAAGATGTGAGCCAGTAAGATACCTAAATACTGAAGTCTCCATCGCTGGAACAACATACGTTGAAGTTCTACTGCAACACTAACGTATCTGGACAGTTGAAAATTTCGCCAATTCTTCTCAAGTCATGACGAGTAAGCCGAAAGAAATAAGCTTCCATAGCAAGACAGTACTAAACCAGCTCTTCTTCTTCCAGATCTTTACCCAAAATTGTAGTTCTGCCTATTTTGTTTTTGCTATTTCCTCCAGTGAACCGTACTTCATGATCGAGAACTTCGTTAAGTCCTTTTTTCCCAACCCATCTTCTTTTTCTGAAATACATCGATAACTTTAGTAATTTTAGGATCCCACTTCCTTGATGAGCGTTCCCTATTATTCTATTCGAATCTGCAATAGAATTCGGAGACAATAAGTTTTTCTAGTAATACAGGCTGACTTTACATGTGAAAAAGTAAAGTGTCGGTTGAAGCAGCTTCAGGGATCCAGTTTCCGCAGCTACAGTCTACGTTTTGTTAGTCATATAAATTTTTAGCCGAACATCTGAACGAAACTGTTTAGTCACGAACACTGACTTTAAACCGTACTATACAAGACAACACTCATGCTGAAAGGCCTACCTGCCAGTATGTAGGAGAAGTAACGAAAAATGTAACACAATTTAGAAACTTACTGACAGTTGGAAATTGAAGCGGTTGGCTTGTGCACCCCGCTACAAGGTGTTATCAGCATCAGCTACTACTTGCAGTTGGTTGCATCTGATTTCTGGAGAATGCAGAGTGAGGAGGGCAGGGAGTCTAGTTTAGGGCACTTTCCACTGCTTGTTGTTAACTTATATTACAAAGTAAATTCAAGATAAAAAAAAGCGACCCTCCTCCGTAAGCAAAGTAGGTTTTTGATTTTCCTGCTTCCTACTCGTCGGATCTTCCGTTCAAGTGACGGTCATTGTTAATGGTCATACCTCTAGTTGTTGCTGGTTGCTTGAAATTGCTGTGAGCGTCTTTTAGCCGTTATACCAGATACTCGTATCTTATAGGACAGGCTGTCCGCCCCGATAGCTGAGTGGTGCCGGCACAGTAGCTCAGCGTGTTCGGTCGGAGAGCCTATTGGCCCCTGTAATAAAAAAACTGAGTGGACGGAACGAACTTGAATGGATGTTATTGTGACATCCGCAACGACCAAACACAACGATCAACAACGAACAAAATGCTAAAGAAAAAGTGGTCAGTGTGACGGATTGCCGTCCTTCAGGCCCGGGTTCCATTTTCCATTCCCGGCTTGGTCTGGGATTTTCTCCGTTCAGGGTCTGGGTGTCTTCATCATCGTCTCATCCCCATCCGGCGCGCAGGCCGCCCAATGTTGCGTCGAATGTGATAAGACCTGCACCAAGGCGGCCCGACCTGCCCCCGTAAGGGGCCTTCCGACCAAAGACGCCAAACGCCCATTTCCATTTCCGTAGTATTATTGACAAGAGGCCGCTTTTATCTCGGGCATACGGCACAAACCATACCCGTGGGGTAGAATTAGAGCTAAAAATAAAGCACCATTCTGTAGAGGGCGTTCGGTGTATTACACGACCTGTACAACCACATAAGAGTTGTTTAGAAAGCAGTTTACAAGTGGACAACGCACAAATGGCTGGCGTGCCGTCTGGTGTCTGCCGCAGGTGACTTCCTGCGCACGCAGCGGCGGCCGCCGAGCCGGGAGGCCCAGCTTCGATCGCTGGACGAGGCGGACTCTGGCGTGGGCATGCCCTGCGGCGCGCGGCCCTCCGGCTACCATGACGCGGACGTCGACGGCGATGCGGACGTGGCGCGGGACGACGACGTGGACGACGACGACGACCACGACCCCATGGAGGCGCTGCTGGCCCAGATCGAGGACACGAGGCTGCTCTCCAGGTGAGCTAGCCGGCTCCCCTTTGTGCAACCAGGAACACGCTCGCCCTAGCCGGCGACTCCCTGTGTACGAAAAGCAACACCCGCCCTTTGGCCTCCTGTGCATAAGCGTTCTATTGACATATCTGTGTCAATGCAAATAGGTTGGACAAACATTTCTGATCTTAATCTCATCCATGTTAACGATACATTTAGAAATAACGATTTTATTAATCAAGTACTCTACCGGTTAGGTTTTAGCAGGCGTAACACAAAACGCTTCAGGAATTTATTCACCGTTTTCGAGTGCTGAGTACGGTACGGCGTATATGTTGTTCTGTATCTCTTTCCCCAAACAACAAAGTATTGAACCTCTTTCATCAGACGTTGTTTACCCTAAACCTAGTTATGAATTCAAGTAAGCAAACACTTCCTCTTTCGTGCCAAAACCTCGTCATCTCACCGTAAGACTTACAGCAAATGTCTCAGTTATTTTTTTGGACGCTTTCCAATCTCTTCTTCGCATGCAGTTTTTACCCTCTACAACTCCCTGAGTTCCGTTGAAGTAATTCCTATCATCGTGCTTTCCACATGTACTTTCTGATTCTGCGGAGCACCTCCTCGTTTCTTACCACTCCTATTAATTCTCAACCTCCTTTTATACCTTCACATCTCAAACGCTTAGGTTCTCTTCTCTTCTGGTTTTTCCACCGTCCCTCATTCACTCACATACAAAGATGTGCTCCAAACGTACATTCTCAGACAGTTCTTCCTCAAATTATACAAGATTTTTGATATCAGTACACTTGCTTTGGCCAGAAATTCTCTCTGTGCCTGTGCTTGTCTACTTCTTATGTCAGTTTGCTATTTTGTGCTATTTGGCTCTGAGCATTATGGGACTTAACAGCTGAGGTCATCAGTCCCCTAGAACTTAGAACTACTTAAATCTAACTAACCTAAGGACATCACACGCACCCATGCCCGAGGCAGGATTCGAACCTGTGACTGTAGCGGTCGCGCGGTTCCAGACTGAAGCGCCTAGAACCGCACGGCCACTCCGGCCAGCAGTGGCAGATAACTGATTTTTATTGAGAAAAGGAAAACTACCAGAACACAATACCACGACCTCCTCTACTTTATAGCGCCCGTTTTTAGACGTCGGACGGCAATCTTCCGTTTCCTATTTTCCAGATACGAAGTGTATTACTGAGTCACTTCCGTAGCTGAGCTTCCAGCAAGTCTGCATTGTGAGATTCGCCACACGAAAACTCTCTCACTGCAACGAAGTTTTTCCTTAGTGACAGAACTGGAACGTGATGCACTCACGCGAGTGGTGCCAGGTGGGAAAATACCGAAACGAGCAGTATCAGCACGAGTGTCTGGAAACCTGGTGGCAGGTGGTAGAGCGCAGTGACGGCGCCGTGCACCCCCCCCCCCCACCCTCTCCCCCTCCGTACTACACCCAGATGACGCCATTGCCGGAGGTTCGACACGGCAGCCGGTAGACATCGCACAGCCCTCAGGTTCATGTACCAGTGTTTAGCTTTTCCGCTAAATCCGTAATGCTTTAGTTACTGCGAGTGTATGTCATGCAACACACAATCAAATTCTGTTGTTAATTCAAACAAGATTTCTTGTGTCCTCAATTTGCCATTTGACACTGCAAGTGCACAAAACAAAATGAAGTGATCGAAAGTCACTCCAGGTCGTACACCGGAGGACATATAGAGAAAAGTATAACGATTTCAAATCAAATGAAACCAAATGGTTCCAGAGACCCTTTCAAGTCTCAAATATCTTTGATGTATATATGCAGACTAAAGCGATGAATGAAAATTTCGACCAACGCCGGGTTTCGAACCCGGGACTCTGTTCACGAGGCATGTGCGCTAACCACTACACCACCCTGGCACAGTGACTTTGCACAACTGCACGGACTACCCTAGCAAGCGTCCCTCCTCAATCCAAACTCCCATTCACGCCTCACCCCTTCTGATATTCCCCCTTAACACCTAAGTGGCAAACCGTTCTGGCCGAGCGGCTCTAGGCGCTTCAGTCCGGAACCGCGCGACCGCTACGGTCGCAGGTCCGAATCCTGCCTCCGGCATGGATGTGTGTGATGTCGTTGCATAACACTACAACTGGATTTACGTAGCTTGTGCTATCAAATACCAGGTTTGATTTATTCTGTACTATGCCCCAACAGAACAAAGTAGCCCTGTCACACTACTGTCCGCTACTGCTATACTATAACCTCAAAGCTGGAGGCAGTTTGATTAGTGAAACTATTTTTACTCGAGCAATTGTAGTATAAAGAAGCAGAGGAATTTTGTTATGTTGACCGTGTTGCACCTAACGGAGGTGGCTTATCGGAAGTAAAAGTCAAAATCACGTAAATATTTAAACAGTAACAAACAACATTTTACCTTTCTACACAGTTCAAAGAATAAAGAAAACCGTCGCCAACCTAATTAGGCAAGAGAATGAGTAACATTCTTATGTAAGAATTGAAAATAAGTAACTTCAATGGACAAAACAGCCTATACTTTTGTCACTCGAGAGTGCAGTGAACTCTGACACCTGCATATGTTCACGGTAAGGTTGGATCTGACAGTGCAGAACAAACTATTTGCATAAATACAACAGATAACTATACACGCTATTACTTTCAGGGATTATTCAAACTGAATGGTCTTTATAACACTACTATTAATATTCACTGTAAAATTATAAATTGGACATAGGTTCAGTATTACTTTTCAAACATTTTCCTATCTGACAAAAAAATTGTGAATGTAGTTCACTGCAAAATTATGAACTGGTCATAGGTTAAGTGTCTCTCAGCTAAATACTTTTCTATGTAGAATGAAAGTTAGATGTATTTCACCAACAAACAATTTCTCACTGAATTTTTAATAAAAAAGTTGCTGTTTTCATACATAGCGGTCTTTCTATTAATTATTATCTATCACAAGTGTAAAGGATAAAATGTGGATCTTATTATACTGTTAATATGCACTTTCAATACACAAGAGGAACCCAATATTGTACAGAATTTAATGGAATAGCAAGAGTAATTAAATTTTTCTATAATTAAGTTACTTTGTACATTTGAACTACTTTCAATGGAGGGGGGGGGGGGGGGCTTAGTCTTGACCACTGTAGCAGAGCAAACTAAACACACTTTCAATGCACTAGAGAAACAAGTACTTAGCAAGCATGTACTTAGCAAGCATGAACATATAACTCAGAAACGGTTGCAGTTGTGAACTTTTACTGCACTGAAACATATATTTAAGATATTTGTAAGATCCTTTCAACAAACAATATTAATTTTAGCACACTCTAATGCCATATTAATTTTAATATGCCTTCAATAAAGAACACTCGGTAAACACTTTAGCGTGGGAGGGACCCTAAGGTACAAGAGTTCAGTCAAACTTTACCTTATATTTGGGTACACTAACACATCCAATGAGCTGATGCTTCACTGTACATTACTATAGTGTCCCATTACAGTGATTGCGCAATGTGGTGGCGATTGCATGTTGGTAGGTGGATTTGCAGGTAGAATTACTGGACTCTGACATTTCTTGGTGGCGATGATAGATATCAATTCCATAATAGTTCCAGCTCTTTATCCATCCATCCGAGGCATTGGAAAGCGGCAGGAAAAGCCTCTCTCGGAACCAGCACAGTACACAACTTTTACATGGGCAGTGCACAGTTTGGTAGCTCGTCCCCGACTGACTCTTTGTTAAACCTTTTCTACCTAGGCCAACCACAATTTGCGCGTGCTACACAATTCCGTTCCCGTGGGGAACGACAACACCTTTTACATACAAAATAACTAAGAACCCTAAGTGAAGGTCAGCAGTTTGCGTAACAGCAAACAAACATTTTAAATAGAAAAGAACATTTGCGTATATTGGTAGTTCTACACAAAATTACTTAATTAAAATTATTTAATTTTAAAGACAACCAAAGAGATTTTATGAGGAAGAAAAAGAGATTATATGAGGGAGACAAAAGATCATTTGCTCATATTGTGCATATTACAGAAATTACACTTCATTACAGTATCAAATTAATCATACGCTAATTACAGAAGTTCAACGATGGGATGTTGAACGAAACATAGAGTATGTAGTGTGTAAGCTATGGTGTTAAACTTGGTTTAAGTAGTTCTAAGGTCTAGGGGACTGATGACCTCAGATGTTACGTCCTATAGTACTCAGAACCATTTGAACACCTTGGCAGAAATTTACATTCGTCGCTTGCCTGCAAGTATACATAAGCTTCTTCTTCATCATCATCATCATCTTCTTCTTCTGCCTTTGTCTGCATCTAAGTGGGGTTGGCATTGTCACTACGGAATTTGGCATGGTTAATTTAAGGGGTGTGACCGGATGCCCTTCACTATTCCATATCCCAGGACGAAATATGTGTACGACAGCTGTCTGCATGTGTTACCCATGTGCAGAATGCGAATTTTTTCAAAGTGTTTGCAAATCGTGTAACTGAGGTGACATTTGGGAATGAGCCCGGTATTCACCTAGACTGGATGTGGGAAGCCATCTAAATCCTGCATCCAGGCTGGACGACACACCTTTCCTCGTCGTTAATCAGCCCGGCGGATTCGAACCGAGGACGGCACACTACCCGAAGTCCGGAAGCGGCGTGTTTAATGCACTCGGCTATCCAGGCATGTCAAACACATGATAATACTGAGGAACACACGTGACATTTCATCCAAGGAGCGGCAGGTGCTGGATACTGGCTGCAGTTAGCGGAACACATGTGCGGCTTTGGCGGGCCCCAGCGGACCAGCAGGTGCTGCGGCCCCTTGCTGTCTGCTCACCCGAGACTGCGAGGAGACCTGTGACGGGTGTTGAGTTCCTGGAGCCGTCGGCCGGCCGCAAAACGCGCGCTCTGGTCGCCCACTTGCTGCTCGTTTGGCAGCCATTGTGTTGGACCGGCCAGCCGGAGGCAGCGGCGGTTCCCCCGGCCGCCGTCGCTAACTGCTCCAGGAGGGCTGACAGGGGCCGCCACGCCAGCGAGAGACTGGTTCCAGGCCGATGGCCATTGTTGCACAGTAGGCGCGTCACCTTGGAGCGTTGCCTCGGTGCGTGCTCCAGTTTCACTTAGCAGGCAGGCTGGTGGAATGCCTGAAACACCCGACGTGTATAAGGGAGTATTGTTGTTTAAAGCCAAGAACGGTGACTCTGATGTTTGGGGAATGGGTGAAATAGTTTGTACAGCTGCGTACTGACAGTTCTTGAGGGAAATATGGTCTATACTCGAATCCTACATAGTTGAGCAGGTAGTGATTATACTTTTAATGTGTGTGTTGTTGAATGAACTGTGAGTGTATTTATATTTTATTTCTATTTTTAATTTGATTTTGGTTTCACTGCAAATATATGCGAAGACACGGATCATTGTTACATTTTACTGACACAAATCGAAATTTCGCGTCGTTATCCTGTAAATTGGTAAGCGTGCTACGAACAGCGTGCAGAATGGTTTGTAGGTGGCAGCATAGTGCAAATGCACACATACCGTCGCAGTATCAGGATAAATATGGCCGCCCCACTTGCGACTTGCACCAGGGATGAACAGCGTTCTGTTATTCGGTTTTTGCGTAGTGAAGGTGTGAAACCTATTGAAATTCATCGACGAATGAAGGTTCAGCACGGTGATCCATGTTTGTCACAGCAGCAAGTCTACGAATGGAGTACGAAGTTCGCAAATGGTGTGACTTCAGAGGAAGGTGCTCTTCGTCTAGGTCAGCACTACGATTTGTGACTCCACAGAACATTGCAGCAGTTGAAGACGTAGTGAAGGAAAACCGCCGAGTGACACTGAATGACATCGCAGCATGTTTACATATTAGTTATGGGTCAAATCAAATGGTTCAAATGGCTCTGAGCACTATGGGACTTAACAATGGACGTCATCAGTACCCTACAACTTAGAACTAATTAAACCTAACTAACGTAAGGACATCACACACAGGATTCTAACCTGCGACCGTAGCAGTCGCGCGGTTCCGGACTGTAGTGCCTACAACCGTTCGGCCACCGCGGCCGGCAGAATGGGTCAGCACACCACATTGTGCATGATGTGCTCCAGTTTCACAAAGTGTCTCCAAGATGTGTGCCACGGTAACTGACTCCTGAAATGAGAGAACGACGTGTAGATGCTTGTGAAGAAATTGTTCGGTGCTTTAAACGAGAAGGTGATGGCTTCCTTGCAAGAATCGTTACTGGGGACTAAACCTGGGCTCACTTCCAGCAACCAGAAACGAAGAGAGCGAGCAAGGAATGGCGACATTCCTCATCACCAAACCCAAAGAAGTTTCGAACAGACGTATCAGCAGGGAAGGTTGTGCTGACTTTCTTTTTGGACGAAAAAGGAGTCATTTTGGAGCATTACATGCCTAGAGGGACCACTGTGACCAGTGCATCGTACACAGATCTCCTGAAAAATCATCTGCGGCCTGCAATCATATCAAGGCGACGTGGATTGGTGTCAGCAGGTGTCCTTTTGTAACATGACAATGCAAGACCCCACACTGCCCGTACAACAGTTGCAACAATCACAGCCCTGCATTTTGAGTGTCTTCCTCATCCACCCTACTCATCAGACCTTGCCCCAAGTGATTTCCTTATGTTTGGACCACTCGAAGACGCAATAGGAGGAAAGAAGTTCCGTTCACCGCGCCACGCGGTGTATGAGTGGTTGCGCGGACTGCCAAACGTATTTTTTTCTGAAGGAATTTATGCACGTTGTAAGCGCTGGAGGACTTGCATTGAGCGTGGGGGAGATTATGTTGAAAAGTGATACAGCTTTGTGCCACTTCTGCACAATAAATAATATTTAAAAAAATATTTAAAGTTTTCATTTGACTCACCCTCGTAATTATTGAAGTTACTTAGACAGTTAATCATTATAGGTTACTTAGACAGTTAATCATTATAGGTTATATACACACAAAAAAGTATTTCACTATTTTCAGTACGTAAGGACCTACGTGTGCTTTAATTACGTCTTAGTGCAGGCCAAATCTGTGTCGTGTTGCACGAAACATAAATCGCCTTAATAAATCGTAAAGTCCTTTGAAAATGTCAGTTTCCTATAGATCATGAATGAAATAAATAATGTCGCCGATCTCCAGCTTCGCCTGTGGAAAGAACGGGATAATAATTACAATATATACAAGAAATGTTCAGTTTGCTGCCGGCGCGGCGTCTGAAATTATTTTAAAGCAAACGGGATATATGGTGGAGGTTACAGTTAAAATTAACAAGAGCAATACTTTAGACATGTATTGGAGCTCACTGCTCAAATAATAAAATACATACTCACCTTATTATGCAGATTGCGCGCAGTGGCGTCCTATTCGAACAAGACAAAGCAAGAGAGAGTTGGGCGCTTTTTGTTTCACGCCGATACCAAAAGGAACAATGATGATAATAATAATACTTATGTTGCAGATAATAGTTTTTCTTTATAATCACATTATTCCTTGAGTTTCACTTGAGAGTCTTTTACTTATGACAAATATAATTGCTTAATATCGTGCAAAAATATTTAAGAAATTATAGTTCTCGTAATCTGGGCCATGGGACATCATAAGCAGTGACACATAGCGGGCAGGAATGTGAACACGTCGGTCTGCTACTAAAAGTGGTAGTGGGACATTGTACTTTCTATTTCGAGCATGAGCCGGAATAATAGGAACATCAATAAGGATACTTCTTCGCGCTAAATTATGACAGCCTTTATTTTTATTTGCAGACGATCAAATTTATAATGTCATCATGTGACCAGATGCGGAACACGAGGTGTAGTTATCGAACAGAAAAATCAAGCTACAATCTTACAAAATGAAAATATCAATTCTTGGGAATTACATTAGAGGCATCAGCGGCACCTGTCGGTATGCATATTCAGAAAAGAGCTGCAGCAGGCATAAAAGCCGCATAAAATATCTTGAACATGACCAATCTGCGAAAAGCCCAGCGATAACATCATAGCCGGCCGCGGTGGTCTAGCGGTTCAGGCGCTCAGTCCGGAACCGCGGGACTGCTACGGTCGCAGGTTCGAATCCTGCCTCGGGCATGGATGTGTGTGATGTCCTTAGGTTAGTTAGGTTTAAGTAGTTCTACGTTCTAGGGGACTGATGACCACAGATGTTAAGTCGCATAGTGCTCAGAGCCATTTGAACCATTTTTTTTATAACATGATAATAAGCGTCAGTGGTGTCGGTTATAACGTATGGATCAGAAGCATGTGGGAAAAACTCTAAGATCGGCGATAGGAAAAGAAGAGAAAAAGACAAGACAATGTTCATGGAAAGGATACTAGAAATGGGAGAAACCACGACATCCTGACTCATGAAAGAGGCTTATTTCATTGAAGTCATCACTTTACAACACTGGATACCTTCAACAGGACCATATCAGAAAATAATTAACATCATGGATCGGAAAATGATGGAGACAAACCAAGAGCTCCTCAACACATAAGCCATGCTGGATAACAACTGAGCCAAAGAATATAGGAAGCAGAGGCATGTAACAACAATACTGGCAAAATACGGATTTCACCATAAAATATTTGCCAGAAAATAATTTCACGAATAGACAGAAGAGTGGAAAGGTGTCCTATGTGGGCAAGTATGTAAGAAATACCATATTACATGGTGTGACGAGAATTAAAACTAAGCCAAGACTAAAACTTATAAGGCTTGTATAAACTTGTATAGTAATGCTCAGTCTGAACGTATTTTTCTCGTTAGTAATAATGCGACACATTTTCCCCAACGACAGATGAATTGACGGAGACAGTGGTTCGTTTTTGCTGCTCAGGAGAGATTCCACCCCGTCGTCATTGTGGAAATGCCTGTCACGCACCAGCTTATTCATCCTAGGAAACCAGAAGAAGTCGCTGGGATCAGGAGACTAAGAGTGTTGAAGCAAAGTTTGATAGCCCAAAGGAGCATCATGTATGACAGTGCACAGAGCGGAAAGCGCTGGAGTGTTGTTGTGGGGCAAAAACACCCACTTGGACATCTTCCTGCAGTGCTTTGTCTTGGTTGACTTCAGTAACTTCGTCAGTAGATTTCGGCAGTGTGATCCTGTGACGGTTTGCCTCTTACGAGCAAAATTTGTTAGCACCACGCCGTGGGAGTCACAAAACAGAGGAGCACCTCGCTCGATGATGGTTGGGTCATCGCCTTTCTGGGCTGCTTGGTTTGCTCCTTGTCTTCGAGTCACAGAGAAACAGCCAGGACTTGTCCACGGTGATTAGGTGGCTACAGAATTAATCTGGTTGCAGGTCGTGACTGCTAATTGGATAGCACAGTCGATAGAGCACTTTCCCACAAAAGCAAACGTCCCAGGTTCGAGCCCCAGTCCGGCATACAGTTTTAACCTGAAGCGGGGTCGGCCTTTGGCTGTGGAGCGGTGCGGTACGTCCCGGCCGCTCCGTGTCGCGTTTCCGGGTGTGTTGTTGTTTACCGCGCCGGCGCGCTAGTGTTACGTATTGCCGTCACGTTCCTGACACACGATGGCTCTTTCGTATCGGAAAGCCACGATCAAGCTGCAGTTCGACACTACGTACTCTAGACCCAAGGCCCACGAAGTAGAGCGTTTTTTACGCGATGTGGTACATGTTGATCCTTTCGAGCTGATCGGTATCCACTTATCTATTGTCTCCAGCGTTGTATATCTTAAGTTCACTGACGACGAAGCATGTGACAAACTTCTCAGACGCTCGACGGCAGGTTATCGGTTCTGCCACTCAGACGGAAACGTGGGTGTGGTGACGCTTGAACGTGCTGGATTGGGAATCCAAAATGTGCGCGTGTTTGAGCTCCCTTTTGAAGTTCCAGCGGATTTGGTCACCCTTGCTCTTCGACCCTATGGAACAGTTCTCGGCCACACGGCCGAAAAATGGAAGACCTTCGACACCTACCCTGTCCTTAACGGGGTGCGACAAGTCCGTATTGACCTGCATCGCCATATTCCTTCGTATCTCACGATCGCTGGTTGCAGGGCAATAATTATTTACGACGGTCAGCCGAGAACCTGCTCCGGTTGTGGCCAGACGGGACACATGCGTACCGAATGCCTGCAACGCCGTCTCGCGCAGACACCCTCGACCGACCAGATTCGTCCGTCGACACCGACCTCTCTGCCGATTACGTATGTTGCGGCGGCGAGACGGGAGACGTCAGCTGTATATGACGACCCCACTGTATTGGTGCGAGCTTTGGAGGACCCTGCAGTAGCTTCCACGGAGCCCCAAGCGTCTTTCAGTGCTGATGCTACTGATGTCCTTTCGTCGGACCCCGGCGCACCGTCACAACGGCTCGCCGACGGTGCGATGGAAGTTGAAGCACAGGATGCAGCGTCCTCCCCTTGCCCTACGTCGGAAACAGAGGCGCGGCAGCGTAAGCAGAAATCACCCAAGCGTCATAAGAAGGGGCGCAAGACAACCGACGACGTAGAACAGCCCGAGGCGACACCGCTGGATGACGAGGTGCCTCAACCGCTCCACCGCGACGACACAGGCGACCCTACCGTCTCACACGGTTCGACGTCTTCTCCCACTACCGCTGGGTCTGGACCACATGGGGATGCGGGAGATCACCGCAGCTCCGACACCGGGGATGCACCCTTGCCTCCGTCTGCCTCTCGAGATCCAGTGGTGTCAACGTCCCTGGGCGACTGGGCGCAGGAGATGGAGTTGCAGCATGCGTTTCAGAACCAAGACGATGCACCGATGCCGATGGCAGCGTCTACGCGGCCGGCGACAGACGCCTAGGACGGCATGAGCACCTCTCGTCGCTGCCTAGCACTTCGCAAGACCGGCGCTCCACGTCACGACTACTGCCCTCCTGTCATACCATGGTCACCTCCCGAGACTTGATGGACCAGGCATACCGCCTCGCCACGATCAACGTCAATGGCATTACATCTGATGTCAAGACCCGTATGCTGAAGGATACGTTACGCGCTGCGGATCTGGACGTTGTTTTCCTTCAAGAAGTCCGATCAGGACTCTGTCTCGATGCCTACGGATATGACGCCTACACTATGCCTGCAGATGTGGGCGGCGGAGGTACGGCGATTCTACTGCGGGAAGGGATAATGGCCACTGATGTCTCCTATTAACGTCGGCGCGGGGGGTCGCACTCACGATTGGTACAGTACGTCTGGTGAACTTATATGCTCCTTCAGGCACCGGCAAAAGGAGAGAACGGCGCACCTTTTTTGCCGAAGATATAGCCCCGCTCTTCCAGGGCAATACCGACCACTTGGTAGTAGGCGGCGATTTTAATTGTGTGCTCCGCCCATCCGACCAGGAGCCACACTATACCACCTGCCCGGCACTCCAGGCACTTGTACAGGACTTGGCCTTGTTGGACACCTGGATCATCCAACACGGCGACCGTCGAGCACACACCTACTTTACTAGTCACTCCGCGAGCCGTTTGGATCGAGTCTACGTCACCCGCGGCCTACGATCGGCCGTTGTCGACGCTGAGATGTGGCCGGCAGCGTTCACGGATCACCTCGCATATGTGTGTACTCTCACCCTTCCCCGCCAGCGCGTCCGCCGAAGTAGGGGTCCGTGGCGCCTCAATGTGGCCCTTCTTGATGAGATAAATTGCAGACGCGCAGTCGAGTCCACATGGAGCACTTGCCACCGGCGTTTACCCGCCTACCGTTCTGTACTTCAATGGTGGTTACGGTGTGCAAAACCCGCACTGTGCCGAACATTAGTCAGCTATGGACGCGACCGAGCGCGCTGGTATACTGCGACTACTGATTTTTACTATACTGCGCTCCGCGAACTGGCTGTACAACCGCCGTCGCCAGAGCGACAATCAGCAGTACAACGCGTCAAGGCACAATTGCTTCGTATCAACGCCGTACGTCTTGCGGGTGTGCGGGTGCGAGCGAGGACGACTGATGATGTTCGTGGTGAACGACCTTCCCTCCACCATATCATTCAAGAACGCCGAAGACGCAAGAGGCAGCTCATTACCGAGGTTGAGACGGAGGACGGGCGACGCGTTGACGCACAAATGGATATCGTCCGAGGGTTCACACAGTCATATAAACTTCTTTACGAGAGGGAGTCCCACATGAATGTAGGGGTCAGGGAACTCCTATCTGACCTACCAGTCTCTCGGAACCTACAAGATGATGCTACGCTCTTGTCGGCGGTGACTTTGGAAGAACTGCGAGAGGCTCTGTTGCGTGGCTCTCCCAACAAAACGCCTGGCCCTGACGGCCACCCTCTTGAATTTTACAAGCGGTTCTTTGATCTGATGGCCCCAATGTGGGTCAGGATGTACAGTGAACTCCTGGACGCCGATTTTCAGGTACCATCTGACTTTACTGAGGGTCTCTTGATCCCTGTGCCCAAACCCGGCGGAGGGCGTCGCCCTCTTGATTTTCGCCCGTTGACAATGCTAAACACTGACTATAAGCTGTTGACACGCATGCTCCGTGAGAGGCTCAAACCTACGGTAATGGCGGCCATTCACACTGATCAAACCTGCCTCGGGGGCGACACTAACGTGTTTACGACTTTAAGCACCTATAGAGACGTGGTGGCGCTCATGCAAACTTGCCGCCTCCAAGGCGCTCTTGTTGCGCTGGACTTCGACCATGCTTTCGACCGCATTAACCTTGGTTTCCTGCGTGCTGTTATGGAACACATCGGTGTCCCTCGTCTGACGACGTCTGTTGTGCTTCGATTGATCCATGGGGCTGTCACGAGGATTTTGATCAACGGCTGTCGGTCCGCCCCCGTCCGTGTCAACAGGTCCGTCCGGCAGGGTTGTCCTCTTTCTGCCATGCTCTTCGCCGTTGCCCTCGAACCAGCTCTTCACGGACTACGGCGACGCTTAGAAGGACTTACCCTCCGTTCCGTAACCTTTCGATGTGGTGCATACGCCGACGATGTGATGTTCTTAGCACGGTCTGGTGACGAAATACACACGGCGTTTTCCTGGCTCCACCAGTATGGGGCGGTGGCAGGCAGTGTGCTCAACCTTCGGAAATCACGCTACATGGAGGTAGGACGAGGAATGCCTGCAGGTCTGGCCGTACCTCTGACAAAGGTCCCGATGCTCAAGTGTTTAGGGATATCACTCCATCGACAAATACAACGCACGGCGGCCTTTACGTATCGTATGGTCTTACGACGACTCCGTTTAGAGGCTCGTCTCAATAAATTCAGATCATTGAACATTTTGCAACGCGCCCAATACGTTAATGTGTACATGGCTTCTTACCTTAACCATTACGCCCATGTACTGCCGATAACGGACACGATGGCTTCTAGGATACAGGCAGTGTTTAGACACGTGGTGAACGATGGTGCTGTTTTCAAGATCCGTTTTGTTACGCTTACTTTACCCTTCGACAAAGGCGGTGTTGGACTCACTCACGTCAAGCACAGAGCGCTGGCACTGTATCTCCGTTCCATGAGGCGACTCTGGCTTTCACCAACAGCCAGTCTCCCAGGACTACTGATTGAAGAAGTGGCCCCACGTACGCTGTACGCACCGGTACCAGTTGGACATTTATCGCCCTCGCTGTCACACATTAGAACGTTTTTCGTAGAGCATAGCTATGTGTTGCGGGTTATATCGGAGACACGGAATCCGACAGCGAAGACTTATTATAGTGCTCTCCAGCACTGGACTCCGGATAACGACATTGTACGGCGCCACCCTACGGTCGACTGGCCACGAGTATGGCGAGCCATCCACGCGCCGTTCCTGTCTACTTTCGTGCGGTCGACGTGGTATGTGGTCGTTAACGAGAAACTTCCAACCCGACAACGGCTGCATGCCATTCACCTAATTGACGACCCTGTGTGCCCCCGTTGCACGACGTTAGACACGGACGAACATAGACTGAACTGTGGCCCCGCGCGTGAGTGCTGGAAACTGATCCGCCAGATCCTGGCTTTCCTGCTCCGCCGCCCCTACGTTTCGATTTTACCCCAAGAACTCTTTCATCCCGACGCTGTCTATTTCCCTATGACCCGGATGAATGCGGTTAATTGGGTACGAGGAATGGCGATACACTACATATACCGCGATGGAGACAAAGACGTCCTCGATTTATGGTACTATATGATCGACGAGTTTCTGGTCTTAACGAACAGACAGGATTACCGGAACCTTTATGCGAACTATTTGGGTTCGTCATTCATGGACCCACCACCCAGCTGGGGTGTGCCGGGTGTGAGAAGACATTAACTTGTAGATGTGATCTTTCCACGATTCCCCTATGGTAACAGAAACAGTCTCTGACTGTGTGCAGCGGCCCCGGGCGCTCCAACGATTGGTGGCTGGTGATGTCCAATGCAATGACGACCGCCCGTTCCTGGCCGCCCGCCTAGCAATGTGACCGCGGCGAGCAAGATGGCCCTGTTTAGTTCACTTTATTGGCAACCTTTTGCGCATGGCTGCCTTGTTTTTTTTTATGCATTCTCAAAAAAAAAAAAATGTAGTTAGTAGTTTGTGAAATAAGCATTGTAGGCTGTGATTATATTTTTGTTGAGCTTAATAATTAGTGTGTGTAGAAACACCATTTTCTGTAAGTATTCATTGACATATTTCTGTACATGTTATTTGCATAAGTGCCTTAGTACAACTTCACTTTTGTGGCTTTGTCATCGCATTTCCATGAAAGTAACCAAAAAGATGGGAGGTTATTTTATGCACACACTGATTTTTTCTTTTCTTTTTTTGTAACATTTTTATTTTCCATTTGAAGTGTAAAATTTGAGCTTAATTGTTATGTTCTGCACCACAAAGGTGAAGCTTTGTAAGACTTTTCCCAATAAGTTGTTTTCTTGTGTACTATTTTGTAATTGAATCTCATTTGTATTAAAAAATAAATTTTGTACTATGAAAAAAAAAAAGTTGGTAGATCACTTGCCCGCGAAAGGCAAAAAAAAAGAAAAAATGGTTAGCGCATCTGCCTAGCAAGCAGAACACCTGGGTTCGATTCCCACACCTGGTAAAAAAAAAAAAAAAAATTCTGCACTTTGGCCGTAAAATGTCGACCGACGAGGAGGTTCTGAAAATCGGCGCAAAAAAAAAAAAAAAAAAAAGCGATTCACGCGCTCGGTCCGGAACCGCGGGACTGCTACGGTCGCAGGTTCGAATCCTGCCTCGGGCATGGATGTGTGTGATGTCCTTAGGTTAGTTAGGTTTAAGTAGTTCTACGTTCTAGGGGACTGATGACCACAGATGTTAAGTCGCATAGTGCTCAGAGCCATTTGAACCATTTTTTTTATAACATGATAATAAGCGGCAGTGGTGTCGGTTATAACGTATGGATCAGAAGCATGTGGGAAAAACTCTAAGATCGGCGATAGGAAAAGAAGAGAAAAAGACAAGACAATGTCCATGGAAAGGATACTAGAAATGGGAGAAACCACGACATCCTGACTCATGAAAGAGGCTTATTTCATTGAAGTCATCACTTTACAACACTGGATACCTTCAACAGGACCATATCAGAAAATAATTAACATCATGGATCGGAAAATGATGGAGACAAACCAAGAGCTCCTCAACACATAAGCCATGCTGGATAACAACTGAGCCAAAGAATATAGGAAGCAGAGGCATGTAACAACAATACTGGCAAAATACGGATTTCACCATAAAATATTTGCCAGAAAATAATTTCACGAATAGACAGAAGAGTGGAAAGGTGTCCTATGTGGGCAAGTATGTAAGAACAGCGTGCAGAGTGGTCTGTAGGTGGCAGCATAGTGCAAATGCACACATACCGTCGCAGTATCAGGATAAATATGGCCGCCCCACTTGCGACTTGCACCAGGGATGAACAGCGTTCTGTTATTCGGTTTTTGCGTAGTGAAGGTGTGAAACCTATTGAAATTCATCGACGAATGAAGGTTCAGCACGGTGATCCATGTTTGTCACAGCAGCAAGTCTACGAATGGAGTACGAAGTTCGCAAATGGTGTGACTTCAGAGGAAGGTGCTCTTCGTCTAGGTCAGCACTACGATTTGTGACTCCACAGAACATTGCAGCAGTTGAAGACGTAGTGAAGGAAAACCGCCGAGTGACACTGAATGACATCGCAGCATGTTTACATATTAGTTATGGGTCAAATCAAATGGTTCAAATGGCTCTGAGCACTATGGGACTTAACAATGGACGTCATCAGTACCCTACAACTTAGAACTAATTAAACCTAACTAACGTAAGGACATCACACACAGGATTCTAACCTGCGACCGTAGCAGTCGCGCGGTTCCGGACTGTAGTGCCTACAACCGTTCGGCCACCGCGGCCGGCAGAATGGGTCAGCACACCACATTGTGCATGATGTGCTCCAGTTTCACAAAGTGTCTCCAAGATGTGTGCCACGGTAACTGACTCCTGAAATGAGAGAACGACGTGTAGATGCTTGTGAAGAAATTGTTCGGTGCTTTAAACGAGAAGGTGATGGCTTCCTTGCAAGAATCGTTACTGGGGACTAAACCTGGGCTCACTTCCAGCAACCAGAAACGAAGAGAGCGAGCAAGGAATGGCGACAGTCCTCATCACCAAACCCAAAGAAGTTTCGAACAGACGTATCAGGAGGGAAGGTTGTGCTGACTTTCTTTTTGGACGAAAAAGGCGTCATTTTGGAGCATTACATGCCTAGAGGGACCACTGTCACCAGTGCATCGTACACAGATCTCCTAAGAAATCATCTGCGGCCTGCAATCATATCAAGGCGACGTGGACTGCTGTCAGCAGGTGGCCTTTTGCAACATGACAATGCAAGACCCCACACTGCCCGTACAACAGTTGCAACAATCACAGCCCTGCATTTTGAGTGTCTTCCTCATCCACCCTACTCATCAGACCTTGCCCCAAGTGATTTTCTTATGTTTGGACCACTCGAAGACGCAATGGGAGGAAAGAAGTTCCGTTCACCGCGCCACGCGGTGTATGAGTGGTTGCGCGGACTGCCAAACGTATTTTTTTCTGAAGGAATTTATGCACGTTGTAAGCGCTGGAGGACTTGCATTGAGCGTGGGGGAGATTATGTTGAAAAGTGATACAGCTTTGTGCCACTTCTGCACAATAAATAATATTTAAAAAAATATTTAAAGTTTTCATTTGACTCACCCTCGTAATTATTGAAGTTACTTAGACAGTTAATCATTATAGGTTACTTAGACAGTTAATCATTATAGGTTATATACACACAAAAAAGTATTTCACTATTTTCAGTACGTAAGGACCTACGTGTGCTTTAATTACGTCTTAGTGCAGGCCAAATCTGTGTCGTGTTGCACGAAACATAAATCGCCTTAATAAATCGTAAAGTCCTTTGAAAATGTCAGTTTCCTATAGATCATGAATGAAATAAATAATGTCGCCGATCTCCAGCTTCGCCTGTGGAAAGAACGGGATAATAATTACAATATATACAAGAAATGTTCAGTTTGCTGCCGGCGCGGCGTCTGAAATTATTTTAAAGCAAACGGGATATGTGGTGGAGGTTACAGTTAAAATAACAAGAGCAATACTTTAGACATGTATTGGAGCTCACTGCTCAAATAATAAAATACATACTCACCTTATTATGCAGATTGCGCGCAGTGGCGTCCTATTCGAACAAGACAAAGCAAGAGAGAGTTGGGCGCTTTTTGTTTCACGCCGATACCAAAAGGAACAATGATGATAATAATAATACTTATGTTGCAGATAATAGTTTTTCTTTATAATCACATTATTCCTTGAGTTTCACTTGAGAGTCTTTTACTTATGACAAATATAATTGCTTAATATCGTGCAAAAATATTTAAGAAATTATAGTTCTCGTAATCTGGGCCATGGGACATCATAAGCAGTGACACATAGCGGGCAGGAATGTGAACACGTCGGTCTGCTACTAAAAGTGGTAGTGGGACATTGTACTTTCTATTTCGAGCATGAGCCGGAATAATAGGAACATCAATAAGGATACTTCTTCGCGCTAAATTATGACAGCCTTTATTTTTATTTGCAGACGATCAAATTTATAATGTCATCATGTGACCAGATGCGGAACACGAGGTGTAGTTATCGAACAGAAAAATCAAGCTACAATCTTACAAAATGAAAATATCAATTCTTGGGAATTACATTAGAGGCATCAGCGGCACCTGTCGGTATGCATATTCAGAAAAGAGCTGCAGCAGGCATAAAAGCCGCATAAAATATCTTGAACATGACCAATCTGCGAAAAGCCCAGCGATAACATCATAGCCGGCCGCGGTGGTCTAGCGGTTCAGGCGCTCAGTCCGGAACCGCGGGACTGCTACGGTCGCAGGTTCGAATCCTGCCTCGGGCATGGATGTGTGTGATGTCCTTAGGTTAGTTAGGTTTAAGTAGTTCTACGTTCTAGGGGACTGATGACCACAGATGTTAAGTCGCATAGTGCTCAGAGCCATTTGAACCATTTTTTTTATAACATGATAATAAGCGTCAGTGGTGTCGGTTATAACGTATGGATCAGAAGCATGTGGGAAAAACTCTAAGATCGGCGATAGGAAAAGAAGAGAAAAAGACAAGACAATGTTCATGGAAAGGATACTAGAAATGGGAGAAACCACGACATCCTGACTCATGAAAGAGGCTTATTTCATTGAAGTCATCACTTTACAACACTGGATACCTTCAACAGGACCATATCAGAAAATAATTAACATCATGGATCGGAAAATGATGGAGACAAACCAAGAGCTCCTCAACACATAAGCCATGCTGGATAACAACTGAGCCAAAGAATATAGGAAGCAGAGGCATGTAACAACAATACTGGCAAAATACGGATTTCACCATAAAATATTTGCCAGAAAATAATTTCACGAATAGACAGAAGAGTGGAAAGGTGTCCTATGTGGGCAAGTATGTAAGAAATACCATATTACATGGTGTGACGAGAATTAAAACTAAGCCAAGACTAAAACTTATAAGGCTTGTATAAACTTGTATAGTAATGCTCAGTCTGAACGTATTTTTCTCGTTAGTAATAATGCGACACATTTTCCCCAACGACAGATGAATTGACGGAGACAGTGGTTCGTTTTTGCTGCTCAGGAGAGATTCCACCCCGTCGTCATTGTGGAAATGCCTGTCACGCACCAGCTTATTCATCCTAGGAAACCAGAAGAAGTCGCTGGGATCAGGAGACTAAGAGTGTTGAAGCAAAGTTTGATAGCCCAAAGGAGCATCATGTATGACAGTGCACAGAGCGGAAAGCGCTGGAGTGTTGTTGTGGGGCAAAAACACCCACTTGGACATCTTCCTGCAGTGCTTTGTCTTGGTTGACTTCAGTAACTTCGTCAGTAGATTTCGGCAGTGTGATCCTGTGACGGTTTGCCTCTTACGAGCAAAATTTGTTAGCACCACGCCGTGGGAGTCACAAAACAGAGGAGCACCTCGCTCGATGATGGTTGGGTCATCGCCTTTCTGGGCTGCTTGGTTTGCTCCTTGTCTTCGAGTCACAGAGAAACAGCCAGGACTTGTCCACGGTGATTAGGTGGCTACAGAATTAATCTGGTTGCAGGTCGTGACTGCTAATTGGATAGCACAGTCGATAGAGCACTTTCCCACAAAAGCAAACGTCCCAGGTTCGAGCCCCAGTCCGGCATACAGTTTTAACCTGAAGCGAAGTTTCAAGTGTATCCATATGTAGTTGGTTCTACAGATATACTATATGTGTGTACTATGTTGTACATTGTATGTACTCAGCCTACAGCCATGGAAGAACCGACACATGTTACACGCCTGCTAAGCTAATACTAGTCAGAGACCATCACTCACTAGAGATATTGCATGTGACTTCTGCACAAAATTTTGGCTTATAGGTAACCAACACTTACTTAATTATTACAGCCGTGTGACTGGTCTCATGCGGTCCATCACAACTTCCTCTCCTGCCACTATTTCTTCATCTCAGAGTAGAACTTACACACAGCGTCCTCGATTATTTGTTGGATTAATTCCAATCTACAGCTTCCATTCTCTACAGCTCCCTCAGGTATTATGGAGGTTATTCCCTGATGTCTTAACATATGTCGTATCATCTAGTCCCTTCTTCTGGTCATTGTTATCCACATATTTCTCTACTACTCGATTCTGCGGAGAACCTCCTCACTTCTTATCAATGCATTTAATATTCAACATTATTCTCTAGCTCCTTCACAACTCAGACTCATCCATTCTCTTCATCTCCTTCCACCCTCCCCTCCCTGTCTACAACTCACTTCCATACGATATTGTGCTCCAGACGTCTGTTCTCAGAAATTGATTCCTCAGGGCATTGTTTGTTACTATTAGATTCCTTTGCCTATCCTGGTCTGCCCTTTTTTTGCCCTCCTTGCTTCGCCCTTCATATGTCATCTACTCCATTGTCTCCGATGTGGATGACAACTTTATCACTTATCTCATTTCTACTATTCCACATCACTTTGATCTTTCTTCGATTTACATATTCTGTGATCGTCTTACTATTCATTAAGTATGTCCTGTAATTCTTTCTCACATCATTTGACGACAGTAATGCCATCAGCGGGTCTTATCTGTAATATTCTTTCACCCTGAACCTACCTGTTATTTCCGTCATTGCTTCTTCAATATACAGACTGAACTTAGGGCTGCATCCTTCTCTTACGCCCTTTTTAATCTGATCATTGCTAGCTTTGTTTGTCATTCTTACTGATCCTTCTTGGCTCTTATAGATATTGTATGTTACCTGTCTTTCCGTAATACATGTCTAAGAATTTAGAACATCTTACACCATTTTACATTGTTGAACCTTTTTCTATGCCGATGGATCCTATGCCTATGTCTTGCTTTTCCTTCATTCTTGTTACCATTGTCAGGCACAACGTTAGCGCTTTCCATCTGTTGCTTTTACCTTCACTGCAACAAACTAAACGTCGTCTAAGGGATCCTCAGTTTTCTTTTCTGTGCCTTTCGTAATACAAGAAATTAGACAATGACGAAGATTCGTCGCTAGAAGCACTCTACGCATTCCCGAAACCGAAAACATCGTTTGACTATAGTCCATTTAACAAATATATGTTAAACGTCGTACATTTTAGCTGTACGCTTTGTGCTTAATGTACTTCGGATTTTTACTCCGAAATTTGCAGTCGATTATTGTGCTTGCTATGAAAGTTGCCAGCAAAACACACTATACAGGGTGGTCCGTTGATATTGACCAGGCCAAATATCTCACGAAATAAGCGTCAAACGAAAAAACTACAAAGAAAGAAACTCGTCTAGCCATAGGTCAAACGGATATCAACTGGTTTTTTTTAAAATAGGAACCCCTTTTTTAATTACATTTTTGCGTAATACGTAAAGAAATATGAATGTTTCAGTTGGACCACTTTTTTCGTTTTGTGGTAGATGGCGCTGTAATAGTCACAAACGTATAATTACGTGGTATCACGTAACATTCCGCCAGTGCGGACGGTATTTGCTTCGTGATACATTACCCGTGTTAAAATGGACCGTTTACCAATTGCGGAAAAGGTCGATCGGAAAAGGTCGATATCGTGTTGATGTATGGCTATTGTGATCAAAATGCCCAACGGGCCTGTGTGCTATGTATGTTGCTCGGTATCCTGGACGACATCATCCAAGTGTCCGGACCGTTCGCGGGATAGTTACGTTATTTAAGGAATCAGGAAGTATTCAGCCACATGTGAAACGTCAATCAAGACCTGCAGCAAATGATGATGCCCAAGTAGGTGTTTTAGCTGCTGTCGCGGCAAATCCGCACATCAGTAGCAGACAAACTGCGCGAGAATCAGGAATCTCAAAAACGTCGGTGTTGAGTATTCTACATCAAAATCGATTGCAACTGTACCATATTTCTATGCACCAGGAATTGCTTCGCGACGACTTTGAATGTCGTGTACAGTTCTGCCACTGGGCACAAGAGAAATTACGGGACGATGAGAGATTTTTTGCACCAGGAATTGCATGGCGACGACATTGAATGTCGTGTACCGTTGTGCCACTGGGCTCAAGAGAAATTACGGGACGATGACAGATTTTTTTCACGCATTCTATTTCGCGACGAAGCGTCATTTACCAACAGCGGTAACGTAAACCGGCTTAATATACACTATTGGGCAACGGAAAATCCACAGTGGGTGCGACAAGTGGAACACCAGTGACCTAGGCGGGTTAATGTATGGTGCGGCACTATGGGAGGAAGGACAACTGGGCGCCATTTTATCGATGGCAATCTAAGTGGTGCAATGTATGCTGATTCCCTACGTAATGTTCTACCGACGTTACTACAAATTATTTCTCTGCATGACAGAATGGCGATGTACTTCGAACAGGATGGATGTACGGCACATAGCTCGCTTGCGGTTGATGAGTTATTGAATATCATATTTCATGAAAGGTGGATTGATCGTCGAAGCATCATACCATGGCCCGCACGTTCACCGGATCTGACGTCCCCGGATTTCTTTCTGCGGGGAAATTTGAAGGATATTTGCTATCGTGATGCACAGACAACGCCTGACAAAATGCGTCAGCGCATTGTCAATGCATGTGCGAACATTGCGGAAGGCGAACTACTCGCTGTCGAGAGGAATGTCGTTACGCGTATTGCCAAATGCATTGAGGTTGACGGACATCATTTTCAGCATTTATTGCATTAATGTGGTATTTACAGGTAATCACGCTGTAACAGCATGCGTTCTCAGAAATGATAAGTTCACAAAGGTACATGTATCACATTGGAACAACCGAAATAAAATGTTCAAACGTACCTACGTTCTGTATTTTAATTCAAAGAAACCTACCTGTTACCAGCTGTTCGTCTAAAATTGTGAGCCATATGTTTGTGACTATTACAGCGCCATCTATCACAAAGTAAAAAAAAAAAAAAAGATGGTCTAACTAAAACATTCGTATTTCTTTACGTACTACACGAATATGTAATTAATAAAATGGGGGTTCTTATTTACAAAAACGCAGTTGATATTCGTTTGACCTATGGCAGCGCCATCTAGCGGGCCAACCATAGCGCCATCAGGTTTCCCCTTCAAGCTAGACAAATTTCGTTCTTTGTAGTTTTTTCGTTTGACGCTTATTTCGTGAGATATTTGGCCCGGTCACGATCAGTGGGCCACCCTGTATATAGACAATAACTGCTACTTCTGCACCTCGCTGTTGCGCCTGTCCTGTGACTGCAGTGAAGTCGCTGAGTAAAGTCCCCCTACAATTAAGTCCTTATTGTCGGCTTTAAAGTACGACTGCCTGCGGTAGTCACAACGGCGACGGTATATCCCTACTATAACATTGCAGACAGTCGACATCTATTTAGTGCATCCGTAAGTAACCGGAAGCCTCGCTGTCAAACTTGGTTCATTACGAAGGTTCCACAATTTGCCGCATGACGGAACAGCCTTTACTTGCGAAAACATCTGCACTCCACGACGGGAGACAGCCGCTTAAACGACACATTAAGAGGCCCTTTGTACTTAGGCGCTATTAGCACGCCGGCGCCACAACTCCGCAGGGCACAGCCCGCTGCGTAAACCAGGAGCTGGCGCCGTAATTAGAAAACTTGCCGCGGTGCGGCAGTGGCGCTGCCGTCGCGGTGCTCAGTTCACGCGGTGGCCACCTAAGTCGGAGTCGTTTGGCTCGCATTTTGGTCTCCACGAGGGACCATGCCTGAGCAACTGTTTGTGCAAAACCAACAACGTGGCTTACGTTTTAGACACGCCACTACACTTATTCAAAATGCCGACGAACTAGCACTTTATAGAAAATGGCAGAGCTGAACTCCACTGGCACTTACTAGGCTTTGTTCTACTGAAGGTGGTATGCCATTGCCTTCCTTCGAACTAGTCTATTATAGGTTCAAATGTATGTGAAATCTTATGGGACTTAACTGTTACGGTCATCAGTCCTTAAGCTTACACACTACTTAACCTAAGTTATCATAAGGACAAACACACACACTGTAACACCTCGGTTCAGTTTACAGTGATAAAAGCTATAGAAAGAATAATTTAAAATTAAGAATTTAATTTTTAGAGGGGAAAATAGTGTAGAATCAGAGTTCGGTAATTGCAGATCAAAATTATAGTATATCAGCAAGTAGTTTAACGTCTAAGTACAGCAAACCCACGGAAGCTCCGTCTTGAAGAAGGCAGTGACGTTAAACTCTTGTGATGAAAAATCTATAAAAAAGGCCTGATCGTCATTATAGCCGTTTGTTTCCCTTGATTGTTTCATTAAAGGGCGGGGAACCCGTGTCAGTCAGTGAGACAGTAATTAGATTGGACTTCATCTTGTGAAGATTCACGATAAACTGTTAGAATGTTACGGAGTTTGAAAGTGATGTAGTGTACGATCTCTGACTGTTGGTAGCAACGGAGTATTAAGGGGATTTTAGGACTTTGGTGCTAGATTGTAACTTTACGGACTCAAATTATCTGCTGATACGAGTGAATTCAGAGGTACCGGTATTCAGATATTAACGTGTGGACTTTAGAAAGTGTCGTGTGCCGTTAGTTGCGAATTTGGACGTAGAGCACGTGGCATATCGGCATTTGCGGACTATATAGATTCATTCAGGCTAGGGACCTTTTAAATAGACCACCATCCATCTCCATCTTAATCCTTGAATATAGAGTGAACGTGAAGTACAAGAGTGTTGTACTTCTTTCATTTACCTAGGGCTAATCAGTGAAGGTTTTACGGAACCAAAGCTATTCAGCAGTAAGTCAACACCATCTACCGGAAAGCGTAGGCATTAACTAACACGCTAACTGAAGTGAACGTTTACGTGTTTTAAGGACTGTTTAATATGAACTTTTGTGACTCTTTGACGTCCCCACCGCCTCCGAAAGGTGGCACAGGCTGTCTTAATCATAAAAGGGGAGAGTTTTAGCCGGGCAAATTACTAAGTAAAAGCGATATTTACAAGACTCGCAGTAATAGCAAAACACAAGGCCCGCACCCCATCGCAGAGTCGTCGACGTCACGTCGGGAAGTAAAGCCGGAAAATCTACCGACCATGCGTATCTACGAGCGGACGTCGACTTGGAGTACCTAAAAAGGGGACCACAAGAGACTTGGGGATGCTTCAACACCCATGCCCGAGGGAGAACTCGAACCTCGGCTAACCCCGCGCGGCTAGTCTATTATAGGAGGACCTATAGCGTAAAGTAGTCTCCGACCCATGGAGCAACGGGGCATTTTCCAAATTAACAGACACAGCTAAGGTGGAGGATGTATAACCGGTGAGAGAACCCGAGTCTTTGGATTCTAAGTCTTCCACTATACCACGTAATCACACACACGGACAAGCCGAATTAACACGTTGTCGATCCACATTTGGAACGTAGTAAGCGCCGTAGCTAGTGATATGTTTCTCCTCAGACCTTTGCAGTACGATTCTGGTCTTGTGACAAGGGCAGGTGCACTGCTGGAAGATGCCAGCACCGTCCGGAGAGAAATAAAGCGGGAAGCGACGCACGTAATTTAACAAGGTACATGATGTCCAGGTAACTAACTGGAATGTAGCCGGTGGCCGTGGTCGATAACCGCCGATATTTCGACAGGAGCTCACCCTGCTATTTTCGAGGCATAACTGCAGCAAGTAAGCGCTGTGAAAGGGAATTTAATATCTCAGTTTTCAGAGAAACTCCTACACAGATAACATTTACACACTGTAAACACTAGCGCCATCGCAAAGAAAAGATGACAGACAAACGAAATTAACATTAGTGAAATTAATAATCACTGGGTGAGATATCATTAACTCTGTCCTTCTGTTTTTCGACAAAGGAGATGAGGATTCCTCGCATAATATAAACAGGAACCTCCGTTTCTGTTTACAAGTTTACTTACTAATTTAATTTCAATGGCTTCCTTAATGCAGCTATCCCAGTTGCTGCAAGTGCATGCCAGAATCTCCATGTTGTTATATTCCACAGGAGACCGGTGTCAATTCCCCACCTCCTCCTTTTCCACCAACATCTCCGCATCCTTTACACTCTCCACAGGCTTGACCCCCCCCCCCCCCCCCACACACACACACACCACCGCACCCTCCATCTCGTTCATCAGGGCAATTTCCAGCACCTCCCCCACATGGATGTTGAACTTCGCCGTGACATCTCCCCTTCCTTCCAACTGTAACCTGGCCTTGTTCCTTTCCCTCCACACCCCTTTTCGTCGCCCCCCCCCCCCACCTGTCTCCACCCCTCTATCCCCCTCCGTCCCTTCTTCCCTTCTCCCTCATCTCCATGGCCCTGGAGGATCTTGTGTTTTGCCCATCGTCATCAGTGTACTACGTCTTGGTGCTGTTCTCCTGTGCATCCACAGCTGTGGTTTTAATTTTGTGCTGGACTTGTACATAGTGTTACTGTGAGAGATCGTTATGCGCTACGCTGTCCCTCCATACTTTTATGCTGTAGCCATACTTCGCCTTGTGTTCTTTTGATTGCCAAAGTGTCTGGTTTTTTGTGCTCACTACTTTTTAAAGTTTTTGTCTCCATTTTACAGTCGCCCCCTTTTTGTCTGTTCTCATCCATTATGTTCCCCCTTTTTTATGTAGTTGTCCGCCATCTTTTCTACTTTGTAATTTTAAAACTTCTTCTCTTGTACCATTATTGTCTTTTGGATGAAGAGCAGCGCGTATGCTGCTACCAGCCCGCCCCAGATGGGGAACTGAAATTCAATACATTCATTCATCCATCATTCCTCATCGTTTAAGACTGATTATGCCTTTCAGCGTTCAGTCTGGAGCCTAGTCCCCCTTATAAAATTCCTTCATGATCCCCTACTCAGTGCTAACATTGGTGCCTCTTCTGATGTTAAGCCTATTACTTCAAAATCATTCTTAACCGAATCCAGGTCCCTTCTCCTTGGTCTACTACGACTCCTTCTACCCGCTACTGCTGAACCCATGAGTCTCTTGGGTAACCTTGCTTCTCCCATGCGTGTAACATGTTCGCCTTGACTGCTACATCTATAGAGTTCATTCCTCATTGTGGAGACCCTCCTGCCATTGTTCGCATCTACTATTACCTGCAATCCAGCTTTCGCTCCCATACAACAAAGTTGGTCCAAAGATTGAACGGTGCACAGATAACTTAGTCTTGGTACTGACTTCCTTCTTGCAGAAGAGAGTAGATCGTAGCTGAGCGCTCACTGCATTAGCTTTGCTACACCTCGCTTCCAGTTCTTTCACTATGTTGCCATCCTGTGAGAACATGCATCCTAAGTACTTGATACCGTCCACCTGTTCTAACTTTGTTCCTCCTATTTCTCACTCAATCCGTTTATATTTCTTTCCCACTGTCATTACTTTCGTTTTGGAGATGCTAATCTTCATACCATAGCCCTTACATTTCTGATCTAGCTCTGAAATATTACTTTGCAAACTTTCAATCGAATCTGCCATCACAACTAAGTCATCCGCATATGCGAGACGGCTTATTTTGTGTTCACATATCTTAATCTCACCCAGTCTGTCTACTGTTTTCAACATATGATCCATAAATAAGATGAACAACAGTGGAGACAGGTTGCAGCCTTGTCTTACCCCTGAAACTACTCTGAATCATGAACTCAATTTACCGTCAACTCTGTTGCCTGACTATCCATGTAAAGACCTTTAATTGCTTGCAAAAGTTTGCCTCCTATTCCATAAAATTGTAGAACAGACAATAACTTCCTCCTAGGAACACGGTCACATGCCTTTCTAGATCTAGAAAGCATAGATACAGTTCCTTGTTCCACTCGTTACACTTCTCCATTACTTGCCGTAAGCTAAAGATCTGGTCCTGACAACCTCTAAGAGGCCCATACCCACACTGATTTTCATCCAGTTTGCGCTCAACTAATACTCGAAGTTTCCTTTCAACGATACCTGAGAAGATTTTACCCACAACGCTAATTAAAGAGATACCTCTGTAGTTGTTACAATCTTTTCTGTTTTCATGTTTAAAGATTGGTGTGATTACTGCTTCCGTCCAGTCTGATGGAACCCGTCCCGACTCCCAAGCCATTTCAATTATCCTCTGTAGCCACTTAAAACCTGACGTTACCCTGTATTTGAATAGTTCCGACTTAATTTCAATAGAGGGAAATAAAAAGAAAAAAGAACGGTGCCAAGCCAGTGTTCTGCAATGGCGAATGTGCTAGCGTGTGTGACGCTTATGCTTATTTCACCGGTCCTCCCCAGTCCTGATAGTGTGACTAATACATGACAAGCTTTAACTGCAAGGAATGCGGTAGACATCCGGCTTACGCAAGCCAGGATCATCGTTTGCGGAATCTAAAAGCACCCTGATCTCAAATGATCGTCGTCCGCAAAATACGACCAATCCTGTTCGAAATGCTCTCAGCATAAGGCAAAAGAAAGATGATGAACAGGTCACACGTTTTGATTGGTCCAACAATCAATCTCGATTATCCCAGGTGTGCTGCTGTCGTAATTGACAGTGACGTAGGGTCAACATGGGATCCCGTACGGATCGTCTGGTGCGGAATCCCATGTTCCACCACATGGGCTTTGCTCCCTAAACGTGCAACGTACTACGTCACCGGCTATCCTCCTTTACATAGAGGGAAAATCCTCGACCTCCATGTTCTGCGATGAGACATGAATGTCCCAGGCCTTGTCACCCACTCGTGTTTCACCGTCCTTCAACCATGCTCACGACGGTTGCGTGCAAACAGGGGACAAGCTTCTCCATCTCCGAGATGCCAGCTCACAGACATCTGGCCATAACGATCCGCCCATTGACAAAGTCTCTTACGTCAGCGGAGTCCTCTTTTGCGGCTCGCATCATCAGTAGAATGATACTCCGTTCGTCTCTACCCCGCTTGTGTACTATCCTAACTGCATCAAGTGCCCAAACCGTCACCAGGCGTGATTCAACTTGCGGTTGGCACATCACTGTATATGTCGAATTTATAGTTTGCACTGGGATAGTACTAGGATTGTGTGTCATATAGCCATTGTCAGGTACTCCATGAAAAGGTTTTTGGTAAAAAAAAGGAAAAAAAATATTTGTTAGACATTTTGTTCAAGTGTGTGTGAATTCCTAAGGGACAAAGCTGCTTAGGTCATCGGTCCCTAGACTTACCATTACTTAAACTAACTTATGCTAAGAACAACACACACACACACACACCCACGCCCGAGGGAGGACTCGAACCTCCGGCGGGAGGGACCGCGCAGACTTTGACATGGCATCTCAAACCGCGCGGCCACTCCGCTCGGTAAGACGATGTGTTTCTTGTGTCATGTGTAATAAGTTCATGGGTTTAAATACATTATTCTTTCTGTTATTAACTTTTTTTACACCTTCTACGCATATTTAGTGCATAACATAAACTGCTCATGATCTCTGTCAGGAAGTGAGTGATATCTTTGCATAACGGATGATGTTTGTTTACACGGCGTGTAAAGCACATATTTGAAACTTCCTAGCAGATTAAAATTGTTCGCGGGTCCGAGGCTCGAAATTCGGCACCTTTGCCTTTCGCGGCGAGTACTCTACAGACACACGCAGCTACTGACTGAAAACACAGGAGAACGTCTGTAAAGTTTGGAAGATAGGAGACCAGGTTCTGGCGGAGATAAAGTTGTGCGGACGGGGTGTCAGCCGTACTTGGGTAGCTCAGTATGTAGAGGACTTGCCACTGGAGGCAAAGGTCCCGAGTTCGAGTCTCAGTCCGGCACACAGTTTTAATCTTCCACGAAGTTTCATATAAGCGCTCGCTCCGCTGCTGAGTGAAAATTTACTTCTGGCACATGTCCGAAGTTACAACGATTGTGAATCTAGTGTGCAACAGATCCATGTGTTAGTGTGCAACAGCTTCTTGTGTAAGAGTTAGTGGCATATATCTTCTCAAAAGTATTTGTAGTTGTTTCCGAGCTTTCTCAACAAGGCCTAAGTAATGAAATGTAACGTAAGGTACTAGTTTCAAGCAACAAATTGTAATTCTTGGTTGCGGAAAAAGAAACCGTGGTGAAACCCCTTAAACGGACTTGATTGTACAACATATGACGTGTCACGCCTAGTAACGACGTTTTATGGTGTGTTCTGTCCCACTTTCTTCTCCTATTATGCTGAACACGTTGTAGTAGGTAGAATATTTTTCTGACTATTTTACATACAAAGATGATTGCTAGCACAATCCAAATTCGTCACATTATTTTATTACCTCGCGATCTATGGAAGGGATATATTAAACGTTAAGATCGCTTTTCCACGTTCTTGACCATGACAACCTGTATAAAAATAGGATTTAATAGTTAAATGGTTAATTGCACCATCGCAATAAACATATTCACTTATGAAATTCGTCACAATTTTAGAACTATATTGATGTCGATACCTACAACACTTGAGTGAAAAAATGACTATTATCTACATTAAAGCTGTTAGTAACTCAGATAGGAGTTTAATAACCAACAACAAAATTTTTAATCATTTGTTCAATAATGTGAAAAGTGTGATAGATAGCAATAAAAATTTTGAATTTAACCTAAGATCATTCCTCCTGGTAAACTCCTTCTATTCCATGGACGAATTTTTATTTAAAAATCGGTAACTGGAAAAAACTGATTTTTAAGACCATAAGTAGGAGTAAAAATCAAGTCTTCAGTCATGCTAACGTCAGTCTCATATACATGTATTATGAAACGTCCCCTTAGAAAAATTAATGAATTACTGTGCTAATAA
The DNA here is from genome assembly GCF_023897955.1 of Schistocerca gregaria. Taxonomy (NCBI): domain Eukaryota; kingdom Metazoa; phylum Arthropoda; class Insecta; order Orthoptera; family Acrididae; genus Schistocerca; species Schistocerca gregaria. The sequence goes on along the minus strand of NC_064920.1, from coordinate 1,203,334,958 downwards.
ACCTCTTAAATTATTTGATTTTCAAACAACTGAGCAGAACTGAACGTACTCAGACACTTCGCTCTTTACCTATTCTCATCAACACCAAACTGTCACACAATATTTTTTAGCGCAACGCGATCTGACTTTCACTAATCCCTACAAGAGAATGGCCCTGACTAACATTAACCTATACCTTTCATGTATCACTTACCTCACAAAAATTTTCGCTACTCGAACTACTGCAATACAGCGAGCGCCACTACGCCAGCTAAATAAAAGATTGTAACTACTGAAGTCACTAACTACTGATAGGCATAGTTAGCAAATGAAAGATTTTGATAGAGAACAAACAAGGTATTTACCTTTAAAGTGTTCAAAAGTCATAATATATATAGCAGTTCATGGCATCCAGTCTTACAAACTTACTGTCTCTGATGGACACACTTCCAGATCATTCGCCCTCAAAACTCCGCCATTTCTCTCCCCACATCCACCACTGCTGGCTGCTCACCTCCAACTGCGCAACGCTACGCGCTGTTAACAGCCAACTGCCCAACACTACAATAGCAAATTCCAACAGTGCCACCCAGCCACAGACTGCACACAGCACAGCCAGTGATTTTCATACAGAGCGCTACGTGGCGGTGGCGTTACCAACATAAGAACCTAAACAGCCTACTTACAGTATTATAAGTTGCCGCGTACCATATCATTTCGATGAAAGAACAGTTCAAATAATCTGTGGGAAACGTATTTAAGTACCGGTAAGTACACAAGATTGGCATAAGGCCCCAGAACATGATAATATTATTTCACGGAACAACCCTCGTAGAGGCAGATGCAGATGCCCTTAGAAGACCGCTGCCGCGTGGTCAGTTGTGTACTGCGGGCTGCTCCGCGTGGAGCTTGTAGGCGCAGACGATGTTAGCCAAGCACTGGCCAAACTTAGCTTGTTGAGGGCATCTTGGAAACTGAGGTAAATTCGGCGCTACGACACAACAGGTACGACTGCAAGTGGCGGCAGTTGCTCCAATGTTGGAGGAACTGTTCGGAAACGTTTCCTTATAAGCGGATATTGAATTTTGAGAGTCCGGCGTCCTCAACAGTAATATAATACGGCAGCTGCTATTCACCATATGCGAAATGTAGTATTACAAACCTCGCAGTCCAATTCCTCTTCCTTAATGAGGTGCGCCATTTTCCTTTGGCTCTTAGAGCCGTATTCTACGGTACAAACGAACAAAAAATTAATTACGTAAATTGAGTTTTTCGAGGTGATGGTTAAAAATGAGAAAGGGGAAAGTCTAATTAAGTTCTACAGTAAATTTGAGATATAGGTAGTAATGGTGAGTAACTATTCGAAAATCACAATAGGAGGAAGTACAAATGAAGAAAAAGCCTGCACACAAGATCATACCAGCTAGATTACAAATGAGATTCCTCTTAGCACAAAGGGACTTAACAGCTGAGGTCATCAGAGCCCTAGAACTTAGAACTATTTTAACCTAACTAACCTAAGGACATCACGCACATCCATGCCCGAGGCAGGATTCGAACCTGCGACCGTAGCGGTCGCGCGGTTCCAGACTGTAGCGCCTAGAACCGCTCGACCACCCCGGCCGGCGCTAGATTACATCTTGGTCATATAGAGATTCCGAAATCAGGTATGAACTTTCAGGCGTACTCAGGAGTAGATAGAGACTCACATCACTATTTAGTAATGACAAAGAGTAAACTGAATTGTAAGAGAATGGTCCGGAAGAATCACCGTAGAGAGAAGTGGGATACGGAAGTACTGAAAAATGTAAGGTACGCCTGATGTTCTCTCAGGCTATAGATGCTACAGTAATGAATACCACAACAGCCAAGTTTGTTGGACAGGAATAGACATCCCTAAAATGATCAGTCACACAAACTCGGTATACAGTTATAGGTAAAAGTAAGGTAACTGCCAAGAAGCCTTGGTCAACAGAAGAAATGTTTCAGTTCATCAGTCGAAGAAGATATTGCAAAACTGTTCACGGACAGAAAGGACTACAACAATATAAGTAAATAAGGAATGAAATAAATTTTAGTTGCAGGTAAACCAATGTGCGGTTGCTGCAGGGAAAAGACGAAGAATTTGAGAAAGAAACTGTCGTCGAAAGTACAGATTCAGCGTATAGGGAAGACAAAACAGCCGGAGGTTAAATTTTAAACAAAGGCGTGAACATGAAGAGTGGAAGGGAAATTCGCAAATGTGAGAGCGGATAGGTGAAAAGGGTACAATGAAGGACTCTACGATGTGAGGGGAGCTAAAGAGCAACAAATGAGTCGTTATGGAAGGTATAGTGGGATAGTTATTACAGTCGGTCTTTGAAATTTCTAATATCATTGAGGAAAGAGGCAACCAACGGCTATTCATGTTGATTGTAGAATCGTTGAATCTCGAGACGTACCATCAGATTTTCGGAAAAATATGATCCACACAGTTCCGAAGATAGCAATAACAGGAAAGTGCAAGAACTATTGCTCAATCAGCTTAACAGTTCATGTGCCGAAGTTACTGACATCAATAACGTACATAGGAATGGAACATGGAGCATTAGGAAGAATTAAAACACGTTCTTAGGATCAGTCGACGTAGAAAAAGTGTTCGACAGTGTAAAATGGTGCAAGATATTCGAAATTCTGAGAAAAAGAGGGAACAGTAGGAGTGCAAGACCAATAACGAAGTGATCGGATTAAAAAAGATGTAAGATATGGATGTTGTGTTTCGCCTCTGCTGTTCTGTAAAACATACATGAAAGGAATTTAAAAAAAGTTTCAAATTCATTGTGAAAGACATCAATGATAAGATTTACTGATGACATTGCTGTGCAAATGGAAATGCGCTTTGTAGATCTTCAGAATATTCAGTTTGTAGAGTTTCTTGATAAGAATAAGTTTGGAAATTATAATCAAATTTCTCAATAATGAAACTGAACTGGCTTGTCACAGCTATCCAATTCTTCAACAAAGAACAACTGGAAAATGAGTTAGGAAACTTTTACTCTGATAAACACAAATGTTTGCCACATGTAGACTTGGTAACATAAAGGACAAATATTTGTAAAGGAGTAACAAAATTTGTGAAATTGATTCTTACCTGTCAATGCAGCATCTTCTCAGAGAAGTATGAGCGCTCTTAAAAGAATTAAAAATTGTCTTGACAATTCACTGGCCAATGATAGGTTAAATTCTCTCTATACATTTGTCATAGGAAAAACTGATTTGACAACTTATTAGTGATCAGAAATTTAAAGATAACGTTATTGGTAACTTCCGTACCAAGAAGAATCGGAGCATGGATCTCCTGTATAAAAAGATATAAGGTAAGACTACCCACAATTAATCCGTTAGCGTCGCCCTAGTGTAGATTGGTGTTCACCAATGTCCCAAGTTTTCTGCGTAAATTTTAGTGCATATCTTTGTGTGAGGCGACTTTCTCGGGTAGCTTCCTGCCGCCAGAAGCGCCATGTCACGTGACTCCGTTTAAAAGTGGTGTTAGAACACTTCGTATAGTTTATATCAGTGCTTTAGAATTTTTTAGAATTTGCGTATTTATTTTCCTCAGTAGCTTTTGTGTAATGAGAGTTTATAGTAAAAAAGTGACTGTTGATACATCCAATCTCAGTAGGGAAAGTTATCGTTTGCGGGAGTCTGTTTGTAGTTTCTCAGTTAGTCCTGCCTGCTTTATCTTTATTTTTTAGATCTTATTCAGTTTTCTTCACAGTGTGATATGTATAGGGGCTGTGCTTATGTGTAGGATTAATTAATTGCACTAAAATGGACACTGTTGTCATCTTTGTATCGTTATCAGCCTGTAAATTGAGGACACGACAGATGCTGATAATGTGGGCAATGTTTAACCCGCCATATAAGAAGTAAAAATATTATTTACCAAACGAGGCGGGTAAAGATACATTGCACGTGCAAAATCGGTACTGAAACAGGCTAAATTAAGTGTGAACCAAACTATGTCGAGTAGTATTATTTACAGTAATACTGTAAAATTGCAACCCCGACCTGTAAGTATGCACTTGACAAAATTAGAGCGTAAACACGTCTTGGAATTACGTAGGACAAATTAAACTTGTATTTTCTACCACTACATTGAAAATATGGCGTGGAATCTTTGTTTGTAGTTTCTCGGAAATTAACTCTAGCGACTGTATTTTGTAAAGCGTATCAAACGTTCGTAAGTTTCAAGTATGCAACAGCCAATGTGTAACTGCAAGACAAATATTAGAAGTTCAAACAAGAAAACGACGATTGACAAATACGCTCGTAGCAACCTGTGCATGTTGTGCTTCTACTTTGGTTCACTCAGTTTATTGATGTTATTTTGCATGGGTAATCGAACTACACTAATAAACAATTTAATGCCGACCAGTGCGAGAGCAGCAGCGTGCCCAAGGCACGCCGGGCGGCGATTATTTGGTCGCACATGCCCCCGATGTTACGGAGCGGGCGGTGTGTAGCCGATGGCCGCTGTTGAGCGGCGAAATTCTCGGGCATAAACTGCTCTTGACGCAGCCACGAGCTCTTTTGTGGAAATATACCTGGAAGCTTTCGCTGGTTATGGTGGGTTAGAAAGTGAAGCAAATTATCTTTGAGGTTCCATCAGGCTCATATCGTACTCAGACAGCCGAAATGTGGACTTGAACTCGCGACTTCCTGTCTGTATTGCGCGACGTTTACCACCAGGTCACGAGCAGATACAGTAATGTATGTTCGATCGGAAGGCAAGACTTCCTCTAGAAAATCTGGCATCCTACAGTGTTGACAGATCGTGCAGATGGCTGGACTTTGAATTCTGAGGGGCGTCCTAAGTGAATGACTCGGACTTAGCCTGAATTGGCCGGCCAGATCCCAGATTTTATGTGTAAGACTGTACATTTTAATTTTATCCATATTTTGCAGCTTCAAACGTGACTGCATTCACTACACTGGAGGTATGAATTTAAAAAAAAAAAAACCCTTCAGTCACAACTTTTCGTGTACAAGCTGCATTTCGGTCCCTGTGGGTCCATCATCAGGTGTAATTTGTCTTAATACATGCTTTATTTCTTATCTTGAATGAGGTGAAATGAATATTCCTGTCGAAAAGACGTATTTTAAGGTTATGAATTTCCCACGTCAAGAGCGGAAAACATGCGCAAAACAGTGAAAACGATGAACAGTGCAAACTTACCACATAATCGAAGAAAAGTGATTTTAACGTTTTACCATCAGCAAACATTCTTTTTTCCGTCGTTTTCGTACATGTCACTTCATTCAAGAGGTACATTTACACACACATCTTTGTAAAAACTTCACAGATTTTTTGTACATGGTGTTGTCAAGGATGAATTTTCATAGTGCTACAGATATAACTATTAAACAACTGACATATGCAGGAATGACTTTAGAACAGGTCTTTAAAATTACTGAATTAACTATGCCTTACGAAATCTGTTTGTTCATTTAATGCAGATTCTGGTTTTTTGATTTTGTGGAGATCTATCTCCAATTGTTCTAACAGATTTAGGGTCTTACCATTGGCTTCGTTATGTGGTACTACCAAATTGTTTTCTAGACTGTTGATGACATATTTCGTTTCCAACAAATGTTGTGCAATGACTGATTTTTCGAACAATAAACCTTTTCTAACAACAAATCTTTTCCTGACAGGAATATGCATTTCGCCTCATACAAGAGAAGAAATAAAGCATGTATTAAGACAAATTACACCTGATGATGGACCCACAGGTTCCGAAATGCACCGTGCACTTAATAAGGCGTATTTTAATTCATACCTCCAGTGTAAGACTTTACAGACACTACTTACCCAAAATATTACAGTCCCCCATCGCGAGACTGAGTGCTGGTGCTGTAGGCACGAGGCATGTTGAGGAAAGTGTGTAAGCGACGTAGATGCGAGCGGATAACAATTCAATCGACGACACGGGATACGGCTGCGACGAAGAGAAGCTTTCCGAGCCTGGCACCTGGAAACGAGCATCTCCGAAACTGTGAAGCTGCCCGCATGCTACTGCAGTTAGCGTCTATGGAAAGTAGTAGTAGGACTGTAAAACCTCGAATCTGCGACAATGTGATCGACGTCTACATCTCATCAGAAAACGCGGAAGTTGGAGTTTTGCCTGCTCTGTGAAGCATTATAGGCGGCAATATATGGAATTTTTGATGACAGGATAACAATACTGGTGCAAACCCAAATTTTCTGGAGCGGAGCGTTCAGAGCACGTTGTTGCTCGCGGATCCCCGCGGCAGACCACTTCTGTGTATTTCCATTCTAACTCGACGACATTTTCAGTTACGACTGCAGCGTGCGCGGCATCATCGAGGCTGGACTGTAGGTTAATGGAAACGTATCACCTGATCGGGTGAATAACTTTTGTTGTTACACCAGGTCGTGGGTTGTGTCTAAATACAGCGTCATCCAGGAGAACGGCTCGTCGATATATGCATCATAACCTCGGAAGCAGACTGGTAAGGGCATTATTATGCTATGGTGAGCACTGATACGGGATTCCATTGGACCTGTGGTAGTAATCGATGACACAGTGACAGCTGTGGACTACATAAACATTGCTGCAGACGATCTGTTTACTTTCCTGATGTTCTCCACGCCGGCAATGGCTTTCTCCAGCCAGCTAACCGTCCTTGGCGTAAGACCATTATCTTGCTACAGTGGTTTCAGAATCATGGTAGTGATATCACGTCAACGTTTTGGCCCCCAGATTTTTCCTATTTGAACTGGATGGGAGAAATTTGGGACACTTTCATGTACCAAATCTTGCCCACGAACCACTGGGCCATAATTTACAGAAATTGCGCGATCTTTGCGTATACATTTGGTATCACCTACCTCCAAAAATCTGGAAAAGACTTGTCTGATTCATGCCACGCAGAACTGCTTCTTTAGTGGTTTCCAGTGAACTAAAGCTGTATTAAGCAAGTTGCCATAATGCTTTGACTCATCAGTGTAGACTATTCGTGGTATCAGTGCGTTACTTATTCATGTGAAGGACCTCCCACTTAACGATCAGCAAGCGGAACTAGTACTTTTTGCAGATGGCACGAGTGTTGTAATAAATCCCATTCCAGAAAAAGCAGCTGAAGATATTGTTAAGGATGTCTTTCAAAGAATTATTAAGTGGTTCTCAGAAAATGGACTCTCCCTTAATTTTGAAAAAAAACTCACTATATCCAGTTCTGTACACCGAATACAGTCATACCGACAATTGATGTAGCATATGAACAAGGCTCAGTTAACACGGTGGATTTCTCCAAATTTTTGGGTGTTCGCATTTATGACAACTTGAACTGGAAGAGACATATTACTCAGCTTCTCAAACAACTGAGTTCAGCTTCTTTCGCTCTTCGTATAATCTCTAGTCTTGGTAATAAACAGATGAGCCTCCTAACGTACTTAGCATATTTCCACTCAGTAATGTCTTATGGAATAGTTTTCTGCGGTAACACTTAGACATAAAGAATTGATTGCACAAAAGAGAGCACTGAGGATAATTAGTGGTGTTCGCCCAAGGACGTCATGTAGAAACCTTTTCAAGGAGTTAGGTATTTTAACTGCTCCATCAGAGTTCATATATTCGCTAATGAAATTAGTTACAAATAACCCATCTCAATTCGTGCAGAACAGTGATGTTCATACGTACAACACTAGAGTGAAAAATTACCTTTACTATCCGTCATTGAAGCTGTCAGTTGCTCAAAAAGTACTACATTATTCAGGAACAAAAATCTTTGATCATTTGCCCAACAGCTTAAAGCGTCTGGCAGGGAGCAGCTCAAGTTTTAAATCTAGCTTTAAATCATTTCTTTTGGACCACTCCTTCTACTCCATGGACAAGTTTCTGCCTCGGAAATGAAAAAAAAAATGTACCTTTAATTGTAGTTGCATGTGTAGAACTAAAAATTTCAGTAATATTAATATTAGCACTATTCCTGTGTGTGTGTGTATATATCCTGTAATCTGACTTGTTCCACATCATATCGATAAAATAATCGGAAAAATGATCTGCGGGACATGACATAACTAAAACTAAAACTTACCACATCCAGTGGGCCACAAACCTCGTGTATTCATCTATATAACCTTCGATTGCCAGTGGCGCTGTCACGGTCGATACAGCTTTTCCCACCCGATCGCCCAAGTTACGCAACGTCAGACTTGTTTCGTACTTGGAAGCATGACGGCCTCGGAATGCGGGATACCGTTGGCTCAGGGACACGAAAGTCGCCGATGTGGCGTTCAGTTTGAAGACTTGCACCTCCTTTTGAGCCGTATGACATTATTATTGTAGAAGTTAAATTCTTCTGTGTTGCTGGGCCACGATATATTTCTTCAGACAATCGACGTTTCGACCCCTCTGCTCGTGTCTTCTTCAGGATCTTGTGGTGTTCAATGTAGACTGAACACTCAGTCTACAGTGGCCACAACAAGATCCTGAGGAAGACGTTTCGATCCCCTATGCCGGGATCTTCTTCAGAGCCTTGTGGTTTCCACTGTAGAATGAGCACTTGATATAATGTGGACACCACAAGATCCTGAAGAAGACGTTTCGCCCCCTCTGCTGGGGTCTTCTTTAGGATCTTGTTGTGTCCACTGTAGACTGAACACTCAATCTGCAGTGGGTATCACAAAGTCCTGAAGAAGATCCCAGCAGGGCGGTCGAAACGTGGAACGTTTGAAGAAATATGACGTGGTCTAAAAAAAAAAATAAAAAAAATAAAAAAAAAATAGCAGTAGAATTTAACTTCAGTGAGAACGGTCACGAAAGCCTGCAGATTTACATTATAATTATGCATTATCACCGAATAATGATGTATTGTATGCGCTCTAGATTTCATATCTAAGTGGTATTAAGCGATCGTGACATATAGGTTAAGGAAATGAATGTATTTGGCTAACACTCGGAGGGTAAGTGTGAGTTGCGTGCTGACCCGGAGCCGTTTGCCAGCACGGAGCCGCTGCGCCAGCTGGTGGGGCGGGTTCGCCGCGACGGGCTGCCGCTGGTGCAGGCCAACCTGGAGCGCTTCCTGGCACAGCTGGGCGCGGACCTCTCCAGGCGGCTGGAGGACGCCCGGCAGCTGGAGGCGGCCCTCAAGGCGCGGGACGAGGCCCACCACAAGCAGGTAAGCCTCTCCTAGCGTTACGTTCACTACTTTGAATTTCGCAGTGCTCTGTGCTGTCAGAGCTACACTCAGCTCATTTATCTGTTCTTTAGCATCGTAATATAATTTATAACAATTACAACATCACATACCCTGTCATGGTCATCAATCACAATTTAAACATTATTACTTTAAAATTAGCTTTGCTGCACACTGAAGTCTACATCTACATCTACATCCATAATCCGCAAGCCACCTGACGTTGTTTGGCGGAGGGTACCTTCAGTATCTCTATCGGTTCTTCCTTCTATTCCAGTCTCGTATTGTTCGTGGAAAGAAGGATTGTCGGTAAGCCTCTGTGTGGGCTCTAATCTCTCTGATTTTATCCTCATGGTCTCTTCGCGAGATATACGTAGGAGGGAGCAATATACTGCTCGACTCCTCGATGAAGCTACGTTCTCGAAACTTTAACAAAAGCCCGTACCGAGCTACTGAGCGTCTCTCCTGCAGAGTCTTCCACTGGAGTTTATCTATCATCTCCGTAACGCTTTCGCGATTACTAAATGATCCTGTAAGGAAGCGCGCTGCTATCCGTTGCATCTTCTGTATCTCTTCTGCTAACCCTATCTGGTACGGACCCCACACCGGTGAGCAGTATTCAAGCAGTGGGCGAACAAGTGTACTGTAACCTACTTCTTTTGTTTTCCGATTGCATTTCCTTAGGACTCTTCCAGTGAATCTCAGTCTGGCAACTGCTTTACCGGCGAATAATTTTATAAGATCATTCCATTTTAAATCACTCCTAATACCTACTTCCAGATAATTTATGGAATTAACTGCTTCCAGTTACTGACCTGCTATATTGTAGCTAAATGATAAAGGATCTTCCTTTCTATGTATTCGCAGCACATTACAGCTGTCTACATTGAGATTCAATTGCCATTCCCTGCACCATCGGTCAATTCGTTGCAGATCCTCCTGCATTTCAGTTCAATTTTCCATTGTTACAATCTCTCGATACACCACAGCATCATCCGAAAAAAGCCTCAGTGAACTTCCGATGTCATCCACAAGGTCATTTATGTATATTGTGAGTAGAAACGGTCCTACGGCACTCCCCTGCGGCATACCTGAGATCACTTTTACTTCGGAAGACTTCTGTCCATTGAGAATGACATGCTGCGTTCTGTTATCTAGGAACTCTTCAATCCAATCACACAATTGGTCTGATAGTCCATATGCTCTTACTTTCTTCATTAAACGACTGAGGGGAACTGTATCAAACGCGTAAGTCGCTTCATTCTCCAAAGGTACTCTATCCCTTAGAAGGATACTCCATTGCGTGTCCATAGAAAATAATTAGTGTAATTTTGCTAATACAATTGGCAATGTAACATAAGGAAGTCATTAACATTGCAAGATTATAGGTCAAAGTAAGCCCGAGATAAACAATTGCAAATGTGAAATTCTTGTACATTAGAACCACTGCAACCGCCGCAATCTTCAATGAAAGCATGTGAACGTACAAGCATTGTGATGCAAATGTGCCAGGATTGTTGTCCGATGATGTCCCATATGTGCCCAGCTGGAGACAGATCTGTTGATCGAGCAGGTCAAGGCAACATATCGATACTCCATAGTGCCTGTTGGTTACAACAACGGTTTGTGGACAAGCGTTGTCCTGTCTGTAAATACACCGTGGAATACTGTTCATGAATGACAACACAACAGGTCGAAACACCAGATTCACGTTCTGTTTTTGCAGGCAGTGTGCGTGCGATAACCGTGAGATTGCTTCTCCTGTCATACGAAATCGCACCCCGGGCTATAACACCAGGTTTAGCTCCAGACAGGTTCGTTGCAGGCCGTCAATTCACCTCTTTCTAACCAGCCCACCGCCATAACTGACAGCGAGACAGAACCAGCTTTCGTCAGAAAACACAACAGACATCCACCGTGTCCTCCAGTGAGCTCTCACTTGGCACCACTGAAGTCGCAACGGTGGTGGTTCGGGGTCTGTGGAAGGAACGCTACAGGGCGTCTAGCTCGGAGCCGTCTTTGAAGTAACAGATTTGTATTAAGTTCGTTATGAAACTTTGGTGCCAGCTGCTGCTCAGATTGCTGCTGCGGATGCAGTACGATGCGCCAGAGCCATACGCTGAACATGATAATCTTCCCTCTCGGCAGTGCCACAGGGCATCCGAAGCTCGGTCTTCTTGCGACCGCGCAGTCTCGTGATCGCTGCTGACAGGAGTCGTATACTTCGGCTTCATTCCTGCCAAGTCTTTGTGCAGCATCGCTGAAGAAACATCCAGCTTCTCGTAGCCCTATTACACGATCTCCTTCAAACGCAGTGAGGTGTTCATAACGGCGTCTTTGTTGCCTTAAAGGCATTCTTGACTTACATCACCTCACTACATCCAGTCTCGAATGTAACCAACACTCAAGACCGTTACAGCGTGCTTCTAAAGCAGATCTGATTTGCAACCTCACAGTAGTGCTACTAAACTGACTGTTATGAGAATGGCACGAAATTTGAATAGACATCATCCTTCAGATGTAGGAATACGCCTACCAACTTTCGTTCGTGTCGCACAACTCCTTCTTAGCGTTACGTTTTTTCCCATCACTGTATCTGCCATGGTATGGACGCCACTCATCATTTAAAACGTTATTTCATTATCTCTCTTTAACATAAATTCAACTACGGTCAAATTGTCTCTTTATTCTTCGATGCTACATTTCAGTCATTGATTCATTTTTGAGTATCATACTAAAATATGTGCAAGCGCAGCATCTAGTGACAGTTACGTAGAACAACAACACTGCGGCATGTAACGCACCCGGGAGTACGAATGGGCGGGCTACTTTAAGTGGTTGTCGCTTCGTGACCGTTGTTTTCCTTGACCGTGCGCCCTGTCCACGCCACGTGCCTGGTAATCCCGCGGCGGTCGTACTGCTCTGCTCCACACTGCTGCTGCTGGCTTGCCTGAAATTATCTGTCGAAAAAATGCATGCGGGTTTAGGGGAGCCACTCAGCGTTTAAACACAACACTGTCCTATGTCTGGTATGAACAGCTATATTCTGAAACGACATGGAAACCACACGTTACACTGTTTACACTCTAAATCGTAAATGTTTATCCCAATTAACTATCTTACTGACAGTCCAAAATATAATTCATACGAGCGTACGCGTAACTGACACGACGCGGGTGATTGTTGATGATGCGGAAGCCGAATGCTCGAAAGAAAGTTCTTACGCTCGTCACGCATACAGATATCTGCTAATGGTCCTCCTTGTCACTAGTGATGATACAACACTGTCCGTAGAGTTAATTTTTCAGTTTCTCAGTTCTCACTTGTACGAGCATGCGTGGAACCGTCGCTGCGCGGCTGATTGTTGATGACGCGGAAACGCGATGATCGAACGCACGCCATCACGCTCGCTACAAATCACTGGTACTTGACTGCACTCTTTTGCGGTAAATAGATTTACTGATTCACATTTGTTCATTCTTGGAGACCGAACACGGCGCGGATGGTCGACGCTTTGCGACACGCAACGAGAGGATGCACAAATACATTATTGGCGGCACTGCTCATTTTCAATTACTTCTTGACGCACTTTTCTCTGAACCATTTCCATATGTCATCACTTTACTGTAATAGCACTTGTAGGAACACTTCAACCTGAAAACTAACAATCCTTCTACATGCAGACCTACACACTACACAACATAACAGTTTCGTGTCCCGTGCTCGACTCACTACAGACGCGGCTGCCCTCAAAGATACTCCATAACTAAGCCAGCGATATGACAAGACGCTTACAGGCTGTCCTGCCATATTTGCCATTCATAATTTCAGACAATCTTTCAGTTACTGTTTTGTTATAATTTTGTTATACTGAATTGCGCTTTACAGGTTGCAGCTACATTTAGTGCACTCGTTCATACATGAAGCGCTACGTTGAATTACTTGAATAGTTGCTGCATCCAGAATGGATGGCCACAAGAATCCAAACCCAGATAATGCTTACATCAGTGAACTGTCAATAGGGCTGCTATCCTGGCTGGCTGCTACTCAGCATTTCAGCTTTGATCACATCCACTGTTTCAAAGATACATCAGCCACTTTCGAAATCTCTCTTAATCCTGCAGAACTACATTCAGTGTATTTCTTTCCGCTTCAGCTCCATACTAAATTAAATGACAGTTTACAGCATCACGAAAACAAGGTCAAGACGATCCAAACTTAGTTGCCCACTGTCTTTTTCCAATATTCCCTCTTTCAAAATTAATTACTCTACACAGGTAGGATTTCTTCTTCTTCCTGTGAAGCTATACGAAACGCCTCTATACGTCCTTTGGCGCCATACTAAAGTATGTGACTATCGCAAGTTCTCAAACTGGTCTGCCTTTCTTAGAACTGTCGCCAATCATCATTTGACGCTTAATCACATTCGGCTCCTCAAAATAGCATATGCCACACCCGAAACGTTTCTTCATCCTACTGAGGTTTTCTCATAATTCTTTACCGCCATACTGTAATATTTTTCTCTCCAACATTCAGAAGCAATGACCCAAAAGAACCAAACCTGAATGTTGAAAATAACAGTCACCACACATATGCGTTTTATTCAGTAACAATACCAGTTTTTCGATACAGCTGAATAATATAATTTATTTTGATGCCATAAGGAAATCACCAAATGTGTTGATTTCAGGGTGCCGGAACATTACACACAACATGTCCCCACAGAAACGGAATTATTAGAAGAAATCACTTGACGTCCTGCTCCAGAACGTATCCATAGTTGTCTGAAATGTTATTGTGTAGTCACCATTTCGTTCCACTGATGTTTTAAAATAAATTTCGCTGCATTGTTCTCTACATTCAGAAGTTTTTGACACATCACTTCAGTACTGCAGCATCTGACAGCTGCTCTGTCTGCAAAGAATGGTTAAAACTATCACCAAAACTGACATTTTGAAACAGTACACCGTCAACGTTTACAAGTGATTAAGTATTTTAGGTGCGCGGTGCTCCTTAGCTTACATAAATTCGTGATGACATTTTTATTTTGAAAGAAATAACTCTCAGCCACTACGTTCAGTCTGCTTTTTTGCATTATCCGGCATGTGTTCAGGAATCGGAGGTTTGGAATACAGAGATACAATTTTTCAGTAAAGAAGTCTTTGTCAACAAAATTAAGCTACAACTGGCTTAAACGAGAAAATGAGAAATAGGGATTCACGAAATCTGCTTTGATTTACTGCATTTCACACCCATGATCCAGCGACAGGTGTAAACCCCATGAACACAAAGACGTCGTGTAATGCAAAGTACGCCATAAGTTATAAGGTGATTAGAAAAACCACGATTTATTAGGGAGAAACAAGAAATACTTACCTTGTGTGCTTTTATACTAGGATGCCAAGTTTGTTTTCACGCTGTAATATTTTTGCTACTGTTTACAGATGCAGAAGCTCTTCGAGGAGATGGAGGCTCAACTCAGTGAAGACAAAGAGAACATAGTGAGACAGGTGAGTCACGCTTACGCACTTGTAACGAAATTCTTCTTGTGCCATCAAAATATAAGTCTAGTCACATAACATGATGGAGAGAGAAAATGTACAATACCCGCGTATATACTCTTGCTTGGGCTTCGAGACACAACGGAACAGGTCCACGAAGCGCAGTGTGCACCTCACAGTCCGAATGATGTTCAGCTACTGTTTCCGTTTCCTGTCGCACATTATTGACGGTTGCGCAGAAATTATCTCATACTGTAGTTCTAAATGCAGAGACCTAAAAGACGTGGAAAAAATTGTAATTTCATCATCATTTTTTTCACATAGACAACCGCTGATGCTTATTTATTGCAGGCTTGAGTACTCCCCTCGAAGCCGTCCTGCGAAGCTGTTATGGTATTGGACATTAATTTTGCGAACTTTGCTGTTCCGAACTATTTCCTTGTTTGGTCATAAATCTGTCCTGCAGTCTTATTAATAGGTACACAGGTACCTGCAAAGTGGATCAAGCAGTTATTGGTCTGAACAGTCGGTTTTCACCGACGATCGTACAACTGTGTTCGTCGTTATGCTTGTAGATGAAGCTCTTATTAATTGAGAATAACGTTCTGTTGCCCATGGTTGTCTGTTTCCCTGGGGGATTGACGTGGAGTCGCATAATGCAAAAAAATGATTCAAATGGCTCTGGGCACTATGGGACTTAACATCTGTGGTCATCAGTCACGTAGAACTTAGAACTACTTAAACCTAACTAACCTAAGGACATCACAGACATCCATGTCCGAGGCAGGATTCGAACCTGCGACCGTAGCGATCGCGCGGCTCCAGACTGTAGCGCCCAGCACCACTCGGCCACTCCGGCCGGCCGCATAATGCAAAGAAGTGGTATTAATTAGCGTTTATTTGAGACAGCCAAACGTGCTGTTCTTTTGAACTGTACACTGATTATCACCAGTAATAAGATTATCTATTGTGTGTTCAGCCGTTTTCAGTTCCTTGGTGTCCTCTTTCATTTAATACTTGACATACCAGTGTTAGGTTGTTCCTTCCCATTACTCAGAAGTATAAACCTCTTCTCATCATTGATGGAGGATGTTACAGACTTTTCAAATTTACTCATACCTTCCAGGGAGTTTCTCCTTGTTTCACAGTTCATACATTTCCACCTCTGCGTAGAAGCTAGCGTCCGATAGCGTCCCATATGTTCCACGTGGTTCAGATCAGGCGGTGTGATCGCCAAGACGACGTCAGTTCACTATCATGCACCTCACCACTGTATCACCTTTAAGGCTTCGTGACAGACAGACGTCGCTGTCAGGGAAGACACCAAGGCTGAAGGGATGCAGACGCTCCACAATAATGTTCACGTAGTCCGCAGCTGTGCTCCTGTCTTCGGCAACTAACATGTCCTCCTGAGCATGAGCTGCTTTGATCGGCTTGCGTCCTTGAGGAGGTGCGTGTTTCGAGGAGTCGTTCGTCTGGATAACGGCGAATCCGGACACGACCGTCGACCTGATGTACCAACAAACGTAGTTCATCCGACCAGGCGATACGTTCCCTGCCCACTACAGTCGTAACTGACCATGTCGTTGGGTCAGCATGGAAACATGTAGGGTTGCTCCGACGGATGCCCATGTTCAACAATCTGCACTGAACGGTGTGGTCGAAACACTTGTGCCTACACCAGGATTCTACCCTGTCTTCAGATGTGTCACTGATCATCGCCTATCCAGCTTTAAGGTCAAAACATCGATCTCCAAGTTTGTAATGAGTCGTGGACGTCCAAAATTTGTCGCGTACTCTTTCAGTTACTTACCGTAGCCAGTAGCACGCGAACAGCCTAGTAACTAGTCCGTTTCTAAGATGCTTATTCCGAGGCTATCGGCCACAACAAACTATTCTCTGTCAAAGCACCTTATGGCAGTGGATTTCGCCGTTTGCGGTCCATATCATCGCTAGAATGATTCACATCTGTGGTCCACTTTTATACTTTCCTTACCGCGTCGCGTGTCCTCTATGTCACCAGGAGACCTTCAGTTTCACAGTGGGTAGTAGTAGTAATGTTCTTTTCCACAAAGTATGGACAATGTCCAATATCATCTCAGGCAAAAAGAAGGAAAAAAGAAACGCACATCAGATATACAGCAAGCTTAAACTGCTCATCAGGCTTTCATGGATCCCATTAGTGGCTGGTTTGTAGACACAGTTTTCCGATAATGGTTGGCTGCAGAAACTGCTGTCATCCAGGAGGTATCGATAGAAAAATACTGAGTATGTGCGATATGGTCGAATTATATGGTTCAAATGGCTCTGAGCAGTATGGGACTCAACATCTTAGGTCATCAGTCCCGTAGAACTTAGAAATACTTAAACATAACTATGCCCGAGACAGGATTCGAACCTGCGACCGTAGCAGTCCCGCGGTTGCGGACTGCAGCGCCTATAACCGCACGGCCACCGCAGCCGGCTCGAATTATATGTATGTAGTGGAAAGACATATGACTCTCTCGCCGAAGGCAGGCATCGCATTCATTCGAAAGGCATCGAAGTACATTGTGATTCACATAAACCTTTCACATGACTGCCTACAGTCAGCGACTGAATGGATGAAGCTCTGTTAGAGCAGGAGCAAGTAACTGAAATGTCATGCTGTAGTCTCTACTGGGTGGTCCTCCAGGCAGACCCTTAGAATCAGAAGAGAGGTCGGCTTTCGAGCTGGCAGTCCGGGGTTCACCATGGTCTCTAGCATACGAGCTCATCTGTTCACGGTGTGTCGCTTCAACATTTGTGGGCCTCACAACTAGGAGGTCTCCGCTCCTGTTAGCATCAAGGAAAACTGAGCATGCAGTCATAGTCATTCTGTTAATTACGTCTGAACCACTACTGAAGCACAATGTTAATAAACAGAAATTCTGTGCATGCTACTTAGATTAAAGGAACTGACGCAAGACTTGTAATTGCCTGTCTCACTGAACTGTGATAATAATATAATCGACAAGAAGTTGTGGTTTTTGTAATGATCATTCTGTTAATTAAGTGTTATCTGCATTTCATATTCTGCCCCGTTGCAGTGCTAGACGCTACAATTGAAAGGCTAACAAAAGTTCAATGCTACTTTGAACTAGTTCGTTGAGGTACTACATGCAGCCTTTCAGTTTCCTCCGTTCCACTCAATTTATAAAGTATGTGCTGTGTGACTATTTTGTAAACAATTTTCGAAGCAGATCACCTTGCTAACTTTATCCTCTTGGACATTAGATATTTAATTCTGCATATCTTCAAAGTTTCCATATTTATCACAGCTTGTCAGTGTAGTCCGTGTTTCTTTTGAAACGCAAATACACATATTTGTGAGTATATATTAAATTACCGATCAGTGTCTGGATTTACTTCAAGATGGAATCCCGAAACACTAGTGTTGCCACTTCTCTTAACATAAGACTACAGTGTAAAGACAGCACTGTTAATCTTCAAAATTATATCACAATAAGCAAGAATGTACTAACCATATAGCGGAGATGCTGGTCGCAGATAGCCTCAACAAAAACATGCCATCCTGGATTTCTGTAGTTTGGTTAAGCAAGAATACTATTGTTTCTGCGTACACAGATATACAGAAAATGCGAAGCACTGGACTGCGAGAGAAATTACACTGTTTATGTGAAGAAGTTGAAATGTCTACCATTAACTTGCGTTTATAAGTTTCGTACAGGTTTCATTAATTAATTACTTCTTGGAAGAGAATGTCTTACTGTATAATTAAATTACTTCTGCAATCAAATTCAGTGTTGATTGTGAAGTCCCTGCGTTAACAGAATAGAAATGCGGATACACAAGTCCGAAAACAGTTTATTGGACTCACCAAAAAACGAAACAATAATACAGTCTCCAAACTATCAACAGACACGATCCCAACTGCGGATCGTCACAAATACAACATAACAAATAATAATAGAAAAGATCCGTCTCTTCGTGGGGAGAGATCACAATAAAACAATTCTACAATGTCAAGATCTTTGCCTAGTTTGCCTACTATACCAAGTCCACCTCCAAGAGTTCAGACAGGTAGAAGAGGAGTGTGGCCATGGCTGCAGGGGTGACAACTCTGTATACTTGCAAGCGGTGCGTCGAACTGCCCTTCGCCGTCAGTGCGCCTACCTTCAAAGCTCGTTTGGCGGATGTATCTGCCACAACTATTTGCGATCACCTGCCTGGCGTATCAGAGCAGTTCCTGGGCTAGTTGTTACCTCTGCTGAAGCTGTTCTGCAGGCTCAGCGAACGGGTAACGGTCTCTGGTGGCCGTTGGTGGAGACCTGGTGTTGTACTGTGCTGCGGCCGCCGGTAAATATTTGTGTTGACAACACAGACGACGTAGGTTTTCCTGGTGAATATACGCCCTTTGGAAGCAGGCATCCCGTGTTGGTTGCACGTGAAGTGGGATGCCGAAGCAATAGGCGCTACGATGTATGAAGTAGGCGGCTACAGAAGACTGGACCGTTAGATGGCGTCGTAAATAAGCTGTCTGAGATTTGCCTACCATCGGCTGAAGATAATCGCTGATAGCAGGAAGCTACATGATGTATATCTGGGCCGCTGTCGTGACTGATCTATGTTATCCGTAAATGGGATATGCTTCCTCAATCGGCCTCCAAAATTAATAAATGCAATGAAAATTAGTATAGTAAATAGCTCAAAGTACTGCAAAAGTCACGTAGAACACGAGTGATTATCTGGAATTGGTTTCGACATGGTATTTTGTAAAAACAAAGCTGTTGACTTTCAATAATGAGCACTCGCAGAGTTGTTATATTTGATAGGCGAAGTATTACACTTTCATTTCAAAATTTCACAGTCCGCAAATCATTTACTATGCCCTCACAAACATTAAAAGCACTTCTAAATTGTCCATCGTATACATGTAAAATCAGTTCACTCGTAAACACGCTCTGTTCATTTGCCACAGTTCGTCTTCATGACACAGTCCACTTGTACCTTCGACTTCGCTAGCAAATATAATTTTACTAATGAGTGCACTCGCCGTTACACTCTTCGTTCATCTCCCCCGCCCATAAGTTTTCAATCGGTGTCCAAACAACCATTCTAAATTCTTCAGAGACGACGTAGCAACCATTTCCCATTACATGATTTTTGTTCCCTGCTCTCTTGCGAATCTTGATCAGAAAATTAATGCCACTCCTTCTTCAAGTCTGTGAATCCGCCAGTGAATCGGCACCAGGCTCAGAGGTTGATCGCACGGGAGTGGGTACCCCAATGGTCTGGTCTGTGTGACCTTGCTTCCTTTAAAAAATCCTGGAGTTCGCCAAAAACTGAGCCAACGGATTACAGTCATGTATTTAAATCGTGTACGCTTTATCTAATATGGCACCTGTTCAATACGTTCGTGACTTTTAGGTGGAGAGTGTCGATCTGTTACCATCTGGAAAGATTAAGTACCGTTTCAAGTCGCAGTTAATATAAGATTACGTGGAAGAAGGTACCAGTCCGTTAATGACTGAACGAGAGATTTATTGTAAGAGCTGGTGAAAGCACTTTGTCGTGAGCACCTGCGAGAGAGGGACTCGCGAGACTTCTTCCTCAACAGTCGTAAGCTGTTGTAGGGTTTCACTATAGCATTGCGTAACATTGGTGAGATGTTGTGTGTCAACCACGTTGCTTCATTGACGTTGAGTTTCCCTATTCATGAAAGATATGTGGCCTATCTGTTTGTGCATATAATAATATAATATTTCTTTCGCAAAGTTAATCAAAATGTGTAGTTGGTGGGGCTTGACAATTGTAATGAAAGAAGTCTTATCGTCATTTACCTTGTTTATTTTGGCTTGGGAAGCTGGTGGCGACATTGGTGGTTTTACATGTTCCTGTTGATGTTAATGTACATACTGTAGGCAGTGTTGGGTGTATCCATTATGCAACAGGACACAGAGGTGTAGGCACAGATGAGGGGCGACTGTGTTCGAGCAGCACAGAGAAGACCTCAGTCTACTTCTTTCCACAGGCTACAGGGACAACATACACAAACAGTACAACAACAGCACTTTGAACCCCAATGCACACAGCTTATACCATCGCAGCTAATGCCAGTACCTATACTGCTGACTGTGTCTGACTGTTCGTTAACGATGTGAGATGTTTCTGCTGACAGGAAGAGGTTGCTCCTAGGGCAGACGTCTCTGAGGGAGCAAATGTGGCAGCATGATGAACAACTGTAAGACGCCCTGCTGATCCAGCAACAGGAAGCCGAGAACAACCAGAAGCTGCAGCTATTCGTTGCTGACATCAGGCGTTTCTTTTGACAGGAGAAGTGGCTGTAACTGGGCCAGGCTTCGCTGAGGGAGCGGCTGCGACAGGATGACGAATACCTGTGGAAGGCACTGTTGACACGGCAGCAGGTGGTGAGGTCAACCAGTGGCCGCAGCTGTTTATTGCTGACGTAAGGCGTTTGTGTTGGCAGGAGGAGAAAAGGCTGCGGCTGGGACAGGCGTCGCTGAGGGAGCAGCTGCGGCAGCGCGACGAACAGCTGCAGGAGGCGCTGCTGGCCCAGCAGCAGGCAGCCGAGGACAACAAGAGGCTGCGCCAGGAGAACGTGCAGCTGCAGCGCCGCAAGGTGACGCAAGCACGTCTCTATAACAGTCACGTAAGCGCAGTTACATGTGGTGCAAACCCAAACTGTGGTTACAAGAATGCAATAATTTTTGTGTCTGCGTGAGGATAAAGCGAAATACAGCCAATCAGTTACAGAAATAAAAAGTTTATTCAAAGCCCTTGACCTAAGTTTCGGCGGCTTTAAAGATGTGTTCTTGAGAAGGGTAAACTGTTACATCTACTTAGTTAACATTACATACTCTACTGGCCATTAAAATTGCTACACAACGCAGATGACGTGCTACAGACACGAAATTTAACCGACAGGAAGAAGATGCTGTGATATGCAAATGATTACATTTTCAGAGCATTCACACAAGGTTGGCGCCGGTGGCGACACCTGCAACGTGCTGACATGAGGAAAGTTTCCAACCGATTTCTCATACACAAACAGCAGTTGACCGGAGTTGCCTGGTGAAACGTTGTTGTGATGCCTCATGTACGGAGGATAAATGCGTACCATCACGGATTGTAGCCTTCCGCGATTACGGTTTATCGTATCGCGACATTGCTTCTCTGTGGGTTCAGGAGGGTAATACGGAACGCCGCGCTGGATCCCAACGGCTTCGTATCACTAGCAGTCGAGATGACAGGCATCATATCCGCATGGCTGTAACGGATCGTGCTGATACGTCTCGATCCCTGAGTCAACAGATGGGCACGTTTGCTAGACAACAGCCATATGCACGAACATTTCGAAGACGTTTGCAGCAGCATGGACCATCAGCTAGGAGACCATGGCTGCGGTTACTCTTGACGTTGCATCACCGACGAACCTGGGTGCACGAATGGCAAAACGTCTTTTTTTCGGATGAATTCAGGTTCTGTTTACAGCACCATCATGGTCGCATCCGTGCTTGGCGACATCGCGGTGAACGCACATTGGAAGCGTGTATTCGTCATCGCCGTACTGGCGTATCACCCGGCATGATGGTATGGGGTGTCATTGGGTACAAGTCTCGGTCACCTCTTGTTCGCATTGGCTGCACTTTGAACAGTGGACGCTACATTTCAGATGAGTTACGACCCGTAGCTCTACCCTTCATGCGATCCCTGCGAAACCCCACATTTCAGCAGGATAATGCACGACCGCATGTTGCAGGTCCTGTACGGGCTTTTCTGGATACAGAAAATGTTCGACTGCTGCCCTGGCCAGCACATTCTCCAGATCTCTCATCAATTTAAAAGTCAGGTTAATGGTGGCCGAGCAACTGGCTCGTCACAATACGCCAGTCACTAATCTTGATGAACTGTGGTATCGTGTTGAAGCTGCATGGGCAGCTGTACCTGTACACGTCATCCAAGCTCTGTTTGACTCAATGCCCAGGCGTATCAAGGCCGTTATTACGGCCAGAGGTTGTTGTTCTGGGTACTGATTTCTCATTATCTATGCACCCAAATTGTGTGAAAATGTAATCACTTGTCAGTTCTACTATAATATATTTGTCTAATGAATACCCGTTTATCATCTGCAATTCTTCTTGGTGCAGCAATTTTAATGACCAGTATTGTACATTTTAAAGTATACCCTTATCCTAACGAAGATTCCATTTTACAGTTGCTGCACTCAGCCATGTTCAAGAGTTTAACGTTTGTATGCTTTGTGCGTAGCAGTGACCAAATACAGAATATTTTTTAAAAAAAGATTCATATCACTTCACAAGACTGCACATCTACGTTTTTACCTCGGAAGCTATCTTGTGGTGTATGGCGCAGAGTACCTTTTGTACCACTACCTATTTATCCTGTTGTTTGTTCCATTTGCATGTCACGGGGGAAGGACAACTGTCTTTAAACTCTCGTATGGGACCTAATTTATCAGTTATTCTTATCGTCGTTGTATAGCAAGAAATACGTCACAGAAAGTAACATGTTGCTCAACGCTTTTTTCAGCGTAGAGTAACCATATCTTTGATACACAGTGGGCCACCTTGTTGCAACAGCCACTGGAATTTGGTCAGCCTCTCCGTAACGCTCGCGTGCAGACTGAATGGTCCCTTGATGAAACGTACCACTCTTCATTGTATCTTCTCTTTTCTGTTAAGGGGGGTAGGACGTCAAACGGGCCGACCTGGAGCAGGAGAGTCACCACAGGACATTTTAATTTCCGCTGTCTATAATTTTACAAATAAATTCATAAAACTTAGTCACCATGACCAGGAAGGGTCGAGGACTCACACGCATCGCAGTGGAAGTTCAAACACGTAGCAAAATACCTGTTGTTTACATGTGAAATTTCATCATTTTTTCACTTATTACTGGCTGCATTTGTTGCTATAGGTACACTTTCTTTCCTTCGATGAATTTTTCATAGCATACAAACAGTAGTTACAGGAGTATTAAACTAGAATTTTCCAAATCTATTAAAAAACTGGGGAAAAATTGACATAATTAACTATAAAACTTGAGTTTTTTTTAAACATGAAGTTTAAAATGTAACAGTTCATTCACTTTTTTTCATAAATTAAATAACTTCTACAGTTTCATACACCTGTAACTATGGTTTGTATGCTGTGCAAAAGTCATCGAAGAATCTCTCTTACTTAGGAAGAAAAGTGTACCTATAGCAACAAATTCAGCCAGTAGTAAGTGAAAAATGATGAAATTTCACATATAAAAAATGTGTTTTGTTACGTTTTTTGAGCTTCCACTGCTATGAGTATGAATCCTGAATCCTTCCTGGTCATGGTGTTAAAGTTTTATGAATTTATTTGTAAAAGTGTAGACAGTGGAAATTAAAATGTCTTGTGGTGCCTCTCCTACCCCCCTGAATCCAATTTGATAAGTTGACAGACTGATGAAAAGTATTGAACCATCATTTGAACTAGTGCTCTGTAAGCCACTTTGTTCGTGTATGAATTATAATTTCTTAAGATTTCTATAACGAATGTAAGCCTGACATCTCATTTTTCTGCAATTATTTATTAGTGGTCATTTCATTTTGTGCTGCCCCAGATGGATATTAGTAGGTATTTTAGGGTTATTGCTGTATTCAGAGAGTTTTCACCAACAACATAATTGAACAGTAATGGACCTTTTCGCCTAATTTCGCTCAGTATGTTACATTTATTTACGTTCGTGGTCAACTGCGAGTCTTGAACAAATAATCATGCAACTGTCTTCCTGCATTTTGGTACGACGGCTGTCGCTGCGAACTTCCCGTAGAAAACAGCATCGTATTCATTAGGCCTTTGGAGTTTACGACGCTTTAAACAGTAATAGCCCTATAAAACTCCAGAGATCACCTCTACACCTGTTGATATCGTCCTACTATAACGTATTGAGTTCTATGGCTTAAGGGGCCCATGTGTTCTACATGGATGAAGATGCAAACTTGGGGTCAATTTTAACTTGCGGCCTGAAAATGCACCGACGGAAAAAAATCATATCACCACGAAGGAGTTGTGCGACATAAACGAAATGTGGTAGGCATCTTCGTAGGTCTGAAAGATAGTGTGTATTCAAATTACATGCAGTTGTACGAGGGTCACTCCAAAACAAAATGCACACTATTACTTTAAATTCATCTTTTATCCTACATGTTTGAAAGTTTTACAATGTGTAGATACATCCCTTAGGAACAATATTTTCATTTCTCCACATAATTTCCATCCCTCTCATATGCCTTACGCCATCTTGTAACCAGCGCCTGTATACCCGCACGATAACGAACCTGTTGGAGCCCTGTTTGGCAGCGTAGCCAAGGGAGTCATCATCTTCAAACCTTGTTCCACGAGGAGAGTCTTTCAGTTTCCCAAGGAAATGGTAGTCACATGGAGCCAAGTCAGGACTGTAAGGCGGGTGTTTCATTGTTGTCCATCCGAATTTTGTGATCATTTTCATGGTTTTTTGACTGACATGTGGTCGTGCATTGTCGTACCACAGCAAAACATCCTACTTTTGCTGATGTGGTCGAACACGACTCAGTCGATCTGGACGTTTCTTCAGTGTCGTCACATATGCATCAGAATTTATGGTGGTTCCACTTGGCATGATCGAAAAACACCGTATCCACAACTTTTCCAGCAAAAAGTGTGGTTTTCCATTTTCTTTCTTGGGTGCATTTGCATAATGCCATTCCATTGATTGCCTCTTCGTCTCTGGTGAAAAATGATGGAGCCATGTTTCATCACCTCTCACAATTCTTCAATGAAATTCATTTCCTCCATTCTCGTACTGTTCCAAAAGTTCGCTGCATACCGTTTTTCTTGTTTCTTTGTGAGCCACTGTCAACATACTGTGAACCCACCTGGTATAAACCTTTTTTAACGCCAACACTTTCAGTATTCTGCCAACACGGCCTTCCCCTATCCCAACGTAGCGTGACAATTTGTTCACTGTGATGCGTCTGTCAGCAGTCACCAATTCGTTAACTCTCTGCACATTGTCTGGAGTATGTGCAGTACGAGGCCTGCCGCTGCGAGGACAATCCTCAATATTGTCGTGCCCGCTTTCATCACGTAACCTGCTTGCCCATCGACTAACTGTACTGCGATCGACAGAAGTATCTCCATACACCTTTTTCAACCTCTTGTGGATGTTTCCCACTGTGTTGTTTTCACAGAACAGGAATTATATGACAGTACGTTGCTTCTGACGAACGTCAAGTGTAGCAGCTATCTTGAAGACACGCTGTGACGGCGCCACTCACGGGAACAAGTTGAACTAAGTTTGAAAAGAAGCGGGAAGGATGTATCTACACTCTGTAAAACTTTCAAACATGCAGAATGAAAACTGTATTTTTACAAAGATAGTGTGCATTTCTTTTGGAGTGACCCTTGTATAAGAGCAGATCAGGTTTGCTCTAAATACGCGCTGTAACGGTTGTGAACGTTAGTTGCCTTTTGAGAACGGACGTGGTGATTTTAATCAAGAATGCCTTTAAGACGACAAAGACGCCACTATCAATACATCACTGAGTTTGAACGAGGTCATGTGATAGGGCTCCGAGAAGCCGAATGTTTCTTCTACGGTACTGCAGAGGGACTTGGCAGGAATGTAGCCAATGTACATGACTGCTGGTAGCTGTGGCCACGAGAATGTATGGCTGCAAGAAGACCAGACTCCGGATAGCCACGTGTCACTACTGAGAGAGAAGACCATCATGTTTGGCGCATGGCTCTGGGGCATCGTACTGCGTCTGCTGCAGCAATTTGAGCAGCAGTTGGTATCGCAGTGACACAACGAACTGTTGGAAATCGGTTACTTGAAAGACAGCTTCGAGCCAGACGCCCTCTGACATGCATTGCACTGACCCTAAACCACAACCATTTACGATTTGAGTGGTGTCAAGCGAGAGCTCATAAGAGGGCAGGGTGGAGGTCTGTTGTGTTTTCTTATGACATCTGATTCTGCCTCGGTGCCAGTGATGGCGGTGTGTTGGTTAGAAGGAAGACAGTTGAGAGCCTGCAACCAACCTGTGTGCATGCCACACACACTGGACCTACACTTTGACTTATGGTCTGAGGTGCAATTTCGTGATCATCCCACACACCCTGACGACGAATTTGTACCTCAGTCTGGTGATTCGACCTGTTGTGCTGCCATTCATTAGCAGCATTCCAGGAGGTGTTTTCCAACAGGATAATGTCCCCCACATACCTCTGTAGTAAGCCAACATGTTCTACAGAGTGTCGACATGTTGCCTTAGCCTGCTCGCTCACCAGATCTCTCTCCAGTCTGACAGGTGTTGGACATCATCGAACGACAACGGCAGCATCATCCACAAACAGCGTTAACTGTGCTTGTCTTGACCAAGTGCAACAGGCATGGAACTCAACCTCACAGACTGACATCCGGCACCAGTACAATGCAATGCAAGCACGTTTACACGCCTGAATTCAACATTCTGGAGCTGATACCTATTATGAAGGTGCCAGCATTTTACATTTGCAATGGCTCACCTCGTGCTCTCATTAACCTGTGATCTCGCAGTGTTAACCATTGAAATATGGTACCTAGACAAATGTATTCTAGAAATTTCATTATTCTACATTAATTATTTATTGCTGTTACGATTTTTTCTCCTGAGTTTATAAGTTTGGGCAACAGCCTTGCCGCATTGGATACACCGGTTTGCATCAGATCACCGAAGTTGTGCGCTGTCGGGCGTGGCCGGCATTTGGGTGGGTGACCATCCTAGCCGCCATGCGCTGTTGCCATTTTTCGTGATGTTAATTGAGGACCTACTCAACCGAATGGTAGCGGCTCCGGTCACAGGAAACCATCATAACGACTGGGAGGGCGGTGTGCTGACCACACGCCCCTCCTATCTGCGTCCTCACCTGAGGGTGACACTTGTGGCCTGTAGACGGAGTGCTGATATAACTTTGCCAGTTGTAAGTTCCTGGTTCATGTAATTGCTGGTAGGGGCTTCCCTGATGTAGTTTGCTAAGTGAGGCAGTCATTTGTTACAGTTGAAGTTCAGTACAACTTTGTGGCACACTTTTCATCGAGGCTGCAGAAATCCACCTACTCTTGTGTAACAATCTCGTATTGCTGAATTGGCCTCCAAGGACCCCTGATATCAAGGAATGGTATTTGTGAAACTATTCGTCTGTGTGTCTCGCTTTCCATCATCTTTTGGAATTGCGACGCCTCACACCAACAACAATAAAAGCACAACTCCATACACGCTCACAAAACTAGGTGACGAGGCCGGCCGAAGTGGCCGTGTGGTTCTAGCCGCTGGAGTCTGGAACCGCGTGACCGCTACGGTCGCAGGTTCGAATCCTGCCTCGGGCATGGACGTGTGTGATGTCCTTAGGTTAGTTAGGTTTAACTAGTTCTAAGTTCTAGGGGACTAATGACCTCAGAAGTTGCGTCCCATAGTGCTCAGAGCCATTTTAACAATTTGAACCTGTGAAATCGGTACCAGCGTATATGAGTTATTTTCGAATTCATCTTGTGCACGGTATGTGTTTGCACTTTGTTCAGACAGCAGCTCGTGTGGATTTTACGCTGTGAGCGTAAATATGAACTTCTATCTAAGGTGATGTTAGAAAAATGGTTCAAATGGCTCTGAGCAATATTGGACTTGACATCAGAGGTCATCAATCCCCTAGAACTTAGAGCTACTTAAACCTAACTAACCTAAGGACATCACACACAACCATGCCCGAGGCAGGATTCGAACCTGCGACCGTAGCGTTCGCGTGGTTCCAGACTGAAGCGCCTAGAACCGCTCGGGCACAGCGGCCGGCGTGATGTTAGAGACTGGCCGTGGCCAATTCCCTTCTTACTCACAGCATTTGCATGACCACGCGTGGACATCAGTACGCTAAAGCAGTACGATGCAATTCTTAAAAAAGACAGTGGAGGATTGGAAACGAGTGATGAATCACACTATAGCCTGTGTTTGGTTTGCTGGATTGCCTGCAGCATTGTTTGCAGTATACGGTATAGAAATAGCTCGGAGACGTTGATTGCATTAGCATGACAATGCACCCTGTTAATGGTTGTTCAGCAGCGGTGCACTGTAGGCCTCTAGAAGAGCGTTGCGTTCCTAAACATTGGAAAAGGGCACAGGTCATCCCCGTTTTCAAGCAGGGACGTCGAACAGATTTGCAGAACTATAGACCTATATCTCTAACGTCGATCAGTTGTAGAATTCTGAAACACGAATTATGTTCGAGTATAATGACTTTTCTGGAGACTAGAAATCTACTCTATAGGAATGAGAATGGGTTTCGAAAAATATCGTGTGAAACTCAGCTCGCCCTGTTCGTCCACGAGACCCAGTGGGCCATGGACACGGGTTCAAAGGTAGATGCCGTGTTTCTCGACTTCCGCAAGGCGTTCGATACAGTTCCCCACAGTCGTTTAATGAACAAAGTAACAGCATATGGACTTTCAGACCAATTGTGTGATTGGATTGAGGAGTTCCTAGATAACAGAACGCAGCATGTCATTCTCAATGGAGAGAAGTCTTCCGAAGTAAGAGTGATTTCAGGTGTGTCGCAGGGGAGTGTCGTAGGACCGTTGCTATTCACAATATATATAAATGACATGGTGATTAACGTCGGAAGTTCACTGAGGCTTTTTTCGGATGATGCTGTAGTATATCGAGAGGTTGTAACAATGGAAAATTGAACTGAAATGCAGGAGGATCTGCAACGAATTGACGCATGGTGCAGGGAATGGCAATTGAATTTCAATGTAGACAAGTGTAATGTGCTGCGAATACATAGAAAGAAAGAGCCTTTATCATTTAGCTATAATATAGAGCAGGTCAGCAACTGGAAGCAGTTAATTCCATAAATTATCTGGGAGCAAGCATTAGGAGTGATTTAAAACGGAATGACCATATAAAATTAATCGTCGCTAAAGCAGATGCCAGACTGAAATTCATTGGAAGAATCCTAAGGAAATGCAGCCCGAAAACGAAGTAGGTTACAGTACACTAGTTCGCCCACTGGTTGAATATTGCTCGCCGGTGTGGGATCCGTACCAGATAGGGTTGGCAGAAGAGATAGAGAAGATGCAACGGAGAGCAGCGCGTTTCCCTACAGGATCATTTAGTAATCGCGTAAGCGTTACGGAGATGATAGTTAAACTCCAGTGGAAGACTCTGCAGGAGAGACGATCAGTAGCTCGGTACGGGCTTTTGTTAAAGTTTCGAGAACATACCTACACCGAGGAGTCGAGCAGTATATTGCTCGCTCCTACGTATATCTCGCGAAGAGACCATGAGGTTAAAATCAGAGAGATTAGAGCCCACGCAGAAGCCTACCGAAAATCTTTCTTTCCACGAACAATACGAGACTGGAATAGAAGGGAGAACCGATACAGATAATCAAAGTACCCTCCGCCAAACAACGTCAGGTGGCTTGCGGAGTATGGATGTAGATGTAGATGTAGACAATGCACCATGATATAAAGCTGCATCTGTAAGCAATGGTTTTCAGGCAACAGCTTTTCTGCAATGGACTGGCATGTGCAGAGTCCCGATAAGAACTGACTGGGCCAGCTTTTGGCACGACGCAGAACATCGACTTCACTTGAGACCAGCAGCCATCGACACCTTGTCAAGTTTCGACTGTTGAGGAAGAACGACCTGCCATTCTTTCACTTCACTTCTCACTGAAAGCGATCGCACCAGAGTTCAATCGGTCATAAAAGCGAATGGTAGAGACATGCCGTATTATTGCGTGCTACTAAGTACCTGGATACTTCTGATCAAATACAAAAAAAAGAAAACAAGAAAGAGAGAAAGGTTAAGAGCTGCAGAAAGCATCTCAGCTGTGCCACCACGTAGAATTTGTAGTAGTAGCTCACGCTTCCACTGCAGTGTCACTCGAGTTGTGGCGCCACTCAAGTTGCGTGTATGAGCGGCGCTTTAAAACGACTACGAGTAGTGTTTCAGGTTTGCGAATAGTTACCCTTTGCTTCAAGGAGGTTATGTGGAGTTTGTTTTAGACTTGTGTGCGGGACTTTTTTGCGCGCAGGAGGAGCTGGAGCAGCGGCTGCAGGCGCAGCGGGAGGAGGCGGCGCGGCTGCAGCGCGTGGCGGAGGCTGCGAGGCGCCAGGGGTCGCGCCACCGGCAGCAGCACGTGGCCACGGGCTTCCGGCTCGCCTGGGCGCTGCTGCTCGAGCAGCAAGGTAGGCGCGCTGCCACTAACACACCTCGGCAACAGCTGCAGGATCCTGCTTCATGCCGGCAGCAGTACTGCACACACATCCTATACTCGTATCTTACTCAGGGTAGGCAAAGCTACACTAGCTTCCAACATTCTAGGGGTGTTCCATAACATGACGCAAAACATTTTTTTTTTTCTCGTCCGGTTTCTATTGACAATGTACGAAAATGCTGTCGGACATCGCGGAATATTAGCGGTTCATTTCATATAGTTTCATGAAGTTCCGATAGATGGCCGCACCATATGTAGCTTTCAAAATGGCGTCTGTAACGGAGGGGTCTTGCAAGTAGAAAGCTGTCATTGAGTTTCTTTTGACGGAAAACCATGTTGTTGTTGTGGTCTACAGTCCTGAGACTGGTTTCATGCAGCTGTCAATGCTACTCTATCCTGCGCAAGCTTCTTCATCTCCCAGTACCTACTGCAACCTACATCCTTCTGAATCTGCTTAGTGTCTTCATCTCTTGGTTTCCCTCTACGATTTTTACCCTCCACGCTGCCCTCCAATACTAAATTGGTGATCTCTTGATGCCTCAGAACATGTACTACCAACCGGTCCCTTCTTCTAGTCAAACTGTGCCACAAACTCTTCCCCAATTCCATTCACTACCTCATCATTAGTTACATGATCTACCCACCTAATCTTCAGCATTCTTCTGTAGCACCACACTTCTATTCTCTTCTTGTCTAAACTATTTATCGTCCATGTTTCACATCCAAACAGGGCTACACTCCATACAATTACTTTCAGAAACGGCTTCCTGACACTTAAATCTATACTCGATGTCAACAAATTTCTCTTCTACAGAAAAGCTTTCCTTACCATTGCCAGTCTACATTTTATATCCTCTCTACTTCGACCATCATCTGTTATTTTGCTCCCCAAATAGCAAAACTCTTTTACTACTTTAAGTGTCTCATTTCCTAATCTAATACCCTCAGCATCACCCGGTTTAATTCGGCTACATTGCATTACCCTCGTTTTGCCTTTGTTGATGTTCATCTTATACCCTCCTTTCA
Source organism: Schistocerca gregaria (assembly GCF_023897955.1). NCBI lineage: Eukaryota > Metazoa > Arthropoda > Insecta > Orthoptera > Acrididae > Schistocerca > Schistocerca gregaria. Next base: position 1,203,302,959 of record NC_064920.1, on the reverse strand, counting down.
AGACACCGTCCATTCCGTTCAACTGCTCTTCCAAGTCCTTTGCTGTCTCTAACAGAATTACAATGTCATCGGAAAACCATAGCTTTGCATATATTCATAGGCGCTTACAGAATGTTTTACGCAGACCTCGCAGTGAACAAAAGCTAGGTGAGTCGTTGGGCAAGGCGTCTGTCATCATCGCAACAAGGTCGTGCAAGCCTGTCAGACCTCTCGCGTGACGCCTGGCCACACGCGGCGTAACTCTTGCCGTGTGTTCCTCGCCACAAATCTGCGAACGATCGTCCCCAACAAACCATGACTTCACACAGGTCTACACACCCGACAGGAGTTCACAAAACTCCATTGGACTGTACTTCCTCATCCCCCATACAGCCCGGATCTTGCGCATTCCGACTTTTTTTTTTTAATTTGGCTCAGTGAAGGTTGCACTCCGCGGGAAGCAGTACGTGGACGATGAGGAGGTCACTGATGCAAGATATTGGTTCAAATCGCTCTGAGCACTATGAGACCTAACATCGGAGGTCATCAGTTCCCTAGAATTTAGAACTACTTAAACCTAACTAACCTAAGGGCATCCATACCCGAGGGTGGATTCGAACCTGCGACCGCAGCAGCAGCGCGGTTCCGGACTGAAGTGTCTAGAACCGCTCGGCCACCACGGCCGGCCAAGATATATGGCCCCGATATCGGCCAGTGGACTGGGGGACATACAGCCCCCCAATAAGGTGCCGTAAGGCCGTCGCATTAAGCGGAGATTGTGTTTAAAAATAGGGTTTTGTAGCCTAAAGAATGCGGAATAATATGGTGTATTGAAATCCTGAATAAAACCAACATGTATTCAGAAAAACAAGTATTTCGTTACTTACTGAAAGCGTCGAGTACTTCATGTGCTCTAAGAGACAACCCAACATGTCACCTACACCTGAGGTGTATGATGTAAGCTGTACTGCCTGTCTTACAGAGCGTGAAATATTTACTGGGATAGTTTCATTTTACTCATTGTATACACAGGATGTCCGAGGAGGAATGGTCAATATTAAGAGATATGACGGGAACGATCATTCGAAGCAAAAGAGTCAAGTAAACATGGGGTCTTGAATGCGTACCTTAAGAACTGTGAAGAGATGTGTTCCACAGTGTCAAAAATGAACAAGTGCACACAGCTCTTAAGCTTTGCACTTTAGAGCAAATTCTCCTGAACATATTTTCTTGGTTTGCTCTATACTAACACCTCTAAAAATATGAAAGGAAAAAGTGTGCAAAAAATGGTTCAAATGGCTCTGAACGGTATGGAACTTAACATCTGAGGTTATCAGTGCCTAGAACTTAGAACTACTTAAACCTAACTAACCTAAGGTCATTACAAACATCCATGCCCGAGGCAGGGTTCGAACCTGCGACCGTAGCAGTCGCGCGCTTCCGGACTGAAGCGCGTAGAACCGCTCGGTCACCGCGGCCAGCTAAAGAGAGCATGCAGTGGAGGAGATTTGTTTCATAATACCGAAGACGAAGAAATGATCATAGGTATTAAGGTAAGCAGTTTGGAGCCGATGTTTGCTAGAACTTTTTGCTTTGAATAATCGTTCCTGTTATAACCGTGAGTGTTGACCACTCGTCCTCGGACACCCTGCGTAAGTAAATGGCTGAAAATAACGTAGTCCCAGTTGCAGGACGCTAGTGTAGTGGCTTCCAGGACCAACAAAAGTTTGATTTTCAGTATTCCTAGTAATGATCGAATTTTGAGAGGTATAATCTAAAATGAAAGGTTCAACGCAAGAAGCCAAGTATGAAAGTTAGAAACTCTTTACACGTCCTAAGGTAGCGGGTCATGGCTTACAAATTAACCAGGTTATATTTATCAAGTATTTGAGAATAAGGGTACTTTCCATCTTCTAACAAGCCTTACACGTAATTTAAAACTTTTCCGGAACTTTTTTTTGCATACACCAACTAGAAAATTATGAAAGAAAAATAAGAGTATGGTTTAGAATATTTCCGTAGTTCATGCGGTAAAACTTATGCATCAGCCATGACATTTATGTTTAATATATCTTTACTACTAAACACTTTGCAGACAGCATCCATATATACCACTGAACACACCTGCAACATTATATCATAGTGCGACACATGGCTTAGGAGATACGAAGTTATAAACATTGACCCATACGAACAACTACTTTTTCTTAAAACGGAGCATAAAGTACGTAGCTGTTTGCCAAAAAGGTCTTACATGAGCGCATACAGGGGTTAACACCATTTTATCTTACCAGTTTGGTTATGAAGTTTTCATCAATCCTTGGATGAATAATCCGATATTAACAAAACCAATTAATGTTTAACGTCTTCAACGATCAAGAATTTTTATGCTTGGCAGGAGATATTTAAAACATTAAGTCATTTGTAATCAGGCATTTGAGGCTGTTTTATGTGTGGGAATTAGATTCTTTAAAACATCGGAATCTGCGGAAGGGTTTACTGCTAACTCCTCTGAATACAAGGAACCTGGGTTCGTGATCGTTTTTCAACTTCTCTGCAGTTTCCATCATTAACTCCTGGTGAGTTCCTGAACACCTTAACATCCGCCTAACAACCTTGTGCTGTTGCCTTCCTCTTTCTCTCTCTCTCTCTCTCTCTCTCTCTCTCTCTCTCTCTCTCTGTCTGTCTCTCTCTATCTCTCGCACGCATACGCACACACACACACACACACACACACACACACACACACACACACAATTCACTCACTCACTCTCTGTAATTAATTAATTTCTCTATTTATCTGACTCTGTCTTCCATTTTTCCCCTCTTGTGCTAATATTTTCCTCTTGACTCTGGTAGTATACTCAACCTTTATATTGTGCTCTTTTTGCTTTGTCCGTCCGTAAGCCACATTCTGAACCGTGCTGTCCATTCCTTTTAAGAAATATAAATATTCCTTACTTTTCGCCTCACATGCCACGTGTACTCTCTAATATTGTATCTCCTCATGCTGTATTATTTTTCTCTTGAAATTTTATTCCACTTTTTTCATCACTTCTTCGACATACAAGTTGAATGACAGTGGCTATAAATGGGAAACCTCCGTAAACCGTTTTTAACGAGAGATTGGAATTTCTTTATTTCCGTTTTTATTGCTTCTACTTGCGTTTTGTGTGTATATCGAAAATATTCGTCTGTCGCTACGCTTTGGCCCCTCTCATCAGAAGATGTTTGAATGTATTACGCCTTCTTATATTGCCCAAAGCCTCCTTCAGATCTACAAATTTTAGTGAGGTATTGCTATTTTTTTCTAGAATCTCCCCTCGATTCTCTGTATGTATGTGGGCTGCAGATAAACTTCTACATTTACATCTACATACATACTCCGCAATCCACCATACGGTGCGTGGCGGAGAATACCTCGTACCACAACTAGCATTTTCTCTCCCTGTTCCACTCCCAAACAGAACGAGGGAAAAATGACTGTCAATATGCCTCTTTACGACCCCTAATCTCCCTTATCTTATCTTTGTGGTCTTTCCGCGAAATATAAGTTGGCGGCAGTAAAATTGTACTGCAGTCAGCCTCAAATGTTGGTTCTCTTAATTTCCTCAGTAGCGATTCACGAAAAGAACGCCTCCTTTCCTCTACAGACTCCCATCCGATTTCCTGAGGCATTTCCATAACACTCGCGTGATGATCAAACCTACCAGTAACAGATCTAGCAGCCGGCCTCTGAATTGCTTCTATGTCCTCCGTCAATCCGACCTGATAGGGATCCCAAACGCTCGAGCAGTAGTCAAGAATATGTCGTATTAGTGTTTTATAAGCGGTCTCCTTTACAGATGAACAACATCTTCCCAAAATTCTACCAATGAACCGAAGACGACTATCCGCCTTCCCTACACCTGGCATTACATGCTTGTCCCACTTCATATCGCTCTGCAGTGTTACGCCCAAATATTCAATCTACGTCACTGTGTCAAGCGCCACACTACTAATGGAATATTCAAACATTACGGGATTCATTTTCGTATTCATCTGCATTAATTTAAATTTATCCATATTTAGAGTCAGCTGCCATTCTTTACATCAATCACAAATCCTGTCCAAGTCATCTTGTATCCTCCTACAGTCACTCGACGACGACACCTTCCCGTATACCACAGTATCATCAGCAAACAGCCGCACATTGCTATCCACCCTATCCAAAATATCATTTATGTAGATAGAAAACAACAGCGGACCTACCACACTTCCCTGGGGCACTCCAGATGATACCCTCACCTCCGATGAACACTCACCATCGAGGACAACGTATTGGGTTCAACTTAGTAGTGTAATAATAGTATTGTCTATGTTTTAATTCTTAGGAGATCTTCAATTACTGCCTCAGACATTTTCCTCGTCAGTAATACAATGTCACTTAGTCCGGAGAAGGATTAAATGCTCTGTTACTCGCCTTTCGGAGCAACTCCTTCACTTAGAGGTGTCACTGAACGTTGCAGGGCTGGTGCAGCAGCTACAGATGGTGAAAGGCATGGCGGAGACCCTTACCTCCTGCCGAGATCAGCAGACCACCTCTGAGGAGCGTCTCTCCAGCTCCAGGTAACTCGCAGACACCACCAACTCGCTCCATTCAACTTAGCTCCTCTGCCTCTAGCCTGCCTGCCTAAATGTCTAAACTACTTCGTTTTTTTTTTTTTCAGAAAGACGAGCTTCTCTCAATCACGGTCACAACCGACAAGTATGTTAAGCGTCGGCTCTCTCGATGACTACGAATATGACGAGGAGTTTTACAAGGTAAGTCAGCTTCTTTCCGGTATTAAAGCTGCTAACGGGACAACAGTTCTTCATACTTACATACTTTAATCTCACCTGCCCTCTGTTATGCTCACGCATCATTAATTTCAGTCCCGCCCAAATTCTGTCACTCCTTCCAAATGCTCAAACGAGATGCACATCACTTCATCTTCTATGTGCACGTGACCATTGACTTGCAGGTCTTTCATAACTGAAAAGTTGACTATTCGTAAAGAAATCACTGAAATACTTGCCTCTGCAACATCCAATCACATGTCCGCTCAGTGAGTGCAAAATAACCTTTATAGAAGAGTTCTCTCAGCAGTACCTCGAAGAAAACGATTTATTGACACGTAGTCAGAAAATATCGTTCTTCCGAAACACAACTAGCCCTTTATATTCATGAAGTAATGAGTGTATCGACAGGGGATGTCAAATTGATTCAATATTTTTAGGTTTCCAGAAGGCTTTCGACCCCGTTCCTCACATGCTTCTTCTCACCTAACAACTTGCCTACGGAATATCGCCTCAGTTGTGCGGCTCGATTCGTGATTTCCTGTCAGAAAGGTCACAGTTCGTAGTAATAGACGGAAAGTCATCGAGTAAAACAGAAATAATATCCAGCGTTCCCCAAGGAAGTGTTATATGCCCTCTATTGTTCGTGATCTATATTAACGACATAGGAGACACTCTCAGTAGCCGTCTTAGATTGTTTGCAGATGATGCTGTCATTTACCGTCTTGTAAAGTCATCATATGAACAAAACGAATTGCAAAATTATTTAGATAAGATATCTGTATTGTGCGAAAAATGGCAATTGACTGAATACTAAAATAAATCACCTAAGTTTCGATTACGCGATAAGTCTTACAAACCTGAAGGCTATACATTCAACTAAATACTTAGGGCTTACAATCACAAATAACCTAAAGTGGAACGATCACATAGATAATATTATGGGTAGAGCAAACCAAAGACTGCGATTCATTGGCAGAACACTTAGAAGGTGCAACAGTTCTACTAAAGTGACTGCTTACACCACGTTTGTCCGCCCTATTCTGGAATATTGCTGTGGGATCCACATCAGATGGAACTGACGGATGACATCGAAAAAGTACTAAGAAGGGTGGCTCGTTTTGTATTATCACAGAGCAGGGGAGATAGTGCCACAGACATGATATGTGAATTGGAGTGGCTGCCATCAAAACAGCTTTTCGTTGTGGTGGGATCTTCTCGTGAAATTTCAATCACCAATTTTCTCCTCCGATTACAAAAATAATCTGTTGTCACCCACCTACATAGGAAGAATTGATCATCACGATAAAATAGGAGAAATAAGGGCTCACACAAAATAATTTAAGTGCTCGTTTTTCCTGCGTGTCGTTCTAGAGTGGAACGGTAGAGAGACAGCTTGTAGGTAGTTCATTGAACACTCTGCCAAGCATTTTATTGTGAATAGCAGAGTAATGACGTAGATATACATTTGTGTGTGATACATTGGGTCTAATAACATGAATGGTCTTTTCTGTACCCCTCCCATCAATCATATGAGGGAAATTATCTTTTCGTTATCAGTTTTCACTTTTATGCTTATATATACTCCCAATGATAACATACAGATGAACTACTGTCCAATTTAAAAACTACGTAAACTACTGTTTAGTTAAAAATTTAATTGAATGTAATTGACTAAGATTTTGTGAGTAGCTTTATTACTCAGTTCCTCCATGTTCATCCACATATAATGCATTTATTTCTACACATCTCCTGCTAATATTCTTGCATTTAAAACATACATTCTAAGACTACATCAACAGTAAAGATACAAACGGTTCATTTCACTGGTAGCATCTGATTTCTTGAACGTGTATGACACAGTAAGCAATAATATTGATTTTTTTGCTGACATATGTGATAAATGTGAGAAAATTTAAAATTGCAGCCAACGTATTTTCTCCACATGTATTTGTGCACTGGAGAAATCTATAAAAGGAAGCATTACATAAGCCATTTAGGAGCAATGCTTGAAAACACAAATGATGAAAATGACAAAGGCACTCCATGGATCATCTATTCAGGATAGATTTGTTGCTCATCATTCTTTGACATGTGTTTTTATTTCTGACTTGCTGACAGAAATGTCAGAGGGAAAAAACATAGTTAATGTCACTCTGAGAATTTTGTAGTTGACCTATTTACCTATATTGTGTTTAGTGATTATAACAAATATGAGAGTGAAATACAACAATGTGGAGCAGGTTATGGGCAAGTTAATTGAGAGAAAAGTATGACATGGAAGCTTCATTCTAGGAGCACATGTTCATCAGAACAAGTGTGTCAACTAACCTAGAGGATTCATTTTAATAGTTTTCTGTGAAGATGCTCTTCAATGGAGCTGCAGAAGTTGACATACAGAAAAGTTCTGTAATTTACTCTTAAACTCCACTGCATCACCCATGAAATGTGGAATATGTTGTTGTGAGTTACTGAATGTGTGTGTACCTGTGCATTTGATTCTGATAGGGAGCCTCAGTAGAGGCTGTTTTCAGTTCCACTTTTCTACAACTTTTCACTGTTCTTTGATAAACTACAAATACTAGTGATGAAAAGGGCATTATTATATATCTGTATGTCTTGTGTAGCAGTTGCATACTACTCATTCTTTTAACATTATCTGCAGTTGTAGAATTAACACTAGTTATAAAACTTAAGAACACCCTTCTGTATTCTGATACAAGTATTCTTGTATACTGACTTCCTTAAAAAATTATTCTGCTGCTCAATAATGCATGGAAATAACCAAAGTAAACTAGTTTCTTTATTTAAAATCTGTTTATAGCAAACAGAGATTAAATAAGATGCCTCATTAATTACAGAGTGTGGGGTTTCTAATAACATTTGAGTTTTAACCGTACTCCCACTTAATAATTCCTGCTTCTTGTACTTCATTGCTAAAGAATCCTATGTGATTTACATTGTAAAAGAAGTCTATTTACAACATGTTCATAGAGAACTACAGAATTTAATATCCTGAATATTGTCAACCTGCAGCGAGAATTCTTTTCCCTTCAACCAAGTGTTGACTTTTCAAATATGACATTGTCTCTCTTTGCTGTGAGAGAACTGGTACAACTTCTTGCACCTATATTGTGTCCTTGGCAAACAGGACAAGAATTATGTCCTCTAACAATGCATGTACTACTAGTTCTCGTACCTATATTGTGTCCTTGGCAAGCACAACAAGAATTATTCCCTCTAACAATGTGTGTCATTTAACATTTGCACACATTACAAGAGCACAGGACCAAAAATAGCACTAATTTGACTGCTTGAAATTTTGATTACATGTTGCTACGTGATGTATATGCAATTGCTGTCTGTCATGTAAATAGCAAAACCCATGAACCTTGAAGTGTTACCCGTATCACAAATCAGTCATTACGATAATACTCCCTGATGTACTGATTGTAGCATATTATCTGTTCAGTTAAAAATATCCTGTCCCATTGACACTTGTGTCTGAAATCCACACTGCTTGCTGATGAGGGTGTTATTCTTATAAGAATAAATAAATGCATTTGGCTGCATAACTAATGTGATCTTTTTAAGTGAAGTTTAATATTATGGTGTCAGAGGAATAACTGTGCACACAGGACAACTGAAGTCAGTAGGTCATTTGCCCCATGTTGAGCTGTCAGTCTTCGTTCTGCTTTATTGACAGATGATATGCATGTTGCAATAAAAAGCAAATAACTAATAGTTCTAAAAATAACTGTTAATGAGGTTTCATGGACATCATTACATGGATTCTAGCCAATTCTGTGTCCAAGAACTTCAAAATAGACATACTACATGCCATTCAAAACCTGAGAGAGGTTTCTGTCTACCACATGTCTAAGACATTGTGACAAGCAGGCAAATGAGGTTGGCAGTGTTTATGTTGGGATTATAACTTGATAAATACAGATGGGAGAAGCATCTAGAGGTCTGCTGAAAACCCTAAACAAACCTTTATTTACGATACAGATGTCGTTAGACATGCATGAGAGAAAAAAATTCTGGCAAATTTTGATTGATTTGATTCCATGATGTCATGCTGGATCAACTTCTGGGCCAGGTTACAGTTTTCCTGTTCCAGAGGTGGATACTATGAACTGTCTGTGATGTGAATTGAAGAATGTCCTGCAGAGGATTGCTCAGAGAACTGGAAATTGCTGCTGAAATTTTGCAAAATATATTTTGATGTGAATGAAACATGTCATAAATAATATATCATGTTTTCATATCAGTAGTCCAGTTCATGTAATCAACACGAGAAATGTGAATAACCCTGAAAACATTAAAGGTCACTTGCTTCATCCCAAAAATTTGTCCATGATCTGGGAAACAATATTTTCAATAACTTGCTAACAGTGACAAGAATTTAGCTACTGCTAAAGAACAGTTTCAGTGAAGCCTGAAAGAATGTATTGATGTAATTCCACTCTGTTGTGTGGTTTCTTTGGGTGTTGTAGTGCTGTGTTCAGAACTTGATAGGGGCAAAGATTTTTGTCATTCCATTCCTTCCAGTATGGCCCCAAGTCTATTGAGCCAGCTATCAAATGAGTACCAGAGGTATTTCCCAGGGCTGAAAGGCAGCTGGGGCACTGGGTTTGCCACCCAAAACCTCTTAGTGCTGTGGCAAAGAAAAGCTGTACTCTACCTACTGTAAGGCCAGTAGCCTGGTCATGGGCTTGTGCCACCAATTACTTTTACTTTTACCTTTCTGTTGACAAGATTGTTTCAGTTTTTTTTGGGAAATAAAAATGAATTGTGGCACTAACGTTGTTGTAATTTTTCATGTTCTTTTTGTTGCACCTTAAGAACTGGTGGTATAGAACACATTTTCTGTGCATGTTGCAGTTTCCTTGTGACAAATTTGAGCCAGAGGAGCCTTCAGTTGAGGGAAGCAGAGTCACCTCAGCAGTCGCTGACACAGTCGCTGTGAACACGACATCCCTTCAGGATGAGATTGCTCTTTCTCTGAAAGAAAAAGGTAATCACACGTTTGCGAACACTAGAGGCCAGAAAATGTGCTCTGTTCCTTAAACGCTGTTATGTGAGTGATTAACATCATCTTCATCTAAAGGCTATGCCTTGACAGTGGAATATTATTTTCTGTTCTCTTCTGTTCTTATCATTTCTTGATGATTTTGACAGTATATTACCTGTGATAGATTTATTGTTTTCTGTCTTGGCTTCCCATTGATTTCTTTCTTTTCTTCATTCCTCCCTCCCCTCCCCCAAAATATAATTTCTTTCTTTTCTCACTGATTTCACTTTAAATTCCTTGAGTGTAAGTGAACAGTTGATAAAATCTCCATCCCGACACACTCACACCTAAATTTCTTCATAGATATTTCAGGGAATGTGTATACTTCATTTGGTCCTTTTCATTACCAAAATCACTTGTGATTGAGCTTGCTTTATTCAACACTGAAGAATACAGTTCCGTACCACTATTAAAGATGCCAAGTGATGACATGCATGTTAAGTTGACCGTAGCCAGAATGAGAACTGATTGCAATATTGACAGTATATTTTACTATATCCACTTTCTTTTTTAATTGTACAAAAAATCATTTCAGAAGGTTTGTGTAGCTTTGGGTTTCTTCTTATGGTTGATCAGGTGAAAGTTGAATCTTTATTGTGTACCAGCCAGTTCTTCAATGACACTAAACTAAACTGTGTATCACTAAAAGCTCCATATCATTTGCTCATACCAGTAGAGCTCTGTCGTTAAAGACAGCTATATACATCTGTGCCATTCTGGTTCTGCTGCCTTCTTTGCTTCAGCCATTAAGTGTAATCAGCCTTCTGAGGTAGGAGGATTTCCTCCCTGCTTCTAGTACTGTGTTGTTTCCAATTCTGATCTTGATCAAGTTATTGTTCACCTTTCTACTATGCTTCATTTATATTTAAACTGTATTCAATGTGTCTTTGCCATCCATTCCTTTGAAAAGGTCATCTGCTTTTCTTCCTTTTGTTTTTTCATTCCTCTTCCAAATTGTCCCTTCGCTTCCTTCATTCATTGTCTTTCTCGCATAAGTTGACCAACTGTGGTGATAAGCTGGAACTGTTCTAAACATGAACGTACCAGTCTTTGACTTACAATTTTATTGCTACTGCTTGGATTTTATAGACGCTGATGAGATTCTTCGACTCCCTCTGCACATCAGCCTCATTCTTGTAAGGACGTCAACATCCTATTCCACTTCAAGATGCTAGTAATGTTTCATTTCTTGTGAACAGTCTACTTTCCATTGCTAAACACTGTGTCAAATTACTCCTACAATACCCCTTCCCATCCTGAAGTCTTCCTGACTTCTTCCAGAAAGTCTTAATTTTCTTTATGGTCCTATATTCTTTTAGTTTTCTGATCAGTTGTTTATAAGTAGGGTTGTTAGACTAATCATTGTTAGGTTTTTCATTTAGCCTCGTGTAATCTCCTATGCAATATGATAATTACATTTTTTCTGAAATTCAGCTGTGCTGAAACATATGTACATTCATTTGTATGCACCAGTATAAATATTTATTTTTTTAACCATGTTTCACATTGACAGCCATCTGTTTAACCTGGGGTTGAGACCCTTCCATATTCGATCAACGAAGATTAAGACGATATGTATTCTGTGTTCTTGTACAAAACCTAAGTCTGTAGAGAAAAATGAAAGTGTAATCATTTTCAGGCAGCCCTTGGCCATCCTCAGAGAATGCTGACAGTACGAAGCTGTCCACCAACTGTGTGTGCAGCTGCTACTCTGTGTTCAGCAGGGGAAGTGAACTATCACACCTGTTTTCCTTCTCCTATCACGAATTTTGGCTTATCCCTTTCATTATAAGATATTTCTGTGTGGGTACAATTGTGAAATACACAACATGTGTCATTGTGGCTTACATTCTAATGCTGATACTGAAGTACAAATGTGAAGCTTCTTAGAAGCACCTCATTATTATGTGGCTAACTGTGGGCTGTGAAAGTACAATAAAATGCTATGCTTTAATTCAGATTAAATACAAACCAAGTAAAGGTGCCTTTATTTTCTTACAGTTACAAATGTAACTCCTTAAACAAAAGGCACTGTAAAGTAGGAGAGCAATAATGAGTCACCGACCTGTGTGTGTGTGCCTTATTGTAATATCAAAACATTGTTAATGACCTTTGTAAGAACTATTTTTGGAATAAATATTTTGTCATAATTGATAATAATATAATTTGCAGTTATGTAATGAAATGAGTTGTAGTTTACAAACTTTGCAACACAATCTTACCTCTATCACCTTTAATCTTAAGACGTGAATTGGGATATAATGTCAACCATTCAAGGGTACTGGGCATTTACATTTGTGAACTATTCACTGTTGTAGTAACTGTTACCAAATTACTGTACAAAATTCAATATTTCCTGCTGAATCTAAATAAAGTACATCAAATAACTTATAGCTACCAAATATTTCATGTGCTGATTCACTCGAAGCAACAAAGATAATTCCTAAAGTCAAATATAATAAATATTGTGTAGTTTTATGCAGTTATGTTCATCACTTTTGTTAAGTAACTAGCACACAGCCGGCCATTGTGGCTGAGCAGTTCTAAGCGCTTCAGTCTGGAACCGCGCTGCTGCAATGGTTGCAGGTTCGAATCCTGCCTCTCCCATGGATGTGTGTGATGTCCTTAGGTTAGTTAGGTTTAAGTAGTTCTAAGTGTAGGGGACTGATGACCTCAGATGTTATGTCCCACAGTGCTCAGAGTCATTTGAACCATTTAAGCTAACAGACAGAAATGCCTCCAGTTACTAATGTACTTAACCCTTTAACTGCTCTGGACATGTTAACGCACGCACCTTTGTGCCGGTCCCTGTGTGCTCTGAACATGTTTATGCATGCTATCATTCCTTCTACCTGGTACTCTGAATGTGTCTACATGTAGACACGATCAGAGTACCAGATGGAAGGATTGGTGGCGCACATAAACACATTCAGAACACACAGGGACAGGTACAAAGGCATAAGCATTAACAAGTCCATAGTAGTTAAAGGGTTAACAGAAGGTATAAGTATGATACATGGTATTGAAATATACAGTGTGTCTCAGGAGGAATAGTCAATGTCCAGGGATATGACAGGAACTGTCAGTCAAAGCAAAAAAGTCTAGTAAATGTGGGCTATGACATACATACCATAAGAACTATGGGCACTTGTTCAGTACAAGAGGTCTGATTCACAGTAACAGAGACAAACAAGTAGTAGATACATGTTTCACACTAATAAAAGATACACTAGTGCTCTTAGCTCTTATGGTATGCATTTTACAGAACATGTTAACCAGGCAATTGAAAATTTGTGGTAAGGTCTTATGGGACCAAACTGTTGAGGTCATTGGTTCCTAAGCTTACACACTACTTACTCTAATTAAAACTAATTTATGCTATGGATAACACACAATACACGCACTCATGTCTGGGGGAGGACTTGAACCTCCGACGGAGGGAGGGGGGGGGGGAGGGGGAGGGGGGAGAGACAATGTTTTCTAGTTTTGACACAGCAGCAAAGTTTATGAAGTGCTCTCAGTTCTTCATTTTAGAGCCAGTGTTTACTGGATTTTTTTGCTTTGAATGACAGTTCCTGTCATATCCCTGGACACTGACGATTCCTTCTGGGACACACTATATATTTTGAAACCAAGTATCATACTTATATCTGTGTTTAAATGCACTAGTGACTGGAAGCATTTTTGTGTGTTGGTTGTTTAACAGAATGAAATTAACAAAAAGTGATTAATGTAACTATTTCCAGCTACACAAGTCATTTCTTATCTTATCTTTAACTTTAGGAGTTATTTCTGTATATGTGCATAGTTGCTTTTGGCAAAAATACCCTAAAAAAAAGTGTAACTACAACAGTAAACAACACAAGCTTCTTACCTGGAGACAAATAAAGAAAAAAAGCACAAGAACATAAACAAATGGACAAGCTGTAAATTGTGTAGTAGACCTAAAGCTACGACCATAAACAACCAATAGCTTCATGTGTGAAAGAAAATAGTCAAATAAAGTCACTGAAGACAGCACAAAAATTAGTGAAGCATTTCTTTTAGAAAGCATCGAAAGAAGAAGAATTACAATACTCACAAGATGACTAATAGATCTTCCATTTGTTTCCAGGCACATGTCTGCAGTCATGGTACACAGTGCAATCTCCGCACCACTATACCACAACATGATGATACTGAAACAAAAATAAAATCACACAGTCCATTGATGAAATGGAGTATTAGGGTAAAAATGCCCTCTCAATCAATGTTCACAATGAAAAACCACTAAAATGATGTATTCCAAAAGTGAAACCTTCATCATCAGAATCATTGTACAAGAATCTTATAAACCTGCTAAAAATAAAAAAAAAAATATTAAGAACTGTAGATAACTTACAGTGCAAAAATGTCTTCGTTAAATGTGTTGCAACATTATCTGTCAAGATAGTAAAATAAACTAAAATGAATAAGCATATGCAGTCTATAAATATGGGCAATGTCACACCAAAGGCTTTCTGCATGCACTGTCCATGTATGTAGAGTAAAGGCACACCTGAATACAAACAAATATACTACCTGATTAAAAGTATTTGGACATCTGTTAGTGGATGTTAATAAAGGATGTGTCCACCTTTTGGCTCAATCATGGCTTGAACACTGCTGCAGATAGTTTAAGTGAGGTGTCTGAATGTCTATTGAGAAATGGCAGCCCTTCCTTCCTCAGGTAGAAACCAGAGAAGGTATTTATGTTGGACACTGCAACCTGGAGCAAAGTCGACATTCTCAATAATCCCATAGGTGTTCCATAGGGTTCAGGTTGGGTCTCCAGGCAGCCAGAAGGTAACTGTTGGATGATGCAGACTGTAATCAAGTTGACATTCTAACTAATCCCAGTGATGTTCATCGTGTCTAGATTGGGAATGAGGCAGGCTGGTTCTGTTGACATGCCACAGTGTATACCAGGAATCATTACCCATTTCCTGTCATCCACTGTCCAGTGGTGTCGCACTTTACACCATCTCGAGTTTCACTTAGCATTGGTTGTAGAAGTGTGTGACTTATGAAGAGTTGCTGAGCCACTGTGCCTCATTCTTTGTGACTGCCTACATGCAGTCATAATGCTAGTGGGACTGTGGGTGGTACTTTGGAACTCGTGGGTGGTTCCTACCACTCATTTCATGTGATTTTTTAGAATCACTTTCTGCAATACTCCAGGGTCCTTGTCCATCAGTACATGAAGCATGCCTGAAATTTCTTTACTGAATTTGCTACTCAGGTGAAATCCAATGATCAGTCAATGCCTGAAGTCCCTGAAGAATCCTGACTCACCCAATCTGCTGTTACAGCTTCTCTGCTGACAACAAAATGCACTCTGACTTTTTTTATTGTGGCAGGTCTGCCTCTCAATGGCATCTAGTGGTCAAATCTGCATTACATAGGGGTGTCCAGATACTTTTGATCAGACAGTTTATGTAGTGCAACTAAGTGATTTGCATGCATTATTTAGAAATCAAAGACACACTCACCAATGATGAACAATAATGCACACCCTTATGGATATGATTGGGAGTTAAAAATTTGTCATACACTGAATGACATCAGTATTACTTCCAGTAAAATAGGTAACCACACACTGATATTATTGCAGATCTACAAAAATGTAAGAAACAATTGTTTGCATGTCTTGTAATTTGTTGGTATAATGTAGTTTCATTATTTACAATATGCATAATAATTTGTAACTATTTCAGTAGACCCAGTTTTTACTGTTATCCTATATATTATATTATATTATGAGGGCTTCTTCAAATCTCAAAAAAGAGTTGCTACTTTCATGGATGTGCATGGCTATGGTCAATTTTTTGAAATTATTAGGCCAAAGTGTCACTATGTTCCTTGGAGATCAACTTTCTTTAAAGGTCCCACCACTCTACTAATGTAGTTGCAACTGTTACACTGAATTTAGCACATGGCATCATTATCATATTTATCAGCATCATGTTTTAAATTATTCCTTAATTTACATCATCACATGTTGGTAGTTTTAAAAGGGATTTAAGCTGTAAACAGCTTAAAGATGTTAGCTAATTTTGAGCTAAAACAGATTGTGACACTCTTAATATTCTGTGTGGCTTTCCCATTTACATTTTTTGTGCTGTTTCTTACCAAGTAATTTATTCACTTTGTTTTCATGATATCAGTTAGTTACACCAAGAAGTCTTCTAATATTCAGATCAGTCATTGTGTCCTGTTTGCTAATCAGTACTTTAAAATGCTCTCTCGACTACACAGTGAACAGTGGATAGTTTTTGTCCATTTGGATGAGAGGAGTTAGTATGTATCAAAATATTCATTAATGTCGACTTCCAGTACACTTTAGAGGCATGTCTATTACCTTCATGACATTTAGGTCCAGGAGTAGCAGTTTGCCATTATTTTCTTGTTCGATGGTGAAATTCAACTTTGTTGTGTAAACCATTACATTTATTTAAAATTTCTATAACTTTCCATTCCCCTGATTTATCGAAAGCAATTATTGTCCATATTGTGCTTATAGGAAGGGATTTTATCAATAGGATTATGGGCATTAATGAAGGATAGACGCCAGAGCACATAGCCAATCCAACATGTACCATTAAAACAGAAATACGTAGTTATGTTCAAGAACAAATTTCGAATCTTGTAGGGTTGCCTTTTTGAAATTCACACTTTTTAGTCTTTTTGCATTGTGAATGGTGGTTGAGTTACATTTTAATACTGATTTTCAACAAGCACAACTTAATATCCATTATGGAAAAATCAGAGTGGTGTATTGTAAGATAATTCTTTTTTCTGAATTTAAGGGAGACCAATACCATGCTGTATGTGGCTGTAGTGTTCCATTGGATAACACAGGTTCTAGGTGGCACAGATGCTTCTGAACAATGATGGATGAAATGACTGACCATCTGGCAGTAAAGAACCAGAAATCACAAGAGAATTGAGGTTTGTGCTCCTAGTCCAGCATATCATAATCAAGGCAACAGTTGAAAAAGTGAAACTCAGTATGGATTAGTTTTCAGCTCTTTGACAACATTTTGTGCATGACAAAGTTATCTGCATTCTGGGTTCCAAGCCTGCTTGGATCCATTCAAATAGGCTGTTGAACAAAGGCAGCAGAAGAATGTAGCAGCCGTATCCAGACAATCCAGGTAGCTTCGTTACCCATTGAATCCCTATGTTTTAGTCCTGAGTTAATCAAATGGTCTAGATTCAAAGGAGAAAGCAAGTTGTGGAAACTTGTGAGTTCACTACCTTTAACAAAGGTGAAGACACTGTGTTGGAATTTTGAGGCTGACTGTTTTGTTTCTATTTTATATTTATTTTTGTTGGGAAGGGGGGAGGCAGGAGTGTTAGGAGATTTTGTCTTAAGAGTCAACTGTTATAGAATCATATTACCAAACTCTACTGATGAGGTCATGGGTGGCTGTCTAGACGAAGCATTTCGGGAAGTAGTCTGATGGTTCTCTTGTTCTATTACAACACTCTAACTCTTTCTGCACACATTCAGCTACTTTGGCCTAACAAAGCTTTCCTCACCACCACATTCTTCCAACAAGGCACCTAGTGACTCATTCGCCTTTCCTCGGATGAATAAATCTAAATGTAGCATGCAGAATGACAAAGAGGCAGTTTTGCAAGTGGAAGAGAGAAAATGCAGACCTCCATAAGTAAGATGTCAGCCAAGTCATCTGTCAATGGGAAAAATGTGTCACATTGACGATTGAACATGTAAGAAAAGACAGACACTATAAGTAAGTTTGATGATCACTGCCAGATGTTTTTGGAGGGGATAATTATGATTAAGCCTGGTAACTGCTTGCTAACAATATGTGAGACAAGTAAATAATAACAAAATAAATCAGTCATTTCACAGAACACTTTTATACCGCAATGTTTTTATTTTGTTTGTAAAATGTTTCATCCAGTTTCTAAAGTGGATATCACTAACAATTTGTTTTCCTTCTCAAATCAACATCTCGCTGATTTTGGAGGATTACCAACTCATTTTTAAGGTACAAAAATGGGAAGTTGCAGTAGAGAAAATGTATATTGTCATGAATCTGATGACAACTGAAAATATGTGTATAGTGTGTGTAGTGTGAGCAGTGACTAGTGATGAAAGAACAGTGTAGCACTACTCTTATAAGTTGTGGAAACAACTTGTTTACAGAAAAGTGTATATACAAAACAGCAGCATAGGCTAGGGATAAACCAAACAAGTTTTAAGACAGTGGTCTTATATTTGTGAGGTTCGTGGTATTAATCCCCATTCAGCTATCTTGATTTTGATGGTTTCCTCAATGCGGGGAAATGGTGTGATGTTTCCTACTCTGAGAATACAATTAACCACTGTGCCATCCACATCGAACTACACTGAAGAGCCAAAGAAACTGGTACACCTTGCCTAGTATCGTGCTCTTAATGCTGTTTGAAGAGACAGTCTTCTCACCTCACGATGTGGTCATGTAAGTGTAGAAAAGTTGTGGAATGATTTCAAAGAAACAGTATCGACAGCAATTGAGAGATATATATCACATAAATTAATAAGTGATGGCAATGATCCCCTATAGTATACAAAAAAAGTCAGATCGCTGTTGCTGAAGCAGTGAAAAAAGCATGCCAAATTTAAAAGAACATTCCCCAGGTAAGTTTATGTTGTTCATGATCTATATTAACGATGTTGTTGCAGCCTTCAGTCCAGAGACTGGTTTGATGCATCTCTCCATGCTACTCTAACCTGTGCAAGCTTCTACATCTCCCAGTGCCTACTGCAACCTACATCCTTCTGAATCTGTTTAGTGTATTCATCTCTTAGACCCCCTCTATGATTTTTACCCTCTGCGCTGCCCTCCAATATTAAATTGGTGATCCATTGATGCCTCAAAATATGTCCTACCAACCGATCCCTTTTTCTAGTCAAGTTGCGCCACAAATTTCTCTTCTCCCCAATTCCATTCACTACCTCATCAAATTAGTTATGTGATCTACCCATCTAAACTTCAGCATCCTTCTGTAGCACCATATTTCGAAAACTTCTATTATCTTTTTGTCTAAACTATTTATCGTCCACGTTTCACTTCCATACATGGCTACACTCCATACAAATACTTTCAGAAACGACTTCCTGACACTTAAACCTATACTCGATGTTAACAAATTTCTCTTCTTCAGAAACGCTTTCCTTGCCATTGCCAGTCTACATTTTATATCCTCTCTACTTCTACCATCATCAGTTATTTTGCTCAACAAATAGAAAAACTCATTTACTACTTTAAGCCTCTCATTTCCTAATCTAATACCCTCAGCATCACCCGATTTAATTCGACTACATTCCATTATCTTCGTTTCGCTCTTGTTGATGTTCTGTACAAATTGTAAATGGCCTTTCGCTCCCTGTATTTACCCCTGCCACCTTCAGAATTTTTTAATAGAGTATTCCAGTCAACATTGTCAAAAGCTTTTTCTAAGTCTACAAATGCTAGAAACGTAGGCTTGCCTTTCCTTAATCTTTCTTCTAAGATAAGTCGTAGGATCAGTATTGCATCATGTGTACCAACATTTCTATGGAATCCAAATTGATCTTCCCCGAGGTCGGCTTCTACCAGTTTTTCCATTGATCTGTAAAGAATTTGTATTAGTGTTTTGCAGCCGTGGCTTATTAAACTGATAATTCGGTAATTTTCACATCTGTTAACCCCTGCTTTCTTTGGAATTGGAAGTATTATATTCTTCTTGAAGTCTGAGGGTATTTCACCTGTCTCATACATCTTGCTAACCAGATGGTAGAGTTTTGTCAGGACTGGCTCTCCCAAGGCTGTCACTAGTTCTAATGGAATATTGTCTATTCCCATGGCCTTATTTCGACTTAGTTCTTTCAGTGCTGTGTCAAACTCTTCACGCAGTATCATATCTCCCATTTCATCTTCTTCTACCTCGTCTTCCGTTTCCATAATATTGTCCTCAACGACATCGCCCTTGTATAGACCCTCTATATACTCCTTCCACCTTTCTGCTTTCCCTTCTTTACTTAGAACTGGGTTTCCATCTAAGCTCTTGAATTCATGCAAGTGGTTCCTTTTTTCTCCAAAGGTCTCTTTAATTTTCCTGTAGGCTGTATCTGTCTTACCCCTAGTGAGATAAGCTTCTACATCCTTACATTTGTCCTCTAGCCATCCCTGCTTAGACGTTTTGCACTTCCTGTCGATCTTATTTTGGAGACGTTTGTATTCCTTTTTACCTGCTTCATTTACTGCATTTTTGTATTGTCTCTCTTCTGTTACACAAGGATTTCTACTAGCCCTCGTCCTTTTACCTACTTGATCCTCTGCTGCCTTCACTATTTCATCTCTCAAAGCTACCCATTCTTCTTCTACTGTATTTCTTTCCCCCATTCTTCTCAATCGTTCCCTGATACTCTCTATGAAACTTTCTACAAATTCTGGTTCTATCAGTTTATCCAGGTCTCATCTCCTTAAATTCCCACCTTTTTACAGTTTCTTCAGTTTTAATCAACAGTTCATAACTAATAGATTGTGGTCAAAGTCCACATTTGCCCCTGGAAATGTCTTACAATTCAAAACCTGGTTCCTAAATCTCTGTCTTACCATTATATAATCTATCTGATACCTTTTAGTATCTCCAGGGTTCTTCCACGTATACAACCTTCTTTCATGATTCTTAAACCAAGTGTTAGCTATGATTAAGTTGTGCTCTGTGCAAAATTCTACTAGGCGGCTTCCTCTTTCATTCCTTACCACCATTCCTTTTCCTATTATCGAATTCCAGTCACCCATGACTACTAAATTTTCGTCTCCCTTCACTATCTGAATAATTGCTTTTATCTCATCATACATTTCATCAATCTCTTCGTCATCTGCTGAGCTAGTCGGCATATAAACTTGTACTACTGTTGTAGGCGTGGGCTTCGTGTCTATCGTGGCCACAAAAATGCGTTCACTATGCTGTTTGTAGTAGCTTACCTGCATTCCTATTTTCCTATTCATCATTAAACCTACTCGTGCATTACCCCTTGTTGATTTTGTGTTTATAACCCTGTATTCACCTTACCAGAAGTCTTGTTCCTCCTGCCACCGAACTTTACTAATTCCCACTATATCTAAGTTTTACATATCCATTTCCCTTTTTAAATTTTCTAACCTACCTGCCCGATTAAGGGATCTGACATTCCCGCTCCGACCCGTAGAACGTCAGTTTGCTTTCTCCTGAGTAGTCCCCTCCCGGAGATCCGAATGCGGGACTATTTTATGTCCGGAATATTTCACCCAAGAGGAAGCCATCATCATTTAACCATACAGTAAAGATGCATGCCCTCGGGAAAAATTAGGGCTGTAGTTTGGACTTGCTTTCAGCCGTTCGCAGTACCAGCATAGCAAGGCCGTTTTGGTTATTGTTACAAAGCCAGATCAGCCAATCATCCAGACTGTTGCCCCTACAACTACTGAAAAGGCTGGTGCCCCTCTTCGGGAATCACACGTTTGTCTGGCCTCTCAACAGGTACCCCTCCGCTGTGGTTGCACCTACGGTACGGCTGTCTGTATCATTGAGGCACGCAAGCCTCCCCACCAACGGCAAGGTCCATGGTTCATGTGGGGGATATTAACGATATAGGGGCCAGTCTTAGTAGCCGTATTAGACTGTTTTGAGATGATGCTGTCATTTACCGTCTTGTAAAGTCATCAGATGACCAAAATTAATTGCAAAATGATTTAGATAAGATACTGTATGGTGCAAAAAGTGGCAGTTGACCCTGAAGAAAGAAAAGAGTTAAGTTACTCACATCAGTACTAAAACAAATGCACTAAATTTCTATTACGCGATAAGTCACACAAATCAACTAAATACGTAGGGACTAAAATTATAAATAACCTAAATTGGAACGATCACATAGATGATGTTGTGGGTAGAGCAAACCAAAGACTGCGATTCATTGGCAGAACACTTAGAAGGAGCAACAGAGACTGCATACACCACGCTTGTCCGCCTTATTCTGGAGTATTGCTGTGCGGTGTGGATCCGTATCAGGTGGGACTGACGGATGACATCGACAAAGTACAAAAAAGTGCTGCTCGTTTTGTATTTTCGTGAAATAGGGGAGATAGTTCCACACACATGATACGTGAATTTGAGTGGCAATCATTAGAAAAAAAGGCGTTTTTCGTTGCGACGGGATCTTCTCATGAAATTTCAATCACTTTCTCCTCTGATTGCGAACACATTCTGATGGTACCCACCTACTCAGGGAAAAATGATCATCACGATAAAATAAGAGAAATCAGGGCTCGCACCGAAAAGTTTAAGTGCTCGTTTTCCCCACGCGCCGTTCGAGAGTGGAATGGTAGAGAGACAGATTGAAGGTGGTTCACTGAGCCCTCTGCCAGGCACTTTATTGTGAATAGCTGAGTAATCATGTAGATGCAGACGGCACCCGCGAGCACGCAGAAGTGCCGCAACACGGCGTTGCATAGACTCGACTAATATCTGAAGTAGTGCTGGAGGGAACTGACACCATGAATCCTGCAGGGCTGTCCGTAAATCCGTGAGAGTATGAGGGGCTGGAAATGTCTTCTGAACACCACGTTGCAAGGCATGCTCAATAATGTTAATGTCTGGGGAGTTTGGTCACCAGCGGATGTGTCTAAGCTCAGAAGAGAGTTCCTGGAGCCATTCTGTTGCAATTCTGGATGTGTGGGGTGTCGCATTGTCCTGCTGAAATTGCCCAAGTCCGTCGAAACGCACAGTGGGCAAGAATGGATGCAGGTGATCAGACAGGATTCTGATGTTTGTGTCACCTGTCAGAGTCGTATCTAGATGTTTCATGGGTCCAATGTCACTCCTATTGCACACGTCCCACACCATTATAGAGCCTCCACCAGCTTCAACAGTCCCCCACTGATATGCAGGGTCATGGGTTCATGAGGGTGTCTCCATACCTGTACAAGCCCATTAGCTCTATACAATTTGAAACAACACTCATCTGGCCAGTAACATGTTTCCAGTGATCAACAGTCCAATGTCAGTTTTGACGGGCCCAGGCAAGGTGTAAAGCTTTGTGTCGTGCAGTCATCAAGGGTACATGAGGGGGCTTCGGCTCCGAGAGCCGATATCGATGATATTTCGTTGAATAATTCTCACGCTTGACTCTTGTGTATGGTTCAGCACTGAAATCTGCAGCAATTTGAGGAAGGGTTGCACTTCTGTCACGTTGAACGATTCTCTTCAGTCGTCGTTGGTCCCGTTCTTGCAGGATCTTTTTTCGCCAGAGCGATGTAGGAGATTTGATGTTTTATAAGATTCCTGATAATGGTCGTACGGGAAAATCCGCACTTCATCACTACCTCGGAGATGCTGTGTTCCATCGCTCGTGCTCCGGCTGTAACACCACGTTCAAAGTCACTCAGATCCTGATAACCTGCCATTGTAGCAGCAGTAACCGATGTAACAACTACAACAGACGCTTGTTGTCTTACATAGGCGTTGCCGACCGTAGCGCCGTATTCTGCCTGTTTACATATCTCTGTATTTGACTATACCAGTTTCCTTGGCACTTCAGTGTATAACGTGCTATTTTTTACTACGGCGAATTCAGTTTCGTATGACACGATGAAAGTTTTTCGGGTCCCATGTTGGTTTCCATGAAGAAGGTAGATAAATTCTTCTCAGGTTATCGGGAGGGTCGTGGCATCGTGCTGTCGCAACGTTTCGGTGAGTTTCCTGCATGTGATCTTGAGGCGGAATGTCGTTTACATGACCAGTTTGTTCCTTCATAGCCGCTGCACTGTTGAGGGCCGAAAGGTGGTCCAGTTGCTTTCTTCTGAAGTAGATGTTATGGATACCGGTAGGCCTTGGCAGGGCAAAGACCTGCTACTGCCCGTCCATCCCAATAGTTATCTCAATCGCTTTTACATGAGAGCCTCCCTGAAATAGTTTTGCTAATGCTACACCCCATGCGGAGTACAGTGGCAAACCACTGGTCTGGCTGAGAACATCGCTACTCCTATTTGCACTGTCTCTCTGATCAGAACATGTTGGGACCAGAACAGGCTGGCAACACCAGGACTCGACGTCCGGACCCGCCGAGGGGACACACTGCCCGCGACATCTCAACCAGAGGCACGTGACTGCTCCACCCCTTGCGTCCTCGGCAGGGGTGTCTTCGGTCCCGTGGCTATCAAGAAACCAGCTGTACGTCAACACAACATTTCCTATCAATATTTACGAGGCGTGTTTTTTTAAGTAAGTACCAGTTTGAAATTTAAAAAGGACTTGCTAAGATATCTCAATAATTTTATTTTTACATGAAAGCCTGTACCTTAATCTACGCACTGACGCCATTACAGTCTGATTCTTCCTTCTTTACGTTGTGTACTGAGTGTTTAAGATGCCTCCGATAATCGTGAGTCCCGCCGACTGTGAAGTACGGGCTGTTAAAAGATTTCGTAGTACTAAAGGCCTAAAAGCCATCGATATTCATCGTGAGATCTGTGCGGTTTACGGAGAAAACATTATAAGTGATGAAATGGTAAGAAAGTGGGTGAGAGCATTTCAAGATGGCCGCACAAATATGCATGATGAGCAACGGAGTGGGCGTCCTTCAGTCGTTAATGAAAGTTTGGTGCAGGAAGTGGACAATAAGGTGAGAGAAAACAGACGCTTTACTATTTCCTCCTTGCGGGATGACTTTCCTAATGTTTCTCGTAGTGTTTTATATGGCATTGTGACCGAGCACTTGAATTATCGAAAATTGTGCGCACGTTTGGTACCGAAACTGTTGACGGATGTGCACAACACCAAACGTTTAGACAGTGCATTGACTTTCCTTGAGCGGTACCACACCGACGGTGATGATTTCTTAAGCCAAATTGTTACGGGCGATGAAACATAGATGGCCTACGTCACAGCACAATCAAAGCAACAGTCCATGGGAATTGAGCAAGGTCATCGTTTTGCTGCAAGACAATGCCCGTCCGCATGTGGCGAATCAGACCAAAGATCTCATCACATCTTTTCGATGGGAAACTCCAGATCTTCCTCCGTACAGCCCCGATCTTGCGCCCAGTGACTACCATCTGTTCCTGCACTTGAAGAAACACCTGGGCGGTGAGCGTCTTCAAGACGATGATAAAGTCAAAACCGTGGTGATGCAGTGATTAACAAGTCAGGCCGCAGACTTCCATGAGGAGGGTATTCAAAAACTGGCACAACGTTGTGTCAGGTGCCTCAACATTGACGGACATTATGTAGAAAAGTAGAGTAAGGTACAGGCTTTCATGTAAAAATAAAATTATTGAGGTATCTTAGCACGTCCTTTTTATATTTCAAAACGGTACTTACTTAAAAAAACACGCCTCGCCAACAATAGAAATCCACTTCAGTTGGCAGGAAATTGCTTTAATTTATGCCCCGACCTAAAGCTTCATCTTAATGTGCGAACAAATAATTATGGGAACTTAAATGTGTGGCAGTGAGGCCAGTGATTCGTGAGGGACCACACCCAGGTCAGATAAATGCATGGGAGCACAGGACCAGCAACCACAGTGCCCGCCTGGACAGCACGACGTGGACTTCGGTGCTCCGTCTCTTGCAGACGAGGTGGACGCTGTGGTGGCTCGCCCTACACTCCCATGCGTTTCTTTGGCGTGGGTGTGATCCCCATCACTGACTGGCCCGACAACCACACATTTATGTTCCCATAATTATTTGGTGGCGGACACAGATGTATCTTTCCGTATTTATTTGGTAGCACCTCAAGATGAAGCTGTAAATTTCGAAACCGGTTGTGGAATAAATTAAAGAAAATTACTGGCAGCTGAACCGGATATTTTTTTACACTACTGGCCATTAAAATTGCTACACCACGAAGATGACTTGCATGGTCGCATCCGTGTTTGGTGACATCGCGGTGAACGCACATTGGAAGCGTGTATTCGTTATCGCCATACTGGCGTGTCACTCGGCGTGATGGTATGAGGTGCCATTGGTTACACGTCTCGGTCACCTCTTGTTCCCATTGACAGCACTTTGAACAGTGGACGTTAAATTTCAGATGTGTTACGACCTGTGGCTCTACCCTTCATTCGATCCCTGCGAAACCCTACATTTCAGCAGGATAATGCACGACCGCATGTTGCAGGCCCTGTACGGGCCTTCCTGGATACATAAAATGTTAGAGTGCTGCCCTGGCCAACACATTCTCCAGATCTCTCACCAACTGAAAACGTCTGGTCAATGGTGGCCGAGCAACTGTCTCGTCACAATACGCCAGTCACTACTCTTGATGAACTGTGGTATCGTGTTGAAGCTGCACGGGCAGCTCTACCTGTACACGCCATCCAAGCTCTGTTTGACTCAATGCTCAGGCGTATCAAGGCTGTTATTACGGCCAGAGATGGTTGTTCTGGGCACTGACTTATCAAGATCTATGCACCCAAATTGCGTGAAAATGTAATCACATATCAGTTCTAGTATAATATATTTGTACAATGAATACCCGTTTATCACCAGCATTTCTTCTTGGTGTAGCAATTTTAATGGCCAGTCTTGTGTGAAGACGGGGTCATTGTCTTTCAGGTAAATCGAACTAGTGTAACCTGTAAAATGTGGTGGGGGACTGAAACCGTGTGTGGAACCGGGACTCGAAACCGGAACCTTCTCTATCACGGGCAACGCTTTTACTGAATGAGCTACCCAAGCACGTCCCACGACTTTACATCATAGCTTTACCTCTTCCGTTGCCTCAGTCGTAACTGATCGAGTGTCGCTTGTGAAATTAAGACTGTGAAGGCGGGCCATGTTTCGTGTCTGGCAAACTTAGCCGAAAACCGCATTCTCTGTGAAAGGCTAGGTTCTCGGTTCGAGTTCCGATAAGGCACACAGCTTTAGTTATCCAAGAAAAAGTTCAGACAAGGTTGCTACTTTTCTTACATCGGGAAACTGGGGAGAGTGCCTCAGATGTGATACGCGATTTCGGGTGACATAATTGAAACGAAGACGGTTTTCGTTGCGACGAAATCTTTTTACAAAATTTCAGTCACAAACTTTTTCCTCCAAATGCGAAAATATTTTGTTGACTCTCGTCACATGGAGAGAAAGGATCATCGTAATAAAGCAGAAGAAGTCAGGCCACACGGGAAGATCTAGGCTAGGCGTTCATTTTTATGACGTGCGTTCGAAATGTACGTCGGCAACAGCAGAACAACTCTGCAGTCAGTCTCAAACGATGATTCTCCAGATTTCCGCAACAGTCCATCGTGAACAGAGCGCCGTCTTCCCTCCGGGGGTTCCCGTTCCCTTCTATGGAACATAGCCCTAATATTTGCGTGCTGATCGAACCCTCCGGTTACAAATCTAGCAACATCCCTCTGAATTTCTTCGATGTCATCCGTCAGTCCGATCTGATGGGGACCCCAAACAGTCGAGCAATACTCTGGAACGTTTCGCACTTGCGTTCTATTCGCCGTCTCCCTCCCCAAAATTCTCCCAATAAAACGAAATCTAAGAGGGTGGTTTGAAAAGTTCTCGCGACGGAATAGAAAAAAAAGTACTTACATCACTGAAACTTTTTTTCAATGTAGTCTCCTTGTAGATTAATGCACTTGGTCCAACGATGTTCCAGTCTGTTGACCCCATCTCGAAAATAGTTTCCTCCAGGCCTGCGAGATAGTTGTCAACTCTGGCTATCAATTCTTCGTTGGAAGTGAATCTTCGTCTACCAAGAAAAATTTTCAGTTTTGGACAGAGATGGAAATTTGACGGAGCCATATCAGGTGAATAAGGCGGATGTGGCAACAATTCATACCTTAATTCGTGTAATTTTGCCATGGCGACGGCACATGTGTGCGGGCGCACATTGTCTTGATGGAAGACGACTTTCTTCCTTGCTAAACCTGGCCTTTTCTAGAGTATCATTTGTGAAATTTGTCTAGGTTGTTAGCATAGTATTCTCCAGTAACTGTTAGCCCAGTGGGGATATAATCTACTAACAGAATCCCCTTCACATCCCAGAGCGCTGATGCCATGACCTTTCCCGCCGAAGGAATTCTCTTTCGTTTCTTTGGTGGCGGAGAATCAAAATGTTTTCACTGCTTTGACTGTTATTTTCTCTCTGGCGTATAGTATGTGACGACTGCTATTCTACCCTGTCACTAAGTATCGCCAAAATACCCGAAAAGTACCGTGTTAACTAATGCAGTCAAAATCAAGTCGTATCTAAATAGACATTTCTCCAAATTTTACTTCCCAACACAATATCTGACAGTGCATTTATTCCAATTTAGCATAGAATAACCGTATTAAATAATATTTAATGACATTGACAAAAAAAATTGCTTCTAACAGCAATAAACAAAAGAATACCAAAGTTGAGTGATGGACCCACAATTTTACACGACTCTCATTCAAAGTAATCACAACACGTGTGGTTTGACAGTTACCTACCTTTGAATTACCCACTATAGAATGTTAGCACCAATAGCAAGGGAGCTTCACTGTCGTTGGTCGACGTTTGAGAAATTAATGGCGGGCGCCCTTGTCCAAGTAGCAGAACATTACAATACTTCTGGTAAATGTTACGACACACGAATTTAGACACATACCCTCCAAAAGTTATAAAAAATATACATGCAGCGGCAGCGCATTTTAAATGTAAAAAAGAAATGGAAATAATTAAAAGGGAAATGGCTACTGCTAATGAAAGTCAACAATGTCTATATAGAACACACCACTTCGTGGAGAACACTTTTATTCTAAAGAAGACAGACGTTTTGTGGATGTCAGCCAAAAGGAAAAGAAATTACAAATGAAAATTGTTTGCAATAATTTTGAGTCTTTGAGAGGAGAGTGCTGCTTTTAAATCTTATCTTGTGTGTTGTGACGATGGTCGCGATATCGACGGCAGCTGGCTGGTCCTGGTGAAACGCTGAGATCTGCTCCCACAGTCTTGTGATTGTAGCTGATGATTTTTTCCTCGTAATCGGGCGGGCGGTTGTATTCATTAAGCTGCAAATCTGATTACAATGGCGTTTTACAGGCCACAGGTTGGTCGATGTAATTGTTGTTACTAATGTCCGTATGTGCACAGTTTTAATGTTTCTGGAGCACGTAATTTAAGTTTACTTATGCCACACACAGTTTATAAAACTTGCCGACCACGAATTCTGTAGAAAGTCAATTCGTAATGTGAGTGCTGCGATCGCGAAAAACCGTCCTGGGCGGGAATGTACTCACACACAATAGACAGTTCGCATAAGTTTAAAACGACTGTTACTGATTATAGGCGCCCGGTAGTTCACCGAAACGGGAATAAGTACGTAAGTTCACAGTACTTGAGTGTACCAAAACACAGTCAAAATACAAGCGCAGTTCAATTCACAGACACAGAGCTACAAACCGTCCATTCTCGGTTGCATTGTCACAGTTACATCGTCTCACGGCACAGTCTCAATATTTACCTCGCCCAGTTTCTACACTCACTATTATCATATCACGTCCTGGTATAAAAAAGTCATTAAAAACGTACATCGCTTTCCACTAAACTCAATCTTCACCAGCTCGTAAATGTCACGACATCCATAGTAAAACATGTGTCCGCCTCTCTAGCTACCCAAAGCTACCCAACAACACCCTCCCGCTTTGTTGGATCGACTATCGATATTGCTCTCTCTAAATACTCTCGCCCGCAGTTTACACAACACCAAAGTGAATTACATATATCTTTACACAACTTTTTTCTACCAAACGTATTACAGTAAACGATAAACAAAAAAATTAAAGCTTTCCACAATCAATAAACTCTAAAGATATTTATCTACTTGCAAAAAAGAAACAATTTCCAGTTACATGTTACATCTAGAAAACAACTTTTATCTCTATATTACAGGGCAAGCGAAAAATGCTCTACAACATCAAAGATGTATTGAACAGGCGAAAAGGAAAAAAAAAGATAAACATATATCTATCGCAAATAACGATGTCTCCACAAGTAGTGCATCCAAGTTTCATCCGTGGTCACAAACCGGTGCAAAAAATTTTGTTCGTATCTCCTAAAATAGGCCAAAACATTGTTCCGATATGTCAATTCTGAAGCGTTTCTGATCCAGTGTCAAGAGTCACGGCACCCATCTTGAACATAATTTTTCCATTTCTAATTAAAATGTGATACCCCTTTAAGATGACCTCTGGTAAGCGTGAGCAATTTCACGTACTTCCAATCGGCGATCCCCCGTCACCATTTTGTGCCATTTTGCAATGATTTCTGGAGTAGTGACATATCTTGGCCGACCACTGCGCGGATCATCATTTATGCCCTCCCGACCAAATTTAAATTCGCGATCTGAAGTTTTCCCGGCGTATTTCCAATTTGAACAGTTCTCGGGTATCCGACCGGGTAGCGTCGTAATTTCTTCACAACATTTCGGCAGACGTACACGCTGATGAATGCTGTGCTGCTCCTCTCGGCGCCCTATATATACCAGAGGTTACCCCCTCCACCGTTCCTCTGCTGGTGTATTCGGTGCGGCTACTGGAGGTGGTCGGGGAAGCCGCGCCTGGGTCCGAACTGGGGTCTGCAGTCTCCCTGCCGCCGCCGTCGGGGGAAGTCCTCGATCTCTGGGCCCGCATCCTTCTCTCCAGGCTGAGTGCGGGGTTCCAGGCCTGACTAGGCTGAAGGCCGCTTCCCCCTCCACCTCCAGTAGTCGCCGCGCCGATCTCACCAAAGACACCAGGAGAGCAACGGTGGAGGGGGTAACGGCTAGTGTATATAGGAACAGTACAGCATTCGTCAGGAACCACCTGAACATGGAAGAGAGTAAGTCTGCCCAAATATTGTGGAGAAATTACGACGCTACCCGGTCGGATACCCGAGAACTGTTCAAATTTCAAATTTAAATTCATTTGTTCACTTGGCAACAGTTGAATATAAAGGAGCAGAGTCCCCCAGTGTATTCTGGAAATCGCAACGAATGTCCTTTGCTTTCATACCTTTCTTTACGAAGCACTTAATCATTGTTCGAATCTCGATTTTTTCCATCTTCGCAAATCACTGCACGGGAAGAACAACAGAGGCACGCCACCGTGACGGCTCCCTTCCAAGAGCACTGACGTCGCACGTGTTTACAGGCAACAGTCCAATGAATACTCGTTGCGCTAGTGCTGACCTCTCATGGTGATTCCGAGCACTTTTCAAACCACCCTCGTAGCATTCTCCCCGCCCACCGTCAACCTGAGTTGCTCATTCTATTACATGTCGCTTTGTATCGTTACGCCTACATATCTCATCGAGGTGAGTGAGTCTAGAACCTCACTACAAATGCTGTTTTCGAACTGTACAGGATTGTTTTTCGTACTGATCACCATTAACTAATATTTTCCTACATTTAGAGGAAAGAGGCGTGAAGAGGGATTTTCCAGTGATGAGTGCGTTCACGCAGTAGTTCGAGTCACCGTGACTGGATTTGTATTGTGAAGAATTGAACGATTGGTAGAAATTGTGACGATATTGTGTATCTGTTTCTCTGTGATGATGTAGTGCAGCATTCAGTAAATGTTACACGGGCCATGATAATGTGTAATTAACTTGATGAAGTACCCTCGTGATACATACAAAATATTCAAGGATTAGGCAGATAACGCAGCGCTGATGTAGTCAAACTAGTTGAGAAGGGAGTGAGGCAGTGTTACAGGCTGTCCACCGTGTTATTCAATTTGTACATTGAGCAAGCACTAAAAAGAAATTTGGAGGGTGAAAGAAGTTAACGGAGAAGAAATAAAAACTAATGTTTACCAAAGACACTTTAATTCTCTCAGAGACGACAAATTAGTTGGAAAAGTAGTTGAATAAACTCGGTAGTGTCTTGAAAAAGGGATTATAACACGAGCATCAACGAAACTGAAGCAAGGGTAACGGAATGTACTTTAATTAAACCAGGCACTGACCGGGGAATTACATTGGGAAGCGAGTAGTAGTTAAAGAAGTCACAGTTTCTCTGTACATCATTTGAGTAACGCAATCTACACACAACCACTGAACGGTTCGCTCATAATGGTAATTTTTAAGTACAGCTAAAATACAGTGTCATACATGAGTACAACAATGTGGAGAAACATATGCATACAGACAGACAACCAACTTGTTTAAACGGTCACTTGTACACTAAAAGAGAAACGCACCAGTCAGTACCTACGTAGGTGACGGTCGCGATCGGTGAGGCTGGGCACAAGAAGAGAGCAATATTAGTGTTACTTCACGACGGCTAGCTACGAAAGGCTTCGTTGCTACACGAGTTTCTGGCAGGTTCTTAAACAGAGATGAATACACGAGAAATGAGTGAGAAGCAGGGAGGTAGGAGGCGGTTAGAGAGAGAGAGAGAAAGATAGATAGAGAGAGAGAAGTGTTGATGCGAAAGGTAGGGAGTGGAGAGTAGAGGCAGAGGAGAGTGGCAGCGGACGCCGATATTGTGGATGACGGCTGCTCGCCAAGTTCGGCCCCGAAAATTCCCCAGCAGTCCCGGGCAACTTGCGTCGTCGTGATAGCACAGCCACCCTGCGTGGAATTACCTTCCGGCAGACGCAGGCCCGGTGAGTAATAGCAGCCGGCAATTAGGTCACAAACTTGAAATTAACAAACAGGTAATTGGGATTTATCGTCACTCGCTCCAGGCCGGCCTTCTGGAGTTATTTATGGTCGTGACCTCTCAGCCTGTCTGACAACATTGCTACTCAGGGTGAGGCAACCCGAAATATATCCAACACAACGAAGAAGTATACCGCGGTACCATTTTCGCAAAATTTATAGTGGACAGTGTAAAAAAATTCACGACGTATGGAAGTTTATTTCACAGTTTAACGCTTCCGAGTTGTAACACTGACTTGGTTACTTTAAATGCAACGATATACTCGCACTTTTTCCATGGATTTAGAAACAAACTTCGATGTGGACGTCGTAAGCCGCTCTCCAATGCGTGTTCATGTAAAGTAATGGACACACATTATGCCTTCAAATTTATCCCAATAAAGTGAATGTGGTCCAGTGATAACATGATCTGGTCTCTTTAATAACGATAGGGAGACCGAACTTCCGCAAAGCACGAGAATATGAGCAAAATTACTCGTAAGAATCACACACGTACATGAAACTGTTAAACCCATACAACAAAACCTTTTTGTGTTACAAATCGCATCTTGCAGATCCGGCTTATGCATAGACAAACGCCTCTGTCGTCTCTTACCTACTTCGTCTAATAATATATAAACACACAAACTGTAACCTGAGTCCACATTGTAGTCCCCACATAAATTTTATGAATGTTCATCCATGAAAATAATAATGTATCACAGTCTCACCACATGAATGATGTAACACACACAAAGTTACTTAACACGTTACTCAAATTTAGCATAGGTATAATAAATTCTCTGTAATAAATAATTTAGTATCACAAGAACTAAAACTTTACCTAACAATTTTTATACGTCCCACATTATAGGCAAAACTTATGCGATGTAATTGCTTGTCTGAGAACAGTAATACAGAGCCTTTTTCTGCAAAGAACAGGATAATACTGAATATGTGTAGAGCTGGTTTAGTAAGTACTGGTTTGACGATCTCGAAGAGATCTTACTTTATCGAACCTGATAGGAATCTACTAAGAATGTGATTAACCATCACACGCTGTCAAAAAGTAACTACGACATGAAAAAAATAATCACCGAAGTAAATAATCATGCTGAAGACACAATGTCAGATCACAGTCGGTTAACACTGCTGAATGACATAAAAATGAATAACCTCATGACTCATCAAAGACAATCATTACACAACTATATATTTCAAGTTTACTGATAGGAAGGTTCGAAAATAAATGTAAGATATTTTGTATCACTTTATAGTTACTGGACACCAAAAGATAGAATTAGTTTACATGAAATACCAGAATGATTGCTACAAGAAGCACTTGGTGCTTATACCACAAGACAAAGGCTTCATTTACAAAGTATTAAGGTAATCATCTGAAATGCCAAGAACTGCTAGGTGCATGAGAATGTCTGTACTCATTTCGGTTACAAATCAAATACACCATATAGAAGACACTAGAATGGCCCACTCAGATCGAAACCTCAAATCCCAACTTGTTGTACATAATGATTTGATTCAAAGCATACAAGTACACCTTATATCAACATGGCTCGCCGAGCACGGAATTACAGCAAATATTGCATAGTTTCCTGCCGTTCATTGACAGACATTATGCTGTTTGCAATTCTCACAGTATTATCACAGATATAAATCCAGGCTGTAGTTTTACATCAGTCTACTTCCTTCTAGATGCATTCCAGAGCAGCTAGGTCTCTTACCACACCACATAATACAACATCACACACAAGAACCGAAAACCACCAGAGCCAGAACAGAATAGGAATCTTTGTTCTTATTCAAAATAGGGCATGGAGGGCTCTAGCAACGTCGTGAAGCCATTCTACCTAAGGGAGTTAACCCGACACAAATCACCTGCTGCCTTGCAGTTAGCAGAGGGATCTACAAAGGCTGAGGGTGCTCCCCTGAACATGGAGCCAGCTACCCTGCGACGTGTAAGGGGCAACCCCCCAAACAGTTGGGCGGAAGATTAACAATCTCCTCCTGCAAAAAAACAATTTTTGCGAATGCTAGCAAAGGAATAAGCCGGACAGATATTTTGATGACGACCCAAGTAAACAAAAAAAGGATAAGAGATATGTACATAGAAACATGGAATATGTGGAGCCTACACCAAGCTGGAGACCTACGTCAGCTGCTAACGCAAGTAAACAACTACAGTATAAAAATATTGGCTCTCCAGGAAATTAGGTGAAAGGGGAGTGACGTAATGGACTTAGGAAATTTCACTATCTTCTATAGCGGCGGGAGGATGAATACCTTTGGAACAGGTTTTGTGGTCGCTAAAGAACTGAAACATGCGGTGATGCGCTTCCAACCAGTCAATGAACGGATGTCCCTAATAAGATTAGGGGGAAAATTTTTCAACATGAAATTGATAAATGTACATGCACCCACAGAGGAGGCAGATGAACAACAAAAGGACGAGTTTTATAGCAAGGTAGAACAACTGTATGATCAGGCTCCAAAACATGATATCAAGATAGTAATAGGAGACCTGAATGCAAAAATAGGAAAAGAAGAGGCCTTTCAGCCAACCACAGGGAGACATAGACTCCATGAAATATCAAACTACAATTGTCTTAGGGCTGTAGATTTTGCTGTAAGCAAAAACATAACAGTCGGCAGTACATGTTTCCCACACAAAAAATACGCAAACATGGATTTCATCAGATGGACAAACCAGAAATCAGATAGACCATATACTGATTGATCGGAGACACGGATCGGACATAATGGATGTTAGGAGCCAACGTGGAGCTGACTGCAATTCAGCCCACCATCTAGTGAGAATTAAATATTAACAAAGGATCTCACTATTGAGCAAACAAAAAGGCCACAAACAAAAGAGTTTTGCCATTAAGAAACTGAAGTTAGAAGAAATACGGAGAGCATATCAGACGAAAATAGAAGAGGGGATTAAGAATGATACCAACACATCAAATGAACATGTAGAAGTAATGTGGAAACGATGCAAGACTGCAATCCGCGAGGCAGCTGGAGAGGTTTTGGGACATGAACGGGCTCGAAGGAAGGAACATTGGTTTGACGAAGAATGTATGAGAAGAATTAAGGAATGTAATATAGCACGAATGAAATTATTACAGAGAAGAACTCGAGCAAATCTGAATGAATACAATGAAAAGCTCCGTGTAGCGAAGAGGATTTGCAGACAGAAGAAAAAGGCATTAGAAAAGAAAAAACTGGAAGAAATTGAACAGCTAGGAGAAGAGAAGCAAATTCGTGAAATGTACCAAAAGATTGAAGAAGGAAAGACCGGGTTCCAAGCCAAAACAAATATGTGTGGAAGAAAGAAGGGGATTTAATAGGGGAGAGTAGGAAATACTTGACAGGTGGCCACAATACTTCCAAGAGTTACTGAACCGAGAAGTAGAAGGGTTACAACGAGATGTACTGGTGGAACTAACTTACTATGGACCAGAGATTGCAACACCAGAACCTACACTGGGGGGAGTGATGCAAGCCACAATAACGATGTTTTCTGAAACCATGCTGATTACGTATCAATAGATCGTTCCCTTCGAGGTGATTCATAATGTGTGAATACAGTATATGTTCCAAAACCCTACTGCAAACCGACGTCAAAGATATAGGTCTGTAGTTAAATGGATTACTCCTACTACCCTTCTTAAACGCTGGTGCGACCTGCGCAATTTTCCAATCTGTAGGTACAGATCTATCGGTGAGCGAGCGGTTGTATATGATTGCTAAGTTGGGAGCTAATGTATCAGCGTAATCTGAAAGGAACCTAATCGGTATACAATCTGGACCTGAAGACTTGCCCGTATCATGCGATTAGAGTTGCTTCGCAACCCCTAAGGTATCTACTTCTAAGAAACTCATGCTAGCAGATGTTCGTGTTTCAAATTCTGGAATATTCCATTCGTCTTCCCTGGTGAAGGAATTTCGGAAAACTGCGTTCAATAACTCCGCTTTAGCGGCACAGTCGTCGATAACAGTACCATCGGCACTGTGCAGCGAAGGTATTGACGGCGTCTTGCCGCTTGTGTACTTCACATACGACCAGAATTTCTTCGGGTTTTCTACCAAATTTCGAGACAATGTTTCGTTGTGGAACCTATTAAAGGCATCTCGCATTGAAATCCGTGCCAAATTTTGCGCGTCTGTAAATTTTAGTCAGCCTTCGGGGTTTCGAGTTCTTCTGAACTTCGCATGCTTTTTCCGTTGCCTCTGCAACAGCGATCGGACCTGTTTTGTGTACCACGGGGCATCAGTTCCATCTCTTACCAATTTATGAGGTATGAATTTCTCAATTGCTGTTGCTACTATATCTTTCAATTTGAGCCACATCTCGTCTACATTTGCACAGTCAGTTCGGAAGGAATGGAGATTGTCTCTTAGGAAGGCTTCTAGTGACACTTTATCCGCTTTTTAAAATAAAGTTATTTTGCGTTTGTTTCTGGTGGATTTGGAAGAAACGGTATTGAGCCTAGCTACAACGACCTTGTGATCACTAATCCCTGTATCAGTCATGATGCTCTCTATCAGCTCTGGATTGTTTGTGGCTAAGGGGTCAAGTGTGTTTTCGCAACCATTTACAATTCGCGTGGGTTCGTGGACTACCTGCTCGAAACAATTTTCGGAGAAAGCATTTAGGACAATCTCGGAAGATATTTTCTGCCTACCACCGGTTTTGAACAAGTATTTTTGCCAACATATCGAGAGAAGGTTGAAATCCCCACCAACTATAACCGTATGAGTGGGGTATTTATTTGTTACGAGACTCAAATTTTCTCTGAACTGTTCAGCAACTATATCATCGGAGTCTGGGTGTCGGTAGAAGGAACGAATTATTATCTTAGTTCGGCTGTTAAGGATAACCCCCACCCATACCAATTCGCACGGAGTATCTACTTTGACTTCACTACAAGATAAACCACTACTGACAAACACAAACACTCCACCACCAATTCTGCCTAATCTATCTTTCCTGAACACCGCCTGAGACTTCGTAAAAATTTCTGCAGAACATATTTCTGGCTTTAGCCAGCTTTCTGCACCTATAACGATTTCAGCTTCTGTGCTTTCTATTAGCGCTTGAAGCTCAGGGACTTTCCCAGCACAACTACAACAATTTACAACTACAATTCCGACTGTTCCTTGATCCAAGCACATCCTGTATTTGCCATGCACCCTTTGAGATTGCAGCCTACTCCGTACTTTCCCGAGGCCCTCTAACCTAAAAAAACCGCCCAGTCCACGCCACACAGCCTCCGCTACCCGTGTAGCCGCCAGCTGAGTGTAGTGAACTCCTGACCTATTCAGCGGAACCCGAAACCCCACCACCCTATGGCGCAAGTCAAGGAATCTGCAGCCAACACGGTCGCAAAACCGTCTGAGCCTGTGATTCAGCTCCTCCACACGGCTCTGCACCAAACGTCCGCAGTCGGTTCTGTCAACGATGCTGCAGATGGTGAGCTCTGCCTTCATCTCGTAAGCAAGACCGGCAGCCTTCACCAAATCAGATAGCTGCCGGAATTCAGAGAGAATTTCCTCAGATCCAAAATGACACACGTCATTAGTGCCGACATGTGCCACCACCTGCAGCTGGCTGCACCCTGTGCTCTTCATGGCGTCCGGAAGAACCCTGTCCACCCGGAATGCACACGGAGTGCACACTGGATTTCTTCCCCTTCTTAGCCGCCATATCCCTAAGGGGCTCCATTACGCGCCTAACATTGGAGCTCCCAACTACCAATAAACCCATCCTCTGCGATTGCCCAGACCTTCAAGGCTGAGAATCATCCTCTGAAACAGGGCAGGCAGCTACATCAGGCTCCGCCAGTGGCAGTGCCTGAAACCTGTTTGTCAGACGCACCGGGGAGGCTTTCTGATCAGCCTCTGGGGACGTATTTCGCTGCCTGCCACGCCTTGGAACGACCTCCCAATCAACCACAGGCGAGGGCTCAGCCCCACTGCGGGCAGCAACCGGGGCAACCACAGCGGCAGACCGATCTGGGGACAGACGGGACGAGGTTGACATCCCCGTGATACCCGAGTCCGGCTCCCCACAGTGGTGCCCATTGGCAACAGCCTCAAGCTGCGCGACCGAAGTCAGCGCCGCTTGCAGCTGTGAGCGAAGGGATGCCAACTCAGCCCTCATCCGAACACAGCAATCACAGTCCCTGCCCATTCTAATCGATGAACAACAGTTACTGAAACACGAGTACGTGCCTAGATAAGAAGCAAAGAATGTATTAACTAACCCTTACAAATGTCTAACGACTGCGCTACAATCTGCCTGAATTTACGATTACAGTAATTAAAACTCGGAATTACAATTCCTATACGAAACTCACACGCAATTTAATTAAGAATCTATTAAGTAAACACTAAAGCGCGATGCTACAACTCTCAAATACTATAATACGCCCGAAATTTATGAATTAAACAATGCAAGTACCGAAAAACACGCAAAGAAATTAAGAATTAAACTATGTAACAAATAAGTAAGCTAGGAGTATACGACTTGCTGCTGCAGCTGCTTATCCAACGGCGGCAGGAAGCCATTCCAGGTATATTACTTACCACAAAACATTGCCTCACATATGTTGTTTATGACAAAGTACATTGACAAACTGCCTACTGGCTTCTGTCTCGGGTTCTTCGGCCGACGCTCATCTAATGATTTCCATAAAATGCCTAGGAATATGTGTACGAAGCGATTTGAAATAGAACGACCACATAAAATTAATAACGAGTGAGGCAGATGTCAGTCAGTCTCACTGGAAAAAATCCTCAGGAAATGTAATCCATCAACAATGGAACTAGCCGGCCTCTGTGGCCGAGCAGTTCTAGGCGCTTCAGTCAGGAACCGCGCTCTTGTACGGTCGCAGGTTCAAATCCTGCCGCAGGCATGGATGTGTGTCAAGTCCTTAGGTTAGTTAGGTTTAAGTAGTTCTAAGTGCAGGGGACTGATGGCCTCAGATGTTGAGCCCCATAGTGCTTACAGCCGTTTGAACCATTTTTTTGAACAATGGAACTATCAAATAAAGAAAATCCAAAGAAGAGGAGCGCATTTCGTTACATGTTCATTGAGTAAACATGAAAGTGTCACTGAGATGATGAACCATCTCCAGCGGCAGAGAAGCATTCTGCATCACTGTGGGGTGTATTGTTAAAGTTCCGAGAACATAGGTTCCCAGAACAATCAACAATTACATTGTTTCTTCCTACGTATATCTCGCGCAAAGACCATGAAGATAAAATCAGAGAGAGATTCGAGTCCATAGGGAGACTTACCAACTATCGTCCTTCCCGCCTACGATTCTCTACTAGAACAGGAAAGAGAACAAGTGCAGTGGTACACAAAGTAGCCTCCGCCACACACCGCAAGGTTTGTTGCGGTGCATAGACGTAGATGTGGCCAGGGAGAGCGGTTGGGGTACGCAGGGAAGGAGAGCGATAGGTGACATGTACGAGGGATTAAAAAAAAGTTTTAAGAGTTACCGCGAAAACGTAAAATTGCGTTTTTTGTTTGTAGTTGTATGTCTCAGGCCTGGTACGGCGACTCGGTTACTTTCGTCCTCTTACCTTCACCTACCTGTGAGCTCGCTGCAGCGGATCGCCGGTAGGTAAGCCGAGCAGAAACCTACCGTACTGCCACTCGCACCAGGCTGAATACAACGTAACTATTCCAAGAATCGGGAAAAGGTCTTAATGTTGAATGAAAGGTGGAAACACTGGCAAAACTTCGGTATATTCTGAAACCTGATAATGTACACGTTCACTGCTAAGCCCGTGCTAATCTTAACACTGTCATATACAAAACCTTTCATTCACGCTAGCACCTTTATGGTAACGTATTTCCCGAAATTTGAACAGCTACTAAGCACGGATTCAAAAATGGCACAAAGCACTATGGGACTTAACATCTGAGGTTATCAGTCCCCTACACCTTAGAACTACTTAAACCTAACTAACCTAAGGGCATCACACACATCCATACCCGAGGCAGGATTCGAATCTGCAACAGTAGCAGCCGAGTTGCTCCGGACTGAAGCGCCTAGAACCGATCGGCCACATCGGCCGGCGAAGCACGGATTGTTCTTAAATGAAAATGCTTGTCATACTACAAGGTTTATCGGTGTATAATGCACTCAAGTTTTTAGTCACCGATATGCTCAATATACCACGCGGAATTACTGTCTTTTCTCATATACAAAATTACTTAAAATCCGTACTTTTTAAAAAACACACCGGAATAAACAGGCCTTTACTTTAAAACACTTTTGAAAAATGTAGCACAACTAAAACCGGTATATTATAATTTCCTTCGGAGCTCATACTACACACGACAGTAACATTGAAAGACTAGGCTCCCACTCTTTTAGACAGCTGTAAGCATTCTCTATCTCCAAGCGAAGGGCTCCGATCTGATTGGTCAGTTTTATTAAGGTCAACAGAAAAACATAATTCTCCCGCTTTAGTTCGCGCTTTTCATGAGTAACCAATCAACAAATAACACACTTTCGAATTGTACTTTTTCCCGAGACAAAATATTTAACATTCTGATATTTTTTTTAATATTTTGCGTTATTAACTATTTTCATCTGCACTGGATTTAGGTTCCCTTTTACCATAAACATACTTAACATACTATAATACAAAATTCGGCGTCGTTGCATTCACACTGTCTTAAAACTTTCTCACACTAGTTCGTGCAGCGTTCGGCAGTAGAAGAATGATCTACATACTTACTTTAGACCACATTCACCCATCATTCACTCGACTAAAAGCATATGCAAAACTGTACAAACGTAAATAAACAAAAAACCTTTGAAGAAGTAAATATAACAATTCACGAAAATATTCTCTTGATCTGCTTCTTGAATGTGTCTGTGCACTACTGTCCTCTAGCAGATGAAAATTAGAACTACGTACTCGACTGAACCCGCCTCAGACCACTTGTCACTGTGCACGCATGAGTCATCCTCCAGATACACAGGCTCCAGACAGGAGCGATATAAGGCGCCACGCCCCACTGGTGCACACTGAAATCTGCACTCCACGTTCTGTATCAAACACAAAGAGCAACCAAAATAAAACGGAGCAAATTTTTTTAAACGTGGGTGTCACATAATACACTCCTGGAAATTGAAATAAGAACACCGTGAATTCATTGTCCCAGGAAGGGGAAACTTTATTGACACATTCCTGGGGTCAGATAAATCACATGATCACACTGACAGAACCACAGGCACATAGACACAGGCAACAGAGCATGCACAATGTCGGCTCTAGTACACTGTATATCCACCTTTCGCAGCAATGCAGGCTGCTATTCTCCCATGGAGACGATCGTAGAGATGCTGGATGTAGTCCTGTGGAACGGCTTGCCATGCCATTTCCACCTGGCGCCTCAGTTGGACCAGCGTTCGTGCTGGACGTGCAGACCGCGTGAGACGACGCTTCATCCAGTCCCAAACATGCTCAATGGGGGACAGATCCGGAGATCTTGCTTGCCAGGGTAGTTGACTTACACCTTCTGCAGCACGTTGGGTGGCACGGGATACATGCGGACGTGCATTGTCCTGTTGGAACAGCAAGTTCCCTTGCCGGTCTAGGAATGGTAGAACGATGGGTTCGATGACGGTTTGGATGTACCGTGCACTATTCAGTGTCCCCTCGACGATCACCAGAGGTGTACGGCCAGTGTAGGAGATCGCTCCCCACACCATGATGCCGGGTGTTGGCCCTGTGTGCCTCGGTCGTATGCAGTCCTGATTGTGGCGCTCACCTGCACGGCGCCAAACACGCATACGACCATCATTGGCACCAAGGCAGAAGCGACTCTCATCGCTGAAGACGACACGTCTCCATTCGTCCCTCCATTCACGCCTGTCGCGACGCCACTGGAGGCGGGCTGCACGATGTTGGGGCGTGAGCGGAAGACGGCCTAACGGTGTGTGGGACCGTAGCCCAGCTTCATGGAGACGGTTGCGAATGGTCCTCGCCGATACCCCAGGAGCAACAGTGTCCCTAATTTGCTGGGAAGTGGCGGTGCGGTCCCCTACGGCACTGCGTAGGATCCTACGGTCTTGGCGTGCATCCGTGCGTCACTGCGGTCCGGTCCCAGGTCGACGGGCACGTGCACCTTCCGCCGACCACTGGCGACAACATCGATGTACTGTGGAGACCTCACGCCCCACGTGTTGAGCAATTCGGCGGTACGTCCACCCGGCCTCCCACATGCCCACTATACGCCCTCGCTCAAAGTCCGTCAACTGCACATACGGTTCACGTCCACGCTGTCGCGGCATGCTACCAGTGTTAAAGACTGCGATGGAGCTCCGTATGCCACGGCAAACTGGCTGACACTGATGGCGGCGGTGCACAAATGCTGCGCAGCTAGCGCCATTCGACGGCCAAAACCGCGGTTCCTGGTGTGTGCGCTGTGCCGTGCGTGTGATCATTGCTTGTACAGCCCTCTCGCAGTGTCCGGAGCAAGTATGGTGGGTTTGACACACCGGTGTCAATGTGTTCTTTTTTCCATTTCCAGGAGAGTAGTTGGTCTTCTGAATGGCGGAAATATATGGCAACACAATATTATCATAATGCGTACAAGTGTTACTTCGAAAACATAACATTACGTTTTTTATTTGGAGTTGTACGTCTGCAGGCCTGGTACACACTGAAATCCCCGCGCTTTGTTCTGTATCACTCACATATAGAAGCCAAAATGAAACGGAGCAAACCTTTTTAAAGTTGGGTGTCACATAATAGTTGTCCGAAATATACGGCAACACTGGATTATCATAAGGCGTAG
The DNA here is from genome assembly GCF_023897955.1 of Schistocerca gregaria. Taxonomy (NCBI): domain Eukaryota; kingdom Metazoa; phylum Arthropoda; class Insecta; order Orthoptera; family Acrididae; genus Schistocerca; species Schistocerca gregaria. The sequence continues at coordinate 1,203,259,582 of NC_064920.1, read as the reverse complement.
TGGTGAAGTCTGGTGAAACAAATCTGAATGACGACCACTGGAATGGCAGACCCTCTGAGCAGAACCGAGACCAGCAGGAAAAGTGGAGGGCTTCATACAGGACGACTGGCGATCACAGTCGAGGCTATTTGTGGAAAAGTGGAAATCAGTCATCGATCAGTTTTCAACATATTGCACTGTGGCACCGGCCAAGGATAGCCACACCAAAGTGGACAACGCGCATTGATACCACAGGCGTTAGCGAAGTCCCGACGCAAACCACAACGACCAGCGGGAGGCACTCTCGAAGACTTCTCTCTCAGCACTGCAGCGCCATCGCACGGAGGTCAATACACAGGCGAGCATGGACTAGCTGTGCCACAGTTGTGTGTGTTGTGGTTCGCTGCCATCGCTCGGAGGTCAATACACAGGCGAGCATGGATTCGCTGTGCCACAGTTGTATATGTTGTGGTTTGCTGCCATCGCACGGAGGTCAATACACAGGCGAGCATGGACTCGCTGTGCCACAGTTGTACATGTTGTGGTTCGCTGCCATCGCACGGAGGTCAATACACAGGCGAACATGGACTCGCTGTGCCACTGTTGTATATGTTGTGGTTCCAGCAGCCTCCTCCCAGGACAATAAGGGAATCCTTACATTGCATCCAATAAGGTGGCGTTCAATAGGTAATGCAATACATTTTTCCAAAACACTGTTGTTTTATTCAAGATCCGAAAAGAACATAATATTCCCCACTCTTTGGGCTTCAAAACACCTTACAGGGAGGGTGTGAGCTGTGGTAGCATTAAGTTAGTAGACTGATCTGTCTAGTGCCTCTGGCCCAGGTGTAGTATCGACTATCCATCTTGCAGCTCCATTGCCAATGCCTATGAGGAAGAGTAGATATCTGTGGGTAGGTTCGCTGGCTTGAGACGGAGGCACGAAGTCTGGGAATTGGCGGTAGCGTCGCAACAAGAGGTGGTCACGAGGTCCAAGCGGCCTAAGCCAAGGGCTGCACAAGGAGGGCCTGCACAGGGCGAAGGTGCCGGAGTACCTCATCGGGGTGAGCGTCGACTACAAGCAGCAAGGCGACATCCCGTCAGCTGGTTGGCGACATTCGTGTCAGACGACCGCTCGTGGCCTGGCCACCCTCTTCTATCTGGCTTTCATCGGTACCACTCAATAGCCGCTGCGACGCACCGTGGATCCATGGAACTGCTTGCTGACAAAGGGGAAGAACATTGTGTAATCCTCGTGGTAATTTGTGTCATTGCCTACCTGCCCTTCTTATTATTTTGTGGTTTGTTTCCGACCCACAGAGTTCTCTCGGTCGGCTCCTCGCTCGTAAATATAGGCCTTAGTGTTGTACTAAGACACTAGTTGTTTAGAAATCTGAGCCACTATTATATTGCCTTTCCTTATTATTTTCTGGTTTGTACCCGGCCCTCTGAAGTTTACTCGGTCTGCTCTTTTGTCGGAAATATAGGTCGTAGTATTGTACTAAGATACTAGTTGTCGTTTGAAAATTTGTCCACCTATTATATTGCCTTTAGTTACTGGTTTATACTCGGTCGTTAATGTTCTAATGAATGAGCTCCTGGTCGTAAATACAACCAGAACAATTGCACTAAGGCACAGGTTGCCGTTAAACAAAACAGGGGCCTAGTGCTTAGATTTAGATGTTAACCGGTACAATTATTTGATTATAATTGTATTTCTCAGTCATTGGCTATAATCTGAACAACCTGTTGTACTAAGCTGTGCGTTCCTGTGTGTGAAAGACCGGGTCGTTGTTGGTGTATTTTACCTGGATCTTGTGATTCCACCAAGTGAGTTCTCTTTGTAATAAGTGTTCACAAGTAATGTTTCAAGACGTTCCTTCAGATCGGTCTCAATAACTGACAATCAGTTTAATTTTAAAAATATTAGCAGCCAACTGTCACCAGGGCTTTAGTCAAAATAAGATTGTCAGAAGGAACGGGTTGGGATCCAGTCGCAGCTTGGTTGCCGACTGAAATTAAGAGGTTGGTTGCTTTCAAGTAAGCCTTATCATTCTCGTATTGTTTGCTAAACTGTTTAACCTTTAAGCACAGGTGCGCATCTTAATCCCGAACCTTTCGACATGCAGCTTTCAAATTAGAAGGTACGTCATCTGTTTTGAGTAACTGAATCACTCTCGTCATCAATGTTGCTTACTTAGTTTTCATGTGTTGCAGAAGGGCATTTAGTAAGACAGACAGCGTCCAGGGCGGTAGTAAACACCGCTGTTTCACCCGACAACGGGCGGGCTGCAGGTTTGGCCGTCTTGTAATTAGTGTCATATTGTTTGCTGTTTTGTTTTATTATGCAGAAGCTTATTCATCTTAAGATTTAAGGTCAAAAGAATTTTTCAAATTTGTTCTTTTTGTAAAAAAATTATTAGTATATAATTGTTAAATAAAAAGGTTGCGTGAAAGGAAAGTTATATTCGAGGATCCTCCCTTCCAGGTTTTCCTTAATTCCAGTCAGTACCCTCCGTTTCAGGATGTGTTTGCCCGCATGGTATCACTCTACTGGTCGGTGTCGGAGTCAGAATGTTGCTGCATCAATAATCTCCCTATCATCCACGAGCTGCTTCCCGAAGAGTTCATCCTTCATTGGTCTAAGTTAGACGGAAGTCGGAAAGTGCGAAATCCGGGCTGCAGGAAGGACGAGAAGGGACAGTCCAGTGAAGTTTTGTAGGCTGTTCTCGGGTACGCAGACTTGTGTGACGCCTTGCTTTGTCATGGAGTGGGGGGAAACTCGTTCGCATTTTTGTGCGGACGAACACGCTGAAGTCCGATAACTCAGGAGTTACAGCTGTATGTGGCCGTCCGGAAAGCGGAAGATCGGACAGATTTGCGATGATGACAGACGCCTCGCCCAACGGTTCACCTTCGATTTGTTCGCTGCCATGTCTCCGTAAATATTTTCTAAGCGCTTATGAACAATTGCGACACTCTGGTTGCCACCAAAAGAAACTCAATGACAGCTCTCCGCACGGAATTCAACTCCGTTACAGGCGCCATTTTGAAGGCTACGTATGGCGCCGCTATCTATCGGAATTTCATGAAACTATATGAGCTGAAGCGGTAATATTCCAACGGTCCCACACTTTTTAAGAGAAACTGGCAGAGAAAAAAATGTTTTTCATGACTTATTGAACGTCCCTGTTAACTCTCTTTCTTCCTCTGACGCAGAAACCATTGCCTAGCAAAAACTTAGAGAACTGTGGCGAGGTGGTTATTGAGGTTGAATGTCTCCTTGACAGCCAAAATGCGAACTGTCATCGGAAAAAACCTATACATTGAAAAGCGAACATGTAGAAAAGGACTGACACCAGTACCATGTTTCAGGGCTTCCGATCTTTTCCTTGCTGATAATGTAAACTTTGACGGCTCCTGTAAAACATAATTGTGGGTCAGGCCTGGATCTTGAAAGAATAATTTCTGCAAGTATCACTTATTACCTGAAAACAAGCAATAGACGGATTTAGTTCCTTTATGTATCTTATTTAAACAGTGATGAAAATTAACAGATTACCAGTAGCAAATCAGGTAGTGTAAAAGAAGATTACAAACAACCCCAACGAATATAGAACGTAGTTGCCTATATTGTATCGGCTCCTAGTGTGTACCACTACTGTAAAATCCGTACACCTTGCACTATCCGACATTTTGAGAAGTCAGCTTGAGCTGCGTGTTTCTTGGGGCCATTTAGGCAGCTATGAGTTCTGTGCGTTGAGGAGCACATCGTCTGTGCACATGTTTTTAAACAAAGTGGCAACATAATTATTTATTTATGGGCGAATTTTGAGTTCGAAAGAGACATGGATTCTGGGGAGCGGAACGTAATGGATGGCTGCTGATCGTGATTGAGGTGCCTGTAAACATTTCGTTTGACACTCAGCAGCTCGACATGAGTACAACATTGCTGCCTGGTTACACAGTGCTCTATCACATCATAATTTTTAATGAATTTAGGTTTGATTCTTTACGAAGTGCACTAGCATTGGGCCATGCAGACTGCATAAGAAACGACTAAAGCTCACTTCTTGTTGTGCGTGCACAAATATTGTCACATTAAACAAGCCACCTTCATAAGCACAAAAATCTTTTCATAATTAAAATGTATTGAACTGTTTTAACAACCTTTTTAAAACTATGCATTGAAATTATCTTTAAAAGTTTTAAAATGAGTTTAACCAAAACGTTTTCTGTTTCTACGCTTTTCAAATACATGTTCATGCTGCCTATAGCCTTAACTGATACACTAAAAAAATTAATGAGTTCTTAATATCGCCCTTCTTTAAGGGCCTCGTTACCAACAGTTCTATTATCATCTCTCTCATACGATCCTAGAAAACTATTTTCTTGCCGTGTTCTGCCTTGTGGCATTATCCCCCCGTTCACGTCACGAACGTTTCTGGCTGCGTCCGCTGCTGTAACACCTCTATGGAACTCAAACCGAAGAACATGTAGGAAATGCACCGATTTCTCCTCTTTGCACTCCATTTTCTAGCGTCCACACCTCCATTCACTATCTCCATACGACGAAATCGCAATATGTAAACTTCAAAAGCAACAGCGAAGTACAAACAAAATACGGCAATCGAGTCGGCCGGTGTGGCCGAGCGGTTCTAGGCGCTTCAGTCTGAAACCGCGCGACCGCTACGGTCGCAGGTACGAATCCTGCCTCGGACGTGGATGCGTGTGATGTTCTTAGGTTAGTTAGGTTTAAGTAGCCCTACGTTCTAGGGGACTGATGACCTCAGAAGTTCAGTCCCAAAGTGCTCAGAGCCATTTGAACCATTTATGACAATCGATAAATAAACCTATAGCACCCTTAGTACCAACATGCAAAACAAGAACGCTACGAACCTGTACACCAACGTTATATAATCGTATGCACCACATATTGTCTTTGATAGCAGTTGAATGACGGCTCGATCATAAGTTAGGGTAACTGATAATATGACACAGCTCAAAACTGAAAAACAGAAAATGGCGATGTTGCCCATAATATACCTTTATTAATTCCTGTTATTGTATCGTTACAGTTTAAGAAACGTGCTCGTACACGAGCTCTAAAAATGCGTTAGCGTTATTACTATAACATAATGTTTAGAAAGGATGAGGTGAATTTTCTAATGCGTTCTTTATCCTAAGTTATTAAATAATTTTTTTTTTACAGTACAGCAAAAAGCTTTCTGAAAAAAACGGTGCACAGGCGAATTGCGTTTAGCTGTGACAGTACATCAGTACATTTAAATGTCGATCGTGGATTAAAAGAATGCGTACGCGAGTAACATGTGCACAAGCCGAGAATTAGGAGCATTCTGAAAAGAAGGCAAACGTGGATGGGAAAATTTTAGCCACAGAAAAAGTCTTTTACAACGAAGGTAAAAACGATTCGGAAGAACATATCCTCGTATTAGAAGACTATGCACGTCGGACGTCAGGGAACTTGTTTTAGACATTGCTGAAAAAAAAAGATTGCATCGTAATTTCGATGCAGAAGAAGCCATGGCAGGTAGAACGTGGACTGAAGGTGTCCATCCAAGAGACATTGTCGAATGTGATGGAAATCGTGAAAGCTCCAAGCAAAAGCTCAAGGTCTAGCCAAGGAAGCTGTGAGCTTAAGTAAAGTCTTTGTTGAAAGACAAAGAAAGAATAAATAAATTAAGCGAAGTAAAGGAGAAGAAATCTGGAAGTGCAGCTTCACACGTGAAAACAAGATATTTTGAAGACCGTTTGTAAAACAGAGGACTAGGGTTGCGAGTTGTGCGAGGAAAATAGAATGGAAAAAAATGATGAGATGAATGAAATGATGAAATGGTTAATGTTGATTGATGGAGGAAAGAAGCGAAGAAGACATATTGTAATGTCTGCAAATACGGGTATAAAATCTAAAGTGTGCAACATGATTTGAAACTTACAGAGTAGTAAAGTCTTCAAGCTCAAAGACTTAAGCTCGCTCGACAAAAAGCTGGTCACCCCCGTGTGCATTTACAGATGAGTAGTTACGCCTTTACAGATAGCACAGCAATCGAGTTAAGTGTTCAGCCGCGTTCACACTTCATCTACGAAAGCACGAGACGGTAGCGATCGGCGACGCATTTATGTTCGAAGCGGATATTGTACGTAAACGCAGGTAAATGTAAGGACGTGACAGAGTGGTGGATGGGGTAGTCGTGTTCATGCGTGCCCGTGGCCACGCGCTGTGTAAAGTGCCGGATTTGTTTGTGTTTCGCGGCCGCCTGTTCAACGTGTCTGCAAACAGTGGTGTCAAACACGTGGTCACGAAACACAACGTCAGTTCTTTAGCAGGAGAAAAATTCTGATGGAGAGCGACCGGAGACACTTTGCACGGCTTGTTAATCAAAATCGCTTCCAAACGCGACACGAACTGCTGCAGGCAGTGAATGAAGGTCCATTCCAACCTGTTAACGGCAGAACACTGCATCGGGAACTGCATGCGATGAACATTTCGAGTTGGTCACGTTGCAAGCGGTCATTGCTCACACAGCCACATAAAGTCGACAGCAAAGTTCATCGAGTTGGAAGAATGTGTGACTTGTTTTCTGAATTGTCCCCACCTTGTTACATCTACCTTTAAATGAATACTTTGCAAATCATACTTAAGTGCATGGCAGAGATTTTTTTTTAATGTCTCGTCTGGTCTGCAAAACCACCAGACTCCATAATAAATTTGTGAGACACGTTGGAACAGCGGATAAAACGCCGACATCATCATTCCCGCAATTTGGTGACATCGAGCGATAAAATACTCAGCGAGTGGTTTAACCTAGATACTGCGTCGCTGCACAATCTTGTTGTCTCATTTCCAAACCGTATCCAGGAGTTTTTGAAATCCAGGGATGGAATTAGATGGTATTAAATGACGCTCGTAATGATTTCTGTGTGGGTGACAAAATTTTTATCAGTGTGGTACAATTTATGCATCCACTGATACGATTTAGGAGATCAGAATCCTAAACTGTATCACCTGCAGGTGTTTAGATAACTAAGTGTAGTGTCTTGGATTCTCACAGAATTACCGTTCTTTGAATCAGATACCAAGAACAAGATCCTATAGTAGCGGATGGCACAGTCTGAATAATTTGGTGACTTAACGTTTACGCTGTAATGAGTAAAATCTCAAAAGTGGAGGAGTTTAGGCAATTTATAATTTGAAGATACGTCACATGTAACCTCCCCCTCACTTATCGACCTTAATGGCAATGAAAAATTAAACCGCGTGTACCTAATGGAAATTTGGGAAAAGCAATCGTCACCGTAGTTAATCTGTCGATAAACAGGGAGGAAAGGGTTACATCTAAATGAAAGGAAAAATTCAAATGGAATTGGTGGAAATTAATTTAGAAAAAGGGTAAAGTTAATGAAGAAAGTAAATGTGCGGTCGTTACGTTAACAGTTAACTGGCGTTAATTAGATATTTGAGATTTGGGGGAAATTACGGTCGTCAGTCCTATGGACAACTAATATAATAACTGAAAAAGAAAGGTTAATGCACATATAATTAGCACTAAAAGCGTAGCTACGTGTTGTGTGAAAACTGAATGTATGTCAGAAGTAATAAATTTCGCTACACTCAGACTTAATTTAGCAGAAGCATTAATAAAACCACAAAATTGGAAGTTAATTTAGTGACTGAAATTAATAGTGAACTTTGCTTCTGAAGCACTACGAAATAAAATAAAATAAGGTTAGTCTTGGGCTACCTCAACAATCATCTCAATAGCTACATGAATCTACGCAATTTAGAAATAAGAGATTTAACTTTGAACGTGAATTAAATGATTTTCAACAATCAACAGTAGTAAAATTTAGTACGTACAAAGCTGAGTTGCGGTCACAGGTAAGCTAGAATATGTTAACAAAACTTACACTCTTAATTTGTGCTTGTTAATCGAAATATTGTATCCAGCTATGAACACTTTAACTGAACTTCGAAATTAAGGCAGTGAAATGAAATGATATTACTTTAATGCTGGCGTTTGAATATCAACGACACAAACGACACACGGGTTCATTTCGGAAAAGGAAGGGACCCTGCTTGGTAATGCAATTGGGACAATGAGCAACAAAGGTTCATGCTAAGTTGCTGCATTTTAGTGATGCAAATGGAACAGTTTGAAAAGCTGAAGTCTGCCATACAGTTCTAAGACTTTACATGTTTTCAGTCTTCCTTGTTGATTGATTGAACGTTTGAAGTCGTCGATCGGGGAGGTGGCGACAGTCACTCATTGTCGGCCGTAGCTGTTGCAGAAGCTGGATGTTGGCGCGCCTTCTTCTCGACACTGTCACCAGACGAAACGGGCTCTTGATGTGCGCCAGCTAATGCTTCCCGTCCGCGACACCGTGCCAGAAACGACCATAGCAAGTCGAGCACAATTACATGCTGCCAAACCCCGAAAGCGCGGCAGCTCGCTGGAGCGTCACTCAACACACCTGCTCCACCGCCCTACTCCAGCCAGACTCGTCTGCCCGCACTCCATGCGGCAGAGTTAACACTACCAAAGATCCTAAACACTCTGGTTCTCCACACGACCCATCGATGTAATCGTTCGATAGCATAGTTTTCCCTAGGCCAGACCCAGCGTAAAAATACAAATAATATTTACAAAACAAACCAATTATACATCGATATATATATATATATAGTAATACAATTACAATATATAAAGACACAGAAATGTCATATCTTGAAGTAACAAAATAAGGAAAAAATTTATAGTACAATAGATGGAAATAGGAGAATATGCATTTCCGGCGTTACACACTTTGTGCAGACTAGACAAAACGGCTTAAGATCGTCACCCAGTGATGCTGACAGAGACCGTATTAATAAAACTGAAAAGTTTATTATCTTGATCACGGAATGTGGATAGTTGTGTGTGTTCACTGGAAACCCCTCGTGATGTATGGGGCAGAGCCAGGAGTGCTTGTCCCGTGTTGTTCAGGCTTTTCCAGCGCTGTATGATTTATTCTGAGCTCCCTGTGGAAGTCGCGCCCGTCTTAATATACGGGGCCAAAGCTCTTCCCGCTATTTCTCACAGTGAAACACTTTGCGACGTGGGCGGCCATAAATGTTGATTCCGCAGGAAAACTTTGGCCCCGCCTGTTGCGTAGCTGCCACGGTGCAGGATCTCTCTCGAAGGTTGGGCGGTCTGAGGAAAGTTCTGCCAAGAAGCATCCTCAAAGCAGCCTGATATCGCCAGCTTCTTCACTCCTTAACTTCAAGAACTGTTACTGCCCTTAGCCATTCCGTAAGTACCTACTGAAGTGTTATTAAAATACGACAGGAGCTGCCCAAAGTAGTTTGGATCACCCTCATCACTTGTGTGTTTCATGTTTTTTTTTCTGGAACCATCTTTCTCAATACTATTTTGACACCAAAAGCGGTACGTCAAGACGCCTGTGAATCTAAGGTGAGGTGAAAAATAATTTTGCACTCTCAGTGCATTTCGGCAGAGCGTAATGTGCTATGCGGTTTGTATAAGTATTCATTCACCAGGGTCGTCGAACGGTCAGACCGTACTTAGATACTTTATGGTAACACTGGTTGTCAGCACAAAAAGTTGCCTTATGAATTAGCGTACACACTAGCACATCATTTGGACATTCGGCCGCTGTACAGGTAAATCTCGGAAGAAAGCAAAAACGGCAAGCAGCCTCTGTCAATAATACTATTTATTAGGAGCAAATAGCGCCGATACCGATTTCGAACCGACAATTGCGTCCTCAGACAGCTATTCACATTTGAATTTACATTGTGATATAAGTGTGATTGTTCTCTGGGTGTTGTGAGAGTTCCTTGGTGTGATGGTGACCAACAGCGAAAAGACAACAAAATGGAAAAGGACTAGTTTATTGTAAAAAGAGTTAAAATGAATTATAACAACGTAAGCAAGTTATTATTTAAGTTCTGCAGTTGTTTATGTTATTATAAAATATTTACAGGTACATTTACAATAAAATAATAGTTTTGATTACGTTTTTGCAGTATGGCGCTCCAAGCTGAAACGGTACAGTAGTTACCGCTCGATAAGCAGCAGGTTTTTCCGCTCGCTCACACCGGGGATACGAACTGAGGACGCTCCGCCGCCACTTTGTTGCACGACGCGGCCGGCCGTGGCTGCAGCGGATCCACATGTGGACGGGTGGAGAGCGTGTTACATGTTTATATATGTCGGATATCATGTTCTACTTGAATGCAAATTATGCACCTGAACACTCCTAAACCTCCTCAGACCTTTCCATAAAGCGAGGCCCAGTAGAGGTAGTTCTGTAGTATAGTAGTGTCAACCTTACTCCTGGGTAGAGGATCAGAGATAAGGCAAAGCCAAAGACGTTGCAGTGTCCAGAGAGATTTGTCACGGCCAGGTGGTTCGACCATCCCCTCCACCGGGGCCCAGGAAGACCTCCAGGTGCCCGCCATATTCTAGGAGTTCTACAGAAGATGGTTAAGTGAGAAGACGGGCGCTCAGTGCGTCTGCCTCGATGCTCACAGGAAGAAAGGTATTTGAATATTTGAACTAATTCTTTTTATTTCCAGCTTCCGACTATGTAGGGAAATGAGTGTACGTAATGATTGCTTTCTCGTTTATTTCGGAAATTTTCTGTGGGAACAGAGTAGGCTCCCACCCTTTGTACGAAGGCACGTGCTATGGTAAGCCATCACCATGTCTCGCCCCGCATAATGTCCCAAGCGACTGGAAAAAATAGCAGGTGACTTCTGTATATAATAATGGCAAAAGAACGGACCCGCAGTATTACAGACCAATATCCCTAATATCGGTGTGCTGCAGAATTTTTGAACATATTAGCAGTTTGAAAATAATGAATTTTCTTCAGACCGAGAAGCTTGAGTCCACGAATCAGCATGGTTTCAGAAATCATCACTCGTGCGAAAACTCAGCTTCCCCTTTTCACACGCGATCTACTGCAAACCATGGATGAAACGCGACAGGCAGATTCAATATTTCTAGATTTCCGGAAAGCAACTGACACGCAGCCCCATTGCAGACATTTAATGAAGATACGAGCATACGGAATAGGTTCCCAGTTACGTGAGTGGCGCGAAGTCTTCATAATAGAACCCAGTATGCATTCCTCGACGGCGAACGTTCATAGAAGACAGGGATATCGTCAGGAGTGCCCCAGGAAATTCTGTTTTCTATATGAATAAATAATCTGTCGGACAGGGTCGACAGTGATCTACGGTTGTTTTCTGATTATGCAGTGGTGTACGGGAATATGTTGAAGTTGAGTGACTGCCGGACAAAATTTCTAGCTGGTGTGATGAATGGCAAGTATCTCTAAATGTAGAAAAATGTAAGTAGACGAGGATGAGTAGGAAAACAAATCCACAACGTTTGGGTACAGTATTAGTAGCGTCATGCTTGACACAGTCACTTCATTTAAATATCTGGACGCAACATTGTTAGGCGTTGTGAAGTGGAACAAGCATGTGAGTATTGTGGTAGGGAAGGCGAAAGGTCGATTTCGGTTCAACGGGAGAATTTTGGGAACGCGTTCTTCATCTGTAAATTAGGTCGCATATGCGACGCTAATGCGACCTATTCTTGAGTACTGCTTGAATATTTGGGATATGTACTAGCTCTGATTAAAGGAAGACAATACAGACGCGGGTGTTTAGATTTGCTACCGGTAGTTTCCAACAACATGCAAGTGTCACGGAGACTCTTTGGGAATCCGTGAAGGGAAGACTAAGCTCTTTTCGAGGAACACGATTGAGGAAATTTAGAGAACCGGCATCTGAAGCTGACTAGAACAACCTACTGCCGTCAACATACATTTCGCGTACATACCACGGAAATAAGATATACAAGTTATGGCTCTTAGGAGGCGTACAGACAGTCGTTTCTCCCTCTCTCTATTTGCTAATGGAAGAGAAAAGGAAATTACTAATAGTGGTACAGGATACCTTACGCCATGAACAGTAGTTTGGCTTGCGGAGTATGTGTACATTTACATGATTACATGGATATGTTAAGTACAATTAATTTGCAGTTTGCGTGATTGAATACACGCAGCGTCAAGATGCTGAGAAGAACTTTATTGATTGAATTGGGGGGGGGGGGAATCGAAAACTACAATGGGTTTTTATTCAACAATCTCTCAGAGCATAGTAGGCCTGTATGTTGTAAGGTGGCCATTCTGTTGATAAAGCTCTTATTTATGAAAGCTATGCCCTACCATAGGTAAAAGTTGTGACCTATGCAATTCTTTAAGGAATGCTATCTGACTGTAGCACGAGAAATGAAAGTTATCAGAGCAGTTCGCATATACATTAATAGCGCAACATAACTCAGGGGGCATAGCTGCAAAACGTAACACAAGATATCACGAAAATGACCTCTATGATTGCAACAGTAGTTAATGTGTTTTAGCAACTCAACTTATAGTCGGCGACTATACAATGGAGACGTAAAACCCCAAATTGCGAATGCAATAGTCAAATATCAAACAATGAATACAGCCACTTCTGTAGTCAAGAAGTTAAGGACGGTAACAACTCCCATGGCACAATTTCTGATAACTTGATCACCCACAATCCACCTAACTAAAAGATATTTAAAAGTACTAATATCCAGTCAACACACTACACACACACACGCACACACACACACACACACACACACACACACACACACACACACACAGAAAGAGAGAGAGAGAGAGAGAGAGAGAGAGAGAGAAAGAGAGAGAGAGAGAGAGAGAGAGAGAGGGACAGAGAAAGGAAAAAAAAATCAGGTAGGGCGCCAAAGTCACCTAAAAGCAATTAACACCAGCTGAGTTTGTGCACACGACAGCAAAATTTACACTGTGCTTTGGTGAAGTTGGAAAGTGACATTTACAAGTGAAATTCTGCAAAATGTGTGCTTCTCAGCAGCGTATATGAATGCAGATGAAAAAGCATCAGCGATAGCTAAATGTATGTAATCGCAAGTACAGTCGCGAAATATCTTCGTGGGACAAAATTACGTTTAGATGTAAAGCGATGTGCTACTTTGACAACCAAACTCACATTAACATAAAAAACGGACCGGTAGTTATATACTGCATTGTGAGATCGTATAATCGTTGCGATCTGCCATTGCTAATCTTTCCGAATCCCTTATTTTCTGTTTTAAAAGCAATTCACGCGCCATACTTCGCGACAACATGCGCTCATACGATCTCACGCGTTTCATAAACGTTTTGCACGCACGACTTGACAAACCATTCACTTACTTGTTGGGTCAGAACCAACTTGTCAACGAAGTATCCGCCACCTGTGCGCTTGCATTGGAGAGAAAACTTAATTCTAACAATTTTTAAAATTCATAACTTAATTATGCTATTGTCTCTGCCAGAATGTCTCTATTGAATACTTTCTTACTATCTATCGCTGCAGCTACTGTTTTCGACTATGTATAACTTTCGAAAAAAAAAGTTTTTTACTACAAAAATTTTTCAGCAGGATATTTTTCTGACCTAGTTAGGCAAATGGTCGACCTTCAATCATGGTATTTTACCATCCTGGCAGGGTCGCCATTTTCTAACATTCGTGGTGGTGTCTGCTTGTTCTATATCGTGTCTCCCTACCACTTTCGCGCAACGACGCTCTGAGCGTGTTTTTTAGGGAACTGACTAGTTTGAACCTGGAACCTGTTGCTGGTAAGGAGACGCCAGACCACACATGACATGTAGAATTCATAAAAGTTCAGTCAGACTAGCGATGATATAACCAAATAATTAATGATCTCAGCGTCAGCTCCACTGCACTCCCTGTAAAAGAATCTTAATACTAACTAAATGTAGTGGAAGGGGTTCAAGGCTTTCCTATTTTTAGTTATCTGGTAAAATAACGTCGAAAAAGCAGTTAAGTTTACCATTGGAAATTTTATTCTAATCACAAAAACATGGTTTATAAATTGCACTATTGATAAAAGGAAGTGTTTTAATACAGGATGGTAAAAATCAACTGCATTCAACAAAAATGTGAACGAATATTCCCTGAATGGGTTTCCAAGTTCTACAATGGATTAAAGGATGACCTATGCCATATCACATCTATAATCTAGGTTTAAATTAAGTTTCACAAAAGAGAAAACTATCAAAGTGGTCTACAGTGACCCTCAATTATCTTTAATTACTTATCTAACTTGTCGTAAATTACAGTGGCTGATGTGGCTTCTCAATAATTATATAACAGAGAAATCATTGCGTTTCAGATTTTTACTTCAAGTGGAAAATGTGAACACTATGAGCTTTAATTTACGATCGACACTAGTATTACGCATAAAGGGGGTGTAACAGATGAGACTACTGCAGTTCTGAGTGAAGCCTTATGCTCTCAAAAATGCAGCATCACGTGTGTTCATTACCTTGTCGGTGTTCTCAGGGGGCGGCAGACAGCACAGCTCCGCTCACCTCGCCATCTCGGAAGCAACTCCTCTCTCCTAACTTCTCCTTACTACCATTTACAGAAGTTGGTTTAAAAAAATCTATCTGGCTGTGTTTTCATCTGACCAATCAGGGTCTCAATGTTAATCTTAAGCTCTGTCTACAAACATTCTGTCTATCCAATGAGAAACGTTGTACTTTTCGTGGTGGGGCAATGTTTTTAAAGTTTGCAACGTAACAGAGACGCGAAAAAGTCTCACGCTAAAACTTTTGTGTGGTGTGGTCTTAGCGGTTAGCTGGCGACGTGGGTGTCCGTCCATCCCTTATCGTAGGGCCTTCCAGCTTAACACGGTTCTGCTCTCGGCTTCTGCTCTCGTTTCTCCCCTCGGAACTGCGTCTGTCTCACGGTGGGAAGGTATGACATGCATTTAGGCATTCTTGTGTTAGTTTGTGGTATTCCATTTGCTCACTCGTTACTCGTATTACTTTGGTTACTTTAATGTCACGATTTATGTGACATACTACTGGATTTGCTTATCATGTCAGGGTTTTCATGGAAGGTGTTGGATTTGCCTGACACAACTGATTACAGAATCACCTTCTCATTAAAGCTATGACGTAGGTTGGAACATAAATAATGGCAGCAGTGCTGTGGAGACACTATGCAGTGCAATCTACTATTGTCGCTGATAGGAAACGTTGTTGACATACGTACCTTACCTCCGTGCAAATGGACTCGCCCATCCCAACTCACCGGGGAGCGCACAATCGACGGAAACACAGTTATGAGCGAGCGGTCTAACGTAACGGTGTTACTATGTTTTCGAAACAGGAACGATGGAGATGGATCAAGACTGAATGTGCCAGAGGTCGTACAGCATAACAGTGTCGTCAGGGTCTTTAAGAGGTGTGCGGGGAATCGGCATTGCCGTACAGAACGGAGGCACGTTAGTGTAAAAGCCTTGAAAGAAGGTAGGCAAACTGTGGCAGACATGCATCGGGCATGTCGTTCTACCGTCTCTGAAGGAGGGCATGCTGTTGCCGCGTTAGCGGACAGTGATCGACGCCATACGATTCGTGGGCTCGCCCACCAAACCGGTTTAACGAAAACGACTGTGCTTCGCATCCTGAAGGAACGCCTGGGCATGCGAAAAACTGCATCACGGTGGGTTCCGTGTGAGTTGTCAGAAATGCAGAAATGGATGCGTTACGAAGCTGCACTTGGAGCGCTATGAGCGCGAAAGAGAGGCTATCTTACGCCGTATCGTAACACTGGATGAGAGATGGGCCGCATCGTACGAGTCAAAACTGAAACGCCAACCCAACGAATAGCGTCATTATGGGTCGCCGCGAAAGTCGAAAGTGCGTAAGAGCCCCAGTATGGCGAAACTTATAGTGATTCTCGTGTACGACTGTTATGGTTTTATCCTAACACATTACGTTCCTCCACAGCAGACTGTCAATGCACAGTATTACTGTTCGTGTTTGGAGCATCACCTGCGACCAGCTTTGCGAAAGAAGCGGCGACACTTTCTGTGCAACCCACCCACCATTTTGCACAACGGTGCGCGGGCGCATATAGCGCAAGCTGTGGCTGCTCTGTTCGGTCTATGGAACTGGGAAGTATTGTACCATCCACCATACCCCCCGGACTTAAGTCCTTGTGACTCTAATTTGATTCCGAAGATGAAGGAACCACTTCGTGACATACGCTTCAGAACTGTTCCAGAGATTCGACAGGCAGTAGACCGCTACATTCGCACCATCAAAAGAACAGGCTCTGCCAACGGTAAACTACGCCTTCCACATCGCTGGCAACGGGTTCTACTCAACGCTGGCGACTACTTTGAAGGACAGTAACAGGTGCAAACATGTAACTCTTTTGCATCGGTTGCTAATAAATAGTTGCCACTATTTAAGTTCCAACCCTCATGTTTCACGAAGTATTGAGAATATAGAAAACGTAACACGGATCACTGAAAGTAAGGATCAACAGCCAACTTTCAATGTTTCATTCCTAATGTGGCGAAATTTAAAAGTGAACTCAAGAAATCTCGACTGCGTAGGACCTTCTAATCCACTGTTGAATATTTTCACAGAGGCTTTTAAAATAAACGTTTTTTGTTACATTTTAATTAATATTAGCTCTATAATACAATAATTTTTGATAAAGTTAAGTGGTATAATTTGTATCGCAGTTAACTGAAAGGTAAGTGCTTCATATCCTTCTAAATTTCCGCAGTACAGCGATCCAATACGAATATGTGCAAGTGAAGTAAGACGTATAAAACTATAGACTATATGACTATTAAATGCGTAAGGATAGTGTTTTATATGAACAATTAAGGAAATTAATAGTTTAAAAATTAAAGACAATAATTATATATTTGAAAAATAAACGATATGATTGTACTGATAAGTCTTCATTTACGGTCTTCTTCCGGTTTCTATACGTAAAGGTTCTCTCTCTCTATCTCTCTCTCTCTCTCTCTCTCTTCCCCTTTGGTTGTCTTCCGAAACGTTATTGCAGGTCTGTAATGTAACGTAATGTTATTCACTGGGCTGATATCAAATAGATACTAAATTAAGCGTGAGTTGAATTTTATTTATAGAAACGTTAAACTTATGTCAAATAATCCCAGTTTTGATAATTGTAGCGCTGTTTGCAGCGGAGCGAAAACAACATTGCTGGAACGCTGCAGTCGGCCGCCATTACGTGGCACGTTTAAAATTTATATAATTGTTTTACAGGCGCGTTACTATCAGCGCAGACTATTTAATAATGTTTCTTCTTACAAAGCTGCAGACCTGTACCATGCAGTTTAATTGCGAATTTGCCAGTCATTGTAAGGTGTTGTGTGGAATTAGGTCCTGGCCCATATTACGTCAAAGGAATATTGTATTTGACTTAGCACACTAAAAAGCAAATGACAACTAAAAGCATATTTATTTTCACGAATAATTACCAAGGTGCATTTGGTTGTGTTTTAATGTGTTCGTAAGATATCGATCGTATGTTTCATAGCGTTGCTAGGTTGCAGCTGTAATGTAGACAATGTCACCAAAATAATAATAGCAATATTTAAGTAACATAATAACGACTTTTCCAATGAATATATAAAACACAATTCAGTCAGAGTACGGCCACATTGAAGCAGAATTGATGAATTATGATCAGTGTAATGTAATCTAAACAATGATCCAAAACATTTCATCATTAGTAAAAAACAGTGATAGTTACGGAGGAAAACCATTTGTTATGTCCTTTGTCTTTTGTGGAAATTGATACGATGAATGTGATAATCAGTTTAACTGCTTAAAAAATTTTCCGGTGGTAGTTAAGTTCCAAATACTACTGCGTCACTAGTCTATAACTTATTAATCGGTAATCCCTTTTTATTTTATAAAAGGATGTTTCCTGTGGTTTCAATTTTCACTACTACGAACACTTCTTTCGTAGTAGAGTACATTTGCCCAACAGTAGCGATTGCGTCCTAGACGAAGTGACATCCACAAGACGAGGATAGACATGCAGTGTGCTTGTCACAAGATACGCAATGTATAATACACAAGCAGAAGCAGTTTGGTCTTTCTGTTTCTCACTACATCTTCTGCAGTGTAATGCGGTTTTTGTTCTCATACTGATGACGCATGAACTCTTACAACTTGGTCCAAGCGCCTCTTATCCTGTTCACGATCAGAGATATAGCGTTATCGTTAGGTTATCACAAAGTTTATTTCGGTATTAGGAGCGTGTCTCAGTGGAATACTACCAGTTTACTGGGGACTGATATTTCGAGGTCCACACAAAGCGCTTTTTTGAAAACACTATCAACCGAGGGAGATCAGGCTGATGAGGTAAGAGATGAAAGGATCCGCTACCGTTCCTTAACTGCCTTCGGTTACGTATAGTTTGAACCGTACTTTCCTGCGCCACGGGAACTACAATACACATATATCCCAAGCGCGTAAATATTATCACTATCAATGTTCAGAGTGAAATGAATCGAGAAGTCTCAGCCTGGTAAATATCGTCACATAGACAGCGATCACCACTTAATAACTGAAATGTCGGGACCTTCACCGGGAATACTGACTTGAGACTCTCACGGAATAATCGACAAACTCACCACAAGACTATACATTCGTAGAACCCGTTTATTCTGAATCTGAGGAACTACGACCACAACAACAGATGGAAACATAAAAGACCAAAAGACATACTTGTAAGGACCTAACATCTATGTCCAAACACCATTACTGAATATCCAGCTGGAACACACTTGCCGAATAACTGGCACCACGCAGGGAAGCCTGTAACGCCGGAAATGCATGTCCTCCTATTTCCATCTATTGTACTATAAATTTTTTCCTTATTTTGTTACCTGAAGATATGACATCTCTCTCGTTATATATTGTAATTGTTTAAATATATATGTCGATGTATAATTGGTTTGTTTTGTAAATATTATTTGTATTTTTACGCTGGGTCTTGCCTAGGGAAAACTATGCTGTGGAACGAATACATAGATAGGTCGTGGGGAGAACCAGAGTGTTTAGGTTCTTTGGTAGTGTTAACTCTGCCGCGTGGAGCGCAGGCAGAGCAGAGTCTGGCTGGAGTAGGGCGGTGGAACAGGTGTGTTGAGTGACACTCCCGCGAGTTGTCGCGCTTTCAGGGTTTGGCAGCATGTGATTGCGCTCGACTTGTTATGATAGTTTCTGGCACGGTGTCGCGGATGAGAAGCATTAGCTGGCGCACAGCAAGAGCTCGTTTCGGCTGGAGACCGTGTCGAGAAGCAGGCGCGCCAACATCCAGCTTCTACAACAACTACGGCCGACAATGAGTGACTGTCACCACCTCCTCGATCGACGACTTCAAACCTTCAATCAACCAACAAGGAAGACTGAAAGCACGTAAAGTTTTAGAACTGTATGGAAGACCTCAGCTTTTCAAACTGTTGCATCAAAAAATACAGCAACTTAGCATAAACCTTTGTTGCTCATTGTCCCATTTGTATTACCAAGCAGTGTCCCTTCCTTTTCCGAAATGAACTGGAGTGTCGTTGAAATTCAAATGCCAGCATTAAAGTAATATCATTCGGTTTCACTGCTTTAATTTCAAAGTCCAGTTTAAGTATTCATAGCTGGCTACCATAACAAACAGAATTATATTTCGATTACACAAGCACAAATTAAGAGTGCGAGTTTTGTTAGCATATTTTAGTTTACCTGTGACTGCAGCTCAGCTATTTACTATTGTTAATTGTTCAGAATCATTTAATTCACGTTCATAGTTAAATCTCTTATTTCTAAATTGTGTAGATTCAAGTAGCTTTTGAAATGATTGTTGAGGTAGCCCAAGACTAACCTTATTTTATTGAATTTCGTAGTGCTTCAGAAACAAATTTCAGTCATTAAGTTAACTTTCAATTTTCTGGGTTTGTTCATGCTTCTGCTAAATTGAGTCAGAGTGTAGCGAAATTTATTACTTCTGAGAAACATTCAGTTTTCACACAACACGTGTCAACCTTCAGTTGCCACGCTTTTGGTGCTAAATATATGTGCATTAACCTTTCATTTTCAGTTAGTATGATAGTTGTCCATAGGACTGGCGACCGTAATTTCCCCCAAATCTCAAATATCTAATTAACGCCAATTAATTGTTAACGTAACGACCGCACATTTACTGTCTTTATTAACTTTACCCATTTTCAAAATTAATTTCCACCAATTTCATTTGCATTTTTCCTTTCATTTAGATGTATCCCCTTCCTCCCTCTTTACCGACAAATTAACTTCGGTGACGATTGCTTTTCCCAAATTTCGATTAGGTGCACGCAGTTTAATTTTTCACTGTCATTAAGGTCGATAAGTGAGGGGGAGGTTACAAGCCGTACCGTACACTACATGCAGCCAAGCTCCCCCCCCCCCCTCCCCCCCCCCACAACAACACAGTGAGATGATCTATGGCCGATATCCCACTACTAAATAACGATCTTGATTGTTCCAAGAATGCAGCGGCTGCACCATCTGGGATCCATCGCCATCGCTTGCCACGGCAATAATGCATGATACCCATAATATCAAACCCAACCTTGCATGAACTATCTCAGCTAGTAAGCCACTACTGCTCTTGCTACCCATCCCACTGTCGCAGAGGTTTTTCTCCCACGGCACGAGCCTTGGCACGTTTTACCCGCTGCTCTTGAAATTGATACCCTCATTCGCGTTTCGTTCACTATCTATCACCTGATGGGCCGTGTCAATGCGCCGTCTTACCCAGACGCACTGACAACATTAAAGCCCAGCATCCTGTGATCCACCTATTAGATAATTAACATGTTGACGGAGGTGACAGTAGAACTTTTGGTCTGGTTCTCACGTTGGTGTGGGCGTGTAGGGGCCCGATCTCTTTTTTTCCGAATTCCTGCGTGTTCGTCTATTACACGACTAGTACAAACTATGCAAACTAGTGGCACAATAGAGCGTTGTAGTGCAACGTGACCTATAGCAGCAGATATCAGCCGTATAATGGAAGATACCTGGAGTAAACAGGTCAAGCGCATAACCAGCCAGTCGGGTCGGGTCTTTTTAACGACGCAAAATGATTAAATGATCGACAGCAGAAGTAAAGGTAACAAGTTCCCTAGCCAGTGAAGTTTCATATTATTTACAGAGTTTGAAAAGAATGTGACACACTGATAGTGAAGCATGGATACTAAAACACAATAACCGTGGGAAAGACAAAAAACGACGCTGATTCCTAACAGCAGACTGGGACGAGAACAGGTGGAAAGAATAAACCTCCCTCATTCACTTCCACACACTCATTTCCACTCGTGTCAGTGATTTTATGCTTCATTCACGCCACCGCACAGAACGTATGAATAACGGGACTTGTAAGCGCGCTGGGTCAAGCTTTAAGTATTATGATACTCGGTAGTGCAGTGGTCGTCGTGAGTTAACAGGCACACACAATTATGTGTCAATCATGAATACGGAAGTCTGTGTTTGGGTGTAATGCAGCTTGCACTAATGAAGCAGTAAAATAAGTGCTGGAA
The DNA here is from genome assembly GCF_023897955.1 of Schistocerca gregaria. Taxonomy (NCBI): domain Eukaryota; kingdom Metazoa; phylum Arthropoda; class Insecta; order Orthoptera; family Acrididae; genus Schistocerca; species Schistocerca gregaria. The sequence goes on along the minus strand of NC_064920.1, from coordinate 1,203,238,085 downwards.
GTTACAATTATGAAAATAGCAAATGATTAATTAATTATGTTTGACGTCAGCTATGACCAGGAGCAATATTATGAGCTGATTCATTTTACAAAAACAGTATACTGAAAAACAATAACTTTCCGTCTGAATACAACATTGCTAAAGATCCGTTCTTCAGGCAAGTGGAATCTAAGCTGAGACGTAACTGCGCTGCGACACGATCTCCTTGGTTTCTCCGTTCTGCTTCACTGGGCCGACAAGGCTCATCGTCAAGATTACTGTCAGGCATGTGCTTCGTGGGCAGATTGGTTGGTATTGCAATGAAGGTGCCCTGACCTGGATTTTTGTCGATGTATTTAATAATTGCTGTGTCAACGACGGCAACGCATACAGACTACAATATTTCTTCTGGTTTTTCTGCTCCAGGCAACTCACTGCTTGGGAAAAGATGGCACTACGCAACAGCAAAGAAAACTGCTAACAGATAGTCAGTTAGCAAGTGCAGGAATCCAAGTTAGCCAATCGTTTGTCAGTACACACGCCGAGAAAATTTTACGGCACGTTAGAAGATAGATTTTTCTATTACGGGACAGTTGTTCACTGTGAGGCGTCATGAGAGGCACTTCAGTAGCTGCTGCGAGATCACATATGGCTGTCGTCATGAGTGTAATCGAGGGTCATCGCAGTTGTTGCAGATACACAACAATCGCTACCTGCTACTCTTTTATTTATTTATGCAACCAGGGGCCATCTCATAATAATGCAGGATCTCAAATATACAAACGTATAAATATATAGGAGTGCTTTCATGAAAATAATGTAGTCAGTGGTAACCCAGAAACTTAGTAGAGAGGAAAAATGAAACCTTCAAAGATGTGTAAGGTGTTTTTAATATCGTCACTGATTCACCTTGAAGATGGCTGTGCGATTATCAGCCAAAATATCGGAAGAAGAAATATTACTGTTCCGGATGCACGTCCAAAAGATGATGGAATAAAGTCCTCATAAATGTTTCCAATTGGATCATATGTAATATAATAAATTAACGCTGAACATAAAGAAAAGAAGCATCATGCCTTCAACATAAAAAGGGAAAACAAATCTGTCATATTAAGCATTTATGGTAAACCTATAGATTGTGTAACAAACAAAAGAATTTTTGATTGATGAATATTTGTTTCTAGTTAACATGGAATGTACGCAGGAAGATAGTGGCAAAAACAATGTCTTTCATGATTGGCGTCAAGTCTTAGGAATCATGACCCTTTTTTTGTAATAAAAAATAAACAAACACCGTGTGGATCAGAACTTTTTATTTACGTACAACCGGTTTCAATCTGCGCTCAGGTCACCTTCAGGTCTGGCGCCACTAAGTACAGTTTGTCAATGTTGGGGAGGGGGGGGGGGGGAGGGAGGAGACATTGACAAAGTGCGGCGTCAGACCTGAAAATGACCTGAGCGCAGATTGAAACTGGTTGTCGGTGAGTAAAACGTTGAAGTACAGCTGTGTTTGTTTATTTACTAAAAAGAATGTCAGCACCATTTTCTGTTCTTGTGTTCTGTCGTTAGTGTGTTTGGTGACATACTGCTGCTACTACAGTCAGTTCTTAGCTACGGGATTCTTTTCTGGGGATCAAAGGCAGAAAACACAGATATAATTTTTTTAAACTGCAGGAAAGTACCCAAAAATAAATAACTAAAAGTAGCAGTGAGGCTCGTTGTACTGAACTACTTAAAAGAACTGTGTATCCTTACTGCAGCAAATGAGTACATCTGGAAATCTGTCTTGTTATCATGTATATCAGAGAAAACATTAGGATTCCAGTAATAGTTCAACAAATAACCATGGAACAAGAGCCGGTTTGGACTTCCATTTAATTGCTGTCGATCAGCTCCTAATGTCTCTATGTAACCAGTACATGCATTCCCACAGGCCTCCTATGCAAGCTATCTAATCTTGAATGTGAACTGATGAAAGATAATACAGATTGGGTCATTCCGGCCCTATTTAAAAATTTAATCACTGAGTTACCACGTCACTATACGAAGTATCAATATTCTGGTACATTTTATAGCTTGTTTATTGCTTCGCTCTTTATAAATTCTAAGGAAGTATGATACAACATTACGTTGCACGGGTTGCAAAGCCAAGCTGTGTGGGATGACATGGAATCGTGACAGGGTGGCTTCTAGTACGCTCGAGCAGCAAAACATTTCCTCGGAGATGAAGGCACTGTGTAGAAAATATGGGAGAATAACCGTCTTGTAAAAATGAACTCGATCACAAGAGGCAGAGGCAGAAAATTCTGCAAGCCTTTTAAGGGCATTTGAACATTTCTCCATAAGAAACATATTGTAGTTATCCTAGCGGTTTTGCCACAGTCAAAGCTGGATAAACAATCAAGAGAATGCCAAATATTAACGTTACGTGAACTAAAACGAAGGACTGGGCGAGCCTGCAAGTACACTATGTGATCAAAAGTATCCGGACACCCCCAAAAACATACGTTTTTCATATTATGTCCACTGTGCTGCCGCCTACTGCCAGGTACTCCGCATCCGACCTCGTCTGTTGACTGACAGAGACCGCCGACAGTTGAAGAGGGCCGTAATGTGTAATGGGCAGACATTCATCCAGGCCATCACACAGGAGTTACAAACTGCATCAGGATCCACTGCAAGTACTATGACAGGCGGGGTGGATTTCATGGTCGAGCGGCTGCTCATTAGCCACACATCACGCCGGTAAATGCCAAACAACGCCTCGATTGGTGTGTGGAGCTAAACATTGGACGATTGAACAGCGGAAAAACAGTGTGTGGAGTGACGAATCACGGTACACAATGTGGTGATCCGATGGCAGGGGGTAGGTATGGTGAATGCTCGGTGAACATCCGCCAGCATGTGTATTGCCAACAGTAAAATTCGGAGGCGATGGTGTTATGGTGTGGTTGTGTTCTTCATGTATGGGGGCTTGCACCCCTTGTTGTTTTGCGTAGAACTGTCACAGCACAGGCTGGTTTGTAATAGTGTACTTCTGTACTTTCAATAAAAATAAGTAGGATTTGTATTGCTGTGGTCGAGAATGTACACACATTTTATCCATCACCTGTCATGCCACAATTCAATATCCAGGGAGATGACTAGCGCAAATAAATACACTCCTGGAAATTGAAATAAGAACACCGTGAATTCATTGTCCCAGGAAGGGGAAACTTTATTGACATATTCCTGGGGTCAGATACAACACATGATCACACTGACAGAACCACAGGCACATAGACACAGGCAACAGAGCATGCACAATGTCGGCACTAGTACACTGTATATCCACCTTTCGCAGCAATGCAGGCTGCTGTTCTCCCATGGAGACGATCGTAGAGATGCTGGATGTAGTCCTGTGGAACGGCTTGCCATGCCATTTCCACCTGGCGCCACAGTTGGACCAGCGTTCGTGCTGGACATACAGACCGCGTGAGACGACGCTTCATCCAGTCCCAAACATGCTCAATGGAGGACAGATCCGGAGATCTTGCGGGCCAGGGTAGTTGACTTACATCTTCTAGAGCACGTTGGGTGGCACGGGATACATGCGGACGTGCATTGTCCTGTTGGAACAGCAAGTTCCCTTGCCGGTCTAGGAATGGTAGAACGATGGGTTCGATGACGGTTTGGATGTACCGTGCACTATTCAGTGTCCCCTCGACGATCACCAGAGGTGTACGGCCAGTGTAGGAGATCGCTCCCCACACCATGATGCCGGGTGTTGGCCCTGTGTGCCTCGGTCGTATGCAGTCCTGATTGTGGCGCTCACCTGCACGGCGCCAAACACGCATACGACCATCATTGGCACCAAGGCAGAAGCGACTCTCATCGCTGAAGGCGACAATTCTCCATTCGTCCCTCCATTCACGCCTGTCGCGACACCACTGGAGGCGGGCTGCACGATGTTGGGGCGCGAGCGGAAGACGGCCTAACGGTGTGTGGGACCGTAGCCCAGCTTCATGGAGACGGTTGCGAATGGTCCTCGCCGATACCCCAGGAGCAACAGTGTCCCTAATTTGCTGGGAAGTGGCGGTGCGGTCCCCTACGGCACTGCGTAGGATCCTACGGTCTTGGCGTGCATCCGTGCGTCGCTGCGGTCCGGTCCCAGGTCGACGGGCACGTGCACCTTCCGCCGACCACTGGCGACAACATCGATGTACTGTGGAGACCTCACGCCCCACGTGTTGAGCAATTCGGCGGTACGTCCACCCGGCCTCCCGCATGCCCAATATACGCCTTCGCTCAAAGTCTGTCAACTGCACATACGGTTCACGTCCACGCTGTCGCAAAATCACTATCGCTGTAGAAAGACATCAGCTGATTGAAGCTCTGGGCTCTTTGCAGCCACCCAGTAACAATGCAGAATTTGTGGGGCGGCGAAGAAGTTGTCGAATGAGTTGTTTGAATGTTCATTTCACGTAACAGACTATTGCCGATGCAACATATGTGGGACGGCGAAGAAGTCGTTGTTTAATGTTGAATGAAAGTTGAACATTGCCACCTTAAATCACGCGAGCCTGGCAACTAATTTGGTGGCCAGTCAGAAAGCGAAGGGAAACTTACTGACCTTAGTTCCCAGTCTGCACGGCCACATTCCTGTACAGCCCAGCTAAACGAAAAATATCCATAGTTCTTCACGGGATTAGGGCTGCTTCAATAAAATTTAAAGTTCCAAACAAGATTTTATTATCTTAAAGGCTCACACAAATTACTCGAAACTTCTGAAAATGCTAAAGACATTAAATATTGTTAATTCAGCCAATCGTTTAAAAGTTCAGAGGCGACTTCTACAGCAAGTTCCTCCCGAATAGTTCATTACTCTAACTAACGGTGCTCTATTAATAGTTCGCAATAATGTTAAAAAAAAAAGATTAATGCTCGCCTTAAAAGTGGAGTTAGTCACCACTTGCCACGCGGAATTATACTTCACACGGGCGGCACAATAACAGTTTGTTACCGAAGTCTAAACGATCCAGGACGGTGTACAGTCCTCGCGATTTTCAATGTCCGTTTACATTGCTAAGTACGCACATGTCACAGCCCGCTATGACGTCACCCGAGGCGAGGCGCGATCGGACGTTAAGCTCGCGTGGACTAGGCGTTGGTCTAATGCGGAGTGAGCTTACTACTGCCTCTGCCGCTCTTTTTGTATAGCTCCGGCGCGTACCGCCAAGAGAGCATCTGTTCTTTCCGTTCCTATGCAGATGCCTGCAGCCTCCAAATGATCGCTATCTCAGGCACATAATCTTAAATATCACATTTAATAATAGCTTTACAAACTTCTCAATTTTTGTATACATACATCTGAGCAGTACAGAAGCACGTAGAAAATCTCAGCCCGCTAAAATTAAAACTTTACTCTCTAGAATTTTTACAATGGAACTAACGGTAGATTGTTACCTCTGAACCATAGCTTTATCAAGACTTGTATCAGCTGTTAATTATGCTACAAGACTAAAACTTGGTGTAGCTTTGTTAATTGTCCTATCTGATCATTGGTCTTAAAGAATTTGTTTTATCATTAAAATTTAAAGTACTTAATCTATAATGCTTATGTACATTTTACTCACAAAAGTAGTTTTTACTAAATTACTAAAAAACTAGAAGAGGTAACTGATTGTGGTATTTCCATTATTATTATTAGGGTGAACTGAAGCATCCTACCAATTTTCAATACTGTAGCTCTATTATTTCGCGCCTCTGATTTTTCCGAAAAACGCGGATTCTGGAGTCAATTTTAGTTTTATGGTTTTGGAAACCAGCACCACTCATTAATGACTTCTTACTGCACCTTCTCACCAAATTTTGGCTTCCTAGCGTCATTATTTAGCGCCTCCTATTTTTCTTTCAAAACGTGAATTTTACGTAAACTACTAATTTTATAACATTAAGATTTGTTACCTGAAACATTATTACATAGAACTATACTTTAACAAAGTTTTACACACAAATCTTAATTTTTACTTTTATGTTAAATGTGGTGCAATACTATATGCAGGCGCGTTACGATGACGTGACGCTACTAGCAGTGAACTAGGGTAAGTCCCGTGCACTCGCTCGCCTCTGTATCTTATACATGATACAGCGCTTGCTTTGCTTCAAATTGTCAGCTCTATAGTCGAAGGAATGTACGGATGGTGTGAGACAGTTCGTGGAGGGGACATGGGAAGATTTTAGCATTGGAACAATTAGATTTGTATGATTTTGGACTCCAAAGATTTAGCCATGTTAGATTCACTGCCGAAATAAAACTTCATGAATATTTATGATAATAACAACTTCTTGGGTAAAACCTGCTGTTTACATCAACTTACATCTAATCAAAAATATCCGGCACCCACATGTAATTCGGAACGGACCAGTAGACCTCACTGGAAGCGAGCTCACGAGCATAAAAGAGGCGGAGTGTAGTTTGTTGTCAGCAGAGAAGCCGCAACAGCAAAACTGGTGGGTTAGGAGAGCTCATTCAGTTCGAACGTGCAGCAGTCACTGGATCACTGGATGTCACCCGCGTACCAAGTCCATCAAGGCCATTTCAGTCCTTCTAAAGCTGCCCAAGTCGACTGTTGGTGATGTCATTGTGAAGTGGAAACGAGAAGGAACAACCACAGATAAACCAAAGACCTGACAGACGTTATATACTGACGTCTGTGGAAGGTGGCTGCAAAAGTCGCATGAAATCGGCTGAAGGAATCACTTGCGACTTCCGAAATGTTACCAGCAGTCCACTAGCAAAATATCTGTGCGTGGTGAGGCAGCCGGCCGCGGTGGTCTAGCGATTCTAGGCGCGCAGTCCGGAACCGCACGACTGCTACGGTCGCAGGTTCGAATCCTGCCTCGGGCATGGATGTGTGTGATGTCCTTAGGTTAGTTAGGTTTAAGTAGTTCTAAGTTCTAGGGGACTGATGACCACAGATGTTAAGTCCCATAGTGCTCAGAGCCATCGTGGTGAGGCATACAATGGTCAAGCAGCTACTCAAAAGTCACATATTTCTGTAGTAACGCTGACTCTAGAGATAGTGTAAAGACATTGAATGACTTCTGAAATGAATGATTTGAACTGTTTGGCAGATGATTGCACAACGATACCTGCTATCAGTGTAGTGGCAACAGTGAAGTATATAGGAGGTGGTGCAACGTTTTGTGTGTTCTTTTTGTGGTTGGGTTGTTGTCCCCATACTGTGGTTAACAAAACAGAAAATAAGGACTGATATGAAGCAATTTACAGCATTGTTTATCCTTTACATTAGGCAACACTTCAGAGACAATGACTATCAGCATGACAAGGTATCCTGTCACTAAGCATCATCTGTGAGGCAAAGCTTTATGGACAATAACATTCCTGTAATGGACTGGCCTCCCAGAGACAGGACTTGAACCCAATTGAGTTACAATGTAGGCTTTTGTTTAGACCATAGCGTCCAACATTACTACCTTCTCGAGTTTCGGCCCCTGAAGGATGGGAGGCTGTTCCTCCACAGACATTGAGAAACTCTGAAATTATCCACAGCAAAGGTCACACACCAAATATTAATGTCCACTAATAGGTGCCTGAATAACCTTGATCATATAGAGTACAGGTCGACTAAAGATGATCTTGTGACTGAAACCGCGTTCGACAAATGAAGTCGACAGAACTTTGAAGCCATGGGGTACCGTTCGAAGAAGTATTTTCATTAAGATCAGCAGTGGAATTGAGTGTTCCAAAAGTGCATAAATAAAGCGCTGTGCTCATCTAAGTCCGATGTGGCAGCTACAATGGCTAAATATCATGTATATTTTATAACTGAGATTCTTGAAGCCAAAGCCACTCAGATAATTTGTTCATTGGCTATAACGACACCGCGTAGGAATTATCTCAGGAAGGGGAATGGCTCTCTGGTGTCATTGTTGACTATCATAGCTTTCATTAAATATATAGTAATAAAATTTAAAATAAATAATTGTTGTCAAATAGTGTCAACGTAAGTTTTGGAGTATAACATCAGCATTACTTTCCTGCCCACGTGTAAGTCTTTCAGATTTAATGTGCCAGATGGAAGCACTCCTCAAGGGCACCAAACAACGTATTGCTAATGCAACAGACGACATTTATGTCATAAAGAAAACGCATGCATATCGGTTTATGATTTAGTATGGTATATTATCTATTTATTTTATCATAGTAGGGTCAATTTTTTTTACGTTTATCTAATATTTTCCCTAAGTATTCTTTCGTTTACCTCCACCGGTTTTTTGAGATTTTGAGAGATTGGTATACACTATGGTGTTATCTAAGGTTGTGTTAAGACTCTCAGATTTCCGTCAACTAAGAGTCCTATTTCTTACCAGCAGTCTAATTGATATTACATGCGACATCTGGTTTAGGAATTAACCATCGCGGCCGTCGGTACGATTGTGTCCTCTATCGAAGTGTACTATGGCGGTTACCCGGTCATCCGCATGATTCTACTCCATTCCCTATAATTTTCAGCTTCAAGAAAACTACAAGTGTTATACAGTGTGAAATGAGCTGCCGGCGTTGGCTTCCGTGTGCGTTTGCGTTGCGATGTGTTATCATTTGTCGTTTGTGGGACAGGATGCATGTTTCCCAGTTTGAAAATGCGTACTTCATTGACGAATTGTAGGGTTATTAATATCATATACTATGTCACATATAATACTCATTAGCCCAAGTGAGACGGAATGACGTAGATAGCCCTGTCAAACCAAACTAATAATTCTGCCTTACGTTGATGAGTTGTGCTATACGTTAACAAACCTCGCTGTCTGTTGCGTTTTTGGTTCTTATGATACAATCAGAAAATGTTTCACGTATGTACGCGTTACGTACCACACCATTTAGATCCTGTTTCTCTCACTGACACAAGAGGACTCCAGCCTGGCGTCTTAGTTTTTATATTGTGTAATATCATTTTACATTATATTGACTGATCCCTTAGTGAGTCTTATCACCTGTGTGTTTTAGTTGCTTTTACCTAGTAATCTATTTACTTCGTCAGATTTTAGGGCCATATTTGAAAATGTGGTACACTGTAGACACTAACCTGTAGCTTTCAGCTTTCGATAAGTATTTATAAGATTGCTTATCACATGGAATACATCGAAACAGCAATATTTCTCAGTTTAATGGAATTAATGTCTGATCACTTTTAAATGTTTCCAGAATGAGATTTTCACTCTGCAGCGGAGTATGCGCTGATATGAAACTTCCTGGCAGATTAAAACTGTGTGCCCGACCGAGACTCGAACTCGGGACCTTTGCCTTTCGCGGGCAAGTGCTCTACCATCTGAGCTACCGAAGCACGACTCACGCTGCAGAGTGAAAATCTCATTCTGGAAACATCCCCCAGGCTGTGGCTAAGCCATGTCTCCACAATAACCTTTCTTTCAGGAGTGCTAGTTCTGCAAGTTTCGCAGGAGAGCTTCTGTAAAGTTTGGAAGGTAGGAGACGGATACTGACAGAAGTAAAGCTGTGGGTACCGGGCGTGAGTCGTGCTTCGGTGGCTCAGGTGGTAGAGCACTTGCCCGCGAAAGGCAAAGGTCCCGAGTTCGAGTCTCGGTCGGGCACACAGTTTTAATCTGCCAGGAAGTTTCATATCAGCGCACACTCCGCTGCAGAGTGAAAATCTCATTCTGGAAACATCCCCCAGGCTGTGGCTAAGCCATGTCTCCACAATATCCTTTCTTTCAGGAGTGCTAGTTCTGCAAGTTTCGCAGGAGAGCTTCTGTAAAGTTTGGAAGGTAGGAGACGGATACTGACAGAAGTAAAGCTGTGGGTAGCGGGCGTGAGTCGTGCTTCGGTGGCTCAGATGGTAGAGCACTTGCCCGCGAAAGGCAAAGGTCCCGAGTTCGAGTCTCGGTCGGGCACACAGTTTTAATCTGCCAGGAAGTTTCACTTTTAAAAGTAATTGAAGATACTTTGATTTACTGCATTTATGTTCAGGTAAGACAAGAATGTGTTTAATGTATTCAGTGACCTGAAGATGTTGCACTGTACTGCCGAAATCAATAGCAGATAAAGTAAGATTTTCAAATACAGCGGAAGGATTCATCCACACTCAAATAAGAACATAGTAACAGCTGGCGTCCCCCTGACAATCTAATGGTGAACATAAAAGGGGCGATCAAAAAGTTTGCGTTCGAAGGCCGTACAATCCAGTATCGGTATGCTGAACACACATTAAGGCAATCACTCCACCGACGCACTATTTTTCAAATACCCATTTGGTAGAACATCGTGCCCTACTGTGGGAAGAAGTCTGTTACTGGCTGCTGCGCATCCTCGTCCGACATGAATCGTCGACACTTTAAGTCCCTTTTTAAGGGACCGCAGGCGCAACAGTCGCGTGGGGTGACATCAGGGCAATACGCAGGTACTGGAGTGCCATTCGCTTGAGTTGGCGTCACTTCTGCCGGTCTCCCAGGTCAACTGGCGTCTTGTAGCCAATCATGAGCAGCAAAGAACTTTACGCACCACTCCACAACGATGGCCTCCGACAGACTCTCCGCCTTCTACACATTCTCCATTTTGTGATGGCTGTCCACCAGCATTTATCCTGCAGCAGCCGAGAAAATATTAACGGCAGGCTAGTCCTGTTTGGATGGATTTGGTAACAACATAACCATAGTTGACGTTGCTGCATTTACAGCACGCAGGTCAGAAAGACACTGCAACAAAGCAGGTACATTCTTTCCTCCTGTTATGTTTCCTTAACCCAACATTTTTAATTTATTTTGCAAAATATCATTGATAAGCTCACTTATATGGCATATGCTCTGTACCAAAAATCTCAGAGCTTATCCGACTTTATTATCCATTACATTTCTTCAGTTAATTAAAACCCTACATCTACATCTCTTAGCCGGCCGGAGTGGCCGTGCGGTTCTAGACGCTGCAGTCTGGAAACGAGCGATCGCTGCGGTCGCAGGTTCGAATCCTGCCTCGGGCATGGATGTGTGTGATGTCCTTAGGTTAGTTAGGTTTAATTAGTTCTAAGTTCTAGGCGACTGATGATCTCAGAAGTTAAGTCGTATAGTGCTCAGAGCGATTTTTTTTCTACATCTCTTACTCGTAAGTGTAATTAGTTCATCTAAAAATTCTGCGAATTACAAATACGAGTAATATAAAATTTCGTTATCATTGTTCATACATAAACATTTACAGAATTGCGAACTTCCTGATAAAGCACTTGTAAAAACCGTGTAAAGGTCTGTATCTTTTATACAACAAATACAGAAAAGATGTTAGCAACTCGTGCATTCCTTCATTTATGGAGCATTTAGCATTAAAGCATTGTTACAAGTCGTAAAATGTGCAGAGTTTTATCTAAATTCCGTGTCCGTGAGTTTATTAAGTGACTGTTCTTAATGGCTGACTGTAAACTGTTAATGTCAGACCTCTGCTAATTCTCAAGAATGTCGTCTGCTAACTATGACAATATGATCTGAATGGGAACGGTGCTACTTGCAATAGTTACTTGCTGTTCACATCGTTTTCGTACCAAGCTCGCTTTTATTATTCCAAGGACGGTGTTTTATAACTCTATTACTGTGTTGTGTGTTTAATTGCCACACGTGAACTTTTGTTGTGTCATTTCTACGTTAGGTGATTTCAATCGAACAGTCCTATTACATGACATCAACCGAGTGTAGTATGCAGCTAACCAATCACCTGTTCGTAATTTAAATTAGTTGGACACGACCGGTCCATAAACAGGGGGTTACTTAACATCGAAGTGCAGTTAAAGTGTCTGAACTGTAATCTCAATGTAGCTTACGTCAGTCACAATAGCCTACTTTTGACAACCGCTTTTGAGCCAGATTCGACGGAGGTGCAGCTGCCGACGGCATATGTAAAAACGGTTCCGCTACATTTGGTGCCGTATCGTGTGAGGAACTGACACAAACGGGCACAGCGATAGTGAACTTACGAGACGTGTGGCAAAGAAATAGTGACCGATCTGTACATAGTGGTGAAGTGTGTGAGTTAACGAGCACTTCGCTCTCATTTAAATACACTCCTGGAAATGGAAAAAAGAAAACATTGTCACCGGTGTGTCAGACCCACCATACTTGCTCCGGACACTGCGAGAGGGCTGTACAAGCAATGATCACACGCACGGCACAGCGGACACACCAGGAACCGCGGTGGTTGGCCGTCGAATGGCGCTAGCTGCGCAGCATTTGTGCACCGCCGCCGTCAGTGTCAGCCAGTTTACCGTGGCATACGGAGCTCCATCGCAATCTTTAACACTGGTAGCATGCCGCGACAGCGTGGCCGTGAACCGTATGTGCAGTTGACGGACTTTGAGCGAGGGCGTATAGTGGGCATGCGGGAGGCCGGGTGGACGTACCGCCGAATTGCTCAACACGTGGGGCGTGCGGTCTCCACAGTACATCGATGTTGTCGCCAGTGGTCGGCGGAAGGTGCACGTGCCCGTCGACCTGGGACCGGACCGCAGTGACGCACGGATGCACGCCAAGACCGTAGGATCCTACGCAGTGCCGTAGGGGACCGCACCGCCACTTCCCAGCAAATTAGGGACACTGTTGCTCCTGGGGTATCGGCGAGGACCATTCGCAACCGTCTCCATGAAGCTGGGCTACGGTCCCACACACCTTTACGCCGTCTTCCGCTCACGACCCAACATCGTGCAGCCCGCCTCAAGTGGTGCCGCGAGAGGCGTGAATGGAGGGACGAATGGAGACGGGTCGTCTTCAGCGATGAGAGTCGCTTCTGCCTTGGTGCCAATGATAGTCGTATGCGTGTTTGGCGCCGTGCAGGTGAGCGCCACAATCAGGACTGCATACGACCGAGGCACACAGGGCCAACACCCGGCATCATGGTGTGGGGAGCGATCTCCTACACTGACTGTACTCCTCTGGTGATCGTCGAGGGGACACTGAATAGTGCACGGTACATCCAAACCGTCATCGAACCCATCGTTCTACCATTCCTAGACCGGCAAGGGAACTAGCTGTTCCAACAGGACAATGCACGTCCGCATGTATCCCGTGCCACCCAACGTGCTCTACAAGGTGTAAGTCAACTACCCTGGCCAGCAAGATCTCCGGATGTGTCCCCCATTGAGCATGTTTGGGACTGGATGAAGCGTCGTCTCACGCGGTCTGCACGTCCAGCACGAACGCTGATCCAACTGAGGCGCCAGGTGGAAATGGCATGGCAAGCCGTTCCACAGGACTACATCCAGCATCTCGACGATCGTCTCCATGGGAGAATAGCAGCCTGCATTGCTGCGAAAGGTGGATATACACTGTACTAGTGCCGACATTATGCATGCTCTGTTGCCTGTGTCTATGTGCCTGTGGTTCTGTCAGTGTGATCATGTGATGTATCTGACCCCAGGAATGTGTCAATAAAGTTTCCCCTTTCTGGGACAATGAATTCATGGTGTTCTTATTTCAATTTCCAGGAGTGTATATGTCCGAAAGATTCAGCCTCCAGGAATTGTGAAACTATCCCTGTCGTCAAGGACACAAAAGGCGCTGATTCACTACGAGATGGAGAATCTCACCGGCGTGTATTGCCTATTGAGGCCTAAGCGCTTTAGTAGAAGGTAGAAACTCAGTAGAAGGCGTTTGTGGCCAGAGAGACTCTCAGTGTTAAACATGACGGACCTAACATCGGCCATAATGGGAAACATTTATGAAAACTATTTAATTCTGTAGTAATGCAGGCAATGAAGCCACAGAAATTTTAATCTACCATCATTAATAAATTTTCATGGTGATCCCAATAAAACTTGAATATTCACCATCTCTACAATAGTTTACGATTTACTGTAAAAGTGAAATTAACAAGTTTAGTTACAAAGACATAAATGCTCCAATCTGAACGCTTTAGTTGATCTTAACGATCGACATTTCGTGTAGAAGCGCTTCATTAAAATGACAAATGTTGCAAATATCAACTCTCTAACTTAATTTATTTAAAAAATATAGTAAATTTAAATTATCAGAATTTTCAGTTAAGCATCAGATCATCATTTCCTCCACACAAAATACATTGAACGATGACAGCATGACACCTTACTGAATCATTAGGTAATACCATATTTGTTGAAAAGTTTAGTGCTTAATAGTTACTTTTGTTCTTTATTTATTTATCAGAAAGCACATAGGTGCAAAGCTGCTGGCCGTGACATTCAAAGCTAAGAAGGAAATTGTATTGGTTTCCAGTAAAAGAATTTAACGTTTATTATGTAGTGCATATTATTGTTACTTTATTTAGAACGTGAAAGTTGTCAACCTTTGAGTTTTTAAATATGATAAAATGTAAAATAATGTAGAATAAGCTTTAGTCAATCAGAAGGACGGCTTCAGAAAAGGGAACTGCGCTATTCAGTTGAGCGATATTCGGCGCGCGGGAAACTCGGCCGGGGATGGGCAGAGAGACAGTTCGGCAGGAGACACCAAAGGGTACAGTGCGGATTGAGACACGAAAGCGGAGGGCAGTCGGTCGTTAGGCAGCTATAAAATTGAACGAATTAGAAAATTTCGCGTTGTGTGGTGTCGTGGGACTTAGTCTCTGAGCGGTGAGCTGCCGAGCTCATCGTGTGTCTCTAACTTTTCGTGTAAATGTCGACATTGAGTATTGGACTTGGTTTATTGAGATTGTGAATCATTGAACTCTGTCAAATGGATATGCACTTGAGTGCAATAGTAGTTCTAAATACGACCACTTTCGCTATTAGTTTTCTTTCTGAATAAACATTGCTCTAATCAAATCGCAACTGTATGGCCTGTATCAATTATGGGTCGTTAATTTATTCCCGTTATTATTATTACTCTTATAATATGTTACATTAACTTTGCTTCATACAATTTCGCAAACTTGCCATCAGCCAGACAATTTAACCAAATGGTCACAAGTGTCTAATTTATGGAGTGTAAAGCGACACGTGCGGTTCAACCCCTAGATGAGTTTGAGCCAAGACATTTCGAGGAAGAGGAACCGCATGTGAGCCCAAACATCTTTGGGATGTTAGTTAGCTCGCAAGTGACTGTTGGAGAGGGATGGTGAATACTTTTTTTTTTACGGCGCAAGCGAACTGAAATTACCTGTGGATTGACGATGAGACAGTGCACAGACAATTTGTCGTGGAAGTTTAACTGTTTGAATTTGTTAGCAGAAACGTATGTCATTACGGGACGAATGGTGGTGGTAAGTTCTTATGGGACCAAACTGCTGAAGTAATAGGTCCCTAGGCTTACACACAACTTAATCTATCTTAAACGAACTTACGCTAAGTACAACACACACACACACACCCATGTTCGAGGGAGGACTCGAACCTCCGACGGGGGGAGCTGCGCGAACTGTGGCAAGGCGCCCCTGACCGCGCAGCTACCCCGCGCGGCACGGGACGAATGTCTCATCAGTGGAAAGCACAGTACTTCCTGACGTCACCAGTGTCGACTCCCGTTTCGGATAGCAACCAATCAACAGTTGCGTTCAAGATTGACGGCACGACTTCAGTCGACACTACGTCACACATCATAACAATTGACAGGACGATGAATGTACATAACGAAACATGGTGATATGAAGATTACGACCCAGAAATCAAAACAGGAAACAGCAGCAACTGGCAACGGAAAATTATTGAGGCAAAAGTGTTTATATTGTTGAGTTACTTTTTTTTGATGGGCCAAAATGACAAACTTTAAAGTAATGGACTTATTGGGGGTTAGGGGACAAGAAGTGTAAGTAAAGAAGACATGAAATCATTATTGATACAGTTAATGAAACAGCAAGAACAGTTTTTTAAAGAAATAATAAGTAACGTTGGTAGTTTAAATCAAAGGTGGACAAATATTGTAGTGACATTAAAAATAGAGAGTGTTTTGGCAGTTGAGAATCAGAATCGAACAATAGTAACGAAAGTATAAGTAAAATGTAGATGAAATGCAAAATAAAAATTAACAAAAAATTTTGATAAGATGTAACAATCTTTTGGCAAAAGTAGGTTGTCAAATGGAAATGTAATTGAAAACAAATGTAGTATGGAGATGGAAGTTTTTGATTTTTCTCTGTCTGATTTGGCTGATTTGTTCTCTTTATGGTAACAATGAAATGATGTTTGACACAAAGCAGATAAATACTGTTGATATTGAGAAGGCGGGAGTAGTTCTAAATAATGCTCCAATTGGTTTTGTTGCAACAGAATGTATACGGAGGTTAAATGAAAAGCCTGACAGAGTTGTTATTGATTAGGAATCTCTGGGGGGGGGGGGGGGGGTAGGTAGTGTAGACAGATGCAGATAGAAGTACTGATACAGACTATGAAAGTAGTGAAGAATTGACTGTAGATCCATTGCAATTAAATAATGTTAGTGCTCAGGATTTTGGGATAAATCAGAAAAATTGTTGATGTAAATACTTATTTTTGATGTGGAGTGTGACTCTGTACGGGTAGTAAATGAAAGTGTTAATGAAGTTAATGATCTGGTTGACAAAGAATACAAAACCTTGATACTTAGTAAAGAGTTAAGTGAAATGCTGTTAGTAAATATCAATGTAAGTAATGTCATGCTGAAGTGAGAAGTAACTTAGAGAAGATGTCACTAAATTAAAGAAAGTTGTCAGTGGCTGAGACGTACAAAGCATTATATATAAAGAAATAAGTAGTTTGTAAAGGGTAGTATTTAGTGAGAAAGAGCAAAATAGTTTTTTTCAGTGTAAGTTTGAAAAATGTAATTGTGTAATGGCACCGCCAGACACCACACTTGCTAGGTGGTAGCCTTTAAATCGGCCGCGGTCCGGTAGTATGCGTCGGACCCGCGTGTCGCCACTATCAGTGATTCCAGACCGAGCACCGCCACACGGCAGGTCTAGAGAGACTTCCTAGCACTCGCCCCGGTTGTACAGCCGACTTTGCTAGCGATGGTTCACTGACTTCTACGCTCTCATTTGCCGAGACGACAGTTAGCATAGCCTTCAGCAACGTTATTTGCTACGACCTAGTAAGGCGCCAGTATCCGTACTATTGATATTGTGAATCACGTACCATAAAGAGCGACGTTCTCCGTTACTTCCGTTTTTCTCAATTCTAATTCCCTTGTCATGCTCCAGACCTCACGCTAGCCTGCGTGAGCTACAACGCGTGCATTTCGGTCTCCTGTACTAACACGATTGGCTCTCCTGCCAACCACAACATTGGCGACGAGAGTAAAAGTGTTCTTATCTAAATTGCCCTGATTTACTTGTGTAATGGCTTCGCCACAATCTCCAGGTATACTGTCCGAATTTTATCGCTTACAGAATCAGCAGATGTAGGCCTTACTGGATGCCCTTGGACAGCTCGTCCAGGGTCAACGTGCAATGCAAAACGATACGGCAGCCGCCGCTCCACCGCTAATGCAACCACGACACGCTGATGCACCAACTTTTCGACCTTTTGATGCTGCACTGGAAAGCTGGACTGAGTGGTCACGCCAATATGGATTCCATCTCGCCGCCTACAGAATTCAAGGTAACGAGCGGCAGCCATTTCTGTTGTCTTCCGTCGGTGTGAACACGTACCGTGTGATAGTCAAATTATTTCCCCGACGCGACGTAGAAACTCTGTCCTACGAAGAAATTTTGTCTGCATTAGATGCATATTTCAAAGAATCAGTCAATGTAGTTGCCAAACGGTATACCTTCTTCGTACAGAACGTACGGCAGGTCAGACTAATCGGGAGTAGGTTGCAACCTTGCAAGGCCTTACTAGGGATTGTGCTTTTGAGTGTCAATGTGGACTCCCTTATTCAGATACTATGGTACGTGATGCAATTGCACAGAACGTTTCTGATGTTCGTATACGGGAACAGATTTTGAAACTAGTAAATCCCTCCCTTCAACAAGTGATGGACATATGGGATCGCCAGGATACACTTGACTTCGCTCAGGAATCATTTAAAACATCGACAGCAGTGTGCCAGGTTAACCGGACCGCCGGGCGAGCTGCACGGAGCAGTAAACAGCCCTCGCGCCCGGCCGCGCCGCTGCCGCCAGGCTCTCAGCCACGTATGCCGCGCCGGCAAGCTAATGCAGTGATCAAATCATGCCCGCGATGTGCTACTAGACATTCGCGTGAGAATTGCCCGTCGCGCCAAGCTATTTGCTTTATTGGAATAAAAAAGGACATGTTCAGAGTGTTTGCCAGAAAAAGCTCAGATCGGAAGCTCAAAACCTTTCCAGGCCCTTTGCTTCGCGCTGGAATCGGAATCGAACCAAGGATACTCAGGCTCGCGAAACTTCGCCCATGGAAATTCATGTAGTTCATTCCACACCGCCCAGTGCCATTCTCTCTAACAGTGACTGTGTTCGTCCCAAAAATAGTGTGCGTCGTCATCGCCAAGTCGCAAGTGATTATGTGCCAGTGTCAGTTCACGCTGCACGAGACAGTCGCTCTTGTCGTCAGCAGGACAATAAACTTTTTGTAGACTTCGACATTAACGGCAAAGTGATACCATTCCAGCTCGATACCGGAGCTGCAGTTTCACTGATCAATCAAGACACTTACAAACTGCTGGGCACACCTCCGTTGCGTGCCGCAAATGTTAAATTAAGTAGTTATTCAGGACAAAAGATCCCTGTGTCAGGACAGTGCAGCCTTCTTGCAACATACAAAGGACAAACAAAACTTACGTCCTTCGTTCTTCTTCTGCAGTGAACTTGTTTGGTTTCGATTTATTTCAGTTGTTTAACTTGTCTATAGTAAATAAGGTCCTATCAGTGAAACAGACTGTGCCTTCAGTCAGTGTTTATCGTCTATGTGAAGAATTTGCAGACATTTTTGCACCGGGTCTCGGTTGCGCTAAGAACTATAAAGCACTTTGGAACTGAAAGTAAACGCGCAACCGACATTTTTCAGAGCGCGCAATGTTCCCCACGCATTGCGTGATGAGGTCGGAAAAACATTACACGATTTGGAATCACAAGGTGTAATTGAACGTGTTCAGGCTTCTCTCTGGCCATCACCCTTAGTAATTTTGCCTAAACCTTCCGGAAAATTGAGACTTTGTGTGGACTTCAAGGCAACAGTGAATCCACAACTAGTGATTGCAACTTTTCCTTTACCCCACCCGGAAGATCTTTTTGACAAACTGTGCCCGGGTAAATATTTTTCGAAGTTGGACCTAGCAGATGCGTACTTGCAAATACCGGTGGACGAAGACTCCCAGCGCGATTTGGTGGTTAACACGCATCTTGGGTTGTATCAATTCAAACGACTGCCATTCGGGTGTGCATCCGCCCCTGCATTGTTTCAGCAATATCTACAAACTGTTTGTGCGTCGGTCCCTACTGCAGCAAATTATCTGGACGATATTGTGATCTCCGGTAAGACGGAAGAAGAACATTTGGCCAATCCCCGAACATTATTTCAGGTCTTGCGACAAAATGGTCTTCGCTTGCGGAAGGACAAATGTGTGTTTTTTGCTCGGGACTTGCCATATTTGGGACATGTACTCCATGCCCAAGGCATACATCCCAGTCCCACGCACCTGCGTGCCATACAAGACTTGCCGTCGCCGCAGAATTTGAAGCAGCTACAGAGTGTGCTGGGAAAAATCAACTATTATCATAAATATATTCAGCATGCCTCTTCCATTTCAGCTCCGCTTCATCGCTTACGCCGTAAAGGTGTTCCGTTCGTCTGGACGACGGAATGCGAACGTGCCTTTCGCCAGTTGAAATCGGCGTTGCTTTCCAATACTTGCCTTACGCCATTCGATCCCCAGAAGCCCCTTTTGTTGATGGTGGATGCATCGGATTTCGGGATCGGTGCTGTGCTTGCGCACAAAGATGGATCGCACGATCGCCCTATTGCCTTTGCGTCCAAATTCCTCTCGTCTGCGCAAAGACATTATTCACAGATCGAGAAAGAAGCATTGGCTCTCGTATTTGGTGTTACAAAGTTTCATGATTTCTTGTATGGTCGTCACTTTACCATAATCACAGACGACAAACCTTTGACATCGCTTTTTCATCCGACCAAGCCTGTACCTCCACGTACAGCGCAGAAATTCATTCACTGGTCTGTTTTCCTCTCGCAGTACCGCTACGATATCTTGTATCGGTCCACTGGTAAGCACGGAAACGCCAATGCGTTGTCCCGCTTGCCTTTTGCTGAGGATAGGGCATTCGATTCCTCCGAAATTGCTTGCATGTTCATTGATGCGGAAACCGATGACGTGGTCGAATCGTTTCCGATTGATTTTCGTCGTGTAGCTACAGCCACAGCTGCCGACCCTGTCCTTGCTCCCGTTCTGCGTTTTGTTGCTACGCAATGGCCCTTGTCAAAGTCACGGATCGGGGACTCGTTGGTTCGCCGATTTTTTGCTCACAAGGAGAGACTTTTTGTACGACGTGGTGTTTTGCTGTTGCGTTCTGATAACGATCAGTCCAGGGTCTTGGTACCACGTTCGTTACAGTCCTCTGTCTTACAGCTTCTCCACCAAGGACATTGGGGTATAGTGAGAACGAAACAACTTGCTCGTCAGCACTGTACTTGGTTCGGAATCGATGCCACGATTACGAATATGTGCTCTTCTTGCATGGTGTGTGCCGAACAACAAGCAGCACCACCGCGGAAATTCTTTCCATGGCCAAAAGCCACTTCCCCTTGGCAACGCTTACACATCGATTTTGCTGGTCCATTCTGGAATGCTCGATGGTTGGTTGTGGTAGATTCATTCAGTAATTTTCCTTTTGTTGTCCGGATGTCTTCCACTACGTCATCTGCCACCATCCGCTATCTTTTGCATTGACGGTCTTCCACAGACTATTGTTTCCGACAATGGCCCACAATTCATGCCCGAAGAATTTCAGTCATTCTGCGAGGCCAATGGTATTCGACATGTGACGTCCGCGCCGTTTTCGCCGCAGTCCAACGGTGGCGCTGAACGATTGGTCAGGACTTTCAAGTCACAGATGTTGAAGTTGAAAGAGTCGCATTCTCGGTAGGACGCGTTATTGCTCTTTTTGTCCTCGTATCGCTCTGAGCCCCGCGATGGTCGCTCGCCGGCTGAGTTGCTCCACGGTCGCCCTCATCGAACCTTGATGTCTTTGCTACATCCACCGCATCAGGTTCCTGTGCAGCGGCAGACACCTGCTTTTGCTCCAGGCGACGTTGTCTACTATCGCCACTACCGAGGTTCACGGCGTTGGATCGAAGGGCGCATTCTTCGCTGCCTCGGACGCGCTATGTATCTGGCTTTGGGGGCCTCTGGTGAGGTGCGTCCGCATCTCAATCAGCTGCGCCTCTGTCGTCGCCCCGTGGACCCATCTAATGGCTCGCCTTAGCCCCAGGTGTTACCGTCGCTGCCTTCCATTCTGCCCCATCGCGACGAGCCGCCGCCGCCCCCGCCTGTTATTCCGCCGGCGACGCCCGCAGTGGAGGAGTCGCTGCAACCGCCGGGCGCCTCCCTGGGTCACGCGCCGCCGATCGCTTCCCGTGACCAGTTGTCTTCCGACATGGAGCTCTTGCCCGCTCCGGACCAAATGTCGTCTTCGCCCGTCGGGTGCCCCGGCCCGATGGAGGTCGACCCTTCGGCCCCTCCTGTCTCTCTACGGGCGCAGACACCGCATGTTGGTGTGCACCCTGGAGCAGGTTTTCAGGCGTTTCCTAGCTCCCCGCGGTCTGAATGGCAGGGTGCGGGTGGCACAGCCTTGCCTGTTGTAAGGCGCCCCACCTCGTCGCATACGTCAACATGCGGTCCTCCCCACGGCGGGCGTAACTCTTATGCCACAACCGTACACCGATTTGCGGGGGAGGAATGTGGTGTCACCGCCAGACACCACACTTGCTAGGTGGTAGCCTTTAAATCGGCCGCGGTCCGGTAGTATACGTCGGACCCGCTTGTCGCCACTATCAGTGATTGCAAACCGAGCGCCGCCACACGGCAGGTCTAGAGAGACTTCCTAGCACTCGCCCCGGTTGTACAGCCGACTATGCTAGCGATGGTTCACTGACTTGATTCGACTACATTCCATTATCCTCGTTTTGTTTTTGTTGATGTTCATCTTATATCCCCCTTTCAAGACGCTATCCATTACGTTCAACTGCTCTTCCAAGTGCTTTGCTGTCTCGGACAGAACTACAATATCATCGGCAAACCTCAAAGTTTTTATTTCTTCTCCATGAATTTTAATACCTACTCCGAATTTTTCTTTTGTTTCCTTCACTGCTTGCTCAATATAAAGATTGAATAACATCGGGGAGAGGCTACAACCCTGTCTCACTCCCTTCCTAACCACTGCTTCCCTTTCATGCCCCTCAACTCTTATAACTGCCATTTGGTTTCTGTACAAATTGTAAATAGCCTTTCGTTCCCTGTACTTCACCCCTGCCACATTCAGAATCTGAAAGAGAGTATTTCAGTCAACATTGTCAAAAGCTTTCTCTAAGTCTACAAATGCTAGAAACGTAGGTTTGCCTTTCTTAATCTAGCTTCCAAGATAAGTCATAGGGTCAGTATTGCCTCTCGTGTTCCCATATGTCTACGGAATCCAAACTGATCTTCCCCGAGGGCGGCTTCTACATGTTATTCCATTCGTCTGTAAAGAATTCGTGTTATTATTTTGTAGCCGTGACTTACTAAACTGATAGTTATGTAATTTTCACATCTGTCAACACCTGCTTTCTTTGGGATTGGAATTATTACATTCTTCTTGAAGTCTGAGGGTATTTCGCCTGTCTCATACATCTCGCTCACCAGATGGTAGGGTTTTGTCAGGACTGGCTCTCCCAAGGCTGTCAGTAGCTCTAGTGGAATGTTATCTACTCCCGGGGCCTGGTTTCGACTCAGGTCTTTCAGTGCTCTGTCATACTCTTCACGCAGTATCATATCTCCCATTTCATCTTCATCTACATCCCCTTCTATTTCCATAATATTGTCCTCAAATACATCGCCCTTGTAATGGCGTAAAAACACAAATTTGTGAGTATTTCCAACCTATTTTTTCGCGGCATGAAAATGCATTATAGAATCACGAAGCAGCCATAAACGAACTGCATACTACTGTTCACGAAAATCATGAGACCTTGCTAGCTAAATTGACTCAGTTGCATCTACCAATTCGGTTACGCAACTTGCAAAAACTCAGGAAAACGTAAAGGACACAGTAGATACCCTGAAAATTGGTTCAGAAAGACACATGTAGGAAATCATTTTATTATCAGAGAAAGTAGTTGAACTTTCGGATCAGCTAAATAATTTATTTACGAAGGTAGATGATAATCTGAATGACACAAAACAGGTAGTCTTTAATGACACAGAAGAGTTCGAACAAATTAGGAAATTCTATCGAAATCAGAATCAAATTAATACGCAACGCCAAAGAGAAATCCGTGAAATTAAAGATCAGCTGACACAGGTAATACAAGAATTACGTATTTCAGTGGACACTCGCGCACCAATACGGGAAGAGGGACATAGAAATACGGAACTGCCACAAAATAATAACACAGGGAACTTAGGAAATTATGAAAGAAATTCGCAAGGTGCACCGAATTTTGAGATGGAACCGTCGAAACGAGGTAACAATGACCGACATGTGACTCGCCGACATGATGATTTTGACTATAAGCTGTTCATTACTACACGTAAATTCAAAACATTTAAGAATTCTGGCAACGACATTCATCCACAAGCATGGTTCCATCAATTCTCTCATTGTTATACGCCCAACTGGTCATTAGAGCATAGATTAGAATTTATGTGTAGCTACTTAGAGAATGAACCAGCTGTAGGAATGCGATCGGTCATTCACGATTGTCACAGTGAAGGAGAATTTTATCATGCCTTCCTCTCAGCGTATTGGTCTCAAGCTACACAAGACCGAGTAAAACATAGCATCATAATGATGAAACGTTTCGAACAATCTGAATTTTCCAGTCTTATGAAATATTTTGAGGGCATGTTGCATAAGAATCAGTACCTGTCAAACCCATACAGCCCCTCAGAACTCATCCGCATTTGCTTAGTGAAATTACCATTTACGACATATTATTTTGGCAGGACGTTTCAAAGACGACATTAAAGCTTTTCAGGGACTCTTGCAAGAATTAGAAATTGACACTGACAATCGTGGAACGCGAAAAGAGGAACACAACAATTACTGGTCGCATCCGTCACGATTCCGCGATGAACGAAATATTAACTGGACACGACAAGGCTATTCTCACAACACAAATCGTGACCAAAACAGACACCACCTGTATGAAAACTGTTGGCAGAGTAGTAATAATTACAGGGAAAGTTCGCATTTCCGTGGTAATGAATATGACAGAGACTACCATAGAAACAGACAATATGGGAACCAAAACAATTATTATCAAGGGAGACAGAATAACTTCAGACGCAACGGTCCATCGTGCAGTGATAATTCAGGGAGAAGTTCTCCACCACGTGACCGACAAGAAATTAATTACAGAAATTACCGACATGACGACAGACGATATGATCGTAACGACAGACCTGAATTGCATCAGAACTGATGAGCTTCAAACAGAAAGACAATGACTCGCACCGCAGGCAGCCACGTGCGCCGGCTGGCTCAGAGAAAAATAACATAGACGCTAACCTTGAGAAAAATTTTTAGCATTCCTTACCGACGTATACATGATAATTCCTTTGAAGTTTAAACTCTGTCCACTAGGAAGAGTAAAGGATTGCACCACATTTCACATGTAAAACCATTTATTGAGAGATAACCTGCTTTTTAACTTTGTCTTTGCCATAAAACGTTTCACTTCACGTTACTATAATGCGTTGTAACACTTTGAAACTGTTATCATGCAACAATGTGTTGAAGTTAACTATCCAGTCTACAACCTAGGGAACATTTTTAAACAGAAATTACCGCTGCATTGTGATAGTGAACAGAGGACACAGTGTTACTGTGTGTGTACATTTTTTCTTGATAGTTGCACGATTACTAAAGACTATAAGGCTTACACACTTAGAACATATACTGCTAATGAGATTTTAATGCAACATTTTTGTTTACTTGAAAAGACATTCCTTATTTCAAGTAGTTTTTGTGACATTAAAGATGACTTAGTATTTGGTTTCTTTCACAGCTACACGATTTTATCATGACGCTACTAATGAGTGACAATTTACAATGTTGCTTTTGCGGTGTTTCTGTTTTATATCTGCACAGTTTTTCTGAATTCTTCTGGAAAGGACAACATGTTTTAGTAGTAGCTTTTGTGGTATAGCTACAATGAGACAGCCTTTTCTGTAGCACAACAATACGTTACAGCACAGTACTTTCTTCATCACGGCAATAAGAGTAATAACTAAGACATTTATACGAAAAGTGTTTCGCTTTTGTTTATCGTGAGGTAAGTACATTGACTTCTGCAGAACTTAGCTTTCGGAGGACGATAACTACGACACTTCCACAGAATTATCTTACAGCGAGACTCACATTTAGCGCTACAGGACACACATTTGAGTGATTACTTTTGTACTTGAACCACTTATTTTTCAAGATTTTTGAATTACAAAGAAAGTTTTCCGTGATACATTTCATTCCATTGCTGTTATCTGTAACACCTGAGGGTATAATTACATTAATCCTCAGGGGGGTACACGCTTACTTTGTGTACCATGTGTTTGGCAAGCACAAGGAGCCCTAGCTAATATGGTATTTGCTTATACAACTTTACACATTGAAGCAAAGCAAGCGCTGTATCATGTATAAGATACAGAGGCGAGCGAGTGCACGGGACTTACCCTAATTCACTGCTAGTAGCGTCACGTCATCGTAACGCGCCTGCATATTGTATTGCACCACATTTAACATAAAAGTAAAAATTAAGATTTGTGTGTAAAACTTTGTTAAAGTATAGTTCTATGTAATAATGTTTCAGGTAACAAATCTTAATGTTATAAAATTAGTAGTTTACGTAAAATTCACGTTTTGAAAGAAAAATAGGAGGCGCTAAATAATGACGCTAGGAAGCCAAAATTTGGTGAGAAGGTGCAGTAAGAAGTCATTAATGAGTGGTGCTGGTTTCCAAAACCATAAAACTAAAATTGACTCCAGAATCCGCGTTTTTCGGAAAAATCAGAGGCGCGAAATAATAGAGCTACAATATTGAAAATTGGTAGGATGCTTCAGTTCACCCTAATAATAATAATGGAAATACCACAATCAGTTACCTCTTCTAGTTTTTTTTAGTAATTTAGTAAAAACTACTTTTGTGAGTAAAATGTACATAAGCATTATAGATTAAGTACTTTAAATTTTAATGATAAAACAAATTCTTTAAGACCAATGATCAGATAGGACAATTAACAAAGCTACACCAAGTTTTAGTCTTGTAGCATAATTAACAGCTGATACAAGTCTTGATAAAGCTATGGTTCAGAGGTAACAATCTACCGTTAGTTCCATTGTAAAAATTCTAGAGAGTAAAGTTTTAATTTTAGCGGGCTGAGATTTTCTACGTGCTTCTGTACTGCTCAGATGTATGTATACAAAAATTGAGAAGTTTGTAAAGCTATTATTAAATGTGATATTTAAGATTATGTGCCTGAGATAGCGGTCATTTGGAGGCCGCAGGCATCTGCATATGAACGGAAAGAACAGATGCTCTCTTGGCGGTACGCGCCGGAGCTATATAAAAAGAGCGGCAGAGGCAGTAGCAAGCTCACTCCGCATTAGACCAACGCCTAGTCCACGCGAGCTTAACGTCCGATCGCGCCTCGCCTCGGGTGACGTCATAGCGGGCTGTGACATGTGCGTACTTAGCAATGTAAACGGACATTGAAAATCGCGAGGACTGTACACCGTCCTGGATCGTTTAGACTTCGGTAACAAACTGTTATTGTGCCGCCCGTGTGAAGTATAATTCCGCGTGGCAAGTGGTGACTAACTCCACTTTTAAGGCGAGCATTAATCTTTTTTTTTTTAACATTATTGCGAACTATTAATAGAGCACCGTTAGTTAGAGTAATGAACTATTCGGGAGGAACTTGCTGTAGAAGTCGCCTCTGAACTTTTAAACGATTGGCTGAATTAACAATATTTAATGTCTTTAGCATTTTCAGAAGTTTCGAGTAATTTGTGTGAGCCTTTAAGATAATAAAATCTTGTTTGGAACTTTAAATTTTATTGAAGCAGCCCTAATCCCGTGAAGAACTATGGATATTTTTCGTTTAGCTGGGCTGTACAGGAATGTGGCCGTGCAGACTGGGAACTAAGGTCAGTAAGTTTCCCTTCGCTTTCTGACTGGCCACCAAATTAGTTGCCAGGCTCGCGTGATTTAAGGTGGCAATGTTCAACTTTCATTCAACATTAAACAACGACTTCTTCGCCGTCCCACATATGTTGCATCGGCAATAGTCTGTTACGTGAAATGAACATTCAAACAACTACCAGGACAACTTCTTCGCCGCCCCACAACATCGGTACCATATTTCTCTAACACATAAATTACACAGCTATCTGATCATTTAACTTGGAGAGACAAACATTTATTTTGCTACATCAGTGACAGATGTTTACGTAATCACACTTATGAAATTGTACTATTTTGTCTGTACTTTGTGAAATGTTCATATTTTTTCGGAACCATTGTGATACTATGAGAGCTCTGAATGATGTATTTGGTATGAGATCATGATTTTTAAAGTACGTTTGAGGTAGATGACACTATTGAAATGAGCAGAGAATTTTTTAGGTTTTGAAATTATTGGAGGAAGCTACGACGATTTTGAGATTTGGCTGAGGTTTTATGATGTTATGATGACGATGTGTGTTACGCTGTTGTGGTATGTTTATGATCAATAAGTGTGTGCATTTGATATCTTTGTTATTGTAATTATGAAACTTTTTTTCAAATCTGTATTGGCCACTGCCCAAAACAATTTGTAAAATATTTTATGGGGATCATGGGGGCTGTGTAAGTAGGCTGTTTAGGGTTTCTTTTTATTGGTAACGCCACGTAGCGCTCTGTATGAAGATCACTGGCTGTGCTTGTGCAGTCAGTGGTTGGTTGGCATTGTTGTAATACTCGCCATTGTAGTGTTGGGCTGTTGGCTGTTAACAGCGCGTAGCGTTGCGCAGTTGGAGGTGAGCCGCCAGCAGTGGTGGACGTGGGAAGAGAGATGGCGGAGTTTTGTAATTTGTAAGCCTGGATGTCATGAGCTGATATATATATATATATATTGATGCAGCTCTCCATGCTACTCTATCCTGTGCAAGCTGCTTCATCTCCCAGTACCTACTGCAACCTACATCCTTCTGAATCTGCTTACTGTACTCATCTCTCGGTCTCCCTCTACGATTTTTACCCTCCACGCTGCCCTCCAATGCTAAATTTGTGATCCCTTGATGCCTCAAAACATGTCCTACCAACCGATCCCTTCTTCTAGTCAAGTTGTGCCACAAACTTCTCTTCTCCCCAATCCTATTCAATACCTCCTCATTAGTTACGTGATCTATCCACCTTATCTTCAGTATTCTTCTGTAGCACCACATTTCAAAGCTTCTATTCTCTCCTTGTCCAAACTAGTTATCGTCCATGTTTCACTTCCATACATGGCTACACTCCAAACAAATACTTTCAGAAAAGACTTCCTGACACATAAATCTATATTCGATGTTAACAAATTTCTCTTCTTCAGAAACGCTTTCCTTGCCATTGCCAGTCTACATTTTATATCCTCTCTACTTCGACCATCATCAGTTATTTTACTTCCTAAATAGCAAAACTCCTTTACTACTTTAAGTGTCTCATTTCCTAATCTAATTCCCTCAGCATCACGCGATTTAATTTGGCTACATTCCATTATCCTCGTTTTGCTTTTGTTAATGTTCATCTTATATCCTCCTTTCAAGACACTGTCCATTCCGTTCAACTGCTCTTCTAAGTCCTTTGCTGTCTCTGACAGAATTACAATGTCATCGGCGAACCTCAAAGTTTTTACTTCGTCTCCATGAATTTTAATACCTACTCCAAATCTTTCTTTTATTTCCTTTACTGCTTTCTCAATATACAGATTGAATAACATCGGGGAGAGGCTACAACCCTGTCTCACTCCTTTCCCAACCACTGCTTCCCTTTCATGCCCCTCGACTCTTATTACTGCCATCTGGTTTCTGTACAAATTATAAATAGCCTTTCGCTCCCTGTATTTTACCCCTGCCACCTTTAGAATTTGAAAAAGAGTATTCCAGTCAACATTGTCAAAAGCTTTCTCTAAGTCTACAAATGCTAGAAACGTAGGTTTGCCTTTTCTTAATCTTTCTTCTAAGATAAGTCGTAAGGTCAGTATTGCCTCACGTGTTCCAACATTTCGACGGAATCCAAACTGATCCTCCCCGAGGTCTGCATCTACCAGTTTTTCCATTCGTCTGTAAAGAATTCGCGTTAGTATTTTGCAGCCGTGGCTTATTAAACTGATAGTTCAGTAATTTTCACATCTGTCAGCACCTGCTTTCTTTGGGATTGGAATTATTATATTCTTCTTGAAGTCTGAGGGAATTTCGCCTGTCTCATACATCTTGCTCACCAGCTGGTAGAGTTTTGTCATGACTGGCTCTTCCAAGGCCGTCAGTAGTTCTAATGGAATGTTGTCTACTCCGGGGGCCTTGTTTCGACTCAGGTCTTTCTTTGCTCTGTCAAACTCTTCACGCAGTATCGTATCTCCCATTTCGTCTTCATCTACATCCTCTTCTATTTCCATAATATTGTCCTCAAGTACATCGCCCTTGTATAAGTCTTCTATATACTCCTTCCACCTTTCTGCCTTCCCTTCTTTGCTTAGAACTGGGGTGCCATCTGAGTTCTTGATATTCATACACGTGGTTCTCTTCTCTCCAAAGGTCTCTTTAATTTTCCTGTAGGCAGTATCTATCTTACCCCTAGTGAGATAAGCTTCTACATCCTTACATTTGTCCTCTAGCCATCCCTGTTTAGAAATTTTGCACTTCCTGTCGATCTCATTTTTGAGACGTTTGTATTCCTTTTTGCCTGCTTCATTTACTGCATTTTTATGTTTTCTCCTTTCATCAATTAAATTCAATATTTATTCTGTTACCCAAGGATTTCTAACAACCCTCGTCTTTGTACCTACTTTATCCTCTGCTGCCTTCACTACTACATCCCTCAGAGCTACCCATTCTTCTTCTACTGTATTTCTTTCCCCTATTCCTGTCAATTGTTCCCTTATGCTCTCTCTGAAACTCTGTACAACCTCTGGTTCTTTCAGTTTATCCAGGTCCCATCTCCTTAATTTCTCACATTTTTGCAGTTTCTTCAGTTTTAATCTACAGGTCATAACCAATAGATTGTGGTCAGAGTCCACATCTGCCCCTGGAAATGTCTTACAACTTAAAACCTGGTTCCTAAATCTCTGTCTTACCATTATATAATCTATCTGATACCTTTTATTATCTCCAGGGTTCTTCCACGTATACAACCTTCTTTCATGATTCTTAAACCAAGTGTTAGCTATGATTAAGTTGTGCTCTGTGCAAAATTCTACTAGGCGGCTTCCTCTTTCATTTCTTAGCCCCAATCCATATTCACCTACTATGTTTCCTTCTCTCCCTTTTCCTATACTCGAATTCCAGTCACCCATTACTATTAAATTTTCGTCTCCCTTCACTATCTGAATAATTGCTTTTATTTCATCGTACATTTCTTCAATTTCTTCATCATCTGCAGAGATAGTTGGCATATAAACTTGTACTACTGTAGTAGGTGTGGGCTTCGTATCTATCTTGGCCACAATAATGCGTTCACTATGCTGTTTGTAGTAGCTTACCATCATTCCTATTTTCCTATTCATTATTAAACCTACTCCTGCACTACCCCTATTTGATTTTGTGTTTATAACCCTGTAGTCACCTGACCAGAAGTCTTGTTCCTCCTGCCACCGAACCTCACTAATTCCCACTATATCTAACTTTAACCTATCGATTTCCCTTTTTAAATTTTCTAACCTACCTGCCCGATTAAGGGATCTGACATTCCACGCTCCGATCCGTAGAATGCCAGTTTTCTTTCTCCTGATAACGACATCCTCCTGAGTAGTCCCCGCCCGGAGATCCGAATGGGGGGCTATTTTACCTCCGGAATATTTTACCCAAGAGGATGCCATCATCATTTAATCATACAGTAAAGCTGCATGTCCTCGGGAAAAATTACGGCTGTAGTTTCCTCTTGCTTTCAGCCGTTCGCAGTACCAGCACAGCAAGGCCGTTTTGGTTAATGTTGCAAGGCCAGATCAGTCAATCATCCAGACTGTTGCCCCTGCAACTACTGAAAAGGCTGCTGCCCCTCTTCAGGAACCACACGTTTGTCTGGCCTCTCAACAGATACCCCTCCGTTGTGGTTGCACCTACGGTACGGCCATCTGTATCGCTGAGGCACGCAAGCCTCCCACCAACGGCAAGGTCCATGGTTCATGGGGGGAGGATATATATATATATATATATATATATATATATATATATATATATTATGACTATTAAGGTAAATACATTGTTTGTTCTCCATTAAAATCTTTCATTTGCTAACTATGCCTATCACTAGTTAGTGCCTTCAGTAGTTTGAACCTTTTATTTAGCTGGCAGTAGTGGCGCTCGCTGTATTGCAGTAGTTCGAGTAACGAAGATTTTTGTGAGGTAAGTGATTTGTGAAACGTATAGGTTGATGTTAGTCAGGGCCATTCCTTTGTGGGGATTTTTGAAAGTCAGATTGCGTTGCGCTAAAATTATTGTGTGTCATTTTAAGCACAAGCTTCTATAATTGTTCAAAGGGCACGTTTCAACACCTTTTTAAGTTTCCCATCAGATTTGTGAATTATGTAGTCATGCATATTCGTAGCCTTAGGCACATATCTTTCAAAGGTTGATTTCGGAACGTTGAACTGCTTAGATACTTTTAAAAACCCCATTTGGGAAGATGGAACGGTTGAAACTGCCATTTCCATCGCTTCTACGTCCCATTGCTGTCTATCAGTCTTTTTCATGTACGTTAGCACCATCTGGAACAGCAAGGGGAAAAGAAAAAAGAATACAGTTTGCTTTCTACTTTCATCAAAATATGACGGGGCAGAACGGGACACTATCCGATTCTGCCCCGTCCCGTCACGCCACAAGAGCACTTCTGAGGTTAACAACTTTTATGGAGTGTAATAACTGATGTATTTAAACGCATTAAATAACTAAAGTTTAATAAATGCCATGCTCTTTAAGGGAGTATGTCATTTAGCGTATGCAATTAACAATTAACAGCTTACCTGGCGTTGAAATTCACCAATCCTTAGAACAACGCAAGCGGTAACGTGACAGACGACAATTCACTTAGATCTCGCACTTCAAACTAAATAAAAATGGCTTCCATAACTTCCCTTCCATTTGGAGAAATAATTACACGCCCATACAACAGGTTGCAGCACTGTGTAGTCTAGAAAAGAGCAATTTCCCATTGTGCCCCGCTATCTCGTTTTGCCCAGAGTTCCCCTATATGTTATAGATTGCAACCTTAAAATGTATAGGTGGGACCTTACCTGTGCCAAGCAGTCGTCACGCTTGCTCCTCAACTAGGTGTGTCAAATACTAAAGGTTAACGCCAAAATCGAGCTTTAAACAGACTTGAATTGTGACAAGTAGTGAAGAGAATGATCCCTACGCACAGACTTTATTTTTTACTTCTTAAGTAAGAGACCGCAGCTCGTGGTCTAGTTGTCAGCATCGCTGCCTCTGAATCACGGGGTCCCAGGTTCTATTCCCCGCCTGGTTGGGGATTTCCTCCGCCTGGGTACTGGGTGTTTGTGTTGTCCTCATCATTTCATCATCATCCATTAAAGTGGCGTGACTGTACTGCGTAAAGACTGGGAATTTGTACGTGCGCCGATAACCGCGCAGATGAGCGCCCCACAAACCAAACATCATCATCTTAGAGAAGAGTCACGACGTAAAATATATCTGTAAAGTATGAAGAGCATAAAATATGAAATTTAAGAAATTAGGTAATAAATCAAAAACATCCTCACTTTGAAAAAACATTTTAAGTTGTTGCAGAATAAATTTTGTATAGGGTAACTGCAGTCAGTCTAGTTGTAGTTCAAAACAGAATCTTTCATGGAAATGGAAGCAGTTCGAGTCTCGGTCCGGCACACAGTTTTAATCTGCCAGGAAGTTTCAGTCATAAAATAGTTGAGATAAGCTCCTACATATATGCACCTAATCCTTTTATTTGACATACTCGTGTACAATATTTCACAAATGAAGAATGACGTAAGTAAAAATTAGATTTTCGTACTGAAGAATGTAACAAATCAATCACTATTTAATTTGTTTCCAGAGCGGGGTGGAAGGAAAGGAAGATATGAATTTAGCGCTCCACAAAAGGCACATCCGCCACGTGGTCAGGTGGTGCGGTGCAGGACGATGCAGTTGACTCAGATGCCGGTGTTGTTGGCGATCCAGGAGCGGACGTCGGAGACCCTGCAGAAGACGGAGGGCTGCTCGTCGCAGGACACGCCGGTGGTGGGCACGACCCCCACGAGGGTGGAGCCGGTGACCAGGGGCCCGCCGGTGTCGCCCCAGCAGACGAGCCCGCGGTCGCTGGCGCCGGCGCACACCATGTGCTCGGTGACGTACCAGGTGCCCAGCTGCGCCTGGCAGTCGGCGCGCTCCAGCACCTCGCTGCTCACCTGCTCCAGTGTCTCCGGCAGCTCCACGGAGGTGCCGTTGCGGCCCCAGCCTGTGGCGGTCACTGCAGTCCCCGCCGGAGGGTCCGACCCTTCCTCGGGGAGCGCTGCTGCCTTCACGTTCGGATCGTTCAGGTCGAACGCGGGGCTGACCTGCATTGGGCGCGTGCATACAGGGTGACAGTTACTGAACTACAGGGTGTTACAAGAAGGTACGGCCAAACTTTCAGGAAACTTGCCTCACACACAAAGAAAGGAAAGATGTTATGTGGACATGTGTCCGGAAACGCTTAATTTCCATGTTAGAGCTCATTTTAGTTTCGTCCGTATGTACTGTACTTCCTCGATTCACCGCCAGTTGGCCCAATTGAAGGAAGGTAATGTTGGCTTCGGTGCTTGTGTTGGCATGCGACTCATTGCTCT
Organism: Schistocerca gregaria; assembly: GCF_023897955.1. Classification (NCBI taxonomy): domain Eukaryota; kingdom Metazoa; phylum Arthropoda; class Insecta; order Orthoptera; family Acrididae; genus Schistocerca; species Schistocerca gregaria. Next base: position 1,203,203,942 of record NC_064920.1, on the reverse strand, counting down.
ACAGTACTAGCATCAAGAACATCAGTACGTAGCGTCAACAGGTTAGTGTTCGTCACAAACGTCGTTTTGCAGTCAGTGCAATGTTTACAAATGCGGAGTTGGCAGATGCCCATTTGATGTATGGATTAGCACGGGGCAATAGCCGTGGCGCAGTACGTTTGTATCGAGACAGATTTCCAGAACGAAGGTGTCCCGACAGGAAGACGTTCGAAGCAATTGATCGGCGTCTTAGGGAGCACGGAACATTCCAGCCTACGACTGGCAACTGGGGAAGACCTAGAACGACGAGGACACCTGCAATGGACGAGGCAATGCTTCGTGCAGTTGACGATAACCCTAATGCCAGCGTCAGAGAAGTTGCTGCTGTACAAGGTAACGTTGACCACGTCACTGTATGGAGAGTGCTACGGGAGAACCAGTTGTTTCCGTACCATGTACAGCGTGTGCAGGCACTATCAGCAGCTGATTGGCCTCCACGGGTACACTTCTTCGAATGGTTCATCCGACAATGTGTCAATCCTCATTTAAGTGCAAATGTTCTCCTTACGGATGAGGCTTCATTCCAACGTGATCAAATTGTAAATGTTCGCAATCAACATGTGCTGGCTGACGAGAATCCGCACGCAATTGTGCCATCACGGCATCAACACAGATTTTCTATGAACGTTTGGTCAGGCATTGTTGGTGATGTCTCGATTGGGCCCCATATTCTTCCACCTACGCTCAGTGGAGCACGTTATCATGATTTTATACGGGATACTCTACCTATGCTGCTAGAACATGTGCCTTTACAAGTACTACACAACATGTGGTTCATGCACGATGGAGCTCGTGCACATTTCAGTCGAAGTGTTCGTACGCTTCTCAACAACAGTTTCGGTGACCGACGGAATGGTAGAGGCGGACCAATTCCATGGCCTCCACGCTCTCCTGACCTCAACCCTCTCGACTTTCATTTATGGAGGCATTTGAAAGCTCTTGTCTACGCAACCCCGGTACCAAATGTAGAGACTTTTCGTGCTCGTATTGTGGACGGCTGTGATACAATACGCCATTCTCCAGGGCTGCATCAGCGCATCAGGGATTCCATGCGACGGAGGGTGGATGCATGTATCCTCGCTAACGGAGGACATTTACTGTAACAAAGTTTTTGAAGTCACGCTGGTACGTTCTGTTGCTGTGTGTTTCTATTCCATGATTAATGTGATTTGTAGAGAAGTAATATAATGAGCTCTAACATGGAAAGTAAGCGTTTGCCGACACATGTCCACTTAACATATTTTCTTTCTTTGTTTGTGAGGAATTTTTCCTGTAAGCTTGGCCGTACCTTTTTGTAACACCCTGTATATGAAAAAGACATGAATTAGTTACAAACTACGGCATGCACGCACTTTATTCAGTACGTAAACGGAGACGTGGCGGCTGGGTTTTAACTGCCTCTGGCAGCGGTACCGATAGTCACCTACCTTGTGACTTATCTTTGGTTTTCCTGGCTGAGTTGTGGAGGCCCGGCGCGGCGGCAGTGCGTTGTGAACGTCACGTGACGGAAGGAGGACGGCTGGAGCAGCAGTGCCTGGCGGCGGGGTTTGGTCGGGCAGATTTGGGATGGACAACGCATGTTCCTAGCCAAATCGCCGAGCCACTTGTCGAATGTTGGGCAGCCGCTAAAGAAGGTGACAAAGGCCGTGCTCTGGAGCTCTGTTTGCTGAGACTCAGGCGTAGCGCCGTATCCCGATCCTGCCTTGGATCATATTCTGGGGTAATTCATCGTTGAGTAGAAAAGTATTCATTGCTCAAAAACGTGTAATCAGAATAATTGCTGGAGCCCACCCACGGTCATCGTGCAGACATATATTTAAGGATCTAGGGATCCTCACAGTAACCTCACAGTATATATATTCACTTACGAAATTTGTTCTTAACAATCCAACCCAGTTCAAAAGTAATAGCACTGTGCATAGCTATAACACCAGGAGAAAGGATGATTTTCACTATGCAGGGTAAATCTGACTTCGGCACAGAAAGGGGTCAATTATGCTACCACAAAAGTCTTTGGTCACCTACCAAACAGCATCAAAAGCCTGACAGATAGCCAACCAACATTTAAAAATAAATTAAAAGAATTTCTAGATGACAACTCCTACTCATTGGCTGAAGTTTTAGATATAAATTAAGGGAGGGAAAAAACAACTTAAACATTAGTGTCATGCAATATTTTGTGTAATGTAATATCTTGTACAGACATCTTTTATTAACCTGACACGTTCCACATCATTACGAAGTGTTGTATCCATGATCTATGGAACAAGTATTAGTCTAATCTAATCTAATGTAATCTAGGCAGTTAAGTGGGAGATGTGTCTCAGAGCTGGATAGTGACAGATGGTGACGCGAGACTGGACGCGCACGTAGTTGATGTATCAGCCGATAGAGGACAGTATTCGATAGGGGGACTGTGATTGTAATTTCGATTGTGCCCAGTAGTGCACTACAGTAATAGAATGTTTTTCATAAACTGTTACAGTATTTTCATAAAGTGCTATTATGTCTTTTTGTGTATGTAAAATGTTATAAATGTGTTTTAGCAGTATGAATGGTGCGTCAGTGTGGTTTATGGTTAATATGAAGATAACTGTTTGACGAGTTATGTAGTGCGATTTACTGTGGGAATATTTCGAAGAAGTATGCATGTGGACAAAGGGGATTTTTGTAGAATAGATTTGTAAAGTAAGTTTATGGTAAAGGAAAAATTAATTCAGGTATAAATAACAGTAGTAAATAACTTTATGCATACACAAAACTTCAGCATGTTACATAATTACGTCGGTGAAAAGTGCAGTCGTTAGGTTTACTATTTTGCGATTGGTTATTGACGAAAAACGCGGACTGACGCGGGAGAATGTTGCTTTGCTATTGGCTGTTGAGTAAACTGACCAGTGGTAAAGCAATATTCTGTGCGCGCCTTTCTCTGCAGGTACAGAAGACTGCGGCTGCGTTCACTCTGCCGGCCGGTCCGGGCTGGGATGACGCGTGCCTGGCCAGCTCAGGCCGACGTGTGGTGCACCCACATTGCGCGCCGCGCCGAGCCGGGACGGCGAAATGGGGGAAAATACGCTTCTCCGATTTTCATGTTTTAAAAATTCTTAGCGGTGTACAAGACTTCGCCACATCGTTTTATGAACTTAGTTTTTCCTTAAAAGCGTTACTTATGTCGTGAAAAAAGAAAAAGTCTACTTTTCGTTTCGCGTGATTTCTTAGCTTCGTAACGTTACCCAACCCATTTTGAAGAAAGTATGCGGCTAAAAAATCTGATTTTTGTAAACGTGGTAGTGTAACATCTTAGCTTCGTATTGAATCATTTATCTTTCCATATTTCTTAACAGTCATTGTGAAATGATGCTATTTGTCAACGTTGTGCACTTGATTTACAAATCTTGTAGTGAAAAAGTTATGTAGCGGGTAATTTACTGTTAGATCCGTTTTAGACCATACATTGTTGGGGATGAAATGTAGCTAAAAGTACCAAAAAGTTTTTGAAATGATAAAGATACTGGTATCTCTCTCTGGTCACAAGTAATGCGAGCTATTCAGTGGCGTCAGTGCCGCATCCGCAAGTTCGCGCGCTTACAGCTTGGTTTAGTGTAGTCATATATTACGGGACAGAAAAGAACTAATTACTAGTGATCAGCGCAGACCTAGTGTCGGTCCCTCGTATTATTTTAATGGTCTCATTGTCTAGTTAAAGTGTCTAGATAGAAGTGTCAATGACATAGGTCTGATAAAATTTGATGTAAAACTAATAACAAAAACTAATTTGTGGTACGTTTACTGCAGAAACTGAAGCGCAATTCTGTAGTCTCGTTGTCTACTTTGACAGAAAAAATAATGGAGAGTTAATGAAACTACTGTAGATCGACACAGATGTGCGTTTCATTGTTCTTCATATTTTTTTTTTTTTCCTTGGCGGGCTGCGCTGCACTGTCAAGGTAATCCCCACTCTTTGGCTAAATGGCTATTAGCTGTCGGAGGCCAAATAAATAAATTTAAAAAATCCCCATCCTTCGACAGCTGACAAGCAATTCAGTAGAAAACACAGCTGCAGTCAACAGTTGCTCACCTTTAGATAGTCTGTGCTGTCGTTTAGAACAATTTCTTCACTCTTTTATTGGTATTGTTTTGACTCTGCAGTAACTCGTCGAGTTTTGAAGTACAGAAGAACTAGGAGGTTATGGATTCATCCCATAAATAGCGACAGACATTTAGGAGAGTTTTTTCTTTACATGAAGAACTTAAAAACTATCCTGACAATTTTTATTCATATTACAGAATGAATCATAATACATCTCAGTATGTGCTGCAGAACATTCAAGACAAAATTTCGAAACAGAACACAAATTTTCGCAGAAGTATAACAGCAGAAGAAAAATTGTGTATAACGATAAGGTAAGACTCGTTAGTACACACTTTTTGGTTTGCAGTAGAACTTTGTACAGCATTCACTACCTCCAATTAATTGTAGTCATGCTTTTGTATTTTAAATTTCACAGATGCTGCCTCTGAGGGGAAGAGAGTTTATGGGATTCATGAGGCTCATTAGGAAGTAATTATCTTCGTCATTTTGGGTAATGTCTTGCTCTGCCTTCAACGAAGAATCGCAGACATACTCCTTCAGAATTTTCCAACTTTTATCTTTATGTTGCAGCGCTTGGCAGTGGTGATGGTTCATCATGTGGAGCCACTGATGACCTCACAGAATTCTTTTCATTACCTTGTAAGATAGACAGATTGATAGGCGAAGAGTTTTGAGATAACGCCCTTTGACTCAGTGGTTCTATTTCCACAGATAAGGAACTGTGCATTGCTCTTGTAACTTGTGGAATTGCATTATTCCCTGGATCACATGACCTTATTTTGCCAAGTTACATAAGTTACTCTCTGTAACTGTCTCTCAGGTCGTTGCATTTCGATTTCATTATTTTAATTGAAAGAATATAGAAGGTTGCAAGAAAATATCTCTTTAATTATTTATTTTGTATAACTATGAAATGACATGGACTGAATAAATATCTACTGTGCAAACAAAACTGTAAAAACGTCGCCCAACACCACACTTGAGTAACATATTTTACGATTTTTTTTCTCAGTTATATGTCCACTAGCATCTCCTTTCATGCACTAGCATCGTCATTCCGATTAGGGGTGTTCACCGTATCAGTAGTGGTGAAAGATGTTTGTATGGCCATATGGGAGTCACTTGCTCCCATTCATTTACCAACGCCAACTGTTTTTCGATTTAAAGAAATTGCCAGTGAAATGCATACGAGATGGGGACTTCCAAGCCGTGTTGGATGTCTAGACGGTAAACTCATAACGTGTCCAATGTTTTACAATTACAAACAGTTTTATTCGATTCTACTCCAAGCAGTTGATGATGCAAATTACAAATTTATAGCTGTAGATGTTGGTGCCAGTCTGATGCAGGCGTGTTTAAAGATAGTATGTTATATACAAATGGGGAGCTGATATTACCGCCACCAACAAGACTTGAAGGAATGTGTCAGGAACTACCGTATGTCATTTTGGTAGATGAAGCTTACCCCTTATTAGAGAATTTGATGAGACCTTTTCCTCGTAGAAATTTGGACAACGAGAAGATTCTATACAATGATATGCATTCCAGAGCAAGAAAAGCTGTTGAATGTGCATTTGGTATAATGACCAATAAATGGAGACTACTGAGCAAGGAAACTGAAACAACCATTTACGTAGCTGATCACATAGTCAAGTGCATTTCTCTGCTTCATAATATTGTCATTGACAGAGAAGGATGCAATCTTGAAACTGAAAAGTTTTGTAACCATGCTGATATGCAGACAGCTGGTGCCACATTCAACAGAAATTCCACATTACGTTCGAAAACTGACAGGAACACTATTGTTGAATATTTCGTAAAAATGCACCTTAAAATAACTAAAAAACCTTTCAAAAATAAATTTTGGAATTGAAGGTACTTAGCTATTTACTGTATTTTTGTATATCTCATTTCACTGTAAATAAAACAAATAAAATTATAAAGGAAAATAATTTATATTTGTGTGTACTATCTGAAACACACTCCTTGGTTACTTCGTTCCATAATCTGGAAACTGCATCATTACTGTCATACTAGCCGAATTTCTGATACCAAATTGATGGATACAAGTTAATGTCATGTATATGTTATTCTGCATTCATTAAACTAAGAACATCGCAAAAAGGTGTCACACACAACAGCTTATAGTAACGTGCCACAGCATGACTTTACAGTGCATTGTCATCTCGTAGGGACACATTTCCGTCCCTCAGTGACACTCATATCTGTCTCCGTTTACAAGTAAATGCGAACTATTCAGTGGCGGCAATGCCCCGATCGCTGGCAAGTTATTGTTGTAAATGCATGTAAATACGGTAGGTTGTTGTTGTTGTTGTGGTCTTCAGTCCGGAGACTGGTTTGATGCAGCTCTCCATGCTACTCTATCCTGTGCAAGCTTCTTCATCTCCCAGTACCTACTGCACTTACATCCTTCTGGTGTATTCATCTCTTGTTCTCCCTCTACGATTTTTACCTTCCACGCTGCCCTCCAGTACTAAATTGGTGATCCCTTGATGCCTCAGAACATGTCCTACCAACCGATCCCTTCTTCTGTTCAAGTTGTGCCACAAACTTCTCTTCTCTCCAATCCTATTCAATACTTCCTCATTAGTTATGTGATCTACCCATCTAATCTTCAGCATTCTTCTGTGGCACCACATTTCATAAGCTTCTATTCTCTTCTTGTCCAAACTGTTTATCGTCCACTTCCATACATGGCTACACTCCATACAAATACTTTCAGAAATGACTTCCTGACACTTAAATCTATACTCGATGTTAACAAATTTCTCTTCTTCAGAAACGCTTTCCTTGCCATTGCCAGGCTACATTTTATATCCTCGCTACTTCGACCATCATCAGTTATTTTGTTCCCCAAATAGCAAAACTCCTTTACTACTTTAAGTGTCTCATTTCCTAATCTAATTCCCTCAGCATCAGCCGACTTAATTCGACTACATTCCATTATCCTCCTTTTGCTTTTGTTAATGTTCATCTTATATACTCCTCTCAAGACACTGTCCATTCCATTCATCTGCTCTTCCAAGTCCTTTGCTGTCTCTGACAGAATTACAATGTCATCAGCGAACCTCAAAGATTTTATTTCTTCTCCATGGTTTTTAATACCTGCTCCGAATTTTTCTTTTGTTTCCTTTACTGCTTGTTCAATATACAGATTGAATAACATCGGTGAGAGGCTACAACCCTGTCTCACTCCCTTCCCAACCACTGCTTCCCTTTTCATGACCCTCGATTCTTATAACTGCCATCTGGTTTCTGTACAAATTGTAAATAGCCTTTCGCTCCCTGTATTTGACCCCTGCCACCTTCAGAATTTGTTAAAAGCTTTCTCTAAGTCTACAAATGCTAGAAACGGAGGTTTGCCTTTCCTTAAGCTTTCTTCTAAGACAAGTCGTAAGGTCAGTATTGCCTCACGTGTTCCAGTATTTCTATGGAGTCCAAACTGATCTTCCCCGAGGTCGGCTTCTACTATTTCTTCCATTCGTCTGTAAAGAATTCCTTTTAGTGTTTAGCAGCTGTGGCTTATTAAACTGATAGTTCGGTAATTTTCACATCTGTCAACACCTGCTTTCTTTGGGATTGGAATTATTGTATTCTTCTTGAAGTCTGAGCGTATTTCGCCTGTTTCGTACATCTTGCTCACCAGATGGTAGAGTTTTGTCATGACTGGCTCTCCCAAGGCCGTCAGTAGTTCCAATAAAAGGTTGTCTACTCCGGGGGCCTTGTTTCGCATCAGGTCTTTCAGTGCTCTGTCAAATTCTTCACGTAGTATCGTATCTCCCATTTCATCTTCATCTACATCCTCTTCCATTTCCATAATATTGTCCTCAAGTACATCACCCTTGTATAGACCCTCTATATACTCCTTCCACCTTTCTGCTTTCCCTTCTTTGCTTAGAACTGGGTTTCCATCTGATCTATTGATATTCATACAAGTGATTCTCTTTTCTCAAAAGGTCTGTTTAATTTTGCTGTAGGCAGTATCTATCTTACCCCTAGTGAGATAAGCCTCTACATCCTTCCATTTGTCCTCTAGCCATCCCTGCTTAGCCATTTTGCACTTCCTGTCGATCTCATTTTTGAGACGTTTGTATTCCTTTTTGCCTGCTTCATTTACTGCATTTTTATATTTTCTCCTTTCATCAATTAAATTCAATATTTCTTCTGTTACCCAAGGATTTCTATTAGCCCTCGTCTTTTTACCTACTTGTGGTGGTGGTGGTTGTTAGTGTTTAACGTCCCGCCGACAACGAGTTCATTAGAGACGGAGCGCAAGCTCGGGTTAGGGAAGGATTGGGAAGGAAATCGGCCGTGCTCTTTCAAAGGAACCATCCCGGCATTTGCCTGAAACGATTTAGGGAAATCACGGAAAACCTAAATCTGGATGGCCGGAGACGGGATTGAACCGTCGTCCTCCGGAATGCGAGTGCAGTGTGCAAACCACGGCGCCACCTACTTGATCCTCTGCTGCCTTCACTGCTTCATCCCTCAAAGCTACCCATTCTTCTTCTACTTTATTTCTTTCCCCCATTCCTGTCAATTGTTCCCTTATGCTCTCCCTGAAACTCTGTACAACCTCTGGTTGTTTCATTTTATCTAGGTCCCATCTCCTTAAATTACCACCTTTTTGCAGTTTCTTTAGTTTTAATCTACAGGTCATAACCAATAGATGTGGACTCTTCCACATCTGCCCCTGGAAATGTCTTACAATTTAAAACCTGGTTCCTAAATCTCTGTCTTACCATTATATAATCTATCTGATACCTTTTAGTATCTCCAGGGTTCTTCCATTTATACAACCTTCTTTCATGATTCTTAAACCAGGTGTTAGCTATGATTAAGTTGTGCTCTGTGCAAAATTCTACGAAGCGGCTTCCTCTTTCATTTCTTAGCCCCAATCCATATCCACCTACTACGTTTCCATCTCTCCATTTTCCTACACTCGAATTCCAGTCACCCATGACTATTAAATTTTCATCTCCCTTCACTATATGAATAATTTCTTTTATTTCATCATACATTTCTTCAATTTCTTCGTCATCTGCAGAGCTAGTTGGCATATAAACTTGTACTACTGTAGTAGGTGTGGGCTTCGTATCTATCTTGGCCACAATAATGCGTTCACTATACTGTTTGTAGTTGCTTAACCGCATTCCTATTTTCCTATTCATTGTTAAACCTACTCCTGCATTACCCCTATTTGATTTTGTGTTTATAACCCTGTAGTCACCTGACCAAAAGTCTAGAACAAGAAACACCCACAACAAGTAACAAGTGCTTCAATCTCACCTACAACAACAAAACAGCTCACAGAGTAGGCAAGATGCTAAAACAACAAGAGCTAAAAATAGCATACAGTACAGAAAACTTAACACAGAGAAAACTAAGGAAAACCACAGCAGACAAGCACAACGCATCTGGTATTTACCAATTAACATGTCAGGATTGAAAATCTGTTTATATAGGACGGACAAGCACAAACTTTAATAGCAGGTACACAGAACACAGAAGAGCATTAAAAAGCAACAGCTGTCATTCCACATTTGCTGAACACCTCATGGACAAGAAACGTAGCCCAACAGACAGCAATACTGACTTGAAAAATCTCAAATGAAGAAACAGGCCCCCACAAAAACCAACAATTGACGAAAAATATGAAATACAAAAAGCCATAGTTGAAGGAAAACAAGTAATAAATGAATACACAGCTCTCTGCAATGGAACTCTATTCTCTGCCCTCAAAGAATTATTAGATAACACCAACCTAGAGAACCCCGCCCCCCCCCCAAAAATTACCCTTCACACACACACACAAACACAGAAAATGGCATATACAACTCTGAAAGATTCAAAACAACCACCAGGAACAGCTTCAACTGTTCCACTGTCCGCCGTCTTATTTTTACAGATAGTAAACAGTGAAACTGTGACTATGAAACCTTCCACGTAGAGTTAATTTCAAGCATAGCCATAACAGTTTCAAAATCGTAATTTTTTGTTTAATAATTCGCCTACATTGACTTGTATATGGTTGGAAATGACAATCTTTGGAAGAAAAAAGGCACTATAAAAACATACCTCAGGAAAACCACACCATGTGATAAAAAAGCTATGAATACTTAATTTTGTAAGTTCTTCAAAAATTTGTAATTACGATTTTAAAAATTAATATTTATATGTTTACAAACAGTAAAGAGCATTCTTTATGTTTAACAGCCATAAAATAAGATCCCACTGATGATGCTGCAACTGCAGTGAAACATGTATGGGATATAAAAGAAAACCGTGTTTTGCTAAAAGCAGACCCCATCCAAAAAAAATATGCAATGAAACTTAAGAGGCGCAATATGTGAAAATGAAGGATTTCGAAAAAGTGATCTTCAGTTTTGTCGTGCAGTGAATTTTAATATCGCCAGAGTCCGAACGGGTTAGTTTCTACAGCGACTTGAGCAACCGCGTGCCGTCATGCACCTCGGCAGCTGAGTTCGAATCTTTGTTTGGCGACTCAGTGCCCTGTAAACTAGCCTTGCAGCGGGGCACAGCTGAGCAGCGAGCGCGGCGCACCTTGAGCAGCGCGAAGTCGTAGTCCATGGTGGTGGGCAGCGCCAGGTAGTGGCGCACGGCCTGCGTCACGTTGTGCAGCGAGCCGCCGCTGGAGCGCGCGGCGCTGCCGGCGCGCACCTGCAGGTGCTCCAGGTGGTCGGTGCCCACGCACGACTTGGCCGTCAGCGCCCACTCACCGCCGATGACGGCCGCGCCGCAGGTGTGCGACCCGTCGTACTGCAGCGACAGCTGCCACGGGAAGTCGGCGATGGAGGCCGGGCTGCCGCCCACGACGCGCTTCTGCCGCGGCGCCCCCACGCAAGGCGCCGCCGCCAGCAGCAGCAGGATCAGCTCGGGGGCGGGATCGCGGATCCGGGCCATGCCGCTCACTGCCGCTCGGAGGCTGTCGCGCGGCGCGAGTGCTCGCAGCGCTATCGCCGGGCGCCGCTGCTGACCCGAGCGTGCTCGCGATAACGTCCCAAACTGTGGAATCTTCCCGCGCTATCAGCTGGGCAACCCAGCTGCTCTTAATAATATCTCACCATCTCTCAGCCTCCTGTGAGCGTATACCTCCGTTTCGTTACCTCGCCCTGGAATTCTCCGATGGAATGCGCATGTACAGTGGCACCACTAAGTACTGACACACCATCATGTATACTTCACAAACAAATAAATGCCCTCTCTTACATTTAATAATGCACAATAGTAAACATATGTTTCTCGCAACAAACTATTACATTACGAAAAGAAATCAGTAGCTCTACATATCAAAAAAGTATTGGCACCCTTAGAGACAAATGAAGTAATGTCTCTCTAATCCACGTAACTCAGTTCTAGTAGCCTGTGTGCATACTGTCGGCACTGATATGAGCTTGTAGACGTCTTGTCATGGAGTGGACCAAGTTGCGAGCAATACGAGGGTCACTCCAAAAGAAATGCACACTATCTTTCTAAAAATACAGTTTTCATTCTGCATGTGTGAAAGGTTTACAGTGTGTAGATACATCCTTCCCACTTGTTTTCAAACTTACTTCAACCTGTTCCTGTGAGTGGCGCCATCACAGCATGTCTTCAAGATTTCTGCTACACTTGACTCTTGTCAGAAGCAACGTGATGTCGTAAAATTCCTGTGCTGTGAAAACGAGACAGTGGGAAACATCCACAAGAGGTTGAACAAGGTGTATGGAGATGCTGCTGTCGATCGCAGTACAGTTAGTCGGTGGGCAAGCAGGTTACGTGATGAAAGTGGGCACTGCAATACTGAGGATTGTCCTCGCAGCGGCAGGCCTCGTACTGCACACACTCCAGACAATGTGCAGAGAGTTAACGAATTGGTGACTGCTGACAGACGCGTCACAGTGAACGAATTATCACGCTACGTTAGGATAGGGTAAGGAAGTGTTTGCAAAAGCAGAATGTTTTGCTGTTGCACGACAATGCACGCCCACATGTCAGTCAGAAAACCATGGAAGCGATCTCAAAACTCGGATGGACAACACTGAAACACCCGCCTTAGAGTCCTGTTCTGGCTCTATGTGACTATCATTTCTTCGGGAAACTGAAAGACTCTTTTCGTGGAACAAGGTTTGGGGTTTGATGACTCCCTTGTGCACGCTGCCAACAGTGGCTCCAACAGGTTGGTCCAGAATGTTACCGTGCGGGTGTACAGGCGCTGGTTCCAAGATGGCCTAAGGCAGTTGAGAGGGATGGAAATTATGTGGAGAAATGAAAATATTGTCCCTAAAGGATTTATCTACACACTGTAAAACTTTCAAACATGTACAATAAATGATGGATTTAAAAAAAAGTGCGCATTTCTTTTCGAGTGACTCTCGTACTTGAGGAGATCTTCGAGCCTTCCTCTAGCAATACCGTCTGGAACTCCCACTTTCCTGTGAACGACATTTTCAAACTTTGTATCCACGTGAACCCAAGGATGGTCTACCAGATTAAGTGCAGGGCTTTGTGGGAGAAGCAAAACCTTCTTGGAGAAATACACAATACCCAGTCCCCAGTTCGCAGAGCCGTATGTTTAGGGTCTTTGTCTTGTCGAAAGTAAGACACCAACAAGACCCGGTTCCTGTGCACTGCTAAGTATATGGCCTGTCCACACAGCGATATACTTGCGATGATCCGTGAAAATAATTTCCAAGTCATCAACAGCAGAAGGTGCCATGCATCTCCAAACAATTACCGAGAGGGGTGGCGCAGTGGTTAACACACTGGACTAGCATACGGGAGGACGACGATTCAAATCCGTGTCCGGCAGGCCTGATTTAGGTTTTCCGTGATTTCCTTAAATCATTTCAGGCAAATGCCGGGATAGTTCCTTTGAAAGGGCTCGGCCGTTTTCCTTTCCCACCTCTCCCTAATCTGACCTTGTGCTCCGTCTCTAATGACCTCGTTGTCGACGGGACATCTCCTTCTCCTTTACCAAACAGTTATGCTACCTCTCGCATGTCTTTACTGTAGATTGGAAATTTGACTAGAGCTCTCTATTTTCCTTCTGAACACTTTTCGCTTTTGCTCAGATCCAAACAAGTTCTTGTTGTGGTCTTCAGTCCAGAGACTGGTTTGCTGCAGCTCTCCATGCTACTCTATCCTGTGCAACCTTCATCATCTCCCAGTACCTACTGCAACCTATATCCTTCTGAATCTGTTTAGTGTGTTCATCTCTTGGTCTTCCTCTACGATTTTTACCCTCCGTGCTGCCCTCCAATACTAAATTGGTGATCCCTTGATGCCTCAGAATATGTCCTACCAACCGATCCCTTCTTCTAGTCAAGTTGTGCCACAAATTTCTCTTTTCCCCAACTCTATTGAATACCTCCTCATTAGTTATGTGATCTACCCATTTAATCTTCAGCATCTTCTGTAGCACCACATTTCGAAAGGCTCTATTATCTTTTTGTATAAACTATTTATTGTCCGCGTTTCACTTCCATACATGGCTACACTCCATACAAATACTTTCAGAAATGACTTCCAGACACTTAAATCTATATTCGATGTTAACAAATTTCTCTTCTTCAAAAACGCCTTCCTTGCTGTTGAAAGTCTACATTTTATATCCTCTCTACTTCGACCATCATCAATTATTTTGCTCCCCAAATAGCAAAACTCCTTTACTACTTTAAGTGTCTCATTTCCTAATCTAAAACCCTCAGCATAACCAGGTTTAATTCGACTACACTCCATTATCCTCGTTTGGCTTTTGTTGATGTTCATCTTATATCCGCCTTTCAAGACACAAGTCCTTTGCTGTCTCTGACAGAATTACAATGTCATTGGCGAACCTCAAAGTTTTAATTTCTTCTCCACGGATTTTAATTCCTATTCCAATTTTTTCTTTTGTTTCCTTCACTGCTTGCTCAATATACGGATTGAATAACATTGGGGAGAGGCTACAACCCTGATCCTCTGCTGCCTTCACTATTCCATCCCACAAAGCTACCCATTCTTTTTTACTGTATTTATTTCTCCCATTCTTGTCAATCGTTCCCTAATCCTCTCCCTGAAACTCTCTACCACCTCTGCTTCTGTTAGTTTATCCAGATCCCATCTCCTTAAATTTCCACCTTTTCGCAGTTTCTTCACTTTTAATCTATAGTTCATAGCCAATAGATTGTGGTCAGAGTCCACATCTGCCAATGGAAATGTCTTACAATTTAAAACCTGGTTCCTAAATCTCTGTCTTACCATTACATAATCTATCTGAAACCTGCCAGTATCTCCAGGCTTCTTCCAGGTATACAGCCTTCTTTGATGATTCTCGAACGAATTGTTAGCTATGATTAAGTTATGCTCTGTGCAAAATTCTACCAGCCGGCTTCCTCTTTCATTCCTTACCCCAATTCCATATTCACCTACTGAATTTCCTCCTCTTCCTACTCTTGAATTCCAGTCACCCATCACTTAAATTTTAGTCTCCCTTCACTATCTGAATAATTTCTTTTAACTCATCATACATTTCATCAATCTCTTCGTCATCTGTCGAGCTAATTCGCATATAAACTTGTACTACTGTAGTAGGTGTGGGCTTCGTATCTATCTTGGCCACAATAATGCGTCCACTATGCTGTTTGTAGTGGCTTACCCGCATTCCTACTTTTTTTATTCATTATTAAACCTACTCCTGCATTACACCTATTTGATTTTGTATTTATAACCCTGTAGTCACCTGACAAGAAGTCTTCTTCCTCCTGGCACAGAACTTCACTAATTCCCACTACATCTAACTTTAACCTATCCATTCCCCTTTTTAAATTTTCTAACATACCTGCCTGATTAAGGGATCTGACATTCCATGCTCCGACCCGTAGAACGCCAGTTTTCTTTCTCCTGACAACGACGTCCTCCTGAGTAGTCCCCTCCCGGAGATACGAATGGGGGACTATTTTACCTCCGGAATATTTTACCCAACCTCCAATCCCCCCCCCCCCTCCCGTGAACCATGGACCTTGCCGTTGGTGGGGAGGCTTGCGTGCCTAAGCGATACAACGGAGGGGAATCTGTTGAGAGGCCAGACAAACGCGTGGTTCCTGAAGAGGGGCAGTAGCCTTTTCAGTAGTTACAGGGGCAGCAGTCTGGATGATTGACTCATCTGGCCTTGTAACGCTAACCAAATCGGCCTTGCTGTGCTGGTACTGCGAACGACTGAAAACAAGGGGAAACTACAGCCGTAATTTTTCCCAAGGACATCCAGCTTTACTGTATGGTTAAATGATGATGGCGTCCTCTTGGGTAAAATATTCCGGAAGTAAAATAGTCCCCCATTCGGATCTCCGGGCGGGGACTACTAAGGAGGACGTCGTTATCAGAAGAAAGAAAACTGGCGTTCTACGGATCGGAGCGTGGAATGTCAGATCCCTTAATCGGGCAGGTAGCTTAGAAAATTTAAAAAGGTAAATGGATAGGTTAAAGTGAGATATAGTGGGAATTAGTGAAGTTCGGGCTAAGAAATGAAAGAGGAAGCTGTCTGGTAGAATTTTGAACAGAGCATAACTTAATCATAGCTAACACTTGCTTCGAGAATCATAAAAGAAGGCTGTATACATGGAAGAAGTCTGGACAGGTTTCAGATAGATTATATAATATAATGGTAAGACAGAGATTTAGGAACCAGGTTTTAAATTGTAAGACATTTTCAGGAGCAGATGTGGACTCTGACCACAATCTATTGATTATGAACTATAGATTAAAACTGAAGAAACTGCAAAAAGGTGGGAATTTGAGGAGATGGGACTTGGATAAACTGACTAAACCAGAGGTTGTACAGAGTTTCAGGGAGAGCATAAGGAAAGAATTGACAGGAATGGAGGAAAGAAGTACAGTAGAAGAAGAATGGGTAGCGTTGAGGGATGAAGTAGTGAAGGCAACAGAGGATCAAGTAGGTAAAAAGACAACGGCTAGTAGAACTCCTTGCGTAACAGAAGAAATATTGAATTTAATTGATGAAAGGAGAAAATATAAAAATGCAGTAAATGAAGCAGGCAAAAAGGAATACAAATGTCTCAAAAGTAAGATCGACAGGAAGCGCAAAATGGCTTATCAGGGATGGCTAGAGGACAAATGTAAGGATGTAGAGGTTTATCTCACTAGGGGTAAGATAGATACTGCCTACAGGAAAATTAAAGAGACCTTTGGAGAAAAGAGAATCACTTGTATGAACATCAAGAGCTCAGATGGAAACCCAGTTCTAAGCAAAGAAGGGAAAGCAGAAAGGTGGAAGGAGTATATAGAGGGTCTATACAAGGGCGATGTACCTGAGGACAATATTATGGAAATGGAAGAGGATGTAGATGAAGATGAAATGGGAGATATGATACTGCGTGAAGAATTTGACAGAGCACTGAAAGACCTGAGACGAAAGAACGCCCTGGGAGTAGACAACATTCCATTAGAACTACTGACAGCCTTGGGAGAGCCAGTCCTGGCAAAACTCTACCATCTGGTGAGCAAGATGTATGAGTCAGGTGAAATACCCTCAGACGTCAAAAAGAATATAATAATTTTATCCCAAAGAAAGCAGTTGTTGACAGATGTGAAAATTACCGAACAATCAGTTTAATAAGCCACAGCTGCAAAATACTAACACGAATTCTTTACAGACGAATGGAAAAAATAGTAGAAGCCGACCTCGGGGAAGATCAGATTGGATTCCGTAGAAATGTTGGAACACGTGAGGCAATACTGACCCTGCGTCTTATCTTAGATGAAAGATTAAGGAAAGGCAAACCTACGTTTCTAGCATTTGTAGACCTAGAGAAAGCTTTTGACAATCTTGACTGGAATACTCTCTTTCAAATTCCGAAGGTGGCAGGGGTAAAATACAAGGAGCGGAAGGCTATTTACACTTGTACAGAAACCAGATGGCAGTTATATGAGTCGATGGACATGAAAGGGAAGCAGTGGCTGGGAAGGGAGTGAGACAGGGTTGTAGCCTTTCTTCGATGTTATTCAATCTTTATATTTAGCAAGCAGTGAAGGAAGCAAAAGAAAAATTTGGAGTAGGTATTAAAATCCATGGAGAAGAAATAAAAACTTTGAGGTTCGCCGATGACATTGTAATTCTGTCAGAGACAGCAAAGGACTTGGAAGAGCAGTTGAACGGAATGGACTGTGTCTTGAAAGGAGGATATAAGATGAACATGAACAAAAGCAAAACGAGGATAATGGAATGTAGTCGAATTAAGTCGGGTGATGCTGAGGGAATTAGATTAGCAAATGAGACACTTAAAGTAGTAAAGGAGTTTTGATATTTGGGGAGCAAAATAACTGTAGATGGTCGAAGTAGAGAGGATATAATGTGTAGGCTGGCAATGGCAAGGAAAGCCTTTCTGAAGAAGAGAAATTTGTTTTATCGAGTGTATAGTTAAGTGTCAGGATGTCATTTCTGAAATTATTTGTATGGAATGTACGGAAGTCAAACATGGACGACAAATAGTTTGGACAGGAAGAGAATAGAAGCTTACGAAATTTGGTCGTACAGAAAAATGCTGAAGATTACATGGGTAGATCACATAACTGATGAGGAGGTATTGAATAGGATTGGGGAGAAGAGGTGTTTGTGGCACAACTTGACTAGAAGAAGGGACCGGTTGGTAGGACATGCTCTGAAGCATCAAGGGATCACCAATTTAGCATTGGAGGGGAGCGTGGAGGGTAAAAGTCGTAGAGGGATACCAAGAGATGAATACGCTAATCAGATGCAGAAGGATGTATGCTGCAGTAGGTACTGGGAGATGAAGAAGCTTGCACAGGAGTAGCGTGGAGAGCTGCATCAAACAAGTCTCAGGACTGAAGACCACAACAACAACACATTTTACCCAAGAGGACGCCATCATCATTTAACCATACAGTAAAGCTGCATGCTCCAGGGACAAATTATTGCTGCTGTTTCCCTTTGCTTTCAGCCGTTTGCAGTACCAGCACTGGAATGCCGCTTTGGTTAGGGTTACAAGGCCAAACAGCTACTGAAAAGGCTGTTCCTCCGTAAACATGTTAGTTTTTGAATCAGGTGTCACAGGATGCGGGTTGTGATGTTGTCCATGCGTCTGGGTAAGATTACTCATTAACATGGTCCATCGGGAGATAGAAGTGGTCGAAAATGATCGAAGGGTAGCGGTTGTAAGGGCAGAGGAAAAAAAGTGCCTAGGCAAGAGCGAAGGGAAAAATACCTCTGCGACAGTAGGACGGGTAGTAAGGGCAATAGCGGCTTGCTATCTGCGACAGAACATGCAAGGTGTGGTTGTGTTAGTGCGAGGTATCGTGCATCGTTACCTTTGTCGTTGTTGGAGCTCGTTGCGGCGCTTACTGCGGTTGCTGCGTCCCTGCAACAGTTCAAGGTCGTTGTAGATTTGTGGGCGGTCGGTCATAGATCGGCTCACAGACAGTGTAGGGGGTGTGTGTGGCTGGTCTGCGTGCTGTGTACAGTACGGTTTCCCTGCGGATGCCTGATTTTCGGCTGGTCGCACATCTGGGTTCCCAGTAATAACTGTGTTGCAGGGGCTCTCCAGTACTGTCGTGTTAGCGTTCTATCGACCATAGATGTTTAGTTCCTAGCCAGTAATGTCTTTGGTCTGTTATGCTTCCATCTACGGTTGTGGTCGTAGTTACCCAGAGAAAGAATAAACGGGTTGCGCGAGTGTCCCGTGTTATTGTACAGTCGTGTGGAGAGTTTTTGGAATACCTGCAAGTTGGTATCTAGCCGGTATTCCCGGTGAAGGTTCGCGATGCGTGTGTAGCGCGGAGCGTTGCTTATGATTTTGAGCACTTTGTTCTGTATGAGCTGCAGACGGCACAGGCGACTTGGCGCAGTTGTCCAGCCAGACACCGAGGTATTTGACCTTCTCGCGGAAACGTATTGGGCGTGTGTGTAGTGTTATTGGGTTGCAGTACTGATGTTTGCGCAGTTGCTTCGGTCTTCTAGTGAACAGAACGGCCTCGCACTTGTCGAAGTTTACTCTAACACGCCATTTCACCAGCCAAGGCTCCGCAGTCTGTAGTCGTGAGTTAATGTTAGACGGCTTCCAATCTCGCGCGAGGATGGCGGTGTCATCCGCGTAGATTGCTACCGTCGTGTTATGTGTAGCTGGGAGGTCGTTAATGTAGAGGTTAAACAGTAAGGGCCCTAGGATACTTCCTTGGGGTACTCCTGCCTGTATACCATGTCGTGTCGATTGTTTGCCCTGCACGTCGGTGTTGAAACTCCTGTCCGTGAGATATGAGAGTATGAGACGTACGAGCCCGTCGGGGAACCCTGCGTCGTTTAGTTTGCGTATGAGGCCGTTGTGCCATAGACGATCGAAAGGCTTCTCGATGTCCAGGAACACCGCACCAGTTGCCTTGTTTGTGTTGTATCCGTGTGTTATGTATTCAACGAGGCGGAGGAGTTGTTGTGTTGTTGAGTGGTGATTCCTGAAACCGAATTGCTCCGATCTCAGGGTGTCATTTGTGATGCAGTGCCTGGTGAGTCGTTTAAGTATTACCTTCTCAACGATCTTGCTGAGCGCGCTCAGCAGACTGATGGGTCGGTAATTTTGTGGGAGGGAGTGGTCTTTCCCCGGCTTCCTGAACATCAGGACCTTGGCCGTCTTCCAAAAGGTGGGGAAGTGTTGGTGCTTGAGTATGGCATTTGTTATGTGTGTTAAGTATTCTACAGCTTTGCCGTGAACTCCTGGAGGACACAGTTTTGAATGCCATCGTGACCAGGGGCCTTCCTAGCGGTGGTATGCATGATGGCCCATTTGATCTCTGCTGTACTAGCTTGTCGGATGTTGTTGCGCGCTGGTTGGGCCAAGATGCGTGTGACCTCCTGGTCCGTAGCAAGTGTGAACGCTGGGTCTGAGGGATACAGGTTCGGTGTGAATGACGCTGCGAGTGTGAGGGCCATCAGTTCCGCTTTTTCTTTCGCAGAATATGCTGGTCCGTCGGGCCCTTGTACCGTGGGGGTGTACAGTTTCTCCCTGGTGAAGTGTCGGGCCAGCTGCCACGTCCAGCCCTGCGAGTTTCTGGTCCCACTGTTGTGCTTTAAATGTTTGTACTTTTTCCCGGATTATATCCTGGAGCCTGTTAATGTGCTGTTTGAAGTGCTAGCGCCTGGTACGCTGCCAATGTCTCCTGAGGCGGTTCCTCATTGAGATTAGGCCCAGGATTTCCTGGGGCAGGGCTGCACTGTGTTGTTATGGCGTGCGGATTGGTATGGTGTCGGCTGTTGCGTCCTGGACGGCGCCGGTGAGGGTTTCAACTGCCTCGTCAATTTGGGCTGTCTCGTTAATCGCGTGGGTGGGTGGGATGTGACTGTCAAGCGTTTCCTTGAACTGGGTCCAATTCGTGCGTCTGTAGTCTAACATCCTGCGTTGTTCCATGTGCTGCAGTGTTTATTCAATGTACAGTACAATGGGTTGGTGGTTTGAGGGCAGATCGTTTTCAACGGCAACGTTGAGTGTCGTTGTTATGCCCTTGATGAGGGCCATGTCTAACACGTCTGGCTTGTGTCCCCTCCGGTAGGGAATGTGCGTCGGTTCGGTCGGCGCTAGTGTGATGTAGTTTCGTCCTAGTGCGTGTTCGTATAGTTTCTTGCCGTTGGAGTTTCGTATTCCTGAGTTCCAGTCCGGGTGTTTTGCGTTAAGATCTCCAGCGGCTATTACGCGCGGTGACATGTTGAGTATTGTGCTGATGTCGCGTGTTATGATGTTTTTAGGGCTGTTGTATACTGACACCAGTGTAGTGTAGGCTGCGTTGAACTTGGCCCTAACGGCGGTCGCCTCTAGTTTTTCAAGTTCAGGTAGTACTATGTTTGTGTGTTCTATGTCTTTGTGTATGATGATGGCTGTTCCGCCATGACCAGAGCCGTCCGGTCGGTCGGTGCGATAGACGCAATAGCCGGTGAAGTTTAGTTGGTTGCGTGGTTTGAGCTTAGTTTTGCTCAGTAGTGCGATAAGGAGACCCTTACGCTCCATGAGCGCGGCAAATTCCGCCCTTTTGTTGTTGAGCCCGTCTGCATTCCAGAACAGGATCCGTGTTAGTGTTCGGTTGTTTGCGTTGGGGGCGGGATGTGGCGTGTTATCCATGTATGGGTGTAAACAGTGTGGTGAATGCTGTTTTTATGGCGGCCCAGTACTGCCCAGGTTGAGCAGTCAAGAGCTGTGTGAAGAGTGTGGCGACGGCCGCCATGATCTTGTTAAAGATCTGAGCGGTCGTGTGATGGGGGAATATTGTTTCCCATAAACCCTCAAATGTTGTGTTGGTGTTGTGTGTGTCGGCCTGTGGCTCAGTTGTGGTGTTGGCGGCCGCTGGTGCGGGTGTTGGCGTTATGTGTGGGCTGGCGCTTGTGTTGCTGTTATGTGTAACATTTTGAGGTGCCTGTGTGTCAGATGTGGTGGGGGGTGGCGTGGTGTGTGTGCTGGTGTCGCTGGCTTGCTGACTGTGTGTCTGTGTGTCATTGTTATGTTGTCGCTGGGTGTTTTGTTGTGGTGCACGTGTGTTCCCGTTTCCGCGTGTACGCCTACGTCTTCTCTGGGTTTTAGGTTCTGGGGTTCCTTGTGTGTGTGTGTTTACCTGTGTGTCATGTGTAGGTTCGCAGGCAGTGGCTTCAGAGGGCGGGGTTGTGTTGTTTGTGGGGGCTGGTGTTGGTACCGGTGTGGTTACAGTGTCGTGTGTTGGCTGAGACGACTGTGTTGTTGTCGCAGCGGTTATTTTAGGTGCATGTGCTGGGCGCAGAGGTTCCGCGGCCTGCTCCGCTCCTCTAGGGCGTGTAACCGTGGCGAACGACACTCCGTTCCCGACAGGGTTAGGTGCGGGCCGTGGTCGTGTTATGACATTGGGTGGCTTTGACTGTTGATTTTTCCGCCTCTGCGGCTCTCTGTATACGTTGCAGCCCCTGTAGTTGGCCGCATGGCCTTGGCCACAGTTGGCGCAACGGCGTATGTTCTCTTGGATGAGTGTACATGCGTTGGATGCGTGTTTGCCAGCGCATCCGCGGCAACGGGGTGCCATGCCCCGGCGGTGGGTCGAATGACCGAACCGCTGGCAGTTGTTGCATTGTTGCGGGACCTGTGGCGGTTCGTATATCTCTACCCTTACGTCCATCCGCAGAAGGCTTCTTATCTGCAGAAGGCCGCGGGAGGCGGCCGTGTCGGCCATCTCGACCAGGTAGTGTGGTAGACGGTGGTGAGAGAGGAAGCCTGTCATCCTGGAAGCACTTTTGCAGTCGAATCCTAGGAAGTTGAGCGCCGCTTGTACTGTGTTGTTTGGAGTGCTGGGATCCACTCCCTTTACCACGTACTGCTGTGTCCGTTCTTCTGCGGTCCTGTACGTATAATGTTCGATCCCCTTTTCTTTGAGGCAGATAAGGAGATCTTTGTATTCGGTGCTAGTAGATACGTACAGTGAGGCCCTATCCCCAGAGTACTTCGTGTGTAGCGTGCAAGGTGAGTGCCTTTCCGGTACGGCTATCTGTAGCGTTGACGCACCCAAGCCTCCCCACCAACTGCAAATTCCATGGTTCATGAGGGGGGGGGGGTGCCAAACAAGCTAATTTTCGATTTATCAAAAAAATAGCACAGTATTCCAAAATTTAATCCATTTATCGATATAATGTTGAATGTCTGAATTAGATGTTAAGAAGGAAATGAGGAAGACGACACCAGATAAATGGTTAACACTGACTTTGGTCGCTGATGAGGTACCTATTTTTTTTATTTCTTTCGAGTCATCAGTCGTCTGACTGGTTTGATGCAGCCCGCCACGAATCCCTCTCCTGTTCCAACCTCCTCATCTGAGAGTAGCACTTGCAACCTGCGTCCTGGATTGTTTACTGGATGTATTGCAATCTCTGCCTCCCTCTACAGTTTTTGCCCTCTACAGCTGTCTCTATTGCCATGGGAGTTATTTCCTGATGTCTTAACAGATGTTCTAGCATTCTGTCACTTGCTTTTGTCGGTATATATGTTTTTGGATAGGGTCCGCCTTTAGCAAAACACAGTTTTGTTTTTTAACCCAAACATGTTTCACTGCAGTTGCAGCATCCTCAGTGGGCTTTTATTTTCCATCTGTTAAAGATAAAGAACGTTCTTTGTTGTTTTGTATACATGTAGCTATTAGTTTTTTTTAAATGTAATTATAGATATTTGAAAAAACACATAAATTATGAAAATCCATACCTTTTTACCACATGGTGTGGTTTTTCTGATGTCCTGTGTTTCTACAATGACCGACAGTTTGTCATCTGCAACCACTTATACCTTAAAGTAGATAAATTGTTTAAGCCAAAATTACGATTTGAAGAACTATGTTATTATTATGCCTGAAATTATTTAATTCTATGTGTTTGCGTGTGTTTGTGTGAGTGTCTATTTACATGGTGTTTCACTTACTCTTTTTTCGTCTTCATCTCTGTCAAACACTGAATATTGAGTTGCCACTGCCACTGTCACTGTCACTCACTGTTTCACTGTTTATCAGCTATAAAAACAAAACATGGCTGGCAGTGGAACAGCTGGAGGTGTAAAAACAAGATGGCTGACAGTGGAACAGTTGAAGGTGTTCCTGGCGGCTGTTTTGAACCTTTCAGAGGTGACTGAGATATTTTTACTTTATTATTATTTTTTTTGTGTGTGTTTGTGCGTGTGTGTGTGTGTGTGTGTGTGTGTGTGTGTGTGTGTGTGTGTAAAAGGGGGAGACAGAGGGAGAGAGAAAGGGAGGGAGAGAGAGATTTTAGGTTTCAGGATCTTTTTTTTTTCTGGTGGTTGGGGGAGGGGGGTGTTTTCCATACAAGGGGTCCGTTCGAAAAATTCTGGAACATTCGTAATTTCGCGCCAATGGTCTGTTGGAGCGAAATGCGGCTCGCATTCCTGAACACGCGTGTGTCTTCAGTGTGTAACTCTCGGATGTTTCATTGCTGTATGTCTGTCAGTTATTGTTCCGTGATTTATTGAGTTGAACGTTATGCCGCACAGATGGCGGATTTCCAGATGGCAGAGTTAAAGGAGCAACGTGTCTGCGTTAAATTTCCCATGAAACTAAAGAAAAGCTTTGCAGAGACGCATCAAATGTCGCAGGAAGTCCACGGTGATGAGTGCTTATGCCGTACTCGGTGTTACGAATGGTTTACACGTGGTTTAGAAATGGCCAGACAGTAGCTAAAGATAACTCTCTTTCAGGACGCCCTTCGACGTCCACCGACGACGCTCATGTCTGGAACGTGAACCAAACCGTGCGGCCCAATCGATGACTGACTGTCCGAGAGATTGCAGAAGAATGTAACATTTTAGTCTGTAATGGTTCTTTATTTACGTGACTATTACGGCACTCCAACCCCAGTTCCCTATACCAGTGATATCGTACTACTTTTCTGCGACGTAACAGACATATTTTTGTGACAATATTGACATTTGGTTTTATTACTGTATAGGTACTCCGATGTATCGATATATTACAGTGATATGGTTCTTGTGTTTCTATGAGACTGTCATAATCTTTGACTTCTTTGTAACCGTTTTGGCGCGAATGCGTACAGAGCAGTCTTTGTTTCACTTTGCAGAGTTAAGTTCTTATTTCGCTTTGTAAAAGAGCAGTCAAGTCTTGTGTTTGGTTAAAGTGGAAATTAAATATATGAAGATTGATACAAAACTGTTTTCTTGGTGATGTGACAATTAAGAAGAGGTATGTGTGAATTTACAAGAAGTTTAATAAAAATGTGGATCGTGAACACCAAGTCAAAAATTATTTCTACCATACCATCGTGCTGATCTGGGACTGTTTGATCACTAAGAATTTCCTGAAAAACGCATTTGTTAGGTCTTCAAATATTGCTAAAATACAAATCTGAACCTTCTAGCAGTCAAAGTGGAATCGCCCTAGAATCAACAAGATGAACCATAACTACTTCGACGAAATCTACGTGGGAATCCATTTAAGATAAGTAACAAAATTAATGACTTTTTTACAGTGACTTCATTTTTTTCCATTCTGACGATACCATCCACAGTCAATAACTTTGTTGTTGCCCGGTAAAGCGAACATATGCTGCGTGGGCAACATTATTAATCTGATTTCTAACCTACTTTGCAAGTGATGGTATTGTTAGAAGTTGGATCATGTCATGAAATCCTGACACAACGCCTTGGAATGCACCGTGTTGCCGCCAAGTACATCCCACCCACCTGCACGTTCAGCCCTGGTGGTGCTTGAATTTTGCGCAAAAAACGAAATAGCTGTGCTGCCTCGCCCTCCGTAATCTCCAGCCCTGGCTCCTGCGGACTTTATTTTATTTCCAAAGTTGAAAACCCCGTTATAACGATGAAGATTGCAACGATATCAGGAGGCGTACCAAGAATGCTTCAGAAAGTGGAATCGGCGTTGAGGGCATTTTATCAATTTTGGAGGAGAGTATACCGTGGTAGACCATGCACAATAAGTAAAAGGTAAGCGTAGAAATATTTTGTGGGTAAAGTTGGGGAATTCCTTGAACACACTTTGTAAGTGAAATGCACTTAAGTGGTGTTTATGAAATGAGTGGAGCCCTGAGTTACATCATGATGGCTAAAAGAGCCACACGAAAATTGAAATGCTATCTGACATTAAAATCAAAGTAAAAGATTGGGCTACCACCATCTCTAAACACACGACAAACAAGAGGTTGGAAAATTAATTTAGTCAAAAGAAAAAAACTCATAAAAGAACATTCATTGTAACGTCACTGCTTAAAAAATGGGACGTAATTATTACTACGATCCAGAGATTGTTGACATGGGTCAAGTATTAAAGTAATAAGTGTATGAACACTGAATAAGAGCAGCTTGCAGAACATTCCTGAGGTTGGAAAATTAATTTAGTCAAAAGGAAAAAACTCATAAAAGAACATTCATTGTAACGTCACTGCTTAAAAAATGGGACGTAATTATTACTACGATCCAGAGATTGTTGACATGGGTCAAGTATTAAAGTAAAAAGTGTATGAACACTGAATAAGAGCAGCTTGCAGAACATTCCTGAGAAAAAGATCTGTTGCAAATAAAAGGGAGCACTAATTATTGGGGCTGTGCGCGTGGGAACATTATGGATGGGCTAACAAGGAAACTACAAAGTAAATGGCGTAGGTAGAGGGGACGTAAGATCGTACACTGGGTAAGACTTGGAACAAAATTATTTATTTCTTAAGACATTGATATAAGACATCTATATAACTGCTCTTGCCTGGTAACTACGTACGAGTGGTTGTGAAACGCTACGCTATTCACAACAGAATCTCTTAATTTAGAATTAGAGGGGGGCGGGAAAGGTTTAAACTCGCATTCAGACCCACATTCGGTCAAAGAACAGTAAGGACGGCCCCAACACCAACATGCAACGAAGTTTGGAGGTTTGTTCCACTGTGTTGAGAAATGATTAAATAAAAGAGTAAATCTGGATATCACGCTTGCATTTAAACTTGAACCTCAACGTGGGCCACACATACACGCTTAAGTGCTTAACATGCAATCACAAACCACAAATACAATTGAATAATCCGGGCAGGATATATTTAATATTCCAAAATCTGAGCAATATATAAACTCTAGGACAGAGACAGGGGCCACAGGAAAATTAGGCTCACAGTTAACTCGTGTGGCCACGTGGTTCGCGGATACACAATTTCTAGGTCAGTGGCCAAATTTTACCAACATTAAACCAAGCAGCCGCGAATAATGAAAATTTTACAGAGGACACATTTGAATATCCAAAGGGTAATGGCAGAGGGGCAGCAAACTCTAATATTGATCCACGTGGATGGTTTCCAATGGTCATACAATAATGAAGCAAAGAAAATTCACAAAGAGGCAAAAATTACCAAGATTTGGAAAAGATTAGAATGTATACACACGCAGTAGCAGGCACACAAACATTCACAACGAAACGAGGGCGCACTCCCTACGTGCGATCTCTTCAACATATGCAACACCTTTGTCTATGTTCTTCTTACGGACCAAAGTCTGCATTGAGAATTAAACTGAAAGTCTGCAAAAGCCTTGCATTCCTTGCTGCGACCCAGCAAAACAATCTCTATAAGGCAAAAAGCGAGGCCAAAAGCTGCACAAGGTGCAAGCTCAGTGAGACTGAATTACAAAAAGCTCCCCTCTCTCTATGAGACAAAGCGCCACTCGGTTAAGTCAACTCACCCTTCTTCGAAGAG
The DNA here is from genome assembly GCF_023897955.1 of Schistocerca gregaria. NCBI lineage: Eukaryota > Metazoa > Arthropoda > Insecta > Orthoptera > Acrididae > Schistocerca > Schistocerca gregaria. The sequence goes on along the minus strand of NC_064920.1, from coordinate 1,203,176,571 downwards.
ACCTTGGCTGCAGACCCTCTGAGAGCTGAAAGTAGACTGCCCATCGCACACTAAAACTTCTCCCACATAACCCCGTGGCCAGAAAAATCCAGAGATGAGCTTTCCGCCACATACCTAACACCGGCAACTTTCACACAAAGGAAACCTGAAAACTACAAGGGTTGGTCAGTCCGTAAGCCTAATGCTGATTCTCTGCAGCAGACTAAACCACTGTACAACAAATAAAACACACCCACATTCATTCACTCACGCATGTCAGAGCTTGCAATAGGAGAACAAGGGATAAACATTTTATGGAATCATGGTCGTGAGCTGGGTTACCTCTAAAAACATGAAAGGCTTATAATGGCGTTATAAATGCATTTGCAAACAGAAGCAACATAACAGCCGTATGATGCTTGCAAATCGTAGAAAGAAATAGGCTACGGCTAGATTGAACCATAGCTGTCTTCTCTGGAAGGAAAATTAGCAACGAAAACACCCGAATTGTTCTTCAGGATGCAAAGTGCCCTGGAAAGCAAATAAAATGATAATGAAAGGGGACTGTAGGACCCTTTCAACCTCATATTCTTTTTCTCGCCGATTCTGGTCAGCTCCTCCTCTTTCCTTACCTTATTAGTCCACCTAATTTTCAACATTCATCTGTACCACCTCATCTCAAACGATTCTCTTCTGCTCCAGTTTTTCCACAGTCCATGTTGCACTGTCATACAATGCTGTTCTCCAAACCTACATCCTTACAAATTTCATCGTCAAATTAAGGCCTATGTTTCGCACTATTATACTTTTACTAGCCGGGAATACCCTTCTTGTCAGTGCTAGTCTGCTTGTGACGACCTCCTAGCTCCGTCCGTCAGGGCTTACTTTACTGCCTAGGTAGCAGAATTCCTTAACATCATCTACTTCATGACTACCAACCATAATGTTAATTTTCTCTCTTTTCTCATTTCTGCTACTTGCAATTAATTTCATCTTTCTTCGTCTTATTGCCAATCAATATTCTGTGCTAATTAGACTGTTAATTCCATTCAGCAGATCCTGTAATTCTTTTTCGCTTTCACTGTGGACATAAATGTCATAATCGAATCGTATCACTGATATCCTTTCATCTAGAATTTTAATTTCAATCTAAAACTTCTCTTTTATTTCCTTTCATTCTTTATTCGACGTATTGATTGAACGTCAGGGGCGGAAGGCTACATCCCTGTCTTGCACACGTTTTAATCCGAGCACAGTGTTCTTCATCTTACACTCTTATTATTCCCTCTTGTTTATTGTACATGTTGTATATTATCCGTCTCCCTCTACAGCTTACCCCTACTTTCCCCAGAATTTCGAACATTTTACACCATTTACACTGTCGAACGCTTAAATTTCCAGGTCGACAAATCCTACGAAAGTGTCTTGATTTTCCTTTTAGTCTTGCTTCCATTGTCAACTGTAACTTTAGAGGTGCCTTTACCTTTCCTATACCTAAATGATCGTCATCGAACAAATCCTCAATTTTATTTTCCATTCTTATGTATATTACTCTTGTCATCAACTTGGATGCATGAGCTGTTAAGCTGACTGAGCGATAATTCTCGCACTTGTCAGCTCTTGCAGTCTTCAGAATTGTGTGGATGATATTTTTGCGAAAGTCGGATGACATATCGCCCGACTCATACATTCTACACACCAACATGAATAGTCTTTTTTTTGCCACGTTACCCAGTGATTTTAGAAATTCCGATGGAATGTTATCTACACCTTCTGCCTTATATGGTCTTAAGTCTTCCAAAGCACTTTTAAATTCTGATCCTTATACAGGATCCCCTATTTCTTCTAAATCGACTCCTGTTACTTCTTATTCCACACCAGACAAATCTTCCCCTTCATAGAGGCCTTCAATGTACTCTTTTCACTTATCCGCCCTCTCCTATGCGTTTAACAGTGGAATTCCCGATGCACTCTTAATGTTACCACCGTTGCTTGTAATGTCACCGACAGCTGTTTGACTTTTATATATGATGAATTAGTCCTTCCGACACTGCTGCGTTTTTCATGCTGCCATTTCGTCTCAACTTCCCAGCACTCCTATTTATTTCACTCCTAAGCCACATGCATTTCTGTCTTCCTGAGTTTCCGTGAGCATTTTTGTACTTCCTTCTTCCATCTATCAACGGTAGTCTTTCTTCTGTTATCTTGTTTGTACCTATGTTTTACTTTCCAACTTTGTGATTGCCGTTTTTAGAATGTTCAAACACTACGTTGTACCATTAAGAGCAAAGTTTGTATGTACCGAGACTGGCGAACTGTGGCGCCGCACGCCGGTAAAATTTCCCAGAGAAACCTCGTGGTTGTACGTTGAGGTAAATCCGTGGAACTTACTTATGTTTTCTTCTTGCTTAGAAGGGGGTACCCAACAAAAAAGAACGGAATAACATTGCCGTGGCGGAGTTTGTGTAGCACACACATCTGCCGCTAGCCGTGTGTATCGCAACTCATTGCCAGTTCCGTGCCGCCTGCGTTGTCGGCCTGCCTTGTTCTATTCGTCTGCAGTGACTGTTTTTGCTAAGCCGTTTTTATAATTGCAAGTTTAAGTGAACAACATGCAGCTGTGAAATCTTGTTTTCTACTCGGTAAAAATGCTGCTCAAACTTTTAATGTCGAAAACAGCTTAGAAGATGACGCGAAAAACTCGAGTGTACGAGTGGTTTGCTTGATTTAAAAAAATGGCGACATTTCGATTGATGACAAACCTCGCTCTGCACGTTCATCAACTGTCCGAATTGACGAAACTATTGAAATAATTCGAGAGCTGGTGCTCGCAGACTGTCGACATACTGTTGATGAGCTGTCAGAGATTAGTGGGCTATCTTGGAGTCGTTCAGCGAATTTTAACGGAATATTTGGGAATGAAAAGGGCTGCTGCCAAGTTTGCTCCTCGGGTTGTGGCTGACAGTTAAAAGGAACGTCGAGTTGAAACATGTCGTGCTTTGAAACAACAGCTTGGAACTGATCCAGCTTTTCTGTCAAAGATGAGTCATGGTGCAATGGATGCGACCCAGAAACAAAGCAACAGACAAGCCAATGGAAGACGTCATCGTGACCCAGTCCAAAAAAAAGTCCAACATCAAAACAACGCTGGGTTTGCTTTCTTGATGCTAAGGGCGCAGTTCATTCAGAGTTTCTTCTCCCAGGTCAGACCGTCAATCAAAGCTTTTACTTGGAAGTTTTAAGAAGACTGCGCAACAGTGTTCGTGAAAAAAGAACCGATTTGTGGCCGACATGAGACTGGTTCTTCCACCACGACAACGTACTTGCACAGACAGCCATCTCTGTTAGACAGTTTGTAGCTAAAAATGGCGTGGTTCCGCTGCCCCAGGCACCTTACTAGTTTTCTACTGCGACGTTTTCTTACTTCCACACATGAAAAGGGACATGAAAGGATACCGGTCTGACAACAATGAAGAAGTCGAGAATAAACGAGGGAGGAGCTGTCAGACATTTCTTAAGATGCCTAAAACAATTGTTTCGAACAGTGGAGGCAAAGGTGGGACAAATGTATTACTTGTGATGGGGAGTTTTTTAAGGGCACAAGGTTCTCTGTAAACAATTTGAAAATATATAGCTTTTAAAAACTAATTCTGCTTTTTTGAGTACCTCCTCGTTGCTTGCAGGGATTGAGGGAGAGTGGTAAGTACGGGGAAGTTCGACCGTATCTTACAGAAGCAGAGGAAATGTTAGTGGACTGCAGATATAATAAATAAAGACAGCAGCTTTAGTAGGGAAATGAATCACCCACATCCTCTTTTCTTTCTACGACTTTGTACTCAAGTTTATTTCTCTTGTACAGACCCAGTGTATATTCCCTCCACGTTTCAGCTTTCCCTTCTTTACTTAGTACGGGCTCACCATTTGAGCTCCTGGTTTTCGTAAAGCAGTTTCTCTTTCCTCCAAAGGTCTGTTTAATTTTCTGATAGCGGCATCTACCTGTCTTTTTGTTAAGCATGCTTCTACAGCCTTAGATTTGTTCTCTAGCCATTCCCGCTTAGCCATTTTGCACTTTCCGTCTGTCTCATTTTCTGAGGGCTCTTATTCCTTGCTACCTGATTCACTTGCTACAGAAAGCACACAAAAAGCAATACCTAATATTTGCATTTGCCGCACACTTTCAACGTTGTAAACAAGCGATGTGCCTAATTCCATGGCGGACACTGTGGTCCAGGGTAGCTCGTACGACAACTAGCATCTTCTCTCTCTGTTCCACTCCCAAACAGAACGAGGGAAAAATGACTTCCTATATGCCTCTGTACGAGCCCTCTTATCTTATCTCTTATCTTATCTTTGTAGTCTTTCCGCGAAATGAAAGTTGGCGGCAGTAAAATTGTACTGCAGTCAACCTCAAATGCTGGTTCTCTAAATTTCCTCAGTACCGATTCACGAAAAGAACGCCTCCTTTCCTCTAGAGACTCCCACCCGAGTTCCTGAAGCATTTCCGTAACACTCGCGTGATTATCAAACCAACCAGTAACAAATCTAGCAGCCCGCCTCTGAATTGCTTCTATGTCCTCCTTCAATCCGACTTGATAGGGATCCCAAACGCTCGAGCAGTACTCAAGAATAGGTCGTATTACTGTTTTATAAGCGGTCTCCTTTACAGATGAACCACATCTTCCCAAAATTCTACCAATGAACCGAAGACGACTATCCGCCTTCCCCACAACTGCCATTATATGCTTGTCCCACTTCATATCGCATATCTCTGAAGAGCCACTTTGCTCGATGTACTACTTTCCGTACTGTATGATGTTATTGTCAATGTTTGTGTAACACAATAAATAATTACGATGACTTATTCTCAGTATCAATGGTAAATGGAGTTATAAATGCAGAATACTCAATTCTACTAACACGTAATGATGTTCTCTGATATGAAAGGTTGCAAATTAGAATGTGCAACACCATTAAAGCCACCTTAATTGAGCTTTGCTGTTTTCAATAAAAAGAAATGTACTTTTCCTAGTCGCCTTGGCCCCACACACTTTATTTTTCTGAGGGCCTGTCGTCATTAGAATGTTATGTTTCACGTACGTTTCGTCGTTTGCAGAAGCGCACTGCACCTCTGCAACACGAAGCTGAAATGCTGCGTTAAAGTGCACCAGAATCTTGACGGTTACGTGAAAGGCTTTGATTGTTGTGCGAGTAATGTTAATTTCTTTTCAACTGCGAGTGTAAGCAGTCTAGCTTGCTTGTGTTTAACGTATTGGACATGAAATGTGACAAAGCTAAATGTCGCGCACATTAAAATCCGACCAGCTTCATTGTTCTGTTAATGAGAAGAGACTCAGGGCATTCTCTGAGCTTTGCATTGAAATCTCGTTATAGAACTGATTAAAATTCTTTGAATGCTATTTTCTATTTACATATGTATTACAATTATTTTTTACCCAGTGAAATGCGTGAGACGTGATCCGTGCTGACTGGTCCAGGCTAACATAAAAACAGTTTCTGCAAGAAATATTAATTTACTTTCAAGTGAAACACTTAAGCAGATAATTCTCAGTGAGTGAGTTTTTATTTTTAAGCCGTATGGCGTAATGAAAAACTTAAAATTATGTTCTCGCCCGTAATGGCGTCTCTGAAACAAAATAACCTCAGTATATGAAAACAGCAAATTATTCAGTAATAATTATGGGATGCCTTTCCCTACACTATTGAAAGGAAAACACAATTTTACACATTTATAGAATTAATTATTATTATCATAAGAATGCTTTTTTCTTACAGTATTAGTAACAAACACATACCATTCTCATCACGAATCGTCAATGACGTCCTTCTACAATCAAGAACAAAACGAAGAGTAGTTAGAGGACTGTCTATTCATTTTTATCTTTGTTCACAGATTAGCCCTAAAATACAAAGTTTTCGTATTAATATTAATTTTTATTGTTATTTTTCTATATTATTTTTGAAGATTTCGCTGCAATAATCACGACATCGTCTTTATGGCTTTTATCAATATTTTCGTTATTACCATTGTTATTTATATCGCCGAACTAGTTTCGTAAACGCCATGGAGGTGGTACATCGGCCAATGCCGGAGAGAAACGCTGAAATAATACGGTCTTTAAAACCTCAATGAAAGACGTCTAATGTCTTGGTAAAGCCTGCTTACAAAATGCCAGGAAATGGCTTTCCGTGTAGACTCTGTAATTAAAGAGGCTGTAATACAAGTATTATAGTAACAGCACTCCAAAAGACATAAAACCACTCTTCCTTCCCATGGTTCATTTTGTTGAATGCAGCGACAAGAAATCCCAAAGGTCTTATAAAAATTATCCTCTTCAATGGTGTCTACAGTAATAGGCAGAGTGTACCTGTGTATGTGCTCATTGTGGCACATGCCTTACTGCAGGGACACCGCTGTAGCAGAAGCAATGCCGAAAAATTTTAGCGCACATCCTTTTATTGCAACCTGTCTCGCACATACTGAAATTAGTCGGTAATAGGACTGTTGGTAAAATAGCGATATACTTGAATGTTTTTCCGAAAAATATCGGTAGTTATATCGGCGGTATTTTTCCCTGTGTATCGATAAATCGACACCAAAACGGCTATATCGATTGCCGATATTTTTATTTTATATTACATTTTTTTACTCTTTTCGGAAAAAATTTGAAGTCATTCTTTTGAAACTGTGGTAGGACATAATTTTACTTTCACTGTGTGAAGGATACCTACTTCTTTTTGAGCTTTCATGACGTCCAATCTTTCTTTTTGCTTTGTGAAGCAAGTACATGTGGCACAAAAGAAGACCAGAGATTGCACTGGGGGTGGCGATGTGAATGGAATAACAAGATTTCCGACGTGAAGAAAATGCGCACCAGTTGCGTTGAAAAACAACTTTAACACAACTAGGGCGATTTTCCTACACATCCAAATACTTCAAAAACAGTTGCTGAAAGTGAAGAGCGGTGAAGTATGAGGGGAAATGCTGACGTAGTCAACGTTCGACGCTACCAACAGAAACTACAACGTTTAGCTTCACCATGAAATATTGACTCTGCAACTGCTAATTCACTGGCGTTTGCAGAAATGAAAAAAAAAATCGTTTCATCTCAGTGAGACTGTTGTGGGTTCGTTACGTTATACTACACCACTATTGTTGTATAATTAGAATGTGAAGTATGTGAGTACCTGGTGAATGAAACTTAACTCCGTAATTAAGACACGGACTAGCCATAATTAATTCTGCGAGGGAGGGAGGGTCTCTCGTTTATGGAAGCAAAACCTGTGAAACCAAATGTGTGTGTATGTGTGTGTGTGTGTGTGTGTGTGTGTGTGTGTGTGTCGACCACATTATTGGATGTTCGAGGATTGGAACACAAAAAGTGGCAACTACTTTTCACAACTGATACGAAAGAGTTGCATGTTTGCACCTGTTACTGTCCTTCAAAGTAGTCACCAGCGTTGTGTAGAACCCGTTGTCAGCGATGTGGAAAGCGTAGTATACCGTTAGCAGAGCCTGTTCTGTTGATGGTGCGAATGGAGCGGTCTACTGCCTGTCGAATCTCTGGAACAGTTCTGAAGCGAATGCCACGAAATGATTCCTTCATCTTCTGAATCAAATGAAAGTCACAAGGACTAAGTCCGGGGAGTACGGTGGATGGCATAGTACTGCCCAGTCCCATCGACTGAACAGAGCCGCCACAGCTTGCGCTCGCGCATTGTCAGGCAAAATGATTGGTGGGTTGCGCAGAAAGTGTCGCCGCTTCTTTCGCAAAGCTGGTAGCAGATGATACTCCAAAAACGAACAGTAATACTGTGCATTGACAGTCTGCCGTGCAGGAACGTAATGCGTTAGGAGAACATCATCACAGTCGTACACGAGAATCACCATAACTTTATACCGCTCCATTCGCACCATCAACAGAACAGGCTCTGCTAACGGTATACTACGCCTTCCACATCGCTGAAAACGGGTTCTACACAGCGCTGGTAACCACTTTGAAGGACAGTAACAGGTGCAAACGGGCAAATATTTTGTATCGGTTGTGAATAAATAGTTGCCACTGTTTAAGTTCCAGCCGTCGTAGATAGTTTAGTATCCACCCACATCAACAGCCAATTTTTCGCCGTGGTCATTGCCATTGAGGAACTACAAGCTGGTTTACGACCAAGTAGGTCACAATAGAACCAGCGAATGTGGTTTCTTGTATTTAGGGAACTGGAGTCAGTAACAGGATGGACAACAAAAGAAGTAAGCGAAACTGGCATGGAGTAATTTGGGCAAAGTAATTGCGTTCTAAAAGGCAAGATTAAAATCAGTGTGTACGACTTATTTTCACTTACAGGAGTGAAAGGCGTTCCAAACTCAAGATTACAAAACAAGCAATGAAGAGGTTCATGTTGGTAAATGCTAGAAGAGACAGGAAAACAAAAAAAATGGATTAGGTTCAAATGGTTCAAATGGCTCTGAGCACTATGGGACTCAACTTCTAAGGTCATTAGTCCCCTAGAACTAAGAACTACTTAAACCTAACTAACTTAAGGACATCACACACATCCATGCCCGATGCAGGATTCGAACCTGCGACCGTAGCGGTCTCGCGGTTCCAGACTGCAGCGCCTAGAACAGCACGAATGGATTAGGAATTAGAGTGGTGTGGAAGACGCAATGATTATCGTAATAAAATTGCATTGGAGGTCAGTTGGGCATGTAGGCAGGCAAATGTATGGTAGATGGTGCAATGGATTTCTCAACTGCATTCCAAGAGATACAGAGAAGGGGAGGTGACGACATAACGGAAGGTGCGTAAATAACAGAAGAGAAGAGGAGCAACATGGGTATGTTGCTTGGAAAAGTCTAGAAGCGGCCTTTATTCAGTAGTAGACGCAGAATAATAATACTGATGGTGACTCTGATGAGAAATAATTCAGAGCACTTTAAGCAGAACACATCTTCACTCGAGGAAATTAGGTGAAGATAAAATATGGTACTACTGTAAGGAAATATCAAGGCAAAAGAATTAGCTGTATAGAAAAACACACTGCACTCGAATGTTCTCAGTGAATCCTCGCGGTGCTCTGCCACAAATTAGGATATTCTGTAAGCAGGTAGCACTAATTTGAATCGTTCTGATAACTCCAAGGACATAAGAGCAGAGCGACGTTTCTCACGTTCCTGAGGCGGCTGACGTCATCCGCCGTCGTGGATAACCCCAGTTTTCCCGACACTTCAAGATAAATCTCTAACTCTTTATCTTGGCTTCATCTTAGTTTTAAAGGTTACTTTTCTCTCTCCACCAAGTGCCTGACAAGTATCCACGCTTTTATTAATAATTTCTCATCTGTCACAGATAACTCTGGGTGTTATACAATACTTTTCCGACTTCTGTTTTGAATTGCTATATTCGTAACTACCCATTTTCACCCGTTTCTGCATAGAAATTGCTTCTAGACATCACAACATTTCTACTACTATGCTTCTCAGTCTGTTTTGCCTGTTCCTGGGTACCACTTTGTGAGTTAACGAGCATTTCGCTCTCGTTTAAGTATATGGCCGAAAGAGACAAGGTTCCTGGAATTGTGAAACGAATCCTGTGGTCCAGGACCATGTACCACAAAGAGCGCGAAGTCGCCACGAGATGGAGATATTCACAGGTGTCTATTTTGCTGAATGAGGCGTGGTTGATCAGGCCTAAGCGCTGTAGTGTGCGAGTGAGACAGACGAGAACCTAGATCATAGGGAAACCCCGAATGAGCTCTCTGTGCCCAGGGAGGCGTAGCAGTGTTAAATATGGTGGACCTAAGATCGGCCATGAAGAGAAACATTTATGACAACTCTTTAATTGTGTAGTAATTCAGGGAATGAAGCCACAGTAATTTAAATCTATCATCGTTCTTAAATTCTCATGGTGATCCCAATAAAACTTGAATATTGTTCATTTCTATAATAGTTTAGGATTTAGTGTTAAAGTGAAATTAATATCTTTTGTAACAAAGACCTGAATGCCAAAATCTGAACGCTTTAGTTGATCTTAACGATCGACATTTCATATAGAAGCACATGATTAAAATGACAAAAGTCGTAAATATCAATTCTGTAACTTCATTTCTTTAAAAGATATAGTAAATTCAAATTATCAATATTTTCTGTTAAGTATGAGATCATCATTTCCTCCACACAAAATAAATTGAACGATGACAGCATGACACCTCATTGAATCATTAGGTAATAGAATATTTGATGTAAAGTTTAGTGCATAATAGTTTTGTTGTTTATTTATTTATCAGAAAGCACATTGGTGCGAGGCTACTGCTGGTGACATTCAAATTTAAGAAGGAAATTGTATTGGTTTATGTAAAAGAACTTAACTTTTATTGTGTGATGGGCATTATTGTTACTTTATTTAAAACGTGTAAGTGGTCAAGCTTTTATTCTTTAAATTGCAGGGTTGCCAAGTGAAAGCATCGCCAAGTGAAGTATCATTGATAACATTGTTCTAAATTAATTATTCAGCAAACATGCATCTGACTGCGTCTGTGAACCTGTTTCTTGCACTCTTCCGTTTTGCCAGGAATGCAACATGTATTTGACTCAGCAATAAAATTTAAGTGAATAATGCCGTTTGTGCAATGCCATTAAGATAGTATTTGAAAATAAACTTTTGGCCCTGATGTTTTCTTGGTTCTTTTATTGGTGGGTAACTTTACTCTATTACTCATTTTCATATTCACTTTAAGCAAAGGGTTTGGATTATGACTCAGGCTGTTAGAAACACAACGTTGATCTCAATATATATATTGTTAAAATTTTAAGTCATACTCAAAAGCTACCGTAGCACGAAGCAATCTTACAAAAATTTTACCAAACGCTCACTGTGTCAAATCTTGGACATAAAAATCCTAACTGTGAATATTATCTAACAAAACTAATTTGAAATCATTATATACCCTCTCTCACTTACGTGCTAAGGTTTGGCCTGGGGCAGCGAGCGCGACCTAGCTTACAGCTGTCTGCACACGTCTGCTTCCTCCGGGCACCTAGCTGCGACTCCTCGTTTTTTTATTTAACCATCAAAGAACCTCCTACCGACTATATTCTGGATCTACCCTGGTCAGACCTTAGCACATACCTTTCAAATGTAAAATAAGCAGAAAGCCATTGTCTATGCTCCATGAGTAAAGACGATCGAGACATCGCTAAACGCGTGGATCAAGGACACAAATCAGTGGAAAATTGCAATAGATCGCAAAATCGTAAACAAAAATTGAATCGGTGATGACTGACTGGAGAGAGGCCAGGGTAGGGCTAGCGGCAATAGCAAAGAGGACAACGCTTGGTATGGAACCCTTGCGACGGGTCAGGCTCTTGTTGCGCAGTTTCCTTTCCCTGAAAGAAAATCCACCTACCTCGTTTCTTAGGTAGTTGCTGCACTCGCCTCTCCTGATAGCAGCTACTGGAAAAATTGCAGAAAAGCAGTGTTGAAGAAACTGCAATTTAATAGCCGCTCACCGGAGGCCGCGATACATGTTTGCTGAAATACAATCTATGAGCAATCTTCCTAAATAAATTGAGTTATTGAAATGGTAGTAATTGTTTACTCAAACGAGAACGCGAAGTTGGTAATTCTATTTAAGCTCTTTATTGTCTTTAAGCCTGATCATCAGCCCGCTAATCTACGTTTGAAGAAAGTTCAGTTCACAATTCTATCCACACTCAAACCCCGCCAGAATTAGCTTTCAAAGTTACGGAATTTACTTAACTGCAACACAGACGATTTTCTAACATACACGTTTGCAGTCGATGTTCAATAATAGTTCGTTTTTTAACGTTAATGCTCGCCATAAGCACTTAGTAAAAGTTTACGAAGTACCGCCACGCTTTTAATTATTAAAGTTACTCGCGTCTTTCGCGGAACGAAAAGTCACAACTCGCTCAAACTCACACTACGCGTTACTGGACTCTTCCAGTCTCAAATCGCACAGTACCGAACCGATGAAGCCGTTTTATGACTTCATTTTACACATTATTCGCGAGGACACATCAAGCATGTCTCTTCTCGATCACAGTTCCTTCGCCACTCCTCATCCACTCGCGACTCACTCTCCTAGTCTGCTAACCGTCCTCGCATCTCATTGGCTCACACATCACACAGCCAATCAGAATTAACTCTTTGGGTGCGCCTCGCGCCAAAATCTAGCACGCACCAGTCATGACTTCTGAATCATTTACGTCATGATTTCTTGTTACACAAAATTTACTGTATAATTTAACAAACCGAAAGGAAAACTAGACTTTACTTTATTTCCAGAAATTATTTAAATACTCGCGAACGTTCTGGCTGCTTGTACAATACCATACACTCTTGGACATCCGACATTCACTAAGATGGGGAACCACTGGCGACTCTGTTCCCACGGTTACATCGTCTGAACACTTGCGAGTTCCAACCTAGATTTTATACACTTGCAAAGAATGGCGAATGTCCCTCTTTCATTCACTCAGGCACACTCATTCACTCTCACCTACTCATATAAAATAACTGTTCACAAAAATTCAAAACATTTATGGTTTTAACAAAGTTATAGGTGAATTTCTAAAAGTAAAATTCTCAAAATAAATACAAAAGCACGGAAGGTGATTTTGTTTCATAGTTGGATGGTCACTGAAGGTGATCTATACATAATGGTATTTATTTAGACTCGAAAATTGTAGAAATTTGCGTTTTCTGTAAGATTTTTCTAATTTCCAAAATATGCAGGTTTCAAAGCTCAAATTTGGATGACTTATTTTTATTCATAACAGAAACTAGTATATTAACTTTTAATTTCCTCAGGTTCCTCAGTTAGAAGTTATTAAAGATGAAAGTTCCACGTTATACACGCGGCTAGTTAGCGCACAGGTCTTACATTCTCACGGTACAGACATGCCATATGGTCGTGACGTCAGACGAACGGACACCGGTAATCTGCCCGCTACAGCACATATGCTAATCTGATGGCTACTTTACAGTCTGTCTACATTTCACAGTAAATATTTGATAGAAAACTGTGCGCTCGCACTAGTTGCGACGCCACACACCTCCTGAGGAAACTAAATTTTTTCATTCATGACAAACTTTTAGTTTTCTAAAAAAAAATTTCTATTAAAGATTTACTCAAACAGCTATTTAACATTTATAGTTCCTGTACATCAATCATCCACTTATACCTAGGGCTGACGACCTACAAAACATCTTATATCTAAACATGCACTTTTATCATCATTCAAAAAAAAATTTTTCAGATTACAAAATTCTATTTACAAATTCCTGAAAGAGAAAACAAACCTAAATACTATCTTGATGTACGTCACACGCACACTAACACTACTATCGCTATGGTGAGCGTCACTTTTTTTTACCACTTACACTTAAGATTTTGATAGCACTCGTAGTTCGACCGGGTCCTGCTTGGGAGGTCCATTTCAAGTCTCGTGCTACCACCTCTGTTTACTTCGGCGCACCTGAAACATCAGCTGGCCTCAGTTCCCTTTCTAACTGCTACGTCTTAACCTACAGCAGCGATAAATGGCGCTATCTGCTTGACTCTAAAGTCTCATATTTTTGATAAAATTTACTTTACAGTATGTACAATTTTCAAATTTTTTTTTTTTTTTTTAAGTGAAAAGTGAATTGACTTTCCTAATGCAGTACCGAAGTGGCACATTTACTCTTTAATTACTTCTTCATCTCATAATCAAACAAGTTATGGTTACATAAGAAATACTAAGAAAAACAATTCCTACAAATAGTTCACAAATACATAATAAATCTCCGCCAGCACTGGTGACTCTCCAGTTCCTGTACAATACACAACAATATAAAATATACACAAAATTATCAATATTACAATTCTGTCTCCAGGCAATCTCCTGTAGTCCTGTATCATAAATTAAACACTGAAAAATACATATTTACTTATTCATTTATCAACACTACAATCCTTATACTAATCTCTACGACAAACTTGGGGAGCTTTGTGTGTCTCTGGTCAAAAATGGAATCGATGTCATGGGTACTTTCCTCATCTCACATATCTGGAGTTACTTCAATTTCTTGTCAACATCAGGTTTTCTCTAGTCACATTCGGGTTTAATTTACAACTCTCATACTCATACTTCACACACTCAGGTTAGTATTTGTTAAAGCGTTTCCTACTAATCTGCGAAACCTCGTTACCCATACTTTCTAACATACATCCACCTCCTGAGTTACCAACGTCGCCTCAGCTCTGTTTACATTCGTAGCCTCACTTCCTTTTGTTTACAAACATCTCCTCTGTTTACCAACAAACGCCACCTCTGGTTACCAACATTAAGCTTTTTATTTACTCACCTTCGTAGCCTCACTTTTTCCTAATATCGAGCTAGCCAGACACTATGCTCATTCTTTCTCCTTTTCTCACATATTTCTCTTCATTTGACAGTCAGTCCTGCTGCACTGTCCCTTTAACTTAACTTCCTTTACCCCTTTGACAGTCAACCTTGTTGCACTGTACCTTTACTCATTTTACCACTAAATCACCTCCTGAGGCTCTGACTTCATTGAACAGACAGTTTTGCTGTACTGCTCCATTTCCTTTCCTAAACATTAGCTTAATGCTACGTCTTAACATATCGTTCTGTTACTTAACAAACAGCTTCAATGTTCGTCACCATATTTTCTGAGGCTCTTACATTTCTTAGTTATTTTACCTTTCTAAGGGCATTACTCACACCTTAGGCCAAACATTTACTTTACTGAGACTTATTACTTATCTGAGGTATCTTAATCCTTTTTGATTTTCTCTTACACTCATTCCTTACGCTTAACCTATACTGCACTGAGGTTCTTTCCTACTCATTACTTAAACACTTTATCACTTAAAAACTACGATAGAGAAGAAGGAAAGACGATAGAATTTTAGTTCTGAATGAAAGAAGAGGTAGGTTGACAATACGGAAAAGAAAGTGGAAGAAATATTGTCAAACGACTCGAGACCTAGTGCTCGTCACGCACTTAGCTCTGCAAAGAGTGCAAAGCTCTCTGAGGTATCTACTCACTCCTGGCCACGTCTCTCTTTTGAACATATCTTTTCAAATCCACAATGTCCCTAAGCCCTAACACCTTATGTGATTTCACAAACTCCAGTCTATAAGCATTTGGGTGAGGCTTCTATACGATTCTAAATGGGCCCACGTTCTCATCGGTAAACTTCTTTGTTTCTGACGTAAGTTTCTTAGATCTTTCCCTAGTTTTCACTAGCACTAGATCCCCTACCTGAAAACTAGTGGGATCAGCTCTTGCGTCATGCCTTCTCTTTCTTTCCAGGGCCTTCTTTCTTATATTAATACGTGCCAGTCTCTCCTTCTCTTCGATGGCTATGTCTGTGAGATTTGGAAACTCGACCAGGTCGAATAAAATATTATTCGGCCTAATGTCACACATTAGCTCTACTGGTGCATATCCTGTGGCTTCATGCTTCAGATGGTTTATTACTTCTTCGAAGTATTCAATATAATTGGCCCAAGCGGAGTGTTTTTTATGACAATATGTTCTACACAATCTGTTTAACTCCTTCATAATTCGCTCACACATGTTCCCTTGAGGAAAGTACGCGGAGATTTTTATGTGATCGATACCTCTCTGTTGTAAACATTCACTAAATTTCTTAGAGATAAACTGGGGCCCATTGTCTGACAATATTGCCTTTGGCACTCCTATCTTCCCAAAATAGTCCTTCTCCAACTTATTCACTAATACTTTAGAGTTGGCTTTCTTAATTGGGTAAAATTTTACGTACTTAGTAAACCCATCCACCATCACAAACACATATTCACATCCCCCTCTAGACACTGGTAGTGGACCAAATAAATCTACAGCTACTAAATCCAGCCGATTTTGTGGTTCTACTGAATACATCTGTCCTTGGATAGTTCTATTGTTGGCCCTAACTTTCTGGCAACGATCACAGGATTCTAATCGCTGTTGCACCCTTCTCCACATATTATCAAAAATTACCACTTCACTTAACTTAGCTATACATTTACGAGCGCCATAATGCCCATACTTACAATGTACGTAGTCTAAAAGTGCATCTACATGTTGCTCCGGAAAACATATTTTCCAATTCTCCTCACTGTCTTTCCTGCGCCTAAATAAGACATCTTTATGCACTTTATAGTAGACCAGTAATTTTGGGTAGTCTGGATGACCTAATCTACTCTTTACTAATTTAATGTTGTCATCCTGGTTCTGTTCCCTCCGTAGGTTCTTACAAATGCGCTTAATTAAGCCATCGTCCTGGAGCTGCATGATGGCCAACATTACTTCATTATTATCGGTATTTCTTAAAGATTTCCCTTCTTGTCCTGTATCTTTCACACTTCTTGATAAGGCGTCCGCCACGATGTTCTCGGAACCCTTAATGTATATCATCTTATAATTAAATTGCTGTAAATACAGGGACCACCTTCTTAATCTAGCATGTTTTAGCTGACATGAGTCTAAATATGTAAGGGCACTATGGTCTGTGTAGATCCAAATTTCATGTCCTAAAAGGTACTTTTCAAATTTTTGCAGGCCGAAAATAACAGCTAATGCTTCAAGTTCAGATATACTATAATTTTTCTCGGATTGTTGCAATGACCTGCTCGCAAAGGCTATGGTCTTGTGGACTTCCTCTTCTCCTTCTTTTTCCAACTGAAATAGTTCAACTCCTAACCCGTAACCACAAGCATCAGATCCCAGACAAAATGGTTTCGAAAAATCGGGATGGTTCAAAATCTTACTATTAATAAGAGCTTCTTTCAATTCTTCAAACGCCTTCTGACACTCAGAAGTCCATTTATAAACTACATTTTTCTTTAAGAGTTCTCGCAGGCACGGTGCATTGAATAATTGTCCAGACACAAATTTTCTATAAAACCCAAACAAACCAAACATCCCCTTTAATGCTTTACGTGTTGTAGGTGCAGCATAATCCCTTATTGCTCTAATCTTTTCTGGATCCGGCATGATACCATCGCCACTCACTATGTGCCCCAAGAATTTAATTTCTTTCTTCACAAATTCAGTTTTGTCTAGCTTCAATTTCATACCCCCCAATTTTATGGCCCTCAATACTTCATCCAATAACATAGTGTTCCTCCCACGTTGGTGTCGATATCAAAACGTCGTCTACATACACTGTAATTCTTCTTAGTAGATGGTCCCCTAATACCTGCGACATAGCTCTTACAAAGGCACATACACTTATATTTAAACCAAACGGCACCACCTTATACTGATAACATCTACCTTCGAATAAGAATGCCGTGTACTTTCTTGATTCCTTTGCTAACGGTAGGTTCCAATATCCACAGGTCACATCCATGGATGTAAAGAACTTAGCACCTTTAAACTTTTGTAGCAGTTCTTCAATATTCTCCGGACGGTCACTCTAAGGTAGTACTATTTTGTTTAATGCTCGAGCATCCAACACTAGTCTAATTGAGCCATCCTTCTTAGGAACTATGACTAGCGGGTTATTGTACACACTAACAGCCCTTTCAATAATTCCCCACTCTAACATATTTTGAATTAAGTCACGTACTGCCTCCTTATGTACTTCTGGGATTGCAAATGGTTTTTTGAAGAAATGAGCGTCTTTCTGCACTGTCAAAAAACACTCATAATCCTTTACTAGCCCTGGTTGATCTGAGAAAACCTCGGCATGTTTGACTAGTATTTGTCTTAAATCGTTTTTCCTTGCTTCATCAATATCAATTAATTCTAGTAATTTCTCCTCGATCCTATTTCTGACACTCACAAGCTCAGACGGATCCTCTACTTTTTTGCCACCGTACTCATTATAGCCCTCCAAGAATTTCTCTGTTTTACAAATACATATAGGAAAATCATTCTGCTCAGGATCCTCACATAGCTGCTTACCGATGAAAGGTATAGTAATTAGTTTACCCTTAATTTTTACCATAACATCATTGGTAGAAAAATTCACCCATCCTTCATATTTATTCAAAAAGTCAGCCCCCACCAATATGTCTACACTCAGTCCATTTATAACTAAGAAGTTCTGTCTTATTTCTACTTCCTTAAATGCTATGGGTAGAAACACTTCCTGTTTTACTGTCTTCTTAGTCTTACCGGTTGCTACTACAATGTTCAAGCCACTTACTGGCATCTTAACAATTTGTTTACTGTTAGGGAGTTCATTTACCAAGTTCTGGGATACTGCACAGACTTCCGATCCAGTATCTATCAAACATTTAACTGGTTCATTTAATACTCTTAGCTCTACTATCGGTTGCCCTAAGTACTCTTTATTTATTTTGGGTTCTGCTTCCTCCAATAAATCTTGCACAATTTCTCTCCTTTCGAAGCCTGTCTTTTGGGTGGCAATCACATTCACACTTACAGGGTTTATTTCATGCTTATTATCACCCTCAATTCTAGTGGCAGCTCCTATTAGCCTATCCACTATTGCTAAGTCAAAACATTTTTCCAATGTTTCCCCCTCTTTCTCATTAACCTCCTTTTCTACGACCCTATCCAAGGCGTCGTCATTAACCTCTACCTCCTCCTCTAATCTATCCTCTTCTTCGTAACTATCTACAACATCAATAATCTTATCAAGCATAGTCACAACCCTGCCATTATTACTGTTCTCACCCCTATCCGACAGCTCTTCATTAGTTTTACTGTGCATAATGTCTTTCTGATTATTACCCTTATAACTAGTACTTAGTTCTTCAATAAGTGGCTTCTCATGATTATTCTTACAGTTAATTGGTTCATTAACCTCCACTTGACTTAAAGCTACTATCTCTGTCTGTTTTACGTTATCCTCCCTAAATTTTGTAGCAACAACATTTATGTTAGGTGGTCGTTCAGGCTGCTTTCTTATGAATGGTTTTGCCAGCGGATTTAACTTTAAACGCTGTTGCCTACGATCGCCAGCACACTCGTAGACAATTAATGGTTTTCCGAGCGCGGTGCGTCATCACTATGCCTCCAGCTGACCGCCTCACCTCCTGACATCTGTCGGCCGCTGTCATACTGCTCGCGTTCATTGAACCTGTTAACATATGTTCTTCCTCTACCACGTGAACTGCCACGGTATCCGCCGCCTCTCTGAACACCCATCCTATTAATGTTTACATCCGCGCGATTGTCATTCTGCCTAGCAGGCGGGCGATGCTCCCTCCTCATGTTTTCTTCTTCTTTTTGGACGGATTCAACCCTTTCTAAATACTGTACGAACTTGTCAATGTTATCTCGGGGCGCAGATATGATCTTAGTTTTCCAGTTCCACGGTAGCTTATTTTCTACCCCTAATATGATCTGTTCTGTTTCTAACTTATTACTAAGGTAGGACAGAGTTGTTACCCACCTTTGAACAAATCGTTTGATGCCCTCTCTCTTGGGGTCATACTTCTCTCCCGACCAGAACCGATTAAGAACATCCATCTGCTTTCTCTTTCCCCAGTATTCCTCAAAGAACGCTAATTTAAATTCTGACAATTTCGCGTATTTTTCAGAGGCTAAATTCCCCCATACTCTGGCCTCTCCCATGAAATTTGAAGTGATAAAGCCTATCTTTTGTTTATCGCTCCATACTTTCGGCAAAACGTCTTCAAAATCGTTCCAAAATTCTCTGGGGTGCATGTTCTTACTTGGGTCAAATTTTAAAAACTGTCTGTGGGTAACATACGCAACCTCGGTAGATTCAATTATTCCACTGGAAATTATACTACCACTATGGTTAGAAACACACTGTTCTACTTTGGTTAGTCTGCATTCATGCCCACAAAGTTGCTCATTCACACTTTCACTGAAATGGCTTATGTGAGTCTCTAAATTATTGACCTTATTTACAACTTGCTCTCCAAGTTTCTCACACCGAATTTTGGTATCATTTACTTTACATTCTAAGGCGGCATGATTAATTTCATTGGAATTCTCTACCACTTTTATGTGCTCACATACTTTATCTAATTCTGCATCAACATGGGATTTAAATTGCTGTTGATCCTCAGTAACCTGTTCGATTCGTGTCGTCAATTCACTTTGCACTTGAACAATATTTTCTGTACATTCTAGTTTAACCTGCTGTATTTCAACATTTACTTTACTACTGAGCACTGCTAAATCTTGCTTCCAACAGTCTCTGAGATCGGATATTTTGGAATCTAAATCAGCGCCCATTTTAGTCATCTCATTACTTAAATCAGATCCTAATTTAGACATATTAGTTTCCATTTGTGACATATTAGTTTCCAATTTTGATATACTGGAATCCATTTTTGACATACTGGAATCCATCTTACTTGACATATTGGAATCCAACACGTTCATCTTAGTTAATAGATTCATCAGCATACTGGCGACATTATCCTTCGCCCCCTCATTTGCTGATACAATGTCCCTATTAACATTAACTACCGGCATGGGTAACTGTAACTCACTGGGCACTGACATATTTGGATCTGACTCCAAACTATAATTAACATAGGATGAATCAGTCAAACTACTACTGAAATTGGGTTGAGACACGTCTAAACTAAAATTCATGGGGTCATTTTCCCCTGTCTCCATCCCACTATCACAACTTAGTTCCGCCTTTTTGTCACTTGGTTGAAACTCAGCCATTTTTCTCAGTTTGACTCCACAAACACACAAAGTTTTCAAAAGTACTGTACTTAACTTTGTGCTTCGACGTGCTGCGTTGCTGCTAGATGAAACTGCGGGTCCGTTCACCATACACTGCAATGCTGTACCAGTTTCCGGGCCCCCGCTCGAATCAGCGCTGCCAACTGCCACTGCTGTCGTCGCCTCTGCGTAGTCTCCGTAGCTCGTCGTCTGCCAGACGCCGTCGTAGACTGCTATTCCAATCGGCGCGTAGTCACCGAAAAATTCTTCCGTTCCGTACAACACATTACAGTTCACGGACACTTTCACTGTCCTTCCTATTCACGTGGCGATATCAATTTGTACGCTACACAGTTCCTACACATAGCGAGCACTTCTGTATTGTCCGGTAATTGTCACTACTGCTTTTTTTTGAAATTCACTGGAATTTACTATTTTTATTTCCCGGCCGATGCACCACTTGCGACGGGTCAGGCTCTTGTTGCGCAGTTTCCTTTCCCTGAAAGAAAATCCACCTACCTCGTTTCTTAGGTAGTTGCTGCACTCGCCTCTCCTGATAGCAGCTACTGGAAAAATTGCAGAAAAGCAGTGTTGAAGAAACTGCAATTTAATAGCCGCTCACCGGAGGCCGCGATACCTGTTTGCTGAAATACAATCTACATCTACATCTACATGACTACTCTGCAATTCACATTTAAGTGCTTGGCAGAGGGTTCATCGAACCACAATCATACTATCTCTCTACTATTCCACTCCCGAACAGCGAGCGGGAAAAACGAACACCTAAACCTTTCTGTTCGAGCTCTGATTTCTCTTATTTTATTTTGATGATCATTCCTACCTATGTAGGTTGGGCTCAACAAAATATTTTCGCATTCGGAAGAGAAAGTTGGTGACTGAAATTTCGTAAAAAGGTCTCGCCGCGACGAAAAACGTCTATGCTGTAATGACTTCCATCCCAACTCGTGTATCATATCTGCCACGCTCTCTCCCCTATAACGCGATAATACAAAACGAGCTGCCCTTCTTTGCACCCTCTCGATGTCCTCCGTCAATCCCACCTGGTAAGGATCCCACACCGCGCAGCAATATTCTAACAGAGGACGAACGAGTGTAGTGTAAGCTGTCTCTTTAGTGGACTTGTTGCATCTTCTAAGTGTCCTGCCAATGAAACGCAACCTTTGGCTCGCCTTCCCGACAATATTATCTATGTGGTCCTTCCAACTGAAGTTGTTTGTAATTTTAACACCCAGGTACTTAGTTGAATTGACAGCCTTGAGAATTGTACTATTTATCGAGTAATCGAATTCCAACGGATTTCTTTTGGAACTCATGTGGATCATCTCACACTTTTCGTTATTTAGCGTCAACTGCCACCTGACACACCATACAGCAATCTTTTCTAAATCGCTTTGCAGCTGATACTGGTCTTCGGATGACCTTACTAGACGGTAAATTACAGCATCATCTGCGAACAACCTAAGAGAACTGCTCAGATTGTCACCCAGGTCATTTATATAGATCAGGAACAGTAGAGGTCCCAGGACGCTTCCCTGGGGAACACCTGATATCACTTCAGTTTTACTCGATGATTTGCCGTCTATTACTACGAACTGCGACCTTCCTGACAGGAAATCACGAATCCAGTCGCACAACTGAGACGATACCCCATAGCTCCGCAGCTTGATTAGAAGTCGCTTGTGAGGAACGGTGTCAAAAGCTTTCCGGAAATCTAGAAATACGGAATCAACTTGAGATCCCCTGTCGATAGCGGCCATTACTTCGTGCGAATAAAGAGCTAGCTGCGTTGCACAAGAGCGATGTTTTCTGAAGCCATGCTGATTACGTGTCAATAGATCGTTCCCTTCGAGGTGATTCATAATGTTTGAATACAGTATATGCTCCAAAACCCTACTGCAAACCGACGTCAATGATATAGGTCTGTAGTTAAATGGATTACTCCTACTACCCTTCTTGAACACTGGTGCGACCTGCGCAATTTTCCAATCTGTAGGTACAGATCTATCGGTGAGCGAGCGGTTGTATATGAGTGCTAAGTAGGGAGCTATAGTATCAGCGTAATCTGAAAGGAACCTAATCGGTATACAATCTGGACCTGAAGACTTGCCCGTATCAAGCGATTTGAGTTGCTTCGCAACCCCTAAGGTATCTACTTCTAAGAAACTCATGCTAGCAGATGTTCGTGTTTCAAATTCTGGAATATTCCATTCGTCTTCCCTGGTGAAGGAATTTCGGAAAACTGCGTTCAATAACTCCGCTTTAGCGGCGCAGTCGTCGATAACAGTACCATCGGCACTGCGCAGCGAAGGTATTGACTGCGTCTTGCCGCTTGTGTACTTTACATACGACCAGAATTTCTTCGGATTTTCTACCAAATTTCGAGACAATGTTTCGTTGTGGAACCTATTAAAGGCATCTCGCATCGAAGTACGTGCCAAATTTCGCGCGTCTGTAAATTTTAGCCCATCTTCAGGATTTCGCGTTCTTCTGAACTTCGCATGCTTTTTCCGTTGCCTCTGCAACAGCGTTCGGACCTTTTTTGTGTACCACGGGGGATCCGTTCCATCTCTTACCAATTTATGAGGTATGAATATCTCAATTGCTGTTGCTACTATATCTTTGAATTTGAGCCACATCTCGTCTACATTCGCATAGTCAGTTCGGAAGGAATGGAAATTGTCTTTTAGGAAGGCTTCTAGTGGTACTTTGTCCGCTTTTTTAAATAAAATTATTTTGCGTTTGTTTCTGATGGATTTGGAAGAAATGGTATTGAGCCTAGCTACAACGACCTTGTGATCACTGATCCCTGTATCAGTCATGATGCTCTCTATCAGCTCTGGATTGTTTGTGGCTAAGAGGTCAAGTGTGTTTTCGCAACCATTTACAATTCGCGTGGGTTCGTGGACTAACTGCTCTAAATAATTTTCGGAGAATGCATTTAGGACAATCTCGGAAGACGTTTTGTGCCTACCACCGGTTTTGAACAAGTATTTTTGCCAACATACCGAGGGTAGGTTGAAGTCCCCACCAACTATAACCGTATGAGTGGGGTATTTATTTGTTACGAGACTCAAACTTTCTCTGAACTGTTCCGCAACTGTATCATCGGAGTCTGGGGGTCGGTAGGAGCCAATTATTAACTTAATTCGGCTGTTAAGTATAACCTCCACCCACACCAATTCGCACAGAGTATCTACTTCGACTTCACTACAAGATAAACCACTACTGACAGACACCAACACTCCACCACCAATTCTGCCTAATCTATCTTTCCTGAACACCGTCTGAGACTTCGTAAAAATTTCTGCAGAACTTATTTCAGGCTTTAGCCAGCTTTCTGTACCTATAACGATATCAGCTTCTGTGCTTTCTATTAGCGCTTGAAGCTCAGGGACTTTTCCAGCGCAACTACAACAATTTACAACTATAATTCCGACTGTTCCTTGATCCAAGCACGTCCTGTAATTGCCAAGCACCCTTTGACATTGCAGCCCATCCCGCACTTTCCCGAGGCCTTCTAACCTAAAAAACCGCCCAGTCCACGCCACACAGCCTCCGCTACCCGTGTAGCCGCCAGCTGAGTGTAGTGAACTCCTGACCTATTCTATGAGCAATCTTCCTAAATAAATTGAGTTATTGGAATGGTAGTAATTGTTTACTCAAACGAGAACGCGAAGTTGGTAATTCTATTTAAGCTCTTTATTGTCTTTAAGCCTGATCATCAGCCCGCTAATCTACGTTTGAAGAAAGTTCAGTTCACAATTCTATCCACACTCAAACCCCGCCAGAATTAGCTTTCAAAGTTACGGAATTTACTTAACTGCAACACAGACGATTTTCTAACATACACGTTTGCAGTCGATGTTCAATAATAGTTCGTTTTTTTAACGTTAATGCTCGCCATAAGCACTTAGTAAAAGTTTACGAAGTACCGCCACGCTTTTAATTATTAAAGTTACTCGCGTCTTTCGCGGAACGAAAAGTCACAACTCGCTCAAACTCACACTACGCGTTACTGGACTCTTCCAGTCTCAAATCGCACAGTACCGAACCGATGAAGCCGTTTTATGACTTCATTTTACACATTATTCGCGAGGACACATCAAGCATGTCTCTTCTCGATCACAGTTCCTTCGCGACTCCTCATCCACTCGCGACTCCCTCTCCTAGTCTGCTAACCGTCCTCGCATCTCATTGGCTCACACATCACACAGCCAATCAGAATTAACTCTTTGGGTGCGCCTCGCGCCAAAATCTAGCACGCACCAGTCATGACTTCTGAATCATTTACGTCATGATTTCTTGTTACACAAAATTTACTGTATAATTTAACAAACCGAAAGGAAAACTAGACTTTACTTTATTTCCAGAAATTATTTAAATACTCGCGAACGTTCTGGCTGCTTGTACAATACCATACACTCTTGGACATCCGACATTCACTAAGATGGGGAACCACTGGCGACTCTGTTCCCACGGTTACATCGTCTGAACACTTGCGAGTTCCAACCTAGATTTTATACACTTGCAAAGAATGGCGAATGTCCCTCTTTCATTCACTCAGGCACACTCATTCACTCTCACCTACTCATATAAAATAACTGTTCACAAAAATTCAAAACATTTATGGTTTTAACAAAGTTATAGGTGAATTTCTAAAAGTAAAATTCTCAAAATAAATACAAAAGCACGGAAGGTGATTTTGTTTCATAGTTGGATGGTCACTGAAGGTGATCTATACATAATGGTATTTATTTAGACTCGAAAATTGTAGAAATTTGCGTTTTCTGTAAGATTTTTCTAATTTCCAAAATATGCAGGTTTCAAAGCTCAAATTTGGATGACTTATTTTTATTCATAACAGAAACTAGTATATTAACTTTTAATTTCCTCAGGTTCCTCAGTTAGAAGTTATTAAAGATGAAAGTTCCACGTTATACACGCGGCTAGTTAGCGCACAGGTCTTACATTCTCACGGTACAGACATGCCATATGGTCGTGACGTCAGACGAACGGACACCGGTAATCTGCCCGCTACAGCACATATGCTAATCTGATGGCTACTTTACAGTCTGTCTACATTTCACAGTAAATATTTGATAGAAAACTGTGCGCTCGCACTAGTTGCGACGCCACACCCTGAGGTAAAGGTGTCCGACAAGGCAGAACCCACATGTACCTTGAAAATTCGGTCTTTTAAAATTCCTGAAGGAAATGGAGCATACAGCCACGGAAGCCCCACGTGTAGAGAGTAGGGAGGATACCAGTCCTCTGGCAGGTGTCGTAGGCCTTCTCCAAACGGAAAAACTCGACCACAGTATGGTATTGCCACAGAAAACCATTCATGACATGGGTTGACAAAATGACGAGATGGTCAGCTGCAGAAGGGCGTGCTCGAAATCCACACTGTGCAGTAGTTAGTAAATTGCGAAACTCGATCCACCACACCAGGTGGGCATGAATCATACGTTCTATCACCTTGCAAACACCGTAGCAGGACCAGTACTGTACATGCCGGATGGTAGAACACAGGGTTTCCGACTAGCTAAAAACTTGCAAGCAACCAGGTAAGGCACTTTTTCCTTCACCCAGATCTCCTGGACAGCCTGCTCTTCGAGACACAGAGGACAATCTCGGGAGGAGGCGGCATGGTCGGCATTGCAATTGATAGAGTAGGGAGCAGGAGACGGATAATCGCCCTTGTAACCATCCCTACCACAGGTTACACATTTGGCTGCGTGACCTCAGGACATTCGAGTGTGGTTGTAACGATGACACTGGTAGCATCACATCAGTTATGGAATGTACAGTCGGACTGTGATAACTTCATAATCTGCTTTCATCTTTAATGGAAGCACCGCTCTATCATAAGTGCACGTGGGCACTAGAAATGCATCTACCTTTCTCATCACACATTGGGCTGCATGATACCCTGATCATAGAGGTACGTTTGGATTTCTGCCTCCGTCAGACCATCAAGCAACCTAGCGTAAATAACACCATGGGAAGGATTCAGCATTGGATGAGGCTCGACACGAACAGGATAGTCTTGGATATCCTCGGAGGAATGAAGCTGCAAGCCATTCTTGTACTTGAGAATCAGAAGTTTTCTCCGAAAGCGAAGTTCCATTGCATAAACAAGAGCAGGATTTCACAGGGCTGGCAATTGCATCAGCACCTTTCTGAATAATGAACGGATCTACCATAGAAATGGGCTGACTATCTTTAGTGTGAGAACCTGGGAAGGTCTTCGAATCGTTAGAGTCACTCTATTTCGTTTAGTAGATGTTGACTATGAAGAAGATGAGTGGCTCATTGCCAGAAAATCCTCCATGATTGCCAGTGTCTCCAATGGCGCGATCCTTCTAACTGGGGGCCCACCCTCAGAGAGTCACAGGGGGCGCATCGGCCTTAGGTGTTTGTTCATACCTCAAGTCATATCTCCTGAAAACCTGACGTTGGGACCAATTGGAAATTTGCGAAGGTAGCAGCTCAGGCAATCACCTCTCCTTGGACTTGGCGTGTACCAGCGGTACGTGCGAAACCTACTTGTCGACCCGAAACTGGGAATCACGCGTTGCCCAGTCACCTGTTACACGTCAGACGCATGGGCCTGCCTTGAGAAGCGCACAGGGCGGAAGAAGAAAAAGAGGAACCTTGAATGCTGACGCGGAGTAAGGATAGGAGAAGGGGAACGAAGAAAGAAACAAGGAACGATATCGGCTACTGAAAACGCAGAAAACGTTCTCAAAAACATCATAGACATTATCCCTAAAGGAGGGGGAAAAACAGCAAGAGGATCCACATTGAGCACGGGAGAGAAAAGATACTGCAAAGGCTGGGGCCCATGGTAGCCAAAAAGCGGCGAGCCCCCTTGGAGGGTAGTTGGGTGGGGTGGGGGGGAGAGGGGTGGTGGTTCCAGGAACTCTTGAAGCTTTTCGGCTCCATGTGGCCACGGACTATCCAACAGCACGCCATGGGTTTGTTCATAACATATCTTCCGTCGAACAGGAAATAAGCAGAACTTGCCCAAGGAGTTGTGCGTCAATCGTCAAACGTAACCACCATTAGTTCCAGGGAATCATAGCTTGGAACTATCATAAATGTGGAGACTACGTCTAAACTGATCACAATATCCATACTATGGGGCCGCAAATTGACTGTGGCGGTGTTCTAAGACTGTTGCCCCCGCAACTACTGAAAAGGCTGCTGCCCTTCTTCAGGAACCACACGTTTGTCTGGTCTCTCAACACATACACCTGCGTTGTGGTTGCACCTGCGGTACGGCTATCTGTATCACTGAGGCACGCAAGGTTCCCCACCAATGGCAAGGTCTATGGTTCATGTGAGATTAGCTCATCTAATCTTTCTGTCACAGAACCTAGGTTTCCACTCTGAATGAACTGTAGATATGAACATGAACTTTGTTTTTTTGTCACCCCTTCCTCCCGCCACTCCAATGCTAATAGCACTGATTTAAGGAATCAAATTATCGATTCTACACGGTGTATTTTGTTTCATTTTTACATGTCACTCTCTTCACGCCTCTACTCCGCCCTAAGGGCACAAGACATATTTTTCTAGATAGATCGACATACGTATACCAAGTTAGTTGAAATAGCTCGAGGCTTTCCTGCCCGCAGCACGTGGTCTAGCGGCTAGTGTTGCTGCCTCTGGATCACGGGGTCCCGGGTTTGATTCCCAGCCGGGTTGGGGATTTTCTCTGCCCGGAGGCTGGGTGGTTGTGTTGTTCTCATCATTTCATAATCATCCTCATCATTTGTGACAGTGGCTGGAATGGACTGTCTAAAAATTGGACTATGTACAAATTGAGACTTTGTACGGCCGCTGACGGCCGCGCAGTTGAGCGCCCCACAAACCGAACACCACCATCATCATCATCATCATCATCATCCAGGCTTTCCTGAGATAGTCTGGAACTCACACTCACTCAAATACACAGCCATACGTCCACAATTTCTTTTCTACGTTCTGTACACACAAGACGAGGCAGCTAAAACAGATTACCCAAAATATGCCCAGGACGAGTAAATAGTAAATATTTAGGAGGTGTTAGCATAAACTCGAAAAAAAAAAACAATCCGTGCTTTGTGTATCTCATACTTATTGGTTACAGAGATACAAATGTTAGAAAGTAATCCAAAGAAATACCACATGTTCTGTATGAAACAAAAGTAAATGATAGTTCAAATCTGACTTCCGTAAATTTGTCCTGCGATTGTAATAGACTTTCTAAATCCACTGATAACAGAACGTATAGGTTTTCTGGGGTGGTCTTGGGGTTCTTTTACAAGAGCAGCGCTATTCACAATCCGAAGGATCAATTAATGTCTTGTGTTTACTATTTGTTTGTAGATTTCGCACTCCAACCATACTCACAGGCAAAACTCTTAAGGTGTAAGGTATGTGGGCCTTGGTGGCCAAGAAACGTGACCATTTCTGCCTGTCGATGCTACTGGGATGATGTGTCACTTGACGACTAATTCTGCACGGGCCCTGCACTGGTGGTAGAAAAGTTTACATGCTTGTAGCCAAACGAACTCTTCCAATAATGCTGGAGTTTTCTGTCGAAGAAAGTCTGGATAATGGGGCGTTGTAAAATAATGCAACAGATACAGCCAGCTGAGTGTCTACAATATCACAACACATACACACAGAGAAGCGTTCTTCAAGATGTGTTTTCCACCAAAGCATGTGAGTTTTCATCAGACCTACGATGTGAGTTAAGAATGTTATTGATTCTGTAACGAGCGAAAGCGGCATCTTCCAGTAGGCAGTATTACTGGGTTTAATCGGCGATCTGAAATTAGCCAACAACATATTACTGAGCTTTTAAATTCATCTCCCTCTCAAACGTGTTGTACACGCGTTATCAGTCATATTCACTTGCACGTGTAGAAATTCTGCGTGTGCTTGTTGAAGCACTACCTTCTACCAACTGATCAATGCTTTCTTCATCAAACAATGCTGTTTGTTTTGACACTCAGATGTGATACACCTTCAGGGCACTCACCAGTCTCTTTTAATAAAAACATCAGCAGAAACTCTCGAATCTGGTACTCTGACGTTAGGGAGTCGTCTAAGGTATTCCCTAGAAGCAGCGACAGCGGTTCCATTACAAAACCCTCAAACAAATATCTTATCGACATACTAGGCATTTGTAAATGCGTACGACATGCGTAAAATATACTGTAGAATTGGTCAACAAACAAAATCACAATCATAGATGAAAAATTCAGTTATGTTAACTCAAGCACAACTTGACAACTTGTATTAGAAATCAAAAATTGTATAGAAAACAGTGTCGAGTACGGACATACGAAATGAATACTTATGCCCCCAAAAATTGGACACATACTATGTTGTTGTGGTCATCAGTCCTGAGACTGGTTTGATGCAGCTCTCCGTGCTACTCTATCCTGTGCAAGCTTCTTCATCTCCCAGTACTTACTGCAACCTACATCCTTCTGAATCTGCTTAGTGTATTCATCTCTTGGTCTCCCTCTACGATTTTTACCCTCCACTCTGCCCTCCAATGCTAAATTTGTGATCCCTTGATGCCTCAGAACATGTCCTACCAACCGATTCCGTCTTCCAGTCAAGTTGTGCCACAAGCTCCTCTTCCCCCCAATTCTGTTCGATATTTCCTCATTAGTTGTGTGATCCACCCATCTAATCTTCATCATTCTTCTGTAGCACCACATTTCGAAAGCTTCTATTCTCTTCTTGTCTAAACTATTTATAGTACACGTTTCACTTCCATACATGGCTACACTCCATACAAATACTTTCAGAAATGACTTCCTGACACATGTATACTAGATGTTAACAATTTTCTCTTCTTCAGAAACGCTTTCCTTGCCATTGCCGGTCTGCACTTTATATCCTCTCTACTTCGACCATCATCAGTTATTTTGCTCCCCAAAAACCAAAACTCCTTTACTACTTTAAGTGTCTCATTTCCTAATCTAATTCCCTCAGCATTACACGACTTAATTCGACTAAATTCCATTATCCTCGTTTTGGTTTTGTTGGTGTTCATCTTACATCCTCCTTTCAAGACACTGTCCATTCCATTTAACTGTTCTTCCAAGTCCTTTGCTGTCTCTGACAGAATTACAATGTCATCGGCGAACCTCAAAGTTTTTACTTCCTCTCCATGG
Organism: Schistocerca gregaria; assembly: GCF_023897955.1. NCBI lineage: Eukaryota > Metazoa > Arthropoda > Insecta > Orthoptera > Acrididae > Schistocerca > Schistocerca gregaria. Next base: position 1,203,145,703 of record NC_064920.1, on the reverse strand, counting down.
ATTTTAATACCTACTCCGAATTTCTCCTTTGTTTCCTTTACTGCTTGCTCAATATACAGATTGAATAACATCAGGGAGAGGCTACAACCCTGTCTCACTCCCTTCCCAACGACTGCTTCCCTTTCATGCCCCTCGACTCTTATAACTGCCATCTGCTTTCTGTACAAATTGTAAATAGCCTTTCGCTCCCTGTATTTTACCCCTGCAATCTTCAGAATTTGAAAGAGAGTATTCCAGTCAACATTGTCAAAAGCTTTCTCTAAGTCTACAAATGCTAGAAACGTAGGTTTGCCTTTCCTTAATCTATTATACTATCTGTATACTATACAGAATGTTTTATTCGATTTAGTCCCTCAAAAAATTTATTAATTGTCCTGAAACACTCTGTATATTGAGGTGCGTGGCATGAGTTATGGTGGACAATGTGACAAAGTTTAGGGCATTCACAGGTACTTTTTAACCCTTAATTGACGAGGTGACTTTTATGTAAACAACGAGGTGATGTCTCTGTGACCCCTATGTTTCAACCAAGGTTTAAGGTGTAAACCATTAGAAAATTTTAATTTAAGCTACATAACATTTATTTTTACAGTTATTTAAATACTCGTCTTTTTGCACTGAATTTTTCTGTATTGCACTTTTTATCACACAAATACACCTACTTTTGTGCGGTTTTTTAAATGGTACACATAAACGAACTGCTAGGGAACTGAATTTGACGTTCTGAAAAATTATAGTTTCCCTGTTTGGTTAACTCCAGGCTTTAACTTTGCACATAAAAATTGCACTCGATAGGTACAGAAACGAAGTCCGCAAATTGACATCTACATTTTTCTTTGCTATCTCTCAGTACACATATTATTTGAACCAATACTTGATTTTTCTGGAGAAACAGAGAGGTTCCCATCATCGTTGTCTTCTGAATGATCCTCTTGCTCGCTCAGAGTTGTAATCACTGGCTATAGCAAAATCGTCACTTTTTCCGCCTATTTCTTGGTCTATATCATTCACATCTTCCTACATCCACCGAGTAACAATTTCATTAAAATTGGGATCGTCTAAAGTGACACTTTCCTGCTAGAACATTTTGTAACGTACTGAAGAAAACGGGTATATAGTCCACGAGGGGCGGTCTGGGAAACGTCAACATGTGACAACACGTATCAACAACAAATGCAACCGACAGTACATCATTGTATGGTCAGCTATTTAAGGAGAGAAAAGGGAGAGGGGTATAGAAGCATTCCGCCAGAGTTGGAGAACGAGTTCGAATATTCTCGTGCGGGTTGAGATACCACACATCGTGACTTACAGCTACATGACTACTCTGCAATTCACATTTAAGTGCTTGGCAGAGGGTTCATCGAACCACAATCATACTATCTCTCTACTATTCCACTCCCGAACAGCGAGCGGGAAAAACGAACACCAAAACCTTTCTGTTCGAGCTCTGATTTCTCTTATTTTATTTTGATGATCATTCCTACCTATGTAGGTTGGGCTCAACAAAATATTTTCGCATTCGGAAGAGAAAGTTGGTGACTGAAATTTCGTAAAAAGGTCTCGCCGCGACGAAAAACGTCTATGCTGTAATGACTTCCATCCCAACTCGTGTATCATATCTGCCACACTCTCTCCCCTAATAACGTGATAATACAAAACGAGCTGCCCTTTTTTGCACCCTTTCGATGTCCTCCGTCAATCCCACCTGGTAAAGATCCCACACCGCGCAGCAATATTCTAACAGAGGACGAACGAGTGTAGTGTAAGCTGTCTCTTTAGTGGACTTGTTACATCTTCTAAGTGTCCTGCCAATGAAACGCAACCTTTGGCTCTCCTTCCCGACAATATTATCTATGTGGTCCTTCCAACTGAAGTTGTTCGTAATTTTAACACCCAGGTACTTAGTTGAATTGACAGCCTTGAGAATTGTACTATTTATCGAGTAATCGAATTCCAACGGATTTCTTTTGGAACTCATGTGTATCATCTCACACTTTTCGTTATTTAGCGTCAACTGCCACCTGACACACCATACAGCAATCTTTTCTAAATCGCTTTGCAACTGATACTGGTCTTCGGATGACCTTACTAGACGGTAAATTACAGCATCATCTCCGAACAGTCTAAGAGAACTGCTCAGATTGTCACCCAGGTCATTTCTACATCTACATCTACATCTACATCCATACTCCGCAAGCCACCTGACGGTGTGTGGCGGAGGGTACCCTGAGTACCTCCATTGGTTCTCCCTTCTATTCCAGTCTCGTATTGTACGTGGAAAGAAGGATTGTCGGTATGCTTCTGTGTGGGCTCTAATCTCTCTGATTTTATCCTCATGGTCTCTTCGCGAGATATACGCAGGAGGGAGCAATATACTGCTTGACTCTTCGGTGAAGGTATGTTCTCGAAACTTTAACAAAAGCCCGTACCGAGCTACTGAGCGTCTCTCCTGCAGAGTCTTCCACTGGAGTTTATCTATCATCTCCGTAACGCTTTCGCAATTACTAAATGATCCTGTAACGAAGCGCGCTGCTCTCCGTTGGATCTTCTCTATCTCTTCTATCAACCCTACCTGGTGCGGATCCCACACTGCTGAGCAGTATTCAAGCATTGGGCGAACAAGCGTAGTGTATATAGATCAGGAACAGTAGAGGTCCCAGGACGCTTCCTTGGGAATACCTGATATCACTTCAGTTTTACTCGATGATTTGCCGTCTATTACTACGAACTGCGACCTTCCTGACAGGAAATCACGAATCCAGTCGCAGAACTGAGACGATACCCCATAGCTCCGCAGCTTGATTAGAAGTCGCTTGTGAGGAACGGTGTCAAAAGCTTTCCGGAAATCTAGAAATACGGAATCAACTTGAGATCCCCTGTCGATAGCGGCCATTACTTCGTGCGAATAAAGAGCTAGCTGCGTTGCACAAGAGCGATGTTTTCTGAAGCCATGCTGATTACGTGTCAATAGATCGTTCCCTTCGAGGTGATTCATAATGTTTGAATACAGTATATGCTCCAAAACCCTACTGCAAACCGACGTCAATGATATAGGTCTGTAGTTAAATGGATTATTCCTACTACCCTTCTTGAACACTGGTGCGACCTGCGCAGTTTTCCAATCTGTAGGTACAGATCTATCGGTGAGCGAGCGGTTGTATATGAGTGCTAAGTAGGGAGCTATAGTATCAGCGTAATCTGAAAGGAACCTAATCGGTATACAATCTGGACCTGAAGACTTGCCCGTATCAAGCGATTTGAGTTGCTTCGCAACCCCTAAGGTATCTACTTCTAAGAGACTCATGCTAGCAGATGTTCGTGTTTCAAATTCTGTAATATTCCATTCGTCTTCCCTGGTGAAGGAATTTCGGAAAACTGTTGGTGTTGGTTGTAGCTGCCAAGCCGTGAGATCGACTTCAGCAAAAAGGAAACTACATAGTTTCTCTGTCTCACTGTCAACAGCTTTCGAAGAGGACTCCAGCAACATAACAAGCATGGAGGCGTCCCTGAATTGCATTTGCTCACATCTGGTACAGCGGAGGAGACATCTGTAGGACAGTAGGTTGGGGCGCTATATCTTGTTACTACTTGATCAAGTGCCACACTTGTTATGTCCTTACTTTTCTCTTCGAAGGTTCTTGCCAGAATCACAGAAAAAGTATATAACTACATTAAAATTTCGGCAGATATAAACTTCAACAATAAGTTTTGTATGCCAGAAATTAGCCCAGCTCACATTTACTCATTTACTTTGGTACATGGGCTGTCTCAGCTGCATCGCCCTGAACTCCATTCAGGTGAGAGATAGCAAAAGAATAATATTCTATTTTGTACTGATTATTCGAAAGCTGAACAACGTTGCCGACAATGTGTAACTGTCTGCCCCTCCGTCTTATACTTAAGGGGAGGTTTACTATCTTTGGCTCGAAAAAAGCATTTTCTATGAGAATTCTTTTCTGTGGATGTGTTATAGATGTCAATGTCAAATTTGGTCAAAATATTTACTGGTATTTCCTCTACAAACTGGAATTATTTCGACGGGAAATGTCGAAGAGCAAAGGCGGAAGTGCATTCGGAACGAAACAAAATTTCGTTGTATACCTCCAAGCGCGGCATGTCACAGGTCAGCCGGATCGTCTGAAATGAAAGACGTTATCGAAGTACCGCCTGATCAAAAAGTCAGTATAAATTTGAAAACTTAATAAACCACGGAATAATGTAGATAGAGAGGTAACAATTGACACACATGCTTGGAATGACATGGGGTTTTTTATTAGAACGAAAAAAATCAAAATTCCAAAATGTCCAACAGATGCTCGCCGTTTGGTGATGTTCGTGTGGTCAGCCGCCACTTTCGTCATGCTTGGCCTCCCAGGTCCCCAGACCTCAGGCCGTGCGATTATTGGCTTTGGGGTTCACTGAAGCCGGAAGTGTATCTTGATAGACAGACGTCTCTAGGGATGCTGAAAGACAATATCCGACGCCAATGCCTCACCATCACTCCGGACATGCTTTACAGTGCTGTTCACAACATTATTCCTCGACTACAGCTATTGTTGAGGAACGATGGTGGACATATTGAGTTTTTCCTGTAAAGAACATCATCTTTGCTCTGTCTTACTTTGTTATGCTAATTATTGCTATTCTGATTAGATGAAGCTCCATCTGTCGGACATTTTTTGAACTTTTGTATTTTTTTGGTTCTAATAAAACCCCACGTCATTACAAGCATGTGTGTCAGTTTGTACCTCTCTATCTACATTATTCCGTGATTTATTCAGTTTTCAAATTTATACTGACTTTTTGATCACCCGGTATACAAAATACTTTAGGAGCTGTACCTCGCTTAAGTTATTTGGACCATAGGAAACAAAATGGCGGCCATTTGAAGAAAATGGGGTTTTTTCGTCGATTTTTCGACTTCGTCGGCCAAGTAAAAATATTTATAGTTGATGGATCGGAATAAAAGTGGTACAACTCCTAGACAATTTAGTTAGCTTTGTCAGACACAAAGAATCGTGCCAATCGGTTCAGTCGATTTGAAGTTACCATACCGTGCGATAAAGATAACGTCATTTCGAGAAAAACGCGTTTGAAGTTTTGACTACATATAAATGCAATATTATGCAACTTACGTTCAATCTGCTATTCCGGGTCCATAAACTAGTCCTTTCACTTCCTCATAGAGGGAGTTCTGCTCGATCTGGGCCATCCTGCGCCGCTCCAGAGCCGCTAGTACGGCCGGTGGCGATCGGATTTCGGCCGCTTGAATCCGGTAGTCGTCCGAATGCTTGGCGAACCGCGTCGAATAGAGCCCCAGGGTGACGTCCATCGTTTTCATGGTCTACAGAATTGCTGAATACCCTTCGCTGAAGCTGCTCAGTCAGGAAAGTCGCAATCTCCACAGACGTCACACCAGAAAGCAAATGCTTGGGGGCTAACTTCCAAACGCACGCGTTGAAACTTTCATTAGATTTTTGTGTGTTTCCTCCCAAGCACCGGTACAATAACTCGTCCACAGAAAGAAAAAAACTCGTTCGTGAAAAAGGCCGACGTTTGGCAGGTGCATTTTTTTGTTCAACCGCGAATAAGAAACATTTTCGTTCCGTATTCGGAAAAACCGTTTCAGTGGTGGACTCTAAACACTTTTATGGATCCAAAAATGCAATTTAAAAAAATCGATTTTTTGAACCCAAAGGTAGTAAACCTCCCCTTAAGAGCACAGCACAACACAGCTCAGAAGGTCGCCGCTGAGGTTGCTGGCCGGCGTTGGCGACTGGGAGAGACTGCCTATCCCTCACCGCGTAAACCGGAGATCGGCTCAGGTCCCGCGCTGATATACGGCCTGCAGTGGCCGCGTGTAAACAACGGCCACACTTTACTACCGCCTGGCAGCTTTACAAGGCTCGGCTGTCAGCGGCCGTTCTTTTGTGGAGGTCGCTAGCACACTGACCCCCTGAGGATCAGTGTACCATATACACTGACGGAGAAAAAGTCGCAACACCAATAAGGAGTTGTGAGACACAAACGAAACTTGGTAGGTGTGTTTCTACATCTGACTCATGATGTCTGTTCAAATTTCAAGCAACACGTAAGAGCGGTGGTGGTAGCGCCACTGTTGTTGTTGTGGTCTTTGGTCCTGAGATTGGTTTTATGCAGCTCTCCACGCTACTCTATCCTGTTCAAGCTACTTCATCTCCCAGTACTAACTGCAACCTACATCCTTCTTAATCTGCTTAGTGTATTCATCTCTTGGTCTCACTCTACGATTTTTACCCTCCACACTGCCTCCAATACTAAATTTGTGATCCCTTGATGCCTCAGAACATGTCCTACCAACCGACCCTTCTCCTAGTCAAGTTGTGCCACAAATTTCTCTTCTCTCCAATTCTATTCAGTACCTCCTCATTAGTTATGTGATCTACCCATCTAATCTCTAGGATTGTTCTGTAGCAGCACATTTCGAAAGCTTCTATTCTCTTTTTGTCTTAACTATTTATCGTCCACGTTTCACTTCCATACATGGCTACACTCCATACAAATACTTTCAGAAACGACTTCCTGACACTTAAATCTATACTCGATGTTAAAAAATGTTTCTTCTTCACAAACGCTTTCCTTGCCATTGCCAGTCTACATTTTATATTCTCTCTACTTCGACCATTATCAGTTATTTTGCTCCCCAAACAGCAAAACTCCTTTACCACTTTAAGCGTCTCCTTTCCTAATCTAATTCCCTTAGCATCACCCGACTTAATTAGACTACATTCCATTATCCTCGTTTTGCTTTTGTTGATGTTCATCTTATACTCTCCTTTCAAGACACTGTCCATTCCGTTCAACAGCTCTTATAGGTCCTTTGCTGCCTGTGACAGAATTACAATGTCATCGGCGAACCTTAAAGTTTTTATTTCTTCTCCATGGAGTTTAATTCCTACTCCGAATTTTTCTTTTGTTTGCTTTACTGCTTGCTCAATATACAGATAGAATATCATCGGAGATAGGCTACAACCCTGTCTCAATCCCTTTCCAACCATGCTTCCCTTTCATGTGCCTCGACTCTCATAACTGCCATCTGGTTTCTGTACAAATCGTAAATAGCCTTTCGCACCCTGTATTTTACCCCTGTCACCTTCAGAATTTGAGAGTATTCCATTAAACATTGTCAAAAGCTTTCTCTAAGTCTACAAATGCTAGAAACGTAGGTTTGCCTTTCCTTAATCTAGCTTCTAAGATAAGTCGTAAGGTCAGTATTGCCTCACATGTTCCAACATTTCTACGGAATCGAAACTGATCTTCCCCGAGGTCGGCTTCTACCAGTTTTTCCAGTCGTCTGTAAAGAGCCACTATGAAGATGCGTATCGAGCTTGCGTTAAATACGCGCTGTAATGGTCGAGAGCCGTAGTCACCTTTCAGATCGGACGTGGTTGCAAGGTGTCAGCTTATATGGGCGTTGCACTGGGAGCACAAGGTCCACATCAGACACCACTTCGCACTGTTAAATAAGTAATTACGACTGTAGCGACAAGCAGTAGCACTGATGTGAACAAATTTACGGCTCTTCCGGCTATGCTAATAGAGGTGGCTAGGGGGTAAGCAATGACAATGTACTGCCCTGCGCTGAGTGCAAATAGTTTTGCAGACCGGGTCTGTAATGTATTAAAATAGTTTTTTTATTTGTGAGTCCTTTTCTTTGTTATCAGTGTAATGTAACAGAATTGATATGAGCCGTGACTTATACAAAAAAGAAACACACATTAATGCAATGGCTCAGCATAAAAGAGAAATAACTAATGTAGGAATATTATTAACAGTGTAATATGTTGTTTAATTTAGCCCGACGTGTATAAGCACTCAGTAAACTAGCTCAGTTCTCAGGGTGGTTACGTAATGGTTGATAATTAATTGTCCTTTTCTTATCTATCCAACACTACAGATATTATTTCAGGCTCGCGAGAAGTCGTGTGCTTATTGCACCAGAGAATATTTGCCAAGTCTGTTCGATGTATACTACTGTAATACGTAACTTACCGTGGTTTCGTCTCGATTCCCCAATATAAGATAACAAGAGTAGCATCCATAAATGAAATCCTATAATGGAACTGGAATCCTGTCACCAGACCTTTTATGCCTGGGATGTTATCTCGTTATGTAAAGAAAATCTGTAAATAAAATTGTTAAATTGTTAGTAGCTGCCTCCGGTCTCGTGAGATCTGACATAAGCTTACTCGTCCTAACCGTCGGCACGTCTCGTAGATGAGCTGAAAGAAAAATGTTGAAGATTTTTCTAAGACGGCGCCTAACAATGAAAATTCTTTGCTAAGGCCCATATCTACTCAAGACAGTCGAGGTATCAGACTACCAATTGATTGGCCACATACACAAATTCTGTTGACAAAATAACCATTGTATTTTTCGGGTTTTAAGTACAACTTACAGTATCAGCTGGTGCAGCAAGATGAGCTTCCCACAAGAACGTCCTCTTAGGTCCCCATCGAAGCAGATAAGATAAGCGAATGACAAAGGAAAGATAGTTCATGCATAGAAGGGCAAGAGTCCAGAGAATAACATGTCCACTGTAGTTCTGCCTCTTCTTCTTTGGCGTACTTGTCGATTATTTATAAAATTTATCGTAATATTTAGTTTACATGTTTTTATAACCCAAGTCCACTCAGGAAAACAGTACAGGTTTCTGTCGGGATGTCACTCAGAGTGCCAGTGAAGCGAAGCAAGCAGCACGTTAGCCCTAAGGTCGAATTTTGCAACCTGCAGCATCCAGGAGGCGCTGGCCCCGCCATGCCGGGCAGGGCTTTGATGCGGCTCCACACGCTGGCGGCGTTTCCGGCAGAACACTGCGCGGCAAGCAGAACTTCTCCCCAAAATGAATAATGCAGGGGGACGCTGTTTCCCCCTTCGCCATGTCGCCCTGGGTTCACAGAAGCGTCGCTGGCGACACTGCCAGCAATGAATGTACCTCGGCGAATCACATACTCCATTTTTTGAGTGTGTGTGACAAGGGAGCGGAACGTGTCCGTTTAGACGCTGGCGCCGAGGAAGCGTCTGGAAAGTTTTTCGGACGAGCGACGTGTCCCACAGGCGGCCGCGATTGGCCAGATCGATGTGACGTAAGCGCTGTTTCCTGCGCACCCGCAGTCTAGCGGGAGAGGTCCTCATCGGCTGAAAGCTTTTTAAACTGTTGCGATTGAGCTGCCACAGCAGCAGGGCAGCAAGCCGCACTAGATTTTGGTAGATAAGGGACTTTTCTTCAAATAAAATTCCGCACTGTCTGTATGAATGATTTTTATTAAATCTGCGACCGGTTTCGCACCACTTATAGGTGCATCCTCAGGCAATCTATACAGAAAAATAAAATAATAAGAGCTCACATAAACTATTCGATCGCCCAATTCTGAGGTGTAAATTAAACTTTTAAACAGCCAGATTTTTTGAATGAAACAAGAAAGTACTCACATACGCTCTTTATAACACAGTGTCGTTGAACATTGCCCTATAGCCACTCCCTACCATTCACGTCCAATATACCGTCATCTGGTAAAAGCGGTAGTTAAAACTATTTTTTTTTAAATGATAGGAGTTGCAACGACCTAGAAAATAGAAATAAAATACGATGTTGATAAAACTTCACTAAACACGAACGACGAAGAGCGGAACATTAGCATGAACAAACAGCGGAACTAGGGCTATGTAAACATATCAGAACATACCGTGCAAGTTGAGAGGACACGGCGTGACTTGACTGCCAGAAATAGGCTCCTCTCAACTTGCACGGTATGTTCTGATATGTTTACATCGCCCTAGTTTCGCTGTTTGTACATGCTAATGTTCCGCTCTTCGTCTTTCGTGTTTAGTGAAGTTTTATCAGCCTCGTATTTTATTTCTGTTTTCTAGGTCATTGCAACTCCTATCATTTAAAAAAATAGTTTTAACTACCGCTTTTACCAGATGACGGTATATTGGACGTGAATGGTAGGGAGTGGCTATAGGGCAATGCTCAACGATACTATTTTATTAACAGCGCATGTGAGTACTTTCTTGTTTCATTCAAAAAATCAGGCTATTTAAAAGTTTAATTTACACCTCAGAATTGGGCGATCGAATAGTTTATGTGAGCTCTTATTATTTTATTTTTTGTGCAGATTGCCTGAGGATGCACCGATAAGTGGTGCGAAACCGGTCGGAGATTTAATAAAAATCATTCACACAGGCAGTGCGGAATTTTCTTTGCAGAAATGTGGAAGTTTGGCTGTGGTTGCCCGCCCTACATAACAACAGCCACGGGACTCCCGCGTTTCATCATCCGTCCGACAAGGGCGAAGTACCCTGTAACACGCAATATGGAGTAATTGTGGATTAGTTGTGCACCTTACCCGGAGCCCCGGATAATATCGTGGGATCGCGTCGTGTACGCGCGAAGTTGTGGTTTCAGCCATATCACACCTGATCCACATAACAGCACGACGAGGACAGCTGACTGGGGACCATGTCGTTGAGGAGAAGAGCAGGGTAGGTAGTGTACGCAGCACCGGCCGTAGCACCATCAGCCTTGTAGTTTATAGAAGTAAACGGGTGGCCACTGACCCATTGAGCATGGCAACACATTCTCGCACTTAGTTCTGTGATTAGATTAAAGAACGTGACGTAGAATCTTTTGCTCTGATCCAGTTAGAAGGAAGTTCCATTGGTGGGTTTTATAGTTGCAGAATTGTGTTTTACTCCTCTTTATTAAGATATTAATTTTTGCACGCTCTAGAGGCATCCCTACTTAGTTGGTTTTATTAGTATATGTAAATGTCAGTAAAAAAAATTTTGTTTATTTATAGACACAACCACATGTTTATGACACAGTCATAACCGGTTTCGGTCATACATTGACCATCGTCAGATGCTAAAACAATACACAAGAGAATTTATAAAAAAATGGTTCAAATGGCTCTGAGCACTATGGGACTTAACATCTGAGGTCATCAGTCCCCTAGAGCTTAGAACTGCTTAAACCTAACTTACCTAAGGACATCGAACACATTTATGCCCGAGGCAGGATTCGAACTTGCGACCGTAGCGGGCGTGCGGTTCCAGACTGAAGCGCCTAGAACCGCTCGGCCACACCGCCGGCATAGAATTTATATTAAAACCTGAAAATAAGTGCAATATTACTGATCCAGCTAAATTTATGCTAAATACATATAGTTCATACCTAAAGCCGGCATACACTGAACACAGGTTAATGCATTGTCAAACTAGCTATAAAATGTAAAACACAGGTCTTGTATATAAGATGGTTTTATTTCCCAAACGCCTAAAATATGAGAAATTAACTATTAATATTTAGGTCAAATGTACATGCGTACACTGCGTAGTGCGGACCGCAGCAGATGTGAACAGCCTCTAAGGTGGAGGAGCGAGCCGTCCCCTGCAGCAGAGCACTCCACTCCCCGTCCTGCCGTACCGATGGACGACGGCGTAAACAGGCAACAGCCGAAAACACAGCGCCAGCGGGCGTCACAAATTTACTCTACAAGTGCTACATCTATTTTCATCTATAGCAAGGTTTCCTCCTCGTCATCAAATGTTATTTTACTGTAATCTTAAATTTTATGCACATTTGACCTAAATATTAATAGTTAATTTGTCATACTTTAGGCTTTTGGAAAATTAAGACCATGTTATAGAAGTCGCTCGCATCTAGCGCAAAGAAGGTGCACAAACTCTAATATAAGACTGGTGTTTTACTTTTTATAGCTTGTTTGACAACGCATTAACCTGTGTTCACTGTATGCCGCCTTTAGGTATATCGCATAAATTCAGTTAAATCAGTAATATTGCACTTATTTTCAGGTTTTAATATAAATTCTCTGCCGGCGGTGTGGCCGAGCGGTCCTAGGCGCTTCAGTCCGAAACCGCACGCCAGCTACGGTCGCAGGTTAGAATCCTGCCTCGGGCATGGATGTGTCCGATGTCCTTAGGTTAGTTAGGTTTAAGTAGCTCTAAGCTCTAGGGGATTGATGACCTCTGATGTTAAGTCCCATAGTGCTCAGAGCCATTTGAACCATTTTTTTAATTTTCTTGTATATTGTGTTAGCCTCTGAAGATGGTCAATGTATGGCCTAAACCGGTTATGACTGTGTCATAAACATGTGATTGTGTCTATACAGAATTTAAAAAAAAATTACAAAAGAATCAATCACACACTCCATAGACAAAATGTTTTTTCGTAAATCTCAGTGTACGTAAATTATAAAATAGAATAAATCTGATTATCTTTTCCGGTATTTCAGATTACATACACTGACACATCACCCTTTCCTAAGACCAAGTAATAAATTTTGACGGTGTTAACTTTATGTTAGTAATTTACATGCATATCTACCGTCTATAAAGCAAGAGACCTCCTGCAATCCGATTCTTCAACAGAGGCCTGCGCTGCATAGTCAGATCTCATTAAGCGCATAATAAGTGCGTTGGCGAAATCATAACAGAGTTCGAAGTTTAGTAAATAATTCAGTTGCCTAGCGCCTCGGGACGGCAAAGGAGAACTTGGAGGTCGCTTCCCATGGTGAGTAGATGGCAGTCAGAAATGCCTTTAAGCCTACACAGCCGCCATTACCAGCAGCTCACTAGGTTCGAACGAGCTCGTCTAGTAGGATTACGAGAAGCTGGATGTTCCTTCTGCGAAACTGCAGAAAGTGTTGGCAGGAATGTAGCCACTGTAGGTGGCTGCTGCCCACCAGAATGTATCGTCGCAAGAAGGCCGGGCCGCGGACCGCCACGTGGCTCTACTGAGAGAGGAGACCACCGTGTTCGGCGTATGGCTCTGGCCCATCGTACTGCATCTGCAGCAGCAATATGAGCGGCCGTTGGCCTCACAGTGACAACGAACCTTTACAAATCGGTTACCTGAAGGACAGCTCCAAGCCAGACGTTCCACTGACCCCAAACCACAGCCATTTGCGACTTCCGTGCCCAGTCTGTGGAAGCGGTAACACCCCTCAAGTATCTGGGTGTGACTATTAGAAATTATCTCAAATGCAATGATCAGATTACACAAGTAACGGGCAGGACGTTCTCCAGATTGCGGTTTATTGGTAGAATCCTGAAGCGATGCAGTTAGTTCGTCCAGTATTAGAGTATTGCTCATCTGCATGGGACCCTTATCAGTTGGTTCTGATTCAAGAGATTGAGAAGGTCCAAAGAAGAGCGGCAAGATTCGTGACTGGTACATTTAGGAGGCAGGACGTTCTCCAGATTGCGGTTTATTGGTAGAATCCTGAAGCGATGCAGTTAGTTCGTCCAGTATTAGAGTATTGCTCATCTGCATGGGACCCTTATCAGTTGGTTCTGATTCAAGAGATTGAGAAGGTACAAAGAAGAGCGGCAAGATTCGTGACTGGTACATTTAGCCATGGCGAGAGCGTTGCAAATCTCATAGAAAGTTTAAAGTGGGACACACTTGTAGATAGACGGCCCTCTAAACCGAAGGGGCTGCTCACTAAATTTCATAATCCAATCTGCGCCGTGGATGAAGAGCATATATTACTAACACCAACTTTCAAATCGCGCAATGATCACCCTTCAAAGATAAGGGAAATTAGAGTTCGTAATGAGGCGTTCGGACAGTCGTTTTTCCCTCGAGCGATCTTCGAGTGGAACAGAGGGGGAGAAATATGACTTTGGTGCTAATTGTGCCCTCCGCCACACACCGCTTCGTGGCTAGCGGAGTATATATGTAGATGTAGGCGTCAAGCGAGAGTTCATTGGATGGCACGTAGGAGGTCTGTTGTGTTTGCTAATGAAAGGTGGTTCTGCCTCGGTGCCAGCGATAGCTCTGTATTGGTTAGGAGGAGGTCAGTTGAGGGCCTGAAGTCAATCTGTCTACGTGCTAGTAGACACACTGGATCTACACCTGCGGTTATGGTCTGGGATGCGATTTCGTGTGACAGCAGGAGTACTCTTGTATTTGTCCCACACACCGTGACTGCGAAATTGTACGTCAGTCTGGTGATTTTACCTGTTGTGCTTCCATTCATGAACAGGATGAGGCCAACTGGGGGCTTGCAACCAACGTGTCTGCATGCTAGGCAAACTGGACCTACACTTGGATTTATGGCCTCGGGCGCAGGAGCACTTCCGTGTTCATCCCACGCACCCTGACTGTAAATTTGTTCGTCAGTCTGGTGATTCGACCTGTTGTGCTGCCATTCATGGAGAGCATCCCAGGGGGTGTGTACCAACAGGATAACGCTTGCTCACACACCGCTGTTGTAGCACAACATCTCTACTGAGTGACGACATTACCAGATGTGTCTCCAAACGAGCACGTATGGAACTTCACCGAAGGACAACTTCAGTCATCCACTAATACGAGGGCTGTCCAGAAAGTAACTTACGACTGATCGCGAAATGAAAATCAGAGTGAATATTAGAAATGTTTCATTTGTAACAGTTAGCTACACCTTTCATCTACTTCTCTACGTAGTCGCCGTTCTGACTCAGACATTCGTCGTAGCGTTGTACCAACTTTCCAATACCCTCATCATAGAAGGCAGCCGCCAGTGCTTTCCGCCAATTCTCTACGCTGGCCTAAAGCTCGTTGTCTGTGCCAAAATGTTGTCTTCATAGCCATAGCAGAGATGAAACTCAGTTGGAGACAATTACAGGATGTATTGTGGGTAACCAAACATTTCAAATTGAAACGATGCAGGAACATCTTCATTGCCCCTGCAGAATGAGGCTGAGAATTGTCGTGAAGAAGAAACCGCAAGACAGTTACGTAATGTTGGTTGCATAGCTTCAGGGGAAAATTCTCACCATGCCCTCCTCCTTGGCGGGAGACACTATTTTCTATAATATCTTTACGCGCTCACTAAGAGCTCAGGAATGAAAAGAGCGTCATAATTCTACCTAGAGTCATACTAGAGACACTGCCCAACACATCTTTTCAAAGCTTTATCGGATTTTCACAGTCGTTGCCATTTCACGACAGATCGGAACTTACTTTCTGGACAGCCCTGGTAGCATTAACCATCCTTGTATTGACCGAACAAGATCAACAGCCATGGAACTCCGTCCCAGAAACCGACATCGAGCACCTGTAAAACACAGTGCATGTACGTCGGCTTGCTTGCGTTGAGCCTTCAGGCGGCTACACCCGTTTATCAACGTAGCAGCATTTCGCATTTGCAGTGGGTCATGACGTGCTTACATTACCGTGAGATCTTGCAACGTTAATCACTTGACTATGTTACCAACACAAATGTATTTTTCCATCAATGTATTAAAATTTCTGTTGATGGGGTGGTCTTCAGTCCAGAGACTGGTTTGATGCAGTTCTCCATGCTACTCTATCCTGTGCAAGCTGCTTCATCTCGTAGTACGTACTGCAGCTTACATCCTTCTGAATCTGCTGTTCTCCTCTTGGTCTCCCTCTACGATTTTTACCCTCCACGCTGCCCTCCAATACTAAATTGGTGATCCCTTGATGCCTCAGAACATGTCCTACCAACCGGTCCCTTCCTCTAGTCAAGTTGTGCCACAAACTCCTCTTCTTCCCAATTCTATTCAATACCTCCTCATTAGTTATGTGATCTAATCTTCAGAATTCTTCTGTACTACTATTCTCTTCTTGTCCAAACTGTTTATAGTCCACGTTTCACTTCCATACATGGCTACACTCCATTCAGATACTTTCAGAAGCGGCTTCCTGACACTTAAATCTATACTCGATGTTAACAAATTTCCCTTCTTCAGAAACGCTTTCCTTGCCATTGCCAGTCTACATTTTATATTCTCTCCACTTCGACCATCATCAGTTATTTTGCTCCCCAAATAGCAGAACTCCTTTACTACTTTTAGCGTCTCATTTCCTAATCTAATTCCCTCTGCATCACCCGACTTAATTCGACTACATTCCATTATCCTCGTTTTGCTTTTGTTGGCGTTCATCTTATACCCTCCTTTCAAGACACTGTCCATTCCGTTCAGCTGCTCTTCCAGGTCTTTTGCTGCCTCTGACAGTATTACAGTGTCATCGGCGAACCTCAAAGTTTTTATTTCTTCTCCATGGATTTTAATTCCTACTCCGAATTTATCTTTTGTTTGCTTTACTACTTGCTCAATACACAGATTGAATAACATCGGAGATAGGCTACAAACCTGTCTCAATCCCTTCCCAACCACTGCTTCCCTTTCATGCCCCTGGCTCTTAAAACTGCCATCTGCTTTCTGTACAAATTGTAAATAGCCTTTCGCTCCCTGTATTTTACCCCTGCCACCTTCATAATTTGAAAGAGATAATTCCAGTCAACATTGTCAAAAGCTTTCTCTATGCCTACAAATGCTAGAGACATAGATTTGCCTTCCCTTAATCTATTTTCTAAGATAAGTCGTAGGGTCAGTATTGCGTCACGTCTTCCAATATTGCTACGGAATACAAACTGATCTTCTCCAAGGTCGGCTACTACCAGTTTTTCCATTCGTCTGTAAAGAATTCGTGTTAGTTAAAATTTATAGCCGTCAAATTCTATTAAAACTTCCTGAGCTTTATGTTAATGAAAGGTTATTACACACAGAACACTCAGCAGCTAATCACAGCTGACAAATAAACCAGTCACGCCAGCCCCCATCTCATGGTCGTGCGGTAGCATTCTCACTTCCCACGCCCGGGTTCCCGGGTTCGATTCCCGGCGGAGTCAGGGACTTTCTCTGCTCGTGATGGCTAGGTGTTGTGCGATGTCCTTAGGTTAGTTAGGTTTAAGTAGTTCTAAGTTCTAGGGGACTGATGACCTAAGATGTTAAGTCCCATAGTGCTCAGAGCCATTTGAACCAGTCACGCCAGGAGATATCAGTCTAATGCAGTGGAACATCTCCTTTAGCCTTGGTAATGGCCTCACTTGGGCGAGGAAGTGTGTGCAGAACCATTTTCAATTATGTCATATCAAGCTGAAGCCACTCACTGTCGGTACAACCTGTATAGCTACCTAATTTCGTGGATGTTGACTCCCTACGTTTCAGTTGCTGTTCCAAATAGTCACAAACATATTAAAAGGGATCAAGTTCGGGTGATTTAATCGTCCAGTGAACGTGCGATAGAGTGCCTGAGTACTCGTCAAACTGGGATCGTATGCACGTACCTCTTTAGCGACATAGCATTATCATGAAGATGCAATACGATAGGGCAATACTTCGTCGCCGAGAATGTGGAAATAAACATCCAGATTTATGTTCACCGTGCACTCTGCGGCCTGAAATACGCTCTGACACAATGTGGGTTGAACTTCTCATTGGACTGTTGGAGCACTCCAAGCTTTGAATCACATCGAAAGTGACTTTTCCTACCCGTCGGAGCATACCACGTGCCCGCAGTAAGCTATCTAGCTCCTTTGTTGTATTACCCATCGTCATGACGCTGTGGCCTAGGAAAAAGTCCTATTTGGTCGTCATAACTAGCGATGGTTCGCAGCGTCTGTGTGGACTAGAGCGCTTGTTTACTGTTGATGAGAATACGACAAGTGCTATAAGCCGATTTGCCCGAAGATTAGCTCAGTGGAAGAGGGAGCAAAATAAGCGAACACGTGTCTCGGTTTATCCGTAGATAATGTCGGAGCAAAACACGGTCGAAGTTTTCGGAGTAATTTACGTTTCTCTTAGGGAGTAAGTAGTTGAGTTGAAGGGGTGCCGCAGTGGCGCGCTCCACGACTTCATGCTTTAGCCACCCGTGTTCGAAAGGGTATTATTATTTTTATTTTTGCTATCCATTTACCTACCCAAGTTCGTAGAAATAAAGTTGTCTCTATTCGTTCACTAATTGTGTTTCTGGTGAGTTGTCCTTATACGTCTACTAATTGTGTTCCTGGTGAGTAAATTAAAAAAAAAATACATGAATGAGAAATTTATTTGAATTGTTTTAGGTGAAATTCCTATGCTGTATCTCGGTGCATAACAAATTACAAGTGCGAGTTTTCCATAAACTGATACGTTATGCCTGGTCTGCCGCGATATTATTCCCAATGCGTGAAATCTTTAGCAATGTTAAAAACGTTTCTTTTCCGAGTGAAATTCATGCGAACAAATATTACTGTGGCAAATCTACCTTTGCGCGATGCTCGTTGTATTCGAAATTTCTGTGTTTCGATTTTTCCTACGAACGGTATCATCCAAACGAAAGCACGAATCTTTTCGAAGAATAAACGTAAGAATGAAATATAAGAACATGTGTAAGTATGAAAATAAAGAATATGGGGATTTAAAAAGATTGTAACCCTTGAAAATACTATAGACACATAAATTACATAAACATACACTACTGGCCAGTAAAATTGCTACACCACGAAGATGACGTGCTACAAACGCGAAATTTAACCGACAGGAAGAAGATGCTGCGATATGCAAATGATTAGCTTTTCAGAGCATTCACACAAGGTTGGCGCCGGTGGCGACACCTACAACGTACTGACAGTAAGAAAGTCTCCAACAAACAGCAGTTAACAGGCGTTGCCTGGTGCAACGTTGTTGCGATGTCTCGTGTAAGGAGGAGAAATGCGTACCATAACGTTTCCGACTTTGATAAAGGTTGGATTGTAGCCTATCGCGATTGCGGTGTATCGTATCGCGACATTGCTGCTCGCGTTGCTCGAGATCCAATGACTGTTAGCAGAATATGGAATCGGTGGGTTCAGGAGGGTAATACGGAACGCCGTGCTGGATCCCAACGGCCTCGTATCAATAGCTGTCGAGATGACAGGCATCTTAGCCACATGGCTGTAACGGATCGTGCAGCCACGTCTCGATCCCTTAATCAACAGACGGTGGCGTTTGCAAGACAACAACCATCTGCAGGAACACTTCGACGACGTTTGCAGCAGGATGGACTATCAGCTTGGAGACCATGGCTGCGGCTACCCCTGACGCTGCATCACAGACAGGAGCGCCTGCGATGGTGTACTCAACGACGAAGCTGGGTGCTCGATTGGCAAAACGTCAGTTTTTCGGATGAATCCAGGTTCTGTTTACAGCATCCGTGTTTGGCGACACTCGGTGAAAGCACATTGGAAGCGTGTATTCGTCATCGCCATACTAGCGTATCACCCGGCGTGATGGTATGGGATGCCATTGGTTATACGTCTCGGTAACCTCTTGTTTATATTAACGGCACTTTGAACAGTGGACGTTACATTTCAGATGTGTTACGACCCGTGGCTCTACCCTTCATTCGATCCCTGCGAAACCCTACATTTCAGCAGGATAATGCATGACCGCATGTTGCAGGTCCTGTACGGGCCTTTCTGGATACAGAAAATGTTCGACTGCTGCCCTGGCCAGCACATTCTCCAGACCTCTCACCAATTGAAAACGTCTGGTCAATGGTGGCCGAGCAGCTGGCTCGTCACAATACGCCAGTCACTATTCTTGATGAACTGTGGTATCGTGTCGAAGCTGCATGGGCAGCTGTACCTGTACACGTCATCCAAGCTCTGTTTGACTCAATAGCCAGGCGTATGAAGGCCGTCATTACGGCCAGACTTGGTTGTTCTGGGTACTGATTTCTCAGGATCTATTCACCCAAATTGCGTGAAAATGTTATCAAATGTCAGTTCTAGTATAATATATCTGTCCTATGAATACCCGTTTATCATCTGCTTTTCTTCTCGGTGTAGCAATTTTAATTTCCAGTAGTGTATATTATATAATAAACATATCACAGTTACTGTGAAAGCCATTTCTAATTTTACAATTAATGTAACGCATTTGTATCCCCTACCCTAAAAAAACGACGTGTAGTAACTTTCCACGGACATGGGTAGATACGGGAAAAAAATAAAATAAATTATTAGAGAGCGCGACGCTACCCACTGTGCGCCCATCCCAGCTGAGATTAGCACAGCTAAGAGACGTCTAAATTACGCCGGAAACTTTGATCGTGGTTTCCTCAGAAATGGTAGAGTATCTAAAGATGAGGCGAGACACGTGCTCGCTTACGTAAACCCTTCTTCCATTGATCGAAATTTCTGGGAAAATTAATTATGGCACTTGCCGCGTTCTCTTCGTAAGTGCCGTGTTGCAGGGAATTACCAGTTTAACTGTAAGTAAAATATCATCTTCGACGAGAGAAACCTTGAAATTTAGTTTTGAACGACACACAGGAAGGGCTACCCCTCTCGCTATTCGGAAATGGATTATTGATGATGTACAGTTATTTGGCAGGAAGGTGATGGTCATACAGATTGACAATGCTGGCAATTCTGTATACGACTTTAGTGAGCTAATAGTGAGAAATACCAATGGTAGCTTTAAATTCAAGTATAGCTATGGTTTTGTCGGCGCAGTATCAATAACATACGCAGGTCTTAGCTTACGATGTGTAGGAGGGCGTAATTTACCGTTCGAAGTGGCACTCGAAAAGATCAGAGACATGCTTAGTTTAAAATGGACCATTTACGGTACCAGAGGACAAACACATTTGTCCTCTGGTGCCGTGACGGCCCATTGTAAACCAAGTAAACTTTTCACATGGAAGGCTCAACGCAGATCGAATTGTTGAAGTGCACTAATTTTCAGAAAAAAAACGGAAGACCTTGAACAACTAGAGATAGGACGTCCATATTTACAGGACACGTACGTATACTGGAATGTTCTGTAGAAATGATTAGCATTTCAACTACATCTATTCAGCATGTGTCGTGTTGCCTAGAAGGTACAGGATTCGCCATGGGCCCTATTAACTTGTTCCATGTGTCATGGCATCAACGCTTATAAGGCTGTAAGGTAGTGTTATAGGCCGTTTGCTGTTCCTTATCTATATTAGCAATTGTGTACACAATCTATGCAGCCGTCTACGGTTGTTTGCAGGTGACGCACTCGTTTATCGACTAATAAAGTCATCAAAAGATAAAAAAAACTGCAAAACAATTTAGAAAAGATATCTGAATGGTGCGAAAAGTGGCAGTTGACTCTAAATGACGAAAAGTGTGAGGTCATCCACATGAGTGCTAAAAGGAACTCGTTAAACTTCAGTTACACGATAAATCAGTCTAATCTAAAAGCCGTAAATTCAACTAAATACCTAGGTATTACAATTACGAACAACTTAAACTGGAAGGAACACACAGAAAATGTTGTGGGAAGGCTAACCAAAGATAACCAAAGACTGCGTTTTATTGGGAGGACACTTAGAAAGTGTAACAGATCTACGAGGGAGACTGCCTACACTACGTTCTTGACTGCAACAAAAAATGGGTCAAATGGCTCTGAGCACTATGGGACTTAATTCCTGAGGTCATCAGTCCCCTAGCCCTTAGCACTACTTAAACATAACTAACCTAAGAACATCACACACATCCATGCCCGAGGCAGGATTCGAACCTGCGACCGCAGCAGTCGCGCGGTTCCAGACTGTAACGCCTAGAACCGCTCGGCCAGCCCTGCCAGCTGGGGGCAACAACTCCATTTGTTGGACAATCACCAAGGCTATGATCAGATTAGAACTATGGAACTGGCTTAGCAAACAGCCCGTAGGATATTGGACCAAGGTCATAAACAAAAACATGGTAAGGTAATGATGCCCAAGCCATGTTTTAAAAGAAGCTCTGTAATCCTGGGACTGAACAGGAAAGAGATAACTCATAACTGGACTGATGACCGGCCATGGGAATTTCAAAAAACACCTACACGCAATCGGTATAGCGGAAGAGGACCCTAAATGTAGGATCTGTGATGAGGGTGAAGAAAGCGCATCACACCTAATCTTCGAATGCAAGACATTGGAGAGTAAAAGATACGGAATCTTCGGGACAACTAGACCTTAAGAAATTGTCTCTAACAAAAACCTTGTAGAGGGACTCCTTGCACTATTTAAGGGCACTGGTTGGCTTTACTAGATATACAGCAAGCGATACCGCACAATAAACCTAGTTTCGGTGCGGGCAGTGACGGGTCAGATCTAAGCTGTTTTAGCTTCCCTGTTAAATTTAATCAATCAATCAATCAAGACACGCCTGTGGAAGAGGATGTGGAGATGGGAGCAAGCCTTAGTGATTCCAAAGTACAGTTCAATAATAGCGACCTAAATGTTCTGAAAACGCAGAAAACAAATGCGATTACGAACCTCGTTAGAAAATACAGTGAATGGACGCCATATCAAAACCTCTTCTACACTGCGACAATCCTCAAAATATTTATTACAGAAGTACAAAGCAACAATAGAATCTTATTCCAAACAGATATGGCCAACAGTGAAAAAGCTGACAAGAGAAATTCAAACTCCAGTATCTAATGAAAAAAAAACCATGAAAGGGAAAGAAGGATGATGAAATTGCGCCAGTCTGTATCGCAGGCCAAAGAAAAATGGGCTGTAAGAACAGACTGGGGAGCAAAAAACTTTATCCTTCGCAGACGAAGCATTAAAGCATCAGATGAAGCCTAACTTCGGCTGCGCTTTAGAGCGTAATGATAATCAGATGGTCAGTAATCTGGATGATACTGAAATGACTTGTGTTATCCACCGAGAGCAAAGTAACTTAAGTGAATAGGTGGAATACAGTTACACATTTTCTGTTCAGAGTGACTACTTCAATAGTGAATGTACTAAGTAGTCCCAAAAATATCAACTGCATTTGTTTCTGACTCAGTGAAAGTAAAATTTGTTATAATGTTCTTGACTGCTATACCTAAATCTTTTTGAATTCCTAAGAATTATTATCCTAGAAGAGCACTTAACAGTTCCAATGGTCTAAATTTTCCGTTCACTCCGAACAGGAACCGAGTGTTCTCTTCTCCATAATAGTTATGTAGCAGTATACGAACTGTGGATGTCACACTGTTTAAATTTACTTACAGGTAATGGCATGAACTTTTAGAGATGTGCCATCAATAACATTCTTAATAAATTATTTATTTCTTTAGTGGCCCAACAGACATATTTTTGGTGCGGCTCTAATGTTTGATCATATTTCTTACGGTACAGTTTTGTGACCCTGATTCCACAAGAGGCATAATCGTAAGCATTTCATCTAACGGTGCTTGGTTTTCTTATGTATGTAAAAGTTTTATGCACCAATAGCTGTCTGTCACCTTAACATGTAAAAACATGTTTTTAAAAATTAAGAAAAGTGGTAGCATTCGTAACTAGCAATGTAAATTACCTGGGTCCATGGTTGGAACCCAGCAGATCATTATTTTTTGAATAAAAGTCTTTAGTAATGGCGGCTACGGTCTACTGGTATAAGTAGCCACTCTGGTTCTGCCAACGACCACGTAGAAGAAGGTGGAGGAGCCGACCTAGTTGCAGGGGAACGCATTGGCCTTGGTGTCGGAAATGGCAATGGAAAACATCACATTAAAGGCACGCAGTATGCATCCACAGAACATGTGACCTGAAAAGAGTGTCGTAATGGAGTCCCCATGGACGAAGTTTGCGAATTAGTCCCCTTTTGGGATGTGTGGGACGAGGATTGTCAAGGGGGAGGGAACAATGAGAAAAAGTTTGAATAACCAGTGACAGGGTCACATTCTAGTTGCTATGTCATAAATTTGAAGAAGCTACATGTGAAAAGGGAGGGAAAACAGCTCGATGAAAATGTAGAAGGTGTCCCAGACATGTTGTGACGAACTTCATGTAGTTGTCGAGGGTGTCTTGAGGAACAAATCGAGGATAGAGACCCGTGTCCGAAAAAGCCATCCAACGACGCTAGAGAGCGTCGAAGTTATAGGTGCCGGCGCCTGTCATTAGACCACCCCTCTGGCATGAAACGTGACTATGTACAGTGATGGACTTTAGGCGGACCGTCTCGCGTCGTTGTCTGTTATTCAGCGATCGCAACTGACAGCCGCGATCGCCAGTGGAGAAGATAGAGCTACCTACTCCGTAGACAGGCCTTGTCTCCTATCAACACAATGCTCTTTGCTTTGGAGAATGACGGCTTCGAGCACGGGTTTCCATTTGGGGTTTCGTTTTCTCTTGGAATCCTCTAAAATCTCCTCCAATGTTTTTCGGTAGAAAGGACAAAAATAAACTGCCGATGGAAACCCGTGTCTGAAACCTTTATCCACCATGTCGACAGATCATCGCATTCGTAGGAGACAAGGCCTATCTACGCGGCTGGTAGCTCAATCTTTTTCAATGGCGAACGTGGCAGTCAATCGCGATCACTGTATAAGAAACAATACTGCAAGACATTTCGCCTGCGATCTGTCAGCGTACGAACTCACGTTTGCTGCCGAAGCGGTGGCGCAAAGGCAGACTCTGGCGCCTATAATATCGACGCTCTGTAGCGTCGTTAAATGACGTTTCCGGAAACGGTTTCGTTTCCTCGGCATGTTCCTCAAGACACCCTCTACAACCTCTCGCAGTTCGTTGCAACATTTCTGGAATATCTTGCAGAGGGAGTCACTGAAGTGAAATGAAAAGATAAATACAGGTATTTTCAGTGAAACGAATGTAGAGCAATACCCACAGCAGCAGAGAATGGTATAACAAGAGTAGGATTCGTTATGAGCAGGAAAGTGGGACAGTTACCGAGTTGCAGTAAACAGTTTAGTGATAGGCTGTTCTCGTCAGAGTCGACAGCAAACCATCATCAACAAAAAGGACAGGCCGTTGAAGATAAGCTGTTTTACACGTTGTTGAGAGAAATGGTCTTTTAGGTTATACTGGACACAAAACGACCATTGAACGCAATTCTCTTCACATTGTACGTTGGCAGGCTAGTTGAGATGGACACGCATTGACTGTTAGCAGTGTTTATTGACGAGTTTGGAACAGACTGGCACTGACACTGCATGCCATTCGCCTCTGGACCCTATCGGTTAGGATCTTTCTACAAGCGCTGTTCTAACACTGTTTTACGCGGCTGTGAGTGGTACACCGTTCCTTGAAGACCGTCGGACAGCGGCCGTTGGTACACCAAGAAATCGGGCAGCTTCGTTCAGGATGTGGTCATGGGCACAACCAAACATGATAGCCCCTTTCCGCCGTTGTACCATATCTTCAGTGTGCTGATTCAGTACACCTGGCTGGCACTTATACACCGCTTGAGCCGGCCAGAGTGGCCGAGCGGTTCTAGGCGCTACAGTCTGGAACCGCGCGACCGCTATGGTCGCAGGTTCGAATCCTGCCTCGGGCATGGATGTGTGTGATGTCTTTAGGTTAGTTATGTTTAAGTAGTTCTAAGTTCTAGGGGACTGATGACCACAGCAGTTAAGTCCCATAGTGCTCAGAGCCATTTGAACCATTTAAACACCACTTGACTATCATAAAGTAAGCCAGCTGTGGAGGGACACAACTCACTACCATGTGCAGTGATGGAAAGCGAGCGCTTAATCTTTGAAGAAACTTATTGTAACTTAATATCCCGATTAACTGCAATGTTGATGAACTAGCGTTGATAGCCTAGTCCTTTTCTTTCACTGCATGTCTATGCGAGACGAAGGTGTAATTGTTTCTAACTAGTGTTTTCACATCTGTGAAGCGTTTCCTATTAAGTAGGGAGCTTCAGCACACTAACCAGGCTTTATGCAAGGCCCTGCTTTCTGTTCCTGCCCCAGTGAGTGACTCCTCCTACGGATGGGATGCTTACTACGTTTCTGTGCTCGGTTCATTCACCGGCCACACACGCACCCCCTAAACAAGACGATATCCGTCACTATCGCTCTTCAGTCTCACTACTGAATCTAGCGCACTGGCCTTTTACGAATTTCCTCTTAACTACAGAACCTGAAGGCCACTGCCGATATATCGCGAGATTTTTTTTTATCCAAGCAAAATTAAAATCACAGTGAAATTCTGATGAAGCTATGAGCAGATGTGATGCGTAGTGTCTCTATGATGTCAATCGACCGCATCACGTTGTACTTTAACATTCAGAGATGCCCAGAATAACAGTGTCTCCCGCCAAGTGTGACGTACGTACTATCATTCAATACCTTCCGCATGATTTCATGCAGCCGACCTAACGTAACTATCATGCGTGACAGCCAACTGCGGTATTGTGTAACCTCCCCCTCACTTATCGACCTTAATGACAGGGAAAAATTACACCGCGTGCTCCTAATGGAAATTTCGGAAAATTAATCGTCACCAAAGTTAATTTGTCGGTAAACAGGGAGGAAAGGGTTACATCTAAAAGAAAAGAAAAATGCAAGTGAAATTAATTTTGAGAAAAGGGTAAAATTAATAAAGAAAGTAAATGTGCGGACGTTACGTTAACAATTAATTGGATATTTCAGATTCGGGGAAAATTACGGTTGCCAGTCCTATGGACAACTACTATAACAACTGAAAATGAAAGATTAATGCACGTATAATTAGCACTAAAAGCGTAGCAACTGAAGGTTGACACGTGTTGTGTGAAAACTGAATGTTTTTCAGAAGTAATACATTTCGCTACACTCTGACTCAATTTAGCAAACGAGTAAATAAAACCGGAAAAGTGAAAGTTAATTTAGGGACTGAAATTAATAGTGAAATTTGTTTCTGAAGCACTACGAAATTCAGTAAAATAAGGTTAGTCTTGGGCCACCTCAACAATCATTTCAAAAGCTACTTGAATATACGCAATTTAGAAATAAGAGATTTAACTTTGAACTTGAATTAAATGATTCTGAACAATTAACAATAGTTACATTTAGTACGTACCAAGCCGAGCTGCAGTCACAGGTAAGCTAAAGTATGGTAACAAAACTCTCACTCTTAATTTCTGCTTGCGTAATTCAAATAGTGTAGCCAGCTATGAATACTTTAACTGACCTATGAAATTAAAGCAGTGAAATGGAATGATATTACTTTAATGCTGGCGTTTGAATTTCAACGACACTCGGGTTCATTTCAGAAAAGGAAGGGACAATGCTTGGTAATGCAAGTGAGACAATGAGCAACAAAGGTTCATGCTAAGTTGCTGTATTTTTGTGATGCAACAGTTTGAAAAGCTGAGGTCTGCCATAGAGTTCTAAAACTTTACGTGCTTCCAGTCTTCCTTGTTGGTTGGTTGAAGGTTTGAAGCCGTCGATCGAGGAGGTGGCGACAGTCACTCAGAGTCGGCCGTCGCTGTTGCAGAAGCTGGATGTTGGCGCGCCTTCTTCTCGACACGGTCACCAGGCGAAACGGGCTCCTGATGTGCGCCACCTAATACTTCCCGTCCGCGACACCGTCTCAGAAACTACCATAGCAAGCCGAGTGCAATTACATGCTGCCAAACCCCGAAAGCGCGGCAACTCGCGGGAGCGTCACTGAACACACCTGCTCCACCACCCTACCCCAGCCAGACTCTGCTCTGCCCGCGCTCCACGCGGCAGAGTCACACTACCCAAGATCCTAAACACTTCGGTTCTCCACACGACCTATCGATGTATTCGTTCCATAGCGTAGTTTTCCATAGGCAAGTTGTTGTTGTTGTTGTGGTCTTCAGTCCTGAGACTGGTTTGATGCAGCTCTCCATGCTACTCTATTCTGTGCAAGCTTCTTCATCTCCCAGTACGTACTGCAGCCTACATCCTGCTGTATCTGTTTAGTGTTTCATCTCTTGGTCTCCCTCTACGATATTTACCCTCCACGCTCCCCTCCAATACTAAATTGGTGATCCCTTGATGGCGCAGAACATGTCCTACCAACCGATCCCTTATTATTGTCAAGTTGTGTCACATACCCCTCTTCTCCCCAATCCTATTTAATACTTCCTGATTAGTTACGTGATCTACCCATATAATCTCCAGCATTCTTCTGTAGAACCACATTTCAAAGGCTTCTATTCTCTTCTTGTCTAAACTATTTATTGTCCATCTTTGACTTCTATACATGGCTACACTCCATACTTACAGAAACGACTTCCTGACATTTAAATCTATACTCTATGTCAACAAATTTCTCTTCTTCAGAAACGCTTTCCTTGCCATTGCAAGTCTACATTTTATATCCTCTCTACTTCGACCATCGTCAGTTACTTTGCTCCCCAAATAGCAAAACTTCTTCACTCCTTTAAGTGTCTCATTTCCTAATCTAATTCCCTCAGCATCGCCTGACTTAATACGACAACATTCCATTATCCTCGTTTTGCTTTTGTTGATGTTCATCTTATATCCTCCCTTCAAGACACTGTCAATTCCGTTCAACTGCTCTTCCAAGTACTTTGCTGTCTCTGACAGAATTACAATGTCATCGGCGAAACCTTAAAGTTTTTATTTCTTCTACATGGATTTTAATACCTACTCCGAATTTTTCTTTTGTTTCCTTCACTGCTTCCTCAATACACAGATTGAATAACATCGGGGAGAGGCTACAACCCTGTCTCCCTCCCATCCCAACCACTGCTTCCCTTTCATGTCCCTCGACTCTTACAACTGTTATCTGGTTTCTGTACAAATTGTAAATAGCCTTTCGCTCCCTGTATTTTACCCCTGCCACCTTCAAAATTTGAACGTGGTTATTCCAGTCAACATTGTTAGAAGCTTACTCCAAGTCTACAAATGCTAGAAACGTAGGTTTGCCGTTTCTTAATCTAGCTTCTAAGATAAGTCGTAGGGTCAGTATTGCCTCACGTGTTCCCATATTTCTACAGAATCCAAACTGATCTTCCCCGAGGTCGGCTTCTACTAGTTTTTCCATTCGTCTGTAAAGAATTCGTGTTAGTATTTTGCAGCCGCGACTTATTAAACTGACAGTTCGGTAATTTTCACATCAGTCAACACCTGCTTTCTTTGGGATTGGAATTATTATATTCTTCTTGCAGTCTGAGGGTACTTGGCATGTCTCATAGATTTTGCTAACCAGATGGTAGAGTTTTGTCAGGACTGGCTCTCCCCATGCTGTCAGTAGTTCCAATGGAATGTTGTCTACTCCAAGGGCGTTCTTTCGACTCTGGCCTTTCAGTGCTCTGTCAAACTCTTCACGCAATATCATATATCCCATTTCATCTTCATCTACATCCTCTTCCATTTCCATAATATTGTACTCAAGAACATCGCCCTTGTATAGTCCCTCTATATACTCCTTCCACCTTTCTGCTTTCCCTCCTTTGCTTAGAACTGGATTTCCACGTGAGCCCTTGATATTCATACAGGTGGTTCTCTTTTCTCCAAAGGTCTCTTTAATTTTCCTGCAGGCAGTATCTATCTTACCCCTAGTGAGATAAGCGTCTACATCCTTACATTTGTCCTCTAGCCATCCCTGTTAAGCCATTTTGCGCTTGCTGTCGATCTAACTTTTGAGACGTTTGTATTCCTTTTTGCCTGCTTCATTTACTGCATTTTTATATTTTCTCCTTTCATCAATTAAATTCAATATTTCTTCTGTCACCCAAGGATTACTACTAGCCCTCGTCTTTTTACCTACTTTATCCTCTGCGGCCTTCACCACTTCATTCCTCAAAGCTATACATTCTTCTTCTACTGTACTTCTTTCCCCCATTCTTGTCAATTGTTCCTTTATGCTCTTCCTGAAACTCTCTACAACCTCTGGTTCTTTCAATTTATCCAGGTCCCACCTCCTCGAATTTCCACCTTTTTGCAGTTTATTCAGTTTTAATCTACAGGTCATAACCAATAGATCGTGGTCAGAATCCACATCTGCCCCTGGAAATGTCTTACAATTTAAAACCTGGTTCATAAATCTCTGTCTTACCATTATATAATCTATCTGATATTTTCTAGTATCTCCAGGGTTCTTCCACGTATAAACCTTCTTTCATGATTCTTGAACCAAGTGTTAGCTATGATTAAGTTATGCTCTCCGCAAAAGTATACCAGGCGGCTTCCTCTTTCATTTCTTAGCCCCAATCCATATTCACCTACTTTGTTTCCTTCTCTCCCTTTTCCTACTCTCGATTCCAAATCAACCATGACTGTTAAATTTTCGTCTCCCTTCACTACCTGAATAATTTCTTTTATCTCATCATACATTTCATCAATTTTGTTGTAGGCGTGGGCTTCATGTCTATCTTGGCTACAATAATGCGTCTAGGCAAGACCCAGCGTAAAAATACAAATAATATATACAAAACAAACCAATTATACATCGACATAAATGCATAAATCCACTCCTGGAAATTGAAATAAGAACACCGTGAATTCATTGTCCAAGGAAGGGGAAACTTTATTGACACATTCCTGGGGTCAGATACATCACATGATCACACTGACAGAACCACAGGCACATAGACACAGGCAACAGAGCATGCACAATGTCGGCACTAGTACAGTGTATATCCACCTTTCGCGGCAATGCAGGCTGCTATTCTCCCATGGAGACGATCGTAGAGATGCTGGGTGTAGTCCTGTGGAACGGCTTGCCATGCCATTTCCACCTGGCTCCTCAGTTGGACCAGCGTTCGTGCTGGACGTGCAGACCGCGTGAGACGACGCTTCATCCAGTCCCAAACATGCTCAATGGGGGACAGATCCGGAGATCTTGCTGGCCAGGGTAGTTGACTTACACCTTCTAGAGCACATTGGGTGGCACGGGATACATGCGGACGTGCATTGTCCTGTTGGAACAGCAAGTTCCCTTGCCGGTCTAGGAATGGTAGAGCGATGGGTTCGATGACGGTTTGGATGTACCGTGCACTATTCAGTGTCCCCTCGACGATCACCAGAAGTGTACGGCCAGTGTAGGAGATCGCTCCCTACACCATGATGCCGGGTGTTGGCCCTGTGTGCCTCGGTCGTATGCAGTCCTCATTGTGGCGCTCACCTGCACGGCGCCAAACACGCATACGACCATCATTGGCACCAAGGCAAAAGCGACTCTCATCGCTGAAGACGACACGTCTCCATTCGTCCCTCCATTCACGCCTATCGCGACACCACTGGAGGCGGGCTGCACGACGTTGGGGCCTGAGCGGAAGACGGACTAACGGTGTGCGGGAACGTAGCCGAGCTTCATGGAGACGGTTGAGAATGGTCCTCGCCGATACCCCAGGAGCAAGAATGTCCCTAATTTGCTGGGAAGTGGCGGTGCGGTCCCCTACGGCACTGCGTAGGATCCTACGGTCTTGGCGTGCATCCGTGCGTCGCTGCGGTCCGGTCCCAGGTCGACGGGCACGTGCACCTTCCGCCGACCACTGGCGACAACATCGATGTACTGTGGAGACCTCACGCCCCACGTGTTGAGCAATTCGGCGGTACGTCCACCCGGCCTCCCGCATGCACACTATACGCCCTCGCTCAAAGTCCGTCAACTGCACATACGGTTCACGTCCACGCTGTCGCGGCATGCTACCAGTGTTAAAGACTGCAATGGAGTTCCGTATGCCACGGCCAACTGGCTGACACTGACGGCGGCGGTGCACAAATGCTGCGCAGCTAGCGCCATTCGACGGCCAACACCGCGGTTCCTGGTGTGTCCGCTGTGCCGTGCGTGTGATCATTGCTTGTACAGCCCTCTCGCAGTGTCCGGAGCAAGTATGGTGGGTCTGACACACCGGTGTCAATGTGTTCTTTTTTCCATTTCAAGGAGTGTATATATACATTTATACAAATAGTAAAACAATTACAATATATAAAGACACAGAAATGTCATATCTTGAGGTAACAAAACAAGGAAAAAATTATAGTACAATATATGGAAATATGAGGATATGCATTTCCGGCGTTACAAATGGCGCAAGAACTTTGAAGGTGGATGTGGTACTTCATAATTGAGGCGGCCAGGGAAAGGAGAGAGAATTGACCGATGACCTAACTCAGTGAGTAGATCAGGCCATTTGAGAAAGTCATCTACAAAGGGCACTTCACAGCAAGCGAAGAGAACTGTCGTCAACGTGCTTCATCCCTCTCCAAGACAAAGCTCAGCTCCATTTCGCGAACGATCGGAACTAAAAGAAAAAAGAAATATCGTCCTCGTATGCAGAGGTGTACAAAAAAAAGGACACTACTTGGTAGTCAATATTAATGAAACAAAATGAAATACTGTTACAATTCGTGCGCAATGGAATGTTGTTTTATATGTTCAAAGTGACATCCATAACAGCCAAACAACGTCGCTGCTTCTGAACTGTTGACCAAACTACGGCTGTCAGAGGCGCCGTGTGACAGTCGGACAGGACTACTCGATGGTTTCCCGTAGCTCGTTCAGTGCAGCTTGCGTCTGTTGACAAACTTCATTTTTCAAGGTCCCACATAGGTAGAAGTCAAGACGTGTAATGTCTGGAGACAGTGGTGGGCTCTCAGCAGTTTCTCTTCAACCAACCAAGTTGACACATCTGTGGTAGAGAGGCGGAGCACCATCTTTTTGTAGGTAAAATCTTTCATTTCCAAACACTTCTCGGATGGCAGGTAAAAGCAGTGTTTGCAGCATATGAAGATACACCTCACCAGTTTCAGAGAATAATGGATCATCTTCATGTTTTCGCGGCGTAAAGACTGTACCATAAAATATCTGGCGTGCAGCAGCATAAATTCTTCTTCTACTTCTTCTATTATTTCGGCTGAATATGGTCCAGCCATCTCCAGAGTGACCCGAGGTGACTAAAGCTCCAGCACTTGTTCCGTCCTTTGAAACCTGAGGACCGAACCACTGCGTATACGGCCAAAGAAATACAGTGGTTCGGTCCTCGGGTTTCAAAGGACGGAACAAGTGCTGGAGCGTTAGTCACCTCGGGTCACTCTGGAGATGGGTGGACCGAATTCAGCCCAAATATTAGAAGAAGAAGCTGAACTGGTGGGGCTGCACGCCCGTAATTTTATGGGACAATAATGGGAAAGCAAACAGTGCGATGGCTGACCACGCCACACATTAACATACGGTGGGTTAACAGCAGCCCAGTATACCCATTTGCAGTGGTTTACAGTACCATTCAGTTTGAACTGGACATCGTAAGACTAGGTAACTATCTCTGCAAACCGTTCGTTCTCGAGAAATATGCCTTCAGACTAATCGCAGTACTCAATCCTTCGATCCGGATGGTCCTGCTTCATAGCGCGTTGCGATCTTGGAATGTGCACTTTTTACTTGGCAGCCTCCAGAATTCGTTGTACACTTTATCGGCTTACCCTGCTTGCACGTGCGTCCTGCTTCACAGATTTTTGGTTTCAACTAGTAAAGTGTTCCAATACAGCAGCGCTGGAAGCTGGAACTATTGATGTTTTTGGTCGGTCACACCTTTCCTTGTGCGCATCCTGAACGGTACCGTCGGCTTCAGATTTATCCCGAATACGATAAATTATTGTGCGTGTTGGTGGCTGAGTTCCGTACACATTGCCACTGCGTTGTTCAAACGAGAATCTTACCTCATTCATTGTTGTGCTGTCATCTACTGGAAAACGCGCACCAAGAGATGTTGAGAAAACAATGGCCTACGCTGTCGCGCAAAATTGCAGCGATATGTTATTTTGTTCCAAAGATATTAACTATCAAAGAGTGTGAAACCTGATAATCAAGGGAAGGCAGGATTCGGTTTCGATTGTGGACGGGGTCGTAATCAGTTACTATTGGTTGCCTTTTACAGTTACACACCTTTTTTTTAAAAAAAACACTAATTCCAGACGCAGCAATAAATAAAAAATATCTCATGTTATTAATGAAGGAATAAACAACTGCGTAAGTAATAGTGTTTTCAGTGCGTTACAATGTAGCAAATCACCATAAAATATAGATACAAATAATGTTTAAAAAAACCAAGCCACTGTGATCACGGCTGAAGGCCTTACACTCCAAGAAAGACAATAAATTAAGAATGTTTAAGAATTCGCTGCAATTTACAACTTACAGGTATTGAAATATCAAAAGGTAAGTAGCCATAAAAACAGGAGAAGGTATCAGACGCCAGGAATTGAAGTAAATAAGGTTTTAGGACTTACAGCTAAAATACAAATACCAAATTACACGACAGGAACGACAATTATATAAAAAATTTAGATACCAGCTGTAAACAGCAAATACACGCCAAGGTCAATTAAAAGAAACAAGCAACTAACCGCCAAACGGGTGAAATAAGATGTTGGTAAATCTTGTAACACAACCCCACACTGCTAGATTTATTCCAGAAGGCGACCAGAACTATTAACTAGATATACATAAACTTTAATGTAGGCATTACAAGGTATGGTAATAAATAATACAATAATAAAACACATGGACCAGTCACAGACGGTGCTCCAGAAATGGACCTCTGAGAATGTCCGACGACAAACACTTTCGTGGGCGATGAAATAGGCAGAGAAGAGTTGCATTCACTCCACAAGATGGTAACTCAGATTAGTGGTAGTCTAACGAATGTCTAATGATAATCTTGCTGAAGCTACCTGACGTCTAATAAACCAACTACAAGAATGGACCAAAACGCCAAAGCCGGAACCGGCGGACTGCACTATGCCCCCAGAATACTGTGCTTAGATCGCCCGGAACGAAAAAGGAATCACTACCATCAGAGTAGAAGATTCACAAACGGCCTACAATCAAGAAAGCTGTCAAAACTACACGCCTTACCGGATAACAGTGGCAAGGTGAGGAAACGTACACTGCCGTTACATACACTACCCCCAAGGGCAGGTAACTGGGGCGTTAGCGGCCACCAGGCAGGAAAAATACCGCTGCTTCAACTTAACAAATTGTAACAAGCTGAACACAGTAAATGATAATAAGAAGTCGATGCAAGCTAGTCAGATCCGCCTTCCCCAAGCACTCCACTCGCTGCTCTTCTCCTCGACGACACTACGAGCAGCAACACGAAACCAAGTCACTGGAGAATCCCGAGATATCACAGTGGTGGAGGTTTGTCTACTTGGATTGAAATGCACTCATCTTAAAGCCTGCTGGATCCTGTTTACGACGAGGTCTTGCACCCTGGTGGCCTCAGTCCTTCCACCCGGCAGTCCGTGTGTGCCGCCAGCGGTCCCGGCGTGTTCTGGCACTGCGCGGACATGGTTCCTCCCGCACTGC
Source organism: Schistocerca gregaria (assembly GCF_023897955.1). Lineage (NCBI taxonomy): Eukaryota > Metazoa > Arthropoda > Insecta > Orthoptera > Acrididae > Schistocerca > Schistocerca gregaria. Next base: position 1,203,110,824 of record NC_064920.1, on the reverse strand, counting down.
CACACTCACGTGACACGGAAAAACGACCACACCGCCCAAAGATAGGGCAACAGTTACTACATATCGATAATCGCCGCTGCTGCCACTAGCGGACAGGCAACGCTTGCGGAACGAGTGGCGCCAGTCAAGACGAGAAGCAGACAAACAACCGCAACCATGAAGCATACGGTCTGGCCTCCGAGTGAAGGAGGAAACCTACAAACAGCACCAACGTGAGCCGCAGCGCGGCAGAGTGTCTACATTTTTCTGGCTCCCTCTGTCGGCTAAAACGGTCAGCAGGCCACCGGCGAACAAGTCCCAGTTGTAGGTTATGTATCTAAAGGCTTCAAAGGGAACAAAAATTTGATTTTCCATGTTTCATATAATTACTAACTGAATTAAAAAACTGTAAATGTATATGTTGCACTGGGTGTTGTGTGATGTCCTTAGGTTAGTTAGGTTTAAGTAGTTCTAAGTTATAGCGGACTAAAGACCATAGAGTTAAGTCCCATAGTGTTCAGAGGCATTTGAACCATTTGAAGCATATGTTGCTTTTAACGTCACAATGCAAACAGCTACTTTTGGAGTTGTACTATAGCTGGTAAGTACGGGCTGCTTACAAATGGCGGCACATTGTGTAACGATTCTGCACTACCAGTGATGGTCATCGTTAGCGAGGTAGGTTACGTTGTTCCAGTGTTTTGGAGAGGCATAGCGGAGAGTTTCTCCTGGCGGCACGGTGTGAGGAGCCATAAACTGTGCCTCCAGGTCACGACTGTTAATAACCGAGGGAACTGCAAAGGCACAACGTTACGTCATGAACACACAATATGCATACTTGTTACCTCTCGTGTGACAGCGTCGTTGTGCCATTTTCCAACAAGACAATACTCTTCCAAACGTGGCACGTGTCTCTAGGAACCGTCTGCGTCATGATGTACGTGTGTGGCCAGTAAAATTTCCAGATGTGGCCTTAATAGTATCTGTGTGGGACCTGCTCTGATATCAGCTCCTTGCCACTAGCATTATGCAGGTATCAAGGGTCAGTTACTAAAGCTCCGGAGCAGCTACCCTCAGGAGAGGGTGCAAAGACTTCAAGGTACCCTTAGAAACTGAATCAGCGCGTGCATCGAGGCCAGAAGTGGTGCAAAGTCGTACTTATGCGCTCACATTGCCAAACTGTTTTTAAAACGGACTCGAATTTATAATTACCGAAATAACATTACATACTATCTCAACCCTTGAAGTTTCATTTCGCGTCATCCTTCCCTTTTCGATGCTCCAATTGTTTTTGACAGGCAGTGTAGATACGAACACTAGGCTATCATAAAAAGAACTTCTGTTGCTGAGTCAGCCTCGCGTAGCAGGGACCAATCAATGAGTTCTCCAGAAAGGGGAATTACCAGTCGTTACTAACAAACACGGCTGGGGAGAAGTGCAAAAGATGGATCACTCTGCTTCCTCTGTTTCGGGCTCTGTCCCTCGTCCTAGACCGAGGAAGATACGGTTCTGGTAGCTCCAAATGCTCTTGAACATTCTCCCTTTTGCTCATCCATATTTTATGTTATAATGAAATGAACACCCCTAGCTGCATACAGGCATTGATATAAGTCAACGGGGACAGATGAAAATGCGTGCCCCGACCGGGACTCGAACCCGGGATCTCCTGCTTACATGGCAGACGCTCTATCCATCTTTTTTTTAATCTCATTTTTTGTTCTATATTGTTCGTTGATTTGTTCGTTCCGGACGTCCGATGAGAGCCGTTTAGTTTGTTCCTTGATCCGTTCACTCAGTTTTTTTTTCCCACGAAGGGTAGTTAACCCTCTCACCGAACAAGCTGAGCTACCGTGCCGGCTCCATCTGAGCCACGGAGGACACAGAGGGTAGTGGGACTCCAGGGACTTAACTCTGGCACGCCTCCCGTGAGACCCACATTCTCAGCTTATTGTCCCGCACTATATTCATAGTGTCCCTTCCCATTATACTCATTACTCGCGGCTTTATTGCCGATTCCCGTCAGAATTTGGGCACCGTTTCTGCATCCGCCCACGAGAAGGAACAGATACCATCTTTATATACAGGGTGAAAAGTATTGAAACCGACAAATTCTGGGAGGTTGTAGGGGACATAAAAACAAATATTTTCCCCTAATGCCATTTTTTCCTATGAGGATTATTTAAGCCAGTGGAGGCCATACTACGCTCTTCATTTGTTAGAGGCCGTATTACGATCTTCAGTTGTTAGAGGGCGTATTACACTCTTCAGTTGTAGACAACTGCTGCCACCAGTGTAGTAGTGCATTGTCTCTGTTTACTAATGGATCGATACACCTGGAGTGAGTACACTGATATCGTTGGTGCGTTCTACGTAGCGCACCACAACGGACGAGCTGCACAGCGGGTTTATCAACAACAATATCCTAATCGCCGTATTCTGCATCATACGACCTTTGCTGCTGTGTACGTCAACGTCTGCGTGAGACCGGGCCATTTGGCAAATTACCTGGACAGCGACGCCGTCGCACGGTAAGAACGCTGCAATTTGAGGAAGCTGTCTTGCAGCATGTTGAGCGGGATCCTTCAATCAGCACTCGTACAATTTTCCCGTAACATGTGCACGAATCACACGAATGTAAGAACAGTCCTTCGAGAGCAATTGTTACGTCCATTTCACTTACAGCGTCTCCACAACCTGGAACCAGTTGATTATCCACCCAGAGCACAGTTTTCGCAGTGTTACCTGGAACAGTGTGAAATGCATTCTACATTTCCATCCCCTGTGTTGTTTACCGATGAAGCAACGTTCGGGCGTGATGGAGTCTTCAACATGCACAATTCGCATATTTGGAGTGAGGATAACCAACATGCCACAATTACTAGCGCTCATCAAGTGCGGTTCTTCGTTAATGTGTGGGTCAGTGTTGTTGGGGACTGTTTAATTGGGCCGTATCTGCTACCTTGGCCATTAAATGGCAGGCACTATTACAATTTTCTCGCCAGAGCACTGCCAGAATTGCTGGAAGACGTCCCGCTCCCTACAAGACAACGCATGTGGTTCCAACATGACGGGGTGCCGGCACATGTCAGTCGTCATGTGCGTCGATTCCTGGACCGACGGTTCCCAGAAACATGAATTGGCAGAGGTGATCCTGTACCATGGCCTGCTCGATCCCCAGATATGTCCCCTCTGGACTTTTTTGTGTGGGCAGAGATGCGCAACCGTGTTTACGCAATTCCTGTTGCATCAGAAAAGAATTTGGTTGCCCGGATAGTAGCAGCAGCAGAAACAATTCAGTATACTCCTGGGGTTTTTGCCCCCTGTCAGACAGAACATGATCCGACGTTGTAACCTTTGTTTACGTGTCAATGGAGGCAATTTTGAAAATCTACTGTAATTGAAATTGGGTTGTGTTAATGTGTTGTCTCTTGGTCATAAAAAAATAGAAAAGTGTTTGTTGCTTTAATTAATTTGCCGCCAGATAAATCTTCCTCTGCCGGTAAAAATATTCCTCATAGGAAAAAATGACATTAGGGAAAAATATTTGTTCTGATGTCCCCTACAACCTCCCAGAGTTTATCGGTTTAAATACTTTTCACCCTGTACATAGTTTATGTATTTTTTATTGCTTTTTCTGTTTTTCTATCGATACTTCCCAAAACTTTAAAGAATCACTATTTTAATAATACGTAACATTTTCCACAGTTGAACAAAAAACACATGGCGTGTACCTGGTGCAAGCTAAGAGGAAAAATAAAAGAGGAAAGAGAGGAATGAAAAAATATTTTTGCTATGAAATTTTGTACTGCTGACAGCGTCGCCATGTAACATCAGAATGAACGCTGCGGAAAAAACTGAATTACGTTGTGGTAGTGTAGTGCAGATATCATGGTACTAAACACCTACACAAAAACTGTTTTTTAATTAAGGTAAGAACGAAGTAAAAAATTCAAGTGAAATGCGTAGGGACGTTAGAACAGTTGTGCGATAACTGCAGCACGCAACAGCAGGTGCCGACTCTCCTGTTCTAGTTCCTCTAGCAGGTGCTGCCCTGCCGCCTTCCTGTTTCCTTTCTCTTTTCAGAATTTCTCTGCCTCCCTCGTCTCTTACGCCCTCCCCCTCCCCGACCCGGCCAGAGCCCGCTTACTGGACACATGGAGCTAAACTCCACTTCCGGCCGGCGAAATTAAAACCTCGCAGCAGAATTCCAGAGGCGCGAGGAAGGCGGAGCCGCCCCAGCTGCGGGCCGTGGTGGGTCCAAACAGCAGTGAGGCCGTGTGGCCGCGGAGTGCTGCGCTGAGGTGAGACGGCGTGGTGCTGTGCTGTGCGGTGTGGTGTGGTCTGCTGTGCCGTGCCGCGCTGGGGTGCTTATTGAATTCCGGATTTATGCGTCGCCAGAGAACGGCCAGAGGGGGTCCACCTTCTTCCACTCCCCGCAGTGGGAACGGGGCACAAACCTCTGCGTCGCCGATTTATTGCTCGGGAATATTGCTTCGCGGTCACCGGTCCGAAACGAATGTACTCGCCAAAGAATGTCAGAAAAATAAATTACAGTTCGACAGGAATGTGGTAAACTACTTTATTAATGCGGGTACTGTCTATGCAACTGCTGAAACGCATTCCTCGGTTGCGATATAACTCAGACAACCTGCTGGCTTTTCAAGCGCGAAAGACTTATTCCAGTCGTTACATCCATTATTGTTGATGAACTGCAACAATAATTTAAATTGGTGATTAACGCAAGTATGATATGAAACTAGTCGCTTTTTGAATTTGGCACGATTTATAGTACTATTAGCTACACTACTGGCCATTAAAATTGCTACACCAACAAGAAATGCATATGATAAACGGGTATTCATTGGAAAAATATATTATACTAGAACTGACATGTGATTGCATTTTCACTGCGATTTGGGTGCATAGATCCTGAGAAATCAGTACCCAGAACAACGACCTCTGGCCATAATAACGTCCTTGATACGACTGGGCATTGAGTCAAACAGAGCTCGGACGGCGTGTACAGGTACAGCTGCCCATGCAGCTTCAACACGATACCACAGTTCATCAAGAGTAATGACTGGCGTATTGTGACGAGCGGTCGAATGAAGGGTAGAGCCACGGGTGGTAACACATCTGAAATGTAGCGTCTACTGTTCAGAGTGCCGTCAATGCGAACAAGAGGTTACCGAAACGTGTAACCAATGGTATCCCATACCATCGCGCCTTGTGATACGCCAATATGGCGATGATGAATACACGCTTCCAACGTGCGTTCAGCGCGATGACGCCATACACGGATGCGACCATCATGATGCTGCAAGTCCGCAGCTCGTGGTCGTGCGGTAGCGTTCTCGCTTTCCATGCTCGGGTCCCTGGTTCGATTCCCGGCGGGGTCAGAGATTTTCGCTCCTTCGTGATGACTGGGTGTTGTGTGATGTCCTTCGGTTAGTTAGGTTTAGGTAGTTCTAAGATCTAGGGGACTGGTGACCACAGATGTTAAGTCCCTTAGTGCTCAGAGCCATTTTTTGATGCTGTAAACAAAACCCCGATTCATCCGAAAAAAATACGTTTTGCCATTCGTGCACCCAGGTTCGTCGTTGAGTACACCATCGCAGGCGCTCCTGTCTGTGATGCAGCGTCAAGGGTAAACGCAGCCATGCTCTCCGAGCTGATAGTCCATGCTGCTCCAAACGTCGTCGAACTGTTCGTGCAGATGGTTGTTGTCTTGCAAACGTCCCCATCTGTTGACTCAGGAATCTAGACATGGCTGCACGATCCGTTACAGCCATGCGGATAAGATGCCTGTCATCTCGACTGCTAGTGATACGAGGCCGTTCGGATCTAGCATCGCGTTCCGTATTACCCTCCTGAACCCACCGATTCCATATTCTGCTAACAGTCATTGGATCTCGACCAACGCGAGAAGCAATGTCGCGATACGATAAACCGCAATCGCGATAGGCTACAATCCGACCTTTATCAAAGTCGGAAACTTGATGGTTCGCATTTCTCCTCCGTACACGAGGCATCACAACAACGTATCACCAGGCAACGCCGGTCAACTGGTGTTTGTGTACGAGAAATCGGTTGGAACGTTTCCTCATGTCAGCTCGTTGTATGTGTCGCCACCGGCGCCAAACTTGTGTGAATGCTCTGAAAAGCTAATCATTTGCATATCACAGTATCTTATTCCTGTCGCTTAAATTTCCCGTCTGTAGCACGTCATCTTCGTGGTGTAGCATTTTTAATGACCAGTAGTGTTGTTTTAGAGCTACTTAAAGACCATCATAAGATGAAGGTGTCACAAGAACATTATTTGCTGGACCAGGCGCAGCTACGTGTTAGGGTAATGGTACTGGCAAAAATGAGAGAAATTTAGGCATGTTGTCGTAGTTTTTGTTGTCGTGGTATTCAGGCGATAACCACAGCAACCTACATCCGTGTCAATGGGCCTGCCGTATGCTTCACCTTGTCTCCCTGTCAGACCTCGCGAAACTACAGTCGTCCGGCCATAACTGTGGCTTCTTTCATTTGTCTCGGACATGGCTTATCTGATCTACAACACACGAAATATTAGTTCACCTTATTCCACACATCAAATTCAGTAAGGAAATCAATGCCAGATGCTTTTAATAGCTTCCACAATGAAACATTGTCTCAAGACGTGGTAGAAAGCCCAAAGAGATTCTGGTCGTATGTAAAGGACACCAAAAGGCAAAAAATGGTCAATACCGTCACTGAGCGATCGCGATAGAAACGTTACCGATGATTGTGCCACTAAATTGGAATTACTAAATACAGTTTTCCACAGATATCTCTTTATTCCGATGAAGTAATGACTGCTGTTGACAAGGGATCTCAGATCGATTCCAAATTCCTAGATTCCTTTTGATCCCGTTCTCACAAGCGACTATTAATCAAATTGAGTGGATATGGAGTTTTGCCTCACTTGTGAGACTGGATTCGTGATTTCCTCTCAGAGAGGTCACAGTTCGTAATGATAGATGGTAAATCATTGAGTAGAACAGAAGTGATATCTGGCGTTCCGCAAGGTAGTGTCATAGGCCGTCTGCTGTTCTTGATTTACATAAATGATTTAGGCAATAATCTGAGCAGCCCACTTAGAATGCTTGCAGATGAAGCTGTAATTTACCGTCTAGTAAAATCATCAGACGATCAGTTCCAATTACAAAATGATCTAGAGAGAATTCGTGTATGGTGCGAAAAGTGACAATTGGCACTAAACAAAGAAAAGTGCGAGGTCATACACATGGGTACTAAAAGAAATTCGATAAATTTTGTATATACGATAAATAGCACAAATCTAAGGGCTGTCAATTCGACCAAATACCTAGGAATTACAATTACGAGCAACTTAAATTGGAAAGACCACATAGGTAAAATTGTGGGGAAGGCGAAAAAAAGACTGCGCTCTGTTAGCAGAACACTTACAAGATGCGACATATCCACTAAAGAGACAGCCTACATTACACTTGTCCGTCCTCTAATGGAATATTGCTACGCGGAGTGGAACCCTTACCAGGTATTATTGGCGGAGAACATCGAAAAAGTGCAAAGACGGGCAGCCCGTTTCCTGTTATCACGCAATAGGGGTCAGAGTTTCACTGATATGATACGCGATTTGGGGTGGAAGTCACTGAAACAAAGGTGGTCTTCTTTGCTGCGAGATCTATTTACGAAATTTCAATGACCAACTTTCTCTTCCGAATGCGTAAATATTTTGTTGACCCCCACCTACGTAGGGAGAAATGATCATCATAATAACATAAGAGAAATCAGAGCTCGAAAAGAAATCTTTAGGGGTTCCTTTTTCCCACGCGCCATTCAAGAATGGAATGGTAGAGAAGTAGTATGAAAATGGTTCGATGAACCCTCTCCAAGCCACTTGGGTATGAGTTGCAGAGTAACCATGTAGATATAGATGTAGATGCAAAAAGAGTTTTGCATCGCCTCGCTTCCGAGAGTTCCGGAACCTATACAGAAAATTGGGATTGAGATCAACATAAACATAATTTCAGTCCTTCTCTTACTCATGAAAATCACACATTTGATGTTGTACCACCATACAACGAGGCCTTCAGAGGTGGTGGTCCAGATTGCTGTACACACCGGTACCTCTAATACCCAGTAGCACGTCCTCTTGCATTGATGCAAGCTTGCGTTCGTAGTGGCATACTATCCACAAGTCTACCAGGGCAGTGTTGGTCCAGATTGTCCCACTCCTGAACGGCTATTCGGCGTAGGTGCCTCAGAGTGGTTGGTGGGTCACGTAGTCCATAAAAAGCCCTTTTCAATCCTTCCCAGGCATGTTCGATAGGGTTCATGCCTGGAGAACGTGCTGGGTACTCTAGTCGAGCGATGTCGTTATCCTGAAGGAAATCATTCACAAGATGTTCACGATGGGAGCGCGAATTGTCGCCTATGAAGACGAATGCCTCGCCAATATGCTGCCGATATGGTTACACTATCGGTTTGAGGATGGCATTCACGTATCGTACAGTCGTTACGGCGCCTGCCATGACCGCCAGCGGCGTACGTCGGCCCCACATAATGCTACCCCAAAAAAGCAGGGAACCTCCACCTTGCTGCACTCGCTGGACAGTGTGTTTAAGGCGTTCAGCCTGACTGGGCTGCCTCCAAACCGTCCCCGACGATTGGTTGAAGCCATATGCGACACTCATCGGTGAAGATAACGTGGTGCCCATCCTGAGCGTTCCATTCGGCATATTGTTGGGCCCATCTGCACCGCACTGCATGATGTAGTTGCAAAGATGGACCTCGCCATGGACGTTGGGAGTGAATTTTCGTATCATGCGACCTACTGCGCACAGTTTGAGTCGTAACATGACGTACTGCGGCTGCACGAAAAGCATTATTCAACATGGTGGCATTGTTGTCAGGGTTCCTCCGAGCCATAATCCGTAGGTAGCTGTCTTCCACTGCAATAGTAGCCCTTAGACGGCCTGAGCGAGGCATGTCATCGGCAGTTCCTGTCTCTCTGTAGCTTCTCCATGTCCGAACAATATCGCTTTGGTTCACTCCGAGACTCCTGGACTCTTCCCTTGTTGAGAATCAAAAAATGATTCAAATGGCTCTGAGCACTATGAGACTTAACTGCTGAGGTCATCGGTCCCCTAGAACTTAGAACTACTTGAACCTAACTAACCTAAGGACATCACACACATCCATGCCTGAGGCAGGATTCGAACCTGCGACCGTAGCGGTCTCGCGGTTCCAGACCCTAGCGCCTAGAACCGCACGGCCACTCCAGCCGGCTGTTGAGAATCCTTCCTGGCACAAAGTAACAACGCGGACGCGATCGAACCGCTGTGTTGACCGTCTAGGCATGGTTGACCTACAGGCAGCCCGAGCCGTGTGTCTCCTTCCGGGTGGAATGACTGGAACTGATCGGCTGTCGGACCCCGTCTAATAGGTGCTGCTCATGCGTGGTTGTTCATATCTTTGGGCGGGCTTAGTGATATTTCTTAACAGTCAAAGGGACTGTGTCTGTGATATAGTCAAGTCTATTTTCAGGAGTTCTGGGAACCGGGATGATCCAAAACTTATTTTGGTGTGTGTTGTAATATTTCTGGCTTAGTCAGCCATCATATTAGGCTCCAAGAAGCTGTTCCCAGAGCAGTGGAGATGAGAAATGTGGTGTGTGGTACCAGTGACAGACGTTAGATTCGGTAGCACTCCCGTGAGAAAGACCGCCTGCATAATGCTACTGCTCTGTGATTGGCTGCTGTGTTCGGAGCAAGGGTGCCAAAACGTTAAAGTATAGTTAGTATTATTAGTTAAACTACTCATTGGAATGACTTCACTTTTTAATATAAATATCTCTCAATAGCTGACTATCAATCAGTCATTTTAGAATTATTGGAAACAATTTAAATCAGAAACAAAAGACTGACGAAATTGCAGACGAAGCACTTCGGAAGCGTTCGGGTCACGCCTTTCCTGGTATGGTGCGCGAAGTGTTTCGGGCTGTTCGTCACTCTGGATTAGGCAGTCGAGAAGAACAGACATGTTTTCTGCCGTAGGATGTGTTTCCAGTTTTTATTTAAGTTTCTTTTCGTCACTCTGGATTAGGCAGTCGTGATGTACAGTCATGTTGTCTGTGGCAGGATGTGTTTGCTCGTATTCAGTATTAAAAGATTCACTGCGGTAGTCATGAGGCACAGACACGTGCCACAAATAATGTAAAGATACATTTTCGTAAACATTGTGTTTGATCATGTACTTTGCTGTATCAGAAGGTGTTGTATTAAGATGCAGTTTAGTGAACTATAACACAACCTTCGTATTCCACACAGTGCAGTGGAAACAACTAGGCGCCTGACGTGTACTGCATGTGCAGAACAAATGTGCTCAGTGACACGTAATCTGCAGTAATGCAGAGGAGGTAAAGCAGGATGATCGTTATTAACACCAACGATCAATTCCTTCTTCCTTTCTTGCCGTTGTGTCTATGAATAATAATAAAAATATTTAACTTGATACGATCCTTTGCCGTAGGAGCTCTTGATCATCTGTCATCAACTACTGAAGCAGCACTTGACGCATTAATCCACAAACTATTATCCTTGTAAGGTGTCAGGCAAATCCAACACCTTCCACGAAAACCCTAACATGATAGCAAATCCGGCAGTATGTCACATAGCTCCGAATAAATCTTGACATTAAATTAACCAAAGTAATACGATCAACGAGTGAGCAAATGGAATACCACAGACTAACACAAGAATGCCTAAATGCATGTCATACCTTCCCACCGTGAAACAGACGCAGTTCCGAGGGGAGAAGCGAGAACAGAAGCCGAGAGTAGAGTCCTGTAAGCGAGAAGGCCCTACGATAAGGGACGGATACCCACGTCACCAGCCGACCGCCAAGACCACCCCCAGCCCATGTTAAAAGATAGAGCCCTCCAGAAGAATAGTATAGATCTTACGATAACACTAAAAGGGCCACACCAGCTACGAGTTTTAGCGTGAGACTTTTTCGCGTCTCTGTTACGTAGCAAACATTAAAAAGATTGCCCCACCACGAAAAGTATAACGTTTCCCATTGGATAGATAGTATTTTTGTAGGCAGAGCTTAAAGTTAACACTGAGACCCTGATTGGTCAGATGAAAACACAGCCAGATACCTTTTCTTAAACCAACTTCGGCAAAATTGTAGTAAGGGGAAGTTAGAAGGAGTTGCTTCCGAGATGGCGAGGTATGTGGAGCTGCGCCGCCAAACGCCCCCTGACGCTGCCTAACCAACGACAAGGTAATGAATGCACGTAATGCCGCATGAGAACCCATAAGCCTTCACTCAGAACTGCAGAAGTCTCATCTGTTACACCCCCTTTCTTTACGTAATACTAGCGTCGATCGTCAATTAAAGTTCGTGGTATTCACATTTGCTATTAGAAGTTAAAATCTGAAACGCGATAATTTTTCTGTTATATAATTATTGAGAAGCCACATCAGGCACTGTAATTTACGCCAAGTTACATACGTAAATGAAGATAATTGAGGGTCACTGTAGTCCATTTTGATAGTTTTCTCTTTTATGAAACTTAATTTAAACCTAGATTGTAGATGTGATATGGCATAGGCCATCCTTCGATCCATTGTAGAACTTGGAAACCCACTCAGGGAATATTCGTTCACATTTATGTTGAACGCAGTTGGTTTTATCATCCTGTATTAAAATATTTCCTTTTATCAATAGTGCAATTTATAAACAATGTTTTGTGAGTAGAATAAAAATTCCAATGGATAACTTAACTACTTTCTCGATGTTATTTTACCAGCTAACTAAAAATAGGAAAGCCTTCAACCCCTTCCACTAAATTTAGTTAGCATTAAGATTCTTTTACAGGGAGTGCAGTGGAGCTGACACTGAAATCATTAAGTATTTGGTTACATCATCGCTAGTCTCACTGAATTCTTCTGAACTCTACATGTCGTGTGTGGTCTGGCGTCTCCTTACCAGCAACAGGTCCCAGGTTCAAACTAGTCAATTCCCTAAAAAACACGCTCAGAGCGTCGTTGTGCGTAAGTGGTAGGGAGACACGACTTAGAACAAACAGACATAACGCAGAATGTTAGATCCTGAAGTACAATATTTCAATTTACGTACGTACGTTTCTGTCTGAATCCTGAATAACTCTTTTGTTTCTACCCTACAATGTTAACTGCTTCAGCTAACTTCATGAACCGGGGCAGAGTGCTTCCATGCCGGGCTCTACACAGACTTGCGTGCAGGGGCGCTGCTGTCCCGATAGAGAGAGGGTCCGTGTCTTCTTCAGCCTCGCCCATTCGACGTCGCAGATAACAGCGACACGTCACTAACGTCTGCGGTATCAACGTGCGTTGCCGCATTTGGGGTGGCGCCGTATTGCTTGGACGATACACTCTCCATTTACAATTTTTGCTCTGCCCATGTTCGTCCAGTACCATGCTGATAATTCTTTGATCTCTCAGAATTTGTACTATAATGTAAGCTATAGTTGACTAAATGAAACAACTATTTCATTCCGTCAGTTTACCTGTAACTGTTTTGTTCTTAATGGATTTATATTACCAACTTTCCATAAACAAACCTCCCGGTCTCCTCATAAACTCCAAACCTACGCCCTATCTATCAATTTTGTCTGTCTGGTCGTCTCCTTCCTCTCGCACTGTCCTTCCTATGTCATCCTCCACAACACCAACTCCCGTATCTTTTATCCCACTGCTGGCGTCCCCAGGGCTCTGTCCCCTCCCCTCTCCTTTATCTCTTGTATATGGCTGATACGTCCAAGACACCCCCACATGTCCACCTTCTCCATTATGCTAATGACACCGCCTTCCTGGCTCTCTATCCTACCTTTCAACGGCCCCATACTACCCTCCAAACCCACCTTAACCAGTTCACCACTTGGTGAAAACAGTGGGTCCTCCATCTCAACCTCTCCAAAACCCAGGCAATCATCATAGGCCACACCATCCACTCCTTTCGTCTCCATGATTTCTACCTCACCCTTTATGGTCATTCCATCCAGCTCACCCCCACTCGGAGATACCTTGGCCTCATCCTCAACTGATACCTCACCTGGACCCCTCACCTCCAGACCATTCCCACCATCGGCTTCTGAAATTCCTGTCTGGCCAGACATGGGGATTGCACCCTTCTACCATCCTCCACACCTACAAATCCCTCATCCATCCTATCCTCTGTTATGCCAGCATTGCCTGGATCTCCTCACCCACCCACCCACTTTTACAAGGCCTTCCAAATCCTTGTACGCCCTGCACTTCGCCTTGCCTTCTGTATCTGTCTTCCTTCCCTCAAATGGCGCCTGTATGAACTGATCCCCTTCCCCCACCTCCTCCTGTTCCTCCAACATCTCCACATCCTTTACATTGTCTGCAGGTGTGATCCTCCCCACCCTCTGGTTTTCTCCTTCCTCTCCACACCAGACCCGTTGCCACACCTCTATCGCTGCGTCCCTCCCTCTCTCCACCTCCACAACCTCCATCTCCTTCATCAGGACAATTTCCAGCGCCTCCCACTACCAGATGATGAACTTTGCTGTGACATCTACATTTTCTTCCAACTATAGCCTGGCCTTGTCCCCCCCCCTCCCCAGGGCTCCCTTTGTCCTCTCCCCTCCTTCTCCCAGAATGGATTTTCCTCCCTCCCCCCGACCCCCCCCCTGAGACCCTGCACCCCATCCTTGCCTCTTTCCTTCCCAAATCCCTACCTTGCCCTCTTCAGCACGCTCCCCACCCATCTCCCCCCTCTCTTCCCCTCCCTCCCTCCCTTCTTCTGGTCTCCATCATGTCCTTGCACCTCCAGTTTGATCATCGTCAGTGTGCCATGTCAGCCATGTCAGCGTTGTGTTAAGTGCTGTTTCCCCTGTGCATCAAGAGGTGTGATTTTAATTGTGTGCAGCCTTGAGGTTCGATGTTTCGCTGTCAGTGTTTCTTATGTGCTACGCCATCTGTCGATACTTTTATGGTCCGCTCATACTGTGCTTTGTGTTCTTTTAATTGTCCCAGTGTGTGGTTTTTTGTGTGTGCTACTTTTTTACGATTTTTGTCTCCATTTTACAGACGCCCCTTTTTTTGTCTATTGCTTTCCATGATGTTCCCCCTTTTTCATATTTATGTTCATCATATTCTATCCTTTGTCTATTTTTAACTTTCTATTGTTTGTTCTATGTCTTTCAGCTGAAGAGCAGTGCATATGCTGCTGCCAGCCTGCCCCGATGGGGAACTGAAATACAATAAAGAAACAAAAAAAATCTCAACTCGTATGCACAGGAACTCCTTCCCATGGCCATTTACATTACATAATTTGGTGATCCGATCACTGTTTAATAAACATTTCACTCTGTTTGATAAAATATTCTCGGATTTCAAACCGCATCAATTGGTTAACTGCCCACGAGCTTTCGGCAGAGCTCTCCTCTGCCATTGTCAAGTCTGAATGCCCCTTCCGTGAGTATACAGCCGCCCTGCCACCAGTGACGTCACTGGTGTCCGGTCCGGCACTACATATGGCAATGTTTTGGTGGCACAACCGCCGCGTCCACTTTAACTCCCCAATCACAGGATCCAAGGCCATGATCAGCTGCAATTAACCGTTTTTATAGAGGGTGTTGTCCGATATTTTGATCTCTATTGCTTCACCTGAAGATGGCTGAACGGTTGCCACCCGAAATACTGCGGCAAGAAGTGAGCATGATCCGGCTGCAAAACAGAAACCTCATAGAATAACCTTTCATGTTCTATGCGACGCTTTTCAATATTGCGGACAGTCAGACCGACATAAAACTACGCGCACCCAGTGATATTTTGTAGTAGATAGTGTCGGAAGTTCCATGCGGCTTTTCGCGGATGATGCTGTAGTATACAGAGAAGTTGCAGCATTAGAAAATAGTAGCGAAATGCAGGATGATCTGCAGCGGATAGACATTTGATGCAGGGAGTGGCAACGGACCCTTAACATAGACAAATGTAATGTATTGTGGATACATAGAAAGAAGGATCCTTTAGCGTATGATTCTATGATAGCGGAACAAACACTGCTAGCAGTTACTTCTGTAAAGTATCTGGGAGTATGCGTACAGAACGATTTGAAACGGAATGGTCATATAAAATTAGTTGTTGGTAAGGCGGATGCCAGGTTGCTATTCATTGGGAGCGTCCTTAGAAAATGTAGTCCATCAACAAAGGAGGTGGCTTACAAAACACTCGTTCGACCTATACTTGAGTATTGCTCATCAGTGTGGGATCCGTACCAGGTCGGGTTGAAGGAGGAGATAGAGAAGATCCAAAGAAGAGCGGCGCGTTTCGTCACAGGGTTATTTGGCAAGCGTGATAGCGTTACGGAGATGTTTAGCAAACTCGAGTGGCAGACTCTGCAAGAGAGGCGCTCTGCATAGCGGTGTAGCTTGCTCTCCAGGTTTCGAGAGGGTGCGTTTCTAGATGAGGTATCGAATATATTGCTTCCCCCTAGTTATACCTCCCGAGGAGATAACACATGTAAAATTAGAGAGATTTGAGCGCGCACGGAGGCTTTACGGCAGTCGTTCTTCCCGCGAACCATACGCGACTGGAAAAGGAAAGGGAGGTAATGACAGTGGCACGTAAAGTGCCCTCCGCCACATACCGTTGGGTGGCTTGCGGAGTATAAATGTAGATGTAGATGTATTCCAAGTGTTCTGCGGTCATCTGCTGCCAGCTGTGTGGTTGCTGGCTACTGTGGCGAGAGAACCGCACCTACTCCGCCATAGCCTCGCCTGACAGCTGCCCCTTGACCATTTGGTGTCATTGCCAGAACATACACCTGTGGCCTTCAACTGCTGACATGCCAAAGCCCACGTGGCGACTGGCTGCCCAGACCTCCCACTCTTCACCTTCCGCACCTCTCCAGCCAGCAGCTTCTTGTCTCCTGGCCACTTTTGTCAGAAAATCCACTCCTTTCCTGCAACTGATCGCCTGTCACTTGCCGTCTACCTATTGGAAATTATCGCCAGAAAATCCATTCTGTTCGACCCGCTGCTCGCCTGCTACTCGCTGCAAAGCTACTGGCTACTGTGGTCGGAAAACCCACACATTCCGTGCCACTGCTCACCTGTCAGTGGCTGCAAGGCTGCCGTGTGCAGAAGGCCCATTCTTCAGCTGTGATCCCCCGCAGTCAATGGCCGCGTGTCTACTTGCTACTATGCACGCTTTTCCTACCACTGATCGCTTGCCAGCTTCAATCCAGCTTTTCGAAATTGTGGCCAGGAAATCCACTCTTTTCGACCTGTTGCTCAACTGCCAGCGGTTGCAAAGGTGGTCAGAAAGCCCACTCGTTTCTTGCCACTGCTGTGCATGGAGGTGGCTCTGGCTTCCTTGGGTAGAAATCCTGATCACTCGCTGCTACTCTTAGCCTGCCAGATGCTGTGTGGCCACTGGCTACCTTGGCCAGAGAGCCCACTTCTTTTCTGCCCCTGTTACCCTACCAGTGGCCACCCGGTCCGTTGCTAAAACCCACTTCTTTCCTGCCACTGCTCGCCTCCAGCAATCATGGATTACTGGATGCCACGGCTGGAACGCCTCTCTGCTACCCACACACCCGTGGCCTCGTGGCTGCGGTCTACAGTGGCTGGTAAACACACTCGTCTCATGCCACTGCTGGTTCAAATGGCTCTGAGCACTATGGGACTTAACTTCTGAGGTCACGAGCCCCTAGAACTTAGAACTACGTAAACCTAAGTAACCTAAGGACATCACATACATCCACGCCCGAGGCAGGATTCGAACCCGCCACCGTAGCGGTCGCGCTATTCCGGACTGTAGCGCCTAGAACCGCTCGGCCACATCGGCCTGCTCTTGCCACTGCTCGATTGCTTGTGTCCAGGTGGCAGTGGAAAATCAGGAGGAAGGAAATGACGTACCACCATCAATAGGATCTTGCTTAGAAAACACCACGAATAAATTCATCCATGCAATAAAGGGCTACAAAGCAATCTTTTAAAACATTTAATAATATTCTTCGTAGATTTTAGACCTGTAGTGGATAGCATTAAAATGCAAAATAGAGACGATCCAATGAATGTCGGTGCGTATCGTCAAGGTTTCATTTGTTACCTGTGAGAATGTAAAGTATCTTCTGATCCAACTGCACTGACAGAACCTATTAGGGAGCCACTGCACATGAGAGGTTTATAATAAAAGTGCGAGAGTGTAATTCAAAGAGGAGCCAGGCAATATGTTACTTCCTTCCAAATGCCTTAGACTGCGTCCTTTGAAGCGGTCCCTTCTTTTGATCAAGTTGAGCCATAAATTTCTTTTACGTCCCAACTCAATTCGGTAACTCTTCATCAGTTATCTGATGCACCCAACTGATCTTCAACATTGTCCTGCAATACCATATTTAGGGGAACTCGGGGGAGAACGTGTTAGCCGGGCACTGTGGGATATTGCTCTTTTCTAGACTGGACAGTGCTGCAACCTGTTGTATGGGCATGCAACTACTTCTCCGAATGGACGGGAAGTGAGGGCAGCCATTCTGATTTAGTTTGAAGTGCGAGGTCTATGTGAATTATTGTCCGTCACGTACCGCTAGCGTTGTTCTAACGTTTGGCGAATTTCAACGCCACGTAAGCTGTTAATTGTTTACCCTAAAATGACACATTCCCTAAAAGTGCTTGGCATTTCTTATGCTTTAGTTATTTAGTGCTTTTAAATACGTTAGTTATTACACTCCATAAAAGTTGTTAACCTCAAAAGTGCTCTTGGACCGGAACGAGACGGGGCAGAATGGGATAGTGTCCCGCTCTGCCCCGTCATATTTTGATGCAAGTAGAAAGCAAAACCCAGCCTGGATGTTCATGGATGCCAGACTCTCCCAAACAGCTATGTTCGCCGAACAACTCAGCAGATATCGCCCGAGGCTGTCATTCCAATCCCACTAATCTGTCAAAATACTCGGCGGACTACAAGACGAAAAGGAAAAACCGTCGTATTAACAGATTCTCCTTATAAGAAGGAACTGCAGAATGCTATCGCACGTAAAGTAGGCCTCCAGAAAGGAGGAGGGTGCACAAATATAAACAATGTCAGGACAGAGACGTCAGGTATAATGCAACTTAAGACAAAAATATCAAACTGTGCACCCAAAAAAACCAAAACAGAGGACATCAAAGACCTTAAGAAAAATAAAAGGAAGAAGATGATAGAGAAAAGAGAATCACAGAGAGGGATGATGCTGAGTGTCTCTACTGTGGGGACTTCTACTCCGTTCCTAATGAGGGCTGGGTCGCATGCCAGAGTGGGCACACAATTCATGCGCTGGCAAAGACAGTGAAGATGAGGAGGAAACACTGATTTGTGACTATTGTCGTAAGGGCTAGTAGTTAGTGGTTTGGCGGTTATTAATCATTGTACATTCGTCAGAATGACATTTAAATATTTTCTTATTTTGAAGAATGATTTTTTAATTGTTCAAATTACACATTCCTTAGTATGAACTGCCTGTTATACAACATTGTGTCATAGTTTAATACGATATTCGTAATTCAAGTTCAACGTTTATGCAATTATTTAACAAAAAATGCCCTTACCCCATTCTGCTCCGTTATTGGGGGAGACCTCCTTTGAAAAATTGTAAAAAATACAAAATGTATTGTTTTAAGTGATTTTAAAATACGGTGCATGATGTTACACTACAAGGTGTTTGTTGTTCACTTTAAGAAGTGTTTCCTTGTGTTCCCTTATTTTATAGGCATTGTTAAACATGTTCTGCCCCGAGTTCCCTTATAAAGCTTCCATTCTTTTCTGAGTCTGAACTGTTTATACCTTAAGAAACTACTTTCTAGTGTACAGATTTATATTCGATGTTTACAGTTTTCTCTTTTTCTGAAAGAGAGTTCTTGCTACTGATAGTCTACATTTTACATCCTCTCTAGTTTGGCCATCTTACAATCTCTTTTCAACACACTATCTTTTCTGTTCTAGTTCAACTGCTCTTAAAAGTTCTTTGCCATTTCTGACAGAATTACAATGTCATTGGTAAACAACGTTATAACTCTTTCATTTTTTTGTTTATTGTTTTATGTTTCTTTCCTTCACATACATCTGACAAATTGATCCGATGGGTATGTAAGAGAAATTAACCCTAACAGAAAGTTTTACCAACATTATATCTTCCTGTACACAATTCGATAATGGAACACCAGGGTGGACAATGGTAGTGATAAGGTCTGCTGTATGTAGATCAGCATGCTGCTTACTATAAACACTTGTGTTACCTTCAGGTCTTAGTACAGTGTATGGAATAACGTCACACTCTGACGACTTTAATTCAAAGAACATGTCTTAGTTGAAATGAGAGTGTGGCTATCGAGCAGCTGTAATGATCCAATCAAATGTGATATCCAGTGTGGCTTTGTATTTAGTCTGACGCTAAGTGAGTGCTTAGCAGAAGGCCAAATGGTCGCATTAAAACTGGTCCGAGCAAACAAACAGTGGAAGAATAAACAAGCTCATCTAAACACACTCATTTGCTAGTGCATATTCCAGTCCTATGGTCGCAGCCGAGGTAATTTTAAAGAGATTGGATTCCGTTGTCTGTTCATAAACAGCTTAAGCAGGCACAAATATATGCTGATCCATAAACGCCCTGAGCAAACAAACACGGAATCTGCAATATTAGCGAGGGCGTTTTAATAAAGTTGCGCAGACGGCTGCAAATATTCTCTGCAACTGGGAAATGCAGTAAATGTATTCGCCTTTATGCTCAAGAACTCAACTTCGCTCTCAGTTGTCTCATCAATAAACAAAGTCCTGTTGTAAAATGCGTCATTCTCACGGCGCAATACTTCTGTTAGACGACGGTATCAAAGGATTTACAGTAAGCAATTTAATCCTTGTGTTACGTCTGGAAGTCATTTTATGTACACTACTGGTCATTAAAATTGCTACACCAAGAAGAAATGCAGATGATAAACGGGTACTCATTGGACAAATATATTATACTAGAACAGACATGTGATTACATTTTCACGCAATTTGGGTGCATAGATCCTGAGAAATCAGTACCCAGAACAACCACCTCTAGCAGTAATAACGGCCTTGACACGCATGTGCATTGAGTCAAAAGAGCTTGGATAGCGTGTACAGGTACAGCTGCCGATGCAGCCTGAACACGTTACCACAGTTCATCAAGAGTAGTGACTGGCGTAATGTGGCGAGCCAGTTGCTCGCCTACGATTGACCAGACGTTTTCAATTGCCGACAGATCTGGAGCATGTGCTTGCCAGGGCAGCAGTCGAACATTTTCTGTATCCAGAAAGGCCCGTACTAGACCTGCAACATGCGATGTGCGTTCACCGCGATGTAGCCAAACACGGATGTGACTATCATGATGCTGTAAACAGAACCTGAATTCATCCGAAAAAAATGACGTTTTGCCGTTCGTGCACTCAGGTTCGTCGTTGAGTACACCATCGCAGGCGCTCCTGTTTCTGATGCAGCGTCGAGGGTAACCGCAGCCATGGTCTCCGAGCTGACAGTCCATGCTGTTGCAAACGTCGTCGAACTGTTCGTGCAGGTGGTTGTTGTCTTGTACCTGTCCCCATCCGTTGACTCAGGGATCGTGACGTGGCTTCACGATCCGTTACAGCCATGCGGATAAGATGCCTGTCATATCGACTGCTAGTGATACGAGGCAGTTGGGATCCAGCACGGCGTTCCGTATTACCCTCCTGAACCCACCGATACCATATTCTGCTAACAGCCATTTTATCTCGACCAACGCGAGCAGCAATGTCGTGTTACGATAAACTGCAATCGCGATAGGCTACAATCCAACCTTTATCAAAGTTGGAAACGTGATGGTACGCATTTCTCCTCCTTACACGAGGCATCACAACAACGTTTCATCAGGCAACGCCGGTCAACTGCTGTTTGTGTATGAGAAATCGGTTGGAAACTTTCCTTGTGTCAGCACGTTGTAGGTGTCGCCACCGGCGCCAACTTCGTGTGAATGCTCTGAAAAGTTAATCATTTGCGTATCATAGCATCGCCTTCCTGTCGGTTAAATTTCGCGTCTGTAGCAAGTCATCTTCGTGGTGCTGCATTTTTAACGGCCCGTAATGTAATAAGCAATTTGTAGGTCTTTCAGGAGGCTAATATGTATCGCATTAGATTTATTACAATATTCATCTTGTGTAGCTAATTTGTGTTAGTTACATTTATGGGACAAATTTCGCTTACACCCTGGGCAGGTAATGCTCAACAGCTTCTAAGTATTCGAAAATGGCGGTCACGGCCTCCAGAAAGATACAACACGACTTGGCGCAGTGACTAGTTCCCACAGCATTCTTTTAATCTGATTAAAGTAACTGAGTCACGTTGGCTTACTTTGGTGAGCAATTATCACCACGTGCCAATTACTGAGGCACGTATGCGATCCTTGTATGTGGGGCACCTTAGTCGAAGGAATCAAGCTATGACCACGAATCTTCTTTACGGTGTCAGCGTTTCATTGCATAACCACCCTTCAATGAGCCACATTTTCCCCAACGACGTATGACTTGACGGAGACCTTGTTGTGAAAAGTTCGCATTTTCGCTGTTCAGGTATAGTTCCACCACGAAAATCACCTTGTATGCATTCTACAGAATCCTGCAATGCAGTGGTCTCTACCCGAGGCAAGAGGAAGAGGTGATGGCTGCCTCGTCAAAAACGTAGTGACACGCTGAGGCATACACTTCTCTTCCCGTTCTTCATAGCGAGATGGTCTTCAACTCGATTCTGCGTCATTCACACATCTAACCATACTGGAAGCGTGCCCACCGGACTACTACATGTAGGCTATATGCTGGTGCATTATTGCTGTGCAGTTGCACCAACTAAGCAAGGATTTTTGCGTAGTACCTCCATTACGAGTGCAGAAAACCTGTTACCTCACGGTATTCCCACTTTATGGAAGGGCTTCAGCAGGTTCCTTTCCGCTCCTCTAGCGGCGCGGAACAGTGCTGTGGCGAGGGTATTTCTATCTGTACCAGGGCTACAGACATGGATTTGCAAACAAACAAAAATAATTAAGTTGTTGTTGCTGTGGTCTGAGTCTGGTTTGATTCAGCTCTCCATGCTACTCTATCCTGTGCTAGCTTCTTCATCTCCCAGTACCTACTGCAACCTACATCCTTCTGAATCTGCTTAGTGTATTCATCTCTTGGTCTCCCTCTACGATTTTTACCCTCCATACTGCCCTCCAATACTAAATTAGTGATCCCTTGATGCTTCAGAACATTTTCTACCAACCGATCCCGCCTTCCAGCCAAATTGTGCCAAAGCTCCTCTTCTCCCCAATTCTGTTCGATACCTCCTCATCAGTTGTGTGATCTACCCATCTAATCTTCATCATTCTTCTGTAGCACCACATTTCGAAAGCTTCTATTCCCTTCTTGTCTAAACTATTTATCGTCCACGTTTCACTACTTTAAGTGTCGCATTTCCTAATCCAATTCCCTCAGCATCACCGACTTAATTCGACTACATTCCATTATCCTCATTTTTCTTTTGTCGATGTTCATCATATTTCCTCCTTTCAAGACACTGTCCATTCCGTCCAACTGCTGGAAATTAAAACTGTGTGACTACCCCCGTACTTATTTTAACTGTTTATGGGACATGGTGAAAATAACTCACTATAATAATTAGTCACTATCGCCAATGCTAGTAAGCGATGCGAGGTCACAATATTCAGGCTGTCCAGAAGAATCGTGGACTGCTAACACTGCATTCGTGAATGATTAACTCAAAGCGCTAAATTTCGCAATTAATATCCATCAGCTCTAAATGAAGTTACCGACTATATTTTTTTATCGTTAGCACAAAGTGCAAAGCACAATTTGTTTTTACATTTCGTGTCTCTGGAGTGAGCTATTGAGCATAACTGTACCACGAAGTTTTTTGCGCTGATTTCTTATTATCATTGCAACGCTGCACATAGCATTTATACAGAAGTCAAAACGTAAAATTTATATCTTTTACATGTAAATAATCATCAAAAATCAAATAAAAACTTTGAAAAAGTAAAGGACTGTGGTATTATCAGATTTAATTATCGTCCAACACCACTGTCATTTATAATACTTTCAAGTGCGCTGTATGCCGCAGCACGATAAAACTGAACATTACGCCAATACACCATGGTGGTTAAATCTATGAGAATAGCCAAACGATCCACAAACACCACTTAATTGCGAGATCAGCTTTTCTCTATTAAAGGCCACTGTAGAAGTATTCTTCCATTATTATGGGTTTGGATACAGTAAGCAGAAACAAACGATAAGAAATGTTAACATCCCAAATGGAGCTCATTTGAATACACTTTACAGACACAATGACTGATGGAGACGTCTTCTACATAGCCCGGCAGTAAAACCCTCCGCATTTAATGCAGCTGGCGCGCGAGTTTTAGTGGGAATACTGATGTGGAGTGTGTTTTGTATGAAAGCGGTGTACGTGCCATTTTGAGCGCGCGCCATAGCGTGGCTTGGTGATCAGCGTGCTTTTGTTGTGGAGGCATTTACTTGTAACAGTGGTTCTGCGATTAGTACTCAGCGAGCGTTTCGGAGACAATTCGAACTTGACCGACATTATAGTGTCCCACATAGAGAAACTATTCAACTGTGGGTGTCAAACTTTAGAAAGTCAGGTTCAGCACTGAAAAGAAAACTAATACTGGTGTGAATGTAACAGTACACCCTCCTCTAAATTCAATTGATGATATGTAACAGGTGAAGATTCGGGTGCTGAAGAAAATCCAAGTGTAGGCAAATTACCAGCAAGTCAGCTCAGTGCTACTGCGCTCCGTGATTTGGCCATTTCTACCAATGGTAATAGAGCTAACACTTTGTTCAAGAACCATAAAAGAAGGCTGTATACATGGCAGAAGCCTGGAGATACTGACAGGTTTCAGATAGGTTATATAATGGTAAGGCAGAGATTTAGGAACCAGGTTTTAAATTGTAAGACATTTCCAGGGGCAGATGTGGACTCTGACCACAATCTATTGGTTATGACCTGTAGATTAAAACTGAAGAAACTGCAAAAAGGTGGGAATTTAAGGAGATGGCACCTGGATAAAATAAAAGAACCAGAGGTTGTACAGAGTTTCAGGGAGAGCATAAGGGAGCAATTGACAGGAATGGGGGAAAGAAATACGGTAGAAGAAGAATGGGTATCTTTGAGGGATGAAGTAGTGAAGGCAGCAGAGGATCAAGTAGGTAAAAAGACAAAGGATTGTGGAAATCCTTGGGTAACAGAAGAAATATTGAATTTAATTGATGAAAGGAGAAAATATAAAAATGCAGTAAATGAAGCAGGAAAAAGGAATACAGACGTCTGAAAAATGAGATCGATAGGAAGTGCAAAATGGCTAAGCAGGGATGGCTAGAGGACAAATGTAAGGATGTAGAGGCTTATCTCACTAGGGGTAAGATAGATACTGCCTACAGGAAAATTAAAGAGACATTTGGAGATAAGAGACCCACTTGTATGAACATCAAGAGCTCAGATGGAAACCCAGTTCGAAGCAAAGAAGGGAAAGCAGAAAGGTGGAAGGAGTATATAGAGGGTCTATACAAGGGCGATGTACTTGAGGACAATATTATGGAAATGGAAGTGGACGTAGATGAAGATGAAATAGGAGATACGATACTGCGTGAAGAGTTTGACAGAGCACTGAAAGACCTGAGTCGAAACAAGGACCCCGGAGTGGACAACATTCCATTGGAACTACTGACGCCCTTGGGAGAGCCAGTCCTGACATAATTCTAACATCTGGTGAGCAAGATGAATCCCAAAGAAAGCAGGTGTTGACAGATGTGAAAATTACGGAACTATCAGTTTAATAAGTCATAGCTGCAAAATACTAACGCGAATTCTTTACAGACGAATGGAAAAAGTGTTAGAAGCCGACCTCGGGGAAGATCAGTTTGGATTCGGTAGAAATGTTGGAACACGTAAGGCAATACTGTCCCTACGACTTATCTTAGAAGCTAGATTAAGGAAGGGCAAACCTACGTTTCTAGCATTTGTAGACTTAGAGAAAGCTTTTGACAATGTTGATTGGAATATTCTATTTCAAATTCTGAAGCTAGCAGGGATAAAATACAGGGAGCGAAAGGCTATTTACAATTTGTACAGAAACCAGATGGCAGTTATAACAGTCGAGGTACATGAAAGGGAAGCAGTGGTTGGGAAGGGAGTGACACAGGGTTGTAGTCTCTCCCTGATGTTATTCAATCTGTATATTGAGCTAGCAGTGAAGGAAACAAAAGAAAAATTCGGAGTAGGTATTAAAATCCATGGAGAAGAAATAAAAATGTTGAGGTTCGCCGACGACATCGTAATTTTGTCAGAGACAGCAAAGGAATTGGAAGAGCAGTTGAACGGAATGGATAGTGTATTGAAAGGAGGGTACAAGATGAACATCAACAAAAGCAAAACGAGGATAATTGAATGTAGTCGAATAAAGTCGGGTGATGCTGAGGGAATTAGATTAGGAAATGAGATACTTAAAGTAGTAAAGGAGTTTTGCTATTTGGGGAGCAAAATAACTGATTATGGTCGAAATAGAGAGGATATAAAATGTAGACTGGCAATGGCAAGGAAAGCGTTTCTGAAGAAGAGAAATTTGTTAACATCGAGTATAGATTTAAGTGTCAGGAAGTCATTTCTGAAAGTATTTGTATGGATTGTAGCCATGTATGGAAGTGAAACATGGACGATAACTTGTTTGCACAAGAAGAGAATAGAAGCTTTCGAAATGTGGTGCTACAGAAGAATGCTGAAGATTAGATGGGTAGATCACATAACTAATGAGGAAGTATTGAATAGGATTGGGGAGAAGAGAAGTTTGTGGCACAACTTGACCAGAAGAAGGGATCGGTTGGTAGGACATGTTCTGAGTCATCAAGGGATCACCAATTTAGTATTAGAGGGCATGGTGGAGGGTAAAAATCGTAGAGGGAGACCAAGATATGACTACACTAAGCAGATTCAGAAGGATGTAGGTTGCAGTAGGTACTGGGAGATGAAGCAGCTTGCACAAGATAGAGTAACATGGAGAGCTGCATCAAACCAGTCTCAGGACTGAAGACCACAAGAACAACAAAACAGCCAATGGTAATGCAGTGAATGAAAAAAGGAAACAATCCTTTACCTCTGATGTTGTTCCAGGACCCTCCAGCAGTACAAAAACAGCAACAATAACGACAAACACGAACAAACAAGCAAGGCTATCGATGAATGAAGTTCTAAACCTCAAGAAGTATAACTGGGAAAGTGGTGAAGTAGTTAATCCAACACCTGTGTGGCCTCTAATGCTTACAATTGCAATGAAGAAAGGGCGAACACAGCTTGAATATTTCCAACAGTTTTTCGATAACGAAGTGCTTCAAATGGTGGTCACTTACACAAATCAGTACGCAGCCAAGAGAAATAGACTAGGTGATTATTAGGAAGATGAGATGTTGGTGCTGGCCGCGGTGGTCTCGCGGTTCTAGGCGCGCAGTCGGGAACCGTGCGACTGCTACGGTCGCAGGTTCGAATCCTGCCTCGGGCATGGATGTGTGTGATGTCCTTAGGTTAATTAGGTTTAAGTAGTTCTAAGTTCTAGGGGACTAATGATCACAGCAGTTGAGTGCCATAGTGCTCAGAGCCATTTGAACCAATTTTTTTGTTGAGATGTTGGTGTTTATTGTAGTACTTCTGCTAGGTGGATATGTAACAGAGTCACGCAGAAAGATGTACTGGCAGTCAGATAAAGACAGTCACAACGACCTCGTAACAAATGCCATGTCCAGAGATTGATTTGACTTTAACTTTTCCAATATGCATGTATGCAACAGTGACAGTTTAGATTAATCAGACCGTTTTGGGAAAATCCGCCCATTACTGTGTATGCTGAATGATGGATTCAAACAATTTGCGCCTCACGTGCGGCATCATTCTGTCGATGAATCGATGGTCCCACACTACGGAAGTCACGGGTGCAAACAATTCATAAAAGGGAAACCAATGCGATGCGGATTCAAATTCTGGTGTGGAGGCACAAGTGGTGGATATATTATTTGTCTCGAACCCTACCAAGGAGCTGGCACGTGTAGTAAGGATTATGAAACGAAAGTTATGGGGTACGGTGTGGTAATGACTTATGTTGACTTTCTGGCCGTCCTCGAACTGCAACAACGCAGGAAAATGTGGCGCGTGCGAGTGTGTCTGTGCAGTGAGTTCAGCACTTAAACGAGCAGCTGCCCTGGGGTTATTTGACAGCAATATAAGAAAAATTCTTCATAGAGAACTTCATATGCACCCCTTCAACATGATGGTTACCCAGGAATTACGCGAAAGGTATTTTGAATTTCGCAGAAATTGTTGAAAACATGCCACCTGGCGATTTGATTATTATCCGGATGAGGCCCATTTCCACTTAACATGGACTGAAACCAAACAACATTTCCACTTAACATGGACTGAAACCAAACAACATTTCCACTTAACATGGACTGAAACCAAACAAAATTTCCACTTAACATGAACTGAAACCAAACAAAATTTCCGCTACTGTGCTGCAGAAAACCGTCATGAAATTCATCAGCACACACAGCTGCCTCGTGTGACAGTTCGGTGCGTCGTTGCTGAATGCTTTGTGTGGGGACCGTATTTTTTCGGAGAAGGTGGCCACGCGGTAACGGTTAATTCAAACCGTCATTGTCACATGCTAGAGACCTTCCTCCAACCTTGGCTAAACCATTCTACAGTAGATCACGAAGGTCAAGAAGTGTGGTTCCAGCAAGACGGAGCAACATCCCACACGTCTCGGCGTTCTGTGGCAATGTTGCGTGAGTTCGTCCCTGGTCATTTTGTCTCTTTGCGAGAAGACATCGCGTGGCCCCCAAGGTCACCTGATTTATCACCTTTTGATTTTTTTCCTTTGGGGTCACTTAAGGGCTCCAGTGTACAAATATCGTCCCACAAGACTGCAAGCATTTAAAGTGGCCATTACCCAACAACTGGCAGCCATTCCAAGAGAAGTGACACGAAGCTATTATTTTGGGCTAGACTTCGTCAATGTGTCAACAATGGAGGACGTCACTTAGCAGATGTAATTTTTAAACCGAAATAATCGAAAATGGTAAAGTATGTATTTTTCAAGAATAAAAGGAATTTTCCCGTATCATTTTTAGATTTTTCTGAGACAACCTATTGAAATGAGGGAGGTTTTATTGCCAGATCCTGTACTGTCTGATGAATAGATAGAAAGAATAACTGTCAGAACAGGTTAAAATTTAGATTTTTCCCTGGTTAGCGTCATTGCTCGAAAAGCTCTTAGATCTTAACAGTGAAATGTTTACTCCGCAGTATAATATTCATTGAGCAAATATTTAGTCAGATACTAATTAGATTTCTCAGCGTTTCAAAAACTGGCAGTTTCTGTTGATAAACGTTCAGAAATGTAAAATTTGGTGCCCCACAAAACGTACACTACTGGCCATAGAAGTTGCTACACCAAGAACAAATGCACGTGATAAACGAGTGTTCATTGGACAAACATATTATACTAGAACTGACATATGATTACATTTTCACCCAATTTGGGTGCATAGATCCTGAGAAATCAGTACCCAGAACAACCACCCAAGGCCGTAATAACGGACTTGAAACATCTGGGCATTGAGTCAAACAGAGCTTCGATGGCGTGTACAGGTACAGATGTCCATGCAGCTTCAACACGGTACCACAGTTCATCAAGAGTAGTGACTGGCGTATTGAGACGAGCCAGTTGCTCGGCCACCATTGACCAGACGTTTTCAATTGGTGATAGATCTGGAGATTGTGCTGTCCACGCAGCAGTCGAACATTTTCTGTATCCAGAAAGGCCCGTATAGGGCCTGCAACATGCTGTCGTGGATTATCCTGCTGAAATGTAGAGTTTTGTAGGGATCGAATGAAGGGTAGAGCCACGGGTCGTAACACATCTGAAATGTAACGTCCACTGTTCAATGTACCGTCAACGCGAACAAGAGGTGACCGAGACGTGTAACCAATGGCCGGGTGATACGCCAATGTGGTGATGGCGAATACACGCTTCCAATGTGCGTTCACCGCGATGTCGCCAAACGCGGATGCGACCATCATGAGGCTGTAAGCAGAACCTAGATTCATCCGAAAAAATGACGTTTTGACATTCGTGCACCCAGGTTCGTCGTTGAGTACAGCATCGCAGGCACTCCTGTCAGTGATGCAGTGTCAAGGGTAACCGCAGCCACGGTCTCCGAGCTGATATCCATGCTGCTGCAAACGTCGTCAAACTGTTCGTGCAGATGGTTGTTGTCTTGCAAACGTCCTCATCTGTTGACTCAGGGATCGATACGTGGCAGCATGATCCGTTACAGCCATGCGGATAAGATGCCTGTCATCTCGACTGCTAGTGATACGAGGCCGATGGGATCCAGCACGGCGTTCCGTATTACCCTCCTGAACCCCCCGATTCCATATTCTGCTAACAGTCATTGGATCTCGAGCAACGGGAGCAGCAATATCGCGATACGATAAACCGCAGTCGCGGTAGGCTACAACCCGACCTTTATCAAAGTCGGAAACGTTATGGTACGCATTTCTCCTCCTTACACGAGGCATCACAAGAACGTTTCACCAGGCAACGCCGGTCAACTTCTGTTTGTGTATGTGAAATCGGTTGGAAACTTTCCTCATGTCAGCACGTTGCAGGTGTCGCCACCGGCGCCAGCCTTGTGTGAATGTTCTGAAAAGCTAATCATTTAGATATCACAGCATCGTCTTTCTGTCGATTAAATTACGCGGTTGTAGCAAGTCATCTTCGTGGTATAATAATTTTAATTACCAGTTGTGTAAAAACGTATTGTCCTAGTACTATGATGTCAGTGATTTAATGGTGGAATCGGTCAATCCGCGTAAAAATGTTTAGGGATACGAAATGGAATGATGACAGAGGCTCAGTCGTAAGTAATGCGGGTGACAGGCGAGTGCGGTTCATTGTTATAAAACTAGGAAAATGCAATCAGTCCACGAAGGAGGTAGCGTACAAAAGATTCGTGTAACCCACCATGGAATATTGCTCAAGTTTATGGGATGAATAACAAACACGACTAACAGGGGACATTGGACGTGTGTGACGAACGGGTACACAGATTTGTTTAACCCGTGGGAGAGAGAGAGCGACACGGAGATGCTGAAGGAACTAAACAGGCATAAATTCCTACATTTACATGTACACCTACATAGATACATCGCAATCCACAGTACGGTGCGTGGCGGAGGGTACCCTGTACCACTGCTAGTCATTTCCTTTCCTGTTCCTCTCACAAATACAACGAGGGAAAAAAGACTATCTATGTTACTCCTTAAGATCACTAATTACTCAAATCTTCGTGGTCCTTAATCTTAATGTGTGTTGGCGGCAGTAGAATCGTTCGGTAATCAGCTGCAGATTCCGATTGTCTAAACTTTCTCAGTAGTGTTTCTCGAAAAGAACGTCGCCTACCCTCTTGGCGTTCCCATTTGTGTTCCCGAAGCACGTCCGTAAGACTTACGTGTTGTTCGAACCTACCGGTAACAAATCTGGCGGCCAGCCTCTAAATTATTTCGATGTCTTCCTTTAATCCGACCTGGTACGGATCCCAAACACTTGGGCAGTACTCAGGTGGAACCAGTCTTTCCTAAAATTCTTCCAATAAACCGACGTCGACCATTCGCCTTGCCTACCACATATGCTCGTTACGTTTCATATCGCTTTTCAACGTTATACTCAGATATTTAAACGACTTGAGTGTGTCAGACAGGAAACTAATTTTATTTAGCGTATGGCAATTAAGTACTTTTCAGTATTGGTTCACGTTATTCTGCATTACATAACACTACATATATTCACCGACAAACATCTTGTCCTTGTATATATTCACTGGATTTTTGGGATGCCGTGAGGAATTCTTCAAAGTCCCCACCGAACGCTCTGGCACTGCATTCTTCTCTGATGTGTTGGGTGGTATGCTTAGGCGCGCCGCAGTCACATGATGGTGAAGACAGCGGTCCCCATTTAGATTAGAGTTAGATTAGATTAGTACTTGTTCCATAAATCATGAATACGACATTTGTAATGATGTGGAACGTGTCAGGTTAATAAAAGGTGTCTATACAAGATATTACATTACACAAAATATTACATGATACTTAATATTTTTAATTTTTTTGGTGTGTATGGGGGTTGGGGAAATTACCCACTTACTATATCCAAAAATTCATCTAATGACTAGAAGGAGTTGCCATTAAGAAATTATTTTTATTTCCTTTGTAAATGCTATGTGACTATCTGTCAGACTTTTGATGCTATTAGGTAAATGACCAAAGACTTTCGTGGCAGCATAATATACCCTCTTCCGAGATGAAGTTAGATTTAACCTTGATTAGTGAAGATCATCCTTTCTCCTAGTGTTGTAGCCATGTACACTGCTATTACTTTTGAATTCATTCGGATTGTTAATAACAAATTTCATAAGTGATATATATATTTTGAGGCTACAGTGAAGATTTATAGCGCTTTAAATAAGTGTCTGCAGGATGGTCTTGGATGAGCTCCAGCAATTATTCTGATTACACACTTTTGTACAACGAACACTCTTTTACTCAATGATGAGTTACCCCAGAATGAAATAGGCAGAATGAAAATAGGCGTGGTAAGCTAATTTACTCAGATGTATATCGCCAAAATTTGCGACGACCCTAATAGCGTAAGTAGCTGAACTCAAACGTTTCAGCAGATCCTCAGTGTGTATTTTCCAGTTCAACCCCTCATCAATGCATACACCTAGAAATTTTGAATATTCTACCTTAGCTACCGATTTCTGATCGAAGTCTATATTTATTAATGTTGTCATTCCATTTACTGTGTGGAACTGTATATACTGTATTTTGTCAAAGTTTAATGAGAGCGCATTTGAAGAGTGAGTCAGCACATCTTCCATGCCCAGTTCTTAGTCGGTTCAGAGTTGATCAGATCTTGTGGGGCTGATCGAACCCAGGAACTGCCTCAGTAATACAGTGCATTATGTGGCAAGTTGTTGGGGAATTTTGGAGCCATTCTCTTCTCCAAGAGTCGAAATAAGCCCCAGTGAGTGTGTCGAGAGCAAGAGGAGGATGTCTTGAACGAAGTCTCTTGTTACTCAGATCAGGTATATCGATGTGTACTCGTAGTTCAGGGTTTGCTTCGATCTCGTTGTATTCCTTGAGCAAGGCTGCTTGTCGTCGTATTTTGGGGGTGGTATGTGATTCAGGACAGGAATCCATATCTTAGGTGTAGCGCTAACGGTTCCTGAAATAATGGCCATGGTGTTGCTATGTTCGACATCGATGAGTGCTGTTCAGACACACTGGTGCACAGGACACTAGTAATACTGCATCCGAACATTACGTGTTTGTTCTTCCTACACATCCGCATTAACTTATATTTTTCCACATTTAGAGCTAGTAGCCATTTACCACACGAACTAGAAATTTTGTCTAAAAAAGATAGACACAAGGTGTCTCATTGAAATGGGCTTTCACGGTTTGTTGATACCACCCAAGAGTGAATGACGGAAGGAGTGGACCAAAGGGATTTGAGGCACTTCATTCACTGTTTATTTTTTTTACAACACATTTCTTTATTAATAACATTCATAATACTTTTAAAAGGAAACAACACAACAGACCTTGTAAATAATCTAAGTGAATAAGTAAACTTCTAAAAATAATCGTTAATATGTTTAGGAACACAATAAACTTCAACTCACAAATTCAAGGCAATTTTAACCTCTGAACAACAATTCAATTGACTTAAAAAAACACAACCACCTAAAAATGTTTACAGAATTATGGGAAAGAAATGCAGGTACACCTTCTGTTCAGCAAATGAACCACTTTCGGCCTGAGCCACCAACAACATAAGTCGTTCTCATTACCCACATAGAGCCACTCCGACGTACTGGAAGCAAAAGATAAGTCTTCCACGTGTACACCAAAGGCACGGTTTCCCAGACTGCAAGCCGTAAGAAACCAGTCAACACGCTCCCGCCAGCAAGTACAGGAAGGCGTCGGCCTAGTAAACAACGCCCGTAGCCTCTGCGAAGACCGGTGGCGAAATTAATGAAATTAGCACCACCTGTGACACAAAGGGCAAGCAACTCACCAACGCAATAAGGACATAAATTATTTGCATATACAACGTGTCCAAAACAGCTGTCTATCCAGTACTTCCAGCACCTCAGAGGACACCACTTAACACGGTGAATTCAGAGTCATACAACATACAGCGCAATCAGGGCAAAACCACATAAACTTCATGCACAAGGAGTATTAACTTAACACAACATACAACTTCTAAATCTCCGGGTGACTGGCCTGCACTCGTGAAATGGATCTACCTACACATCATCATGGCCAATAAACCGCCTCCGCTCTCCACTTGCGAGGCACAAATAGCATATGTCCTGCAACACACTGATTAAAATATCTAAAACAGTGTTCTTTACAAAATTAACACTCACTGTCACAGGGAGACATTAATCAGAAACAGACATAGGTTCGTTACAATAAACGCACAAATTACGTGGCTGAAAAACACAACGAAGTCAGTGGCACATGAGAAGGTCAGTAACAGTAAGGCCCTTTATCATTTTCCCGTTCAGAGGGGCGCTAAACAATAACACTCAAGCAGAGAAGTATGAACGCATTTGAGCAATTCAGTGACTGACAACAGCTAAGTTTTTAAATGCAGAACATAAGTCCTCACAGGATAAACGCGGCCCTACGCGATGGACTCCAAATAGTAAGGTCAAGCGTCCAAAGCACACTCCTCAGTAAATTCACCATAACGGCAAGCACACTCAGTAATCGCCAGAACGATGGACACTGAGAACAAAATGCTGCTTATGTCCAAACCAACTGTGCTCGCAATGGCATCACACCAGTCACAGAGCCATAGAGACGAGAATGTAGTCACTAGAAGCAAACGGTAAATCCATCACAAACAAGGAAGCAGCATGTTCCCGACAGCATCGGCGCCTCTACCCACCAAGACCGCCGCAAACGCCCAAACACAGTCAGGTAACGTGGCAAACTTTCCTCTCGCCACCACACACGACGTCGGCAGACACGGCTTAACGCTCCACTCACTACTGCCTATCTCACTGTTTCTGCTCGCCCTCCAAAATCCAACTACTCGACTGTCACAGGTGCGTCGCCGACTTCCCCTGCGAGGGGGCGCCATTTCTCTCTTTCCTCCGCGATACAGCGATAATATTATACGCGGTACGTTCGATAGATCAAACCCGAGCCGCCACGGCTCACTCATGAAAGTGTATTTAGAAGGTCCGTAGACACTATTTATGGTTTCTGTAAGGGGGCTTTGCTCCAGACTGAACGCTGAAAGGCATAATCAGTCTTAAATGGTGATGATGATGATGATGATGATGATGTAACAAGGTGGTTCTATGATTCGCTGGGCAGAGATGGTGTGTGCTTTTTCTGGCGAAAGAGTGATTTCTATATGCCCCAAGCCGCGTCGTAGAAGTTGCCTGTGAGCCGAGTTGAGAACTATTCACTGCGGGGAGCCGAGACGACGGACGTCAACGACGGAGGCAGCTGTATCCTACTGCTCAGAGTACACGCTTGGCGTTTTCGAACGTGTGGCTGTCTGGTGTTGAATATGCAGTGTTGGACGAGATTTCTGTCAATTTGGTCGTCATACATTAATGTGTCACCTCCAAGTGAACGTGGATAGCATACGCCTAGAAAGACAGTGCTTTGATCAGGCACTGAAATCTGTTTCTTTTTTTTTTCTTTTCTCTTTACCAGAGTGACTGAAAAGTTTTAGTTCGCTGTGCGCTGAAATCTGTTGTACTCGTTTGCAATATAAACTCTCCCTCTTTCCAAGCATTTATCCTGACTTCCAGGATCGCTGTTATGGTTAACCGGATTTGGTGTGTTGATTTTAAGGGGTGGCCAGATGGTCTTCCTGTCGCCACCCCGTACCCCCCCCCCCCCCCCGCATCCCCCTGCCCCCCCGCCCCCACGCAATACACCCCCCCCCGCACCCCCCCCCCCCCCCCCCCCGGGACGGAATGTGTGTACCACAACTGTCTGCATCTAGTGTAATCCAGGGAATAGTGAGAACGTGTTACAAATGTCTACGAGTCGTGGAACTGAGACGGTACGTGGGGACCAGCCAGGTATTCACCTAGCAGGATGTGGAAAACCGCCTAAAAACCACATCCAGGCTGGCTGGCACACCTGCCCTCGTCGTTATTCCGCCGGGCGGATTCGATATGGGGCCGGGGCGCCTACCCGAGACCAGGAAGCAGCGGGTTAGCGTTCTCGGCTACTCTGGCACATCGTTTGTAAGATAAACTAGCCGTTAGTAATTAGGTTACATGCCACAGTGAATGAAGTTTCTGTGGCATGTTAATGAGTCTAACTAGTAAAAATCATTGCTTTAAATTGAGTAATACTGATGTTGTTAATATCTCGTTGTGTCTTGTGTCTACTGGTGAACTGTTCCAGATCACATGTTCAATATAAATAAACCTGCCACAGTTATAAAATGCTTTCATTTACACGCCGGAAGTCGCTATACACTACCACAGTTTCGTGGTCTTAGTCCCACTATCAGGTGTAATTGAAATCTAAAGTTAAGCAATAATTGTAACCTACTTCTTTAAACATTTATAACGATAATGGAGCTAAGATCCCGAAACCATGGCAATGTATAGCAACTTATGTCATGTAATACTTTGGTCAATGAAAGCGTTTTACAACCGTGACTGATTTGTTTACCACAGAGGAGCTGCAGAACAGTTGTGGATGTTCCACAAATAACAATTTTTTTCTTTCAGGCAAACGTTTGAGTAGTGGTTAATTTTGAGGTAAACTACATGTGCGCGTAATGATCACTATGAAGCCAAAATTGTGATGCAGGCAGTCCGCACGTGTAGTTGAACTAGGTGGATGTTTAATGCTAGCTCCTTACTTGACAGTATCAAAGCTTTTTATATCAAGAGGAAGGTTGTTGTTATGACCTTCAGTCCAGAGACTGGTTTGATGCGGCTTTCCATGCTATCTATCCTGTGCAAGGTTCTTCATCTGCCAGTACTTACTCCAACCTACATCCTTCTGAATCTGTTTATTGTATTCACCTCTCGGTCTCCCTCTACGATTTTTACCCTCCACGATGCCCCCCAATACTAAATTAGTTATCCGTTGATGCTTCAGAATATGCCCTACCAACCGATCCCTGCTAGTCAATTTGCGCCACAAATATCTCTTCTCTCCAATTCTATTCAGTATCTCCTCATTAGTTATGTGATCTACCCATCTAATCTTCAGCATTCTTCTGAAGCACCACATTTCCAAAGCTTCTATTCTCTTCTTGTCTAAACTATTTATCGTCCATGTTTCACTTCCATACATGGCTACACTCCATACAAATACTTTCAGAAACGACTTCCTTACAATTAAATCTATACTCGATGTTAACAAATATCTCTTCTTCAGTAACGCTTTCCTTGCTATTGCCAGTCTACATTTTATATCCTCTCAACTGCGACCATCATCAGTTATTTTACTCCCCAAGTAGCAAAACTCATTTACTACTTTAAGCGTCTCATTTCCTGGTCTAATTCCCGGAGCATCACCCGATTTGATTCGTTTACAGCCCATTATCCTCGTTGTGTTTTTGCTAATGTTCATCTTATATCCTCCTTTCGAGACACAGTCCATTCCGTTCAACTGCTCTTCCTGGTCTTTTGCTGTCTCTGTCAGAATTACAGTGTCATCGGTGAAACTCAAAGTTTTTATTTCTTCTCTATGGATTTTAATACCAACTCCGAATTTTTCTTTTGTTTCCTTTACTGTTTGCTCAATATACATATTGAATAACATCGGGGAGAGACTACAACCCTGTCTTACTTCCTTCCCAACCACTGCTTCGCTTTCATACCCTTAGACTCTTATAACTGGTGTCTGTACAGACTGTAAATAGCTTTTCGCTACCTGTCTTTCACGTGTTCCAACATTTGTACGGAACCCAAACTGATCTTCCTCGAGATCGGCTTCTACCAGTTTTTCCATTCGTCTGTAAAGTATTCGTGTTAGTATTTTGCAGCCGTGGCTTATTAAACTGATTGTTCGGTAATTTTCGCATCTGTCAACACCTTCTGTCTTTGGGATTGGAAATACTATATTCTTCTTGAAAAGGTGGAGGAAGGTACCTTTCTTAAATATTTCATTTTTAAGACTGTGTCGTATAAGCGTCACTTTGTATAATCATTCTGACGCTGTGTTTTAAATATTCGTTTTACTACCATTACGCTGTATTTTAATAATGCTGTGGCTCGTAAGCATGACGTTTTAGAAGTTGTTAAGCTGCTTTTAAATTCTTAGGATGTCGAGATAAATTACTTGCTAGCTTTGTTTCACAGTAATTATGCGTTTCATCTTGTTTCTCTTCTCGCGACATCTGTGACATTACTGTAAGTGATAAGCTATTAGTGAACTGAGAACAAGCTAAGTTTCGATCTGTCAAGTTACTGGGTTTGTTATGTTCTTCATAGGTTACCTAAATAAATGTGTCAATTTTTGCAATTTGTAACGCAGCTCAATCAATCAGCTCCATCCCTCCATTCTACTGTCCAGTACCGTCATAATTCTGTGTTGAATCTGGGATATACTACATCCATCCGGTTTCACTCCCATACTACGCACATGGGCGTTTACACAAATTCTTTCCGCGTTGCGTAGGGCAATGCTGAGTGAAAAAGCCCAAATAACTGGTACCTGAGGAGGTACCTTCTGCTATGCGGTTCACACTGCTTTGCGGTGTTCACATGCAGATGGGAAAATCGCAGTTCTTAGAGGAAATGTGGTTTTCATTGTTAGAAATGACTTGCAGCTGAAGCCAGAGTCACTCAAATTTCCGAGACTCAGTGAACAGAAAAACAACAACAGTTTTCCCATAAATACTAAAAAGGAAGATTAATACGGGGCAGTCGTATAGAGAGTAATGTCAAGAAAACAATGTACAGGGCAGACCAGCAGGTACCATATCCCACCAGCCGGCTGAATATTTCCGAACACTTCCCACATAAAAGGTCTGTAATATTACACGTATTGTGGTAATTTGGTAAAATTTTGATTACCACAACCCATCGAAAAATCGAATCCGTCTCACTTTCATAGTCCAATTTTCTTGGCCTTTTTTAAATTTTTGAATGCAGGGTTTGTATAAGACAGAGATGGTATTGCTTAGACAGAAATGCTGAAGAATGCTTTAAAATACTCTACCATTACACTCTGATAAATATTAGAAAAATTGGTAACCTTTCTTGGCAGGTTCTTTTGAGATATAATCGGTGGATATGTTGCAATTTCTGGTAAATGCGTACTTCAAATGTATGACACACAATCGTCGTAGTACAGTGAAACTAACCTGTCAATACCCCTGCTATAAATGTTTTTACGTAAAATTGGATTTTACAGGCACAAAAAATATACTTTCCGTGACTTCAGTTTCACTGATAGACGTCCAGTATCTCTGGGGATAATGCTATCTTTTTAACTCACTCACTTTTGCAAAATAAAGTTACTTTGTAATAAATCATTAGGCCTACTACATTAAAAAAGGTTGCTTAGTAATAAATAATTAGGCCTACTACATCTTCGTGCAGTAAATTAATCCTCATAATACACGCTTTACACAAACTTGTGAACAGCTTACCTGCAAAAGGGTTACATGTAAATAAATTTAAGGGCAATCCAAAAGCAACTGACTAATTTTATTTTAATTGTATCGATCTTCATAATTTCTTACTGCCGTAACAACATCCACCGATGACGCCTATTTTCTCGCAGTCGAAGACTCACGTCACACACTTGTTTGACGGACAGTCTTTTGTTTTCACTACCGGTTGCTCAGGATAGGTGAAAGTTCGAAATGGTTCAAACGGCTCTGAGCTCTATGAGACCTAACTGCTGAGGTCATCAGTCCCCCAGAACGTAGAACTACTTAAACCTAACTAACCTAAGGACATCACACACATCCATGCCCGAGGCAGGATTCGAACCTGCGACCGTAGCGGTCGCGCGGTTGCAGACTATAGCGCCTAGAACCGCTCTTACAAAGGGAAAATTTCTTATAAACGTTCTTCGTGCGACGAACCAGCGTGCATGATGTACGTTATTACAGTTCCCTACGTCTGGAAAGATTGTAAAGTACAGTCAGTCTACGATGACTTGTAGGTATTTACTTACATAGTCTGTGACGTATATCACAGACTATCAATTCTTGCTTACTTTCAGAAAATACCAATTTGTACCGAAAACGTTGAATGATTTGGCTGTATTTCTATAAAAACAAGATTTCCTCATGGTATTACAAACAGATTTCAATTATTTACGTATT
Source organism: Schistocerca gregaria (assembly GCF_023897955.1). Lineage (NCBI taxonomy): Eukaryota > Metazoa > Arthropoda > Insecta > Orthoptera > Acrididae > Schistocerca > Schistocerca gregaria. The sequence goes on along the minus strand of NC_064920.1, from coordinate 1,203,071,305 downwards.
TAAGTTGCGTTGGACAAAAATTTAGAAAATCTTCATTTTTTTTCGTGACACGAATATTGTAAATATCCAATCGTTTAAATTAAAACAAAATAACAGACCATTTCAGTTACTATTTGTTAAATGGAAACGTATTGCATGAAATAAAAAGACTAAGCGATGGCTATAAACGTATCGACTAGAGATGGGACATTTTTGTCGCAATGTAGTTTTAGGAAATTCGAAAAATCCAGCGGCTCTGAGCAGCGTTTTCAGAGGAACCGATGTCACGGTGAAGCAGTGAATGGAATTGTGCCTAGTACTCCTGACGCCAAAACACGATCATTGCGCTTTTCCTTAGGAAAAGTTCGGCTTCCTTAGTGTTCCTCAGTACGAAAATACTAGCTGCATTTTCATAGCCTTTGCGGATGACTTCATGTTTGATTCTGAACCATGCCTTAAACTGCAACCTAACGCTCATATAACAAACGTGAGCAAAAATATGGATGAGAAAAAAAATGGCTCTGAGCACTATGCGACTTAACATCTGTGGTCATCAGTCGCCTAGAACTTAGAACTAATTAAACCTAACTAGCATAAGGACATCACACACATCCATGCCCGAGGCAGGTTTCGAACCTGCGACCGTAGCAGTCGCGCGGTTCCGGACTGAGCGCCTAGAACTGCGAGACCACCGCGGCCGGCTATGGTTGAGAGTTTGACAAGTTACTTACATGTATTTCACATTTCAAACCCTAGTGGACCGATAGACTAAAGAATTTCGTAACTTACATTTTGTACAGTTTTGTCTACTGTTATTTCTTCAGCTGGATTAAATGAAATAACAGGTATAATACTCTGTTTATTAAATAGATGCCACACGTTTTTTCGCACGTCCGTTTTTTCCATAGTGATTCACGCAACAGTTTTCGAGCTTACCGGATAATCCATTTATTACATATCTATTGTAACACTGTTATAAAAAAGTGACGACTCGTTGCCTTAATGAAAGCGTTGACCCTCGACGCGGTGTAAAATTCATTTTCGGGCGTGAAGTTTAATCTGTTTGAGGCTCCGATCGGTATCTTTAATTGGTGATTTATTCGGATGCAGAGTGGAAACCCCGGCTAATTGCGCGTTGTTCGACGCGGGTCAATTTTTCGCGCAACCAGCTCCTGCACACGGACTTTTTGGTGAATCTATTTTTTATTTTTATTTTTTGCAGTCACAGTTAATGAACTAACCGCCGCGCTGCTCGTCCGTCGCTACACTAATAATGAAGAAGTAATTAACGCGGAATTTGCGAAACTCGCAATTACCACGATACTCAACTCCATTACATTACAAATGACTTCCTTTCTCACATTTGGAGCGAAACGTTTCTCATGTTCCGAAATTTTGTGCGCAGTGAGTCGCAAAAATCCTCGAACAGTTAATGATGGAGACTTTCCGCGGACGGTTGAGAGGTAATAAATTAGCTCATCGGCCTCTCTCGGTGTTTGAGGAATTCAACGCCCTGACAGAAATTTCTCTTGCATTACAACAATAAATAGAAACCGAAAAATCTGCTGCTGGGGGGGAGATGAAAATGTTCCTATTGTGAAATGTGTGCAAATATCGGTAGGTTTTTGTGAAGCTGCCAGTGGTAAACGCCTGCAAAATCACAACGTTTCAGATTATTGGTTTTTGCCACAGTAGAAGCGTTCCATTAATCCGGAATTACTTGTCGAGTTGCCAAAAATTGCCAAATAATTGTGGTCCCACGTAAAAATGAGTCAACTGAACCATCGTGGTAACGAAACAGAAAATCATCAGACGAAGGCATTGCTACTTGTTAGTAACTGCCTGACTTATAGGTCTACACTATTAGAATATGTGAGAATTATACACATGTACCGGGTGATCAAAAAGTCAGTATAAATTTGGAAACTGAATAAATCACGGAATAATGTAGATAGAGAGGTACAAATTGACACAAATGCTTGGAATGACATAGGGTTTTATTAGAACAAAAAAATACAAAAGTTCAAAAAATGTCCGACAGATGGCGCTTCATCTGATCAGAATAGCAATAATTAGCATAACAAAGTAAGACTAAGCAAAGATAATGTTGAATAAAATATTCTCGGACTTCTTGCCGCGTCAAATCTTGGTTAAACTTCGAGCTTTCGACGATATTCACCACGATTGTCATCGTCAGGAAACTGACTGGCTAAACAGCAGCTGTGGTGGACCTTATGTAGCCCCAGGACGGCTTGTGATTGGACGGCTCCTCATTGGACGGCGAATACGTCACGGTGTCGCAGATGTTGTCGACGCCTGCACTGGTGGCGCCATCGCTCCCGGAGTATTGAAGACCCGCGGCGAATCTCTCTGACGCTTCTCCATATCGAGCGCTCGCTTCCATGCACCACTAAGATTGTAACCATTGTCACGATTAAAATTGTTATCACACAGCGTCAGAGAGATTCGCCTCGGGTCTTCGATACTCCGGGAGCGATGGCGCCACCAGTGCAGGCGTCGACAACATCTGCGACACCGTGACGTATTCGCCGTCCAATGAGGAGCCGTCCAATCACAAGCCGTCCTGGGGCTACATAAGGTCCACCACAGCTGCTGTTTAGCCAGTCAGTTTCCTGACGATGACGATGGTGGTGAATATCGTCGAAAGCTCGAGGTTTTACCAAGATTTGACGCGGCAAGAAGTCCGAGAATATTTTATTCAACATTGACGTCGCGAAAGACTTCGTTCTCAAAGATAATGTTCTTTACAGGAAATGCTCAATATGTCCACCATCATTCCTCAACAATAGCTGTAGTCGAGGGATGATGATGTTAACAACACTGTAAAGCATGTCCGGAGTTATGGTGAGGCATTGGGGTCGGATGTTGCCTTTCAGCATCCCTAGAGATGTCGGTCGATCACGATATACTTGCGACTTCAGGTAACTCCAAAGCCAATAATCGCACGGACTTAGGTCTGGGGACCTGGGAGGCCAAGCGTGACGAAAGTGCCGGCTGACCACATGATCATCACCAAACGACGCGCGCAAGAGATCTTTCACGAGCTTAGCAATATGGGGTGGAGAGCCATCCAGCATAAACATCGTACGTTCTAGCAGGTGTTTATCAGCCAGGCTGGGGATGATGCGATTCTGCAACATATCGGCGTACCTCTCACCCGTCACAGTAGCAGTTTTGCTGTCGAGCGCTATCCGTCGGACATTTTGTGAACTTTGTTTTTTTTTTGTTCTAATAAATCCCCATGTCATTCCAAGCATGTGTGCCAATTTTTACCTATCTACATTATTCCGTGGTTTATTAAGTTTTCAAATTTATACTGACTTTTTGATCACTCGGTAATAATCTCTCCCTGAGCGAATGTTACGTTTACATCTTCATTTTTCATAGAAATCCCTTCTTCATATATTTCTTGCATATTGTACTACATCCGAACGCTCCCGGTGCTAATTGAAATCCAGAACTGACGTAATATATTTCTATTTTTCACGGGCGAGTCCGGACCAGCATCGACGATACTCACGTCAAGATCTCGCTTTTTATCTTTCTCTGCCTTCACCGACACGTAGCATTGTCCCCGTGCAGTTTTAAACTTTTGAAAGAGAAACCTCTGGTGTACGCAACTCAATTACCAGAATATTTGCTGAAGATTTTACAGACGTAAAGAAAAAAGAAGAGAGGCAAAGGTCAACAAATCGCAACTTGAGATTCAATTTCCCTCGGGGCAAATGGCGAGCCACGAAAGCAATTTTTCTCTTGAAAGCCCCGGAGTGCCGTGCTGTATGCATGAGCCGAATTGAATCCGACGGTGGCTGAGAATCGATACGCGCTTGTTTCTGAGAGAACGCTGCCGTTGGCAGACAATGCGACGACTCGCGAGCAGGGAAGCAACGAGCGACTCCGCTGCCCGGCGATTCAAGCGGGAACTAACTGCTCTGCGCTGACCCCATGATTAACTTTAGGGCAGGCGGACAGAACGCGACCTTACGTAACATCGGACCTATTTTGCGCTTGCGTTCAGCACTACAATAGTGGATACAGCTCAGTATATCGTTCTTGAGGTGGCTAAGCTTGCCATGCAGACATTTTAAAATTCGGGGCAAAGCTTAAAAGTAAACTCATGTTCTCAGAAAAGTTTGCCCGCCATTTTTCGTTTTGAAGATGAACTAATTCTCATCTTCAGAAGAAAATGCGCCGTCAATTGTTGTGCCGGTCGCAGGTTCGAGTCCTGCCTCGGGCATGGATGTGTGTGATGTCCCTAGGTTAGTTAGGTTTAAGTAATTCTAAGTTTCAGGGGACTGATGACCGCAGATGTGAGCCAATTGTTGTGCAAGAAACTTTAGTATCCTTTAGATTGCATCTATTTCTGTTGTTACAGTTGGTTTTTCGTTCATGGAAGCATTTTCGTACCAGTAGACAGAATAAAAATAAGATAATTAACCATCATATAAATCAAGGTACGCTGCGCTGAGCTACTATGACGCCATATCAAAACCGAATGTCCCAGAAAATACCTGAGTACATCGACTACACGTTTAGTAAGCAATATACACTGCCTGAAAAAAAAGAAAAAAAGAAAAAAAACTGAAGTACCCAAGCAACCAGAAGACAAGGTCGTACTCGCACACACTATTAACAGTTACGTAAATGATCAGAGGTGCAAGTCAATGTGACGAGCCGAACAGCCACAAGAGTATAATGAGATAAATTTATGGCAACTATAGCCAGTACTACATCTACATCTACATCTACGTGATTGCTCTGCTATTCACAATAAAGTGACTGGCAGAGGGTTCAATCAACCACCTTCATGCTGTCTCTCTACCGTTCCACTCTCGAACGGCACGCGGAAAAAACGATCACTTAAATTTTTCCTCGCTAGCCCTGATTTTTTTTTTCCCCCCATGAACCATGGACCTTGCCGTTGGTGGGGAGGCTTGCATGTCTCAGCGATGCAGATGGCCGTACCGTAGGTGCAACCACAACGGAGGGGTATCTGTTGAGAGGCCAGACAAACGTGTGGTTCCTGAAGAGGGGCAGCAGCCTTTTCAGTAGTTGCGGGGGCAACAGTCTGGATGATTGACTGATCTGGCCTTGTAACAATAACCAAAACGGCGTTGCTGTGCTGGTACTGCGAACGGCTGAAAGCAAGGGGAAACTACAGCCGTAATTTTTCCCGAGGACATGCAGCTTTACTGTATGATTAAATGATGATGGCATCCTCTTGGGTAAAATATTCCGGAGGTAAAATAGTCCCCCATTCGGATCTCCGGGCGGGGACTACTCAGGAGGATGTCGTTATCAGGAGAAAGAAAACTGGCGTTCTACGGATCGGAGCGTGGAATGTCAGATCCCTTAATCGGGCAGGTAGGTTAGAAAATTTAAAAAGGGAAATGGATAGGTTAAAGTTAGATATAGTGGGAATCAGTGAAGTTCGGTGGCAGGAGGAACAAGACTTCTGGTCAGGTGATTACAGGGTTATAAACACAAAATCAAATAGGGGTAATGCAGGAGTAGGTTTAATAATGAATAGGAAAATAGGAATGCGGGTAAGCTACTACAAACAGCATAGTGAACGCATTATTGTGGCCAAGATAGATACGAAGCCCACACCTACTACAGTAGTACAAGTTTATATGCCAACTAGCTCTGCAGATGACGAAGAAATTGAAGAAATGTACGATGAAATAAAAGAAATTATTCAGATAGTGGAGGGAGACGAAAATTTAATAGTAATGGGTGACTGGAATTCGAGTGTAGGAAAAGGGAGAGAAGGAAACATAGTAGGTGAATATGGATTGGGGCTAAGAAATGAAAGAGGAAGCCGCCTAGTAGAATTTTGTACAGAGCACAACTTAATCATAGCTAACACTTGGTTTAAGAATCATGAAAGAAGGTTGTATACGTGGAAGAACCCTGGAGATACTAAAAGGTATCAGATAGATTATATAATGGTAAGACAGAGATTTAGGAACCAGGTTTTAAATTGTAAGACATTCCCAGGGGCAGATGTGGACTCTGACCACAATCTATTGGTTATGACCTGTAGATTAAAACTGAAGAAACTGCAAAAATGTGGGAAATTAAGGAGATGGGACCTGGATAAACTGAAAGAACCAGAGGTTGTACAGAGTTTCAGGGAGAGCGTAAGGGAACAATTGACAGGAATAGGGGAAAGAAATACAGTAGAAGAAGAATGGGTAGCTCTGAGGGATGAAGTAGTGAAGGCAGCAGAGGATAAAGTAGGTAAAAAGACGAGGGCTGCTAGAAATCCTTGGGTAACAGAAGAAATATTGAATTTAATTGATGAAAGGAGAAAATATAAAAATGCAGTAAATGAAGCAGGCAAAAAGGAATACAAACGTCTCAAAAATGAGATCGACAGGAAGTGCAAAATGGCTAAACAGGGATGGCTAGAGGACAAATGTAAGGATGTAGAAGCATATCTCACTAGGGGTAAGATAGATACTGCATACAGGAAAATTAGAGAGACCTTTGGAGAGAAGAGAACCACGTGTATGAATATCAAGAGCTCAGATGGCAACCCAGTTCTAAGCAAAGAAGGGAAGGCAGAAAGGTGGAAGGAGTATATAGAAGGTTTATACAAGGGTGATGTACTTGAGGACAATATTATGGAAATGGAAGAGGATGTAGATGAAGACGAAATTGGTGATACGATACTGCGTGAAGAGTTTGACAGAGCACTGAAAGACCTGAGTCGAAACAAGGCCCCCGGAGTAGACAACATTCCATTAGAACTACTGACGGCCTTGGGAGAGCCAGTCATGACAAAACTCTACCAGCTGGTGAGCAAGATGTATGAGACAGGCGAAATACCCTCAGACTTCAAGAAGAATATAATAATTCCAATCCCAAAGAAAGCAGGTGCTGACAGATGTGAAAATTACCGAACTATCAGTTTAATAAGTCACAGCTGCAAAATACTAACGCGAATTCTTTACAGACGAATGGAAAAACTGGTAGATGCGGACCTCGGGGAGGATCAGTTTGGATACCGTCGAAATGTTGGAACACGTGAGGCAATACTGACCTTACGACTTATCTTAGAAGAAAGATTAAGAAAAGGCAAACCTACGTTTCTAGCATTTGTAGACTTAGAGAAAGCTTTTGACAATGTTGACTGGAATACTCTTTTTCAAATTCTAAAGGTGGCAGGGGTAAAATACAGGGAGCGAAAGGCTATTTACAATTTGTACAGAAACCAGATGGCAGTCATAAGAGTCGAGGGGCATGAAAGGGAAGCAGTGGTTGGAAAAGGAGTGAGACAGGGTTGTAGCCTATCCCGATGTTATTCAATCTGTATATTGAGCAAGCAGTAAAGGAAACAAAAGAAAAATTTGGAGTAGGTATTAAAATTCATGGAGACGAAGTAAAAACTTTGAGGTTCGCCGATGACATTGTAATTCTGTCAGAGACGGCAAAGGACTTGGAAGAGCAGTTGAACGGTATGGACAGTGTCTTGAAAGGAGGATATAAGATGAACATCAACAAAAGCAAAACGAGGATAATGGAATGTAGTCAAATTATATCGGGTGATGCTGAGGGAATTAGATTAGGAAATGAGACACTTAAAGTAGTAAAGGAGTTTTGCTATTTAGGAAGTAAAATAACTGATGATGGTCGAAGTAGAGAGGATATAAAATGTAGACTGGCAATGGCAAGGAAAGCGTTTCTGAAGAAGAGAAATTTGTTAATATCGAATATAGATTTAAGTGTCAGGAAGTCATTTCTGAAAATATTTGTTTGGAGTGTAGCCATGTATGGAAGTGAAACATGGACGATAACTAGTTTGGACAAGAAGAGAATAGAAGCTTTCGAAATGTGGTGCTACAGAAGAATACTGAAGATAAGGTGGATAGATCACGTAACTAATGAGGAGGTATTGAATAGGATTGGGGAGAAGAGAAGTTTGTGGCACAACTTGACTAGAAGAAGGGATCGGTTGGTAGGACATGTTTTGAGGCATCAAGGGATCACAAATTTAGCATTGGAGGGCAGTGTGGAGGGTAAAAATCGTAGAGGGAGACCGAGAGATGAGTACACTAAGCAGATTCAGAAGGATGTAGGTTGCAGTAGGTACTGGGAGATGAAGAAGCTTGCACAGGATAGAGTAGCATGGAGAGCTGCATCAAACCAGTCTCAGGACTGAAGACCACAACAACAACAACAGCCCTGATTTCTCTTATTCTATTGTGATGATCATTTCTCCCTATGTAGGTGGGTGCCAATAGAATGTTTTCGCAATCGGAGGAGAAAACCGGTGATTGAAATTTCATGAGAAGATCCTGTCGCAACTAAAAACTCCTTTGTTTCAATGATTGCCACTCGAATTCACGTATCGTGTCTGTGACACTATCTCCCCTATTTTGCGATAATACAAAACGAACTGCCCTTCTTTGTACTTTTTCGATGTCAGCCATCCCACATGATGCGAATCCCACACCGCACAGCAATACTCCATAATCGGAGGAGAAAACCGGTGATTGAAATTTCATGAGAAGATCCCGTCGCAACTAAAAACTCCTTTGTTTCAATGATTGCCACTCCAATTGACGTATCATGTCTGTGACACTATCTCCTCTATTTCGCGATAATACAAAACGAGCTGCCCCTCTTTTTACTTTTTCGATGTCAGCCATCCTACATGATGCGAATCCCACACCGCACAGCAATACTCCATAATAGGACGGACAAACATAGTGTAAGCAGTTTCTCTGGTAGACCCGTTGCACCTTCTAAGTGTTCTGCCAATGAATCGCAGTCTTTGGTTTGCTCTACCACCAATATTATCTACGTGATCGTTCCAATTTAGGTTATTTGTAATTGTAATCCCTAAATATTTAGTTGAATTTACAGCCCTCAGATTTGTGTGACTTATCGAGTAATGGAAATTTAGCTGATTTCTTTTAGTACTAATGTGAATAACTTCACACTTTTCTTTATTCAGGGTCAATTGCCACTTTTCTCACCATACAGATATCTTATCTAAATCATTTTGCAAGTCGTTTTGATCATTAATACAACGAATATTCGATAACAAAAACGCTAAAAATGATCCTATCTCGGAGATAACAAAATGAAAAAAGAAGATAAAGAAGAAGGGAATTTCTTTTTCATACTATTTCTGGGAAACGTTTCATATTATATAAGCATGATGTAAAGTTTCGTTTTCAGCTAACAACAGTCATGGGGAAAATTTAAATCACGCCTTAAAGTTAAAAACGAACCATTTTCTCATTCTTGCGTCTATAAAATAAGGTGTAATGACTGTCTTTGTTTCTATGCAGAGCAGACAGGAAGAGCTGCCAAAGTTAGATCCAAAGAACATTAACTGGATACAGGTGGCGGTAACTTACGCCAAGCATCTCATACAATGTGCACACTCCCCTATTAAATTTGAAGACACGGTTTATTTCACATAGGGAAGAGAAGGGTTTTACACTTGACTTGCTGGAGGAATTGGAAAAAAATTTGAAGCACAATTTCGCCGGCCGCTGTAGTCGCTTTAGTCCAGAACTACGCGTCTGCTAGGGTCGCAAGTTCGAATCCTGGCTCGGGCATGGATATGTGTGATGTCCTTAGATTAGTTAGGTTTAAGGAGTTCTAAGTTCTAGGGGATTGATGACATCAGATGTTGAGCCCCATAGTACTGAGATCAATTTTTTGAAGCAAAATTTCAGTTATAGGGGCTTCATCCTTAATGAACAATTGCAACTTAAAAATATAAACTTTTTCCATAGCTTTCGGCGTGTTCTTAAATTGAGATGGCAGATTTATCGGGTTTCCAGGCTGTTTCGTATTTTACTTTTCTGTCATTATCCTACTTTAATGTGCGTCGTAGTTTTGTTCACTATTTGCGTAGGATTATACACTACGTCATCAAAAGTATCCGCACACATGGCTGAAAGTGACTTACAAGTTCGTAGTGCCCTCCATTGGTAATGATGGAATTCAGTATGGTGCTGCTCCACCATTAGCCTTGAGGACAGCTTCCACTCTCTCAGGCGTACGTTCAACCAGGTGCTGGAAGGTTTCTTGGCGAATGGCAGCCCAATCTTCACGGAGTGCTGCACTGAGGATAGGTATAGATGTCGGTTGGTGAGCGCTGGCACAAAGTCGGCCTTCCAAAACATTCCAAAGGTGTTCTGTAGGATTCAGGTCAGGGATGATATTATCGTGTAACCAGTCCGCCACATGCCGTGCATTATGAACAGGTGCTCGATCGTATTGAAAGATGCAATCGCCATCCCCGAATTGCCCATCAACAGTGGGAAGCAAGGAGGTGCTTAAAACACCAATTTAGGCCTGTGCTCTGATAGTGGCACGGAAACAACAAGAGGTGCATGCCATCGGATCGCCATGTTGTGTACCGTGATTGGTCACTCTACATAACGCTTTTCCAGTGTTCTGTAGTCCAATGTTTACGCTCCTTACACCAAGCGAGGCGTCGTTTGGCATTTACCGGCGTGATGTGTCGCTTATGCGCAAATTGAAGTTTTCTCGCCTCCCGCCTACCTGTCATAGTACTTTCAGTGGATCCTGATGCACTTTGGAATTCCTGTGTGATGGTCTGGATAGATGTTTGCGTGTTACACATTGCGACCGTCTTCAACTGCCGGCGGTCCCTGTCAGTCAACAGACGTGGTCGGCCAGTACGCTTTAGTGCTGTACGTGTCCCTTCACGTTTCCACTTCACTATGATATCGGAAAAACAGTGGACCTAGGGATGTTTAGGAGTGTGGAAATCTCTCGTACGGACGTACGACACAACTGGCACCCAATCGCCTGACCACGTACGAAGTCCCCGAGTTCCGCAGAGCGCCCCATTCTGCTCTCTCACCGTGTCTAATGACTACTGAGGTCGCTGGTTGGAGTATTTGACAGTAGGTGGCAGTGCAATGCACCTGATATGAAAAACGTAAGTTTTTGGCGGTGTCCGGATACTTTTGATCACACAGTGTATGCTGTTTTATAATTTTTGTTGTGCGGTTGTTACTGTAATGCAATTTTAACGTAATTTTATTAATATATCAGATATCTTTTGTTATTCACATAGGTTGTTATGTGAGCACCGACTGACCACAAGTTTCCGGCTGCTCCGTCCCTTATGGCCTGGTGCCTGCCTGTGTCTACGATGCAGACCTGCCTTACACTTGACACGGACCATTTTTACTGTTGACTAAGTCATATGGCTATGTTATTGCATATAAATAGATTATTTCATTGTTGAGTAAGCCCTATGACTTCGTTTCTCTTTTCACGCAATATGTGACATGGAAGTTGATTAATATTTCTCTGGTATGTAATTTTTAATGTTTCTTTTTTACTGTACTGGTTGTAATATAGGCTACTTTTAGGTGTTATTACTTCTCCTGAGGAAGACAGGTTTGTATTTGTGAAAGCTGGGTTGTTGTTGTTGTGGTCTTCAGTCCAGAGGCTGATTTGATGCAGCTCTCCATGCTACTCTATCCTGTGCAAGATTCTTCATCTCCTAGTACCTACTGCAACCTACATCCTTCTGAATCTGTTTAGTGTATTCATCTCTTAGTCTCCCTCTACGATTTTTACCATCCACGCTGCCCTCCAATACTAAATTGGTGATCCCTTGATGCCTCAGAATGTGCCCTACCAATCGATCCCTTGTTCTACTCAAGTTGTGTCACAAATTTCTCTTCTCTCCAATTCTATTCAATACCTTCTCATTAGTTATGTGTTCTACCAACCTAATCTTCAGCATTCTTCTGTTGTACCTCAATTCGAAAGTTTCTATTCTCTTCGTGTCTAAACTATTTATCGTCCACCTTTCACTTCCATACATGGCTACACTCCATACAAATACTTTCAGAAACGACTTCCTGACACTTAAATCTATACTCGATGTTAACAAGTTTCTCTTCTTCAGAAATGCTTTCCTTGCCTTTGCCAGTCTACATTTTATATCCTCTCCACTTCGACCATCATCAATTATTTTGCTCCCCAAATAGCAAAACTCATTTACTACTTTAAATGTCTCATTTCCTAATCTAATTACTGCAGCATCACCCGATTTAATTCGACTACATTCCATTATTCTCGTTTTGATTTTGTTGATGTTCGTTTTATATCCTCCTTTCAAGACCCTGTCCATTCCGTTCAACTGCTCTTCCCAGCCCTTTTGCGTCTCTGACGGAATTAGAATGTCATCGGCGAACCTCAAAGATTTTATTTTATTCTACGTGGATTTTAATGCCTACTCTGAATTTTTCTTTTGTTTCCTTTACTGCTTGCTCAATATACAGCTTGAATAACATCGGGGATAGGATGCAACCCTGTCTCACTCCCTTCCCAACTACTGCTTCCGTTTCGTGCCCCTCGACTCTTATAACTGTCATCTGGTTTCTGTACATATTGTAAATAGCCTTTCGCTCCCTGTATTTGACCCCTGCCACCTTCAGAATTTGAAAGAGAGTATTCCAGTCAACATTGTCAAAAGCTTTCACTAAGTCTACACATGCTAGAAACGTAGGTTTGCCTTTCCGTAATCTATATTCTAAGATAACTCATAGGGTCAGTATTGCCTCACGTGTTCCACCATTTCTACGGAATCCAAAGTGATCTTCCCCGAGGTCGGCTTCGACCAGTTTTTCCATTCGTCTGTAAAGAATCCGTGTCAGTATTTTGCAGCTATGACTTATGAAACTGATACTTCGGTAATTTTCACATCTGTCAACACCTTTTTTCTTTGGGATTGGATTTATTATATTCTTCTTGAAGTCTGGGGTTGTTTCGCCTGTCTCATACATATTACTCACCAGATGGTAGAGTTTTGTCAGGACTGGCTCTCCCAAGGCTGTCAGTAGTCCTAATGGAATGTTGTCTACTCCTGCGGCCTAGTTTTGACTCAGATCTTTCAGTGCTCTGTCAAACTCTTCACGTAGTATCATATATCCTATTTCATTTTCATCTACATTCTCTTACATTTCTATAATATTGGACCCTCTATATACTCCTTCCATCTTTCTGCTTTCCCTTCTTTGCTGGGTAAAGACTTGAATAAAATTTTGGGACGTGCAACTGGTTTTCTGTATGATTCCCATTGCATCCATAACTCTGCAGCTGCTGTCTGCTGGATGTTCAAGAGTTTAATAGTTCTGTTCACGTTTAGTGTTGTTGCAAGGCCTGGTAGGTTTTATAATATCGTGAACAGCCCAGATGTTGAGCGATCGGTGTGCAGGACACGGAGATGCTGCGTAATCGTCTGAGACAGCATTATCCGCACCCGACATAGTTTCAAGGAGTTCCCCATTTCTTATGTCTATTTTGTGGGCTGAAAATATCGAGCAACATCTAGATGCATCTACATTCGGATTTGACAGTAGCCTGTTGCTGGACTGAAAGAGAATGCTAGCGCAGGCATACTCGTTATGACGGCTCCGGTCGACCGCGTCTGGCCACACAAGCAAGGACTGCCATGTTGTTCACCAAGCACGTGGAAACCTTTGGTGGGAGACTACCAGCAGCCGGACAAGACGCAGGTTGCTGTTAATACAACATCACAAACGGCTGCGTTTGGAGTGGTGTTGTGACCGTGACGCATGGACTGCCGATGGCTGGCGTCGTATTGTGTTGAGCGATGGATCGAGGTCCTCCACTACCCCGGATGGCTACTGTTGAGTGTGGGGACCACCTGGGGAAGAGTCCTAATTATTTTGGAGAAGCACATCGGTGTTACTCCTGGAATTATGGAGTACAGGGCCATCGGGTATGGCTTCAGTACGCAGAGAATTAGTTTCTGAGCAACCCTCGTAATTCTTCTTGATTACTCTGCAATAATTTACATAGCTTTCTTTGTTTATTTTCTTTGTTTACGGGTAACAGTTTAGAGGGACAATGCTTTAAGAACAGAGCCATTTACAAGTGATTTCCAAGATTTCTGGATGGACAGGAATCGCTGGAAGACGAGTACCACATTGGAAGCCCACTGTAAAGACGGAAGATCCGCGATTCGGAATGTCAGAACTGTCCAGTAAGTAGCGGCAGGAACACCACCGCAAAATCACGCAGCACCAACTCTCGTTATAACAATAAACTGTTTCGCTTAATAAAACGGCCACCAGCCCAAATCGGGCACAGTGTCAACCCAAAGAGATGAAGTCAATTTTCGACACTGAATAAATAACTACATTGACTTACTATGGTCACTTGGCAGTAAGTACTATTAATCCCACTTTCTGTTACTTATGAAATTTATCACTATTCTTCAGTAATTATTTAAAGAAGACACACATAGGTTTCAACAAGGATACAAAAAAATATTAAACTTATAGCTATCATTCATATGACCAAAACTATTATTTAACACGACTAAATTTCATTTCTTTAGGACTGTTATTTGTTAACGTTTTACAAACATCAATATTTGTCTGGATTTCTTTGATATGGAGAAGCAACACGAACAATTACTGTTAAGATTGTTGCAGATAAACAATTATGTTACTTTACTTTCAGAAATACTATGGAAAACGTATCCTCATGGTCACGCAAAGCGGTGGCCCTGAAACTGATATGTGCAAACTTTAGTATTTAATAATGATTTTCAGAATTCACTACCAAACTAGTACTCTTGCCAGTAATTTACTATTGTTCAAACTCCAATAAACATCAGGAAACTCGGAATACATTCGTTTAGGTAAGGACCCTAGTGAGTTAAATAACGGTTAAATAGAAAGGTGCATTTAACACTTATATTCCACTGATTGAAGATGGATGGTTCACACTGTTATACACTTTTAAATAAAGTACTTTGCCTGTTACTGATGTCGACGGTGGCGTGAGGCGGTGCTGCGTAGTAATATTGCGCAGGTACGGTTCTTGATGTACATAGCTCTGTCTTCCTCTTGGTGGAGACGATAAAATTACAAATCTCTGAGGTATTAATTTATTGCAGTACTGCGCCAATCATGTAGAACACGTCCGAGGCCAAAACCCAGTCTTGCAGGTAAATTCGGGGCCTCTAGTGCTTGACCAATGTAATGCGTGTTCACCACTTGCAGGGCAGCTACCGACTGTCTGAGCCACTTGCGCGCCAAATCTCACTCGCGCGCCCTACCACCTTTTCCATTCCACCACAGAACGGAGTTCCGTTCTAACTAGATCCCTACACCTTTTCAATTTACACTTCTGCTTACAAAAAACCTAAGTATGAACCATCTACAATTGCATGACAGCATATACATACCAAATTGACATAATTAATTACATAATTATTTACAAAGTATGTTTTAATACATTTATTCCATTTACGTCAAAGAGTTTATTTTAAACAGATAAACTACACTTAACAAAAGCTTACTCTCATTATAGTATTTTCTTAATTTTTCAAAATTATTATGGAACAAAAAAAAATTTAAAATATACGGATTAATGGCAGTATTATATTCACAATAGCATTACAAGTGCTTTAAAGAAAACAGCCATTTGCGAGTGGTTTCCAAGATTTCGGGATGGACAAGAATCGCTGGAAGACGAGTACCACATTGGAAGCCCATCAGCCTCCAGAAACGAAGAAATGGTCGAGCAAGTGAAACAGTTAAGCACGTCAGACCGACGACTGATCACTGACGAATTGGCACAAGGTTTACAGGTCTCCCATGGATCCATCCACGCAATCCTTGATTTGAAGATCAAACTCGTCAGTAAAAATTTTGTCCCCCGGATAAATGGGAACTCATTTTTGACTGTGGCCAAATATTTTGAAAAAAAAAAGCACGGAGGATCCGACGTTTCTTGGGACAATGGTTACTCGTGTTGAGAACTGGATGTACGCGAACGATCAGGAGCAAAAAAAAAGGCCGTTGTCAGAATTGCACAGAACGTCCTCTCCTCCATCAAAGAAAGAGCGTCGTGTCCAATCGAATACAAAAGTGGTGGTCGTTGCTTTTTGCAATAAGGAAGGTGTGCTGCGCCATGAATTTGTACCAGCTGGACCAAATGTTAACGGTCCTGCCAATGTGTAGGTTTTGAAACGACTGAGGGACGCAATCCGAAGAAAACATCCCGCGAAATGCCAAGGAGGATAGACGCTGCGTCACGACAATGCTGTATACCGCAACTCGCTTGTTGAGGAGACATGGCTCGCAGAAACGAACATTTCACTCTTGCATCAGCCTCCCTACTCACAGGATTTAGAAGCGGCTGGTTTCTGGCTCTTCCCCAAACTAAAATAAAGCATCAAATGTGACCGTTTTGCCACCGTAGAAGACATCAAAACCAACTCGATGGCTGTACTTCGGAGGATAACAAAAGAAGACTTTCATCGTTCTTTCAGCAATGGCGGGAGCGATGGAACAAATCCGTGTGTGCAAAAGAAGACAATTGTGAATGCAATTAAGAAAACGTGTATCTATAGTGAGGTAGAAACATGTGCAACGAAATTCCGGGATCTTTTGCAGACTCTCATACAACACTGACTTAGACAATCAACCAGGAAATGAAGAGGTTCATTGCAAGGCTTCTCACCCTCAGTTTCTAAGAGACGTTGACTGAAATTACTTTTCGTAATACCTCGTTCGCTCTAAGAATGTACTGATGATGACGAACAACATTGCAGAAACGTCTTTTTCAAAACTGAAGAAGATCAAAACTAGGCTTCGAATGAACATGTCAGAAAGCAGACAGAATGTTTAACTTCGCTCAGTACGGAGAGTGATATTTTAAGATAACAAAGTTACGAAAATATTATAATTATCCGGAACAACTTTTCGCTTTCCAGCTGAGTGTGCGCTAATTTGAAACATCATATCAAATTAAAGCAGTCTGCCGGGCTCGGACGAAAACGTTGGACGTTTGCCCTTTGTGGCCAAGTGCTGTATCTTCTTTACGTCACGAAAGTTATCAAGCATACCTCGCGTGGCGCACTACTGCAACGAAGAACTTTGCGAAGAAACAGGTTAGCCCCACCCAACGTGATTGTTTCCAGAACGAATTTTCACTCTGCAGCGGGGTGTTCGCTGATTTTCTGAGAAGTTTGCAAGGTAAGAGAAAGATTCTGACGGACGTAGAGGTGTGAGGGCGGGCCGGAAGGCATCTTAGATAGTTCAGTACTTTCGGCACTTGCCCACAAAAGGCAAAGGTCTAGTCCCAGTTTAGTCCCCAGTTTTGATCTGCCAATAAATTTCATAGTATAAGAAGCTTCATTGATCCGACGTGTATCTCAAAATCAGCAAGTAAGGTAACACTGGCCCACAGTGGATTTTTTGCAGAAACGAAATAGGTCAGTGTAGATTTCGATGCGCTGACACGAATGTAACGGCTAAAGTTGTCTCCTAGCTCAGTGTTACAAGTAAGTCGGGACTTAACGTTTCTCGTATGTTGCTACCGAAAGCAATCCGATGTACGCTACTGCCCATTAAAATTGCTACACCACGAAGATGACGTGCTGCAGACGCGAAATTTAACCGACAGGAAGAAAATGCTGTGATATGCAAATGATTAGCTTTTCAGAGCATTCACACAAGGTTGGCACCGGTGGCGACACCTACTACGTGCTGAAATGAGGAAAGTTTACAACCGATTTCTCATACACAAACAGCAGTTGACCGGCGTTGCCTGATGAAACGTTGTGGTGATGCCTCGTGTAAGGAGGAGAAATGCGTACCATCACGTTTCCGACTTTGATAAAGGTCGGATTGGGGTTTATCGTATCGCGACATTACTGCTCGCGACGGTCGAGATCCAATGACTGTTAGCAGAATATGGAATCGGTGGGTTCAGGAGGGTAATACGGAACGCCGTGCTGGACCCCAACGGCCTCGTATCACTAGCAGTCGAGATGACAGGCATGTTATCCGCACGGCTGTAACGGATCGTGCAGCCACGTCTCGATCCCTGAGTCAGCAGATGGGGACGTTTGCAAGACAAAAACCAACTGCACGAACAGTTCGACGACGTTTGCAGCAGCATGGACTATCAGCTCGGAGACCATGGCTGCGGTTACCCTTGACGCTGCATCACAGACAGGAGCGCCTGCGATGGTGTAACTCAACGACGAGCCTGGGTACACGAATGGCAAAACGTCATTTTTTCGGATGAATCCAGGTTCTGTTTACAGCATCATGATGGTCGCTTCCGTGTTAGACGACATCCTGGTGAACACACATTGGAAGCGTGTATTCGTCATCGCCATACTGGCGTATCACCCGGCGTGATGGTATGGGGTGCCATTGGTTACACGTCTCGGTCACCTCTTGTTCGCCCTTCATTCGATCCCTGCGAACCCTACATTTCAGCAGGATAATGCGCGACCGCATGTGCAGGTCCTGTGTGGGCCTTTCTGGATACAGAAAATGTCCGACTGCTGCTCTGGCCAGCACATTCTCCAGATCTCTCACCAAATGAAAACGTTTGGTCACTGGTGGCCGAGCAACTTATCGTCAGAATACGCCAGTCACTACTCTCGATGAACTGTGGTATCGTGTTGAAGCTGCTTGGGCAGCTGTACCTGTACATTCCATCCAAGCTCTGTTCGACTCAATGCCCAGGCATATCGAGGCCGTTATTACGGCCAGAGGTGGTTGCTCAGAGTACTGAGTTCTCAGGATCTATGCACCCAAATTGCGTGAAAATGTAATCACCTGTCAGTTCTCGTATAATATATTTGTCCAATGAATACCGGTATATCATCTGCATTTCCTCTTGGTGTAGCAATTTTAATGGCCAGTAGTCTATATGCTAACTGAACTTACCTCATTTATTCACGTCACTTCTTTGCCTCCCTCTTGTGGATGATATCTGTAGCATATGTCTGTAGCGTCCAGCAGAAATCAGCTAAAGTAGCTGTAGCCCACCGTGCTACGTACTGTTGTTCCACGAGAAAAATGTCCTGGTTCCCAGAGATATATGGTACTTCCAGTAATGAGCTGGGCGAGTGGTTCCACGAGGAAATTTCGAAACGAAATAAATTAAGTTTACCTCCTAGCCCATGGTGCAGCTATTGACCTTGTAAGCGTGAATGACTTCGTCCACAAGGTACCTGTAATTTTCGGGTCTACTGTTTCCCGAGAACGTTGTAGTCCCCGTACGAAAACAATGCAATACATGCTGCTGATCAAGTGTTAGAGTGGATTCAAAGTATGTATTGCTCAACACCTGGCGTATCAGTGTACCAATGAATGTCCCCTTTGTGATCTTCTCTGTGCTAAGTCGTGGAAACTTCTTACACTGCCTAATTCCTGTGCACAGCCTTAACAGTTGCTGTCATGAGTACCAACATAATGTGCAGTGGCGGGATAATAATTTTGTTCTGACTCACTAGCGGTTCCCTGGCAATATTTTTTGACACAGGCGCCACAGCGTTTCGCGGAGCCCATTCGCTCTGTGTGTTGTGTTTCTCTCTTTCACAGGTAGCAGCAATACTTAGTAACCCCCTTGCAAAGCCAACAGCATCGTAATGATTGTGAAATCTCCACATACCATCCAGCCATGTATATTGTAATTAAAACAGTGTACAACGCATTTCAATGTGGTGTATCATATGCGACTGGGAGGAATGACCTTTGATTACTACTGTGTAACAGTATTGCCTTTGTGTTTGTTTTTAAGCCATCTATGAGTATAAAGAGCGTCCACTCGTCTAATTTATATGTAATGTTCAGGTCTTCCAACAAACCGTTAATGTCATTTGTAACCTCCCCGTTCGTAATCGGCCTACTGGATTGCGGTAAAGCTGACCGTGATCGCAATGCCCAATGAAATTTTACAGTGAGAAAGGAAAATAACACCGGTTAGTTGGAGGAAAGTGTACTATAGATTGTTGTAAAGGAAGAATCTATTCTAAACTTAAGCTAAAAACCGATTGATGATAATTTTGAAATGGGTGGAAAATAGTGCAATCGCTCACGAACGACACAGAGGGGAAAAGGGTATCACGAAATATTTAATACAAAAAAGTATTGACAACACAAAAAATACTGACTATCTAAAAAGGGAATAATTAAATGGTCACGAGCCCGCTAGGGCAATGAATCTGCAGAATCGTAGGAAAGATAATGGCAAGGAAATTTAAGCAAATAATCACTGTCGCGACAACAGAAGCATTCACGCTTTTCCACAACACAAAAGTTCACCAGAAAATAAATGAATGAGAAGGCAATGAATTTGCACTAACTTACTCTGAAGTAGGCCTAGTAAATTTTGAAGTAAGGTTAAATGGAGTTACTGATTAAATAAATGTTTTAGTTAAATCTTTATTACGTAAAAAATACAATTAGTAACCTCATTGTAACGTAATGTAAAATTTAGGAAAGGACGAGCACCTTATCTTTGATTAGTGAAAGATTACATTGAATTCCCTTTGATCAAATGAGCAACTGATTTTACTTTTAATGCAACAACAAAAAAATACCTACCAGACCAGCAGAAGTCACCCGCTAAGCTAAATACTGAATAAATGAAATTGCGCAGTCTGAGTTTATGATGTATCTATAGTTATTTGTTTTGGCAGTGAAATTTTATGTTTAAGCGAATGACGTTAATACTCAAAATTGTAAAATACAAAAATGAACAGGTACTGAGGCTGAAAATTTAGTTTGAAACTGGTCATTAAAAAAAAGGAAAAGTGGCAGTAAATAATTATCAGTTTTCATACTCTTACCACACTCGGTGATCGAATGGAAAGGGACCCTGCTCGTTAACAGAGGTGCACAACAAGTTTTAACTACTGCAGATTATTACCGTTAGTCATATTTTGTGAAAGAAATATCACTAGGTAAAGCCTCGAAAATACCGTACCTACCACTTCACAGGCTTACGATGTTGTAACTGTGCGGATGTCGTAGATTGTAGGCGACGGCAATGCTCAGAACCCCGTGTCGTCTTCAGAGCCGCTGATGATTACGGCAGGGGCAGGAGTTAGAATTGCAGCTTCCTCCGCTTGTCCATCCTACCGCACTCCCAATACTCGCAGGATAACGACAAGGTGCGCTTATACCGGCGTGGTCATAGCTGCACAACTCGTCTGCGGGAGCGCCCAACAAACACATCCGATCAAGCTGCTCGCAGCGCAACAGGGACTCTCCATACGCAAAGACAAACAACGGCACAGCTACTGCCATTTCGTCGTTGCTATCGATACATTAAAATGAAGTTCCCTTGGTTATTGCCCAACAATTTACAATATTTTCATTAAAATTACAATCAATTATATACAGTCAGAAATAAATACACATTACATCGATTACATATTGAATATACACTACTGACCATTACAATTGCTACACCACAAACATGACGTGCTACAGACGCGAAATTTAACCGACACGAGGAACATCCTGTGATATGCAAATGATTACCTTTGCATAGCATTCACACAAGGTTGGCGCCGGTGGCGACACCTACAACGTGCTGACATGAGGAAAGTTTACAACCGATTTCTGATACACAAACAACAGTTGACTGGCGTTGCCTGGTGAAACGTTGTTGTGATGCCTCGTGTAAGGAGGAGAAATGAGTACCATCACGTTTCCGACTTTGGTAAAGGTCGAATTGTAGCCTGTCACGATTGCGGTTTATCGTATCGCGACATTACTGCTCGCGTTGGTCGAGATGCAATAACTGTTCGCAGAATATGGAATCGGTGGGTTCAGGGGGTAATAAGGAACGCAGTGCTGGATCCCAACGGCCTCGTATCACTAGCAGTCGAGATGACAGGCATCTTATCTATACGGCTGTAACGAATCGTGCAGCCACGTCTCGATCCCTGGGTCAACAGATGGGGACGTTTCCAAGACAACAACCATCTGCACGAACAGTTCAACGACGTTTGCAGCAGCATGGACTATCAGCTCGGAGACCATGGCTGCGGTTACCCTTGACGCTGCATCACAGACAGGAGCGCTTGCAATGGTGTACTCAACGACGAACCTGGGTGCACGAATGGCAAAACGTCAATTTTTCGGATGAATCCAGGTCACATCCGCATCATGATAGTCACATCCGTGTTTGGCGACATCGTGGTGCATTCCGGAAACGCGGGACTGCTACGGTCGCAGGTTCGAATCCTGCTTCGAGCATGGATGTGTGTGAAGTCCTTAGGTTAGTAAGGTTTAAGTAGTTCTACCTTCTAAGGAACTGATGACCACAGAAGTTAAGTCCCATAGTGCTCAGAGCCATTTTAACCGTTTGAACATCGTGGTGAACGCACATTGGGAGCGTGTATTCGTCATCGCCATACTGGCTTATCACCCGTTGTGATGGTATGGGGTGCCATTGGTTACACGTCTCAAAAAAATGGTTCAAATGGCTCTGAGCACTATGGGACTTAACTGCTGTGGTCATCAGTCCCCTAGAACTTAGAACTACTTAAACCTAACCAACCCAAGGACATCACACACATCCATGCCCGTGGCAGGATTCGAACCTGCGACCGTAACAATCGCGCGGTTCCGGACTGCGTGCCTAGAACCGCGAGACCACCGCGGCCGGCCTTACACGTCTCGGTCACCTCTTGTTCGCATTGACGGCACTTTGAACAGTGGACGTTACATTTCAGATGTGTTACAACCCATGGCTCTACCCCTCATTCGATCCCTGCTAAACCCTGTATTTCAGCAGGATAATGCACGACTGCATGTTGCAGGTTCTGTGCGGGCCTCTCCGGATACGGAACGTGTTCGACTGCTGCCCTCGCCAGCACATTCTCCAGATCTCTCACCAATTGAATACGTCTGGTCAATGGTGGCCGAGCAACTGGCTCGTCACAATACGCCAGTTACTACTCTTGTTGAACTGTGGTAATCGTGTTGAAGCTGCATGGGCAGCTGTACCTCTACACGACATCCAAGCTCTGTTTGACTCAATGCCCAGGCGTATCAAGGCCGTTATTACGGCCAGAAGTGGTTGCTCAGGGTACTGATTTCTCAGGATCTATGCACCCAAATTGCGTGAAAATGTAATCACAAGTCAGTTCTAGTATAATATATTTGTCCAATGAATACCTATTTATCATCTGCATTTCTTCTTGTTGTAGCAGTTTTAATGGCCAGTAGTGTAGTTTCTATAATACAGTTTACAGACTGAGACTCGGAAGTACAGTACAAGTTATCAACGGACATTAAACAGCGAAAAATTTTGAATGGTGTAGAAGGTATTTTATCTGCATTTTCGGTGTTACACACTGGAGAATGTGATATGGCCTTCAAGACAGAAATGACACTCCCGAAGTACAGACACACGTACTTTGTCAGCTAGGAGATCCAACTGCTGCAGTCACGAGACCAAGAGGTCGTCTTTATGAATGATACGAATCTCTAATCAGATTACTGAGTCGCCGCTGTCAGATATTGTGTGATTTTCCAGATGACGTAGTCGCTATTGATGTAGAGTCAATGTCACTGGCGGATGATTGCACTTTTTCGGCTCTATGTGTCGGTTCAACATTACCGTTGTGAGTGCTAGGCAGTGGTACATTTGGGGAACTGGAAGTGAGAGCCCTTAGCCATAAGCCACAGCGTGAACGACACTTGGGATATAGGGTACCGAACACTCCCATTCGTCTCGGTTTTGACTCCTATCCTCAAGAGAGGAACCACACAAAAATAGTAATTTGATGCGTGGGTGTGGATTTCACGCCAAGTACCATATACATCAAACTTCATGGAAATGTGCTTACCATGCAGCCCAGCATTCAGTAAAAATGACCACGAAATGCAACACACGTGTGGAGTCCATGATTTAATTTCGTCTACAACTCGACTCCCGAAACACAAGGCGTAAGACTGTTTCACTGCTTTAGTCAATATTCGCGTTTTTGAACCACAAATAACATCTGCACCAGTGTAACAAGTTACTGCAGGTGTGGTACATTTTTGTGAGAGCCAACACGCGTGTAATAACGCAATTCTTCAATTTCAACACCTCGCCGTACATAAATTTACTGCCAATCGCCACGACGCTCCTTCCTGTAACAAATGAACTAACACAGTACAAGAGCACACACCCGTGACAAACGTCAATTAAAATCGCGTCTGGTTTCTACGTTCTACAATGCTCACGTGACTGAATGGTGCGCAATTGAGTCATTGTGTAATGCAGTGTTATAAAACTGTAGTGGAAGCGTGCGCCTCGGTCACTCACGGCAGAGTATCCTTTGTCACAATGCCCTTCATGTAGCTCTTACAGCTGGCCTGGGTGGCCGAGCGGTTCTAGGCGCTACAGTCTGGAGCCGCGCGACCACCACGGTCTCAGGTTCGAATCCTGCCTCGGGCATGGATGTGTGTGATGTCCTTCAGCTGGTTACGTTTAAGTTGTAGGGGACTGACGACCTCTGCAGTTAAGCTCCATAGTGCTAAGAGCCATTTGAAGAAGCCAGCTCTTACAATGACCCATAACTGTGACTGTAAAATGTATTTACTTGTAACCCTCAACTAGGACACAGTTTTAACTTTGATCAAGTGTTCAGCGCATCCATATCTATAAAGCACGGTACTTTAGTTTCTGTAAAACACAAAACGTAATAATTTGTGGACCACTGAGCTGGAAACTTTTATTTGAAAGCTGATTATTTGGGAAAGTGTTGTAACATTCCATTTGTAATCTCGCATTTGCTCAGAAAATAAAATTTTCAACTTCTAGGACGAGCTAAACAAGGGTGAAATGCCAATTTCAATTTTTTATCGTTGTTCTTTCTCTTTTTGCCAGTACTCTTGGATCTGTTCACTTTGTTTTTTGTTCCTGTCTCTGCGCAGTTCTGACCAATTTTTTTACGTTTCTGTCTTGGAATAGTTCCGTATTCAATATTTTTCCCTAAAGATTTGTGGTCCATGGGCCTTGCCGTTGGTGGGGAAGCTTGCGTGCCTCAGCGATACAGATGGCCGTACCGTAGGTGCAACCACAACGGAGGGGTATCTGTTGAGAGGCCAGACAAACGTGTGGTTCCTGAAGAGGGGCAGCAGCCTTTTCAGTAGTTGCGGGGGCAACAGTCTGGATGATTGACTGATCTGGCCTTGTAACAATAACCAAAACGGCGTTGCTGTGCTGGTACTGCGAACGGCTGAAAGCAAGGGTAAACTACGGCCGTAATTTTTCCCGAGGGCATGCAGCTTTAATGTATGGATAAATGATTATGGCGTCCTCTTGGGTAAAATATTCCGGAGGTAAAATAGTCCTCCACTCGGATCTCCGGTCGGGGACTACTCAAGAAGATGTCGTTATCAGGAGAAAGAAAACTGGCGTCTACGGATCGGAGCGTGGAATGTCAGATCCCTTAATCAGGCAGGTAGGTTAGAAAATTTAAAAAGGGAAATGGATAGGTTAAAGTTAGATATAGTGGGAATTCGTGAAATTCGGTGGCAGGAGGAACAAGACTTCTGGTCAGGTGACTACAGGGTTATAAACACAAAATCAAATAGGGGTAATGCAGGAGTAGGTTTAATAATGAATAGGAAAATAGGAATGATGGTAAGCTACTACAAACAACATAGTAAACGCATTATTGTGGCCAAGATTGGTACAAAGCCCACGCCTACTACAGTAGTACAAGTTTATATGCCAACTAGCTCTGCCGATGACGAAGAAATTGAAGAAATGTATGATGAAATAAGAGAAATTATTCAGATAGTGAAGGGTGATGAAAATTTAGTAGTCATTGGTGACTGGAATTCGGTACTAGGAAAAGGAAGAGGGGGAAATGTAGTAGGTGAAAATGGATTGGGGCTAAGAAATGAAAGAGGAAGCCGCCTGCTAGATTTTTGCGCAGAGCACAACTTAATCATAACTAACACTTGGTTCTAGAATCATAAAAGAAGGCTCTATACATGGAAGAAGCCTGGAGATACTGAAAGGTTTCAGTTAGATTATCTAATGGTAAGACAGAGATTTAAGAACCAGGTTTTAAATTGTAAGACATTTCCAGGGGCAGATGTGGACTCTGACCACAATCTATTGGTTATGACCTGTAGATTAAAACTGAAGAAACTGCAAAAACGTGGGAAATTTAGGAGATGGGACCTGGATAAACTGAAAGAACCAGAGGTTGTACGGAGTTTCAGGGAGAGCATAAGGGAACAATTGACAGGAATGGGTAGCTCTAAGGGATGAGGTAGTGAAGGCAGGAGAGGATCAAGTAGGTAAAAAGACGAGGGCTAGTAGAAATCCTTGGGTAACAGAAGAAATATTTAATTTAATTGATGAAAGGAGAAACTACAAAAATGCAGTAAATGAAGCAGGCAAAAAGGAATACAAACGTCTCAAAAGTGAGATCGTCAGGAAGCGCAAAATAGCTTAACAGGGATGGCTAGAGGACAAATGTAAGGATGTAGAGGTTTATCTCACTAGGGGTAAGATAGATAGAGCCTACAGGAAAATTAAAGAGACCTTTGGAGAAAAGAGAACCACTTGTATGAATATCAAGAGCTCAGATGGAAACCTAGTTCTGAGCAAAGAAGGGAAAGCAGAAAGGTCGAAGGAGTATATAGAGGGTCTACACAAGCGCGATGCACTTGAGGGCAATATTATGGAAATGGAAGAGATGTAGATGAAGATGAAATGGGAGATGTGATAGTGCGTGAAGAGTTTGATAGAGCACGGAAAGACCTAAATCGAAACAAGGACCCGGGAGTAGACAACATTCCATTAGAACTACTGACAGCCTTGGGAGAGCCAGTCCTACAAAACTCTACCATCTGGTGAGCAAAATGTATGAGACAGGCGAAATACCCTCAGACTTCAACAAGAATATAATAATTCCAATCGCAAAGAAAGTAAGTGTTGACAGATGTGAAAATTACGGAACTATCAGTTTAATGCGTCATAGCTGCAAAATACTAACGCGAATTCTTTGCAGAAGAATGGAAAAACTGGTAGAGGCCGACCTCGGGGAAGATCAGTTTGGATTCCCCAGAAATCTTGGAACACGTGAGGCAATACTGACCATACGACATATCTTAGAAGCTAGATTAAGGAAGGGCACACCTACGTTTCTAGCATTTGTAGACTTAGAGAAAGCTTTTGACAATGTTTACTGGAATACTCTCTTTCAAATTCTGAAGGTGGCAGGGGTAAAATACAGGGAGCGAAAGGCTATTTACAATTTGTACAGAATCCAGATGGCAGTTATAAGAGTCGAGGGGCATGAAAGGGAAGCAGTCGTTGGGAAGGGAGTGAGACAGGGTTGTAGTCTCTCCGCGATGTTATTCAATCTGTATGTTGAGCAAGGAGTGAAGAAAACAAAAGAAAAATTTGGAGTAGGAATTAAAATCCATGGAGAAGGAATTAAAACTTTGAGGTTCGCCGATGACATTGTAATTCTATGAGAAACGGCAAAGGACCTGGAAGAGGAGCTGAACGGAGTGGACATGGTCTTGAAAGAAGGATATAAGATGAACATTTAACAAAAGCAAAACTTGAATAATGGAATATAGTCGAATTAAACTGGGTGATGCTGCGGGAATTAGATTAGGATATCCGACGCTTAAAGTAGTAAATGTGTTTTGCTTTTTGGGGAGCAGAATAACTGATGATGGTCGAAGTAGATAGGATATAAAATGTAGACTGGCAATGGCAAGGAAAGCGTTTCTGAAGAAGAGAAATTTTTTAACATCTAGTGTAGATTTAAGTGTCAGGAAGTCATTTCTGAAAGTATTAGTATGGAGTGTAGCCATGTATGGAAGTGAAACGTAGACGATAAATAATTTACACAAGAAGAGAACAGAAGCTTTAGAAATGTGGTGCTACAGAAGAATGCTGAAGATTAGATGGGTAGATCACATAACTAATGATGGGGTTGTAAGGTGTCAGGTAAATCCAACACCTTCCATGAAAACCCTGACATAATAAGCAAATCTACTAGTATGTCACATAGCGCCGAATAAATCGTGACATTAAATTAACCAAAGTAATACAAGTAACGAGTGAGCAAATGGAATGCCACAGACTAACACAAGAATACCTAAATGCATGTCGTACCTTCCTACCGTGAGGCAGACGCAGTTCCGAGGGGAGAAACGAGGACAGAAGCCGAGAGCAGAACCGTGTTAAGCTAGAAGGTCCTACGATAAGGGACGGACACCCACGTCTCCAACTAACCACTAGGGCTCACCACCCGCACGTTTTAGCGTGAGGCTTTTTCGCGTCTCTGTTACGTTGCAAACTTTAAAAACATTGCCCCCCCACGAAAAGTATAACGTTTCTCATTGGATGGCCAGAATTTTTGTAGGCGGAGCTTAAGGTTAACATTGAGACCCTGATTGGTCAGATGAAAACATAACCAGATAGTTTTTTTAAACTAACTTCGGTAAATTGTAGTAAGGAGAAGTTAGAGGAGAGTTAGTTCCGAGACAGAGAGCTGGATGGCTGGTGCGCCGGCCTCTGTCGCCCTGACGCTGCCTAAGGTAATGAACGCACGCGATGCCGCATTTTTGAGCGCTTAAGGCTTCACTCAGAACTGCAGAAGACTCATCTGTTACACCCCTTTTTTGCGTAATACTAGTGTCGATCGTTAATTAAAACTCATGGTGTTCACATTTGCCGCTTGAAGAACATATATGAAACGCGATGATTTTTCTTTTATATAGTTATTGAGAAGCCACATCAGCCACTGTAATTTACGACAAGTTAGATAAGTAATTAAAGATAATTGTCACTGTAGACCATTTTGATAGTTTTCTCTTTGGTGAAACTTAAATTAAATCTAGATTATATATGTGATATGGCGTAGGTCATCCTTCGATCGATTGTAGAACTTGGAAACCCATTCAGGGAATATTCGTTCACATTTTTGTTGAACGCAGTTGGTTTTTAACATCCTGTATTAAAACATCTCCTTTTATCAATAGTGCAATTTATAAACAATGTTTTGTGAGTAGAATAAAATTTCCAATGGTAAACTTAACTGCTTTTTCGACGTTATTTTACCAGCTAACTAAAAATAGGAAAGCCTTGAACCCCTTCCACTAAATTTAGTTAGTATTAAGATTTTTTTACAGGGAGTGTAGTGGAGCTGACGCTGAGATCATTCAGTATTTGGTTATATCATAGCTAGTCTCACTGAACTCTTCTGAATTCTACTTGTCATGTGTGGTCTGGCGTCTCCTTATCAGCAACAGGTCCCAGGTTCAAACTAGTTAATTCCCTAAAAAACATGCTCAGAGCGTCGTTGCGCGAAAGTGGTAGGGAGACACGATATAGAACAAACAGACACTACCATGAATGTTTAGAGGGTATTGAATAGAACTGGAGAGAAGAGTAATTTGTGGCACAAATTGACTACAAGAAGGGATCGGTTGGTAGGACATATTCTGAGGCTTCAAGGGATCACCAATTTAGCATTGGAGGGCAGCGTGGAGGGTAAAAATCTCAGAGGGAGACCAAGAGATGAATACACTAAACTGATTCAGAAGGATGTAGGTTGCAGCAGGTACTGGGAAATGAAGAACCCTGCACAGGAGAGAGTAGCATGGAGAGCTGCATCAAACCACAACAACAAAAGAATCCGTGGTGTGGCTTGCATCAAAAGTCAGCCTTTGGCCCTAGATACAGTATCGATGGTAACCAGTTAAAATCCCTAAGTTGAGCTGTCTCCCTTATCAAGGAGAGATTTGAAAATGTTGGGATTTCTCCAATGTGTCAACAACAATGCTTCTACTATATGGTTAACATGTTGCAACGTTATCTATATACGCTCTATTGTTTTTTAAGAAACCAGTTTTGGTTCAGATGTAAAATTGAACAAAATGGAGTTACGAGGTTTTCATTGCCTGCCGTCGACAAGTAGCTTTGCTGAAATTGATAGACGCCTAAGTTTTAATCGGAAGCTTATCGAACAACCTGTGTAAATGATAAAGTTATTGACGGAGCCAGACCTTAAAGCTGTTTCGGTATTGACACAACGTTAACAGAGGTGAGACTCGCCGAGTACTCGGCACTGCAGAGTGCGCTGTGCGCCACGGACAGGCCGCCATTACTGTCGCCTGTGCGGCGGCCATTTCGTACTCAGTGATTGCCTAAATAATTGCTGGCGAGCGCACCCAACTCGCCCCCGCTCTCATTTCGCCGTAATTACTGTTCAGTTGATCAAACAGCTCCTGATTACGGGCCGCGGCGATTTTTGCCGCACTTCTGTCAAAAATAACAATGGCATTGTCGCGCCCGTAATGAGTTCGTGCAGCCGGCGACAGCGCGTGAAATCGAAACTGCCGTATTGCCTGAGGGGTCGTCGGCCATACGCGATGTCTGAACAACCAGGTACGGACTATTTGTGTCTGATCCCTACCAGTCACATACTGCAGTTGCATTCCGACAATTGAACACATTTTGAAACCAACTTGACAACCTTTACCCCAGATCACGTAAGAAACAGATTGACCGTCCTTACGGCGGAACAGGCAACCGTAAAAATAGTTTTCCCGTAGATTAACAGCTGTCGCAGGCGACGCTAGAATGCTAACTGACCTGTCCATGTCGCGGAATTGGCAACGCTGTATCTTCGGTGACGTGAATGACGCTGATTTGGGTTCGGCTAGAGCGCTGCCCGCGAAATGCATTGGTCACACAGCTGACTGTAGCTCATGATCGGCTGTGGTTTTTCGCGAGTTTTAATCGAAGAATGTAGATTAGCTGCTGTAATTCGAGTTTTAATCGAAGAATGTAGATTAGCTGCTGTAATTCTACAAACCAAGTTTATTTCTACTGTGGGGATATTTCTCACAATCATATGCGAAATGAAATAAATGAAAACTAACACACAAACATTTCTCGCGAGTTACTGTTTAAATGCAGACTGTATTGCACTCGCATGGGTTTTACACTCGCCTTCCATGCCGTCTATTTCCTCTTTGTCATACAGCTTTTCTGATACGGATTATGGTGGTAAGAAAGATCTCCATGTGCAAGTTAACACTAGAAAGTTCAAAAATGGTTCAAATGGCTCAGTGCACAATGGGACTTAACATCTGTGGTCATCAGTCCTCTAGAACTTAGACCTACTTAAACCTTACTAACCTAAGGACATCACACACATCCATGCCTGAGGCTGGATTCGAACCTGCGACCGTAGCGGTCGCGCGGTTCCAGACTGAAGCGCCTAGAACCGATAAGCCACACCGGCCGGCTACTAGAAAGTTTTCAAAATCTTCTCAACGTCTTTGAAATATAATCAGTTAACTTACTGACAAATGTTGCACTCAGCTGCGGGTTTCGCGTTCTGGCATTACCGACTTAATTATTTAATTTGCATAGAGTATCTATAGGGATTAGGTGAGTTATAATGAAATTATATTTTTCACAGTGAGACTGTAAATAAGTTTAAGAAACAGATTTTGCATCCTTTCTAAGTATTTCTGTAAGCGTTCTTAAGTATAATCACATATTGCATATGATTACTGTTATTTGTAAACTAATATAATTTCATCTACGCACTGAAAAGCGATATCTTCGAAAAAAATAAAATTGTGAAACTTTAAATGTCGTAGTTGGCAGGAAAGCCAACCGTATTGTTAAAGGATGCCGAAATGCACACGTTTTAGCTCACGCAGGCTTTCATGTGGTCTGGAACATGACAAGGGAATTAGAATTGAGAAAAACGGACGTAGCTGGTGGAATACTTAACTTTAATCCATTCATGGAGAACGTCGTTCTTTATGGTACATGATTCACAATATCAATAGTATGGATACTGGCGCCTTGCCAGGTCGTAGCACATAACGTAGCTGAAGGCTATGCTAACTATCGTCTCGGCAAATGAGAGCGTAATTTGTCAGTGAACCATCGCTAGCAAAGTCAGCTGTACAACTGGGGAAGAGTGATAGGAAGTCTCTCTAGACCTGCCGTGTGGCGGCGCTCGGTCTGCAATCACTGATAGTGGCGACACGCGGGTATACAACCGGACCGCGGCCGATTTAAAGGCTACCACCTAGCAGGTGTGGTGTCTGGCGGTGACACCACATTCCTCCCCCGCAAATCGGCATACGGTTGTGGAATAAGGCTTCCGCACGCCGTGGGGAGGACCGCATGTTGACGTATGCGACTAGGTGGGGAGCCTAAAAACAGGCGAGGCTGTGCAACCCGCACCCCCATTCGGACCGCGGTGAGCTAGGAAACGACTGAAAACCTGCTCCAGGGTGCACGCCAACATGCGGTGTATGCGCCCGTAGAGAGACAGGAGGGTGGGGAGGACCGCATGTTGACGTATGCGACTAGGTGGGGAGCCTAAAAACAGGCGAGGCTGTGCAACCCGCACCCCCATTCGGACCGCGGTGAGCTAGGAAACGACTGAAAACCTGCTCCAGGGTGCACGCCAACATGCGGTGTATGCGCCCGTAGAGAGACAGGAGGGGCCGAAGGGTCGACCTCCATCGGGCCGGAGCACCCGACGAGCGAAGACGACACATGGTCCGAAGCGGGCAAGAGTTCCATGTCGGAAGACAACTGATCATGGGAAGCGATCGGCGGCGCGTGACCCATGGAGGCGCCCGACGGCTGCAGCGCTGCGTCCATTGCGGGCGTCGCCGGCGGGAGAACAGGCGGCGGTGGCGGCGGCGGAGGCGCTTCGCCATGGGGAAAAATGGAAGGCAGCGTCGGTAACACCTGGGGCTGAGGCGACCCAGCAGATGGGTCCCCGGGGCGCTGACCGGACGGCACCGCCGCTGAAAGCAGACGGCGAGCGGCGGATCCCGTGCGACGACAGAGGCGCAGCTGACTGAGATGCCGACGCACCTCACCAGAGGCCCCCAAAACCAGATACATAGCGCGTCCGAGGTGGCGAAGAATGCGCCCTTCGAGCCAACGCCGTGAACCTCGGTAGTGGCGATAGTAGACAACGTCGCCGGGAGCAAAAGCAGGTGTCTGCCGCTACACAGGAACCTGATGCGGCGGATGTAGCAAAGACATCAAGCGTCGATGAGGGCGACCGTGGAGCAACTCAGCCGGCGAGCGACCATCTCGGGGCTGAGAACGATACGAGGACAAAAAGAGCA
Organism: Schistocerca gregaria; assembly: GCF_023897955.1. Lineage (NCBI taxonomy): Eukaryota > Metazoa > Arthropoda > Insecta > Orthoptera > Acrididae > Schistocerca > Schistocerca gregaria. The sequence goes on along the minus strand of NC_064920.1, from coordinate 1,203,038,345 downwards.
ATAACGCATCCTCCCGAGAATGCGACTCTTTCAACTTCAACATCTGTGACTTGAAAGTCCTGACCAATCATTCAGCGACACCGTTTGACTGTGGCGAAAACGACGCGGACGTCAGATCTTGAATACCACTGGCCTTGCAGAATGACTGAAATTCTGTGGACATAAATTGTGGGCCATTGTCGGAAACAATAGTCTGTCGAAGACCTTCAATGCAAAAGATAGCGGATAACGCTTGGATGGTGGCAGATGACGTAGTGGAAGACATCCGGACAACAAAAGGAAAATTACTGAATGAATCTACCACAACTAACCATCGAGCATTCCAGAATGGACCAGCAAAATCGATGTGTAAGCGTTGCCAAGGGGAAGTGGCTTTTGGCCATGGAAAGAATTTCCGCAGTGGTGCTGCTTGTTGTTCGGCAGACACCATGCAAGAAGAGCACATATTCGTAATCGCGGCATCGATTCCGAACCAAGTACAGTGTTGACGAGCAAGTTGTTTCGTTCTCACTATACCCCAATGTCCTTGGTGGAGGAGCTGTAAGACAGAGGACTGTAACGAACGTGGTACCACGACCCTGGACTGATCATTATCAGAACGCAACAGCAAAACACCACGTCGTACAAAAAGTCTCTCCTTGTGAGCAAAAAAATTGGCTAACCAACGGGTCCCCCGATCCGTGACTTTGACAAGGGCCATTGCGTAGCAACAAAACGCAGCACGGGAGCAAGGACAGGGTCGGCAGCTGTGGCTGTAGCTACACGACGAAAATCAATCGGAAACGATTCAACCACGTCATCAGTTTCTGCATCAATGAACATGCAAGCAAGTTCGGAGGAATCGAATGTCCTATCGCCAGCAACAGGCAAGCGGGACAACGCATCGGCGTTTCCGTGCTTAGCAGTGGACTGATACAAGATATCGTAGCGGTACTGCGAGAGGAAAATAGACCAGCGAATGAATTTCTGCGCTGTACGTGGAGGTACAGGATTGGTAGGATGAAAAAGCTATGTCAAAGGTTTGTGGTCTGTGATTATGGTAATGTGACGACCATACAAGAAATCATGAAACTTTGTAACACCAAATACGAGAGCCAATGCTTCTTTCTCGATCTGTGAATAATGTCTTTGCGCAGACGAGAGGAATTTGGACGCAAAGGCAATAGGGCGATCGTGCGATCCATCTTTATGCGCAAGCACAGCACCGATCCCGAAATCCGATGCATCCACCATCAACAAAAGGGGCTTCTGGGGATCGAATGGCGTAAGGCAAGTATTGAAAAGCAACGCCGATTTCAAGGCGCGTTCGCATTCCGTCTTCCAGACGAACGGAACACCCTTACGGCGTAAGCGATGAAGTGGAGCTGAAATGGAAGAGGCATGCGGCACATAGCGATGGTAATAATTTATTTTTCCCAACACACTCTGTAGCTGCTTCAAATTCTGCGGCGAAGGCAACTCTTGTATGGCACGAAGGTGCGTGGGACTGGGATGTATGCCTTGGGCATGGAGTACATGTCCCAAGTATGGCAAGTCCCGAGCAAAAAACACACATTTGTCCTTCCGCAAGCGAAGACCATTTTGTCGCAAGACCTGAAATAATGCTCTGAGATTGGCCAAATGTTCTTCTTCCGTCTTTCCAGAGATCACAATATCGTCCAGTTAATTTGCTGCAGTAGGGACCGACGCACAAACAGTTTATAGATATTGCTGAAACAATGCAGGGGTGGATGCACACCCGAATGGCAGTCGTTTGAAACCCAAGATGCGTGTTAACCACCAAAACGGGGTGGGAGTCTTCGTCCACCGGTATTTGCAAGTACGCATCTGCCAGGTCCAACTTCGAAAAATATTTACCCGGGCACAGTTTGTCAAAAAGATCCACCGGCCGGGGTAAAGGAAAAGTTGCAATCACTAGTTGTGGATTCACCGTTGCCTTGAAGTCCACACAAAGTCTGAATTTTCCGGAAGGTTTTGGCAAAATTACTAAGGATGATGCCCAGAGAGAAGCCTGCACACGTTCAATTACACCTTGTGATTCCAAATCGTGTAATGTTTTTGCGACCTCATCTCGCAATGCGTGGGGAACATTGCGCGCATTGAAAAATTTTGGTTGCGCGTTTACTTTCAGTTCCAAATGTGCTTTATAGTTCTTAGCGCAACCGAGGCCCGGTGCAAAAATGTCTGCAAATTCTTCACACAGACGAGAAACACTGTCTGAAGGCACAGTCTTGTTCACTGATAGGACCTGATTTACTATAGACAAGTTAAACAACTGAAATAAATCGAAACCAAACAAGTTCACTGCAGAAGAAGAACGAAGGACGTAAAATGACACAAGTTTTGTTCGTCCTTTGTATGTTGCAAGAAGGCTGCACTCTCCTAACACAGGGATGTTTTGTCCTGAATAACTACTTAATTTAACATTTGCGGCACGCAACGGAGGTGTGCCCAGCAGTTTGTAAGTGTCTTGATTGATCAGTGAAACTGCAGCTCCGGTATCGAGCTGGAATGGTATCACTTTGCCGTTAATGTCCAAGTCTACAAAAAGTTTATTGTCCTGCTGACGACAAGAGCGACTGTGTCGTGCAGCGTGAACTGACACTGGTACATTGTCACTTGTGACTTGACGGGAGTTCCGGCGATGTCGACGCACACTATTTTTGGGACCAACACGGTCACTGTTAGAGATAGTGGCACTGCGCGGAGTGGATTGAACTACATGAATTTCCATGGATGAAGTTTCGCAAGCCTGAGTATCCTTGGTTCGATTCCGATTGCGGCGCGAAGCAAAGGGCCTGGAACGGTTTTGAGCTTCCGATCTGAGATTTTTTGGCAAACACTCTGAACATGTCCTTTTTTTATCACAATAAAGCAAATAACTTGGCGTGACGGGCAATTCTCACGCGAATGTCTAGTAGCACATCGCGGGCATGATTTGATCACTGCATTAGCTTGCCTGCGCGGCACACGTGGCTGAGAGCCTGGCGGCAGCGGCGCGGCCGGGCGCGAGAGCTGTTTACTGCTCCGTTCAGCTCGCCCGGCAGGCCGGTTAACCTGACACACTGCTGGTGAAGTTTCAAATGATTCCTGAGCAAAGTAAAGTGTGTCCTGCCGATCCAATATGTCCATCACTTGTTGAAGGGAGGGATTGACTAGTTTCAAAATCTGTTCCCTTATACGAGCATCAGAAACGTTCTGTGCAATTGCATCACGTACCATAGTATCTGAATAAGGGAGTCCACATTGACACTCAAAAGCACAATCCCTAGTAAGGCCTTGTAAGGTTGCAATCGACTCCCAATTAGTCTGACCTGCCGTAAGTTTTGTACGAAAGAAGGTATACCGTTTAGCAACTACATTGACTGATTCTTTGAAATATGCATCTAATGCAGACAAAATTTCTTCGTAGGACAGAGTTGCTACGTCGCGTCGGGGAAATAATTTGACTATCACACGGTACGTGTTCACGCCGACAGAAGACAACAAATAAGGCTGCCGCTCGTTTCCTTGAATTCAGTAGGCGGCAAGATGGGATCCAAATTGGCGTGACCACTCCGTCCAGCTTTCCAGTGCAGCATCAAAAGGTCGAAAAGTGGGTGCATCAGCGTGTTGTGGCTGCGTGAGCGGTGAAGCGGCTGCTGCTGCATCGTTTTGCATCGCACGTTGACCCTGGACGAGCTGTCCAAGGGCATCCAGTAAGGCCTGCGTCTGCTGATTCTGTAAGCGATAAAATTCGGACAGTACATCTGGAGATTGTGAAGAAGCCATTACACAAGTAAATCAGAGCAATATCGATAAGAAAGCGGTTTTCCCTCGTCGCCAATGTTGTGGTTGGCAGGAGAGCCAACCGTAAGGTTAAAGGACTCCGAAATGCACGCGTTTTAGCTCACACAGGCTTGCATGTGGTCTGGAATATGACAAGGGAATTAGAATTGAGAAAAAGGGACGTAGCTGGTGGAATACGTAACTTTAATCCATTCATGGAGAACGTCGCTCTTTATGGTACATGATTCACAATATCAATAGTATGAATACTGGCGCCTTGCTAGGTCGTAGCAAATAACGTAGCTGAAGGCTATGCTAACTATCGTCTCGGAAAATGAGAGCGTATTTTGTCAGTGAACCATCGCTAGCAAAGTCAGCTGTACAACTGGGGAAGAGTGATAGGAAGTCTCTCTAGACCTGCCGTGTAGCGGCGCTCGGTCTGCAATCACTGATAATGGCGACACGCGGGTCCGACGTATACTACCGGACCGCGGCCGACTTAAAGGCTACCACCTAGCAAGTGTAGTTTCTGGCGGTGACATCACATTAAACATCGTGAGTAAAAATAAAATTCTGTGATGGCAAACATCTTAACTTTGCGGTCAGCCCATCTACTGTTGTCACAAGCAGTACTGTTTTGCTGATTTAACACATTACTTCTTTCTAGTTAAAGGTGGTAGAGTGATCAAGGAAAAACAATGAAATTTATTTGTGCAGCCTAACGAAGAATCTTTATTTGCTACTTAAATCCAATAAGAAGAAAGTTTTGAGACAGACTACATTTTTAGTTCAGGATTTGTCCGTCAACTCCTTCCACAGTAGATATACTCGCAGGCCCTCAGCATGACGACTCGATCCACTACCACCGGTATGTCAGAAACAGCTGCACTTCACAGACACTGAATGGTGGAGAGCTGCACGCGTTCGGCCGATGTTGCCACATATTTCACAGAACTGAGTGCCATCTAGTGGTTGATTCCATAAGTAAGGGTGCGACGCTGTTGCCGCCTGGTGGCCTTTCCCTGACAAGGGTTGCCTGCTAGACCAAGCGATTGGGCAATCTGTTTCTTACGTCATCTGGCCTTTACTATAATAAACTTTCAAATGGCTAGTGCTGCAATTTGGAAGACACTGTGAAGTGCGTCGCTGAGGGTACTTCCCATCGCACAGCGCATTCGGAAAGTCATTGTGTACTGGACTAATTACTACGGATGTAGACGACGTTGAAAGTTCGAAACAAATTTGGCGGAGCGCAAGTTGGAACTTTTTTTCACAGATACGCGATGGCTTTTTAATATTTTCCGTTATTCCGTAAAAGTAAACGTATTGACTGCGATGTCTAGTGATTAGATAATCCATTTGTCTGTTGTTTTATGCTTATTTTTTCCTCAAATGAACCGGTTTCAGCTGTATATGAACTTTTACAGGAACACGACCGGTTTCATGATTTCAGATCAAATCTTCAGCTGTACAATTTTTTTTTTTTTTTTTGGTCATCAGTCTACTGACTGGTTTGATGCGGCCCGCCACGAA